>NC_047045.1:6136923-7429423 GCF_011762595.2 Tursiops truncatus
ATCTTGATTAAAAGCATAAGATATAAACAGAAGCAAGCTATTCAGCTTATCTGAGCATCATGTAATTTATGTTATGCTCAGTATTTCATAATAAAAGTCATTCATTAGTTGCAAATGATGCTGGCTCCATATGCCATCAAAGTTGAAGGGAAAAATTAGGTATTTTAGTTGTTTCTGAGAATGACTGTCTCTCTGTCTCTCTCACTCTGTCTCTCTCTCACACAACACTCTCTCTCTCTCTCTCTCTCACACACACACACACACACACACACACACACACACACACACACACACACACCCTCAAGGCCATTTCTCCCCTAGGGATGGTTGTCATATGCTTCAGTAATGGAGATTAAATTCCTAGTAGTTAGTTGGATAGATCTTTTCCTAACAGAGAAGCTAAAATTCATTAAAAACTAATTAGGAATGTATAGGAAGTTAATTTTCCATGTTAAGCCTTATTAAAATGAGATAAGTAATTAATAAAATATCAAAGGATTGCTTTGGAGAGAACTAAATAAAATGACATTACCAAGTATTGTTTCCTAAAAAATAATAGAAACTATGAAAGCAAGTGAAGGCAAAAGTTCCAGTCCAGCTCATCTTGCTTTGTGTCAGAAGGAAAACCACAAACATGATATGACCACAACTCTATTAAATAGTGGCTGCTGGTGAAGCATCTGTGAGGTAGCAGCTGCTATGCAGGTGGGCAGTGACCCTTTTAGTGTTCCAGCTAGAGAAAGCCCTGTCATTTGCCAGGATAGATTTCCCCTCAGCAAAACATAACTGGGGATGAAATCTAGCTGGATTCGGTGTCCAATTGCTGAGCCTACCCTCGGACGCTATAAGTGCAGCACGTTCAGTTCTCTGAATAAATTTGCCAGCTGCAGTTTAGATATATGACATAGAGCAGAAGCAAGGGAAAATATTCAAATCCTATCATTTTTCTTTTTGCCAAACTTATAATTTTTAAAATATATTAGCATCCTTTTGCACCTTGCCTTCTAGCTAAATAGCTTGGGTTGTTTCCAACAACCCAAGAAAAAAGTCGATTCCCTGGGTCTCCGTTCCAGCAACCTCCTCCAGTGGGTGTTCTGACTCTTCCTCCGTGGTCCTAAGGGACAGGCTGCTCAGAGCAGCAAATACTGGTTTGATTCCTGCAGCCCAGCTCAGCCCCATGCCCTGTCAGGGCAAGGAGTTCCCCACTTCCCAGTCCCCAGAGGCAGCAGGGAGACAAGTAGAAGGTAGGGAGTGCCCTAAATAGTCTCACAGTAGAATGCTTGGATGTATGGCTTTATACAGACACCCTAAACCTTCTTATTGGGGTCCCTCTTTTGAATCAACCAGGTTTTAGTTGGTACCGGATGTGGTCAGGTTTGGTCTTGCCCTGTTGGTCTCTGGGCCGGGCTCCCTTGGTCCTGAATCAGGCTCTACCTCTACTGGTGTATCTTACTATACACCCAGGGCAGCCTGGGCCGTCCTTCAGTATCCTCGGCAGCCTCTTGGAGTACCTGTGTGGGCCTCGCTTGGTTATCTTTTTTTGTTTCTTTTTCTAAATTTTTATTGGGGTATAGTTGATTTTCAATGTTGTGTTAGTTTCTGCTGTACAGCAAAGTGATTCAGTTATCCATATACACATATGCATTCTTTTTCGGATTCTTTTCCCGTATAGGTTATTACAGAATGTTGGGTAGGTTTTCTTCAAGGAGTCCACAATGTTACTCTGCTCCTATGATCCACATTGTGTACGATCCCACCATGTATTTTCTATTTCCCGTTTTATCATATAGACTGTACTTGATGTTAAGTGGCCTGTTTATTTTTTTTCCTTATCTTTGTTTAGGTTCTGCTTTCTGGGGGGTGGTCCAACTTGTTTTTCCTCAGATTAAGTCTAAGTTTTTTAAACATGAAACTGCTAATCTATTTTATTGTCAGATTTCCTCATCATTATACTTGCGTGTCTTCCAAAATAGTAATTGAAAAATGGAAAATGTTCTTATGAGGTCAATTCTATAATACGTAGGTCAAGTTTGGGGTTACCTGAGAGGTATTGTATATGAACGTTTTATTGCCTAATATTTTTGTATAAGAATGACAGATTTTATTTTTTTTAATTTATTTTATTGAGGCATAGTTGATTTGCAATATTGCATAATTTCTACTGTACAGCAAAGTGAGTCTTATACACATATATACATTCTTTTTCATATTCTTTTCCATTACGGTTTATCACAGGATACTGAATATAGTTCCCTGTGCTAATCTGTAGGACCTTGTTGTTTATCCATTCTACATATAACAGCTTGCATCTGCTAATCCCAAACTCCCAATCCATCCCTCCCCCTCCTCATTTTGGCAACCACAAGTCTGTTCTCTATGTCTCTGAGTCTGTTTCTTGTTTTTTTTTGGCCACGCCATGCTGTTTGTGGGATCTTAGTTCCCTGACCAGGGGTTGAACCTGGGCTCCCAGCAGTGAAAGCCTGGAATCCTAACCACTGAACTGCCGGGGAATTCCCTGTGAGTCCGTTTCTGTTTCGTAGATAAGTTCATTTGTGTCATATTTTAGATTCCACATATAAGTGATATCGTATGGTATTTGAAGAATGACATTTTCATTTTCATCATTCATATAATGATTTAAACTGTGACACCACATTTAAAGTCTACTTTGATCTAAAATGTCCACCTAGTAAGTATATAAATATATTTAAATATTGTAGAGAGATTTACCATGCCTCTTGCTGGTCAAACTGAGTAATGTGCAAATATCACTGTTTTCCAAACTACGCTACGTATTAACTGCAGCTTTTTTAGGCTTGCCCTCTTCCCCATTCTCCCCCTTCTTCTTCTGCTCAACCTTCTCTTTTCTTTTTCCTCCTTCTACTTTTCCTCTTTTTTTCTGATCCATTTTTTTAAGGGCTTGTGAAAGTAATCCTGGAGTTTATATGGGAGAGAAAACAGGTGAGAAATATGTATATGTTTTGTTAAAAAAAAATGAGTAATAAACAGCAGCTTGATTTCCATGCTAAACCTTACTGTAAACTCACAATGATTAAATTACTATTGTATAGATAAAGCATGAGATTCAGCCAAAATAAATCCACCCCCTCGTAAGCCCAAATATGGATAAATATACAATGAGTAATAGATGTGACCCCCAAATTAATGAATCAAAGAATTGTTCAATAAGTAGGACTGGTAAATTAATTACCTGAAAAGTAAAAGAAAGTAAAAAAGGAAAGGTTGCATTCTAACCTTTCACCTAAACAAGAAAGCAGTGAAATAAATCATAAACATATTTGCATAAATTTTAAATGCTATATTGTAATTAAAGTTAAATAATATTATCATATGATCACTGATAATTGGAACCCAAATACAATGATCAAAGAATATGACTTACAGATATAAATAATAAAATAAGAATTATAGTAATAATAGTAATACCACCTATCCTTCTTTGAAACCTTACATAATGTCAGAAACTCTGATAAGTGGTTTACTTACAATACCATGTTTAATCCTCTGTGAATCTCACATTATAATCTCTGTGATCTTCTGGAGAGGAACACAGGTCTTAGATTTCAAGTAACTCACTAAACTCTGTCATAACTTAAACTTCAGTCTGACTTTTTATAATCACTTCAAACACTCCTGTGTGTAGTTATTTAGGTTGCTTTACTTTATTAATATTATAACACTCAGATGAACTTTTTGATATACACACCCATGTTTAAGAGAGAACTCTGCTTTTAAGTGTTAGGTTTTAATGATTCGAAAGAATGGACTACTCATTTTATTCTTTTATGTCATATTGGTGGACATTTATATTGCTTGTTGATGCTCCCTATTGCAAATGAACATTTTCATGTACCCACCTTTTTGCACCTATTGAAAGATTTCTTCCTTCTACTAAAATGACTGGATGATGGGGATGCACAGTTTAAATGTTAAGGAGAATTTGTTAGAAGTGTCAGCAGAGATTCATGTCTTGTTTCTGATTTTAATGGAAATGCATCTGAGGATTGATCATTAAGGATGATTTCATGTTATTTGCTTGTTTTTGAAAAAAAGTTATTTTTCCTTAATTGTTTCTATTCCTTTTTTTAAAAAGTCTTGCGGTATGCAGGCCTCTCACTGTTGTGGCCTCTCCCGTCGCGGAGCACAGGCTCCGGACACGCAGGCTCAGTAGTTGTGGCTCACGGGCCCAGCCGCTCCGCGGCATGTGGGATCCTCCCGGACCGGGGCACGAACCCGTGTCCCCTGCATCGGCAGGCAGAGTCCCAACCACTGCACCACCAGGGAAGCCCCTATTCCTTTTTTTAAAACAATATTTTTAGACACAAACAGGCATTGGGCTTTATAAAATTTTTGTGTACAGTTGTTCTTTCAATAAGTAGTAATGTTCTTGCAAAAGTAGTTACAATCAGTAGTTAAAGTTCTTGCAAAAGTTTACTTGCAAAAAACCTTCTAGTTTTATTGAATAAAGTTCTAGAGCAAGTAAAATTTAGCACACGTCAGAGTTTTAGAGAAAATCACGATTCAGTTAGAAAAAAGAGGTAAAGAATATGGTGCCTGAGCTGTAACATCATAGGATACCAAACAGATTATGACCATGATTCAAAAGGAGAATGAAAAGAGTAAAGAAGTATATATGACTCCTGTCAGAACCAGAATCAGAAGTGAAGGCGCGATTACCAAACCAAGGGGAGCCAGAAGAGCAGCATTGGATAAGGTGAACGTAATCTTGCACACTTCCTCAAGGAAGATTTAAAGGGAAAGATGCTGGAGACGGAGTCCCTTTAAAAACGTCCTTTGAAATTATGTTCCATTCTTTGCTTTAATAACATTATCCTTGTATCAGAAAAAAATGTTCTCCAAATAATTCCTGGTGGGATTTTGATTAGAATTGAGTTCATTGATTAATTCATCTTTAAATATTTCAATATGTTACATTTATTTGTGTCTTCTTTTATGTTCTTCAATAATAATATATAATTTCATTTGCAAAATGTTTCACATTTTGGTAAACTTTATCCCATTGTATTTTAGAAAATTTTACTCCTCAACATTTTTCTACTAAAATTTCTGTTTGGTGACTGTTGGTTTAATGGAATGTTACTAAATTTAGCATGTTGACCTGATATCCAGCAATTTTTTGACCTTTCTTATTAATTCTAAGAGTTTGTAGATTCTCTGGGCTCATATGAAGATCATAAATGTCCATTTTCTGCAGAATGTGTCAGTTTTGACTCTTGCTTTATGATTCTCATACCTTTTCTTTACTTTCACTATCATTTTGTCCTGGGGGGGCCTCTAGGACAATGTTGAACAGCAGAAGTAATACCAGATACTCATGCATTGATTTTTATGGACTGCTTGTAAAGTTACACCAATCAGACATGATATTTAGTTTACATTTGTCTGAGGAAGAGGGATAACTATTTTTAATAGACTAAGGAAGTAACTTTCCCCGAGTTTTTCATGATGCTTTTAGTCATGAATAGACATTAAGGTTTATCAAATACATTTTCTGTATCTATTAAATTTGGTCATATCCTTTATGTGATGAAATAACATTGGTAGATTTTCTAAATGTGGAGCATCATTGAAAAAAACCTTTCTTGTCTATGATATATGAATATTTTAAATAGCCAACTGCAGCAGAAGGTTGGGTTATTTATACTGCATAGTTCACAGTGTGTTATTATCGATTCCTGCAAGGTTCTCGTCTTTTTAAATTCATCTTTATTTATAAGTTCAACAAGTTTATAGCTTTCTTTACATATGATGCCTTAAGATCAAGTTTATACTAGTTTCATAAAATTGGATGATTGTGGATTTTTTTCTGTACTGTGGAACAATGTGTATAAGGATTATCTATTAGTTGAAATTTTCAAAAACAATCTCTGCAAATACTCCTGGATGAGACACCTATTTTTATTCTTTGATCAATTTTGGTAACTTGTATATTTCTAAATCTTAACAAATTTCTAGGAACATATTGTTTCACTTATGTTTTCAAATTTAGTGACATATTTTAATGATAAATTATGTATTTTAAAGTCACAAATTTATGTGAAGATATATCTATTTTACATTTTTTATATTATGTGAGCTATTATTTTATTTTTGTTTAATCTTGTCAGATATTTTTTGGGTTCTTTTTCAAAACACAGGAAATTATTTTTACTGACCATATCAACTGTGTTTTTTTGTTCTTAGTTTCTATTTTATTTAATTACTTTTTCCCTCAATTGTTTCTTTTCCTTACATTTCTTGTATTAATTCTGTCTTCCTTTTTAAACTTATTCCACTGAATGCTCAGAATATTTATTTTCAGTTTTTCATGTTTTCTATTAAATGAGTTTTTGGCTAAACATTTTCCTGGAGGTACTGTACTAGCTGTTTCCTATGTAGTAGGAACTTTTTAAAGGATTATACATGTATTGACTGTTGTTTTACAGAGTCTGTGCCAATTTATACACACAATAGCTCTATGTGTGAAAGTGCATTGTTTTTCAGGACCACGTTATTCCTAGATCTAGAATTATAGATCTTAAAGGCAATTTGCAATTTAATGAACAAAAATAACATATTATTTTTGCTTTAATGCAATTGCTGATGCTTCTTAGAAAAGGCTGTTTTGAACATAATTTTATATTTACTTGATTTATGTTTTCTTGATTGTTTTAATAAACCATTTACCTTACAGATTATTGTTAACAAGTCCATGAAAGGATCCCAGGCAGTAGTCGTTTTAAAAATGTTTTTATTATTTCTTGTCCAACTCCTCTTTAGACACTTCACAACCACTACTCCCACTGGAACAATCTCCAAAAGAGATATATCCATAGAAGATTCTCTATAGAAAAAAGTTATAGTTTATCCATGATGCAAATATACAGTCTCTGTTAATGATAAATACATAAATCAACTCCTGATGCAGAGATCAACTTGGTGAAATCTGATTAAGGAACAATAATTCATTTGTAATACACTGGTTTGTAATCCATGGTTCCCAAGATAAATTGTATCAGCACACCCTTCTTAGGGTTTCTCATATACATTCTGACCCTACATGGTCATATTTGCTAATGCCAGGTGAACTACATTCTCTCTATATTGTCTGTATTCTCTGTAACTCTAGACTTTCTTTAAAATAAAAGTGCTTTTTTAGTTCCTTAATTGTATGTTTCTAGAGGCATAAATTGTTTGTCTTAGCATCTCCACATCACTGATGTAGAAATGATCGGAGTATATTGGCCCATCTCTTAAGTTTTATGAATTAGAATAAATAACATTACAATACTGATTTAAGTACAATTTGGGAAGTTGTAGTTTAAAAGATTCCAGGGGCAAAGTTGTACATAATCTCTCCCTTTAAAATCATAGTGTAATATAACTCTTGGCTGAAAAAATCTGCGGTTCTTTAAACTTAAAAAATTTAAAGTTGGGCTTCCCTGGTGGTGCAGTGGTTGAGAGTCCGCCTGCCGATGCAGGGGACACGGGTTCATGCCCCGGTCTGGGAGGATCCCACATGCTGCGGAGCGGCTGGGCCCGTGAGCCATGGCCGCTGGGCCTGCGCGTCCGGAGCCTGTGCTCCGCAACGTGAGAGGCTGCAACAGTGAGAGGCCCACGTACCACAAAAAAAAAAAAAAAAATTTAAAGTTAAAAATTGGTGGTAGCTGCATATATGATAAAAATCATGGCTGTTATATTTTATATGTCAAAATATTCTAGGTGTTGACAATAAAGAAAAGAAAATTGTAAAAGATTAGTAGATACAGCAGTTCCACCATGAAGCTTGTGTGTGTGTGTGTGTGTGTGTGTGTGTGTGTGTGTGTGTGTGTGTAGCAGATTTCCTCTACACTTCTGAGGTCCTTTTGCTGGTATAATAATCAGATTGACATAAGATGGATTAACAGGAGAAAAACAAATTTAATTTTGTAAGTATGGAAGCCCTATAGGTAAGGGAACTAAGAAGTGACTGAAGCAGGTTGTGGATATACCTTTTTAGATAAAGAATGAAATATGTGTGAAGATTTGATGAAACAAAGGGGTTTTGCTTGGGGTAGCAGATTAATGAAGAAGTAACACGGTTTGTTTAGACAGCTTTCTTGGCCTCAAATTCCCTGTCTCTGGCAATAGGATGCCCTCCATCCCCCTGCCATAGGGAGGATACCTCCCCATTGGAGCTTTGTTTCCTGCTTTCACAGGGACAGAGGAGGGCCAGAGTTTTCTTTTTTTTCCAGCTGTCTCTCCATTAACTTTATTTAAAAAAAATTTTTTTTATCTTTATTTTTTTGCGGTACGCAGGCCTCTCACTGTTGTGGCCTCTCCCGTGGTGGAGCACAGGCTCCGGATGCGCAGGCTCAGTGGCCATGGCTCACGGGCTCAGCCGCTCCGTGGCATGTGGGATCTTCCCGGACCGGGGCACGAACCCGTGTCCCCTGCATCGGCAGGCGGACTCTCAACCACTGTGCCACCAGGGAAGCCCCTCCATTAACTTTAAAATAATCAATATGCCACCTTGGCACATTTGGGGGCAGCCTGCCCTGAGCCACAGGACATGTAACATTGGACAGGAGAATCTGTATTAAAATATCATGCTTGTTATATTTTAGAATCTCTGCCTCACAGTAAAATTCCTTTTTCTAGAGATAAGACAATTTTCTTCTACAAGACAGGCAAACCCTGTTTTATTGCACTTTTCAGAGAATACTTTTTTACAAATTGAAGGTTTGTGGCAACCCCACTTGAAGCAAGTCTGTGGGTGCCATTTTTCCAATAGCATTAGCTGATTTTGCGTCTTGGTTACATACTGGTAATTCTCATAGTATTTCGAATGTTTTCATTATCGTGTTTGTTACAGTGATCTGTGATCAGTGATCTTTGATGTTACTATGGTAATCGTTTGGGGGCACCACGAACCATGCCCATATAAGATGGCAAACTTAATTGATAAATGTGTGTGTTCTGACTGATCCACTGACTGGCTGTTCCCTGTCTCTCTCCCTCTGCTTGGGACATAGCAATATTTTATTAGGACAAGTAATGACCCTACAAGGAGACACAGCAGTATTTGTATTAGGACAATTAATCACCCTACAAGTGTTCAATTGAAACTAAGAGTCACATGTCTCTCATTTTAAATCAAAAGCTAGAGATGATTAAGCTTAATGAGGACAGCATGTTGAAAGCCAAGACTGGGTGAAAAACTAGGCCTCTGTGCCAAACAGGTAGACAAGTTGTGAATCTTGAAGGAAATTAATAAAAGTGCTACCCTAGTGAACACATGAATGATAAGAAAGCAGAACAACCTTATTGCTGATACGGAGAAAGTCTCAGTGGTCTGAGTAGAATATCAAGAATATTAAGCCAAAGCCTAATCCAGAAGAAGGCCTCCACCCTCTTCAATTTTTTGAAGGCTGAGAGATGTGAAGAATCTGCAGAAGGAAAAGTTTGAAGTAACAGAGGTTGGTTCATGAAGTTTAAGGAAAGAAGCCATCCACATAACATAAAAGTGCAAGGTGAAGCAGCAAGTGCTGATGTAGAAGCTGCAGCAAGTTACCCAGAAGATCTGGCTAAGATAATGAAGGCAGCTATACTAAACAATAGACTTTCAGTGTAGTTGAAACAGCCTCAAATGGAAGAAGATGCCGTCTAGGACTTTCATAGCTAAAGAGGAGAAGTCAATGCCTGGCTTCAAAGCTGCAAAGCTTCAAAGGACAGGCTGACTCTCTTGTTAGGAGCTAATGCAGCTGGTGACTTCAAGTTGAAGCCAATGCTCATTTACCATCTGAAAATCCTAGGACCTTTAAGAATTATGCTAAATCTACTCTGCCTGTGCTCTATTAATGTAACAACAGAGCCTGCGTGACAGCATGTCTGTTTACAACACTGTTTACTGAATATTTTAAGCTCATTGCTGAGACCAACTGCTCAGAAGAAAAGATTCCTTTCAAAATGTAACTGCTCATTGACAACGCACCTGGTCACCCAAGAGCTCTGATGGAGTGGGATTCATGTCGTTTTCATGCCTGGTAACACAACATCCATTCTGCCGCTCATGGATCAAGGAGTCATTTTGACTTTCAAATTTTATTAAATAAGAAATACATTTTGTAAGGCTATAGCTGCCTCAGTTAGTGATTCCTCTGATGGATCTGGGCAAAGTCAACTGAAAACCTTCTGGAAAGGATTCATCAGTCTAGATGCCATTAAGAACATTTGTGATTCACGGGAAGAGGTCCAAACATCAACATTAACAGGGAATTTAGATCGATTTCAACCCTCCTGGATGACTTGGAGGGACTCACTCTTCAGTGGAGGAAGTCACTGCAGATGTGGTGGAAACAGCAGGAGAGCTAGAACTAGAAGTGGAGCCTGAGATGTGACTGGATTTCTGTAATCTCATGGTAAAACTTGAATGGATGAGGAGTTGATTCTTATGGACGAGCAGAGAATGTGGTCTCTTGACATGGAATCTACTGTTGGTGAAGATGCTGTGAAGACTGTTGAAATGACAACAAAAGTTTTAGAATATTAACATCAATTTAGTTGACAAAGCAGGGACAGGGTTTGAAAGGATTGACTTCGATGTCGAAAAGAAGTTCCACTGCGGGTAAAATGCTGTCGAACAGCATTGCAGGCTACAGAGAACTCGCTCGTGACAGGAAGAGATGCAGCAAACGTCACTGCTGTTTCATTTCAAGAAACTGCCGCAGTCACCCCAGCCTCAGCAGCCAGCACCCTGATCAGTCAGCAGCCACCAGCATCAGGGCAGGACCCTCTACCAGTAAAACTATTGCAACTTGCTCAAGGCTCAGATGATGGTTAGCAGTTATTAGCAATAAAATATTTTAAAATTAAGGTATCGATACATTGTTTCTTAGGCATAATGCTATTGCACACTTAATAGACTACACAGTATAGTGTAAGCATAACGTTTATATGTCCCGGGAAACCAAAAATTGTGTGTGACTTGCATTATTGCAAGATTCACTTTGTCGCAGTGGTCTGGAGCCAAACTCACAACATCTCTGAGGTGTGCCTGTATAGAAGAATGAGTAACACTTTACCAGGTAGACAAGAAAAGACAGACATTCCAAAAGAACTTGCTTTATTTTGATATTCACTTCACTGTTGTCAGGAACTGAACCTGCAGTATCTCTGAGGTGTGCCTGTATTTCAGTTTCTTTCTTAGTGACAGTATGCAATCTCCTTCAGGTTAAAGAAGATGAAAAACAAATATGTGTATTCCTTGTCAAAACTTAAAAAACATTTGTCTAATTCAACTAAAAAAATACACAAAACACAAATGCCGATTTTTTTCCCCATTCTTATTGCAAGCCTTTCTTTGTGAAACAAGTTCATTTGATATATGGCATAATTAAACTTATAGAAGACATTTCAATCCATATTAAGTACTCTAGCATAGTGGTTCATAATGCGTTTGTAATATATTGATACGAATTTTGGATCTAGCATAATCTCAGGATTATTGTTCTTGAAAATATTCAATATTCAAAATTAAGTTCTAAATTGTATGAAAACAAATGGGACATGTAGCAGTATTTTCTCTTGTGTTTAGGAAATAAAGTTCTGATAAAAATGTTTGAAATCATTCTTATTAAAGAAGTTTAAAAGTATAGCTATCAATCAGGTAAGAACTAATTTCTAAACCCTTTGTCCTCTTAGTCTAGACGGGGGAAACTGAGAATTGACCCCTGAGAGAATGCCTTAAATTTTTAATGACTTCCTATTGAAATTAACTGAAGCTCAATCATTAAAAACATGGCATGGCATATCTTTATTCATTCAGTATCTCAACTTACTCTGGCTGTCTTCATTTTGAACTGACAAACACTGTCTTTATCATCCTAATAGAATGAGAAAAAGAGATCTGCATACTTTGTTTTCTGCTGTTTTGTACACAAACCTCAGCAAATGGATTCTGAGACTTCATTCTCATTTTTATGCCAGGGCTCTTATTGATTCTTTAGCCAGTAAGACAGAAACTCTGGAAGGAATACATGAAGAGAACAGCAACACTGTCTGATAAGTGGTTGCCAGAATCACTGATGTTGTAATTTTGGTAACCCACGTCTCTGTCTCAAGTTATAAGGTCGGAGATACGTAGACCCTCTTTTCATCACTTTATGTGTTATCTGTGGCCTTTTTTGCCTCTCATTAGCATCTGCTTGGTTCATGAATGTTGAGTGAAAGTTCTGTTACACTGATTAAGTGAAGAGTGTGACCGTGAGTGGATCATAGTGAATTATCTTAATATTGAATTTCTACTTTTACTATGTAAACTTTTATTATAATTATGGAAATGTTTCGGTTTCCACATGTTAGTTTTTGGTGACTTCAAAAACAGAATAATTGGAACGTGTAAAATTTCTTTTCCTTAAGAGGTTGAAAAGTGAGCAGTAATAAAAATCAAATACCCAAGGTATGCATATGATACGATTTGATTCACCACTTACTGAACACCTATAATGTGTCAAGACCATGCTGGGTGCTGAAAGGTTTATAAACAAGAGCTGTGCCCGTGTTCATATGTAGATTACATTCTAATAGAAGAGGTTTAAATGTAGGCAGCTATTGTATTTTTAACGCCTAATGTGATAACAGCCATGTTCATCCACTCATCCAATAAGTTTTTTTTGTTTTGTTTTGTTTTGTTTTGTTTGCGGTACGCGAGCCTCTCACTGTTGTGGCCTCTCCCGTTGCGGAGCACAGGCTCCAGACGCGCAGGCTCAGCGGCCATGGCTCACGGGCCCAGCTGCTCTGCGGCATGCGGTATCCTCCCAGACCGGGGCACAAACCCGTGTCCCTTGCATCGGCAGGCGGACTCTCAACCACTGCGCCACCAGGGAAGCCCAATAAGTATCGTTTGAGTGCTCATTCTTGAGTCCAGGTTCTGAGGATACAACAGTGAATGAAACAAAGTCCCCGTGCTCAGGGAACTTACTTTCTCACAAGGAGAGACAGATAACGTACAAGCAAACAAGCAAGTCATTAATATCATGTGGTTTCAGATACCACGAAGAAAAATACAGCAGCGTAAGGAGATGGACAGTGGTGTGCTCTTGATGTGCTTAGCTGGATAAGATGTATAGAGAAGAGTTCTCTGATCCCCTTGGCACCTGACTGGCAGGGGAGGGAGAGGTTGCAGCACAGAAAAGATAAGTTGAACTTGAGGGAGAAGAGGTTGTTTTCCAGGCACTGTGGATCAGACTGCATGGGGTCCTGCGTGAGTGCTTGGGGATGGAGTGTGGCCTCCTGAGGGCGTGGGAAACCTTTAACAGCTCTGCTTATGCTTGCTTCTATTTATAAGCAGAGGATGCCTGTGAGGAGAGCTGTACTTAGAAGTGGAGAAGCGTTCCACTTCACTTTGTGGGAGGAATTAGAGCAGGAAGATCCCACTGAGGTGGATCAGTTCGGAAGGCGTAGCAACTCCCCAGGCAAGCGAGAAGTGGATGGTCACAGAGCGGACTGGCCCGTAGTATTGCAGATGCAGAGCTGAAAAGGCTTGCAGCTGGGTGTGTGCATGGGGGAGGGAGGAAGGATCGGGGTATTGGGGGGGCTTCTGAAGGTTTCCTGAGCCTGAGTCCAGGAAGGGATGGTGAAACCATGAAGAGAGTTATGGAAAATGGATATGGGAGCAGGTTTCTGGAGCTGTGACAGGTAATTTCCGATGGAGACTTTTGAAGTAATGATAGGGCTCTTGATTTGAGGTATCCAGGAATCTCATGCAGCTATGGGCCAGATTTCGGAAGAAAGTGTGAAATTCAAGATGCATATTTGGAAGTAAAGATGTTCAGCATAAAAATGGGATAGCTGGGACATGTGATTTAAAAAAAAGAACAAAAGTGTCAGTAATGAATTACCATACCGGTAACCAATTCTGAGAGATGTTACTCTATCAGTTACTCTAATGTGAAAAGTCAAGACATTTGAAATGGAATAAAACTAAGGCAGCTCGGGCTAGTGTAGGCAAAGATAGCTCTATATTAGTTAGGAATAGTAATTACAGACATGACACAAGTAGCTATTTATAGCTTGTTAAAAAATTTGCATACATTGTCTCATTCTTTCCACGACAACAACCTGTGGGTTCACTATGACATTCTCATTTAACAGAGAAGGAAGTTAAGGTTTAAAGAAACTGACCAATTTCCCAAAGTTGCCCAAGTCATATGTAGCAGAGTTAGGACTCAAGGCCAGCTCCTTATGCTACTGTTTAATGGAAAGACTACAGATTCCTTCTTCTGTCTTGTGCTGTACTCACAGCACTGATGTCATCCTAAACACTGCCAACTCCCTAAATTAGGACACATCAGTGAAACCAATACCAACCTGTTGTTCAGTTCACAAACCTTGATAGAACCCAATTAAGTTAGTTCATATTAGTGCATAGTGAGGTCGTTTGCGTTCATTACTGTGTTCATTCATTCAACACACATCTATTGATTACTGTGCGTTGGGCAGTGTACTCACTTGAGAGGATCAAAAATGCATGAGGTAGAAATTAATCCAAACGCACAGAGGAATAAGCAGGCAGTTATAAGGACCATGTGGTTAGCTCTGTCCCGGGAAGTGTGTGATGCCGTGACAACCCAGGAGTAATGTGGAGCCCAGATTCAGAGGGTCAGGGAAGACTTCGCATGGGAGGTGACACTGTTACAGAACCCAACTTGGGTCCTCTCGCCCGAGTGCTCAGTAAAGTCCATCTGCTGACACCCGGTCGTGGTGAAGGAAAGTACAGCGGTTACTGCAGGTGCCAAGCAAGGAGAACGGGCAGCTAGTGCTCAAAACACCCAAACTCCCCGATGGGTTTCAGGGAAGCATTTTGACAGGCCAGGTGAGGGAGGAGCGTCCCAGGGTTGTGTGATCAGCTCGGTCACAGTTCTCTGGTTGGTTGATGGTGAGGTAACCAGGCGGTGTCACAGGGCTTAACGTCATCAGTCCTCAGGCTCCAGTAGGTCTGGGGGCTACATGCTCATGGTCATCAGGTAGTTAACTTCTTCCATTGGTAGGGGTTGAGCGTGTGTAACGCAGCTCAGGAATGTGTACCAGACACCATCATCTGGGTGCTACAGGGAGGGGCTAAAGCCGAGGATATGGGAGAGGGGTCCATCCCGGGAAGGCCCCATAGGGTCCTGCTGGTTATGGTATCTAAGCTGAAATCAGAAGTGTGATGTGATGAGTTGGGTTTATTAAAGAGGCAGCAAGATCTGAAGATGGGAAGGCCTAAGAGGGAACAGTGTTGTTGGAGCATAAAGGGTCAGGTGGTGGGGTGTCCACATGCGAACTCGAAGAGGTAAGAGGCAGAAGGAAAAGTGGGGCCTTGACACCTAAATTACAAGTAAATTTGTAAAACTATATGCGATGGATTCTCTCTATAAAGAGGACAGAGTAATGTCTAATACATTTCAGGTTTCTATCAAGATTTTATTTTAAGTTTGTAATGCCTACTGTTAAATTTTAATTTTTCTGGAAAATGGTTTTGTGTGAACTAAGGTATTCCTGAATAAGTGAAGTATCCTTGTGATTCTCTATATTATTGTCTGTTAAGTCATTGGTCCTAAGAAAGCAGAGGGCATGTAGGGAGCAGGACGGACTGGATTCAGAATTCTAATAATCTATTTTGTGCATTTTTTTTTTTGCGGTACGCGGGCCTCTCACTGTTGTGCCCTCTCCCGTGGCGGAGCACAGGCTCCAGACGTGCAGGCTCAGCGGCCATGGCTCACGGGCCCAGCCACTCCGGGGCATGTGGGATCTTCCCGGACCGGGGCACGAACCCGTGTCCCCTGCATCGGCAGGCGGACTCTCAACCACTGTGCCACCAGGGAAGCCCCTATTTTGTGCTTTTTAATGCCATTTTTAGACAGAATAATGCTGAATTTTCCACTTTGCCTCCTTTCCTTTTTTGGGGGGTATGGAATCACTGAAGTTTTGATTGAACTTTCTTAGTATTGGTATACTCAAGATCGCTTTCAGAAATATGTGAATTTAGCTCTAACAGCCTCAGAATGAAACTAGATTAATTTCCCCCAATTTTGCTTTTGTTGTTACACAGGCTTTTAAATACTTTTAATTACAGGAAAAGGATTATGGACACTGGGCATGCAGTGGCATGTGGCCTTCTTATGTTTATTGTTATCTTCTTTTCCAGTGATACTTCTGTTCAGGAAAAGATCATGCTTCACAGACACATTTGTTTCTCAGAAACATTTCTGAAGATGCGAAATACAATAGGAGGCCTGGGACTCTATCCCAGTTGGCTCCCCAAATAGGTTATTTTGAAACATTTTTCACCCACATGAATGTTACAACAGTAACATTTTATCAACAAGTGTATTTATCATAGCAGTAAACACACTTCCAGCAAAAAACCTGTTCAGGATTGAACAAATATATTCCAGCCCCTAAGCAAAATCCTGCTCTATAAATATGCCCTTATCTTGTAAGGTTTTGGGAAGAGGAGTTCTTGAAGAGAGCTTTTTTTTTTTTTTTTTTTTTTTTTTTTTTTTTTTGCATAGGCAAGAGACATATCAGTTTGTTAAGAGAGTAATTGGGCAGGAGACAGGGAGGTCTGGGGAATGGGGAGAGAAAGGCTCATGACTAATACAGCCTCACCTGTAAAGCAGGGATAAGAACCTTTCTCATGAGGATTAAATGAGATAAGTTCCACAAACCCTTACTTCTGTGCCTCTCACAAGCTAATTGCTCAGGGGAAAAAAAAAAAAAAAGTGTTCATTTTCCTTCCTTCATCCATTTGAACTCCAGTCTGCATTTCGTTGTGGCTCCTGACATGGAGCAGGGGTGGGAATGGGGAGTTAGTGCCTTTTTGCCTTTCTTTGACCTGAGGGGACACCGCCACTGCTCCAGGGGCACAGAACATGGCTGCCTCTGTACATCATGTAACGTTTATGGGCCCTTGGCCGCTGCAGTTCCCTGGAGACGGCCATGGGGAGTGCAGACCAGACAGTGCCTTCTTTAGGGAGAAGACAGTAGGATTAAGTCAGGAACTTCAATCCTCCGTGCAGACAGCAGCTGGAGGCCCCCAAGCCTCATTCTTAGCCTCGATACCCAAGATTAAAATGAGTTCATGTTTCTAAAGCCCTCAGAACAGTGGCTGCCCAAGCATGTAACTCTTCCAGATAAAATAAAAGTCAGAAACCAAGACTTCTCTCAGATTTCACCCATGACAGATAAAGGTAGCAAGATTGCTTTGGGGGCCTCTCATCTCCTTTTATCCGCTCTGGTCCCAGATTTCTGTACTTGAGCCACCGCTAATTATGACCTAACCTTGGCAAGCATCCTCTTCTAGAGCTCCTCAGTTCATTTTGAATCCAGCCAGCCTGGCTGCCCAAAGAATTTCTTTTTCTCTTTTTCTTTTCTTTCTTTCCCTTAAAATAAACACCTAGCTGATTTATTATAAAAACATTTGATTCGTATAGCATTTATTCAGTATTAGACTTTACTTTTGTTGTTTTCAGCGGTGTGATAGATAAGGATTTGGAGGTCAAGGGTCCCACCTTGTGCTGTGTCCCTCTAGCATAGGTTAACGTGGCTGAGTATTTTCCTTACACGCTGTAGTACATAGAGAGCACGTGTTCAGTTATGATCCAGAGGTTGGGACAAACACAGACTCCGTTACCTCGATAGCTTCTGCTTATCACACTGCCCCCCACTTAATGGCCATTTCACTGCTAATAGTACCTCAATTTAAATTGGACACAAAAAATAAGGAGGTAAGGGACTAGGAATTGACACTTTATTCCTGGTCAGAACATCTAATAAAAGCTTTAGTGCAAAGAGTTGTGATATTAAAAAAAAATTGCTTTGGAAAATTAAGTCAGCGCTGCTCTTCTTAACCCTCTACCATAGATAACTGAAAAGGGGTTACATATAATGATCTTTAAAAGTAAGCTATAGTTTCACCTGCCCGGAGTGGCTGACAAATAGATGAAGGACTGGAAAGCGGGCAACGGATGGAGTGGTTGACCTCTCTGGCATCCTTCAAGTCCCCTGATTCCATGATTTGAATGCATAATTTCACATGCATTTATTCAGAGTTATGTGCGCCCAGACTGCTTTCTGCTAAATGCAGACTCCCACTCTTAAACATTGGAGACAGAAAGAAGCCTGTTAACTGACATTTGCAATTTCAGGATGGCACCGTGTAGGAGAGGGAACTGCCAATCATTTCTGCCAACATCACTCTCCAGGGGAGTCTGAAGGAAGCTGGCTTGGTCCAATTAAAAGAAGCAATTATGAGTAATGGAAAGTAAGCAAACCTAGGAAGAATGATACTGCCGATTATAGTGCGTGCTCACAGTGAAAGGCTGTAGTCTGATGAGTATTACCTTTGTTTCTAAAGCTATTAATCTACTTTGATTCTACTGCAGATTTTCATAGGAAGTAATCAAAAAGAAATCATTAACCTTCATTTCATAAGTAAATAAAATTCACAGTAGTGGAAAAATTAAAATCTCTCTTTTTTTTAACATCTTTATTGGAGTATAATCGCTCTACAATGGTGTGTTAGTTTCTGCTGTATCACAAAGTGAATCAACTCTATGTATATACATATATCCCCATATCTCCTCCCTCTTGCGTCTCCCTCCCTCCCACTCTCCCTATCCCACCCCTCTAGGTGGTCACAGAGCACCAAGCTGATCTCCCTGGGCTGTGTGGCTGCTTCCCACTAGCTATCTATTTTACATTTGGTAGAGATTCACACAATTATTTTTCTAGACGTTTTATTAATAGTCTCCTGAATACCTTGAGAATCACCATTGATGAGATATTTTTTTTGTCTCATAATAGGTTTTAAAATGTTTCAAGCCATTTTTACAGCCATTCTAATGTGTGTGATTTAATTTATATTTAAAGACTTACAGTTCATTTCTTTCGTTCATTGGCAAATATGATACTGGTGTTTCTTGTAATAATTATAAGAGCTATAATATAAAACATTTAAAAACAATGGTGAAACTCTAACTTTTTCTTTTAACATCTTTATTGGAGTATAATTGCTTTACAATGGTGTGTTAGTTTCTGCTGTATAACAGAATGAATCAGCTATACATATATACCCATATCTCCTCCCTCTTGCGTCTCCCTCCCACCTTCCCTATCCCACCCCTCTAGGTGGTCACAAAGCACCGAGCTGATCTCCCTATGCTATGCAGCTGCTTCCCACTAGCTATCTATTTTACATTTGGTAGTGTATATAAGTCCATGCCACGCTCTCACTTCGTCCCAGCGTCCCCTTCCCCCTCCCCGTGTCCTCAAGTCCATTCTCTAGTTCTGCATGTTTATTCCTGTCCTGTGCCTAGGTTCTTCAGAACCATTTTTTTTTTTAAGATTCCATATATATGTGTTAGCATATGGTATTTGTTTTTCTCTTTCTGACTTACTTCACTCTGTATGACAGCCTCTAGGTCCATCCACCTCACTAAAAGTAACTCAATTTCATTTCTTTTTATGACTGAGTAATATTCCATTGTATATATGTGCCACATCTTCTTTATCCATTCATCTGTCGATGGACACTTAGGTTGCTTCCATGCCCTGGCTATTGTAAATAGAGCTGCAATGAACGTTGTGGTACGTGACTCTTTTTGAATTATGGTTTTCTCAGGGTATAGAAAAAACTGCCTAGCAAGCACATTACTACTGGACACTCTTCTAGCCATGTAATTTTTCTTTGCAGGAAAATACCATTTGAACAGTGATGTCAGCTGAGAAGTACTTGAATTAGGTCGATTTTCTACAGGGCCTTTGGGTTAGGAAAAATATATAAAGTATTACATTGTGACCCATTTAGCTACTTGATTATAGAAAATATTACAAAACAGCCTAGCAGACCTACTTTTTTTTTTCCTGTTGAATCTATAATATGTGATAATTACTTTTGTGATGTAATGCAATTCAATTGTCGTAAAATGTAGACTTTGCCAAGCTCCATGTTTATGCCTCCCCTTATGTGCAGGGGAAATTGAACCATGCACTGTAATGGTGCATAAGTGTATGTTATCTCCAAAAGCATAGTGGTATTTTTACCACTGCTGACAAACTTTGTGGTAAATTAATTGGTTTTAGTTCACTTGCACAATGATGCAATTAACACATATCTGTAGACATCAACATTTTGGTTGTAATACCTGAACAAAAAAATATGCCTGACCCAAAATTCTGGAAGAAATGTAGAAATTTTTTTTCCAAATAATTTTCCTTCTCTAAATCTCTCTATACTTGGATCATACAAGATAAATATATATTAGGGAAGCAAAGTACAAACTCATATTACCTACCAGTGATAATCAGAATAAGTAAATAATCTGTGATAAAAGGCACAGTATCAAGGAGGAAAATGTCTTTGGACACATGAAAAAAGTGGCGGCAAATGGCTAAAAAAAGAAACACAAGCTTCTTTAATACTGGAAAGCTGCTAATGGGACCAAAGGGCATAGGGAACAATTAATCGATCTCTCCAGGAAGTAAGAAAACTACTAAAGATAAGCATGATATGCTAACATCTACCTACAGAAAAGATTTTGAACCATCCGTCAAAGGGGTTTACAGATGACTTCCAACTAAGAGGAGTTGAAGGTCCAGAAGACTCATGCACAGAAATGTACAACAGTTTGTTTCAAAAATACAAAATTGAAAGCTGAAGCTAAAGGTTGATTTAGGTGATGTCCAGAGCATGCTGAAAAATGCTACCTTGACAAGCAAGGTAAAGCCAGATCATCCTGATCTAGTTAGTTTAGCACATCCTAAAAGCAACGCACCCACAAAGCGAAAGAGGCCAGCGCCCCATTCGGTTTCTGTAGGTGAAAGGCTACAAGCATGAGTCTGCCCATTCTTACCTATGGAGCTTGCCCTTTAGCCCTTCATGGACATCACATCAGGCATCCTGAAGTAGATGCTATTTCATTAGCATCACTTACTGCCAGAGAATGACAAGGTCTTGAAGTAGGGCCAAGCCACTGGCATGAGAGATGTGTTAGGTTCCGGACTGGATTTCCCAGGAATAGACGAGAGCTATCTAGCCTGGTCCTTGCTAAAGGCTGCTGTGAGAGAGAGACGGATGGAAAGGTTTCATACACCCCATGTTGCTGGGCAAAACTAGATTTTAAAAGAGCCCTTTATCACCACAAAAAAGACAATTCCTTGAAGCTTGCTCACTACACGTGCCTGTGTTCTAACTTAGTTCTACGACAGTACGTCGTCAGGACATATTAACTTTCCAAATGAAAAATTTGAGGCAATTTTTAGCTATGAAGCAGAGGTATATTTAGAATACTAACCAAATCCAGATAGTGACTGTAACCACATACTTGAACACATTCTATGTTCTGTAAGTTTGTTTTCAACTCTCAGTGTCAGGTAGCAGAAGCTTAGGTCAGTATTCAAAATATTTTTAATTTGTGCAGTTCCAATTGTTTGCTTTTGTATTTTTGCAGAACACTTGTGATGAGTTTGTACAAAACACCTACACTTCGTTTCTTATGGAATCAGCCTGTATATTTGTCAGTATTCCCCATCACAGAAAATACCAGAATTACATACTTCTATATCCAAAATATTACCACCAACTCCCTCCCACGCCCCTTTATTTTTCTGGTCCTGATGCGGGACTGCCATCTGGTGGAACAGGGAAGGCACTTCTGGCTTGGACCTCATCAAAACCTGATCATGGTTTCTCAGGTTTCTGAAGGGTGAGTATAACAAATGGAGTTGAATCTACAGTGAAGAAACAAGACAATGATAAGGATCACCGCAGCTAAGACCATCACTGAGAGCTGCACCGGTTATGATGGGGGTGAACTGGTGAGAAGAGATCGCTCTCCCAACTTTATTGTCAAGATTTTTTTTAATTATATATATTTATTCACAAACAGCGCATGCACACACACATGTTATATGTACGTGTGTGTGTGTGTGTGTGTGTGTGTGTGTGTGTTTGTTAGACAAGGTAAAGAACATCTCAGTGGAAACGAAGTGCATTTAAAGCTAGAGCAGATACAGCAAAGTTACCTCCCCACAAACGTACACCCCCCCGCAAGGCCCCCTCCCTAGAGTCCTTAACAGGGCCCCACAGTGGCCATATGATGCTGCCGGAGCAACATGGGGGTCTGTGAAGCCCTGGAGGCTTCAGTTCTTGCTGTGTATCCTTGTGACCCTCAGGGATAACATGGACATTGCAGAAGAATTGCACATCATGGAGGACTGGGGAGGGAATCTTCGTCAAGACTTGGCGCACCTGATCTTGAACTAAAATCAGTATCAGTCATCCATGGGAAGAGAGCAGAGTCAGTGCCCAGGTATTTCAGAATAATAGGTCTACCTCTGACTTCCTAGCTTTCAGGAAGCAAAGGGCTTCTTGTGAGCCAAGCACTGTGCCAAATTCATCCAAGCTAATCACAGACGTCAAACATGTGGTGGTACTTTATATGAGGCGCAGAAAGGCTAAAGAACGTTCCCAGCCAGACAGTAGCATTGATGCTGTATGTGGTGAGCCCCCAGCAGCTCTTTACATCTGAGGGAGGGGTTGAGAGGGAGCCTGCTGACTTCTTACTTTCCCTGCTTCTCGCCCAAGCTGTGCCTGTGTGTCGCAGTAACATTTTGGAAGGAGATAAAGCCCCAGGACAGATACTTTCATATCCTATAGAGCAGTTTCCCTAAGAGTATGTTTGTTTCTTTGAAAGTGACGTCTTCGAGCTTGAAGAATTCCGTTGAGTCCAAGAAAAGGATGCCTGTATGTTTTTTCATCTGGAGGAAAGTCAGGATGGCTGTCAGAACTTACATAATCATGTTCCCTGTCAGTGCCGGGCTCGAGGCATCCTTCTGAGTAACTGCGGGCATCACCAGACTCTGGGAGGAACCCATCCCTAAGGGTCCATCCCCAAACATCTACATGGTTAAGAATGGAACTGTGCTATTTGTCCAGATGTTTTCCCAGTCCTCAAACAAGCCTTACATATCAACCAAGAGGTAAATATCAATGGGAAGTGGTCAGAGCCTCACGTTTGATAGGAATGTGGTCTGTTTGAAATTTTGAAAAGCGAGTTGTGGGTATTTGGTGACCAGTTGTCCTTGAATGTTCCTGAGGAGTGAGTAAACTTCAATCAGAGGAGTTTAAATTGCTTGAAACCCATGGCCAAGTGAAGGGTGGTTCAGAAAAGACTGTAGAACATCTTCCAAATGGTAAAAGGCCTGAGGAGGAAAATGTGGTAATATATGAGAGCATAATGTCTTGATGGTGAATGTTTGTGGAGTGATACGAAAATGCATAAGTAGCTTGGTCACGTAGCAGAGCAAGAATTTTGTTTCTAATTTCATCGAGACCTTTTTTTAAAAAAAGTATTTATTTTATTTTTGGCTGCGTTGGGTCTTCATTGCTGCGCGCGGGCTTTCTCTAGTTGGCGGCGAGCGGGGGCTACTCTTCATTGCGGTGCGAGGACTTCTCGTTGCGGTCGCTTCTCTTGTTGCGGAGCATGGGCTCTAGGTGCATGGGCTTCAGTAGTGGTGGCACACGGGTTCAATAGTTGTGGCGCACGGGCTTAGTTGTCCCGCAGCATGTGGGATCTTCCCAGACCAGGGATCAAACCCGTGTCCCCTGCATTGGTAGGCAGATTCTTAACCACTGTGCCACCAGGGAAGTCCCAGACAGTCCTTTTAAGAGTACAAAGTCTGCACTTCAAATTTTAATGGATTTTTTCCTGTATACATCCCCTTGGCATATGAAATACTGTCTTTTTTTCTTTAGCTTTTTATTTTGAATTAAATAGTTTTGGTTTTATAAGAAGATGCAAAATTAGTACAGAGTTCCTAGCTTCTCCAGTGATGACATCTTACATAACCAGAATATATTATCAAAACAAGGACATTGACATTGGTACACTACCATTAACTATAGACTTTATTTGAATTTCACAATTATGCAGTTTAAAAAAAATTATTTATCATGTCTTAATGATTGTTTTTAAAATTATTGTGTTTCAGATAGCTGCTTTGTAATATGTCTTAATTCAGATCTCAAAAATTTACTTGAAAATTGGATTTCCTAAGCAAAGCTTTCCTATCTGCATATATGTTTTGCTTTTGCTTTTGCTTTTGCGTTGTTCTCAAATAGGCAGATACTATAACCTGCCGTTGCATGAATTCTTATGGAGTTTGATGTGATTGCTCTTCTTCAAAATTAAGACTTGGAGAACGTCTAAGGTGGCTGTCTTCCAAGTGGTTCCTCGTCTTCCGTAAAATCATAATTTTCACTGTTTCTATCTGTGTCTTCTGACTTACGAGCTCATAGGAGCTCTGCAATGCCAAGCTCAGTTATCTCTTGGACTTTGTCCTCCCCTTTATTCAACTGTGCAAATTACAGGCATGATGTCATTGGAAGACATCGGTATCGTTTGGAACATTGCTGCTATAGATCAGTGAAACTAAGCTGTTCCTTTGCAACTGAAAATGCTAAGAGAAAAATGTTACATTTGTGCAACCATTTATAGTTTCAGAATACTTTCATGAGCAGGATTTTCCTGGATCCCACACAACTACCCTGTGATACAGGCAGAGCAAATGTTTTATTATCTCCACTTAAGCTTTGTGGGCCCCTGCGACTATAATCAGACCCATTCAGAAAAAAACTGGGTGCAGCTGGGAAGGCATATTTGTACCAGATAAATCAATAGAGGATATTTATTTATTTATAACATCTTTATTGGAGTATATTTGCTTTAAAATGGTGTGTTAGTGCTTTATAACAAAGTGTGTCACTGCTGTATAACAAAATGAATCAGTTATACGTATACATATATCCCCACATCTCCTCCCTCTTGCATCTCCCTGCCACCCTCCCTATCTCACCCCTCTAGGTGGTCACAAAGCACTGAGCTGATCTTCCTGTGCTATGAGGCTGCTTCCCGCTAGCTATCTATTTTACATTTGGTAGTGTGTATGTGTCCATGCCACTCTCTCACTTTAATATGGAGCATTTAAAATAGGTTGGTTAGAATTAGATGGAAGAGCTACAAGAATAACCATGGGAAAATGAAGCAAGCAGGTTGACAAGCACCAGAAGCTGTCTGCCTTCGCTGGAGAAGCAAAAAGCAGAGATGGGGTGACTGGGTCCCAGGAAGCAGAGGTACCATGTTAAACCAGTGCCACCCACCAGCCAAACTTAGCCAAAGCCTACTGTCTGGGCAGGGGGAGAAACATAGTTTCACACCCACATGTATTCCAAGCAGAAGAAAGGAAGAGTGGGGAGCGAATCTGAGAGCAAAAGTGCCAAATAATGTTGGACCAGGTGTACTTCTCATTTTTAACAGAGATACCACCTGATGGCTTGTTGCTGAGCGCAAAGGTCAGGGATGAAGTGCACATTATCTCTGCTGGGAAGAGATGATCAGTTTTGTAGGAAGCGGCCATCAAATAAACAACGACGACTATCCTTATTGCTGCTGCCAACTCGTATTTACTACCCAATTACATTCATTGAGCACTCCGTAGGTGCCAGGAGTGATAATAAATTATTTAAATGTAGTTCCTCATTTAACCCTTTGAGTTGTGTTTATTATTCCCATTTTACAGATGATGAAATTGAGGCTTTCAGGGGTTAGGTGTATTGCCAAGGGTCACAAGGCTGCATAGCAAAGATTCTGACCTAGACCATCTGAATCTAAAATCCTATATGGCCTCCCTACGTATGATAAAGTGTTCAAAGTTTTAGGATTTTTTCTGTGTCCAGGGTATAGGGTAGGTACAAAAGAATAAGTGACCAGTTTGTCCCGGGGGCAGGGGAGACTTCAAAGGAGACAGTACAGTCAAGTTGCACTTGGAATAAGAGTGAGGGTTTCTCCAGGGGAACCAAAAGGCAGGGGCGGTCAGAGCAGAGAACAGCGGTGACAGCCCTGAATAACATTTCTGAGAGCCTGGAAAACTTGGCTACTAGCAGGTAACACGGGGCTGTTGGAGCCTAGCGTGGGAAGAGGACTGTGGTAAGAGAAAAGGTGATGAAGCCAGGAGCCACGTGAGAACCGTGTCATATTCAAGAGACACTTCATCCAGGAGAAAGTGGGAAACTGTTGCTGATTGTATGCTGTGGAGAGTCCTGGACAGTTTTGCTTTAGATGATCTCCCCTGCTTGCAGTTAGGCAGCTATTACGACATGTTCATATCATACTTAATCATTGTTCTGGGACTGGGTAGATGTCAGAAGATGTCCTGAAAAAACAGACTGGAACTTAAGTGTTATGCTAGTCAAGTAGAAATGCCACCAGCTTCATCTGACCACTGACCGTTCTTTGTTAACTTCATCATTGTAAATCGATTTTACTGAAGAGAGGTTGGTGATATTTGAGTAGGCTTCTGCTATAAGTGCTTGATTGAGCTCTTTATTAACTTGGTTCAAAATTATCTCTCATTATTCTGTTATGATTATGTCATGTATTTATTTAAAGAAATTAAATTTCCATATAATTCCCCCAATTTTTCTGTGAATTGTGTTTTCCTTTTGTATCTGCATGCACATTTATAACTTCTCAGTAATGGACTTTGTGATGGATTTAATTTTTTTTTCCTTTGGCAATCGTCTACATCTCAGAAATGTCACTTGTCAAGGATATCAATTTCTTCAGTAAATAGAAAGCTATTGAATGCTTTTATATGAGCTTTAAACTTAGCTTTACCTCGTTTCCATTATGTTGCAAGATGCTTTAGAGGTAGAAATGCATTTTTGGGCTTCTCGCTAGCAGGTGAGAAATGATTTTCCTGCCTTCTTTGATTTATTTACTTTCTTTTAGGAACTCATTTGAGTTATACATCATCTGTGTTAAAATGGAGGTAGCTTCACATCAGCAAAGCAGATTCAATCAGCAAAGAATTCTTAATATTGAAAGAGTCCATGTTCTTTTCTTATTTTCTTTTTCATCACAGAGTTTAATAGTGTTCATTTTATTTATTTGAATGTCAGAATTCTCTAGGGAGCTGCCACATGTTGTGTTTAAAGCAATTTAAGTGAGTGGAGAAGAGAAGTGGCTGGATTTACTTATGGTCAATAACCAGAATAAGAAGGGATGCAAGACATTCTGATTCTCGCAGACCTTCATCAGCGCTACTTATTTAGCAAAATAATTCAGTGTTAATGAGCCTATATTGGAATTGAGTTATCTATATCTGATAAAAGAAAAAAATCTTAGATTTTTAAATGACAGCTTATACCTCTAGTTTCTGAGTTTCCTTGGTAATATCTTCTTCTGACTTGTCAACAGGCATTACTCAGAGGAAGGATTTAAAGTTGTCAGTGTCATGATTCTAAAATGAACATTCATTTATGTTTTTTCCACACTGTGCTCATGTGTACATATATTCACAGAGTGATTCATGACTGTGCAGGTGACAATTAGAAAGCATTGCTTTTAAAAACAAATTTGTGTGTATATAAATTATAAATATATGCAGTATAATGAATATATACAATATAAAATACAGAGAAAATTGGATTATGATTTTTATTCCATTTTTTACTCCTTTGTTTGCTGTTGTTTCTATGGAAATTGACTATCTAGGGGAATTCAGCTTCCTACTGGGAAAAACCGAATGCTGTGTAGTGTGTAGACACTGCAGATTCTCTGAGTTAGAGAACGAGCTGGCTGACTCTGAATGAGGAAACTGTACCTCGTTTTCCACATAAGCAACCTGAAATGGTTTTTTTGAAAGTAAATAGAATTTTTTTTATATTTAAAAAATATGAGACTTTGATGAACAAAGTATTCAAATTACATTTTGGAAATGATTTTTAATGTTTCCGTCAGGTCAATTAGAAGTCAGTTAAATGTGACAATACAAACCAAGGGTATTATCATAATGTTTGTGGGTAAATCCGAGTTATGGTTTGGAAGGCCCAGAAAGACAAGTTCTAGGAATGAAATCAGAGTCCAAAGTCTCTGGTCAATGCAGATGGACAGGTGTTGCACTAGAGCAGGGATCGCATAACCTGTAGCTCGGCCAGAGAAAGAATCTTTGTTAAGAAAGAAGTTGGTAGAAAGATGAGCATTGTTTTCCTCCTTTACCTCTTCTAGGCCCTAGAATCTTGATTAGAAGTGCTATAGGGGGTGTTCCGGAGTCAGGTATCCCTAAAGATTATTTTACTCAAGACTTTTTTTTGTGGTAAACGTGTTTGTGAGAATGACGGACACCTGAGTGCAGGTGATTGGTTGTGAATCTGCCTTTCCTCCTCTCCTCCTTACGGGGGCGCCAGCATAGGCGCTACCTGACAGCAGGGAGTGGGATTTGGCTTCCTTCATGGTCCTTACAGTGGCCGGTGTGGCTCCTGTGCTGGGAGCTACGCTGCCCAGTCTTGTTTCAGGGCCCTTGTTGCTTAGTTACGGTAGGTGCTTAGTCTCTTGTTTGGTGGTCTTTGAATTCTGAGTAACACCTTGCTTTTCCTCCTGTGTAAACGACCAAGTGACGCTGTCCGTGGTGCTGAAGCCCTCCATCTCTCCAACCTGAATTCTTCCGTGTCTGTAACTGTGATGTCCTGGCAGCTTCATGTGTTCTGCACAGTCAACCTTTGCACTCACTGTCAAGAGCCCTGGCATTTTAGCCCTCTTGGCAGAAACAGTTTGCTGTAGGTATGCCTCATGTTGAGCAGAAACAATGCTAATCTGATGACACTTAGGCTATATTCTGTCAACAATAAAGTACCCCTCCCCCAAGCTCCCGCCCTTCACCCTGGCATAGCTGAGCTGCATTACAGGTGAAGCGTCTTTGCTTCCTGCTCTGCTATATGTTTCTTGTCATTTGGGACGACAGGTAGGACGGCCAAATGGGCTACACAAAGCTACAAGAGGAGGGAAGAAGGAGGGAAGAAATCCTCCCTGCCAGGAGGAGGGAAGCTGAGGGAAGAAATCTCACCATATAGTCCATTACGGCCCCCCACCCCCACCCCGTATGCTTGGGCGACGCCTACCGTCATGCTTCTGGTACAGTTTTCATTCACCGACCTTAATAGATAGAGTACTTAACACCCCGACCGATGTGTCTGGATGAGTTCACTACCCACAAGCCAAGGAGACCCAGGAAAGGAGCCCTTGGCCAATGCAGCTGTTTATCTCCAGGGGACGCATTTCTGGTCATTTTAGTTAGTGGCTGCTTTTCTTTTCTTTTTACTTTAACATCTTTATTGGGGTATAATTGCTTTATAATGGTGTGTTAGTTTCTGCTGTAGAACAAAGTGAATCAGCTATACATATACATATATTCCCATATCTCCTCCCTCTTGCGTCTCCCTCCCACCTCCCTATCCCACCCCTCTAGGTGGTCACAAAACACCGAGCTGATCTCCCTGTGCTATGCAGCTGCTTCCCACTAGCTATCTGTTTTACGTTTGGTAGTGTATATATGTCCATGCAACTCTCTCACTTTGTCAGTTTACCCTTCCCCCTCCCCATATCCTCAAGTCCATTCTCTAGTAGGTCTGTGTCTTTATTCCTGTCTTACCCCAGGTTCTTCATGACATTTTTTGTCTTAAATTCCATATATATGTGTTAGCATACAGTATTTCTTTTTCTCTTTCTGACTTACTTCACTCTGTATGACAGTTTTCCCCCTCATTTCTCTTATCAAGCATTTGGAATTATTTGGAATTATTTCTGGTAACTTTTTCCATGAAAAGCATTTGGATTTATGATTCAGTTCAATTTAGGATCCTGGATAAACCTAAAAGAAGACTTCATGGGCACACAGTTCTGACAGAGCAGAGGAAGGTGTCTGGGAGCCTGCCCAGTGGGTCTTCCAGGATCTTAACCCCCTGCTGTCCTCCTACCCCTGTGGGAAGATAGCTGGGTTTTGATCTTTAAAATTTGCTGCTTGTTATTATAATTCCAACAGCCCACAGTGTCTTACCAAGTGAAACTAGTCTTTTTGTATCTTTTGTATTCTTTGTGTGTGTGTATGCGTATTTATATACACTACAGGTGACCCCTGAACAGTGTGGGTTTGGACTACTTGGGTCCACTTATAAGTGGATTTGTTCAATAACAGATACTGCAGTGCTACATGGGATTGGTTGAGAGTGGGGGTGTGTAACTGGGGCTATGAAGGAACCGTGTATATGGCGGGCTGACTATATTTATACTCAGATTCTCCACTTAATGGAGGTTGGGCATTGCTAACCCCTGTGTTGCTCAAGGGTCAACAGTATTTACATCCAGAGGTTGTCCCTTTATCTACATAGTCCAGTGTGAATTGCTTTTCTAGCTCTATGCATGAATTTGTTCTTAGGGCAGTTGTAATTTCTTCAAATTTATACTCTGTCCTTTAAAATTTTAACTGGCTACAATTATCACCCTTTTTACCGACTAGTTTATATTAGTTACAGTCTCACTCATCATTGAAAAAAATCCTTCATATTTAAATCTGGAAACTATATGCAGTTAGTGTGTTATTTACTACCCTTGCATTCAGGACAGAGTGAATTCTTCCGCTGCTGCTTTCTCAAGATGCATGTAAACCTGTCTCATTAGAACTCTAAGTGTTAAAAATCGCCTGCGCAGTTTGGAAATTGTATGTGAGAAGCAGTATTTCAGCTCAAATATCCTGTTTCTTACTTTCTACAATGTAACCAAACCGAGGCTGGAGCTCCCAGATGGTAAAATTGTTTATGTATATTAGCAAATTTTACGTATCATTTAAATATGGAAATGATTCAAAGCTCTAGCCAGAGCAAATAGGTGAATCAAAATATAATCCCTTAAGGGAGAGCCATGTGATATTAACCCATCTTATGTTTTGATACTGTATGTGTGTATTTATACTAATATATAAACATAGATCAATGAAACATAAGAACTATTAAAGCTGTGCAATCAGTTTGAAGTGCAAGTATTTATGTTCTACTCTTCTGCAAAATGAGATACTACCTGGGGAAGAAATTGATGCTATGGTAATATCTCCAGCATATTGAGCACAGACCATGCACCACTTTATATGCTCATCTATTTAATATTCACAACAACCCTATAAAGCAAGTACCATGATTATTCCTACTTTACATATAAGGTGAGCCCTAAAGAAATTAAGTAGTTTACCCAGAATGTGCCAGTTAGCATATCTACAATCCGGTGGTCTATTTTAGTGGCTTTATTTACTTTGCAGTTTTGAAGGAAATGAGAGCTACAGTGATGAACCATATGCATGTTAGGAATACAAGTCAGTAAGAGGATAAGTCAGGGATTGGAAGTCTTTCCCCGATAGATAATCCTTCCTGAGAGGTCTGTGTGTAGAAAGGATCACAGGGGTGTTGGGGTCTCATCACTTAAATCCAGCTTGATCTTGTCCTGTACTTGACTGTTAACTGTGCTCAGATAATTTAAAAGTTTAATGCCAGGCACTGTTGGAGTCCTAAGACGGCAGAATGTTATATATCTTCCCTCAGTTCACATAAATCAACCAAAACGTTCTCAGTTGATTTCCTGGGGAAGGTCTATGAAAAATGTCATAAACTTTATTATGCTTAACCATCATTATTTTTTGCCAATTTTGAGATTATGTAAAATATTGACTAAAACCAGAAGTACCCAGGTGGAACCAAGTGATGGGGCTTTTTAGTAACTTTTCCATGAAGGTGAAAGTGAACACGTGTGTAGCATTTAGATCTTCAGCCCCTGGACCATCAGATGAGTTCAGGGATGTTAGCTGTTACCTGGGCTTTCATGCATATGCCATTGGAAACTCATAATTTCAACAATCTTACATCTTAAGACTTGCAATCAGCCCGTGGAATTTTTGAAAGAAGGGAGATAAAAACAGGGAGTTATTAAAGTGATCTTTGATAAACTACAGGTAAATGAAATAATCCTGAAGGAAAAACATATATCTTGAAATAAAACAAAGTATATAGTATAGAAAGGCACAGAACTCTAAGACAAATGGGATATATTCTTTAAAAATAAAGATTCAAGAAGCTGGAGGCTGCTCTGATAATACAGGAGCAGTTTTATATTTCTTCTTAAAATAATCAGATGCAAGTATACAGTGATAGAAATGCAAATCTTAAGGTGTTCTTAGCTAGCTAGAGGTTAAATCAATGTTTTATTCTCAAATCAAAACGTCAGAATTTTTCCTCAGTCAAGTTTTAATTTTTAAAGGTTGAATATTTATGAGGAATCTAAAAGCTGAAATTGTTGGAAGTCCTTGGAAAAAGGTTAAGCTAAGTAATAAGTAAACATCAAATGGTCATGAGTGAGCTTGAAGGTCTCCAAGAACACCTTGAATTAAAATGCAAAGCATCCGAGGAGAAAGTCTGTATCTTTCATCAGATTTCCAAGAGTCCCAAAACTCTTAATATTTATTTCCTTATTATTTTATTATTATTTCCTTAGAACAGTATTTTTTTTTCTTTTTCTTTTTAACCTGTCCATGAACTGGACTGGCTTGGAGACTTCCTACCTAATGTGTGTTAATGGCTTTGTATAATGTTGTAGAATCATAGGCTCCTAGAATTCCAGGTTCCATCTTTGTGAATCTCTTCTGTTTTTGCTGCCAAGTGAAGATAAGCCTGTGCTAAAGAATCACTCCTGTGAAAGGAGAAAAAAGAACCTTTTGAGGCAGTTAGAGTTTGTGTTCAGAGCTTTTCCTGATACTTGGTCACATTTCATAAGTTTTAGAATCTCATCGTCCTTACTTGTAATAATGGTAATCATGTAGCATAAGGTTGTGATGGATTAAATGAAAAAAAATATATATATATGCATACCAGATAGAACTCCATTTTAGTCCAAGATTCTCCATTCTGTGTTTCACCATTTTATTAGAATATTCTTTTATGTACCCTACTGACTGTAATCTGCCAAGATATAATTCTCCTCTAATTTTTTTTTTTTGAAGCATTGCACTCATACATTACAAGTCTAAACCCTCTTCTGCCTGACGACTCCTCCAGTCTTTCCTACTACTCTGGGGTTACAAGTGTTCCCATTATCTCTACCCTTCTTTTTAAGTGTCATATGTTTATGTCAGAGTATCTGTAGTCATTCTGCCAGTCTTTCCAAGTGATTTCTTAGAATTTCCTGTTTTCTCCAAAAGCCTCAGTTGAGCACTTACTGACTGCGGATCTTCTGGGAATGTGCTTGGCCCGTCTTGGGGGTTCACTGCATCAGTCTCTGCTGTCTTGGTGACAGTCCTACTATTATTGACCCAAATTCAGAGAAATGTGAAATGAAATGTTTGCTTCTATAACTTCTGACACAATCAGTCCAGGGAAGACCTTTGTCCACTTATAACAACTTAGGCACAATTCTTTCTGGAAATGAAATAAAATAGAATGGTTTTGCCAGACCACTGGGTGCAGTTTCTTAGGTGCTTATGTATAGGTATCCTCTGTGGGGAAAAATCGTGTAGGAGAACAAAACATATACGTTTTATGTATACTTGTATCTGTGCTTTGCATCCTCCTTTGTAAAATGAGAGAAAAGACTCTCACGGGTGAGGATAAAAGATATTTGAAAATATTTTCAGAGACATGAGGAGAATTTGTTTTCCTAATTTCTGAGGGATTTTAGGGAAAATATGTCCACTTGTCCTCATCTGAAGGCCTGTCTGGCAGCTGAGGGGAGCCACCCCCAGAAACGAATGAGCCATGATGATGGTCCCTTGTACCTGTCATTCCCGAATCCATTCATTCCACACACGTGGGTTGGGTGTCTAGCATCTTCGAACGCTGAGATAGAAGCTTCTGGTTACAGGGAAGAGGAGGACAGTAAGAGGAGACAGACATGTAAACAAGCACATGGTGGAAAACAACGTAGGGAAACGTTCCATCCTTCACGAAGCTGTAAGGGGAAGCTTTCTGAAGATATTTTCCATTTGAGTCTCAGCAGGTGGAGAGTGGGACCATTTTTAGCAGAAGGATGGAAGGGATACCTGCACCCCTTGAAACATGGAAGCCATCCACCCACTGGAGGGAGGGCTCTGGGTCCCCGTGCAACACTCCTAGGAGTCAGTTTCCTATTTAACAGAAGTTTGGGTAGAGGTTCCGAGTCGTTAAGGGCTTGGCCTGGAGGCTTCTGTTTACTGAGTTAAGTTATTGACCTTGAGGTGAAGGCTTCCAGCTCCTGCCCTAGTGACATGGTCATCTCGCAGAGTGCTCCATGGCTGTGGCTTCTAGAGACAAGGAGCCTTCCTCTGGTCAAGGATGCTCCTCCCATTTGTATCTGGATTTCTCTTCAGTCATGTTATTTTCACCTCTGTTGGACTGTAGACCTCAAACGGAAAGCTGAAACCATGTAATAACATTTGCTTTATTAGTAAACCACTGAAAAGCATCTTGGTTGGATGGGTTGTAACCTGTCACCGATGGATGTACCTCTGTGCCTTTCTGCCCTCATTAGGCTTCCTTCCACCCCCTTGTCCTTTCTCAGTGTGACATTTCCTTTATTCCCTTTCTAGTTGGAAGCAATTCTCTCTAAGATGCACTTTTAAAATTAAAGAACTTCTTCCTTCTACCCCTCCCTCAGCAACAGACTTATTTTGCAAGTCAAGGGCTGAAAGTTTTAAATGACATTGAAAATACACTCATTAACATGAATGATTTATTGAAAAACAGTGAACCTATACATGATGTCAATTTATGGAAGCATATTTTCATTGAGTTTGGCAAATATGCATGCGTTCACAAGGCTTCTATTCTGGATTCCGTTCTCCATCTTCACGTGGAAGATTAGAAGATGAATAAAGCACTGGCCCCATCCTCAAAGGGTTCTAAGACTGGTAGGGAAGCCAAATATTTAAGCTAATGAATTGGAACACTGAATACAGAGTGCAGCAGTGGGAGCACTTTTAAAATACAGAGAGGTTGCTGATGAGAGGGTGACTCAGCCTGGAGAGGAAGGAGAAGCTTCCTGGAGAAAGGAACCTCAAATTGTGCTTTCCAAACAGCAAAGGAGTTTTCTAGGAGGAGCAAGTTATTGGCAGCAGAATCTTCCCAGTAGAAAGAATGTTCTGTGTAAAGATGTTGATGGGTGATGACAGAAGAATGGATAAAGAAGGTGTGGTACATATATACAGTGGAATACTACTCAGCCATAAAAAAGAATGAAATTTTGCTGTTTGCAGCAACATGGATGGACCTACAGAATATCATACTAAGTGAAGCAAGTCAGACAGAGAAAGACAAATATCGGTGATATCACTTATATGTAGAATCTTATATGTGGACCGATCAAAAATTAAAGTAAGAAATATATATTGGATATTTAAATTTTATAGACCATATTATTATGTATTGATCTGATACATAATGTAAGTTTTTTTAAAGGAGATAAATACAGTAGGACTAATTAAACAGGTATCACCATGGATGGATCTAGAAAATATCATACTGTGTCGGACAGAGAAAGACAAGTATTATATGATCTCACTTATAATATGTGGAATCTAAAAAATAATACAAATGAATCTATATACAAAACAGAAACAGACTCACAGACACAGAAACCAAACTTATAGTTACGAAAGGGGAAAGGGAGGGGGAAGGGATAGATTAGGATATCTTAGGGGGACATGGGATTAACAGATAAAAATTACTATACATAAAATAGATAAGCAACAAGAATTCCCTGTGTACAACACAGGGAATAATATTTAGTATCTTGTAATAACCTATATTGGTAAATAATCTGATATATATATATATATATATATATATATATATATATATATATAACTGAATCACTTTGCTGTACACCTGAAACTAACAAAACATTGTAAATCAACTATACTTCAATTAAAAAAAAAAAAAGATGTTGCTGGGTGAAATGCCATGAATTGCTCAGGAATGGTTATGCGCATCGGCCTTAAACTTCAAGTGTGGAAGGACAGCAGGAAGAGGTAGGGTCCCGGCAGGGCTGGGTGAAAGGTCTTATATACCCACCTGACTGATTCGACTTTATCCTCTGGGCTGTGGGAAGACAAGAGGGTTTAAGGCAAGAAAGATAATTGGACAGACTTACATAATAGAAAAAATAAATACTTTTTCAGTTTACAGAATATGTTGGTGGGTAAAAGAAGGTAAAAAGAGTGCAAGTTTAGATAAGGGAGACTAGTTAGGAAATGGTTACAAAATCCCAAAACAGATAATAAAATATTGAAACCCAAGTACACATAAAGTCACAGCATAGCCACCATTCCACTAAGGCAGTGCCCTGGAGAAGGGAGGAGAAAGGTATTTAGGAGGGAGAATCCCCAGAAACTAGTGGCTCATTGGATTTAAATAGTGAGGAAGACAGAGCCCAAGATTACTTCCAGGTTTCAGGCCTTGGAGGAAGAACAGGAAGTGGTACCACCTATCTAGACAGGGTATGGGAACGAAGATGTTTTGGAGGGAGCAGTCATCTATTAATTTAACAAATATCATCAAGTGTTTGCTAGATGCCAGCATTGCTCTAAGTGCTGTACATATAAAAAACAAACCAGACAAAGCTCCTGTTCCTAGTTCACAGTCTGTAGAGAGAACAGATAATGTGCAAAAAAGAATATATAATAGAATTCCACGTGGTGGTTAGTGCTCTAGCGAAAACTAAAGCAGATAAGCCAGTAGGGGCTATAGGCTGGGGAGCCTGCTGGAGGCAAGACGGTTAGAAATACCTAAATATCTTCTCTCTGAGAAGGTGACATTTAATTGGAGACATGAATGAGGCAGACAACCACGTGAAGATCTGGAAGAGAGAACAGGAAACAGGAGTAATTTTGGCATCGAGTGGGAGTGGAGACAGCCAAGGTGGGAAATGGGGTAGGAAGTGAGTTTCAGAGAGAGAGGAAGTGGCCTTTCCATAGAGGAGAGTTGGGATTTTATGGCAGAAGAGTTTGGCCATCAGAGTGGCAATATCCGATTTATGTCTTTAGAAGATTGTGATGGCTGTGGAGCATAGAAAATTGATTGTCGGAAGGTAGCATAGATGCAGAGCGACAAGTTAGAAAGTGGTTTCAGCAGTTCAGGAGGATATCACGGTGTCCTGGACTAGGGAGATGTTGAGCATTTGAGCAGTGTTTAGGATCAATATGTATTGCAATATATGGCTGTATGGATGGATGAGTCCCAAGGTGAGGAAAAGGAACAGTCAAGGAGGAATGCCAGGTGCTTGGCCTGAGCCATTACGGTGTGGGAAGAGCACAGTTTGGAGGGAATATGGAAGATGGGGAGATTAAGAGTGCAGTTTTGGACATATTAAGCTTGGGATGCCTTTGGACATTCACGAAGAGATGTCGGGTCCATGGTTGGACCGTGTTGTCAGGAGTTATGAGAGAGTTCCAGGTGGAGCGCTAAACTTGGGAGTCATCAGTGTGGATGTGAATGGGATCTTCTGGACTGGAGGACAGTGGATGAAAGAGGGCAGAGGGGCAGTGAGCCTGGAGGCATGCAGAAATCAGGCTGAGAAGGGCGCTGGCAAATAGGGTGAGAAGAAACACTGAGAGATTTGGGGCATCTTATCTATGAATTTTACTGATAAAAATATCACTAGAAGGAGGGTATAGATCAATTATGTCAATTGCTACTGACAGGTCAGATAATTAAACCTTGAGTTACTGCAGAGTTTTAAAAATTAACAGGATTCTGCCTTTGAATGATCTAGCTGAAAAATTAGGAATTAAGATAACATATACACATTACTATACATAAAATAGGTAAACAACAAGGACCTTCTATATAGCACAGGGAACCATACCCAATGTCTTGTAATAGCCTATAATGAAAAAGAATCTAAAACAGAATATATATATATATTAATATATTCTGACTGCTGTACACTCGAAACTAACACAACATTGTAAATTAATTATACTTGATAAGTTAATTAAAAAAAGAAGGAATTTGGCTCTTACCCAAGAATATTTGGGAGAGTTCCCTTGCTTCCTGTGTGCTTACTATAGCCATTTTGGTTTTTGTTTTCCTTTTTCAGTTTAGAAGTTCTCTTATAAAAAATTATTACAGAAAATGTTAAAAATGAAAAAAAATTGTAATTAAGACCAGTACATATAAACCTATTGTACAAAAAGGAGAGTATCATTGCTCAAGACAGGTACAAACCACTGTGGTGGGAGCAGGGAACAGGGAATAGTGTCTAAAAGGCAGACAGCGGATGAGACAGAGCAAGCAGCCGACTGCAGAGTCCAGAGCATCTGAGACCAAGAAGGCCTGCTTCCTCCTGACAAACTGTTTCGTGCAGAAACTTAATTCTGAGACAGAAGGGAAAGGGACTCAGTGCTGCTGCTGAGATAATAACGAAATTTCCTTTCGATATTCTCCAGCTCCATTGGCCTGTGTGTTTAGGCTTAATTAATACGTATTCATTTAATTATTTTACTTGCTTGTTGCCCATGTGCATGGTGGGAAATATCAGTCTCCTTTGCCCTGTGTTATTTCTAGGAGTTTGCAGAACGTGGGTACATCAGATGCTCTCTTCTTAACAGAAAGGTTTCTCTCCCCTGCGCAGCGTCATGATTTATTCCTCGAGGCTGTTAGCATCACTCTCCTCCAGTTTGGGGCTTCAGACAGGCTTCAAAATCAACAGAAAGAGTGTCTCTATCCTGTCCTTATCGTGTTTGATCTCCCCAATACCTCTCAACCAAGAGCACAAGGATTGCCCCTTCCTTCTTAAGCCAAAGAAAGATATTCACGAGGAGTGGATAAATGCACTCTCCTCCAGTCTGTCCCACTAGCCTGACAAATATGCCCAGACGTGTCTGAACTACAGCAGAGGACATAGCCTAAGATTAAGCTGAACTCGGCTACATAGATTCTTGGATTTATAAGAGATTGAAAGCACACAATAATGAAGCAGACATAAAAAATTAATCTTAGATCCTTAGGCAAGAAAAGGAAATAATCCAACTTTATTTTTCACTTGAAGAAACTGAAATCCAATAAATTTAATGGATGCATCTAAAGACACAAAACTGAATTTTGTAGAACTCAGACATGTACCCGAGTTTCCAAACCTTAGACTATTTCTTTTTCCAATAAAGTAAAAACGCACACATACACACAGAAATGCCACGGTAACTGAATTTTCAATACAGTCTAATTCTTTCCATTGAGTAGGTGGATTAATTTTACTGTACTCCCGGAAACAAGAGCACGGTTTGGGGAACAAACGTGGTAATATGTGGATACATCATACTACGGATGCAGAAAGAGAAGTACAGTAATGCTTGGCTAATTTCTCTTTGTGTTTCAAGCTTCAAATTGTATTCACTTGTAATGGAGAAGCAATAGTTTTGACTAGATCTGCTTAGAGGATGGGGAACTTAATAAATATTGACAAAGAGTATAAAATCTTAATACTTAATTTCTGAAGTTCATGAATCTTGTGTAAAATAGCAGACTATAACAAAATAATCGTAGTGATGTGTGTTTCCAGAAACCACTCGTCAGTTGAAATACAAGTCTAACTGAACTAATACTTGATTAATGAATCAACGTAAGCAGTTAAACCAATGGCCTTGTGTAGATAATGTTAGAGTTTTAAAAATTTATTTGTGTAAATAGCTGGGGATTAGATTTTCCGGGTAGGTGGTTAGATAAATACAATCTCCAGCAATCCAATCCTGGTTCCACATTCCTACCAGTGTTACCTTTTTAAAACGCTCCGTTTAATTCAATCCCCTTATTTAAAATATTTTCCCGTTTCCAACAGAATGAATGTCAAACTCCTTTATATGGCAGTCAGGGTCCTCTCCATCTACCTTGACTTACCTTTCCAATGGTGTCACTGGTCCCTCTTCCTCAATCACTTTTCTAGCCAAACTCTTTTTTTTTTTTTTTTTTTGCGGTACGCGGGCCTCTCACCGTTGTGGTCTCTCCCATTGCGTAGCACAGGCTCCGGACGCGCAGGCTCAGCGGCCATGGCTCACGGGCCCAGCCGCTCCGCGGCATGTGGGATCTCCCCGGACCGGGGCACAGAACCCGTGTCCCCTGCATCGGCAGGCGGACTCTCAACCACTGCGCCACCAGGGAAGCCCTGATCCTTCTTTACTGGTTGAAAGCCTATGACTTCTTCAAAGACCCCCATCAAATATCAACTTATTTGAGACTCCAATAACTGCTTCTGGACTCTGTTATAATTCAGAATCTCATATTCACAGGACCCTCCAGGGTACTCAGCTGTCCCTTTCCCTACCGAGAGTTGCATTCTTTTTCCATTCTCCAGAGTGGCCAGTTCAAATCTACCACTCTTTTCAACTCTCCACTATTTTCAAGCTGCCCTTACTGCTCATTCAGCTGACTCACTGAGAAACCAGCTGGTCGGTGTGAACTCGACCAAACTGTACCCTCAGCTTCCAGTAGACCCATCCATGCCTTCACTCTGGCTTCCCTGCCCCACGTTGCAGCGTGTCCCCTTCCAGATCGCCCACCTGTGCTCTCCGTGGCATCCCTTTCCTTGTCTCGGATGATGACCTATTTCTCGTACCTTTGATATCTTCTTTTCCACTACCTCCTTTCTGTCAGCCTACACTCTACTTGTTTTTAATTTTGTTCATTTTGGTTCATTTTAAACAACAGTGTTTTCTAGTATCTCTGCTGCTTTCTCCAGCATCTGCCACGTTGCTCATTGCTTGCTTTTTATTTGATGAAAACTATGTGGAAATGCTAGTGGATACCTATGACTCCACTTCAATTCTATTTATTCCTCAATTCTGTGCTCCCAGGTGTTAAGTCTCCCTGCACTGCTGACGTGGTTCTGAAGTCCAAATCCATGCTCTTTCCATCTTTGTTCTCATTCTCTTCACTTTTCTCCAACATTCTTTCATGAAATACTGCCCACTTCTGGTTTGAAGAATATGGATGTTCCAGTATTTGCTCCTGCTTTTCTGACTCTTTTCATGTTTGTTAGGAGCTGAAAGCCTAGTTGGACATGCCTTTCCTCAACTATCATCAGTGGCTCCCCATTACCTACATAATAAACGTACTGGCCTGTCACATTTTACTACAATCTAACTTTTGCACAACCTTTTAGAGCCACACCAGAAGGCCTCCAAAATATCATGCACACTCATACCTCCAGGCCTTGGGTAACACTTGCTCTCTGTCTAGAACGCTGGTTCACACTTTCCAACTTGAGAAAGTCATGATAATCTTGCAAATTATCTCCCAAATGTCACTCCCACTGGACCACCTGCTTTCTCTAATTATTACGCGGAGAATTAGCAACTGCCTCTGTTGCTTTCCCATGTTTTATGTGTATTACAAACTTTCAGTAATAGTTCATGTCATATATTGAAAGTATTTTTAAAACTTTCTTTTTCCCATTAGGCTATTTCCTCAGTTAGGTTAGGGTCTGTATTCATCTTTACATTCACAGTGCTTATCACAGTGTAAGTGGTCACTACGTATTGATTTATTTGATAATAGTTTGTCCTCAATCAGAGCTCTTTGGTGAGGGCAATTCTATAATATTCCTCCATATCACATATCTCTATAAAATCAGTTGATGAAAGAGATTGAATAAAAAATAGCTTTTCTACAATTTAAATGGTGAATTTGCAGTCAGGAAGAAAGTGTTTGCTGTAATGACTACAACAGATTTCAATATTTTATTTTATTTTTTTTATAAATTTATTTATTTATTTTTGTCTACGTTGGGTCTCCGTTGCTGTGCATGGGATTTCTCTAGTTGCGGCGAGCGGGGACTACTTCAGTGCGCGGGCTTCTCATTGCGGTGGCTTCTCTTGTTGCGGAGCATGCGCTCTAGGCGCGTGGACTTCAGTAGTTGTGGCACGCAGGCTCAGTAGTTGTGGCTCATGGGCTTAGTTGCTCCGCATTGGCAGGCGGATTCTTAACCACTGCACCACCAGGGAAGTCCCCAGAGTTCAATATTTTAAATGAATACTTTAAAATATAATTTCTCATTTTTTGTTTACATATCTGATCATTCAAATTCAATTAATACTAACTGTAGCTCTTATTTTTCATCTTTCATGATTTCTTAGCTCTGACTTTTCTCTGATTTCTCACGTTCTATTAAAATGTGTAGACCGTGGTTCTGAAAAAATGCCGGCTTAAAATGAGTTTATTCTCTGACTGTGTACACTCTACAGAACAGAATGTGAACATTTTACAAACTCTTAATCTCCCCCCAATATTGATCACTCACTTGATAGCTGTTTCTTTTCTCAGTCTAATTTTATTGGATTTACTTAATTGAACTCCGTCTTGCTAATGAGTATAATTGAATGGTTAAGAAAGCCTGATATGGGGCAAGTTCTGTCTTATTAAACCCATGAAAGAAAGAAACTCCCATCCCGCAGGGGACATTCTGGAATTGTTTTCATTCTCTGAAGGCCTTGAGACCAGAAATAAAAGTTCAGAGTATCTATAGCTCTTGAACTGTGGGAGGAGGCGTTTGGCGCCTGCCTTCACCAACTGGTTCACATCTCAATTGCAGGAGCCAAGTCTTAGGTGACTGCATAAGGCACTTATGTGCCAGAGCTCAGCGAGGGGCTGTGATTATAGATGTGCATGAATGAATGACTATGGTAATTATTTTACACACTTAAATTCATTACATTATCTTTCCTGTGTAGTTTTACGATTATAAGTGTTTGCAAAATCGATGTTCATGATTTGACGAAATGAAAGTACTAAAGTTAAGATGGATTATTTTTTAACTCCTGAGGATTGGCTTTTGTCCTTTAAAAAAAATATACAGACATCATGGCATTGCCTGTAAGCATAATATAAATAAACTGTCCTTATGATTACACTTGTTAACTTTTAATATGAACACTTTGGTTTATATAATCACAGCCCACATTCTTCTTTTGTAGTCAGTAAGGACCTTACCCAGTTACCAGAGGTTCAGAAATAAATAGGTACTCAGAGTCTGAACTTCAGGGTGGGTGCTTCATATTTGTAGATTATAACTTTGGATCTAAGCACCCGAGTTCAGATTTTTTAAAAAACTATAACACTATTAACATTTAAAATGTTAAAAAAAAGAAAAAGCCCTCATAATTTCAGAACCTAGCAAATCATTGGCATTACCTTTCTGTGTTCCATTCCAGATAACTTTTCTGACACTAAGTTGGAATCTTAGCATATATACAGTTTTGTGTTCTGTGTATTCACATATTGCCAAACAGAATTGTCTGTGTTGTTAAAATCTTTTATGTTATTATTCTAATGGTTGCATAGTAGTCTAGAGATCTGATATTCTAAAATTTACATAACACTCTCATTACTATTTACTTACAAAATATTCAAGTTTATTGTATAGACTTATAAGCCAGCAAGCAGCCTGAATTAAAAAGAAAAAGTACTTATAATTTCACTTCCCAGAAACAATGGCAATTAATATATTAGAATATATCTTGAATCTTATAAATATCTAGCTATCTTCTTAAGTTTTTATACAAACAGACATATAAATATGTGTATATTTTAAAATGTGACCATATAATATATAATAAAAATATACAAATTATAATCAGAAATCTTATTAATATATATTATGACCAATATTTACATTTATAAATCAGAGTTATCTGCATAGTATTTCCTCTCTGAAATATAGCATAATTCTAAAGTGGTCCGTATTACTGCACATTTAGAATATACTTAATTTGTTGCAATGCTATGGAAAACATCCATATCATTATGCAGTTGTCTTATTAGTTACTTAAAATAAATTCCTAATGTAGTGTTAAAGGTACGCACATTTTTAAGGCTTTGATACCTGTGCACTAGACAGCATCAAGAAAATGTTATGTGAAGTTACATTCCTAACAGCAACGATGTAACACAACCTAGCCTTTTTGAACATTTAAAAAGAACTCTTTTAACATGAATTGCTGAAATTGCATGTTACAAAATATCTCAAATAAAACCCAATTTTATTATAGATAAGGTGAGATAATGGTGACATTGGACTTGTTCTTTTCTTATCCCATTGAAATAGCTATGAATTTCTTTTAACATGACAGTGATTAGTGATGTGTTCTCTGCTTGCCATTTGACCATAAATTCCAAAATAAAAATAGAGACAGTGTGGTAATGATGCACAGGCAGTAGCATTTCAATTATCAGTAGACTGTAGACAGAGTTCTTTCAAATTAATTTTAAAAATGTTTATGTGTATTTCACTTAAGCGAGGGCTCAGAAATCTGTGAAACCTTAAAAAAAAAAAAAAACTAGAGTTTTTTGTCTAGGATACTGTGTGGAACCACTTACAACAGCTCAGTTAGTTAAATGTATCATTAGTTAATAGTTGAAAGAATTTCAGGGACCGAGAGTGAGGAAAACATTTAAGTATGCAAATTTTTATTTGCATTTCCTTTAATACCTAGTCACGATAACTTTGTTGTGCCTTAAGAAAGCTCTGAAATATTTCTAAAGTTAGTTCAATAAGCATATTTCAAGGTCAGATTGATCTTATTTCTTTTTTATCTCTGAAAAAATAAAGCCAAAATAAAATTAAATCAGACTTCCAGGGATTCCAGTGTGGTAGTTTCTGACCTGGCATTTAGGAGTGTCAAAAGTCCAGTCAAAGGGAGGGGTGCTTGTTTTGGTGACATCATCCGTCACCTTGTCAGCTGGACACCAAGTCCAGATTTGGCTTCTGTTTCAGATAATGTCTCTGGAACTGTTCTCAGTCCCACAGGCTTGTTATCTATATAAGTCTGGCAAAAATACCTTACTTCTCAAAACCTTTCTTTTGCTATCCCTAAGTATGCATTTGCTACACTTAAGATTTTTTTCAAATCTAATCCCTTTTCAATACTATGTAGATAGTATCTTTTTTTTTTTTCCCCTCCTGAACAGTTCTTTTTGTCCCCAAAGTACTATATGCTAGGAATGTGTAAAGTGAATGTATAACGTTAGACTCCAGATATAATACTTGTATATTTCATAATACCCCTCAGAATGTACTAACATCCATGAAATACTATACAAGGTAACTCACAAAAAGTACATTTTGTATCCATTCGAGGGTGGATATCCTCAGGAAGGAAGAGACAGGAAAGGATGAAAAGGATCAGAGGGAGAGGAGAGAAGGGGGAGAAAGGAATAAAATGAATGTCAAATGAATAAAAGAAGGTCCTTGCATAGGCAGCTGTCATCAGAGAATCAACTACAGCAGTATTTTTCCAAGTGTGGTCAGAGGACCAACTGTAAAAGCATTAACACTGGGCTTGTTAGAAGCAGAGATTCCTGCATGCAGCTCCGTATCTGCTAAGTCAGTTTCTCTTGGGACAGGACTCAGGGATCTGTATTTTTCAGGAGCACAGAAGATGATCTTGTGCCCACTGAAGTCTGAAATCTACTGATTTCAAAGTGTAAAGTTAACTGAAAATTCTGACCCATAGCCTGATTTTAAAAGATTGTGTTGGCTTAGAAAATCTACTCATATGTTTTGACTTGTTCTCAAGCATTAAGAACCCTCTAAGAAAATAGACTTTCCATGGAGAACGCATTGGAAAGCAGAAACTGTTGAGGACTTATTCACTTACTGTTCACTCCTGTTGGAAGGCTCATCCTTGAAATGCAAGCAGGGACATATTAGGATAGAATGACTATTTACCTGCAGGGTGTTTTTCTTTCATGAGAACCTAAATGATGAGTGTAATTAATGTTTAAGTAACACAATAATTAAGCTGTGCAGGTATAGCCTCTCTCTGAATTGCTGAAGCATACAAATTATTTTAAGAATTTGAATACCAAATGCTGTTTGTATGCCAAAATATTTACTCTAAATCTATTGATGTTGGAACATATTTTGCCCAGGCAAATAATATAAATACCACCTAAAGAGCAGATAATGGTAGTTGATCCTTGCTAATAAAAGGGGTTCATTTTAACCAAAAAAATACATTTGGGAGCATATTTATTATGACTTCTGAGAGTATAAGACTATTTCTCTATTTATATAATTTAAATAAATTTTCTCATCTGAGAAAAAAAATAGCATAAAAAACCAAGAAGTGAATTCACAGCCCCAAAGGTCAAATGCTAATTTTGGATTTCCTTCATTTAAAAAACATATTACCAATATCAGTGTCAAAACTATTGATTATTAATGAAAAATACATTTTCTGTGGCGCTCTTTTTGACTTGTACATTTTAATCTCTGTTAAAAACATATTAATCTCTGCGTCTTTTCCCTCCAATGTTTGAAGTTGAATCACAACACGAGGATATGCAAATCAAGACAATTCTTTCCACAGCTCTGAAAATTTAATGTCAAAAAATACATATTTTAGCATACATTATTTAGTGAAAAGTTCATTTTTATTTTTTATGCAAAAATGCTCTGAGCTTTGTAGTAAGAGAATTTTGTGGGTTCCTGGTTTTACCAAATGATTTAGGAGTTTTAACTTCCTTGTGGGTGTCCAAAGATGTTAATATTTGACTTTTTTCTGGCATTGGACTAATTTCCTTTTCATTCTGTTGTTGTTGTTATTGTTATTATTACCTTATGTAGGAGCATAAATGGAAAATCACTCAAAAGATCAGTGACCGATGACAAGCACAAAACTCCTGGCCAATAACGTAAGCTGTGTTGGGCAGCTGTGATTCCGGGGAGGATTGAGGCATGTCAGGTCCTTAGCATAGAATGGAGTAATGTTGTCTGTAACTCAAAATGTCCCATAAATGCTTCTGAAAACAGTCACACCGTCAAAAACACCAGCCCATTGAGAATCACTGCCCCAGACACGACCTGCAATGACAACAACTTTAGTTGTTTATTTATATAATAATAATTAAGGATAAGAACATTTTAATTCCTAGGCACTTGCATTTTCTGTGTATTGGAAACTTGCTGAGTTTTCTACATCTAAACAAACCAGTTTACCGAAGTTTATATATGGCATAAACCATATGGATCTGACTAGGATTTGTATTTCATGAGTTTTCTTTTTCTTTTCCTTTTTTTTTATGACTCAGTGTTAGATCTCACCATCATGCCAAATCAATTAATTTTTTTTACCAGTTACTCATAGAACATCAGAATGGACCAGGCACTTTTCAAAATGCCACGAGAAAAATGTGATATGCTAGAGATATACAGACAGACAGATGATGATGGCAGATAGACAGACATACGCATACACAAAACTGATCTGCTATTAAACATATGAATAGTTTTGAGTGATTGAGTCAGTGAATACTCTAAGAATTGAGTGAGGAAGAATTCATTTTCAGTTGTAGTAAAGAAACGATTGTAACGATTGTAGAATTATTTGGCCACTGTCAAACCTGGGGTTTGAACAGGTGTCAAGAGGTGCAGAGGCAACGGCATGAATAAAAATATGAGTCTGCAACTGTAAAGTGGTTTTGGGAGACACAAACAGGTTAGTAGACGGACCCCTACTATTGCAGGGACCTCATGTGAGAACTGGTATATGTGTTTGGGACCCACTTGTAAAGAGTCTTAAATGCCAGGCTAGTAGACTTTGAAATTTATCCTGTGGGCAGCAGAAAGCTTAGGGATAATAGAAATCTTTGCATGATTAAATATGCTGAGGGTAGATTAATCTACCTTAATTCTTATTTCTGAATGACTGTACCCGTTAGTGACCTGTGTAGCACATTAAGGTTTATTCTCCTCACGAAGTGTCATTTATCAGATGCTTAACTGTGAATGTTGCTCCCACCGGGCCATGTACAAAGATCACTACTTAGAGGTTCTTCAAGAATTGAGTCCAGGGAACCTAAATGCTCTTAGCATCCTCAGTACGGCACACTACTTTTGTACCCACTGGGCTAAATTGTGCTTGGTAGTGTCAGCTAAATATGTTAAATAGTGACACTTACATAAGCTGGCTTCCAAAAATACCAGATAGTGGACCTAATATTACCTTGTAGCAGGCATGTAGGCCCACCTTAACTTAGCACATGCAGTAACCAGATGGTGAAAAGAATTTGACTTTGCATGAATAATGTAATGCTTTGTTTCACACCCATTGGCCAATCCTTCAGAGGGCCCTTGCTCAGACGCTTTAAGTGTTCAATACGGAGTTTAAGTTAGAACTTACATTTCAGTTCTTACTCTCTTCCTTTACGGTCTTCACAAACTGAATACTGAATCTCAGAAGATGGGCCTTATGTAGTTTGAATCTTTGTATAAGTTAATTATAGCCTTGGTATTATTAGCCAACTGGCTAAATTTATCAGAGTCAACTGAAGTAGTCTAATTTTTATGGAAAAGTAAAACAACAGCATTCTGTCTAATGTTATTGAGTTAGGAGACCCTTCTTATTAACTTCCCAAAGGAAATATTCATTTTCTTAGTGTACTTTTTCTTATTCCACAAATACTTTCAGTACTGAATATTCAACTTTCATGATACCCACATGACTGATTTGATTATCATGAACACTTATCTCCGTGTGAGAATATGTGTATGTGTCGTCCATGCCTGAGATAACAGTTCCCTGAAAACTCTTGGGAATTATGCTGAATTATGAAACTCAGCCAAAGAAAAAAAAATCACTGGCCTTAAGCGTATTTTGCATATATAATTGCAAAAAATAGACATATGTTAAAGATACACAACCAAAAATCCTTCTTCCACAGAACTTTAATATTTGCATTGCTTTACATATTTCCAAAAAGAATGTAATAATTTGGTTGGTGTATGTTATGCTATATTTGATACTTTTTTAAAAAGTCATAATATTACACATATTTTTCATACTCACATTGATAGATTTATTTACCAGACTCAGAGTCATTTTATTTCGTCTCTTCTCACGCAATATTAAGCTTTCAGCTGCAAATTATTATCCTCCTCAGACTAAAGAACTTCTAAAATCTTTTGCAGTTTCTCTGAAATTTTAATGGCACAGTATGTCATAATTTTAGACTATAAAAATACTTTGGAACAAAAATATGTCAAAAAAGAATACGGTAACGGGAGGAAATTGCCTTTGGACATTACAATTTATCTAAAAACGTTAGAAAGCCTTTAAAATAGTATCTATTCATGGTGTTTCATCTTTCTTTCCTATTTGTTGGAGCGTATATGCTTTTGGTTTAAAACTGGTTGTGATAACGTAAAATAGATAGCTAGTGGGAAGCAGCCGCATAGCACAGGGAGATCAGCTCGTGCTTTGTGACCGCCTGGAGGGGTGGGATAGGGAGGGTGGGAGGGAGGGAGACGCAAGAGGGAAGAGATATGGGGACATATGTATATGTATAACTGATTCACTTTGTTATAAAGCAGAAACTAACACACCATTGTAAAGCAATTATACTCCAATAAAGATGTTAAAAAACAACAACAACAACAAAAAAACTGTATATCTTGAAAGAAAACCGTCAATCATGTAGGCAGACGGGGGAAGGTGTCTTTCTTCTTTCTTCTTGTCATCCTTTCTTCTATTTTTAGCTTTGAAAGTTCCTGAAGGACAAGGATCCGTCCCTGGAGGAAGAACAGAATAAATTCAAAGACTGAATAAAATTAAATGCAGTGGGCAAAAGCTTCTATATGAAAGTATAAAAATTAGTTGATATAGGAAAATAAATGCTATTTAATTGATTTTAAATTAGCAAACTAAGTTAAATTGACTTTGAATAAGTAATTTAGACACTCTTGAATATACCGAGATGTATTTAAATCTGAAATAAACCTAGAAGTATTTAGTTTGGAACAAGCAGCCAATGCTTATTGGAATAAAAGTTATGATTATTTATTACTGTGAAAATGATTAAGAATCTGTACTGAGTTATGAGACTGTTAAATGGAGAGTTATTAGAAAACATAACAGAGAGTATTAATATCTAATTATATAAAATTGATTTGTAATTAGCTCTACAGGAGTGCAAAAATAATTCCTGCAGTATTAATGACAACCAGATTAAAGAGGAAAGCTTTCTTCCCTCTTGTTGGTTTGCAAATTCTTATTGATGAAACAAATATATTATTTATTTTTCTCTAAATGCTTATGGCTCCCAACCTCCCTTTCCTACTGCATGAAAGTTTCAGTTGTTTCTCCCTACTTGGACTTAAAGTTATTCATGGAATCGCACAAAGGCTACAACAAATGAGAAAAAGGAAAGAAAAAAAAAAAAAGACCCAATCCTAAACAAATTAATATTTGTAAATTATTTGTAGATGGTGATGGCGTGCCCTTTATTCCCTGCAACTATGTGTTTCAATCCCCTTCCATGTAAGCAGCCTTCAGGGGCTACATCAGCACCAGGTCCCCACACACGCAGCCAGCCCTCCTCAGCCCAGGCCTGCGCTTTGTTTTGTTTTTTTGAATGAATAAACAAATTATAGTTTATTTATACAATATAATACACCACACAACAAAGATAAATAATGAACTATTGCTACATACATGATGGATTCATATCAAAAACACAAGATTGATCAAAGAAGCCACCTACACAGGAAACATATACTGTGTGATTTCATTTAAATAGCATTTGAAAATAAGCAAAACTAATCTATGGTGACAGAAGTAAGGATAGAAGTTACATTTGGGGAGAAGGGAGGGATACAGATTGTCAGGCGACATGACGGGGCTTTTAGGTTAGGGTAATATTCTATTTCTGGACCTGTGTAGTGATTAACCGAGTGTGTACTTTGTGATATGATCTATTGAACTATACCCTGGAATCTGTGTGTTTTTTTGCATGTAAATTGGACTTTGATAAAAGATGTCTATTAAAACAAAAAGATGATTAGGCCCAGGAGAGGGAATCCTGATAAAAGAAAAAGTCATTTTAAGTGTAGTATAATTATGAATTTTTTTTTTTTTATTTTTATTGGAGTACAGTTGCTTTACAATGTTGTGTTAGTTTCTGCTGTACAGCAAAGTAAATCAGCTATATCTGTAAATATATCTCCTCTTTTTTGGATTTCCTTCCTGTTTAGGTCACCACAGAGCACTGAGTTCCCTGTGTTATACAGTAGGTTCTCATTATTTATCTACTTTATACATAGTAGGTTAATCCCAATCTCCCAATTCATCCCACCGCCCCTTTTGCCCCACCCCCCCAGTATCCATACAACCATTCTCTATGTCCGTGGCACTATTTCATTCCTTTTTATAGCTGAGTAATATTCCACTGTATATATGTACCACATCTTCTTTATCCATTCCTCTGTTTAGGGATATTTAGGTTGGTTTCTCATGACTCCCATTGCCCCGTCAAAACTCAAAACTCTCTTGAATACCATCCCATAGTGGCCTTCTAAATTTCTTGTTGGGGGCTCACTAGTCCAGTATGAATCCACCAATTGTTATTCTCTCAAATATTATTTGGGAAATACGTGGAGACTATCTCCTAACCCAAAGAGACTGGCTGAAATCTTCACAACGTATTTTTTATGATATCTTTTATAAAATATACTTGTCTTCCATACATTTCTCCCCTGCTAGACTAAAATTTCTGAACAGTAAACACCTGTTTTACTCACCTCCATTTCTCAGAGGCTAACACCACAGCAGCGCCAGGCACTTGGCCACTGTGGATATTTTGTAAATATTTGTTGAATAAATGAGTAGAAGAAAGACTCAGTACCAAGCTTGATATAAATGCCAAAGATCGAGGGTTTATTTAATCAGTTATGAGGTAATAAATGGTGAAAGTTTATTTATTCTTTCTACTTATCCTTATATGTATAAAATCTGTGACTCTGTATTTCACATTTGTTCCCTTTAAGGCATTAGCTTTGTTCTTCTAGCTAGTTTTTTCTCCCTATGTCTGAATACTCTTTTCCAGCTGGTATCACTGTATAGTATAAAGAGGCTGTTGAATGTGGTCTGCTGCTAGAATGCTAAGAGGATTGTTAAGTTAAAGCATACAAGTCCTGTGTATAGAAAATAGTTAGCAAAACATTCAGCAACACACAAATGCCTCTGTAAAATGGGGCTTCTGGGGCTTCTGGGGCTTCCCTGGTGGCACAGTGGTTGAGAGTCCGCCTGCCAATGCAGAGGACACGGGTTCGTGCCCCGGTCCGGGAAGATCCCGCATGCCGCGGAGCGGCTGGGCCCGTGAGCCATGGCCTCTGAGCCTGCGCGTCCGGAGCCTGTGCTCTGCAACGGTAGAGGCCACAACAGTGAGAGGCCCGTGTACCGCAAAAAACAAAAAAAACAAAGGGTCTTCTAATAATCCTTAAGACGGTTGCAAGTTTTAGTAAAAATGTTTTTAAAAAGTATCTAGGATAGTGCCTGACATCTGTGGCAAGCCTTCAATAAATTGTCACTATGGTCGTATTTCATGCTGATTTTCAAGCCAAATGCACTTGTGAGTAGCAGAGAGACAATTAAAAAGAGCGGTTATGCTACTACACACGGGAAAGTTGTATGGTAGAACTTTGAGAAAAAAAGAATTAATGATCTAGTTTCACTATTTGCGTTGCCACCTACCTGCTCATTACTGTAAAATGACTGTTGTGCTTCAAGTGTTTAGTGTCATGTTTTGTATCTTTGGCTGGAGGTGAAAGGAGGAAAGTAGGAAAGAGAGTAACTGAGTTACTCTCTCTCTCTCTTTCTTTTTTTTTTAAAGGAGCCAAAGCTCAGGAAAGAGAGTAGCTTTTTGTTCTAGTAACTGGGACCCATTCCTTCTGCTTTGCTAAGTTAGGTGAGAAGCTCACAGACCAAAGGCCTCAGAGGAGGAAGAATGCAAATCACAGGCATCGTTCTCTGGGCCCTCAGCCTCTCCATCTGCACTGCCCTGCAGTGTGAGTGGAAATCAGCACACACAGTTCACTGGCTTCACGCCATTTATTTATTTATTTATTTATTTATTTATTTATTTATTTATTTTGCGGTACGCGGGCCTCTCACTGCTGTGGCCTCTCCCGTTGCGGAGCACAGGCTCCGGACGCGCAGGCTCAGAGGCCATGGCTTACGGGCCCAGCCGCTCCGCGGCACGTGGGATCTTCCCAGACCGGGGCACGAACCCGCATCCCCTGCATCGGCAGGCGGACTCCCAACCACTGCGCCACCAGGGAAGCCCGGCTTCACGCCTTTTATGTCACCACTCTGTCACGTATAATCGGAAGCCGGGTGCCCACCTCCACTGGTGAGGAGTGAAGGAGCATCCAGCACGGCACAGGGCAGGTCCTCAAGTTTTTCTCCCTCCTCTTTCCTCTTCTTGACCCTCCGCCCAAACAGTTGTGATGTGTGAAAACACTATTGGAGAAATGAAACAGCTTTGTTTGGTGGGGAAAACTAAGAGAAGGAAATTTTGATTTAGAGTCAGTTGTGTAACTATCATGGAAAGGAGAAAAGGCTTTCTCCCACTAGCCATATAATCTTGGTCCCTGGAAACTTTTTGGACCTCATTTTTCTCCCATACAATGTAGGGTTAGTTATCTATTACTTGCAGCTCAAATTATCTACGGTTCCAGAAAGAACTAGCAAGTCTTCTTATCCACAGACAGATGGACCCGAAGAAATGGTATGATATTTTGCCAATACAAAAATTTGAAAGACGGAAAATTCAAGGATGAGAGAGCCTCTCCATTCTTTATTTAATCTTCCAGACTTTCTCTCTTTCAAATTCTTAAAGAAAACCAACTCTCTGAGGAAGATAAATTTCCAAGAAATCAACAGTTTCTATAAAAGATTGATAAGTACACGTTTCAGTGTATAAAACATTTGCCTTAAAAGGAACAAAGCACATGGCAGATGCTTCTTTATCCTGAACTTTCACAGCTGTCATCTGTTACAGCAGTGATGGTTGAATGAGTGGAGTATTGTTTATTCCACTAAAGAAATTATCCAGCTTTCAGTATATCCAGCCTTCTTTCATTTTTCTCACCTTTCTATCTGAAAGCAATGGCATACACCTATCTTCATCTGTAACTAGCTGCTTATTGCCAATTACATGTGCATGTCCGTAACACTCACCCCACCCCTTTAAAATCTGGCTTTCACCAGCTTCACTCCATTAAAACTTCTCATTCCCATTTCAACAGCCCTCTAGCTGCCTGGATGCTTTTACTCTCTCTCCTCTGCAGTGTCTCTGCACTGTGTGGCCCCTTCTACCATACACGCTTTCTCCTCTGCCCCACTGTGCATTTCCCCTCCATTCCTTGTCTCCTATGTTAGCCTGCCTTTCTCCTGTCTGCAACCAGATTGCATCCTCAGGTGACTGCTCTCTGTATCACTCTCCTTGGTGTATTCGTTCACGACCACAAGTTGAGTTTAGTTAGTACCTCTAGCGCCGTGACTCCCAAATCTCTATATGTGGTCCTGACATATCGCGTATATATCCAGCTGGTCCTGGGTATCTCTGCCAACAAGAGGCACCACTGGGCACCTCAACGTCCAAAGTCCCAAGGCAAAACTCGCTGCATCCCTCATGGGGATTTATTTCTCCTTCCTTTCTTACCCTGGTAGTACATATCAGATTTGAAATTACAAAGGAAACTTCACTTTCTCATTCCTTTTCGCTTCTTGTTTGCTTTGCGCTATGGAATTTTCCTCCATAGTGGAAAGTGAGTAGCGACTTGGATTCCTACTTCTTTTTCCCCCCACTATCACCATACATCTTTTGTTACCTTCAGCCTGAGCTACTCTAATAAATACCCTTATCATTGGTTCTGCATCATCTCTTTTGCTTTCCTGATCCATCCTACATCTCTGCTAGGCTAGACTTATTGATTGTACAAGTTTCCTTCAAAGTAGCTTCCATGGCCTTCTGCTTTGACTGGCATTCAAGGCCCTACACAGAAAGCTGATCTACCTTGTACCCAGTACTTGCCTTCATGTTAATTTAATTTAACCCAATTAGTTTTACTGTAGCTGTACATATCTCTCTACTTCGCTCATGGTTTCTCTTTTTAAAATGCTCCCTCCAAGCACCTTAAAAAGAGGTTATAGTGAATGCTCTATAAATACTAATCGAACAAATAAGGAATTGAAGCTCCTAATTATTTGTTTTTACCTTGTCTTATAGCATTTGTATTACAGTGCTTTATGCTATGCTGATTTGTATATTTATTTTATCCTCCCTTCAGTCTGTAAGCACCAAAAAGGCAGGGGCTTCATTTTACTTATATTTCTAACCCTGCGATGGTTAGCCCAGTGTACCATGCAGGTGTACTCTCAAATATTTATTAAACTGAATAAATGATATTCATTCAAATCTATGTTAATTACTTAGATACTTAGATACAAATATTACTACTCATTACTTAGATACAAATATTAGTCAATACTGTGGTATTGGGAGTGGTCTCATTTTGCTGCTTGATAATATATTTTCAATGGCATGACTTAATGACCTCATCTGTTTGTTTCTATAAAAATTTTAAGTGTTGATTGAAATGGACCATATATATAATCTGCCTCTTATTTTTAAAATCTTGACGGAATCTAGTATAGTGTTGTATAAACTGAGAAAGCTTAGGAAAAGATTGATAATTTTAGTAAACTCAATTGATAGCAAAGCTGCCTTGTTTTATTTAAACTTTTGTTGCATTAGAGACATTATTTGTAACTTTCTGACATGTATCTTATTAAGAAACAAAGTAATTTAGTTCCATGGTTCAATTGGAGAATTGGAAAACTATCGATAATACTAGTTAAAATAAGGCTTGTACTTAGTGTGTCTCACACTCTTCCTAAGACAGATATTAACCCATTTAATATTTTACAACCACCACGGAAGTCCAGCACTGTTATTATTCAGGTTTACAGATGGAGAACATGAAGCACCCAGAGTTCATGTAAACTGTCCAACAGTAGAAGGCTCGGAGATCCACAAAGCCTGACTTCAGATTCTGTGCCCTGAGGAATGTTGCTTTCCTGGCTCTCCCTAGGGATGTATGTGCCTGTGAGATGAGAAAAAGGAACACTGATGCCATAAAGGAAATAAAGAGCTGAGAGGCTGATCTCAAGTGTGTTCCTAATATATCAGGCACAATTTAACAGACAGCTTTTTATGTAACCAATTCCATCATCTCCAAATTCATGAATAATAAATTTAAGGAGAAGGCACAAAAAGAGAAGTTAGGGGAAAAAGAAATAATTATTTGTAATTTGAGGCGTACAATTCCAAAATTTATCAGAACACAGGGATCAGAAGCAGCCAGGTGAGATCTTTTTGATATTAGAGAATCTGGCTCCTTTTTGACTACTTCCTTTTTTCTCACATTTTGTTACGTTTGAAATACCTATTATTTGATATATTTGAGATGCATTGCCAAATAAGAATACTTTAAAAGCTTTCTTCAGATAGACTCACTGTGTCCTCTGAAAGCTAATGTTCCTATTGTTTAGCAGTTTTTCTTATTAAAATTCAAAAGCTGCTATTCAAGGTCCATCTGATCTTGATTTTAACTACCAGATCTCCAAAGGATGAACCAAAGGAATAGCTCATCATGAAGATTAAAAAAAAAAAAAAAAAGTTTCTGTGTAAAGCTTCAGTTTTAGAGCCTTGGACTATGCCTTAAGAAATTCTATAAAAGATCTTGAGAAATAGAAATTGTCATCCAAGCATTTTACGAGGCATTTCATTTTAGACTCTGAATTAAATGGCTTTCTGGTCATTAGAGATAGTGGCAATTTCTTAAAGAGGTTGTGTTGCCACTAAGTTAAGAATCTTTAGAAGCATCATTTCCTTTTACATCCGACAAGAAAGCTGTATTGGTTCCCGAGCTAAAGAATAAGTCATTCCACTTCTAGGAATCTAACCGGAAGAAAAAAACATAAAGCACAAAATGTTTTAGGCGCCAAGATGATTGCTACTCTCAGATAATTCACAGCAGCTGAAGAGGCTCTCACAGGGCAGGGGCAGGCAGGTTTCAAACCTTCGTCTGTTTGGTGGAATAGTATGGAGACACTAAAAGGTGCTATTAATGTTCATTAAAATGCTTAGAGCACAGAATTCAATATGATAATGATTCTAAAAAATGGGGCATAGAGAAAAATGGAGGAAGTCAAGTATAGGTACTTTTCATACTTCAGGCGTTTTTACACTTTGAATGAGAAATTATTACTTTTATGATGGAAAAAAATGAGTTTACCTCAAAAATGTTATAGCAAGTTCTCCTTATTCTTTATTCTATTATTTATTTAAACAGTGGGGATGCTCACTAAGGTAATGAAGAAGAAAATATGATTACCTTTCTATGTTCTTGTTCTTGGTTTTTTAAGATCTTCATGATAAATAATGAGGAACACTTTTTTTTTCCAGTCATGGATATTATTTCTAGTTGTTTATGGTATGATTTTTATAAGAACTACTTATATTTTGGTTAATAATCATGTCAGTGACCAGCAGTCTTCATGAAAAGCCATTCATGCTTGATGTGCCCTGTTAGATGATGTGAGAAGTTTGAAAAGATGTTTTGACTCTGAGGTCATGTCATAAAACAGGAAATGAAATTCAGTTGCTTTCTTACACTAAGTAATCACTGCTTTTCTCTATCATGTTAGAAGTTCCAAGTGAGTTTCTGTTACTGGTAAACTTTCTTGGGTTTTATATTTAAAAATTCATAATAATTCCCACATTCTTGTATGATAATTTAGTTGGCTATTTAATTTTGTTATTTTCTCTGAAAAATGAAGATTTTACTCCACTATCCTCTGATTTCTGTTGTTTCTTTCTTGTCTAATAGTTATTCCTTCATAGAAGTTTTTCTTTGACAGCTTGTAGTATTTTTCTCATTGTCCTACAGTGCTGAAGTTTTAGAGCTGTGTGCCTAGCTGTGGAATTCTTTATAATTGACTTGCTGTGGACTCTTCTTCCTACATTTGAGGTTTCATGTCTTTCATCATTTATGAGACTATTTTATCCATTTTCACTTTGAATATGTCCCATCTTTCACTGTACCAATTTTCTCATTGTGAAAGTCATATGAGAGCCAGGAGAGACTTACCCTGTACTCCACGTCTCCTAACCTCTCTTTATATTTCCATTTCTTTAGATTTCTATGAAGAATTCTGAGTCACATCTTTACCTTCATCTTCTAAGTCACTACTTTTCATACCATGAGTAACCTACTGCTTACACCATTCTCTGCATCTTTATTTCAATGACTATTTTCTCTTTCTGTAACTTTCTTCAAAATTACCTTTACTGAGGTATAATTTACATAAAATAAACTTTACTGATTTCAAGTATATAACTGTATATTTATATGTGTGTGTACATAAATAGAATGATAGTGGAAAACATTTTTTTATATCTTTATTAGAGTATAATTGCATTACAATGGTGTGTTAGTTTCTGCTTTATAACAAAGTGAATCAGCTATACATATACATATATCCCCATATGTCCTCCCTCTTACATCTCCCTCCCACCCTCCCCTATCCCACCCCTCTAGGTGGTCACAAAGCACTGAACTGATCTCCCTGTGCTATGTGACTGCTTCCCACTAGGTATCTATTTTACATTTGGTAGTATATATGTCTATGCCACTCTCTCACGTCATGCCAGCTTACCCTTCCCCCTCCCTGTGTCCTCAAGTCCATTCTCTATGTCTGCATCTTTATTCCTGTTCTCCCCCTAGGTTCTTCATAACCATTTTTTTTAGGATTCCATATGTATGTGTTAGCATACAGTATGTATTTTTCTCTTTCTAACTTACTTCATTCTGTATGACAGACTCTAGGACCATCCACCTCACTAAAAATAACTCAATTTCGTTTCTTTTTATGGCTGAGTAATATTCCCTTGTATATATGTGCCACATCTTCTTTATCCATTCATCTGTTGATGGACACTTACGTTGCTTCCATGTCCTAGCTATTGTAAATAGAGCTGCAATGAACATTGTGCTACATGACTCTATTTGAATTATGGTTTTCTCAGGGTATATGCCCAGCAGTGGGATTGCTGAGTCGTATGGTAGTTCTGTTTTTAGTTTTTTAAGGAACCTCCATACTGTTCTCCATAGTGGCTGTATAAATTTACATTCCCACCAGCAGTGCAAGAGGGTTTCCTTTTCGCCACACCCTCTCCAGCATTTATTGTTTGTAGATTTTTTGATGATGACCATTCTGACAGTTGTGAGGTGATACCTCACTGTAGTTTTTTTTTTTTACTTATTTATTTTTGGCTGTGTTGGGTCTTCATTTCGGTGCGAGGGCTTTCTCTAGTTGCAGCAAGCAGGGGCAACTCTTCATCGCGGTGCACAGGACTCTCACTATCATGGCCTCTCTTGTTGTGGAGCACAGGCTCCAGACACGCAGGATCAGTAGTTGTGGATCACGGGCCTAGTTGCTCCGTGGCATTTGGGATCTTCCTAGACCAGGGCTCGAACCCGTGTCTCCTGCATTGGCAGGCAGATTCTCAACCACTGCACCACCAGGGAAGCTCCTCACTGTAGTTTTGATTTGCATTTCTCTGATGATCAGTGATGTTGAGCATTCTTTCATGTGTTTGTTGGCAATCTGTTTATCTTCTTTGGAGAAATGTCTATTTAGGTCTTCTGCCCATTTTTGGATTGGGTTGTTTGCTTTTTTGATATTAAGCTGCATGAGCTGCTTGTAAATTTTGGAGATTAATCCTTTGTCAGTTGCATCATTTGCAAATATTTTCTCTTATTCTGAGGGTTGTCTTTTGGTCTTGTTTATGGCTTCCTTTAGTTGCAAAAGCTTTGAAGTTTCATTAGGTCCCATTTGTTCATTTTTGCTTTTATTTACATTTCTCTAGGAGGTGGGTCAAAAAGGATCTTGCTGTGATGTATGTCATAGAGTGTTCTGCCAGTGTTTTCCTCTAGGAGTTTTATAGTGTCTGGCCTTACATTTAGGCCTTTAATCCATTTTGAGTTTATTTTTGTGTATGGTGTTAGGGAGTGTGATAATTTCATTCTTTTACATGTAGCTGTCCAGTTTTCCCAGCACCACTTATTGAAGAGGCTGTCTTTTGTCCATTGTGTATCCTTGCCTCCTTTATCAAAGATAAGGTGACCATATGTGCGTGGGTTTATCTCTGAGCTTTCTATACTGTTCCATTGATCTATATTTTGGTTTTTGCACCAGTACCATACTGTCTTGATTACTGTAGCTTTGTAGTATAGTCTGAAGTCAGGGAGCCTGATTCCTCCAGCTCCATTTTTCTTTCTCACGATTGCTTTGGCTATTCGGGGTCTTTTGTGTTACCATACAAATTGTGAAATTTTTGTTCTAGTTCTGTAAAAACTGTCATTGGTGGTGTGATAGGGATTGCATTGAATCTGTAGATTGATTTTTGGTAGTATTGTCATTTTCACAGTGTTGATTTTTCCAATCCAAGAGCATGGTATACCTCTCCATCTGTTTGTATCATCTTTAATTTCTTTCATCAGTGCCTTATAATTTTCTGCATAGAGAAAACCTTTTGTTTTGTCTTTTATCTCCTTAGGTAGGTTTATTCCTAGGTATTTTATTCTTTTTGTTACAATGGTAAATGGGAGTGTTTCCTTAATTTCTCTTTCAGTTTTTTCATCAGTAGTATATAAGCAGGCAAGAGATTTCTGTGCATTAATTTTGTATCCTGCTACTTCACCAAATTCATTGATTAGCTCTAGTAGTTTTCTGGTAGCATCTTTAGGATTCTCTATGTATAGTACCATGTCATCTGCAATCAGTGATAGCTTTACTTCTATTCTGATTTGCATTACTTTTATTTGTTTTCTTCTCTGATTGCTGTGGCTAAAACTTCCAAAACTAAGTTGAATAATAGTGGTGAGAGGGGGCAACCTTGTCTTGTTCCTGTTCTTAGTGGAAATGGTTTCATTTTTTCACCATTGAGAATGAAGTTGGCTGTGGGTTTTTCCTTTATGACCTGTATGATGTTGAGTAAAGTTCCCTCTTATGCCTACTTTCTGGAGGGTTTTTATCATAAATGGGTGTTGAATTTTATCTAAAGCTTTTTCTGCATCTATTGAGATGATCATATGGTTTTTAACCTTCAATTTGTTAATATGATGTATCACATTGATTGATTTGTGTATATTGAACAATCCTTGCATTCCTGGGATAAACCCCACTTGACTGGGGTTGAGAATGAGTTTGGGAGTGTTCCTCCCTCTGCTATATTTGGAAGAGTTTGAGAAGGTTAGGTGTTAGCTCTTCTCTAAATATTTGATCGAATTCACCTGTGAAACCATCTGGTCCTGGGCTTTTGTTTGTTGAAGAATTTTAATCACAGTTTCAATTTCAGTGCTTGTGATTGGTCTGTTTATATTTTCTATTTCTTCCTGGTTCAGGCCTGGAAGGTTGTGCTTTCCTAAGAATTTGTCCATTTCTTCCACGTTGTCCATTTTATTGGCATATAGTTGCTGGTAGTAATCTCTTATGATCCTTTGTATTTCTGCAGTGTCAGTTGTTACTTCTCCTTTTTCATTTCTATTTCTGTTGATTTGAGTCTTCTCCCTTTTTTCTTGATGAGTCTGGCTAATGGTTTATCAATTTTGTTTATCTTCTCAAAGAACCAGCTTTTAGTTTTATTGATCTTTGCTATCGTTTCCTTCATTTCTTTATCATTTATTTCTGATCTGATCTTTATGATTTCTTTCCTTCTACTAACTTTGGGGTTTTTTTTGTTCTTCTTTCTCTAATTGCTTTAGGTGCAAGGTTAGGTTGTTTATTGGAGATGTTTCCTGTTTCTTAAGGTAGGATTGTATTGCTATAAACTTCCCTCTTATAACTGCTTTTGCTGCATCTCATAGATTTTGGGTTAGCGTGTTTTCATTGTCATTTGTTTCTAGGTATTTTTTGATTGCCTCTTTGATTTCTTCAGTGATCTCTTGCTTATTAAGTAGTGTACTGTTTAGCCTCTAACTGTATTTTTTCAGATATTTTCCTTAATTGACATCTAGTCTCATAGCGTTGTGGTCGGAAAAGATACTTGATACAATTTCAATTTTCTTAAGTTTACCAGGCTTGATTTGTGACCCAAGATATGATCTATCCTGGAGAATGTCCCATGAACACTTGAGAAGAAAGTGTATTCTGTTGTTTTTGGATGGAGTGTCCTATAAATATCAATTAAGTCCATCATGTTTAATGTATCATTTAAAGCTTGTGTTTCCTTATTTATTTTCATTTTGGATGATCTGTCCATTGGTGAAAGTGGTGTGTTAAAATCCCCTACTATGAATGTGTTACTGTCAATTTCCCCTTTTATGGCTGTTAGCATTTGCCTTATGTATTGAGGTGCTCCTATGTTGGGTGCATACATATTTACAATTGTTATATCTTCTTCTTTGATTGATCCCTTGATCATTATGTAGTGTTTTTCTTTGTCTCTTGTAATAGTCTTTATTTTAAAGTCTATTTTTTCTGATATAAGAATTGCTACTCCAGCTGTCTTTTGATTTCCATTTGCATGGAATATCTTTTTCCATCCCCTCACTTTCAGTTTGTATGTGTTCCTAGGTCTCAAGTGGGTCTCTTGTAGACAGCATATATACAGGTCTTGTGTTTGTATCCATTCAGCCAATCTGTGTCTTCCGGTTGGAGCATTTAATCCATTTACATTTAAGGTAATTCTTAATATGTATGTTCCTATTAGCATTTTCTTGTTTTGGGTTTGTTATTGTAGGTCTTTTGCTTCACTTGTGTTTCCTGCCTAGAGAAGTTCTTTTAGCATTTGTTGTAAAGCTGGTTTGGTGGTGCTGAATTCTCTTAGCTTTTGCTTGTCTGTAAAGATTTGAATTTCTCGCCTGAGTCTGAATGAGATCCTTGCTGGGTAGAGTAATCTTGGTTGTAGGTTTTTCTCTTTCATCACTTTAAATACGCCCTGCCACTCCCTTCTGGTGTGCAGAGTTTCTGCTGAAAGATCAGCTGTTAAACTTATGGGGATTCCCTTGTGGGTCATTTGTTGTTTTCCCTTGCTGCTTTTAATATGTTTTCTTTGTATTTAATTTTCGGTAGTTTGATTAATATGTGTCTGTGTGTTTCTCCTTGAATTATTCTGTATGGGACTCTCTGTGCTTCCTGGACTTGATTAACCATTTCCTTTCCCATATTAGGGAAGTTTTCAACTATAATCTCTTCAAATATTTTCTCAGTCCCTTTCTTTTTCTTTTCATCTTCTGGAACTCATATAATTTGAATGTTGGTGCTGTAATGTTGTCCCAGAGGTCTCTGAGACTGTCCTCAACTCTTTTCATTCATTTTTTCTTTATTCTGATCTGCAGTAGTTATTTCCACTATTTTATCTTCCAGGTCACTTTTCCGTTCTTCTGCCTCAGTTATTCTGCTATTGATTCCTTCTAGAGAATTTTTAATTTCATTCATTTTGTTGTTCATCATTGTTTGTTTGCTCTTTAGGTCATCTAGATCTTTGTTAAACATTTCTTTTCTTTTCTCCATTCCATTTCCAAGAGTTTGGATCGTCTTTACTATCATTACTCTGAATTCTTTTTCAGGTAGACTGCCTATTTCCTCTTCATTTATTAGGTCTGGTGGGTTTTTACCTTGCTCCTTCATCTGCTGTGTGTTTCTCTGTCTTCTCATTTTGCTTATCTTACTGTGTTTGGGGTCTCCTTTTCGCAGGCTGCAAGTTTGTAGTTCCTGTTGTGTTTGGTGTCTGTCCCCAGTGGCTAAGGTTGGTTCAGTGGGTTGTGTAGGTTTCCTGGTGGTGGGGACTGGTGCCTCTGTTCTGGTGGATGAGGCTGGATCTTGTCTTTCTGGTGGGCAGGACCACGTCTGGTGGTGTGTTTTGGGGTGTCTGTGAACTTTGTATGATTTTAGGTGGCCTCTCTGCTAATGGGTTGGGTTGTGTTCATGTCTTGCTAGATTTTTGGCATTGGGTCTCCAACACTGTAGCTTGCTGTTCGTTGAGTGAAGCTTGGTCTTAGCATTGAGATGGAGATCTCTGGGAGAGCTCTCGCCGATTCATATTACATGGGGCCGGGAGGTCTCTAGTGGTCCTATGTCCTGAACTCGGCTCTCCCACCTCCGAGGCTCAGGCCTGACTCCTGGCTGCTGCACCACGACCCTGTCAGTCACATGGCTCAGAAGAAAAAGGGAGAAAGAAAGAATCAGATAAGGAAAGAAAGAAAGAGAGAGAGGAGGGAGGGAGGAAGGAAGAAAGAAAGAAAGAAGGAAAGAAAGAGAAAATAAAATAGTTATTAAAATAGAAAATAATTATTAAAAAAAATTAAAAAGTAATAAAAAAAGAAAGAGACAACAACGAAACCAAAAAACAAATCCACCAATAACAAGTGCTAAAAACTATACTAAAAAAAAAAAAAAAAACAATGGATAGCCAGAACCCTAGGACGTATGCCAAAGCAAAGCTATACAGACAAAATCACACAATGAAGCATACACACACACACTCACAAAAAGAGAAAAAGGAAAAATATATGTATATCTTTTCTCCCAAAGTCCACTGCCTGAGTTTTGGGCTGATTCTTTGTCTATTTAGGTATTCCACAGATGCAGCATACATTAAGTTGACTGTGGAGATTTAATCCACTGCTCCTGAGGCTGCTGGGAGGGACTTCCCTTTCTCTTCTTTGTTCGCACACCTCCCGGGGTTCAGCTTTGCATCTGGCCCCACCTCTGCGTGTAGGTCACCTGAGGGTGTCTGTTCTTTGCTCAGACAGGACGTGGTTAAAGAAGCAGCTGATTCGGGGGCTCTGGCTCACTCAGGCCAGGGGAGGGAGGGGCACGGTGTGCGGGGCGGGCCTGCGGCGGCAGAGGCCTGCATGACGTTGCACCAGCCTGAGGCGCGCCGTGTGTTCTCCCGGGGAAGTTGTCCCTGGATCCCGGGACCCTGGCAGTGGTGGGCTGCACAGGCTCCCCGGAAGGGGGTTGTGGATAGTGACCTGTGCTTGCATACAGGCTTCTTGGTGGCGGCAGCAGCAGCCTTAGCATCTCATGCTCGTCTCTGGGGTCTGTGCTGTTAGCCACGGCTCGTTTAGGCAGCGCTCTGAATCCCCTCTCCTCGTGCACCCGAAACAATGGTCTCTTGCCCCTTCGGCAGCTCCAGACTTTTCCTTGGACTCCCTCCCGGGTAGCCGTGGTGCATTAACCCCCTGCAGGCTGTGTTCACGCTGCCAACCCTAGTCCTCTCCCTGTGCTCCGACCGAAGCCTGAGCCTCAGCTCCCAGCCCTGCCCGCCCCGGCGGGTGAGCAGACAAGCCTCTCGGGCTGGTGAGTGCCGGTCGGCACCGATCCTCTGTGCAGGAATCTCTCCGCTTGGCCCCCCACACCCCTGTTGCTGCACTCTCCTCTGCGGCTCCAAAGCTCCCCCACTCCACCACCCGCATTCTCCGCCCGCGAAGGGGCTTCTAGTGTGTGGAAACCTTTCCTCCTTCACAGCTCCCTCCCACTGGTGCAGGTCCCGTCCCTATTCTTTTGTCTCTGTTTATTCTTTTTTCTTTTGCCCTAACCAGGTACATGGGGGGTTTCTTGCCTTTTGGGAGGTCTGAGGTCTTCTGCCAGCGTTCAGTAGGTGTTGTAGGGGTTGTTCCATGTGTAGGTGTATTTCTGATGTATCTGTGGTGAGGAAGGTGATCTCCACATCTTACTCTCCTGACATCTTGAAGGTCTCCCCAGAAAGCATTTATATTAGTTATTTTTTCCTAACATTTCTCATCTTTTTTGACAGTATCTTATTGCCTTCGCATATTTTCACTCATTTTTTGTGTCTTTAGCTTTTAAATGTTTGTTTTGTGATGGGCATCCAGTTAGTTCTCTAATTTGAACGTCTTATGGTCTAATTATGGTTGGATTTCTGTTTCAGTTTGTTTTTGATGCATTATGCTCATGGTTGCTTTGCTCCTTGTGTGTTTTGTAAATGTGCACTGTGAGCACATATTTTTGCACATTTTCATCTGGAAGTTCTGCCTGACCTTTAATTTAGTGTGGAAATGCTCTTCAGGGGAGAATTTGCGTTTGTTTCTTTCTAGGTGCTCCACAGGCATCCAAGATCACTTTATAGTTTTCATTGTGTAATACGTCACATATAAATAGGCTTTTCATATATATAAGGGAATACATACATAAGTAATATATATATATATATCATATGTAAATAAAACAGAATAATGAAATTAATACATTTTTCACTACCCCTGGACTAAGAAACTGCACTCTAAATGACCACCATTTACAGTGACTTTTCAGGACTAACCATCCACATTGGTGTTCAGCTTCCTCCCTACGTTTGTACCAGTTTTTCTCTTTTATGGAATTCATTCACCTATTTATGTATTCAGCAGATAGTTACTGAATGCCCACTGTGTTTCAGATATGATTCTACTTGCTGCAGACACAGAAATGAGAAAAACAGACAAAATCCTCTGCCTTTAGAGAGTTTACATTGTAGTAGGGATGAGGCAATACTTCAAATGAGTAAGTAACATATGGAGTATATCCAATGGGATAAATGCTACAGAGGAGAGTCCAGGAGAATAGTATAGACAGAGTGTTCACGGGGGCAGAAATTAGACTTTGAAAGTTATACTCAGGGAGGGAGAGCCTCACTGAGAAGAGAGGTTTGAAGAGAGTGAGGGAGTGAGTAAGGAAGTTATGTGGGAGGATAGTTGAGGCAAAGGGAACAGTAAAAAAAACACAACAGCCCAAAGGTGGTTTAGGAAAAGGAAGAACACGGGAGCTTGGCTGGAGCAGAGCGATTACAGAGAGGTCAGTAACTGATGAAATTGGAGCCAGAACAGGGCCAGACTGTGCAGACATTGGAAAAAAGTTTGGCTTCAACTCCAGGTGGAGCTGGGAGCTTTTGGAGGGTTTTGAGGACAGAAATGGTGTCATCTGATTTTTTTAAAGGGATCTACCTGGTTGCCGTGTTGAGATACACTGGGATTGGTCAAAGATAAAGCAGGAAGATCTGCCAGGGGGCCATCTCAGGGGCCCAGATGGCAGGTAGTAGTGGTTTTACCGGAGTGACGGCAGTGGAGGTGGTGAGAAGGGGTCAGATTCTGGAGGTATTTATAAGGCACAGACCTACAGGATTTGTCCATGTGTTGGTTGTAGTGTGTGAAAGAGTAGAGTCCAGAGTGACCACATTGTTTTTGGTCTGAACAGCTATAAGGATGGTTTCCCCACTAGCAGAGATGGGAAAGGGAATAGGATACCTACCATCTGGAGGGGAAGGTCAGCTTGGGAGGCGTTAGGTTGGCGATGCCAACTAAGCATTCCAGTGGAGACTTCAAAGAGAACGGGAGTTCAGGGGACAGGGCAGGAGTGGAGTCATAAATTTGGAGTGCATCAATATAGAGATTTGAAGCCCTGACACTGGATGAGCTCCCCAAAGTAGTAAGGATAGAAAAGAGGTGAATTCTAGGGCCTTAATCTCGGGAGCTCTACGTTGTGAGGTCTGGAGACAAAGAGAAACCAGAAAAGTGGATTGAAATTGAGCAGGCCCCATATTAGAAGGGAGACCAGGAGTGTGGCGTCCTGGAAGTGAGGTCAGCACTACAGTGACAAGTGGGCGAGCAACGCTGACAGCGTGGAGAGGAGGGCTGTGATTGAACCTTAGCTTTGTAGTCTGGAGGGGCGTTTTCAGGCTGATTGCAGTGAGTTCAAGAGAGCATGAGAAGAAAGGAAATGATTCTTTCTTTTAACAAAGCAAGAAAATGGGGCCATAGCGGGAGAGGGAAGTGGGGCTGAAAGAGGGTATTATTCGGGTGGTGAAAAGAGCATGTTTGTAGAGGGAAAAAATTGAAGAGAGAGAAAAATTGATGATGCAGGAGAGAGAAGGGAGACTCCTGGAACTTCGCTCTGGAATAGATGGGAAGGCATTGATGCAACACAGCATGAGTGGAGGCAAGGCCCGGGGTTTAAAAGGATGTCTGTTCTAAAGTGTTTCATGGATGGGTTTTTTGCTCATATAATCTACAAGATTGTCAGAAATGGCCAGATAGTTTGACAACCGTAATGCATCCTCTTTGGTAGTGCAGCATGAAACACCCTGCATACTCCAGTCTCTCTCTGTGGTCCAGCCACAATGACCTTCGGTCTCCAGAAGCTCCCTGCTCGCCACAGAACCTTTGCATAGCAGTTACATCTGCCTGCAAGGGTACCTACCCGTGGCTTCATTCAGACCTTTGTAACACTTTCCAAAGATGTAACTCCATTCAATCATGGGATCATCTGCTGAAAGCCAGTCTTTAACACTAGGCTTTAATCACATGAGGCTTGACCACATCTCTTAAAATGTATAAAAAGCACAGAGTATACTGAGTAAGCAAACAGTAACATTCACTATTGACTGATTGGCAAGCATGGTATGAACGAGATACATTTTTGTTTTAAAAAATGTACTTAATTTATAGTTTATATTTTTAATTTATAGCATACAAAGTACATAAGGTAGGTGCTTCCTGCTATTCAGTTTGACTGCCTAGGTGGTATACGGATTAAGTAGATTACATTCATAATTGTACTTAGTTCTCTGCTGCCTGGATAACATATTTTAACAAGTAGAATGTAATCTCAATAAGCCAGCAAGTCACTTTACATCAGAAGAAGGTGTTTTGCCACTTTGTTCAAAAGTAGAAAATACATGTACACAGCAAATGTTACTTAGACATCCAAAATTAAGCTTCAGTTTAAGAACCTTTAATTTTGCTTCTATAATTTAGAGATAGCACTGCCTCAAATATGTATAATATTTTCCTACTGAAATAAAGCATTCAGTGGTCTGGGAAAAGCATGTCTTTAGTGGAGCATGTTGAGGCTGAAGTGTGAGCAGGCCTATGGGAGTAGGGGGGGTGGAAATCAAAATTTAAACAAAATAAAATTAAATCACTGGCTCCACGTTGATTCAACTGATATACAAACAACAAAATGAGGAATAAAACAGTGTGTCTAAAATATCTTGCTGATATCCAAAAATCAGGAGAATTTCAACAATAGCTAAAACGTAGCAGGAGTCAAATACAAGTAAGTCCCGTAAGTATGAACAAGGTCCATTGTGAGAGCGCGTTCGTTCGTAAGTCCAACGAAGTTAGCCTAGGTACCCAACTAACATAATCGGCTATGGAGTACTGTACTGTAATAGGTTTATAATACTTTTAACACAAATAATACATAAAAAACAAACATGAAAATAAAGAAAACATTTTTAATCTTACAGTACAGTCCCTGGAAAAATACAGTAGTCCAGTACACCAGCTGGCACACAGGGCCTGGCATCCAGTGAGCAGGAAAGAAGAGTTACTGACTGGAGGAGGGAGAGGAGGTAGGAGATTGTAGAGCTGAAGGATCGCCAGCCATAGGAGATGGAGGGCAAGCTGCACTTTCACTCACGCCTGACATGGATGGAAGGCACGTCTGCATCTTTGAAAGTTCGCAGCGTGAAGGTTCGTAGGTAGGGGACTTATTATAAAAGAGTGCTTGGTCCTGATGCTTGCTGCTTGTGTGGTTATCAGGAGAGTGCTAGAGTGTACAGACCGAATTCCACACCTGAGGGGCAGGGACCGTGCTGTCCCTCTGCATGTGCCCACTGTGTGAACGGAGTCTACATGGTAGAAATGGCAATTAACAGTATGTGTGACACAGAAAGAGACTGCTGCATAATTAAAAGAAAAATAAAGGAAACCGTGGACAAAATGAAAAGACAACCTACTGAATGGGGGAAGATATTTGCAAATGATATGACTGGTAAGGGATTAATATCCAACATATATAAACAGCTCAGACAACTCAATATCAAAAAAACCTCCATAAACCATCCAATTAAAAAATGGGCAGAAGAACTGAATAGAAACTTTTCCAAAGAGGAAATGCAGACGGCCATCGGGCACATGAAAAGATGCTCAACATGGCTAATCATCTGGGAAATGGAAATCTAAACCACAATGAGACATTTCCTCACACCTTTCAGAATGACTATTATCAAAAAGAACACAAATAAAATGTTGGCTTTTGGATGTGGAGAAAAAGGGCCCCTATACACTGTTGGTGGGCATGTAAATTGGTGCAGGCACTGTGGAAGACAGTACATGGGTTTCTCAAAAAACTAAAAATAGAACTACCATATGACCTAGAAATCCCACTCCTGGGCATATATCTGAATAAAAGAAATACACTAAGTTGAAAGATACATGCACCCCAACGTTCATAGTAGCACTATTTACAATTGTCAAGGTATGGAAACAGTCTAAGTTTCCATCAGCAGATGAATGCATAAAGAAGATGTGGTATATATAGAATGGTATGCTACTCAGCCATAAAAACGAATGGAACAACAACATTGATGGACTTGGAGGGCATTATGCTTAGTGAAATAAGTCAGACAGTGAAAGACAAATACTGTATGATATCATTTATATGTAGAATCTAAAAAAATACAACAAACTAGGGAATAAAACAAAAAAGAAGCAGACACAGATATAGAGAACAAACTAGTGGTTACCAGTGGGGAGAGGGAGGAGAAGAGGGGGAATAGAGAGGTAAGGAATAAAAAAAAAAGAAAATGGTTATTATGGAATTATATGAAATAATGTGTGTGAAACTTTTGAAAATTGTAAAGCACTGCAGAATTTAAAGAATCTTTCATTCACTTTAAAAGAAGTTCCATCCCTAAAAGTGCAGCCTCAAGGTCCGTATTATCCCTTTAATTGATGTCTCATGGAGTCCATATATCAGGTAGAACAGACAAGGTTTAATCCATGTACCTTTCAAATAACTGCTATAATATCATTGCTGCAGTGCCAAAGCAAAAGTCAGTCCTAACAGTTCATGGCATGAAAATGAGTAGAGAAATTTATGACACAAAGCCAAGGGAATGAAGGAATTATGGTGGGGTGAGGTGTTATATAAAATTACTTGGATCTTTAGTGCAATACTCTGTATTATTTTAGCATCAATAGAGGCAGGGGATGAAAAATTCATATTCTCCTTAATATAGAATTAATTTAATCTTTTAGAAAGAATTCATCTTTTTTCAAAGATGTATTAACTTCGGTAACTTGAGTGTTGTGGTGCGCATGCGCCGGTTTGATTCTTTGCCTTGTGTTGATTCAAAGTGAAATCACCATGCTCAGCAGTGCCTTCTTGTTAGAAGGAGTTAATAAGCTGTGATAAAGAGAAAATATTAATTATTCAGCATGCTTTTAATAGAACTGTTTTAATACCTAATGTCCTGTTTTTGATGAATATAAAACAGGAAACATTTTTATTGACAAATACATTAGGTACCTTCAGGTACTTCTTTCTTGGGATCTGCTTTTGAATTGAAGTATAATCAAAAGAGCTCACTTAGAAGTCAGATTATTCAGGTTAATTGTTATTAATTTTCCCACATTCATATTTAAATGACTATCACAAAACAAGAGTATTGTTTTGCACATTGATTAAAATAGAATATGTTCTGAATGGAATTTACTATTATTAGAAGACAAAGTAAAATAATCTCGTATGAGATAGAACATAATGAAAAGAATGAGTATTTGAAATAGATAGCTACATCTGCTCTTCAGACATACTGAATTTACAAAATGATCATCAGTGAGTAGAATTGTACCTTGTTTAAGCAGAGCAGTAAGCAACTAAGATCTTACTGTCATAGCAGATATAGTCCGAGCGGTCTAAACTTTCACCTTAGAGCAGAATAGTGATAGATGAGGCTGGTTTTAAGAAATGTTTGGATTTCTTGTGAATCATAATCAGAGCCAGTTAACAGTCTCCATTAGCAAGTGTTATTTTTGACATTTTAAGATCTATAATGGTATCAAAACTGGAAATACCTTTCGCTTTACTGTCATATGGACAATAAAATGCTAGATAAAGGAGGGAAGAGGAGAGAATTCAAAGGAAGCAAAGGTTCATATTCAGATTTAGAATTTATAATGTCAAGCAACTTTTTCTGTCACCTACATCTCTCAATTCCAACCACAGATGCAGTGTTTAAAAGCAATATATAGAACTTGGAATTTCTGTCCTAGTTCTCACGTCTACATGTTATTTGCTTTAAGAGACAATAATAATGTCTTTCAGTTTAAATTAAACCAACTGGTATATAAAAATTTAGAAAAGCAAAGTGAATTCCTTTCCTGAACTTAATTCACTGACATTTTTTGTGCCTAGGTGGCCAGAAATTATATGCTTAAAAATACCATAGACCTGAAAATGTCAGTAATTGACTGCCAAACAGAAAAGGAGTATAGAGAAGGGACACACTTGGAAAAGTTGTAGAGTCACAATAGGAACCATGGTGATGAACCAGCTGTGAGTGTAAAAGAACAAAGATGGCACAGTGTCCCCAAGGCTTCTTTCTCATTGAGGCAAATGATGAATGGTAAAGTGGAGAAGACAGAAGGAAAGCCTCATTTTAACGATTTTGGACATGTGGATTTTTGTGGACTGTTTAGGTGGAAGGTCATTCAGCAGTTGAGAAAATGAGGGTAGAACCCAAGAGAGAAGACTGAGTTGTATTTATCAGATTACTCAAAACTGATTTTCTGTCAATGAGACACACTGGTCTACCTTGTTAAGGTTTCAGAGTCATTGAATAGGGTAATGAATGAGACCTCCTGGAGAAAGCCTGTGAGCTGTGGGGAGAAGATGGTCAAGTGTGGATCTCTGGGAAAGCCATTAGCTGAGGAGGTCAACGGGAGGTGGGAATGGGACCAGGAGAGAAAAAGGGCTGGGAAGTCAAGAGGGGATAGTGTTAAGAAGAGGGAGATGGTCAAAAGGATCAGATTCTGGAGAAAGTCAAATGAAATGACAAAATAAATTGTGCTTCAGAGATTGGGGAAAACAGTTATCCTAATTATATCGTAAATTATGTCCCCTGCCCCAAAGGGTATTTCCAGCCATCCATCATTAGAATGCCAAACCCTCTTGCAGATCACTTTTGACTGTTCTTACCATGATCTGAGCCCAGATGGACTTACAGAGTCAATGATGACATTGCTACCAGGATCATGGTCAGTGATCGAATTATGAACCTCGTGGCTACCTTTTCTTGTTGGTGTCCCAATATTAAGGAGTTTAAATCACAGCCTTTCATTTTAATTACCTATGTGTATTTTAAAGCATATGTTCTAAATTGGACTTTGTATCCAAAGTATCCAGAACCTAGTAGGATTGAATAGAATTAACATTAATATCCTTAAGGTTATATGACATAACCATATTTGTAAGAACAGACTGAAGACATTCAGAAAGTATTTAACTCAATCATTAAAATAACTATGCTTCTATGAATAAAGTGTATATAAAGTATAATGCTGATTAAGTTACCATTTATTAAAACATCTATATCATTATAGTCTTAAAGATACATCATTTTTTAATCTTTGTTTTGTAATTATTTAGGTATTTCACGTCTTCAACTAAACTCTTAATTTCCCTGGTGAGAGGACTCTTCTGACTCATCTCTGAGTTTCCCACATTGCTTTGCCTCCAGACCCAAAATCCAAAACTAGAGATAAAGTAAAATGTTTCTCAATATATCATATCAAAAAAATATCAACAAAAATCATTTATCCGGTTTGATGAGATTAAATTTTGCTCCTGCCTCAATGAAAACAAATCACATTGTGGGTTTCACAGTTTTTCAAATTAGCTTCTTTAATTTTCTTCTTACAGCTTTGACTAGTGATTAGATTGGTTACAGTGTGGTACTAATATGATCAACCTAGGATTTGAGTTCTGTGTGCGGCTTTTAGCTCTTTTTCTCAGAGTCACAGATTCAGTCTTAACCTTGGCCACATTTGCAGCTGTGGAATATTGGTTAAAAATAAAGGGGCAGTGGGTAGACAGAAGTGGAAAAACTATTTACAAATCCATTTACATACCTGGAAAATGAGTTCAAAGAACATATCTATTCAGTCTGGATCAGTAGCATGTTTGCTCTTAAGGAACAGCACATATTTTTTGTGCTGCCTGAGACCTGAATTCCCTGTATTCATGATCCTCCAATATTGACCTGTTAGCATCTGCTCGCTGTGTACCTTCCTGCGTGCTGTCACCAGCAGTGTGCTCAGAAATACAGTCAGCCCACACTTAAGGAATATAAGGCTGTCTCATGTTTTAAAGCATGACTTTTAAAAAGACATGTTTATTTCAAAGGCCTATGATTTTAAACCAAAATAGCCATCTCCATTCTGTATGGGAAAGAGCATATATAGGCAATCTAAAAATCCAAGATACTGTAATATTTCTTGATTCGATTACAAATAACTTTTCATGCTCAATTATTTTAAGAAAATTATTTTATAAATGAAACAAATTAATAGGTAGAATGCAAAATTTTTTCGTTAAAAATAATGTTAAGGGCTTCCCTGGTGACGCAGTGGTTGAGAGTCCGCCTGCCGATGCAGGGAACACGAGCTCGTGACCCGGTCCGGGAAGATCCCACATGCCGCGGAGCGGCTGGGCCCGTGAGCCATGGCCACTGAGCTTGCGCTTCCGGAGCCTGTGCTCTGCAACGGGAGAGCCCACAACTGTGAGAGGCCCGCATACCCCAAAAAAAAAAAAAAAAAAAAAAAAAAAAATGTTAAGGTAGTGTATAAAAACTATAACTAAAAAATTGAATAAGTATGGGAATACGAAGATTGAAAATATTATAGTTACTCAGTTTATTATATTATTGGTACTCTGAAGGCCTTTTACTGTCAAAGGAACACAATATATCAAGTCGTTCAGGTTGTGGCTTTAGTCAAATCTAAAAGTTGAAATCTAATCATTGAACTAAAGTATTATTGTATTTATATTTGCAAGTAGTTAAAAGAAAAAAATCATTATTATTTTAACTAGTTAAGCATTCTTACTTTAAAGGATGAAAAATTATTTGAAGTCAGAATCTTTATTATCTTCCTATTTTCCTGAAATCAGTATATCAACTTGCTAAATATTATTAAACTTACTAAAACAATAGAAGTTCATTAATATTACTGCAAATTTATTTAAAATGGAAAAAAATAACTATTTTCTTGACAATTACTCTGCTAAAAAGGTTCATAACTTATACATGATTTACTTCTAGTATTGCTGGAAAAAAAATTTGTAGTTATTACCTCAAAAAAATGAAAGCAAACATATTTTCTGGAATTAGAAAAGATGAAAAAAAAAAGGGAAAAGAAAATGTTAATTTGTTTGATATTATAACCAGTCAAGAGGAAATCGTTTTCCTTTGCACTAGAGTGTAAGCTTCATGTCTGCTTTGATCTCTGCAGTACCGTCTGCACCAAGAACAGTGCTTATGTATAAGTAATTAATAAGGATTGGTAAATGAATGAAAATGAATCTGATAATCTGGGAACCATATTGTATTTATAAATCAACATAATTGTGCCACACAAAGAAAAGGAACTTGTAAACCGAGACCAATAAACTCTTTGACATCATTCTGATCAGCTCTGGTCCCTTTTCCAGTCTGTACAATACCCAAAGCCGCGTGCCCTCACAGCAGGGTCTTGAGGTCCCCATGCTCTTCTCCCTTTCATTGTTAATGTACAGGGGTCTAATTTCAACCAAGGGAAGGTGTGTGTAGATCAACACAAAGATAATAACCAACTGTGTATGAATAATTACTTGTAAGAATAATTACTTGAACTTCAAGTTCTCCTGAGTGTGGGCCAGTATTATTTTAATTCGGGAACAATAGGATATTGTTAAAATAATAATGGGACTGTGCCTAAGATTTTGTGTATATCTACGTGTAAAGTTTAGTTTTAAAAATCAAAAATATAAAAGGTTTAAGGTAGCCTGATGGTTCCATTCTGTAACTAGTTGATCTGAATTCAAAAGTTATAAAACGAAGCAACTTAAAAAATAGCCACCTTGTGTGGAGGACCAGAAATCAAGAAGACTGCAGCCAAGATGAACTCCTTCAGGAGAATACTTCAGCTGATGTTTCCGCAGTTTTTTTTATATTCTGAGTTAGATTTGCTGCATTTATTCATGGATACTCCATCTGTTCAGTGTGGAGGGAGCCTGGAAGAATATATTTATGGGTGGCCTCTTGCTCTGATCTGATGAGTCACTGAAGCAGGAAAATACTAAGATCCTGCCCAAATTCAGAAGGGCTTGTGAAATACTGTTTACAAAATCAAGTTCAAGATTCTGTTTTCAAGAATCTGGGTCAAGCCTTTAAGTTTTGGACAAATCAGGCATAAATATTTTTTTTTTCTCAAACTAAACATTATGACTTTGTTAGATAGAAAATATTTCAGTTGAGAAAACCAATATCTAGGCCATTTAAAAACTTTTTAAATGTATTTATTTATGTCATGTCAACCCTTAAAATATTTTGCACACTGTATTAGGGGAAAATTTTAAAAGAAAGTTCAGGAGTTTTTGTCAACACTAGTTACAGAATGGAATCATCAGACCACCTTAATAAGTAGATATACATAAAATACTGTGCGCTTATACAGCGGGACTTCAAGATAAGACGCTTAGTATTAGGTCTGCTAAAGTAAGGAGACATATTCGATGCTTTCCATGTACTCACCTGCTGCTTTCTGGGGGCTGGAGGGGTCTTGACAGGCGGCACAGAGGAGTTAGGCGGTCTGACTTGCCATCATTGCCGACGCTAATTTTCTGATTCAGCTTGAATTGATATCACTGCAATCAATTTAAGTAGTTGTTCAGTGATTTGAAGTGATTGATTTTCCCGTGGAGTTTATATTTAGACAAAATGTTTGCAAATGATGTGTGGTGCTTCCTTGTCCTCTTATTTTCATAAGAAAGAAGTGTGTGTTATGTTTCTTTTTCAATTATCTTAGGAAAAAATAACTATCCTAAATGTAAATGAAAATCGTCTAGATGAGTCATTAAGGAAACAAATTACATCCCACATAAACATGAGGCATAATCCTATTACCGTTGTTTTTCTTTTTCATATTTATTCTGGCTCTTCCATCTCAAATTTCATCTCCTGTTTTTGTTTTGTTTTTTACTTTTTGAGCCCTTACATTCATTTAGAGAGTTCATGTATTAGAGAGGTCATAACTTCTGCAATTTCTTGGGTTTCAGGGAGTCTTTTATAGTTTTTTTGTCTATTTTACAGCATAATTTTTCTGCTATAGATTCTTGATCTGCCTCTAGCTTTTCATGTCATTTTCTTTTCCTTGTGGCACTTTTTCGACTTGAGTTTGCTTAAAATCGGTTTTCTTCCGGAATCGTACTCACTGTTTAGTAGAGGTGATCTCTTTTCCCTGGACAAGCAGTTTTGTAATTTTGGCGTGGGGAGGTGAGCTAGTGGGGTATTAGCTGGTTTATGCTGGGGCTGCGCCCCTCCAGCACCCCCCACTCCACATTGCAGGGAGATCGCTTCTGCTCTTGGCTAGCAGGGCTGCAGGTAGGCTCCCAGCAATTCATTACATGTCACCAGTCCTGGGCATCACCCCTTGCTTTACTCTAATACACCAAAGCAAAGGCACAGAGGTGATTTTTCTCCTCCATGGGACAAATCAAAAGCCTGCCTTGTGTTGGAGATGCCACAGATGTGTGTTTTCCCATCTGCTGCCCTGGAATGAGGAGCTCAGGGATTTCCTGCGTATCTGCCCTCACAGGTCCATCTTGTCTTTCTAGATGAGGGACACTGGCCTGACACTGTGGGCCGTGTGCTGCCTGAGAGCTGCAGAGCAGGGAGGCCCTCTATACTTCTTCCCTGGACCAGGACCAGTTTTTACTGCTCTTCGCTGCCCATCTTCCTAGATCCTTCGTCAGGATTGTGGCCATTTTCTAGTTTCACCAAGACAAGTTCTTCTTTCCCATATTTGTATTCTTGTTGGTTAGTTTCAGAAAGAAGAACCAGGCAATGCAACCTTATTTCCGGATCTTTAACTGTTATTTTAAAGAATAGCAATGCATAATTTCTTCTTTCATCTCCATGCACCTTATTTTAAGAGTAAACTCTGAAAGAGGATGTGTGGATGGAGGGTGAAAACAACATGAAGGTACGGTGCTTATGACTTCAACATTCATTTTCATTTGATTGGGAACTCAGGGTGTTAAAAGTCCATGTGCCTCAAAAAAAGGAATCTTCCTTGTGAGGATGCTAATTTCAAGAAATTGAGGGCTTCCCTGGTGGCACAGTGGTTAAGAATCCTCCTGCCAATACAGGGGACGCGGGTTTGATCCCTGGTCTGGGAAGATCCCACATGCCGCGGAGTAACTAGCCCGTGTTCCACAACTACTGAGCCTGTGCTGTAGAGCCCACAAGCCACAGCTACTGAGCCCACAGGCCTACAGCCCGTGCTCCACAACAAGAGAAGCAACCACAATGAGAAGTCCGCTCACCGCAACGAAGAGTAACCCCCGCTCGCTGCAACTAGAGAAAACCCACGTGCAGCAACGAAGACCAAATGCAGCCAAAAAAAAAAAAAAAAAATTTAGAGAAATTGAAAAACTGTTTGGCTTTCCCCCCTGCAGCCCCGCACTCACCAATCCAACCACTGATCCTGCTGCTCCACCATCTCTTTCCTACTCAAACCCTTGGACAGGAAGAAATGCATTACTTCCTAGAATGATACACACCAGAAACCAGGAACTGGATGAAAACACAGCACAACTAATAAGCTTTGTTCTATAACTAACTTGCTGGCTATGAAGCTTTCCTGGGGTACAGGAATTAATTAACAATCTTGATTCGTAAGGCCAGTCCTTTTGTTACTTGCTACACCATAAGATGCGTGAGAATATAAGAATGAATACAGATGCTAATAATTCAAACTAGAAAAATAAACACAAAACGTGTAAAAGTCTTATGGTTGATATATTTTTGCCTTAAATTAATTCTTATATAATATATTCACTTTATATAGAGCATAACTGTGTTATTTGTGCAACTATTCAAATATTTTTATAAATAATATAGTAAAAGTAATCTGTAATTTGTATAGTGTAAGGTAGATAAATGCAAGAGTTTCTTTTAAGTGCATGTCCTTTAAAGAAAAAGGGGTATCAATAAAAAGTTTCATTTGCTCTTTCTGAAGACTTGAAATAGGCTAAAAACTGAGTTGTGTCATTCAGGGATAGTTTATGGTCCTAGCCCAAGAAATAGATATGGGCTTAAAGATAACCTTCCAAGATGGGAGTATAGTCTTTCTCATTTGAAAAATTGGTTTGTTGACCTGGGGTCTCTTGCATGGCTTCTGAAGGCCAAGCTTCATCTGAGTGAATTTATCATTTAGAGCCACCCTTGTACTTGGACTCCCACTCACACTCTTTAAGAAGGATGCTGCTGTCTAAGGGTTTAACCAGGTACAAAATCTATTTGTAGTAGCAACCACCAAACAGCATCTCAAGCTGAGCTGTAATATCTCCCATCAAGGTTAACTTCCAAGCCTATTCTGATGGCCATTGCCTTCATTCCGGATCTTGAATTTTCAACTCCTACATTTTCACTTTCATGTGAAAAAACAATCAGAGGGAAAAATCAGAATTCAGAAAAAGAAAAAAAAAAACTATATTGGGAAATACCAACCTGGAATATAATAGTAAAGGTATGCCAGGAACTCTGCAGACTGTTACCAGGATGCTGGCTTCAGAAACCAGTCAGTAGATGTTGTGGTAAACATGGCTTTCCAGAAGCTTCATGTGTTACTAGGCCCATTTCCCAAAGTCTCTTCAAAACTGAGGAATTAACATTAGCTCTGTCATGATAATGTCTTGTCGGAACAATCAGCCTGCTCTAACACTGGTCCCCTTGCCCCCTGCAGCTCAGCTGTTTACTACAACACATGCAGAAATGTAGCTCCTGGAGCATAGGCAGCAATTTGCCTCACTTTGTTTTTTTGCTCTTATCAAAGTATTAACGGAAACAAATGATAACAACAACACACTTTTATTCCTGAACAGAACTGGGTTTACTTCTTTGTCCCCTTTTCTTATTCCACTGTTACCTTATTTGCAAATACTACCAATCCAGATTGGATATAACAGCAAGCAACTGTATATTCCTTTTATTTAGTAAACTCTTCTGTTAGTAAAATTAAAATTTGTAGCATAGCCAAATGAGATATTGAAAAGAACATTGGTTTAAGTAGGACTCGGATCCTAAGTTTAGAGTTCTAGATCTGTTACTTATATACTGACTTGGTTTATATAAATGGCTTCACCTCTCCATGCCTTATATGCTGATAAGCAAAGTGGACGAGATGCTTCAACTAATTTAAAGGGTTGTTTGGTGACTATTTCATGTGTCTGTGTGTGTTTGATTTTTTAACTCCTCTTTATTCCAAAATCTGTTTGAAGTGGCTTAGAGAGACATGTAGAATATGAGCAGATAATTGGAACAAGGCAAGACTAGACCAGAAGTGGGACTAAATCAGCTCTCAGTTCCTGGAAGTCAACACAAAAGGGAAGGCTAAATGGGCACATGATCTCAGAGTCACTCTCTCTCACTTCCTTGCTATGACTAGTTGTGAACACAGTGGTACAAATTAGAAATATGATCTTCATCTACGTCCTGTGATAGAAATACAAGAACCTCTTCTGTCATTTTCTCATAGGAGTTTGTCACCATCTAGCTTCTCAGGAAGGTCAGGTGAAGTTGTATATATTATTCTGCCATCATTCTACTCCAATGTTGTAGCACACTTAGTCAAAGTTTATCTGAAACCATGAACTTCAGAATGTAGAGCTTCCGTTTTTTAAAAATTGATTAAGTTATTTTTGGCCCTGGTGAGTGGGAGCTACTCTTTGTTGCAGTGCTCAGTCTTCTCATTGCGGTGGCTTCACTTGTTGCAGAGCACAGACTGTAGGTGAATGGGCTTAAGTAGTTGTGGTACGTGAGCTCAGTAGTTGTGGCTTGCAGGCTGTAGGGTGCAGGCTCAGTAGTTGTAGCTCATGGGCTTAGTTTCTCCGTGGCATGTAGGGTCTTCCCAGACTAGGGCTTAAACCCATGTCCCCTGCAATGGCAGGTGGATTCTTAACCACTGCACCACCAGGGAAGTCCCTGTACAGCTTCTTATATGATAACTTGATTATGTAGAATGTCAAAGACAGCATAATTCTAAAAGGTCAAGTTTACCATTTCTATGTGAACAGTACTTACTGTCCTGGGGATGTTTACTCTTCCATTCTTCCAAGTACCCAGGGATATGACTTTTTGATGAGCTAATTTTACACAGATGCTAACTGCTAGGAAGAAGTTCAAATCTCCTGTTGGTGGTGTAGACTTTGTCTAGTCGTAACCTTCCAATCCTGTTCCCCTTTGGCCACTGTTAAGCATATGAAATCAGAAGGTGTAACTAAAGTATAAAATCCATGTTCAAAAGGAACCAGGAGAGGATGACATTTGCAAAAGAAAAGAATAATGAAAAAAAAAGGAAAGAGGTATTAACAAAGTAAAAATTTAAGAACTTCTATCATACGACTGAGAAATTAAGTCCAAAAAAGGTATCAATGTAAAATACTTTTTAAAAACCTCAGAGACTTAAATATGAGGAAGTGCTAAAATTTATTAAGCACACTGTAAAATTAAATAACAATTTGTTAAATAAAAGTGAAAAAAGTTTATGAATTAAAAAGGACTTTTAAAACATTTAAAACAGAAAACAACACAGTGGTAAGTAATTTAAAAAAACATTAAAAAAAAGCAATTAAGAGCTCTACCACAAATGCTAAAGTAACTTCTCTTCTCAGGAGGAGAAAAGGACCTACAAAAACAAATCCAAACAATTAAGAAAATGGTAATAGGAACATACATATTGATAATTACCTTAAACGGGAATGGATTAAATGTTCCAACCAAAAGACACAGGCTCGCTGAATGGATGCAAAAACAAGACCCATATATATGCTGTCTACAAGAGACCCACTTCAGACCTAGGGACACATACAGACTGAAAGTGAGGGGATGGAAAAAGGTATTCCGTGCAAAAGGAAATCAAAAGAAAGCTGGAGTAGCAATACTCATATCAGATAAAACAGACTTTAAAGAATGTTATAAGAGACAAGGAAGGACACTACATAATGATCAAATGATCAATCCAAGAAGAAGATATAACAATTATAAATATATATGCACCCAACATAGGAGCACCTCAACACATAAGGCAACTGCTAACAGCTATAAAAGAGGAAATCGACAGTAACACAATAATAGTGGGGTACTTTAACACGTCAGTTACACCAATGGACAGATCATCCAAACAGAAAATTACTAAGGAAACACAAGCTTTAAATGACACAATAGACCAGATAGATTTAATTGATATTTATAGGACATTCCACCCAAAAACAGCAGATTACACTTTCTTCTCCAGTGCGCATAGAACATGCTCCAGGATAGATCATATCTTGGGTCACAAATCAAACCTCAGTGAATTTAAGAAAATTGAAATAATATCAAGCATCTTTTCTGACCACAACACTATGAGATTAGAAATCAGTTTACAGGGAAAAAAACGTAAAAAACACAAACACATGGAGGCTACACAATACGTTACTAAATAACCAAGAGATCACTGAAGAATCAAAGAAGAAATCAAAAAATACCTAGAGACAAATGACAATGAAAACATGGCGATACAAAACCTATGGGATGCAGCAAAAGCAGTTCTAAGAGGGAAGTTTATAGCAATACATTCCTACCTCAAGAAACAACAAACATCTCGAATAAGCAACCTAACCTTACACCTAAAGGAACTAGAGAAAGAAGAACAAACAAAACCCAAAGTTAGTAGAAGGAAAGAAATCATAAAGATCAGAGCAGAAATAAATGAAATAGAAACAAAGAAGACAATAGCAAAGATCAATAAAACTAAAAACTGGTTCTTTGAGAAGCTAACCAAGATTGATGAACCATTAGCCAGACTCATCAAGAAAAAGAGGGAGAGGACTCAAATCAATAAAATTAGAAATGAAAAAGGAGAAGTTACAACAGACACCGCAGAAATACAAAGCATCCTAAGAGACTACTACAAGCAACTCTATGGCAATAAAATGGACAACCTGGAAGAAATGGACAAATTCTTAGAAAGGTATAACCTTCCAAGACTGAACCAGGAAGAAGTAGAAAATATGAACACACCAATCAAGTAATGAAATTGAAACTGTAATTAAAAATCTTCCAACAAACAAAAGTCCAGGACCAGATGGCTTTACAGGTGAATTCTATCAAACATTTACAGAAGAGCTAACACCCATCCTTCTCAAACTTCCAAAAAATTGCAGAGGAAGGAACACTCCCAAACTCATTCTATGAGACCACCATCACCCTGATACCAAAACCAGACAAAGATACTACAAGAAAAGAAAATTACAGACCAATATCACTGATGAATATAGATGCAAATATCCTCAAAAAAGTACTAGCAAACAGAATCCAACAAAATATTAAAAGGATCATACACCATGATCAAGTGGGATTTATCCCAGGGATGCAAAGATTCTTCAATATATGCAAATCAATCAATGTGATACACCATATTAACAAACTGAAGAAGAAAAGCCATATGATCATCTCAATAGATGCAGAAAAATCCTTGGACAAAATTCAACACCCATTTATGATAAAAACTCTCCAGAAAGGGGGCATAGAGGGAACCTACCTCAATATAAAAAAGGCCATATATGACAAACCCACAGCAAACATCATTCTCAATAGTGAAAAATTGAAACCATTTCCTCTAAGATCAGGAAGAAGACAAGGATGTGCACTCTCACCACTATTATTGAACATAGTTTTGGAATACCTAGCCATGGCAATCAGAGAAGAAAAAGAAATAAAAGGAATCCAAATCGGAAAAGAAAAAGTAAAACTGTCACTGTTTGCAGATGACATGATACTATACACTGAGAATCCTAAAGATGCCACCAGAAATCTACTAGAGCTAATCAATGAATTTGGTAAAGTTGCAGGATACAAAATTAATGCACAGAAATCTCTTGCATTCCTATGCACTATTGATGAAAATTCTGAAAAAGAAATTAAGGAAATAGTCCCATTTACCATTGCAATGAAAAGAATAAAGTACCTAGGGATAAACCTACCTAGGGAGATAAAAGACCTGTATGCCGAAAACTATAAGACACTGATGAAAGAAATTAAATGTGATAGAAATAGATGGAGAGATATACCATGCTCTTGGATTGGAAGAATCAATATTGTGAAAATGACTATACTACCCAAAGGAATCTACAGATTGAATGCAATCCCTATCAAATTACCAATTGCATTTTTTACAGAACTAGAACAAAAAAAATCTTAAAATTTGTGTGGAGACAAAAAAGACCCTGAATAGTCAAAGTGACCTTGAGGGAAAAAAAACAGAGCTGGAGGAATCAGACTCTCTGACTTCAGACTATACAAAGCTACAGTAATCAAGGCAATATGGTACTGGCACAAAAACAGAAATATAGATCAATGGAACAGGATAGAATGCCCAGAGGTAAACAAACGCACCTATTGTCAACTAATGTATGACAAAGGAGGCAAGGTTATATGATGGAGAAAAGACAGTCTCTTCAATAATTGGTGCTGGGAAAACTGGACAGCTTCATGTAAAAGAATGAAATTAGAACACTCCCTAACATCATACAGAAAAATAAACTCAAAATGGATTAGAGGGCTTCCCTGGTGGTGCAGTGGTTGAAAGTCCGCCTGCCGATGCATGGGACACGGTTTCGTGCCCCGGTCTGGGAAGTTCCCACATGCCATGGAGTGGCTAGGCCCGTGAGCCATGGCCACTGAGCCTACACATCCAGAGCCTGTGCTCCACAATGGGAGAGGCCACAACAGTGAGAGGCCCGTGTACCACACACACAAAAAAATGGATTAGAGACCTAAATGTAAGACCAGACACCATAAAATTCTAAGAGGAAAACATAGGAAGAACACTCTTTGACTTAAATCACAGCAACATCTTTTTTGATCCACCTCGTAACGTAATGGAAATGAAAATAAAAATAAACGGGACCTAATGAAACTTAAAAGCTTTTGCACAACAAAGGAAACTGCAACAAAGTCGTAAAGACAACCCTCAGAATGGGAGAAAATATTTGCAAATGAATCAACGGACAAAGGATTAATCTGCAAAATATATAAACAGATCATGCAGCTCAATATTAAAAACACAAACAACCCAATCCAAAAATGGGCAGAAGACCTAAATAGAGATTTCTTGAAAGAAGAGATACAGATGACCAAGAGGCACATGAAAAGCTACTCAAGATCACTAATTATTAGAGAAATGCAAATCTAAACTACAGTGAAGTATCACCTCACACTAGTTAGAATGGGCATCATCAGAAAATCTACAAACAACAAATGCTGGAAAGGGTGTGGAGAAAAGGAAACCCTCTTGCACTCTTGGTGGGAATGTAAGTTGATACAGCCACTATGGAGAACAGTATGGAGGTTCCTTAAAAAACTAAAAGTCGAATTACCATATGACCCAGCAATGCCACTACTCGTCATATACCCAGAGAAAACCATAATTCAAAAAGACACATGCACCCATGTTCATTGCTGCACTATTTACCATAGCCAGGACGTGGAAGCAATCTAAATGCCCATCAGTAGACGAATGGATAAAGATGATGTGGTACATATATACAAAGGAATATTTCTCAGCCATAAAAAGGAATGAAATTGAGTCATTTGTGGAGACGTGGATGGATCTAGAGACTGTCATACAGAGTGAAGTAAGTCAGAAAGAGAAAAACCAATATCGTATATTAACGCATATATGTGGAACCCAGAAAAATGGTACAGATGAACCGGTTTGCAGGGCAGAAATTGAGGCACAGTGGTAGAGAACAAACGCATGGACACCAAGGGGGGAAGGTGGCGGGGGTGGTGGTGTGATGAATTGGGAGATTGGGATTATCATGTATAGAGTAATATGTAAAAAATAGATAACTAATAAGAACCTGCTGTATAAAAAAATAAAATTAAAAAAAAAGCAATTAAGAGAGGTGAAAGAAAAAGCATAAATCTTCTACATTGGATATTAAGCCCCAGGGTCTCTTTACTTCCTCTTGCGCTTTGGTAAATACTGTATAAATAAATGACACTTTATTATTCCCATTGACAACAACAATAAAAACTTTCATCTAAAGAGCTGAAGGAAAAATGCTAATCTTCACTGTTAACAAATACTAACTAGGAAGACAGGTTGAAATTCAAGTTTTCAGTGTTTTCATTTAAAATTAGCTTTTCTGGGCTTCCCTGGTGGCACAGTGGTTGAGAATCTGCCTGCCAATGCAGCGGACACAGGTTCGAGCCCTGGTCTGGGAAGATCCCACATGCCACAGAGCAACTAGGCCCGTGAGCCACAAGTACTGAGCCTGCGCGTCTGGAGCCTGTGCTCCGCAACAAGAGAGGCTGCAATAGTGAGAGGCCCGCGCACTGTGATGAAGAGTGGCCCCCGCTTGCCACAACTGGAGAAAGCCCCCGCACAGAAACGGAGACCCAACACAGCCATAAGTAAATAAATAATTGAAAAAATAAAAATAAAATCAGCTTTTCCTATAAATATATTGACTCTTAAGAGCATAGAAACAACATAATGGCTATTGTTTTGCATTGATCTAAGGAACTAACTGCCAAATATCCCATATATATATATATATATATATATATATATATATATATATATATTTTTTTTTTTTTAATTGGGGTATAGTTGTTTTACAATGTTATGTTAGTTTCTACTGTACAGTAAAATGGAGTTCCCTGTGCTATACAGCGGGTTCTCATTAGTTATCTATTTTATACATATTAGTGTGTATATCTGTCAATCCCAATCACCCAGTTCATCCTACTCCCCTCTTCCCCAGCTTGTTGTCCATGTGTTTGTTCTCTACATCTGTGTGTCTATTTCTGCCTTGCTAACCAGGTCATCTGTACCATTTTTCTAGATTCCATTTATATTTTTAAAGGGTCTTCTCTTTCTTAGACTCATAACATTTATTTCTACCATGTTTTACATAATTCTACTAAAATATGCTTATTGTATTTTTTGTATGGTTTACAGACTCACAGTTTCAAGATCAACAGGGAAAAGGAAAATTCTAACTGAGGAGCAAAATAATGTAAAAGTGCTTTTGTTCATTTGTTTTGCTGAAATTTATTTCACCCTAGAAGTTATTATTCTTTCCTTGATCAATGCTACCAAAATTTAATAAAACTTAATAATTAATATATATATATACTAACATTAAAAATCTTTTTCTGAGGTGACATTAGCATTATGTGAATTGTCTGTTGAATTTTGAACGTTGACAGTTCAAAGACTAATGCAAATTTTGATGTTTCTTCCCAGTAAATAAGAAGGCCATAACCTCACTTAAATTTTTTAGAGGAAAGACAGAAGATTGCTCTCTAAGGCTGATTCATTTTTTTAAAAGTGTTAATGCTCACTCAGACTTGTGGTGAATTAAATGTTTGAGTTGTTTATCAGGAAGTCTTTGAAAAGGAATGATATTTGCTTTGATGTTTTTTACGTGAAAAATGGTTCTTGAATCATGAAAAATGGCTTTTGGAAAACATGAATGTTCTTAAATTAAATATTTCCCAGTGGAGGTACTTTATGACATATTTTTACTAATACCATTTTAGAATCTGTGTCTGGAGATTTTGCAGGAAAGTCTAAGGAAAGACCAGAATGCAGGCACTCTCATCTAAATTGCACAGTTAAGTTAAATTCAGATTTATGATTTTTAAAATGGTTTGATAAAATTTAAAATGATATCTTAAGAGAGGAAATATCAAGGGATGAGTAGCTAAATTGTATACACATTGTTAAATACCCAGAGTATCCAAATTAAACCTGTCATTAATCTTCCATTAGGAGTCAGCTACTGAAAATTTGAATAGTACACCATTTTTACACATTTGCTTCCAGTTTTTAAAGAAAAATATATTTCATTTTGGGAGGTATAATTATACATGCTTAAAGAATACAAGTAATACTGAAAATTAAAGATGAAAATTTAAATTCTACCACTCTAAAATAATAACTTTGAACATTAGCTGGACACCAGCCCATCTTTCAATGCACCAGTTTCCTTCTCTCTTTGCAGAAATACAGCTAAATATCTGGGTGCATGGGTTGCTGGATGGATGAAAACACAGAAATAATTTATAATATGGGAACTGTAGTATAGATGTGTTTTTAAGTAAAAACCTTAACTTTAGTTTCATCTGAATTTCATAGAAGAAAAATAAACTGATACGAAAATGAAAAATTTTAGTGTCAAACAAATGATTCTTCACTAAACTTAGTACTTCTTAAAGTATGCCTCTAAGGTTAAAGAGACTGGGATAGAGAGTGGAGAAGAGGTCAGGAAAGGAGGGAAAAGGCAAAGGAAGACAGAAGAGAATGGAGAAGGAAGTATACATTTTTTTAAATTAGAGTCATTTTCCCCAAACTATCTACTTCAATTTTAACTCTATCAACTCTGTTTAAAAGATGAATATATTACAACTCATTTTAACAAGGCATATTATTGTTTTTACATTTCCCATGTCCAATATGACATTCATATTTTGTTCCATAACCTGAGATCCCGTGGGGTGTTATTAATATTTCTGTGTGTAAATGGATTCATGTGCCTCACCAGTACTTTTGCCATAGCTTGTTAATTCCTCAGTGTTTATTTTCATTTATCTCTTAATTGGACATATTAATGCTCTACCTGTATTTGTTTGTTTCATTTTTGTTTTCTCAACAAGGGCTTCTGGGCATTGCATTATCTCAGGTTTTTCCTATTTAAGAATAGTATCTGCCTATTGCCTTTTCACATAAATAACATCTTGACTGGTTATAGAATTCTTGGGTTACACTTTTGTTACCCTAGAACGTTGTAGACATTGCTTTATTACCTCTTGCATTGAAAGTTGGAAATATCTGCTGCTAGCCTGATGTTTATTAAGGAATTTTTTAAGGGAGACTAGGGGATTCTGTAGAGTCAGTAGGTTGACCAGGCCATGTCTTGGCATTGACTATTCTGTATTAAATTTGTTTGAAACACAGTGTATTCTTTTTTTTTTTTAATTTTTATTATTTATTTATTGGTTGAGTTGGGTCTCTGTTGCTGCGTGCGGGCTTTCTCTAGTTGTGGCAAGCGGAGGCTACTCTTCATTGTGGTGCACAAGCTTCTCATTGCAGTGGCTTCTCTTGCCATGGAGCATGGGCTCTAGGTGCACAGGCTTCAGTAGTTGTGGCATATGGGCTTCAGTAGTTGTGGCGCATGGGCTTAGTTGCTCTGCGGCATGTGGGATCTTCCTGGACCAGGGCTTGAACCCATGTTCTCTTCATTGGCAGGCGGATTCTTAACCACCGCGCCACCAGGGAAGCCCAACACAGTGTATTCTTTAATGTGTAGATTCAGTTCTTCATTGAGGGAGTTATATTAGAGATTTAATATGCATCTTCTTTTGCATTTGTGGGCATCTCTACTTCATGAACATAAATGATCTTTATGCTGGATTCCCTTTGTCTTGCTTCTATATTTGTTTTACTTTAATCATTTTAATCCCTTACATTAAAAAAATTAGCATTCACTATACAAACCTCAGTTGTTTCCTCAAATCACTTATTTGATCTTTTTTTAAAATTTTTTAAATTAGTTTTTATTGAAGTATTGTTGCTTTACACTCTTGTGTTAGCCTCCACTGCACAAAAAAAATGAATCAGCCATACACATACAGATATCCCCTCCTTTTTGGACTTCCCTCCCATTTAGGTTACCAAAGTGCATTAGGTAGAGTTCCATGTGCTATACAGTATGTTCCCATTAGTTGTCTATTTTATACATATTATCAATAATGTATGTGTGTCAATCCCAGTCTTCCAATTCCTCCCACCTGACTCCTTTCCCCCTTGATATCTATACATTGGTTCTCTATGTCTGTGTCTCTATTTCTGCTATGCAAATAAGATAACCTATACCATTTTTATAGATTCCACGTATATGCATTATTATATGATATTTGCTTTTCTTTCTCTGACTTACTTCTCTCTGTATGACACTGTCTAAGTCTATCCACGTCTCTACAAATGACCCAATTTCATTCCTTTTTATGGCTGAGTAATATTCCATTGTATATATGTGCCACATCTTCTTTATCTATTTATCTGTTGATGGACACTTAGGTTGATTCCACGTCCTGGCTATTGTAAATAGTGCTGCAATGAACATTGGGGTGCATGTGTCTTTTTGAATTATGTTTTTTTCTGGGTATATGCCCAGTAGTGGGATTGTTGGGTCATATGGTAGTTGTTTTTTAGCTTTTTAAGGAACCTCCATACTATTTTCCATAGTGGCTGTATCAATCTACATTCCCACCACTGTGTATGAGGGTTCCCTTCTTTCCACACCCTCTTCAGCATTTATTGTTTGTAGATCTTTTGATGAAGGCCATTCTGACTCATGTGACGTGATACCTCATTATAGTTTTGATTTGCATTTCTCTAATAATTAGTGATGTTGAGCATCTTTTCATGAGTTTGTTGGCCATCTGTATGTCTGCTTTGGAGAAATGTACATTTAGGTCTTCCTCCCATTTTTTGTTTGGATTGTTTGTTTTTTGTGATACTGAGCAGTATGAGCTGCTTATATATATTTGAGATTAATCCTTTGTCAGTTGCTTTGTTTGCAAATATTTTCTCCCATTCTGAGGGTTGTCTTTTTGTCTTCTTTATGGTTTCCTTTGCTGTGCAAAAGGTTTTAAGTTTCATTAAGTCCCATTTGTTTATTTTTGTTTTAATTTTTCTTACTCCAGGAGGTGGGTCAAAAAAGATGTTGCTGTGATTTATGTCAAAGTGTGTTCTGCCTGTTTTCCTCTAAGAGTTATAGTGTCTGGCCTTACATTTAGGTCTTTAATCCATTTTGAGTTTATTTTTGTGTATGATGTTAGAGAGTGTTCTAGTTTCATTCTTTTACATGTAACTGTCCAATTTTCCCAGCACCACTTATTGAAGAGGCTGTCTTTTCTCCATTGTATATTTTTTCTTCCTTTGTCATAGACTAGGTGTGTGGGTTAATCTCTGGGCTTTCTATCCTGTTCCATTGATCTATATTTCTGTTTTTGTGCCAATACCATACTGTCTTGATTACTGTAGCTTTGTAGTATAATCTGAAGTCAGGGAACCTGATTCCTCCAGCTCCGTTTTTCTTTCTCAAGATTGCTTTAGCTATTGGGGGTCTTTTGTGTTTCCATACAAGTTGTAAAATTTTTGTTCTAGTTCTGTGAAGAATGCCATTGGTAATTTGATAGAGATTGCATTGAATCTGTAGATTGTTTTAGGTGGCATAGTCATTTTCACAATATTGATTCTTCCAATCCAAGAACATGGTATACCTCTCCATCTGTTTGTGTCATCTTTGATTTCTTTCAAGAGCGTCTTATAGTTTTCTGCATACAGGTCTTTTGCCTCCTTAGGTAGGTTTATTCCTAGGTATTTTATTCTTTCTTTTGCAGTGGTGTATGGGATTGTTTCCTTAATTTCTCTTTCTGCCCTTTCATTGTTAGTGTATAGGAGTACAAGAGATTTCTGTGTATTAATTTTGTATCCTGCAACTTTACCAAATTCATTGATTAGCTCTAAGAGTTTTCTGGTGGCATCTTTAGGATTTTCTATGTATAGTATCATGTCATCTGCAAACAGTGACAGCTTTACTTCTTCTTTTCCAATTTGTATTCCTTTTATTTCTTTTTCTTCTCTGATTCCCATGGCTAGGACTTCCAAATCTATGTTGAATGATAGTGGAGAGAGTGAACACCCTTGTTTTGTTCCTGATCTTAGAGGAAATGCTTTCAGTTTTTCACCACTGAGAATGATGTTTGCTGCGTGGTTGTTGTATGTGGCCTTTATTATGTTGAGGTAGGTTCCCTTTATGCTCACTTTCTGGAAAGTTTTTATCATAAATGTGTGTTGAACTTTGTCTAAAGCTTCTTCTTCATCTATTGAGATGATCATATTGTTTTTATTCTTTAATTTATTAATATTGTGTACATTGATTGATTTGCATATATTGAAGAATCCTTAAATCCCTGAAATAAATCCCATTTGATCACAGTGTATCATCCTTTTAATGTGCTGTTGGATTCTGTTTGCTAGTATTTTGTCAAGGATTTTTGCGTCTATGTTTATCAGTGATATTGGCCTGTAATTTTCTTTTTTTGTGATATCTTTGTCTGGATTTGGTGTCAGGGTGATGGTAGCCTTGTAGAATGCGTTTGGGAGTGTTCTACCCTGTGCAGTTTTTTGGAAGAGTTTGAGAAGTATGGGTGTTAGCTCTTCTCTAAACATTTGATAGGATTAACCTGTGAAGTGATATGGTCCTGGACTTTTGTTTGTTTGGAAGATTTTTAATCACAGTTTCAATTTCATTACTTGATTATCACTTATTTGATCTTTAATCAATTTTGTTTCTACTGTTTCTATATTATGTATTGTTATGTAATGTTGGAATTGTGATCCTTGATTTGTGTTCTCAATTTTCTGATAAGCATTTTAATTTCATGTAGTCGTTTCATCTCATCTTTGAGCTCATTTTTGCAGAATTCACATTCTCAGTGTTATTTTATATCATGAAATAATTGTGAGGAATTCCATTTTGTTCCATGAGTTATTTTTCTTCGATGTTAGAAACTTGGTCTTTCTGCCTTTAGTTGCTCATATTGGGAATTCTACAAAGGCCTTATCTGCTCTGATAAAATATGGTTGACATGTTTGCTCTCTTCCTACTATATCCAACACCAGTTAAGTATTCTTTTGGAGCTGCAGATTGAGGGCCGTACATTTGGTTTTCTTATCCTGTTGTTGTGGTTTTTTTTTTTTTTTTTTGGTTGCATGTATCTAAATTTATTTTAAAAATTTTATACAATTTTAAAGGTTACTTTCCATGTACAGTTATTACAAAATATTAGCTATATTCCCTGCATTGTACAATTCATCCTTGAGCTCACCTTACACACAATAGCTTGTGCTTCCCACTCCCCCACTACTAAACTGTGGTAACCACTGGTAATCCATTGGTAACCACTACTAGTTTGTTCTCTATATCTGTGAGTCTGCTTCTTTTTTATTTTATTTATTAGCTTGTTATATTTTTTAGATTCCACATGTAAGTGATATCATACAGTGTTTGTCTTTCTCTGTCTGACTTATTTCTATTAGCAAAATATCCTCCAAGTCCATCTATGTTGCTGCAAAAGGCAATATTTCATTCTTTCTTATGGCTGAGTATTCCCTTGTATATATATATATCATTTCTTCATTATCCATTCATCTTTTGATGGACACTTAGGTTGTTTCCATACCTTCACAATTTTAAGTAATGCTGCTATGAACATTGGGGTGCATGTATTTTTTCAAACTAATGTTTTGGGGGTTTGGGGGTTTTTTTTGGGGTGTGTATATATACCCAGGAATGGAATTGCTGGGTCATATTTTTATTTCCATTTTTAGCTTTTTGAGAAAACTCCATACTGTTTTCCACAGTGGCTGCACCAATGTACATTCCCACCAATAACGTAAGAAAGTTCCCTCTTCTCCACATCCTTGCCAACATTTGTTATTTTTTTTATGATATCCATTCCGACAGGTGTGAGGTGATATTTCATTTTGGTTTTGATTTGCATTTCCCTGATGATTATCAATGTTGAGTATCTTTTCATGTGCCTGTTGTCCATCTTCACTTCCTCTTTGGAAAAATGTCTATTCACTTCTTCTGCCCATTTTCTATTGAATTGTTTGTTTTTTTGATGTTGAGTTGTGTGAGCTGTTTACAAATTTTAGATATCAACCCCTTATCAGCCATATCATTTGCAAATATTTTCTCCCATCCACTAGGTTGTCTTTTTGTTTCATTGATGGTTTCCTTTGCTGTGCAAAAGCTTTTAAGTTTAATTAGGTTTCTTTTTTTACTTTTGCTTTTATTTCCTTTACTGTAAGAGACAGATCCAAAACATTTTTGCTGTGATTTATATCAAAGTGTGTACTGCCTATGTTTTCCTTTAGGAGTTTTATAGTGTCTGGTCTTACATTTAGGCCTTTAATTCATTTTGAGTTTATTGTTGTATACGGTGTTAGAGAATGTTCTCATTTCACTTTTACATGTAGCTGTCCAGTTTTCCCAGCATCACTTATTGAATTGACTGTCTTTTCTCCATTGTATATTTTTGCCTCCTTTGTCATAGGTTAATTTTTTTTAATTAAAAAAAATTTTTAATTGCAATATTCTTGCTTTACAATGTTGTGTTAGTTTCTGCTGTACAGTGAAGTGAATCAGCTATATGTGTACCTATATGCCCTCCCTCTTGGGCCTCGCTCCCACCCCACCATCCCACCCACCTAGGTTGTCACAGAGCACTGAGCTGAGCTTGCTGTGCTTTATAGCATGACAGAGTGAGTGGAAGTAGGAGGTTGAGCTGAGGTGGTGCACAGTGTTTGTTAGAGTTTTCTCTCCATCTGAAATTTTGTCAAATATTCAATTCTGGATTAACTTCATCTGACTTTAAGGGTGAAGATATATATGATTTTCAAAGGGTTAACCCTTGGACTTTGGATCAGCCCTCCAATTCATTTCATATCTTCCAGAATCTTCACTTCTACTGCACTTTACTAATAAGGATGCCCATTCAGATTTACTTCCCTACAGGTTAAGTACCCTTACTGAGGGTTATCAAGTGTGTGACTCAGTAGTATAGAGGCAGAGAAAGGTGCCAGCAAGGGCTGACCTCAGCAACCCCACCCCAGAGAGCATGTCCCTGGCTTGTCTCACTCCTCTCCCTCTCTCTTCTCTCTTTTTCTCTCTTTCTTCCTCTTTTTCTTCATCTAAGTCTTCTCTCTCTCCCTGTCTTGCTTGCTAGTTTTTTTGTTTTGTTTTTTTTTTATGGTACACGGGCCTCTCACTGTTGTGGCCTCTCCCGCTGCGGAACACAGGCTCCGGACGCGCAGGCTCAGCGGCCATGGCTCACAGGCCTAGCCGCTCTGCGGCATGTGGGATCTTCCCGGACCGGGGCACGAACCCGTGTCCCCTGCATCGGCAGGCGGACTCTCAACCACTGCACCACCAGGGAAGCCCGCTTGCTAGTTTTTGAAGATCATTGAATTATGTTAGCCTAGTTTCTTGTCTGGATACTATTGGTTATTTTGTGTGTGTGTGTGATCCTTTTTTGTTCATGGTTAGGTATCGGTGGAGAAAATGCTAATACTCTGAAGATATTTTAGTCATCTTAACCCAGAAGTCCCTTTTTAATCTTAAAATTCTGCACATACATTGTCAAATTACTTTCCCAACACCACATATAATTTTTATGATCATTATATTTCTGAGACAATTATGCTACATGAACTGTGGCATTTAAAAATATCTTGCATTTGTAAAATAGCCCTTAGTTAACAACAGAAAGTTTATCATAATGTATGTGGATGGTCCTTAAATGTATCTCTGAATTTTTTTTCCTCTGATTGGTAGGTAAAATAACTTTGAAGAGCTTCAACCTAGTAAATAGAAGTTGCATTAAACATATGATTTTCACAGAGCCAGTTTATCCTCTGATATTGTTGACTGATTTGTAAAAATGTAAGCTATTTATTTACATTATACAATGAGCACATTTTCTTTTCTTACATGTGCAAGGCACAAGCACATATTTAAAATCTCTATTGACTATTCATTTCAACATTGATTATTATAATCTATCATAGTAGATATTTAAGTCCTTATGCTTTAATCTACTTTTTTAAATAAACTGGTAATTTATATTTCTTCATTTTTTTAAAACATGATATTAAAAATCATATATCAAAGGCCAGGTACTTACAAATATGTTCTAATCATGAGTGTCTAGATTTATCAGCTATTTTGTAACAGCCTTGAATTTGAATTCAATTTGAATTACAGCCTCTGTATTTGAAAAATCATATTTGTACTTAATGTCTTTTATATTTAATTAGTAAGGTCTCCACAGATAAAAGCATTTTTGTAAAGGGTTTAGGAGTCTTTAAAGCTAAGTATATTTTGGGTACACTAAGTTAGCCTAAATAAATTCAAAATAAAAGAATTATGGTAATGGATCTCTGATTAAAATGCTCAAATTATTTTATACAGTTAGTAGAAAACTGTGTCAGTATATACCCAATAACGTGTATCTTTAAATACTGTGGGTAAACACTGGAGTTATTGATAAAAAAACTCATAAAGGCCATCTGAAATTGTTTTGTTTCAGAGGTAAATAAATGTATTTTGGCATCATTAAACATTTTCACTTAAAACAAACAAAGCGTATACCTTTTAGGATTTATGTCAGCATCATTAGTGACATCTTTTTAATGGTGTCCCTCTGCAAAAAATGCTACGTGAGCATAATCTGTGTCTTTTAAGTTCTAAACCTATTTTTTTCTTTAAATAAAACCCTGTGGCTTTCAATCCTGCACACGGGGGCAACGCAGGCTCTCAAAGACGGGAGAACTAATTTAGCTGGAAATGAATTAATACTATCCTCCTCTCACATTAATTTTGTTAGAATTGTGTCTCAAGTAGAAAATGTTGGCTCTGAGTATGGAATAATGAGTTACTTCTTTAGGCTCAATTGAGCAAAATGCCACAAATGGAAACCGTGTCACCTTTGTGACTGGAATATTAAATGATGAGCTGTGTGTATCGCTCAGCAACAGAAATGTCCTCAGTGCAGATGGGATCAATTTGACCAGGATCAGTGTTTAAATTCATCCCTGAAATTATGTATCGTTTGCTTTGTGTACATTCTAGAGACCAGACTTTTTTTTTTCTCCTGCAACTCTTATTCATTAGTGTATATAATTTATTTTTACCCATGGGTAAACTTCTAATCTTTTCTGCAATCATGACAAGCCAGAGCAGAACAACGTATGATATATCTTTGTACAATAATATCTGACAGAAATCACCCAGAGTAAGTAAAAAGGAAAAGGCATTTGGGAAAAAAACAATTAACTTACGTTATAATTGAGTGGAGATTTCATAACCTGTATTGTTTTCAAAAGATTTTGAAGCCCCATATTTAATAACCATAAGTTTGAAAAAATGAGTGGTTTCATTCAACTGTTGGCAAAATATTTAATAATGTTTTTCATTCTATAGTGATTCTTATCTTTCTAAGTAAAAATACAACCCAGATTTTGTTATTGGAAGAAATATGAAATCAAAAATGTTATTACACAGAGCAACAACATGTGGGCAGTGGGGAAAACAACTAAAATCTGAAATGTTTCTGTTAATATTTTGAGTAACAAACATAATTAAACATAGCTCTGTGAGGGGTGTAGCACTGCTATCTGCTGCGTCTGGGAATATTCTCAGTATCTGTGAACTGGGATCTGTTTTATGTCTTCATTTAACACTAAGTGAAGAGGTTGTTCAAACTTGGACTTGCAAAATACAAGGTAAATAATGTGAGAATGACTGAGATCACACATGGAACATAATGTATACAGTTTATTAGAAAGTTCACTGAAACATGAATAAGAATAGCATAGATTACAAATACTGGAGCTGTGATGTCTACTTTCAGTCTTGCAGAACAGGGAAGTGCTGGAATCCTTAACCACGTGTGTGCAAAGGGAATTTTCTTCAACCCTGTCCTCTACAGACCTTTTATTATTCATCCTGATTCTTAATTCTGCACCATCTGCTTGTTTCTTGCTGTGTTTGTTTTGTAGTGATCTGTATAAGGACTGCTGCTTCTTCCTATCAAGACTCATTCTAAAGGTTTTCTGTCTTGGCTTGATCAAAGATTCTGTGGGCCCAGACTCTATCAACTGTCCCTCTATAGCACTTATTGTTTCCTTCTCTTGGGCAGTCTCTGCAGATCTCTGCCCATGGCTGCTAGTTTTCTGGAAATAGTTTTTCTCTATTTAGTTTGCATCTTTGCAAGTTCAGGAGCTCAGCTTTTAGAGCTGGGCTGAGTGGTGCAGAGAGGTGACCAACCCATCAGGAATTTTCTCATCCTGGCAAAGGGTTTGGCTACGAAGAAAAGTAATGTCCTGTCTGTGCCAGGGTTTTGCAGGTTTAGAGTCTCAACTGCCAGATGTTATCCACTGCGTATTCAACATCATTCTCTCCAACTCTGAAGCTAGGGCACATTTCTTTCTGATCTGAACTTGACCCAGTTTCTGCCCTCCACACTGTGTCCCCACGGCTGCAGACCCCAGGCTCTCCCCCATCTGTCTTCATTTCTCCTTCAGGGCATGGTATCCATGAAGGGCATCCTGGCTCTTGCTGGACCTGCTCCGAGAACCCCTCCCTGTACCCTCCTCCTGCGTGTAGCTTCTCACCGCTCCTGTCTCTGCCTAAGGAGCTAGACCCAAGCAGGACAGTTTTGGTCAGGAAGGAACCTGTCTCCAAACTTATTTTGACATAAAAGAGCTCCCCTTGAGCCCCATGTCTTTTGCTGTGTGCTGCATTATTATTTCCTTTACGAAAGTTCAATTTTCTGTTTAACTCTTTGATGCCTGCCTCTTAGTAGGTATAAACTCTAAACATCTTCAAATATCTACAACCAAGGTGCTTGTGGGATAGGCTCTTTAAAGACAACAAGAACTCTAATTTTAAATGTTTGTAAATAGCAGATATAGCTTTACTTTATAGCGTCTTCAAATAGTTTCATGTCTACTGTCTGAATGAGAGTGTACTGGAACATAAGCTTTGTGATTCATAAAATTAAAATTTCAATACTTAAGTAAAACAAAACAACAAAAACCCCTCAAAACTAAAAGCAACTGTAATTTCTAGTTCAAAACCCTTATGTTATTAGTGATTTCTTAAAATAAGTATATTGTGCTAAAAGTGTATCCTTTTTTCCTCAGGTATTATAGATTGCTTTTCTATTTGAGATGATCCGTCATTTGTGTTCTCCAATATACACCATTATTAAACAAAATAATTTTGAAACAGGGTGTTGGATGACGATAAACTTTACTCTGTAAAGAGCAATGGAAAAATGATAACATTATAGGCTTCATTGTTTTGCTAAATATTAAGAATGTACTGGATTAGTAACAATTCCACAATGCTTATGCAACTGAATAACATAGGCATTCAGAACTAGTACATTATTACATAGTAGAATGACTTGTTTTTAAGTTGCAATGAGAAATAAAAATTTAAAAGATTTTTTAGAAAACTATACCCATTACTGACCAAATTAAGGGAGAAGGTATTGGTATTTATTGGGACAATTTTTCTCAAGCATTTTACACTCAGAACTAATTTACATGCTTAAAAATTATTGAGGAGCTCCCCAAATTTTTGTTTATATGGGTTATATCTATTAATTGAAATTAAACTGGGAAAAGTTTAAAGTATGTGTTAGTTCATTTAAAATAAAATAATAAATCTATGGCATATTAGTAGCAATATAATCTTTTATGAAAAATAACTGTATTTTTCAAAATAAAACAAAAAATAATGGGAAGAGTGGCATCGTTTTATGTTTCTGCAAATATCTTTAACGTCTGGGTATATGGAAGGTAGTTGGATTTCGGTATCTGCTTCTGCATTGAGTGTGTATGTTTTGCTCTTAGACTATGTATATGCTGATATGCTATTTTGACTCTGTGTAAGAAGAAAATCAAGCCTCCCACAGATAGGTGGTTCAAAAAGGGAGGATTCTTTAATATCCTTTTCAAATACCTATGGGTATTATTTGGCGCTACCCCAAAACTCAATAAGTGGTATTTTCTTTAAAGTTAGTTAAACGTAAACTTGGAAGCCATGTCAATACACATTACACACCCATTACATCAAAGTCTGTTGGTTTGTTTTGAACTTCAAGTGGATCTTTTACCTGTGCATGATTTTGACCTTGTGGACCCCAAAAGTGTCTTGGTTGCCCCAAGCGGTTCCTGGACCACATTTTGAGAACCACTGTGCTAGTCATTACTTTTGAAAAACAAAAGACCATATGAAATATACCCTATTGCCCTCTGTTTGCAGGTTATGAATCTGACTCTAGTTGAGTGCACGATGCCTGGACTTTATATTCCAGCTCGACTGGTTTGCATTCCAGCTCTACCACTCACCAGCTGTCTAACTGGAACATTTTATGCACTCTTCAGTATACCACAGTTGCACAAATGTGCAAATGTGGCATATTTCATTGTCAAAGAGACCATGTCAAAATTCAGTCCCCTCAGTTTCTTTTTGGCAAGGTACTCAATTGTAGTTGAATCTCATCTTAAGTGATAATTAGCCTAGCATAATTTTTAGACACAAGCATTCTAGGAGCCAGATTTTCTCCGTTCAAACCCAGATTCCACCATTTTCTATCTATGGCACCTTCAGAGTCCTCATGCCCTTTAGGAAGCTGTGAGAATTAAATAAGGTGAAACTGTACCTGTTAAGTGCTTAGTGTCTGGCATATTGTGAGGGCTAGATGAATGCATGCTGTTATTTACTACTACTACTGTTGTTATCTTATGCTGTTGCCCTTGGCCACTCTTGCTTTCCCAGAAGTGAGTCAGGTACTGTCCTGCCCTGGCTCCCAACCACAGGGAACTTATTTCCGGCTCTCCAACTTATCTTACGGAAATGCCCTCACTCTAGGGTTAAGAAGAAGAGCAGGCCTTGACTCCAGCAACAATTTCTTATAGGGGGAGGGGATCTACTATGACTCTTTCCAAATAAATGTCTTCACAAACCCCTCGTCTTCACGTTCTGACCACCTTCGATATTCTTGATCCACATGGGAAAAAATAAACAACCCAATTGAAAAATGGGCAGAAGATCTAAATGATCTTCTTTCTAAAAAAGAAGATCTAAAAAGATCTTCTTTTTTAGATCTTCTTTCAGAAGATCTAAAAGATCTTCTTTCTCTAAAGAAGACCTACAGATGGCCACCAGGCACATGAAAAGATGCTCCACATCACTAATTATTAGAGAAATGCAAATCAAACCTACCGTGAGGTATCACTTCACACCAGTCAGAATGGCCTTCACCAAAAAAATCTACAAATAATAAATGCTGGAGAGGGTGTGGAGAAAAATAGAGTTACCGTATGATCCAGCAATCCCAGGCCTGGGCGTATATCCAGAGAAAACTAATTCGAAAAGACACATGCACCCCAATGTTCATTGCAGCACTGTTTACAATAGCCAAGACATGGAAGCAACCTAAATGTCCATCAAGAGATGAATGGATAAAGAAGATGTGGTATAATATACACAATGGACTATTACTCAACTATAAAAAAGAAGGAAATAATGCCATTTTCAGCAACATGGATGGACCTAGAGATTATCATACTAAGTGAAGTAAGTCAGACAAATATCATATGATATCACTTATATGTGGAATCTAAAAAAGGATGATACAAATGAACTTATTTACAAAACAGAAATAGACTCACAGACATAGAAAACAAACTTATGGTTACCAAAAGGGAAAAGTGGTGGGGGGAGATAAATTAGGGGTTTGGGATTAACCTATATACACTACTATATACAAAATAGATAACAAACAGGGACCTACTGTATAGTACAGGGAACTAATACTCATTATTATTAATGTCTTGTAGTAACCAATAATGGAAAAGAATGCCCACTACTGGGCATATATCCTGAGAAAAATCATAATTCAAAAAGACACATGCACCCCAATGTTCATTGCAGCACTATTTATAGTAGCCAGGACATGGAAGCAACCTAAATGTCCATCAACAGAGGAATGGATAAAAAAGATGTGGTACATATACACAATGGAATATTACTCAGCCATTTAAAGGAATGAAATGGGGTCTTTTGTAGAGATGTGGATGGACCTAGAGACTGTCATACAGAGAGCAGTTAAGTCAGAAAGAGAAAAACAAATATTGTATATTAACGCATATATATGGAATCTAGAAAAACAGTACAGATGAACCTATCTGCAAAGCAGAAATAGAGACACAGATGTAGAGAACAAATGTATGGACACCAAGTGGGGACATGGGATGAATTGGGAGATTGGGATTGACATGTATACATGGCTATGTATGGAATAGATAACTAGTGAGAACCTGTTGTATAGCACAGGGAAGTCTACTCAGTACTCTGTGGTGACATAAATGGGAAGGCAATCCAAAAAAGAGGGGATATATGTATACATATAGCTGATTCACTTTGCTGTACAACAGAAACTAGCACAACCTTGTGAAGCAACTATACCCCAATAAAAAAGAAAATAATATATAGGAATCACTTTGCCATACACCTGAAATTAACTATATTTCAATAAAAATTAAATTGTAAATCAACTATATTTCAATAAAAATTTTAAAAACTACAAAAGTTATGACATTGGTTTTCAACTATTACTTCATTTAATTCTGTCTATGGGGTATGTCTCTCTCATTTTTGTGTCTGCTATTTACCCTATAGACACCATGGATGAAATGGGAACAGTCAGTGTTCCATCCTATTTTATTACACAATAATAACAACCCAGGAGAGAGCAGAAGGGGACTAAGCAGGACCCTGTGCACTTAACCATATGCGGTGTTAACTCTTTACCAACATAATCTTTCATCTTTACGGTGATTCCGTGAAGAAGGTATTATCCTATTTTACAACAATGGGGTTAGGAGCACCGATGCTTAGAGAGATCGAGTAATTTGCTGCAAATCACAGAAAGCATCAGTATGTGACAGTGTCTGCCTGAGCTGCCTTAGCCAAGCTTGCCTGGCTTCTGTGTGTTAAATTTCCCTCCCCCCACTTTGTCTACTTTTGTTCTTATTTTTAGTTTAAAAGATCAAAAATATAAATAAAAGATTGTTCATAAAATAAGAATCCTGTACTCTTCTTCTTACTGTTAAAGCCACCACTTCTTGGATGAAGAATTCAGTGTTCACCTTCAAGTCTCAGCAGGATATGTTTGTACTGCTTCCTCTTGACTTGCAGTTTTAGAAATGATTTCTTAACTTTTCACTACAGAAGATCAGAATTGGTGCCTCTCTTTCTTTCCCTGCTCTGTCACACATGTGCACCCTTGAAAGATTCTTCATAGGATTGGGTCATAATTTTGGTGTAGATCAGTGTCAAATATTTACATTATTATGATTATATAGATGATATTCACAGCTATGATTACTTTTCCTTTTATTCACTACTTTTTGTCTTCCCCGAAGTTAATAATTATGTTTTATTTTCATTTTACTACAATTTTCATATTGTAAGTTTTGTGCATACTTATCACCATTTTAATCCCCAAATGTTTGCCAGTTATCTGCATTTTCCCACAAGACATTCTATAAGGAACGTGAAACTAAAAGAGTCATTTTCTTTTCATTAATTGACACATTCTATTTGCCACCTATTTGGATTTTCAGAGATATTTTAAATACTCATAAATCCAATTTTATCAGTACAGATGAGAAGAAATAGTCAGATGTATTCATCTAAGAGAAGTATATTAATAGAAATTCTCATTTAATTTAATATTAAAAGTTAGTTATTAAAATTACCTTATATTCATAAAACAAGACAGTCTATAGTGTTTCTCATTGCACATTGACTGGGACAAGTTTAGGGTAATTTGGAATACTTTAACAATTAGGACAAGTTATAATGTCGTTTCAGGGTAAAATGAATGTATCTATTAGAATGATTATGAACCCTAGTTATTGATATTCAATAAAATTTATAATCCTCCTTATGTGTAATGCAATCAATTTATAATCTCACACGTTTTAAAAATCTGTATGTCCAAAAACATAAAAGCTGTTTATTGATGAACACACTTAAGAATGCACACAGGGACACATTAAAGTGAAACTCTCAGATATCTGGCTTACATGGAGAATGGATTTTTCCGAATAACTGAGTCTTTGAAATGCCTGGTGATTATTGTCTGTAAGCACAGAAAGCAGCTTAACTGAGCCACTCCAAACCTGCATTACATTCAACACTGACTTCCTTAAAAGAGCCCAGCCTTTTTTGAAGGCTCATAATGAGCCTCGGTCATTATTCCAGGGATACTTGTAGGGTAAAATATACTAAATGTTCTAGATCTCTGTGCTGTTTGAGTTGTGTCTTTTTCTTAGTTACATTTGCTTTTGGGCTACCAGAGCTCACTACAATCTGGTATGTCTTCCTTTTTCATCTCCTCTCCTTTCTTATAACTGGTTGCTTCTCTTGAACTGTGGGCTTTGTACCATATAATCAAAATTATTTGATCAGGGTAAAAACTAATAGTGTGGATATAAGGGCTCTTGTGTGAATAAAACTTAGTGCATGAGTTTGTAATACTTATTTGGACTGTCCAGAATATACGATTAGTTAATTCCTAGATATGACTTTATCTATGTCTAGTTAAGCTTGTCGTAAAAGTGATGTATGTGTTAGTAAATGCTGGTTGCTAGTTGGCCCCTATACACTCCCTCTACTGTAGTAAAACTTTCACTTTCACTTGGGCCCCAGCAGCCAGGAAGGAGCAGCCTTGTGATTTAGTTCTGGACAAAGAGATGGAGGGAAAGTGTACCATTTTCAGGACGCAGCCTTAAAGGAAGCGGTGTGCTTTTCCGCCTCTCTCTATCCAACTGCTTAGAGGACACAGCCCTCCCTTGGTGAGGAGAGGATAAGAGTCACACCGTAATGATGATGAAGTGGAAAGCTGACAAAGAGACCCCCGAATTAAGGGCAAAGTAAATGACTTCTCTTTTGTTTGAGTCACCATTATTTGGAGTCTTTTTATGCTTCTGCTCGTGAATCCTAATTAGTATAAGTGAAGAGTTAAGTGTGTGAAGACAGCATCTTCTCTGCTCAAGATACTGGCCGGTTCATTTGCTCTTGGCTTCAGTTAAAACCTCAGTAGATTTTATTTCAGTCTCGTCTACTCAGTCTCGTCTACTCAGGCCCTGAGGTTTGAAACACTAGATTCCTGAAGATAGTTGGCTGTTGTTAGGTTATTAGTTCGCTAGATGATAAATAGCGCCAGTGCTGTATGAATGAGGTGTTGATTAGAGCGGGACTATGTTTCTTAGTCTTCTTAGGCTCTGACTCAAATTGAAAAACTAAACAATATACCCTAAGTTTTTATTATCTTTGGCCTCTTGAAGGATTTGAAGGAATGATGAACTTGTCTGCCGCCTATAAATCTTGGTCTGCAGAGTTATTTGCACCTCTAGTTTCAGCTACCTCTTCTCCAAATATAGATTCAAAGAACAGAATAGAATAAAGACCAAAAGTAACCTGAGTCTTGCTGAAACCCCAGTTTATTGAGGGGTTTAACTCAGGGGGAAGTTTAATCTAAAATAGGTGTTTTTTTTTCTTTTTTCTTTAATCTTACAATTGTCCTCAGACCCTTTCCTATCCCTTAACAACGTTTTGGATATTTTGCTAATTTTTCTTGGGAATGAATTTGGTTATTAAAAGCCCAATTCAGTTCTCAAACTTGCTTAATATTTCATTTTCTCTTCTTTTCCAAGCACAAACTTGGCCCTGGCTGAGGGGCCTGGAGTGGTAAGGGAGGAGAAGGGTCTGCCTTTTCTCACCCCATCTCACTCTTAGGGTTCACCTTCTCTGTGATGATAGGACAAAATTCTGGTGTCTGGTGGGGGGGGGGGGGTTCCTGCAGGGCCCTTCCTGCAGCTCAGTTCCCTAGTGTGGGAGTGGGAGATCCTTCTGGAACTGACCCTGCAGCCCTCTTAGCCCTCACCCCTCGTGGAGTACGGACACCCTCCAGCCGCAGGGGTCCCTTCATCGAGGAGATGAAGGCTCATCCTGCGTGGGCTGCCAGCGGAAGGATTCAAGGCCTCGTCTGCCTTCCGTGTCCCTGTGGTCCATGGACACCTTTCTCTACCAAACGTGTATATGTGGCATGTAGGGGCCACTCCTACCCCCTCCATCCACCCTCCCTGCTGTCTCTCTCCAGTTCTCTTTTGACCAAAGGGCCTGAGTCACAGGAGTAAATCTATTACCCCAGCAGATGTCCGGCCATGCAACATCATGGGAGTCCCCCTCCTTTTCACCATGGCCTCCAAGCGGTAGCATCAAATTTTCACAAGATGTAGCCACCTTCACTCCACCTGTGCTCTTCCCCCATCTATTTACTAGATAGAGATAAGGAGGGGTTCTGTAATTTCTTGATTCTTAGCGACCCACGGGGAAGAGATCTGGCTCCAATTTCCAGGCACCTCTCTTCAGAAAGAAGAGTTGCTTAAAAATTCTTTGTGTCCAGTTTTGGCACTAGTCCCACTTTACATGCCGTTACGTCTAGGATGGTGTTCCTAGTGGGGACCACGTATCATTTTATACAGAACGATCTAATTTGTAAATGAAAGCCACAAAATTTGGCTTAAGCAATTATACAGTAGTTTCACAGTGCACATTTAAAATAAACATTTATTTTCCCTTGCTCTCCAAATGCCTGTTTTTAAGTGAATATAAAATGCTGCTATTTTTAGGTTTATTTTGGAAAATCTAGTTAAGGAATTGTCATAACCTTGATAACTATTATTATCATTCTCTGAGATGTTTTGAATAAATATTATAATACACATTTGTGCAATATTTCTGTGTAGACATATGCCAAATGTGTGATGACATGCAGCTTTGCAATCCAATAATACAAACTCCTGGAAGGCTAGTAACGAGAAGTATTTTATACACTGAATATAACTCTGGAGACAAGACTGGCAGATAGTGGTGTGTGTGTGTGTGTGTGTGTGTGAATTTCATCTCAGCATCCCATCCAGCTCTAAAACTTTATGCTTTGGTTTTGCTGATGCCTCTCAAAGCAAAATGAATCCTTTGCAGAAGATACCAATGAAACTAATGTGTTTAACCTCAAAGATTTTATCTTTCTCAGCAGTCAACTGGAAGCTAAAGTTCATCAGAGAGAAACTAATTACAAGATGCTTGCATTTCAATTATTATGCATTTATCATTGCAATTACTAATTCCATCTATCGTTCACTTGCTAAATATAGGAATAGGAAAAACAACCCCAAATTCATAGTCCTTTCAGAAATGTGAATAGCTTATAGTTGACATACATAGTTCTTTATATATTTATAATTTTAACTATGACTGAAACCACAGAGAGATTTCAGAGAGATTTTTCTGCAATAGAAAATTTAAGGAATATCTTTAGTTTTTTGAGTATGCCATATGCATGCTTCAAATTTAGGTTGATAATTATATCTATAGAACCTTAAATTTTCTAGACTGGAAACAAGGAGAGAAATCATGCAGGAAAATCAAAGATCAAATTGAGCGTTTATGTTGCAAAGAATAATAGCTGACAGTAAAACTTAGTAAGCAATATTTGTATAGTCAAGTCAGCTAGATCATTCCATTTATGAATACAATGTAAAAGTAATATTCCCAATATAAAGAAAATAAGAAAAAGTATCTAAGTTTTCAATTGAATTAGAGTTCTGAAATCACTCTCACATAAGGAAAATCATGAAGAGCTATCTTAAAATCCAACTTTATGTAAGGGACACACACACACACACACACACACACACACACACAGGGCTTTAAAAAGCAACAATATTCTTGTGCAGTGTAAGACAAACTCATCTTTCTTGATGTAGTAGCCACAGGATTTTCACAGCATGTCCAAAACCAGTGACATCATTGCCTTGAGTTTCCCATGAGAAATGACCACTAAACACACTGCCATATGGGTATTGTAGGGGAGTTTTAGGGCACTGGCTCTGGAAAAAACCAACTGGTGACTCATAGACAGCTTTCAACCACAGTCGTGCTTGACCTCCTTAATATTTTAAATATTTGGAAATTTCACATAGACATCTTGATTCTCAGCTTATTTTGAAAAATCAAAATCAGCTTGAAAATACACTGGGCTTGTCTGGCCATCAGGTGAAGCTGAGTCTACAACTGAGCCCTATAGAGGGGTGTGTCTCCTCCAGGTTTCCACAGACCCCCTCATCCCCGTGGCCTTGCAAACAATAAATTTCACAACTTAGTACCTGCATAACCTCCAAAGATGCTTGAGGTTTTGACCCCTGATCTAGCCCATCTTTCACAGGTGAAAACATTGAGGTGTCATCCATGAAGGAAAAATTTTGTCTTCAACAGATATCTATTAGACATATGTCATACTCATCAAAATGTGGGACCCCCATTACCCTCTTGTCAAATTAAATTTGTTTTTATCACCCTAAAATCTACCTAAAAAGCAAGAGAGAACATTTTTATGGAGTAAATAGTATTTCACTAGAGTTAATCTATTTCTTCTTTAGACAGGATCTGTGTCTTCCTAAGATCATCTCTGATGCTTAAACTTGCGCCAAGATTTTATATAACAAATTTAATTATTTTCAATGATTATAACTAATTTTATGATTTCAATTACATTTTATAAATTAACTTTCTCTTGCTGTACTTTTCATATAAATAAAAGGTGTATAAATAAAGGGAGATAAATTAGGAATTGGATATTAACATATACACACTACTATGTGTAAAATAGATTAACAATAAGGACCTACCATATAGCACAGGAAACTATATTCAATGTCTCGTAATAACCTATAATGGAAAAGAATCTGAAAAAGAATAGATATATATAGGTATATACATGTATATACATATACATATATAACTGAATCACTGTGCTGTACACCTGAAACTAACACAACGTTGTAAATTAACTAGACTTCAATAAAACAGTGGTTTAAAGAAAAGGTATAAATATCCATATGTGTGAGGCTCTGACACTTGGGTAGCAGTTAGAAAGCTTTACTATAATTCAGTTACGGCAATATTTACAGAATTTGTAGCAGCCAATGACTCCTGTCAGGTTGCAGGAAATGAGAGGCTTTTTGAAGATAAGTGTATACCAGCCTTAAATAGCATTTGTTTGCCTGTAGAGCTACTGTGTACTGACTTAGCAACCTGTTATTTATTTTAAATAATGCAATAGCTAAGTTGCTACCGATAGGAAAAAAGAAAGAAAGTATGGAGAAGGTGAAAACAATTGTCGGGAAGGTATGATTTGAACAGAAGAAACAACTAGGAAAGGGATTTTTTAAAAAGAAATGTATGAGAAGAGAAAGCAAGAAATAGAAGAACGATCAGCTCGTTGGATTGAAAGTCTGTCATATTTTTTTAAGCTTCATTTTTCTTTAATTCTCCTATATAGAATTTTTAAAGTCTCTAGATTAGGCTTTGTCAGTGTTTACTGTTTGGTTTGTAATATACGTCAAAAATATTGGTCAAATGCTTTTGAGAATGAGTTCTTTATTAATCCTGGGATTTATGTTACCTTATCATTGAATTAAGGATCTACTTCTTGCAATAACGAACCCATAAAAACTGTAATCAAGTTACGGTTCACGTGGCTATATTTGCTCTTAAGTGTAACCTGGAATATAAGTTCAAAAGGGCTTCCTCGTGCTTAGCTGCTCTGAACAGAAAAGACACAGTGGTTCTGTATTGGTGACCCATTTAGAGGTACTTTGACAAGTTCTAGGACCATAATTAGAATTTTAATGTATTTTATTGTTGGTTGAGGAAGTTCAAACATTCTAAGATCATTTCACACACACAAACACAAAATATATGTAAATATAAATAAATACTTATAAATAAATATTAACTCTCTCTCTCTCTCTCTCTCTCTCTATATATATATATATATATAGAGAGAGAGAGAGAGAGAGAGAAAGAACAGGAGTTAGGAGAGAAATGTATTGAATATTTGGTTGTTTGGTCTCATAAACGCACTTACCTAATGGCTACAGACTGATCCTTCTCCAGTTTCCACAAACCCACAACTACATGTGTTTCTCTATGTCCTTAGCTCCTGGAAGACATGCTGATTTTTGGAAAACGGCATTGCTAGAAATCAAAAGAACTGAGCTAGCCACTTATAAATGAAGAGTTTGAAATGACTAAAATTGTGACAAATCCTTCAAGACGTGTTAAAATATATAGCATAAATACATAGTATGATTGGGACCTCCCTGGCTGTCCAGTGGTTAAGACTTCACCTTCCAATGCACGGGGTGTGGGTTCGATCCCTGGTCGGGGAGCTAAGATCCCACATGCCTCGTGGCCAAAATACCAAAAAAACATAAAACAGAAGCAATATTGTAACAAATTCAATAAAGGCTTTAAAAATGGTCTGCATCAAAAAGTCTTTAAAAGAAAATGTAGTATGGCAAATGCATTAGCTTTGTGTAATTCTGAATCAGTCTCAGCAAAGAAAATGGATGAAAATCATTTCTAAACAGCAGGTGAATCATTTCTAATCATTTCTGGTTTTAGGTTTGGCTACTCTTTGTAAGATTGTAGTTTGGATTACAGCTATATTTCATGTATTTTTCTCTCTGAAGGCTAATGAAAATCCTCTGGATGTAATGCCATTAATCCCTGGAGAAGAAATAACTGGGACAACATTTAGGATAACAGATGTGGGTGCTGTACGTGCCAGTGGTAAAACAGGAGTCATTGCATCAGCAGTGAGGATTAAATTAGGGAAGCTGAGAAAGGGGGGCGGGGGGACAAGGTTCTGTGTGCCCTGAGGGAAGTGCCGTGATATACCAATGACTTCAGTTGCTGTTTTCAATAACATTGAAGTAATAATGTGTAAGATTCAACCTTAGATTATTGACTGGATTCCAACAGTGAAAAGTGCAAGATCTTACAAGATCCAAGTTTCTTCACCAAAGAAGCAACATTAATAAAGTACTCATTCTTAGTGAGGGGAGTATGAAGGAATGATAACTTCATTATACTTGGGAAGTGTATTAAATATTCAAAATGCTTACATTACATTTCTCTAAAGGTAATTCGGTATGTTTTGAAGGACCTTTTTATTTTATAAAAATTTAGCGTATATTCTCTCTTCATTCCAAATTAGTTAACATAACTCAGAAAATCCTAAATATTAAATGAAAGCTCTAGAATTATATTGGTTGTTAAACAGTATAAATCCAATGATTCCAGACTGAAGATCTCTAGATGCTAATATTCCACACATCACAGTAGGTACCGACTCTGAGATCTGACTTTCGGAAGTGCTGCCTGTGCATATGTTTTATGCCATGTGATATTGTTTATAATGTTGGGGTTTTCTGATAGATGGGATAATATTCCCGATAATAAATGCTTCTGTTCTTAAAGGTGCTTCTGGCAAATATAAAAATGTATGAATTCACATAAATATTGCTACTGTAACTGTTTTCTTAAAACATGACCTTCTGGGAAATAACATGTTGTACCTTCATAATTTATTATTACACTTTCAGGTAACACTCAAGTTTCCAAGCTTGACTCTTATGACTATAAATTTTTCAAAACTATGAATTATGGATTATGGATTATTAACCGTAAACTCTTAAATATACCTTTTAAAATTCCTACCTCAAGGAGCATTTGGTCTGCATTGCACCCCGGCCTCTTAGAAAGTTAATAATAAATAAAAATTTCCCTATGCCCTGAATTAGCTTTCTATGCATCAGTATGTTAAGCTTCATATTTAGGCAAACTTGAAAATGCTCTTTATGTTCCTTAAACAAAAACCATATGATTTTAGGAAAACTGAGGAGGCCAGTATTAATATTTTAGTAACTCATATGTATAGAGCCAGATCCTAGTGGAATTCCATACTTGAAATTCAAATAAAGCCACTGTCCATTAATTATTAACATTGATGACCATGTATTAAATAACTATTAGTGACTTTCATGGAATTTGCAATGAAATTGTTCAGTTAATCTGTCCATCCATGAGTGTGTCCCATGACTTTGTGATCATGATTCACATAGTACATTTGCTGTTCATAAATCTGAATTAAGGAGTCATGAGTAAAGTAGGTTGATGACTGAATGTTATATTAAGTGGAGCAAAGGTATATGCTGGGAGCAAGCTTGGTCCCACGATGCCTCATGTTGTGAGTGAAAGCCTGGGTGTTAACGATAACTGGTCCTGATGCAGACAGCAGTGCCCTGATGACAACCCACCGCAAGCATCAGTGTGGGTACAAATGTTTTCTTTCCTTCTTTTTTTTTTCTCCAAAGCAAAACTGTAAAACAAAACAAAAAAAACATTGGGTCTTAGATCTTTTTCTTATCAATACTTGCCTAAATCAGCTGACACTTTTGTTAGGGTTAAATGGGAAGCTTGAAAGCGAGCCATTGCACATAAAACAAATGGTTTCCCCCAGCTGATGACATGGTCCTAGGACCACATCTAGCAACAAGGGCACATGTCCACTTAGAACTATAAGAAAGAGCTCAAGTCAATTACCAGATGTTCTTCCTCTTCCTGATGCATGCCTATCATTTATTCAGATTTTATTTTGTTTCATTATGCTGACACAACATTCCTATGTGTTTACAAGTATTATTATTGCCGTTTTAAGGGTTAAGGAAATTGAGTATTTTGTTGAAGTAGCAGAAAAGTGGTGGGATTTGAGTCTCTGCCTTCTGAGTTCCAAAGTGTCAACATATTTTAAGTATAACTCTGTTGATACTATTTTAATCACATTAAAAAATACAACCAAATTACCTTATTTCAAGTAAATGATTTTGGTGTTAATAAGTGAAAATTTTTCTGAGAATATTTTATTAGACAAGCAGTTTTAATTTTTTTTAAAAATTTCAAATGGGAAGCTTAGTAATGTGTACCACGTTTGCCCAAGAAAATTACAAGCTCTGTTATTGTCCATACACTGTGTGTTGAAATTAATTTATCAATGTTTTCTATTCAGTGCTAAAGTATAAGCTAGAATGAAGCTTCATGGAAGTTATTTTGGATATGAATTTGTAAAATTTTATATTTGAAACTTATTTCCATTCACATCTGATTTAATAAACAACTGTATACATTTTAATTTTAAGTATAAACAATGCATTTATTCATTCAATCAGTAAATATGTATTGACTATACCAGAGCTTAGAGGTCGAATGAACCAAATGGAGAGTCTCTGCCTTCAAGGACCTTCCTGTCTTGAGATGATTATACACAGACACAAGATGAATCACAGCTAAAAAGACATCCGACAGAAAGGTGACCTGCTGTTTGTGTAGGACTCCCTCCATGAACTGTGTCTTTCTTGGTGGAATCTGCAGAGCCTTCTTTGTGGCTTCTGAAGCCAAACTGTATCATTCTACCAGGAGATGATCAATCCTTGATAAACAGACCCGTCTTAACTAAATTCATAAGAGAGAGGTATAAAAGCCAAAGCAATATTTTATTGATTTCTAAAGGTGACACTATGTAATGCCTTCATAGCAAGTGCCTGGGACTTGAAAGTATTGAAGAAGATTTTGATAAATATATAATCATACCAAAGGGTTTTCGATGGTGTCAACAGGTGGTTGATTTATTTTTCCTCCAGGGAATTATCTCCCATCTATTCGTAGAATAACTTTTTGCTGGCCAGAATTTTCCAGATAATGTTAATCTTTATGGGAAGTAATGAATAAACACTGCAAAATGTTTATTTTGCTTTGTTCTTTATTTTCTTTTGTGTTTAATATAATTTAATTGTAAGTTTACATAATTTAATTTTTTCCAGCTTTTATCTAGATGTAATCGACATATAACATGGCATAAGTTTAAGAATACTGTGTTGTATTGTGTATTCTTCTTGTGGGTTACTAAAAGCACCATTATAAAATCATTAGGTAGGTTAACAGTTACATTTCAGTATTGTCTTTCCTGGATATACGGTAGTCATCTGGATTTGACCTGGACATTTGCCTTCTGCAAAATATTTTCAGACCAAGTGTGTTCAGTATTTTTACGTATGGCCAAGGTTGCTTTTTATTGGTGATTTTAACTAGGTTGCATGATGGATTTTACTGACCTTTTCTCAAAATTAGAAATATCAATTTATAACCAGCCAATAATGCATTGGCAAAAATGGGTCTCATTTAGCTATATCGTAATCTAAAATGTTTAATCAGAAAAAATACTTCAAACATTTTAATTTGTAAAATGACCCATAAAACATCTTTTTAATTTTCAGTAGTGGTAATAGTAGTAGTAGTAGTGTTTTGGTACATATTTAAGTCATTCTTGATTATTTTACCTTTTTTATTTGGTAAGGTCATTATAAAATATTCATTAAATATTTAATAGTTTACTTCTATATTTCTCTTCAAAACATTCAGGTAGATAAGTGTATATGTAAATTAACACATGGATATAATGAGATGATTGGATTTCTGTGAATCTTCAGGTTCTGTACTTTTTTGGTTTCTAGACATTATTAGGCTGTGCCCAACTTTAACCTTTAGGTGGCAGCGTTTGAGAACAGTTATACATACACGTAGAAAGTTGCCACCATTTAGAAAAATATGGTGAAGAATAACACATAAGTTTAAAAGAAAGGATTAGGGATTTATTATACTTTGTATTTAGATTCAAGACAATCCCTAAGCAAACCATAGAACATTCTCATAACTTGGAATGATAAAAAATATTTCCTGTCCACATAAGACTACTTTATCCCCATAAAAAGCCCATCATCTTTTTTTACTGATATTTCTTCACTTATCATACTTTCATTGAAGTGGGGGGAAGTCTTCCAAATGGATATTCCTAAGGGGGCTTTGTTCCCAGCACATCCCCAATTTTAATGAGTCTTAGCTAATTAGACATATCTGAATATTCTTTCTGAAGTATTGAAGATAAGAAGATATTTCCTTCCTCGCAATTCATTTGTGAAAAAGTACTTTACATTGATGTATAGTAAGAGATGAAACAGGAAAATACAGTTTAAAAATAATGTATAGCAACACTTCTGGTTAGTAGACCATCTTAGTTGCTAACTAGAATAATCATCATAAAAGGTAAATTTTGTTGCAAAGTTGACAGCTCAATCTTGTTCCCTTTTTTAAAACTTGAGGTCAAGTAATTTTATTTCACTATTCAAGTACCTAATCAAGATCAGGCCATATATGACCAACTTCATTAGGAAATAAAGAAATGACTAGAATCTGTGACATTTAGTGGAATTTGAGTGTTTAATTTTCACATAGGATCATGTCAGCTTTTCCACAATGACTATAATTCTTGTTGCTGTAACTTTTCATTATATTAAAGCTCAAAATTTCTCTCTTTTATTTTACTCCATTTAGATTTTAATATATGCAAGAAAATCTTTTAGAGTAACTTTTAAAATAGTGGTTTATATTCTTTTATCCTTGTACTTATTGGAAAACATTTCATTATTTTTATCCTGATTGATTTAAGTTCACAGGGTTTTAAGTGCTTATTCTGTTATTATTAGAGAGAGATAAAATTTCGAGGAACTTAATTAAAGTCATGTTTATATATAGCTACCTGGTCCAGAAGATTGGTTTATTTTGCCTGTTCAAAAAATTTAATCATTTTGCTGAGGGTGAAGCGTTTGCAGTAACTTCGATGGATTGTTGGCAAAACTGTAAAAAATAATTCTCATTACCCAGTAATCATCTAAAAGTTATAGACATAATCCAAACCATAGAAAACCCTTCACGATTTAGCTATTCATTGCTATGCTGTTTATATTAATGAAAGTTTGGAAAGTATCTAAAGATCCAAATATGGGATAATGGATAATCCTTTAATTTCTCCAGGATACAAAAGTATGTGTATTCTGTGACCACTTCAGTTTTTGTCAGGATTCTTTCATTTGCATGAGTTACTTAAAATAGCTTAAGGAAGAGAAAGGATTTGTTTATTTATTGACTGGACCCAGGTGCTCAGAAATCTGACTCTCCATCTTTCTTCTCTGTTTTCCTTTTGGTTGGCATCATTCTCAGTGACTCTCTTCCAGTTGGTGGCAAAACAGGTTTCCACCACTCCTGGCTGGCACCCCTGGCAGAAAAAGCCTAAGGGTGCATCTTTCCAGCGACGTCAGTGGAAGTTCCAGGGAGGGCTTTCATTGTCTCAGCTTGAGTTCCATCCCCGCCCCTGAGCTTGTCATCACTAGGAAGTAGGCTCTGACGGATGGGCCCGGGTCCCAGGCCTCCATCCTCCTCACCCCAGCACCTTCCGGGAGGACAGAGCTAGGATCAGCCTTGTCCAAACCACATGACGAAAGCAGAAGTAAATGTGGTTCCCCAGAGCAAATAGAATTTTCACTTGGAGAATAAGTATATGGGAGTAAAATATATGCCAGAGAACCAAAATTATAGATGTGTACCATCGTACCTGTAAAGTGAAATCATAGACTGTTTTATACTGAGAGAGAGAGAGAGAGAGAGAAAGATACGGGAAGAAAGAGAGCACCAGAGAGAGAATGACAGAAATAAAAATGAATGGATTAACTGTTCTAAAACTCATTATGATCACATAGCCAGTACATAAATCAAATATTGCTGACTAAAGCCAGTTGCAAAAGCAAGCCAATTAACTTAAATCAAGCATAATTAGACTACAATGCATATTTTTGTATAAAATGCTATATTACTAAAAATTCTAAAGTTCTCCTATTCTTGTAGTAGTGTTACGATGAGACCTTTGTAACAATTTTTAACTCTATATATTGGCATAATAAAAGTTCAGATTATTATTTTAAAAGCTGTATCATCTAAGAATTCTACGCAAGTATGATCGTTGTAAAAGGACATGATTGCAGAGGCAAATATCCTCTAAATTGGGGCGATTTAAGGTACAGTATTCAAATTTGCTCTCATCTACTTTAACTGTAATAGCTATAGAGCTACAACGTTTGGATTAAAACTCAGTTTCCTATTCAGCAAGATGGGATGCAATAATACAATAATGCATTAATAAGGATTAAATGAGATATGAGTTCACAAAAACTTACACACTGAGCATTGTCCTTAATGGAAGTGACAGAGTTAACAGTTTTGTGATAAAGATTATTAAAAATTATTATTAAAGATTATTAAAATTATTAGCTTCACCTTCTAATAGCTTAAATCACTTAAAAAACTAGATTATATATATGTATACACATATACTTAAGAGAAGTAAAATTAAGATCCAGTATATTCTTTAAAAGTAAACATATCAGGACTTTTTTGGACTCATCTAAATTAAACCACTTAGTTTCCTTCTTGTAATTGACTTGTTTAAAGTCAAGATTAAAGGGCAGCAGGCAAGGTGGAGAAGAGGGGGAAGGGAGAGAACCCACAAGGGAACACCACTGGTGGGTGTTCCTCTTACTCAATGACCTCAGAATTCAGTTATTTGCTTCCTTGTGATCATAATATTTCTATCTCTCTGAATCTGCTATTTTCAAATTTTAAGAGTCTTGTGTCAAAGGCCTTTGGTTTTCTGAGGTACTTTATGTATTTAGGTACTGAGAAATATTAGCAGACTAAATCAGAGAATCAGTCTTTCAATGTGCATCTTTTCTGAGTTCAAACTGTGATCAGGCCTTGACAAATTTTAGCTCATGCACCATCTAAGTCATTTTGGGGTATTAGTTAATTCCTATATTCAATAAAATTTAGGCTAAATGAGCCAAAGCAGATATTAAGGATTTTCACTCTTTCCACTGGCACGTTGACCCAGGTCAATTGCGTTCAAAGCTTGTCTACATGACTGCATAACAAATTGTGAGATGCAAACCAATTTCTATAAAATGGCAATGTGCAAGTTGTAGCCCCTTTATAATAATAGTTAGGTATGATCAGACTGCTTGAAACTACATAAAGGAGAGAGATTTCTAAATCAGGGGACATTGTTATATTATCAGAAGGTTTGGTATGTCAGACATCCTGACTTTTGACCTCCAGATTTGCACAGACATTGCCTGGGGTTAAGGGGAGAGTATTATTGGGTTCTGTCTGTGACATTGACTCAGAAGGACAGGTTGCCCCCTCTGATCACAACTCCTGCAGCTAAAACAAGTCATGGCCATAAGTTGCAGGGTTAAAGATGGCCTGCGTCATCCCTTCCTGTTTCCTGTACAATTACATAATATTATTATCACTTTAAAAAAGGACATCTAAGTAAATTTTTTCTTTAAGTGTAAAAATGTTTATACAGTCAAAGCTTCTGTTACATTGAATTATCTGTTTTACTACCCCACCCTCCAAAGCATCTCTTCCCACTGCATTTAACAACACTCTCCTTTCAAGCTGGCTAGATATCCTGTGTATCATAAGGGAACCACAAAACTCTCCTAATTCATACCACAGTGTAAATAACTACCAAACCAATGCTTTTTGAAGAGTTTGTACTATATAAAGAAGACAGTTAAAGAAGGCACCAGAGAAGACTTTACAATTCAAATCGAAGGTGGGGCATTTTTCACAGCACACAGGAAAAAGAAAATCAAAAGAGCCATCATCCCCAGAACAAATTAATATAGTGTATTCATATATTTATTCAACAGATATTGGCTGCCTATAATATTCTAGGCACTGTTGTCAAAGGTCTATTTTTAATCATAAAAGTATAGATCTTACGTTAAAAAAAATAAAATGCCAGGGAATATAAAACTAATCAAAAGTTTAACACTATCTGTATCAAGTTTGTGAGACATTAAAAAGGAAATGCATCAAAATGCTAGTGGTGGTTATCTCTGGGAGGGGACCATGGGGAGATGAGTCATCGGGGCAAGGAACAGCGACTTTATTTGGAAAGCCAGGAGATTAAGATGGCAGACTAATGTCCCAAAGAACCATCTTACCACAATCAGAATTCAGGCTTCTTTTATACTAAAAGTGGCAGGGGTGGTCGTGGTGTGGTGGCTGGTAATTGCAAACTTCTTGGTGCTGGAATCCTTTGTTCTTGCAGCTGTCCACATAGGTCAGGTCACGATGTTCCTGTAAACCACCACCAACACAAATGTTATTCTCTGTTCTGCAACTTTTTATCTCTATATGAATGGAAATGTATTATACCTTTAAAGGTCAGAGCCTTGAGAATGGGCTGTCATGTATATTTCAGGCTATAGGCAACATTCTTTTACAAAGGCGCAGAGCTAGCATGACTAAGCATAGGTAACAGAACACAAAGGTTAAAGTAAAAGAAACAGATTTAATATGGAGCCCTCCTTGAGGGCAAGGACGATGTTTGCTTTGTTCTGTGCTTAGCACAATTTTGGCACAGAGTAGGTGTGTGGCTAGTATATGTTGAATGGGTGAACTATGTTCCCTTCAGGAAATATTTCCTAAGTGATCTTGAGTGCACAGGGCTCTATTCTCTGCAATCTAAAGTTGACTAAGACACATTTCTTCTCTTCATGTAGCTTTCCACTTAGTGTGCATAGGTGTTTGGGGATAAGTCATGACACAAATCCTATTATAAGGCAACATTACAGTCTGAACAAAGGGTTATGGGGTTTTAGTCTCAGAGATCATGGAATCTCTTGGAGATTAGAGTTCATTGTGGAACATTCTGATTCATGTTTTGGAAGGTAGCTCTCTCTTTTAATAGATAGTTTTTAATTAACTTATTTGATAAATGAATGAAACAAGGATTTGCTTCCTTTATGCTTGTGTTTCAGTTTAAAATAGTAAAAATGATTATCATATTCATCTGTTCCATACTGGAGTAAACAAAATATTTGATGTATATTTAAGTATTACTATAATTATGTTTTTTATTTTGCTAGGCAAGTTACATCAGATTTTGTGTACGCAGGTCTATGATTATGATAATCCATTCATAATTGCTTATGTGAAATCTATGAATCCTTTTTCGTATACTATTGTATCCTCCTAAGTGTTGATAAACTAGATCTATTAACAGTCTTTAATGTTCTCTTAAAGGTGATTTGACTTTGACTTAGAAATGTTGCATTCCCATTAATTTCATAAATATTCCTCTAATGCTGTTTCTAAACCTGAGACATAATATGGATCTTATTCTGCAGAAAATTATGGATACTATCAGTAATTGCTCTATTACCACAAGGAAAAAATATATTTAGATTGTAGAGTCCTGAGGTATTTCAAAAGAATCTTTTGAAGTAGTGATTCAATATTGGTAATGTGTATAGTTTGCATGCAAATAATAGTTATTATTCTTTCACGTGTAACATTTAAGCCACAGGATATGAAGTTCTCATTTCCTGTTGGGAATTTTCCATGTAAATGTAGTACTGGTCTTCCATTTGAAGAGCTATAGATTTCCATTTTATTGTATTAAACGTACAATAAAATGATGATGCTTTGTTGTGATTTTTTTAAAATAGATTATAGTCTTAAAGAATGCTATGCTTCCTTCACGTTGTATCACCTTATTCTATTTTATGATAATATCCTTTATATTCTCTCTCTGAATTGAATTTACTCTGTGGATGGGATCACCCCCTTTCTTTTTAATGGTCTGTAGATGCCTCCCTTATCCTTGACATAAGAAACCTCAACTATGCTAGTTTACACAAATTATGTGAGGTGTTTTCTGTGGCAATATAGATTTCCTCCTCTTCCCTGCTTTTACTATAGACACTTTTATACACCATCTAAAAAGACTTTTTGAGATAATGTAATATGAAAGAGGCCCCTAATGTTTATTGCCCTGGAAGATCCGTTTGGTAAGAATACAGTTCCATTGGCTGCTGCTTCCATTACTGGTTTTATAAGTCAGGTGTGAGGAAACAGCCTTCAGAGCAAGGAAATGTTCAGGATGGCAAAGTTGTCTTTCTGAGATGCACTGTGGAACTCTTCCTAAAGAAAGGCATTTGAGAGTAATTAATTTTCTTAAGTATTCCATTACCCTTAATTCTTAACTGACCATGTTATAATGTTTATGTTTCTTTTAGGTAACTGATTAAAAGAAAGATCAAAGCTCTTCTTCTCCAAGTACCAAAGTGATAAAGAAATTAGATATTTTATAGTCTGTTCTTCTGATAGGCTCCCCAAGCTGCTTTTGTGAAGAATCACCATACTATACAGATGGGAGTACTGAAGCGAGATACCTTTAAAACTGTAGACATTTCGTGTATTTGATTACAGTTAGAATTAATGAGGCTTGAAGTCAAACAAGAAGTTAAGCATACTGCTTAGATTGGTGTTCTGTCAATGGATATTTGTTCAGTGATATATGAATAAGAGTGGCAGAATTCAAAGAGAATTTGACTAGAAATCCATGTGCTGGGTTTGAGTCCCTGCCTTTTCCCTTACCAAATGTGGTTTTCAAGATCTCCAAAGTTCATCTAAGTCTAAGATAGATTTAATTTTGAGAATCAAAATCGTCTTTGCTATACTCTGAGTACTTCCCTCATGTTGGGCACCTTGCTGGGCAGAGGCATGAAGCAGTGACAGGCACAGTTTCTGTGCTGTGGGACCTGGGTCCAGGAGGAGACACACAGCACATCATCACAGAAATCAGTAGCCACATAGAAATTGTGACTAGTGCAGCAAGTATGTCATGGAGACAATAGCGGGATGATCCTGACCTAAAGTGAGACTTGGGACTTCCTCTGAAAGAGTGAGAGTGTTGAGCTGAAATCTGAGAAGTGAGACGTAGCAGCAGGTGGAGTGAAGCAGAACTGGGCTCTGGGCAGAGGGATGAAATCACCCAGAGGACCAGGACAGGGTCTGTGTCTGAGATGAGGCTGCAGAGAGAGGACAGAAAGTACATCATGGGATGCCTGAGGCCAGCTTAGGGCTTTCATTAAATATGGGAACAATCTGAAAGGGACAGAGGTGGAGAGAGAGGGGGTCCGCGTTATGAAGATGTGCCTTTCTTTTTCCTTTTTTACATCTTTATTGGAGTATAATTGCTTGACAATGGTGTGTTAGTTTCTGCTTTATAACAAAGTGAATCAGCTACACATATACATATGTCCCCATATCTCTTCCCTCTTGTGTCTCCCTCCCTCCCACCCTTCTAGGTGGTCACAAAGCACCGAGCTGATCTCCCTGTGCTATGCGGCTGCTTCCCACTAGCTATCTATTTTACGTTTGGTAGTGTATATATGTCCATGCCACTCTCTCGCTTTGTCACAGCTTACCCTTCCCCCTCCCCATATTCTCAAGCCCATTCTCTAGTAGGTCTGTGTCTTTATTCCTGTCTTACCCTTAGGTTCTTCATGACATTTTTTTTCTTAGATTCCATATATATATGTGTTAGCATACGGTATTTTTCTTTTTCTTTCTGACTTACTTCACTCTGTATGACAGACTCTAGATCCATCCACCTCACTACAAATAATTCAGTTTCATTTCCTTTTATGGCTGAGTAATATTCCATTGCATATATGTGCCACATCTTCTTTATCCATTCATCCGATGATGAACACTTAGGTTGTTTCCATCTCTTACCTATTGTAAATAGAGCTGCAATGAACATTTTCGTACATGACACTTTTTGAATTATGGTTTTATCAGGGTATATGCCCAGTAGTGGGATTGCTGGGTCATATGGTAGTTCTATTTGTAGTTTTTTAAGGAACCTCCATACTGTTCTCCATAGTGGCTGTACCAATTCACATTCCACCAGCAGTGCAAGAGTGTTCCCTTTTCTCCACACCCTCTCCAGCATTTATTGTTTCTAGATATTTTGATGATGGCCATTCTGACCAGTGTGAGATGATATCTCATGGTAGTTTTGATTTGCATTTCTCTAATGATTAGTGATGTTGAGCATTCTTTCATGTGTTTGTTGGCACTCTGTATATCTTCTTTGGAGAAATGTCTATTTAGGTCCTCTGCCCATTTTTGGATTGGGTTGTTTGTTTTCTTGTTATTGAGATGCATGAGCTGCTTGTTAATTTTGGAGATTAATCCTTTGTCTGTTGCTTCATTTGCAAATATTTTCTCCCATTCTAAGGGTAGTCTTTTGGTCTTGTTTATGGTTTCCTTTGCTGTGCAAAAGCTTTGAAGTTTCATTAGGTCCCATTTGTTTATTTTTGTTTTTATTTCCATTTCTCTAGGAGGTTGGTCAAAAAGGATCTTGCTGTGATTTATGTCGTAGAGTGTTCTGCCTATGTTTTCCTGTAAGAGTTTGATAGTTTCTGGCCTTACATTTAGGTCTTTAATCCATTTTGAGCTTATTTTTGTGTATGGTGTTAGGGAGTGTTCTAATCTCATACTTTTACATGTACCTGTCCAGTTTTCCCAGCACCATTTATTGAAGAGGCTGTCCTTTCTCCACTGTACATCCCTGCCTCCTTTATCAAAGATAAGGTGACCATATGTGCATGGGTTTATTTCTGGGCTTTCTATCCTGTTCCATTGATCTATATTTCGGTTTTTGTGCCAGTAGCATACTGTCTTGATTACTGTAGCTTTGTAGTATAGTATGAAGTCAGGGGGCCTGATTCCTCCAGCTCTGTTTTTCGTTCTCAGGATTGCTTTGGCTATTCGAGGTCTTTTGTGTTTCCATACAGATTGTGATATTTTTTGTTGTAGCTCTGTGAAAAATGCCAGTGGTAGTTTCATAGGGATTGCATTGAATCTGTAGATTGCTTTGGGTAGTAGAGTCATTTTCACAATGTTGATTCTTCCAATCCAAGAGCATGGTATATCTCTCCATCTATTTGTATCATCTTTAATTTCTTTCATCAGTGTCTTATAATTTTCTGCATACAGGACTTTTGTCTCCTTAGGTAGGTTTATTCCTAGATATTTTATTCTTTTTGTTACAATGGTAAATGGGAGTGTTTTCTTGATTTCACTTTCAGATATTTCATCATTAGTGTATAGGAATGCCAGAGATTTCTGTGCATTAATTTTGTATCCTGCTACTTTAACAAATTCATTGATTACCTCTAGTAGTTTTCTGGTAGCATCTTTAGGATTCTCTATGTATAGTATCATGTCATCTGTAAACAGTGAAATCTTTACTTCTTTTCTAATTTTGATTAATTTTATTTGTTTTCTTCTCTGATTGCTGTGGCTAAAACTTCCAAAACTATGGTGAATAATAGTGGTGAGGGGGGCAACCTTGTCTTGTTCCTGATCTTAGTGGAAATGGTTTCATGTTTTCACCATTGAGAATTATGTTAGCTGTGGGTTTTTCATATATGACCTTTATGTTGTTGAGGAAAGTTCCCTCTATGCCTACTTTCTGGAGGGTTTTTATCATAAATGGGTGTTGAATTTTGTCTAAAGCTTTCTCTGCATCTATTGAGATGACCATATGGTTTTTCTCCTCAGTTTGTTAATATGGTGTATCACATTGATTGATTTGCGTATATTGAAGAATTCTTGCATTCCTGGAATAAACCTCGCTTGATCATGGTGTATGATCTTTTTAATGTGCGTTGGATTCTCTTTGCTAGTATTTTGTTGACGATTTTTGCATCTATGCTCATCAGTGAGATTGGCCTGTAGTTTTCTTTCTTTGTGACATCCTTGTCTGGTTTTGGTATCAGGGTGATGGTGGCCTCGTAGAATGTGTTTGGGAGTGTTCCTCCCTCTGCTATATTTTGGAAGAGTTTGAGAAGGATAGGTGTTTGCTCTTCTCTAAATGTTTGATAGAATTCGCCTGTGAAGCCATCTGGCTTTTGTTTGTTGGAAGTTTTTTTTTTTTTTTTTTTTTTTTTTGCGTTACGTGGGCCTCTCACCGCTGCTGACTCTCCCGCTGCGGAGCCCAGGCTCTGGATGCGCAAGCCCAGCGACCATTGCCCACAGGCCCAGCCACTCCGCAGCACATGGGATCCTCCTGGACCGGGGCATGAACGCCCGTCCCCTGCACTGGCAGGCAGACTCCCGACCACTGTGCCACCAGGGAAGCCCTGTTGGAAGATTTTTAATCACAGTTTCAATTTCAGTGCTTGTGATTGGTCTGTTCATATTTCCTATTTCTTCCTGATTCAGTCTTGGCAGGTTGTGCGTTTCTAAGAATTTGTCCATATCTACCAGGTTGTCCATTTTATTGGCATAGAGTTGCTTGTAGTAATCTCTCATGATCTTTTGTATTTCTGCAGTGTCAGTTGTTACTTCTCCTTTTTTCATTTCTAATTCTATTGAGTCTTCTCCCTTTTTTTCTTGATGAGTCTGGCTAATGGTTTATCAGTTTTGTTTATCTTCTCAAAGAACAGCTTTTAGTTTTGATCTTTGCTATCGTTTCCTTCATTTATTTTTCATTTATTTCTGATCTGATCTTTATGATATCTTTCTTTCTGCTAACTTTGCGGGGTTTTTTTGCTCTTCTTTCTCTAATTGCTTTAGGTGCAAGGTTAGGTTGTTTATTCAAGGTGTTTACTGTTTCTTAAGGTAGGATTGTATTGCTATAAACTTCCCTCTTAGAACTGCTTTTGCTGCATCCCATAGGTTTTGGGTCATCGTGTCTCCATTGTCATTTGCTTCTAGGTATTTTTTGATTTCCTCTTTGATTTCTTCAGTGATCACTTCGTTATTAAGTAGTGTATTGTTTAGCCTCCATGTCTTTGTATTTTTTACAGATCTTTTCCTCTAATTGATATCTAGTTTCATAGCATTGTGGTCAGAAAAGATACTTGATACAATTTCAATTTTCTTAAATTTACCAAGGCTTGATTTGTGACCCAAGATATGATCTATCCTGGAGAATGTTCTATGAGCACTTGAGAAAAATGTGTATTCTTCTGTTTTTGTATGGAATGTCCTATAAATATCAATTAAGTCCATCTTGTTTAATGTATCATTTAAAGCTTGTGTTTCCTTACTTATTTTCATTTTGGTTGATCTGTCCATTGGTGAAAGTGGGGTGTTAAAGTCCCCTACTATGAATATGTTACTGTTGATTTCCCCTTTTATGGCTGTTAGCATTTGCCTTATGTATTGAGGTGCTCCTATGTTGGGTGCATAAATATTTACAATTGTTATATCTTCTTCTTGGATCAATCCCTTGATCATTATGTAGTGTCCTTCTTTGTCTCTTCTAATAGTCTTTATTTTAAAGTCTATTTTGTCTAATATGAGAATTGCTACTCCAGCTTTCCTTTGGTTTCCATTTGCATGAAGTATCTTTTTCCATCCCCTTACTTTCAGTCTGTATGTGTCTCTAGGTCTGAAGTGGGTCTCTTGTAGACAGCAAATATATGGGTCTTGTTTTTGTATCCATTCAGCCAATCTGTGTCTTTTGGTTGGAGCATTTAGTCCATTTACATTTAAGGTAATTTTCGATATGTATGTTCCTATTCCCATTTTCTTAATTGTTTTGGGTTTGTTATCATAGGTCTTTTCCTTCTCTTGTGCTTCTTGCCAAAAGAAAGTCCTTTAGCATTTGTTGTAAAGCTGGTTTGGTGGTGCTGAACTCTCTCAGTCTTTGCTTGTCTGTAAATGTTTTAATTTCTCCATCAAATCTGAATGATATCCTTGCTGGGTAGAGTACTCTTGGTTGTAGGTTTTTCTCCTTCATCACTTTAAATATGTCCTGCCAGTCTCTTCTGGCTTGCAGAGTTTCTCCTGAAAGATCAGCTGTTAACCTTATGGGGATTCCCTTGTGTGTTATTTGTTGTTCTTCCCTTACTGCTTTTAATATGTTTTCTTTGTATTTAATTTTTGACAGTTTGATTAATATGTGTCTTGGCGTATTTTTCCTTGGGTTTACCCTGTATGGGACTCTCTGTGCTTCCTGGACTTGATTAACTATTTCCTTTCCCATATTAGGGAAGTTTTCAACTATAATCTCTTCAAATATTTTCTCAGTCCCTTTCTTTTTCTCTTCTTCTTCTGGAACCCCTATAATTCGAATGTTGGTGCGTTTAATGTTGTCCCAGAGGTCTCTGAGACTGTCCTCAGTTCTTTTCATTCTTTTTTCTTTATTCTGCTCTGCAGTAGTTATTTCCTCTATTTTATCTTCCAGGTCACTTATCCGTTCTTCTGCCTCAGTTATTCTGCTATTGATCCCATCTGGACTATTTTTAATTTCATTTATTGTGTTGTTCATCGTTGCTTGTTTCATCTTTAGTTCTTTTGGTCCTTGTTAAATGTTTCTTGCATTTTCTCTATTCTATTTCCAAGATTTTGGATCACCTTTACTATCATTATTCTGAATTCTTTTTCAGGTAGACTGCCTATTTCCACTTCATTTGTTAGGTCTGGTGGGTTTTTATCTTGCTCCTTCATCTGCTGTGTGTTTTTTTGTCTTCTCATTTTTCTTATCTTACTGTGTTTGGGATCTCCTTTTTGCAGGCTGCAGGTTTGTAGTTCCCGTTGTTTTTGGTGTCTTCCTAGTGGCTAAAGTTGGTTCAGTGGGTTGTGTAGGCTTTCTTGTGTAGGGGACTAGTGCCTGTGTTCTGGTGGATGAGGCTGGATCTTGTCTTTCTGGTGGGCAGATCCACATCTGGTGGAGTGTTTTGGGGTGTTTGTGGACTTATTATGATTTCAGGCAACCTCTCTGCTAATGGGTGGGGTTGTGTTCCTGTCTTGCTAGTTGTTTGGCATAGCGTTTCCAGCAGTGTAGCTAGCTGGTCGTTGAGTGAAGCTGGGTGTTGGTGTTGAGATGGAGATCCCTGGGAGATTTTCGCCGTTTGATATTATGTGGAGCTGGGAGGTCTCTTGTGGACCAGTGTCCTGAAGTTGGCTCTCCCACCTCAGAGGCACAGCACTGACTCCTGGCTGCAGCACCAAGAGCCTTTCATCCACACACTGGCACAAGGTGGCCATCCCTGGTTTCACATCAACATGATCTCAGGTACAAACCTCCTTGTTTTTCCATTTTATCTTTAAGTTACTTGTTGAAACAACCGGCCCGCCGTCCCCACGACTGTCACGGCTTCAGCCACTGGGGCTCCTCCAGAACCAGCAGCCTCAGTGAGGCCGACCTCCCCTCGGGCTCCAGGGCAGTTCTGTGACGGTGGAGGGAAGAGACCCCGAGCTGGGAGTTCCAGCTCTGTGGAAATGCAGGCTCTGTTCAGATATGCCTTTTTTGAAAAGTTTGGGTTCTCAAGGAAATCATTTCATGTCAGAGTCCTTGTGGAATTTAAGCATCTGCAGATATTCCTTCAAAGGCTTCATTTCCCACGTGGGAGTACTATTACCCAACTTGAGTACCTCTGTTCCTCATCTCAGAGAGTTTGTAATCTCGTTGGATAGAAAAGATGTGAACTTAGGAAATGATAAATAATCATAACAAATTTACAGTTCAGGATGAAATCAAAAAACTATAATAAACAAGCCATGTATAATAGCTTAATCAGTTGAGCAGACAATGACATCTCAGAGGTCCACAGTGGTCAGGGACTTCGTTTGGGATCTTGAAAAACTGAGAGTATTTGAATGACCTGAGAGGAGGGTTTATGACATCTCAGGACCAATAGTACTGGAGATTATAGAAGGGGAAATTGGAAGATGTTTTGGGGTCACTATAATTTGGTGACATAATCAGAATTCAGGCAGTTTGATTGCAAATCATACTGAACGCCAGCCTTCAGAATGTGTATTTCATGATATGGGTCACAGGGACCCCCTGTAGGCTTTGGAGCAGGGAAATGCTGGAATTAAATAGGTCAAAAGTATCCAGTGAAAGCCTTAACAAAGGGATTGGAAAGAAGAAATGGTCGTCACATTTAGAAGTCTGGAGTCAGAATCCTGGCCTGAGTCAGTAAAGACTGGAGTGATGGATATGCAAATGGAAAGTAAGGAGTATTTTTGAGAGATCAAACAAAAGTAAGGAAACAAGATGAGACAGGACTGGGTAATTGTTTGGATATGGAACTCAAGGAAAAATGAGGAGTCCTAGAAAGCAGAAATTTGTACCTCATACATTTGGGGAATAGTTTTTGTCACTATTTAATCAATTGGAATGTTGGATGCATTCTAATTCAGTAAATTAGTAACAGCAATATTTTCCAGTAAGATATACAGCTTACACATCAACTAGAAATGTTGTCTAGTCTCAGTCTACACTGTCACCTGCTTGTTAGGATAGTAGGTGAAAGCACTTGTATTGCTACTGCTGTCAAATCCTGGTGTTTATACTTGCTAGTATTAGCGGGCTGGTGTTTACTTATTTGACATTATTTACTTACCTCTCTCTAACTAATATTTTTCATAAACCAAAAGGACAATACTCATTACTTAGTGGCTGTACTTTATTTATATAACCCTCCATGTGGCTTTCTTCTACCAGGTGTAGCTTGGGCAATGATGACCCTTAAGTGCTATAACTTGTCTCTTCCTGGAGAGTAAAAGTGGACCACTGGTCAGAAATATGGACTGTTTCACATATACTCCCTTTTTCTCCTTCTACAAGAATAGCTTTCCAAAATCATTCTTGGACCTATCCACAGTTCCTTTCCAGACAGTGAGTCATAACTCATTGTTTAATAAACTTTCTCCAACCAAAATATCTTGTATATTTTTTAGGCAAGTTTTCAAAATGCTTTCAAAGTTATTTTTTAAAATTCATCCAAATTAAGAAAACTGAACTAGAAAAAAGAAACAGAATTGAAATCAGCCATCATCATACCACCCAGAGATAACCACTGATTTATGTCAGCTTATTTCCTCTGCATATACATAAAATATCTTTTATTATAGAAATGTGATCATATTTTATGTACTGAAAATGTGAACATTCTGTACCTACTGTTATGTGACCTACTTTTCTCAAACCATAATTAGTTGTGAATGTCTTTTCAGTGAATAATTTTAAACAGCATCATCCCTATAACCTTTATTAAATTTTATTTCAGTAACTTTCTAGTATGTTTAGATGGTTTCTAATATATTCTACTATAAATACTGTTATCATAAAATATTTGCCTACTCACACATATAGAGATATACACATATATACATGCATGTATTTGCATGTGTATGTGTATTCACACATTTGTCTCATTATTTCTTTGGAGTAAATTTCTAAACACGATGTTAGTTCAAAGTTGTACAATTTTATGTCTTATCGTACATATTTTCAAATTCTCATATAGAAGTGGATAACCCCTTAGGTAGAAAATGTAAATAGTCATTTCCTCACTCTTTCAACAATAAAACAATGAGCAGTCTACTACCTAGAAAATATATCTCAGGGTTTTAATTTGCGTTTGTGAGTTACTTGTAGGTGAACATTATATTGTTCCGTTTATAGGTCATTTGTATTTTTCCTTTTTGAACTGTTCTTATTCTTTGCCCATTTCCCACAAGCGTTCAAACCAATTTCTTAAATATTTTTATGACCATCAACCAACACAACTAGCTTTTTTTTTTTTTTTTTTTTTGCTGTACGTGGGCCTCTCACTGTTGTGGCCTCTCCCATTGTGGAGCACAGGCTCCGGACGTGGAGGCTCAGAGGCCATGGCTCACAGGCCCAGCTGCTCCGCAGCATGTGGGACCTTCCTGGACGGGGGCACGAACCCTTGTCCCCTGCATCGGCAGGTGGACTCTGAACCATTGCACCACCAGGGAAGCCCCACAACTAGCTTTAAAAGATTATTGAAATAATTAGATTTGTTATGTCTATTCTTTTATTGCAAAACAATTTTTTTGTGCCGTGGCAAAAAATCCACATACTAAACACCTGGTATTCTTTAACATCAGCAGTGTTCATTTTACTAAACTCTTTATTCAATGTTTGTTTTAATGAAAATGAATAAAAGTGGTGACATTTACCAACATTATCTTATGTAATTTATTTGACCATTCTCTTATGGGGATTATCTTCATAAAAATACCTAAAATATGTCAAAAGAGATATTTCTTGTAAAAGTCAAAATTTAAGTGGTAGCCCTGTACTGCCACTGAAGGCAAAAATTTATATTCACCAGTATCTGAGCAGGCAGCATAACATGGAAGATTTCAAAGTTAGTTAGCATGAATTATCATAAAAATTGAAATCTCTGCTCGTATACCTGGTGGGTAACAGGAGCTGAGTTTTCACTCTTCTCACTGGCAGCCCTTTCCAAATGCTGTGCTTACCGCATGCCAAAACAATGCCTTTCAGTTTCTTACACAAAATCGTAGTTGCTTAAAGAAAATATATCCTTATAAAAACTAGAAATGTAGGTGGAAATTTGGGGGTAGAGGAACAATTTGAGATTGACAGTGGGAAATCAGAGTTTGATGAGGTTCAGGGACCAATCTGGTGAGAACAGAGGAGAGGGTAAGAAGAAAATGCTTCTGCAGAGTATGTGTAACCACCCTTCTCAAGTATTTACAGGAGATAAATAGTGGGCTTATTAATGCAGTTTAATAATTATTTCCATGTATTAATAAGAGATACGGTAATAGTACAAAATGATTTACTCCCTGAGTAAATCAAGCCTGAGGGAACAGCACATGGGGAGGCCCCGAAACAGGAGTGTGCTTGATTCTTAGCACGTTCAGCGATTATTTTGGAAACTTTATACTACTTCCTCAATTTCTTATTGAATTACTGTTTCACATTTAACTTCAAATCTATTAATTGCCCCAAATGAATAGAAAGTAGGGCATATAAAGTTTATGTTCAGGGGCTTCCCTGATGGCACAGTGGTTGAGAGTCCGCCTGCCGATGCAGGAGACACGGGTTCGTGCCCCGTTTCCGGGAAGATCCCACATGCCACGGAGCGGCTGGGCCCCTGAGCCATGGCCGCTGAGCCTGCGCGTCTGGAGCCTGTGCTCCGCAACGGGAGAGGCCACAACAGTGAGAGGTCCGCGTACCGCAAAATAAATAAATTAAAGTTTATGTTCATTAATGTATTTTCTTTTAGGCACACTTTTTTTTTAGTGTTAGAAATGTCTAAAGACAGAGGCTGATAGAAGTAGATGTCAGGGGAAAGATAAGCTGAATTAGGGTAGGTAGGATAGTGGGGAAAAAGTAGAATTTGTTAGTGTATAAATTTTAAACAAAAATGTTTTAGTGGGGCTTCCCTGGTGGGGCAGTGGTTGAGAATCCACCTACCAATGCAGGGGACACGGGTTCGAGCCCTGGTCCAGGAAGATCCCACATACTGCGGAGCAACTAAGCCCGTGCGCCGCAACCACTGAGCCTGCGCTCTAGAACCCGTGAGCCACAACTACTGAAGCTGGTGTGCCTAGAGCCCGTGCTCTGCAACAAGAGAAGCCACTGCAATGAGAAGCCCACGCACCACAGCAAAGAGTAGACCCCGCTCGCCGCAACTAGAGAAAAGCCTGTGCGCAGCAACGAAAACCCAATGCAGCCAAAAATAAATAAATAAATTTATTAAAAAAAAAATGTTTTAGTGGTGTGACTAATGACCTCTAATGACTAAAGAATTCAACATTGTTCTTATCCAAATATTGAATTCGAGACTTCCTTTTAGCTCAGCATCTTGATTTCCATACATGATTTAAGTTATGATAACAACAACAAAAAAAGTAGCATCTTAGGACAATGAGTCTTACAAAAGTTACATCAACATTTGGGTCCTGGATTTTGATTGATGGCTAATTGACCTGAGACAATGAGTTTATCCAGCCGCACTAATGGAACCAGGTGTATGATATCTATCTTTTCGGCTATCCTGTTTGGTGCTCCAGCTGACATCAAGTAAATATCCCTGACATCTAAATGAGCAGCAGTTATGGCATTAATAGAGTTTGCAAGATTAATCCAACCTTATGGAGTAAAATTTCCATATTCTTTTGTATCTATCGATCTATCTATCTATACCATTATATATAGGGCTATATGTAGGTATAAATAATAAGTACTGTTGTAAAACTCTATACATGACCATCAAATAATTATGAATTTCAAAAAATTCCAAGTGATTTCTCCAAGAGAATATGCAAATAATAAAAATTCAATGATATTTTCTGTACATATTATGATTTTTAAAACGATAAAGGTATTTTTTCTTGAAATCTTTCTTTCAATAAAGTCCTAAGGGAACACTAAAGGACTTAGTTCATCAAGATGTCAGCATATCTGTCCTTCACAGTATGTGCCACCCATCGAGAAAACTGTGCTCAGTATCCAAGAGCAGATCATGACTTTTACATTCTCAGGAATTCAACTTGGTCTAAAGAATCTGAGAATTGAAATCTTTGCAGAGGTTGACTTACAGGTAAGTACTATCACTTAAGAATTTCACATAGGATGTTCTATTTATCCTTAGCAAATACTTTTGCCCTAACAAAACAGAATATTTTATGCTTCTTTTCACAGGTAAGAGCAGTCCACATAAAGTGATTCCAAAGTGATGGAAGACTTCAGTTCTCACTCCCAAACTTTTTAAAGGAACTCTGTTACACTATACTTGAGCAATCTTTACAAGGACATTAGACTTTTTTGATACCTAGATAAATCTAGGCAGGGTATTCCTTGAGAGCTACAATGAAATCTGTAATGAATGTGGAGATGTTTGTATATTCTACTTAATTCAATTAAATAAATGTGTTAGATGCTTCCTTGGATATAAGTACGTGCACACTATTTTTGATCTTAGAGATTATTAGGTATAAGAAATTAATAAACTCTGTAATGTAGGGTGAAAAATTTTAAACTCAAGAAAAAAAAGACATTAAAAACTTAAAAGTGGTCATGAAGAACCTAGGGGCAAGATGGGAATAAAGACACAGACCTACTAGAGAATGGACTTGAGGATATGGGGAGGGGAAAGGGTAAGCTGGGACAAAGTGAAAGAGTGGCATGGACACATATACACTACCAAATGTAAAATAGATAGCTAGCGGGAAGCAGCCGCATAGCCCAGGGAGATCAGCGTGGTGCTTTGTGACCACCTAGAGGGGTGCGATAGGGAGGGTGGGAGGGAGGGAGATGCAAGAGGGAAGAGATATAGGGATATATGTATATGTATAACTGATTCACTTTGTTATAAAGCAGAAACTAATACACCATTGTAAAGCAATTATACTCCAATAAAAATGTTAAAGAAAATAAACAACTTTTACTGGGAATTAACCAGAGAAAATAGCAAGTTTTGAATCTAAAGAACAAATTCAGAGAGCAAGTAGTATTTATGACAGATCGTAAAGGAGAGTTTGGATAGTCATAAGTGGATGTGAGATGTTTTGTGGATGGAAAGGGAATTGCATAAACAAAGTTTTAGGGTGAAATGCACAGGATAGGTTCCTGCAACAGCAAACAAGCTATGTAAAATCGGAAATCTAACATTATTTTCACAGCAGTACTGTACCGGGAAAAGAATATGTATCTTTGAGCAGCAGCATCTTTGGAGACATGGGTTTAAAGTTTAATTCAAGAAGATGTATCTACCAATGCTGATTTGGAATGAATTTTATTGGGGAAATTATAAAATTAGCCCAGGCAAGAATTAATTGGTAACATTGGAAATAAGAAGTATGTAATACATTAAGAAAGTAAGACATTAAGTATGTAAGACATTAAGAAAGTAGATTATGTATGATCGAATGGCTGCCTGAGAAAGGAGTGCAGGGCACTTCCATCTGGTGACTAAGACATTGGTAGTGCCATTAATAAAAAATAGAGGGGTCAGCAGGAGTTCATGGTCACAGGGAACAATAATACAGTTATGGGCATCTTGAATTTACACTGCCATCGTAGCTGTTCTAGGAAGATGTGCAACAGGCTGCTGGAAGGCTGTGTCTGGAACAGAGAAAGAGGAAAGAAAAGTTTTGATGGAGTAGGAGGCATAGAAATGGGCATAAAAGTGGAACAGTCAGGAAAAATGAGGAGTGAGGATGAGGAAGCCGAGAGAGATCTTATAGCTGGCAGGTTCCGTGGAAATGTGAGGAGGTAAGGATGGAGCCCAAGAAGATATGGATGGTGTCCCAGAGCATCACTGCCTGGAGAAGGTCCTGCACTGATGGGAATGTTCTCCATCTATGCGGTCCAGCTTGGTGGCCAGCAGCCGCATGGGAATAGTGAGGACCTGAGTTGTAAATATTGTTTAATTTTAACTAGTTTCAACTTTAAATAGCCACATAGCTACTTCATTGATAAGTGCGTTACAGAGAGGACCAACACACTCTGTCTCACTGCAATTGCGTTTCCACTCAGCCACCAAGTGACACCCCTACAATAGCAACTGGAACATGTCCTTTCCATGCTTAAAATTTCCTAGTGGCTCTTCAGTGTCTGCAGTAAGGTCCAAGCTACTGCATCACAGCTCTGAGGAGGCATCTCCAATCTCACCCTCCCAGCCAAAGCCCCGGCCACATCAGCCTTCCCGAGCAGGCCGATCCTTTCCAGGCCAGGCCTTCATCCTCCTTTCTCTAATGCCCCTCCCTCATTTCCCCCTGCTCTTTCTAGTGTCCCTTCTTCTCAGTCTTTCAGGTCTCCGTGTAAGTGTCCTTCCTCAGAGGGGTCTCCCTTGAGCCCTTTATCTAAAATAGCCAGATGGCCCCCGTATTCTCCAACTCAACAATTTATTTCTTTTATGCCATGGACCATAATTTGCACTCAATCATCTATATATTACCCTCAGCCTCCCTTACTGGACTATAAACTCCCTGAGGGCAGGAATCATGTGTGTCTTCTATTTCTCAAACCTCTCAGAGTGCCTGGTATATGGTGTGTGCACAATAAATATTGGTTGAGTGTTGATCAAGTACCAACAAAGACTGCCTGACAAAGACTATGTAACTACAAACAAGTTTCCATAAATAATCTCTTGTTGCTGTGAAATGAGTCTGTTTTCAGCAAATAAATGCTCAGAGGAACTTATACAAACAGATTGGTAAAATATATACCTGGAAAAGTCTTTTAAAACAGAAGAAACTAAAATAATATGTGTTGAAAGACACAATTTGGGTAGTACTTCATGTGGAATAAAGTTGTGTAACTTTTGTACTTTGTAGAGCCTCAAGCCTGGAATTCCCAGCCTCTCTACCTCCACTCAGCTTCTTCCTGCACCAGAAGAAGATTTTATTTCTTAGCTACCCCTCCAGTGCCTACCTCTGATATATTCTTTAGGTTTCTACGACACTTGAAAACACTGCAACACTTTTGCTCAGGGTATTTTCTGGAATTGTCAATAATAATGGAAGGTAGACACTACTATTATTACCATTCATTTTAATTTTTAAAAATTTATTTATTTATTTATGTATTTACTTATTTTTCACTGTGTTGGTCTTTGTCGCTGTGCGAGGGCTTTTTCTGGTTGCGGCGAGTGGCAGCTACTCTTTGTTGCAGTGCGCGGGCTTCTCGTTGGGATGGCCTCTCTTTGTTGTGGAGCATGGGCTCTAGGCATGTGGGCTTCAGTAGTTGTGGCACGCGGGCTCAGTAGTTGTGGCTTGCAGGCTCTAGAGCACAGGCTCGGTAGTTGTGGTGCATGGGCTTAGTTGCTTCGCGGTATGTGGGATCTTCCCAGATCAGGGCTCCAACCCGTGACCCCTGCACTGGCAGGTGGAGTCTTAACCACTGCACCACTAGGGAAGCCTCATTAGTACCATTTAGAAAACAAAATAAAATAAAACATTTGGTTCTCATATTGACAGCGTTTAAGAGAAAGTGAAATGATCTGTTTTCGCTTGGAAATGCATGAGAAATTAGGACCAATTTATCACTCAGAAAAATAGTTGTTTACTTTCATTATATGAGTGAAATAAAGCAGCTGGCCTGTTGAACTGCTTCCATTACTTAAGTAACCAGAGAATGTTACTTTTAATAAAATTTTCTTTCAGTAGGAATGAAATTGATGGTGCATCATTTTTAAGTTTTTAAAAGACCTTTGTCTTTTAAAAGTTATGTATAAAGAAATTACATATATGAAAGCCAGTATTTTTCCTTAGTATTTAAAATGAGGGTTCATATCTACTGATTAAAAAGGTATCTCCAGGACAAGCAGCTCTTCCCCCCTGCCCCCTGTGTTATGCTTCCTGTTCCACTACTATGAATGTTTTTAAAAATACAAAAGGAAAAGGACAGTGATGGAAGAAGGAAATAAAAGGACAAAAATGAATAAAGTATAACTGAATATGCTAGGATGAAGCAGGCACATTTTACCTCAAAAATATGAGTTTACTAAATTCTAATTTTATTTCCATATCTAAATTAAAAATAAATTCCATGTATTTAATTTTTTATGCTGATGTGTAGTTTTTGTAAATGCCAAGGGTCTGGGAAATAAAGTTGGATTTAAAAAACAGCTTCAAATTCTAACTTTAACTCTATTCAAATACTTATATATCTTCCTTCATCTGAAATTTAGACCCATATCCAAATGAGTGACTCCAGAAAGCTGTTTGAAAAACATGAACTTTCTTAGATGGGTATAGATATAGATGGATATAGATAACATATGTGGGGTTTTTTTTGGGGGGGCAATGAATATATATGATTTTTTACAATTATTTTATTTTAAATAAGAGGCTACTGAGACGACAGATTTCACTACTTTTTTTTTCCCTCTCCATCTGACATTAATTAATTTATATATTTTTGCTGTATTGAGTCTCATTTCTGTGCGAGGGCTTTCTCTAGTTGTGGCAAGTGGGGGCCACTCTTCATCATGGTGCACGGGCCTCTCACTATCGTGGCCTCTCTTGTTGCAGAGCACAGGCTCCAGACGCGCAGGCTCAGTAGTTGTGGCTCATGGGCCTAGTTGCTCAGCGGCATGTGGGATCCTCCCAGAACATAGCTCGAACCCGTGTCCCCTGCATTAGCAGGCAGATTCTCAACCACTGTGCCACCAGGGAAGCCCGACATATGTGATTTTTAATGATATATTTTAGTAATATAAAATTAAGCCTTAAGTATAAAAAATAGTCCAATAAAGTTGTCCCCAAATTGAAGATAATCTTATGAATAATACTGTAAAATAACCTCTCTTTTGAACCCTTTTTCTAATTCCTTCATTTTCCTGTTGAATTTAACGTAGTTACTCCATGACCCATTACTTAGCACGTGGTGCCTGTTAATTAGATAATCATGAAACTTCCCTACATGGGAATACAGTACAGTCGGCTAATGTCCTACATTAAAGAATGAAAGCAAAATGGGTCTCTGTTTTAGTATTCTGAATAATAACTTGGGACGTAAAAATGAGACATATTTTATGAGCTTTGTAAGGTTCTTCTGATATAACTGTTGAACTTCTAGAATGTCTCTTCTGGAGAAGGAGTCTCTGTACTATGTGAATTACAAATTTTGTATCATTAATTTGTTGCTGGACTATGCCTCCTTAGGTAGAGAATTTGAGAAAATAAAAGGCAGATGAGTCTCAAGTGGTGAAAATTACAACATGAGTCCTTGAAAGACTATGTCTTTCCTTTATCTTCCTCCCTTGCCCAAAGGGGCATGTTAGAAAATAGATAATTACCTTGTGAGCTCATGTTGTATACACAGATGGATTGGTTAGTATGAAAAGAGAATTGCAGATGAGGTAATTATTTAGATAGCTCTGTCAAAACACTAACTCATTCTGATCTTAAAAATTTAAATGAGTCTGAGGAACATGTGGTGTTCCCCAGTCATTTGGGCATAAACATTTCATTTCAAATCATAAGAGTTAGGATACAAGCTTAAGTTGTTACTTTAAATAACTATTAATCCAATTGCTATGTGAATTAACATATTGTTGTTGTTGTTGTTGTTGTGGTACGTGGGCCTCTCACTGTTGTGGCCTCTCCCATTGCGGAGCACAGGCTCCGGACACAGAGGCTCAGAGGCCATGGCTCATGGGCCCAGGCGCTCCGCGGCATGTGGGATCTTCCCAGAATGGGGAACGAACCTGTGTCCCCTGCATTGGCAGGCAGACTCACAACCACTGTGCCACCAGAGAAGCCCTAACATATTTTTTTAATTTCAGTGTTCTAGTGTGTATATAATTAGGTGGGATTCCATTATCATTTGGTGATTCCTAATGGATTGCATTTTTAGGTTATCAAAAAGCATATTTTGAAAAAAAGAAAACACTGTTGTCAAAATCTAGATCTCATAGGTAAAGGGAGTGAGTGGGAAAAATAATTGAAGTGGTATTAAGTGCATTTTTTAAACACAAGAAACAAAAAGTCTAGAAGGCATTCCCCTCTGAAACAGAGCATAATTATTAACATAATAATCCTTTCCCAGATGTAACTCTACTCTGGCATACCCTTTTTCCTTAATTCAGAAATATTCCATTGACTTCACAAGCTGATGATTCTGCTGAGACTGATTTTTTTCCCCTAAGTTCAATGTGTGCAGACTATACTTCCTGACTAAATGTTTGAAATGAGTCACACTGACTTGAAATATAATGTCTTTTGCACTCTCATTTTTCTTTGTTTTATTTTTGCAAGTCTTGTGGAATGTGTATTTAGGGTCCAGGATTTGCAAATTTTTGTGATGCTTAAGAGGGCATCTTTCTGGGTCTGGGGTTCTAGAATGTACCAAGAGGGTGGAATTGAACAAATCTCTCTGTATTCTATGCCATAGATCTGCCATGTGTTCTATAGGAGGGGAGGAGTATTTGTTGTATGCAAGCATTTAAGAGGATTAAACTAAATTTCTCACACATGAAAATATTCCATGTCTCAAAACATTAGTGTATAAATGTTATGTCTTGCTGTCTCAAAATTTGACTTTGGTAGAGGATGAAGATATTACACAGTATGTCAGTTATTCATATCAGTGTTTCCTGATGAGTAAAGTCACGAAGAAACTTGTTACAAATACAGAATATCCAAGGCCCACAGCAGGTAAATGAAATGTGAACATGTAGGGGGTGGGGAGGTGGCCAGGAATGTTAAGGGATGTCACTTCTTTGATGAATGGTTATCAGTGTATATATTCTTGAAGAAACAGTTTATAACAAAACTGAACTACACTAGCAGACAAAAAAAAAGTTATAAAGAATCAAAGTAATAGTTTTTAAAAACAAAATATTTCATTTGTTATTAAAGGAAGTTATGGAATTGAGGACAAAAGTGAATTGAAAACTGGTAAATCTTTGTGTGGGCAACAATTTCGTGTGGGGAACTTAAAGTTCTGGAAAAAGACAAGAGTCAGAAACAAGGTTAGCACAGCCTTTCTTTGAACTGAAAAGATTAATGGAACTGGAAGCTTCTTTTAAGGGGAACATAAACACTTAATGATGGATAAAAGAAGGAGAAGGATAGGGATTCAGGTACAAGTAATCCCTGAAAACTACAATTCCCTTGGAACTGGTTGACCTGGCAGATAATAATCACATAGGGTTTTGAAAAATATATAAAAGAACTGGAGAATTTATAATAGTTTCTGAAAGTACTTTATGTCCTGATACACACTTACATAGAGAGGAGACCAGATGAAAAATCCACATTACCTTGGAACCATGGTCAGAGATTGCCATGATATGATGCAGAAGATTCTCTATTCAAAAGATAGTCCTGGGCACTGTGCCAGGTGATACATCTGAAGGGTCAGGTGAATGTGCTGTAAAGAACCTTGGAGGAGAGATTGGTTCAAGATGGCAGAGTAGGAGGACGTGCTCTCACTCCCTCTTGCAAGAGCACTGGAAGAACAACTAACTGCTGAACAATCATCAACAGGAAAACACTGGAACTCACTAAAAAATATACCCCACATCCAAAGACAAAGGAGAAGCCACAATGAGACAGTAGGAGGGGCGCAATCACAATAAAATCAAATCCCATAACTGCTGGGTTGGTGACTCACAAACTGGAGAACACTTATACCACAGAAGTCCACCCACTGTAGTGAAGGTTCTGAGCCTCATGTCAGGCTTCCCAACCTGGGGGTCTGGCAATGGGAGGAGGAATTCCTAGAGAATCAGACTTTGAAGCCTAGCAGGATTTGATTGCAGAACTTCGACAGGAATGGGGGAAACAGAGACTCCACTCCTGGAGGGCACACACAAAGTAGTGTGCACATTGGAACCCAGGGTAAGTAGCAGTGACCCCATAGAAGACTGAATCAGACCTACCTGCTAGTGTTGGAGGATCTCCTGCAGAGGCAGGGGGTGGCTGTGTCTCACCATGAGGACAAGGACACTGGCAGCAGAAATTCTGGGAAGTACTCCTTGGCGTGAGCCCTCCCAGAGTCTGCCATTAGCCCCACCAAAGAACCCAGGTAGTTTCCAGTGTTGGGTCACCTCAGTCCAAACACCAACAGGGAGGGAACCCAGCCCCACCCATCAGCAGACAAGCGGATTAAAGTTTTACTGAGCTCTGCCCACCAGAGCAACACCCAGCTCTACCCACCACCAGTCCCTCCCATCAGGAAATCTGCTCAAGCCTCTTAGATAGCCTCATCCACCAGAGGGCAGGCAACAGAAGCAAGAAGAACTATAATCCTGCAGCCTGTGGAACAACAACCACATTCATGGAAAGAGAGACAAGATGAAAAGGCAGAGGGCTATGTACCAAATGAAAGAACAAGATAAACCCCCCAAAAAACAAGTAAATGAAGTGGAGCTAGGCAACCTTCCAGAAAAAGTATTCAGAATAATGATAGTGAAGATGATCCAGGACCTTGGAAAATAAATGGAGGCAAAAATTGAGAAGATGCAATAAATGTTTAACGAAGACCTAGAAGATTTAATGAACAAACAAACAGAGATGAACAATCCAATAACTGAAATGAAAACTACACTAGAAGGAATCAATAGCAGAATAACTGAGGCAGAAGAATGAATAAGTGACCTGGAAGACAGAATGGTGGAATTCGCTGCTACAGAACAGAATAAAGAATGAAAAGAAATGAAGACAGCCTAAGAGATCTCTGGGAAAACATTAAACATAACAACATTCACATTATAGGGCTCCCAGAAGGAGAAGAGAGACAGAAAGGACTTGAGAAAATATTTGAAGAGATTGTAGTTGAAAACCTTCCTAACATGGGAAAGGAAATAGCCACCCAAGTCCAGGAAGGACAGAGAGTCCCACACAGGTAAACCCAAGGAGAAACACACCGAGACACAGGGTAATCAAACTGGCAAAAATTAAAGACAGAAAAATTATCGAAAACAGCAAGGGAAAAATGACAAATAATATACAAGGGAACTCCCATAAGGGTAACAGCTTATTTCTCAGCAGAAACTCTACAAGCCAGAAGGGAGTGGCATGATATACTTAAAGTGATGAAAGGGAAGAACCTACAACCAAGATTACTCTACCTGGCAAGGATCTCATTCATATTCGATGGAGAAATCAAAAGCTTTACAGACAAGCAAGTGCTAACAGAATTCAGCACCAAAAAACCAGCCCTACAACAAATGCTAAAGGAACTTCTCTAAGTGGGAAACACAAGAGAAGAAAAGGACTGACAAAAACAAACTCAAAACAATTAAGAAAATGGTAATAGGAACATAAATATCAGTAATTACCTTAAACGTGAATGGATTAAATGCTCCAACCAAAAGACACAGGCTCACTGAATGGATACAGAAACAAGACCCATATATATATATATGCTGTCTACAAGAGACCCACTTCAGACCTAGGGACACATACAGACTGAAAGTAAGGGGATGGAAAAAGATATTCCATGCAAATGGAAATCAAAAGAAAGCTGGAGTAGCAATACTCATATCAGAAAAAATAGACTTTAAAATAAAGACTATTAGAAGAGACAAAGAAGGACACTACATAATGATCAAGGGATCAATCCAAGAAGAAGATATAACAATTATAAATATATATGCTCCCAACATAGGAGAACCTCAATACATAAGGCAACTGCTAATAGCTATAAAAGAGGAAATTGACAGTAACACAATAATATTGGGGGACTTTAACACCTCACCTACACCAATGGACAAATCATCCAAAATGAAAATTAATAAGGAAATACAAGCTTTAAATAATATATTAAACATGATGGACTTAATTGATATTAATAGGACATTCCATCCAAAAACAGCAGGTTACACTTTCTTCTCAAGTGCACACAGAACATTCTCCAGGATAGATCACATCTTGGTTCACAAATCAAGCCTCAGTAAATTTAAGAAAATTGAAATCATATTAAGCATCTTTTCTGACCACAACGTTATGAGATTAGAAATCAGTTACAGGGGAAAAAAAAACGTACACAACACAAACACATGGAGGCTAAACAGTACATTACTAAATAACCAAGAGATCACTGAAGAAATCAAAGAAGAAATCAAAAAATACCCAGAGACAAATAACAATGAAAACAGGACAATCCAAAACCTATGGGATGCAACAAAAGCAGTTTGAAGAGGGAAGTTTATAGCAATACAAGCCTACCTCAAGAAACAAGAAAAACCTCAAAAAACAATCTAACCTTACACCTAAAGGAACTAGAGAAAGAAGAACAAACAAAACCGAAAGTTAGTAGAAGGAAAGAAATCATAAAGATCAGAGCAGAAATCAATGAAATAGAAACGAAGAAAACAATAGTAAAGATCAATAAAATTAAAAGCTGGTTCTTTGAGAAGATAAACAACATTGATAAACCATTAACCAGACTCATGAAGAAAAGAGGGAGGGGACTCAAATCGATAAAATTAGAAATGAAAAAGGAGAAGTTACAACAGACACTGCAGAAATACAGAGCATCCTAATAGACTACTACAAGAAAATCTATGCCAATAAAATGGACAACCTGGAAGAAATGGACAAATTCTTAGAAAGGTATAACCTTCCAATACTGAACCAGGAAGAAGTAGAAAATATGAACAGACCAATCACAAGTAATGAAATTAAAAGTGTGATTAAAAATTTTCCAACAAACAAAAGTCCAGGACCAGATGGCTTTAGAGGTGAATTCTATCAAACATTTAGAGAAGAGCTAACACCCATCCTTCTCAAACTCCTCCAAAAAATTGCAGACAACAGAACACTCCCAAACTCATTCTATGAAGCCACCATCACCCTGATACCAAAACCAGACAAAGATACTACAAAAAAAGAAAATTACAGACCAATATCACTGATGAATAGATGCAAAAATCCTCAACAAAATACTAGGAAACAGAATCCAATAACACATTAAAAGGATAATACACCACGATCAAGTGGAATTTATCCCAGGGATGGAAGGATTCTTCAGTATATGAAAATCAATCAATGTGATACACCATATTAAGAAATTGAAGAATAAAAACCATATGATCATCTCAATAGATGCAGAAAAAGCTTTTGACAAAATTCAACACCCATTTAGGATAAAAACTCTCTAGAAAGTAGGCATGGAGGGAACCTACCTCAACATAATAAAGGCCATATATGACAAACCCACAGCAAACATCATTCTCAACGGTGTAAAAATGAAACCATTTCCTCTAAGATCAGGAAAAAGACAAGGATGTCCACTCTTACCACTATTATTCAACATAGTTTTGGAAGTCCTAGCCATGGGAATCAGAGAAGAAAAAGAAATAAAAGAATACAAATTGGAAAAGAAGAAGTAAAACTGTCACTGTTTGCAGATGACATGCTACTATACACAGAGAATCCTAAAGATGCCAGAAGAAAACTCTTAGAGCTAATCAATGAATTTGGTAAAGTAGCAGGATAAAAAATTAATGCCAGAAATCTCTTGCATTCCTATACATTAATAATGAAAAATCTGAAAGAGAAATTAAGGAAACACTCCCATTTACCATTGCAACAAAAAGAATAAAATACCTAGGAATAAACCTACCTAGGGAGAAAAAAGACCTGTATGCAGAAAACTATAAGACACTGCTGAAAGAAAGTAAAGATGATACAAATAGATGGAGAGATATACCATGTTCTTGGATTGGAAGAATCAACATTGTGAAAATGACTGTACTACCCAAAGGAATCTACAGATTCAATTCAATCCATATCAAATTATCAGTGGCATTTTTTACAGAACTAGAACAAAAAAATCTTAAAATTTGTATGGAGACAAAAGAGACCCCAAATAGCCAAAGCAGTCTTGAGGGAAAAAAATGGAGCTGGAGAAATCAGACTCCCTGACTTCAGACTATACTACAAAGCTACAGTAATCAAGACAATACGGTACTGGCACAAAAACAGAGATATAGATCAATGGATCAGGATAGAAAGCCCAGAGATAAACCCACGCACCTATGGGCAATTAATCTATGACAAAGGAAGCAAGGATATACAATGGAGATAAGACAGTCTCTTCAATAATTGGTGCTGGGAAAACTGGACAGCTTCATGTAAAAGAATGCATTTAGAACACTCCCTAACACCATACACAAAAATAAACTCAAAGTGGATTAAAGACCTAAATGTAAGACTGGACACTATAAAACTCTTAGAGGAAACATAAGAAGAACCCTCTCTGACATAAATCACAGCAAGATCTTTTTTGATCCACCTCCTAGAGTAATGGAAGTAAAAACAAAAATTAATGAATGGGACATAATGAAACTTAAAACCTTTTGCAAGGCAAAGGAAACTACAAACAAGATGAAAAGACAACCCTCAGAATGGGAGAAAATATTTGCAAACAAATCAATGGACAAAGGGTTAATCTCCAAAATATATAAACAGCTCATCCAGCTCAATATTAAAAAAAAACAAACAACCCAATCCAATAATGGGCAGAAGACCTAAATAGAGATTTCTTGAAACAAGACATACAGGTGGCCAAGAAGCACATGAAAAGATGCTCAACATTACTAATTATTAGAGAAATGCAAATGAAAACTACAATGAGGTATCACCTCACACCAGTTAGAATGGGCATCATCAGAAAATCTACAAACAACAAATGCTGGAGAGGGTGTGTAGAAAAGTGAACCCTCTTGCAGTGTTGGTGGGAATGTAAATTGATACAGCCACTATAGAGAACAATATGGAGGTTCCTTAAAAAATAAAAATAAAATTACTGTATGACCCAGCAATGCCACTGCTGGTCATATACCCAGAGAAAACCATAATTCAAAAAGACACGTGCACCCCAATGTTCGTTGCAGAACTATTTACAATAGACACATCAGGGAAGCAACCTAAATGTCCATCGACAGACAAATGGATAAAGAATATTTGGTACGTATATACAATGGAATATTACTCAGCCATGAAAAGGAACGAAATTGGGTCATTTGTAGAGACGTGGATGAATCTAGAGACTCATACAGAGTGAAGTAAGTCAGAAAGAGAAAAACAAATGTCGTATATTAAAGCATATATGTGGAACCTAGAAAAATGGTACAGACGAACCAGTTTGCAGGGCAGAAATTGAGACACAGATGTAGAGAACAAATGTATGGACACCAAAGGGAGAAAGAGGGGGGAGGGTGGGTGGTGTGATGAATTGGGAGATTGGGATTGACATATATACACTAATATGTATAAAATGGCTAACTAATAAGAACCTGCTGTATAAAACAATAAATAAAATTCAAAAAAAATTGATAGTCCTTAGCTGTTAGAGAGAAAGAGAGAGAGAGAGAGAGAGAAGTTATTTTTTTAAAGTTACAAGTCTAAAGTTATGGAGCAAGCAGAAAATTATGAGAAGAATTTTCCTTTAGTCAAGAACCAGTTTTTCTCTTTTTAATTGACTGTAACCTCTCCCAACTGTCACCTTCCTGCCTTAATAAATCCTACTAGAAAAAGGTAATCTCGTAGGTGTGTACGTTTCACAGAACACAAACCTATTTCTTGCTTGGGAAGCACAAGTTATGTGGGGAAAGGAGAGAAACAGTAAAGGGAATGAGAATGGAGATGGGGATTGAACATCTGATGTTTCATTAAGAATTTTAAAGAAAACTAATATTCTAAATTGTCACCTGATCCCACCCGATCATCACAGATAAAAATGCCTGTCTGCTGGGCTAGGCAACTTGATTCTCTTGCTTCTCCCGATAGTAAGAAAGATGGTTTCTAACACATGATTCGTAGAATCAGAGCCTATAGCTTTAAACAAACAAACAAAGCAAAAAACATTCTCTTATCTGTAAGTCAATAAATCTCTTGGTCCCCTGCCACACCCAGCTGCCAGTCTAGGTACCTCACCTGGGTTACAAGATCAACCTTAGACTTAATTTTTTCTCCCGGCTTCACTGAGGTATTAGAGTTTAACCTCAGCCGTGTTTTTTCCAGGCTAGAACACAGTTAGCAATAAACCCACCAACTGATCTAAACTGGTGTATGTGTAGCTGGTGGGAGGGTGGTTAGATAGTGAAGAAATAAACGGATTGCAGAAGGAAGAGGAAATGAAGATAATTTTATTGTAAAACATCAACACTTCAGATTTAATATATCTACTACGAGAAATGCAGAGAAACACATTATATATAGCAAAGCTCCAGAGTGTTTTGAGAGAAAATTTACTTTTGGCACTTATTTTTAAAAGAGTGGAGATAGAGCATGACTCCCCAGCCCTTAGATTTGGACAGCACACATGATTTTCTTCCAAAGAGTACAGTATGGCAAGAGGGGGGAGAATAACTTCACAGTGGAGATGAGAAACCAGTCAACACTACCCCATTATATCCAGGTGACCAAGGTCAGCATCAGTAGTGATCAGTCATCTTCATGGTATGTACCCTGGATATAATGTGATGAGAATGGTACCTTACCTCTGTGACCTTCCTCCCCAAGCCCCATAACTTCAGTCTAATCATAAGAAAAATATCAGGCAAATGCCAGTTGAGAAACGTTCTATAAAATACCTGACCAGAACTCTTCAGAACTGTTAATGTTATCAAAAACCAGGAAAGTCTGGGAAGCTGTCATAACCCAGAGGACCCTTAGGAGACTTGACAACTAAATCTAATGTGGTGTCCTGGCTGGGATCTTGGAACAGAAAAAAAAGACTTTAAAATCTAAGGAGATCTGAAAAATATGGACTTTAGTTACTAAAAATGTAACATGAGTAGTATTGGTTCATGAGTAGTGACAAATGTACCATAGTAATGGAAGATTTTAACAATAGAGCAAACTGGGTGTATGGTGGCAGGAACTCTGTGTATTATCTTCCAAATTTTCTGTACATCTAAGAGTAACCTAAAAGAGTTAATTTAAAAAAATTAGTTTACAGCTACCTACAACTTAATATTAAAAGGCTTTTGGAAAAAAATTGTGTGCGATAAAACTATTCCTTAGATAAATGCTTTTGCCATTCTTACATCATTATTATAATATCTATGTAACAAACTGTAAGCCAAATGGACTAAAATGTTAAATATAAAAAACTAAATATAGCAATAATAGGACCACATATGTCTCAGAAAAGTATTTTTCTAAGATTTAATGTGTTAGAAAGAAAAAGTTAGAAAAGATTAGTATATACATATTTTTAAACCTCTGCCTAAACAATGTGAAGCATATATAACACTATTAAAAGTTTAAAATATACTATTTAAAGACTCCAGTAAACCAATATTTTTAAATTAAGTGTTCAACAGATGACTAAGAACAAAACGTGAACACTATGGTGAGGGTAAACGCAAAATATGGAACTTGACATTTTTCCTTGTAGGTGATAAAATAAGACATTAAACACAGTGCCTGGCACACAGTAGTTAAATCACCAATTTAAAAAATATATATATAATAATTAACAATAAGGTAGCAGTCAAATGAACATACTCTCATATTGTTTGGTGGCAGTGAAAAAATTTAATGGTAGTGGGAAAATAATAACGCAAAATCATTAAAATTACTATTACCTTTGATCCTGTAATTCCATTTCTAAGAATGTTCTTAAGTGTATTTGTTACCTACTGCTGCATAACCAGAAGTACAGGTCTACGGAGATTCACAGATCATGGCTAAATGCTTGGATAGATTGTCAGGGACTCGGGAGGAACGTGCTTGGAAAATTGGTCACAAGGAAGTCTGGGGAGGAGGTACATGGATAGACCTCTCCAAGTAGGCAAACTAATTTGAAGATATGTATATCTCATTCAACCAGTGGAACCACTTCCATCATGGAAAGGGCAACATCTACTAAAACAGACACTCTTCTTTCCCCACACCGCTTCTGCCAACACTGTCATCTGTGGGTTTATAGAAGGTCTTATCCACTGTTGTGACATTCCAAAGAGCAGCTCTTCTAACATAGGAATTCATTTCCCAGTAAATGAAACATGATGGTTTTCCCATGCTGTGGCACTATTGTTCTTACAATGTCCCCTACATCTGTTCCCCAAGTCTGTATTAGTAATATATTTCTGGATAATGTACTGTCATAAAGTGGACATGACTAAGAGTAGGGATGACTCCTTGCAAACCTTCTATTACTCATGGCATCAGGTTTTTAGTAACGTCATCCTGGTGTATAGAGAATCCACAATTTTGTACCACGTATTTTCTTATCTGTATTCTGAAACCAGGCTACAAGTAATTAGGATACTGTTAGTTGAGATTTCAACACCAAATTGTGATTAATATACTTGGTTGTATGTTATGTTATATATATCATATATATATATATATATATGGTATACATATATATGATAACCTTGAAAAAAAGCCGTGAAAGAGTCTACAATCTTGTTTAGATAAGGTGTTGGAGGGACTAACTATATTCTTTGCTATAAATGTGAAAAAAATTCATTTTCCAAATATAATCATATGCTCCTTTTCCCATTTGGCTGATAAACTGAAAAAAAGTCCTACCTAATGAACTTGGCACTAGAACTCTCAACTTAACCTCTGTGTGATGGAGTAGAATGAAGGGCTTAGACAATGTGATTTCAAAGTCTCTCTGACCTCATGTAATAAGATGCTTTCGATGTATTTTTAAATTGTTTTATACCAGGGAGAACCCCTTTGCAAGGTCTCTGCTGCCTGTGAAGTCTCTCTGAGTATGAAATATAGAAACAAATATCAATCCACATGTTCTGATATGTAAGAATGTATTTATGGGTATAGAATTGTTTAATTGGACTCCTCTAGAAATCTAGGACATATAATTTAATCCGGGACAAAGATTAAAAAACTAATTGGCCCATAATTTCCTTTTCTGAATTGAACTCACTATCAATAGGCCCAGTGATCTAACCATGAAAGAAGTCTTTTGTGAAAAGGAGATAAATTGTCTGGGGAGACAAGAGCAACTTTCTAAGTAACAGTCAATGATAAATGATGACAGTATATAATGGATATGACAGTCTGAAGTTAAACAGCTTCAGGATAATAATAATGATGATGATGATGATGTTAAACAGTATTGTGGCTCTAAATCTCTTACTACTTAAAATCGAGAAGTAGCCGAAATGATCTATCCTGTAATGAAAAGCCACCATGAAAGTACGGAGTACCTATCTCTTAATGAATGGAACGAGATTACAAATTTGATGATGATATTTCAAAAACATTATAAGCTATCCAACGCATATTTATTTGCTTCAGTATGTATTTATTATTCTAGGGATCAGACTTTTAATCATGAAAGAGCTAACCAGCCAATATCCTATTAGTATTCTTTAATAGAAAGTCCTACCTAATTAGGATGCCTACAATTGAATTACTGCTATTTGAAACTTGATAAAATGACAATACTGCCTGTAATACTGATAACACTTGTAATACCTATAACACCCTAAGAGCAATAACTAAATCTCACTCACTTACTCAATCTGAAGAAATTCTAGCCATCTCTCAAGGCCCTTTTGAGGAATCAAACCAAATAATTTAGTTAGACCTTTCAGCACACAGTGGCATATATAAGGGGTCCTCTACCAAGTTCAGTCTGAAAGTCAGACATTAGGTTTGAGCTATGAGATGGAATAGCCAGATTCTATGTAGGTGTGAGAAATTCTGAAGTCTAGAGCTGCTAACAGGTAGAATTTTTAAAATTTATTTTATTGAAGTATAGTTGTTTTGCAATGTTGTGTTAATTTCTGCTTACAACAAAGTGATATATATATATATATATATATATATATATATATATATGTTCTTTTTTATATTCTTTTCCATTATGGTTTATCAGGGTATTGAATATAGTTTCCTGTGCTAAACAGTAGGGCTTCATTTTTTATCTATCTTATATATAATAGTTTGCATCTGTTAATCCCCAATTCCCAATCCATCCCTCCCCCACTCCCTCCCCCTTGGCAACCACAAGTCCTAACAGGTAAAAATCAATTACTGAAACTGGTAAGAAAGGTATTTAGGAACTCGTGGAGCTACTAAGGACTGGAGAGGGACTATCTAGTCCAAAGAATTTTTTTCCATAGAAGAAGACTGGCCTTAATTGCTAGATCTTCAGACATTTAAATAGAAGTCAGAAATATAGATCTCCTGTGAAATTCTTAAGGCATGTTTTAGGCACTGATATGTATTTAAAAAGCTATAACAGGTATTTCCTAGGCAATCTAAACTTTTTTAAACATGGTCTAAGTTTATTTCTTCTAAAAGTTTGAAAATGAAAGGAGATAGAGCAAAATTTAAGTGGCAGGACATTTTAGGCAGGCTTGATGGGAGTATAACATTCTTCTGGGTGACCTCAGGTTTCTAGTTTAGTAATTTCAGCATCACATGATCTCTGAGAAAGCACGCCCCGGACTCGTCTAATGATTAACATTAGGAAAAGTGCCAACAGGGAACTCTAATCAATACTCTGTAATGGCCTATATGGGAAGGAATCTAAAAAAGAGTGGCTATATGTATAACTGATTCACTTTGCTGTACACCTGAAACTAACACAATATTGCAAATCAACTATACTTCAATAAAATTTTTTAATAAAGAGAAAAGTGCCTAAATAGGCATGAAAGTATTCATTTTGAGAATCATATTTCGAAAAGACTTGTGTGAGAATGTCCCTGCAAGTACAACTATGTTAGAAACAAAATAATGCAAACGACTGTGCCTGTGGAAGTGACCCAGGGCTCAGTGGGATCAGTATTTCATTGCATTTTGACTGCAGAACTGAGTTAGTTGTGACTTGAAAGAGATACCCACATCATTGCCCAAACCAGGGCATTGCCATAGTGATGAAGAGTGAATTTGCACTGTGGTCTCCTACTGTGAGAACCTCTCTCTTCAGTTACATTCCCTAAAGCTCAGCTTTTAGAAAATGTTTCCTATATGTGCCTGAAGTCCAGAGCCACCTCCAGCTTACAATTGCCTGTGAGGTATACAATCTCCTATTCATTTATATAGATTTACAAGGATTAGGACCTTTCTGAGTTTTCGTGTAATTTACTTACTTGACTTTTTTTTTTGTAATCTGTAGACTTTTAAAAAAACTGTTCAGTGCCAATTTTAAAATTATTATCCTAGTTAACATGAATGTTAATATTTATTATAAAATTTGTATTGTAATATTTATTGTAAAAACCCCAAACAGTACAAGAGTATACGGATCACATACTTTCATACTTCCCCATCTGACCTTGATACAAAGAGGTCACCAATGTCGGTGTGATCCTTCGGAGACATTTGTACATGCATGCAAGCACACACAGGAGCACACTCGTGTTTTAGTGAAGGTCTGAATAAATGGAATCAGGTGCAAGTTATGTGACACTTTATTCACTTCACAATGTGCCTTTGGAGGTTCTTCCAAGTCTATACACACGCATCTGCTTCATCTTTCATTGCTTGCAAAATAGTCTGTATTTTTGGCTGTATCCTAATTTCATTCTTGCTTATTGATAGATATTTAGGTTGTTTCCATGGACATACTTCCAACCATGGGCCTCCAAGAACCCTCTGTTGTGACTTTCTGTTTTGCATGTTTCTGTCATGATCCTGTTTCAAATACTGAAACTAATCCCCAGAGCCATTTCTTCCCCAAACACCCAATCTAATGAAGCTCTATTGTGATTTCAGTGATGTTAGGACCATTAAGAATGTAAGTCTTCCTTTTCTTGTAATTTAAAGGAAGGCATGTTCATACAATTGATGCCGTTACCTGAGAATTGAATTTTACTCCGCTTATAAAGATGGACATGACCACTGTGTGTGGCTGCCAACTTTGGCTCATACTGGATGACATCATAATGAAGAAAATGTATGTTTAGGTTGATGGAGCTGTCTCCTTTGTATTACATTATCTGACCAGTGTATAGCATCATTATACTTTATAATCATATCTTTAGTAATAGTCCCAGATAACAGGTCCAAAACCATGTCGAGCTTTTAGAGCTCTATTCCTAAAGATGAACAACATATGACTTAGTATACATATATAAGAGCCCTCTAATTCATCCTCAGGTTTATGCTGTCAGTGCTACTTTTATCCTTTCTGCAGCCGACATAAACTCCACAAAGCCTCTTCCCGAGCCTCTGACGTTAAGAATAACGAATAATAAGTTCATCCTGTTTTGTACTCTGTGAGATCTCATAATTTACTGTCCATAAGGATTGAGGAAAAACACTTCCTTTATTATGGACTAAAGCTGTAGGGCTACTTGTGAATAGATATATTTTGTAGCAAAATATGCGGTGATCTCTTTTAATCACTAAGCAATGAGGCCTCTAGCAGGCTTCCCTTTCTGCTTGTTGGCCAAGCAGATAATTACAGGTGTCCCACTTCAGAGACACCTGCTGCAGGCTGGTCCATGACCTCCATCCTCCACTTCATCTCTGCCCAGCATGGAGCACGGCGCCTCGCTTCACAGCGGTTTATTTTTTTCTTTTTTTTCTTTTTTTTTTTTTGCGGTACGCGGGCTTCTCACTGCTGTGGCCTCTCCCGTTGCGGAGCACAGGCTCCGGACGCGCAGGCTCAGCGGCCATGGCTCATGGGCCCAGCTGCTCCGCGGCATGTGGGATCTTCCCGGACCAGGGCACGAACCCGTGTCCCCTGCATCGGCAGGCGGACTCTCAACCACTGCACCACCAGGGAAGCCCTCACAGCAGTTCTTTGTCTCCAAACTGTAAATGAGTTTTACAAATTAGATTAAAAAGTTTCCCAAGTTTTCAAACTTTATTCTTCCCTCTAGCTGTTGTCCCAGTTTCCTCCTCTCTCTTCACAGTTACAGAACGGACGAACTTGATCACGGTCTCCATTTTCTCACCACCTACTCTCCTTAAATACATGAATTTAGTTTCCCTCCCTGTATTCTAGAGGAATTGTGCTGAAAACAAATTTTTTCAAATGCTCCCTTCCTGACTTTTAGAAATAACATATAATCATTGTGGATAACTTGGAAAAGACAACGAATTATAAAGACACACAAAAATTGTTTATTTCACACAGAGGTAAATACTGTGGGCCTATTTTTGTCTTTTGGGTTTCTTTTTGAGTTGTTTGCTTGTTTGGTTGGTTGGTTTTTTTTACTGTGCTTATAAATATAGCAAGAACATTTTCCTTTGCCATTAAAATTTCTTGTTAATGGTTTTTAAGTGCTGCATTCATTTCATTAATTCCTAGTTGCTTAGTTTCTGATTGTTTGCTATTAGAAACTAACAAACATTTGATCATACATGTTTGACCACATCTCCAGTATTTTGAATCAGATATTAGTATATTCAGGAAAGTAGAGTTGCCCAGTCAATACACAATATTGACAGTTTTAAAGTTCCTGGTAAAAATCGCCTTGTTGCTAAAGACAAAGGTTGAGATAGTTCGGATTCCAGGAGCATTCTCTGAGCGTTCACTTCGTGAAATGAGCTCTTAAAAGGATTGTCTCACTTTGAACTTTTGCTAATCTATTAAAATAATTTTTTGTTCTTGCAATTCATCTTATCTGCTTTGCTAGTGGAGTTAGCGTGTGTATTAGTTATTATCATTTTTGTCTGTTTTTTTTTTTTTTTTTTTTTTTTGCGGTACACGGGGCTCTCACTGTTGTGGCCTCTCCCGTTGCGGAGCACAGGCTCCGGATGTGCGGGCTCAGCGGCCGTGGCTCACCGGCCCAGCCGCTCAGCGGCATGTGGGATCTTCCCGGACCGGGGCACGAACCCGCGTCCCCTGCACCAGCAGGCGGACTCTCAACCACTGCACCACCAGGGAAGCCCTGTCTGTTAATTGTGTATTCATGTAACAGTACCACAGATATCTTTGCCGATTTGCTGTTAAACCTTAGCTTATGTTTATGATGTTTCTGATAAACCAAATCTTTACTGTGTACAGAAAGCCTTCGACAGTAAAATCTCTTATGTCTGTGACTATTAGCCTGTGTAACCACCACTTTCTCTTTTTCCTCCCTTTTTCTTGCCCTCCTGTTCTCTTCCTCCTGCCACTTATCTGTGAGACAGTAGACAAGGCTATTCATCTTCATAAACCTCAAAACAACGTTATACATACATGAAGGGTAATTGTACGTCGTACTGTGAAGCACAGTGTCTGGCACACTCTGTAATTCTGACTGAGGTTTGTAGTTTTGCTTCAGAAAGCTTTTGCGTATTTATTGCTAAATTAATTGCTTGTGTTATAATTTTAGTATACTTTAAGAAAATATTTATACTTTATTATTTTTGATTATAGTCAGGCTATTAATTGGGGTATTTTATCACATATGCAGACATAATGACATCTTATTAATTCTACCAGTTTTTCAGTTGGTCTGTCTAGGTAAATAATTTTGTCTGCAAATAAAGACAATTGGTTTCTTTTCCCACTATGTGTGTTGTATAAATGCTTTGAGTCTAATTGTGTTGGTTCTACTTCCAAACTAATGCGAAGCAATCATTGTTATTATGAGCATCCTTTTTTGTGCTTTTTACTTATGAGCATGTCTCTAGAGTTTTGTTTCTAAGTATGATAAGGCTGTTGATTTGATACTTCTGTGGTTGTTTTCCCTAATCAGATTGAGGATTCTGAGTGTTGGCTGAAATAGCAAAACAAAACAAAACCGCACAGTGTGAGAGCTGTGAGTTTTCATTCTATTCAGGGACGTTACTGAGGACTCTAGCCCAGGAGACAGCCTGTCAGTAATTCTGAGGAACTGCTCCTCTGAAGAGGTAAAGGGAGAGGCCGGTGTGTGTATGATTTTGGCAAAGAGGGTGCATGAAGCCAAGCATACTTCCGGGTGAAAGATTACTGCTAGTCCTGAGGGGTGGGCAACTCAGTTAATGGTTTCAGTGCTTTTCTGTGTATGGGAAGATGCGAGAATCTGGGCTCACTAACGTTTTTTCCTGGGACATGCATCCTAACTATCTAAGGGGGCTGTTTTTCCAAAGCACAGAGCACTTTATCCTGTTTTTCATCCTGAACTCCTTTCAGGTGCACTGTGTCAGTGACTGCAGTGGCTAATGACTTGCCCCTTGTAGAACTGGAGGGTGGGCAACAGTCTTTGTTTTACACTAGTTTTAAAAGAATTTTAATTAAGAAAAGTTGATGAATTTCAGGCTTTTCCAGATCTCTCTAAAGGTATACATTTTATCAAAGATTTTCTAATATTGATACATAATTCCATGAACAGACCTTACCCAGTTGTGAGAGACCTTTTCCTCTCATGCACTATTAATTTCATCCTAGCATTTTATTTAGGACTTTCACATAAATTATTTTGCTTTATGCTTTTTATTTTTAACCATTTTGTTTGTTATATTTTGCTATCTTTGATATCCTAATTTTATAAAACAAATTAGGTAGTTTTTCATCTTTTGCAAGTTCTATAACATTTTGTGTATATCAGGAAATAGCTTTGTTATAAAAGTTTAAAAGTCAGCCTCTCCCAAGGTATATGAAACTGATCCTTATTTGCATATAGTTCTTTAACAACATTTTCTGTCCTCTTTGTTTATTGGACAATTAAGTATCTTTCCTGCTTCTTGAATTACTATTGTTAATTTTTTTCTGAAAATTATTAATTTCAATAAAATCTAATATTTACAAATATAATATTCTCCTTAATATTAAAATCAATAAGTTATATGGTTATCTCTTCCCCTTTTAATTTTATACATATCTTATTTCTTCATTGCATTTGTTAGAATCTCAAAAAGACATATCTGTTGGCTTTATCAATGTTCAATTCTAATTTTTCTGTTTCTAATCAAGTTATTTCTCTTTCATCTTTTTGAAAATTATTTGATTCTTGAGGGTCACCATTGATTACCTAATCTCCAAATCCAGTAACCTTCTAAACTCCCTTTTATTCATTGAATGCTGGGCTTCCCTGGTGAAATACTCTCCTAGGTTTTCTGTCTGCTTTCACTATTTCTCTCAATCTTACTTCAAAGTTCCACTTTCCTCTTCCAATCCCAAATGTGGGCCTTCTCCCAAAGCAGTTTCTGATCCTTCTTTGTTTTGTAGACCTCACCCAACCTTTATCACAGGAAAAAGTCAATAAGCTTTAAAATGAGGAAGCTTTAGAAACCAAGATTACTATTTTATTTTCTGTTTTTAAAGAATGAAATTAATAATAGTTTGCTCTTGGAGAGAGATCTTTTCGAAATTTTCAAATGCACTTTCTCGCCTGGGCAAGCTATTAACCAGAGAGGAAAGTCTTTTTTCACGCACATTCACCAATCTCTAATTTCTTTCCTCCTATTTCACCCTGTACTTTCCATGCCTCAGGCAAGTCTGAGTTATCTTCAACCAACTGATCAAGCCATAAGTATTTGTTAAAAACTTAGTCTGTACCTAGCACTGTAAATAGAAAAAGAGTAACATCTCTATGTGAAAATATGTAGGGGTGAAAATTACTTCCTGGAAATATATTGATCTGACTTTTTACAAAAACAAAACCCTTTTCCTTGGCCAGTTAAAAGTGCTTCTTGCAAAAAAAAAAAAAAAAAAATATATATATGTGTGTGTGTGTGTGTGTGTGTGTGTGTGTATATATATATATACCTCCTCATATTGACTTTCTTAGTTCATCTGCCTACATTTTCACAAAGAAGTTTCATTCTCATCTTAAACTGAAAGTGAAGTCATAAAATTCTCAAAAGTGATTCCATGTTGTGACTTTCTGATTGCCCATAGAAGGTATCACTTCCATTCCTTCTAAATCTTGTTATCTTTAAACCCTGAAGATATCCATATCCTCATCCCCCTCCCTCAGCTGCAAAAACTAACCCACTCTTGTATTTTTAGTTGACGTGGTCTCATGGAAGCATCTCCCACTGGTGCTTTCTCCTCTTTATGTGACAACACATGGCTGACAAGCAAGTCTGATGATTTCAGTGAATGTCCAACCAGGAAATGTTTTAGTCTCCCCTAAATATATCAGTGATTCTCCAGAGACCTCTTTTTCTTCTTTTGGGAAAAACACCATCAATACCCTTACCTTGGGATGACTTTCAATGGTAAAAGCTGTTCTTGTGTCCATGGCAGATGCTGGAGATTTAATTCAGTAAATTTGTTCTCAACAGTGAAATCTTTGCACTATAACGTCACCCCTGTACAAGTTCTAAAGGAAACCTCATAACATCTTATGACATATGCCTCCCCCCAAAAGAAAGTTTAAAACTTGGAAGATAATGGTAGTAAGAAATTTTTGGCAGTACTAAGAAATTTTTGGAATAGGGATAAACATAATTTTTTTTTCTGGCATCTTTATTTTCCATAATGAACTTGAATTACTTTTACTCAGGGGATGGATGCTGTCCCTTTGTGTATTTACTTTAATATTGTAAAGCAATGAACATAGGCCTTGAAAACAGACATACCTAATTTTGAATGTCTGCGCTTTAATGTATAGTGTAAGTGACATTATTATTAGTAGGTTCTCATTAATTATCTATTTTATACATAGTAGTGTATATATGTCAATCCCAATCTCCCAGTTCATCCCACCGCCCTTACCCCCTTGGTATCCATAAGTTTGTTCTCTACATCTGTGTCTCTATTTCTCTTTGCAAATAAGTTCATCTTACCATTTTTCTAGATTCCAAATATAAGCAATATTATACAATACTTGTTTTTCTCTTTCCGACTTACTTCACTCTGTATGATAGTCTCTAGGTCCATCCACGGCTCTGCAAATGGCACTATTTCATTCCCTTTTATGGCTGAGTAATATTTCATTGTATATATTTACCACATCTTCTTTATCCATTCCTCTGCTGATGGACATTTAGGTTGTTTCCATGTCTTGGCTATTGTAAATAGTGCTGCAGTGAACACTGGGGTGCATGTAATTTTTGAATTATTGTTTTCTCCAGGTATATGCATATAAGAATTTTATGGTAACTTTGTTAATGTATTTGCTGATATCACTTACTGGCTGGTCTCAGGGTAGAACCAAAATGCTTCTAACCACTGTTTTCCAGACAACCTGCTCCAGGAAGCCTGGAGATTGCTTTTTATAGAATCAGTGTGAGATTTCAAGGGCAAAACCTGAGGTCAAGACAGCAAACCATGAACCTCCTTTAAATTTGTAAGTCACTAAATTCAGTGAGACTGTCTGGATACTGGCATAAGATGCTCTCCGTCTTTAGAGGAGGCTGCAAGAGAAGGCAGTTTAGCAAAAAGAAAATGTTCATTCAGTAAAGTTACCAAAACCGATTCAACAGTGCTACAAAAGTGACATGAGAATCGATGGAGCATTTCTTCTTAATCTGGGCATTTAACTTCACTAATTTTAGTGGTGTTTGCAAAAAAAAAAAAGGTTTATGGCTAGCAATTACTGTTTTAGCTGGTGATGTCTTTTCATTTGCAAATGTGTTTCTGGGAAAGTTTGAATGTTGGCTTTTTGGAAAATGACTTTATTTGCTGCACAAAGGTCATTCTTAAATGTCAGACATCATTTGGTATTTGTTCATGTTGCATTTTTTTAATGTCTGGAAGAATATTTTTTCCAGACTTGTTTTTGAGGTCAAGCTAGTGTTTTGAGGTAGTGGGAAATTCTGATCCTCTAAAACCATAGGGTATGAGAAAAACAGAGCACTGTCACGCAGAAAAATTAAGTTCTTGTGTGGCTCAGTCGTGACCTTTATGAATGATTAACGGATTGCTTGTCTGGTAAAGGAGTTCAGTTCTTTTTCGGCCATTTACTAAGAAGAATTGAGTACTGTTGTAAAGTTTTATTCTTTTATTAAAATTGGAGTCAGAAAACCTTTAAGTCTGTAGAGGACACCAAAATTAATGTCTTTTCAATCTCAGTAACTGAAAGATTGAATATATAAATTTCTCTGATTTTTTATGTGCCTCTTCCCGAATGAATGTAATGTGGCCTAGTACTCACACTTTTAAATTCTTTATTGAAAATATAAATGCATCTTCTTATTTATGCTCAGTAAAGGAAATTTTGGTAAAGGCAAGTTAAAATGGCATCTATCGTCAATGATGAAAACATTAGGGAAGGAGCAGTAAGATACATTACTCACCATTAAAATATTTCCATTATATTCAACCTCATGTTAATGACACTATAAGATTATACTTTTTTAGGGCATCTTAATATTAATTCACTTTGTGAAACTCTTAATTTAGCATATTTTCCTTCCCATGGAGTATCATGGAAAACCTACAAAGCAATTGGAAGTGAACTGCAGCTGAGATTATTAAAATCTCTGAGCAAACACTAGCCTGATTATATATTCCATCATTATTAACACCATGAAACCACATATTCCAATGTAGGGAAATAAACCATGCAAAGTGCAAGGATAAAAAATTAATTTTAAAGTTGAAAGGGATTCTATTAATTATATAGCCTTATACTTGAAAGCCTGGCTTGGGCATCAATTATATGTGACCTTTTTGAATCCCAAGCCCAAAACATCCTCACTGTATAATGATGGACAAGTAATGTAACCTCTTGAAACGTCGTCATCTCCATGTCTAAAATGGGAATAATAATAGAACCTAACTCATGATGAAGATAGCACTTAAACACAATACCTAACTTTTGGAAAGGATTCGAACAATATGGCAGAATGAGTGATGTGGGTGGACCCCAGCCCTGATAAAAACTCATAGAAATGCTGGATAAAATGTTAGGACAACAAAAATGAGGCACACTGAAAATAAAAGGAGATTTATAGGTGTCCATAAAATACAACAACAATAAAAAGACAAAAGACAAAGTATTAGGGGTAAGCTGGGGGCTTTTAAATATTTTGAATAGTTATAAGCTCTAAATGGTTAAGAATTAGGATTTCATTGTTGCTATGTGGAGAGAAGAATGTCCTCAACCTGTGTAGGTTTGGAGAACTAAAATCAATTCAACTACATAAAGCCTGGGGCCTCACAGAATTACCCTTTCTGTCAAAGGAGGTTTAGAGAAATTTTATTTGATGGCCCCAGGAAACAGTGAGAAAGAAGCTCACCTTCTTTCAAGAGCCTTGGTGGGGAGAAAAAAGGCACACCCCCCAACAAAAGAAACAAATAGTAGCACATGCCATGCAGGTATATGATAGAAATTGATGTTTTTGTGATATAGCAACCTAGAACCAAGAAATTTACTGCTGTGAAAGGATGTTTTTACAGTGAGGATTATAGGAGTTTCATAGGGGAGAAAATGCTGTGCAAGATGAACACTCAATAAAATAAAATATAGGAGAAAACAAAAGCCATGCAGGGGAAGCAACAGATGTAATGCAAGGAGCACACTCCAAAATAGAAAACAAACAAGCAAAATCCTTAAATAAACCATAAAAGAGATATGTTTAAAGTGTTTTTTAAAAAGTATAGAAATAATAAAGAAATAATACAGAACAACATAACAGAAAATAGATTTGGAAAAAATAGAACTACCAAAAATAAAACATATAGTCACTGAAGTTAAAAATTCAGTAGATGGGTTAAATACTAATTTGACACTGTCAAGGGGAATGTTTGTGAATTGGAAGGTAGATCTGAGGAAGTCACCCAGAGTACAGTGAGTAAGATTAAGATCATGATATTATTCAATAATAATCAAGTTCTTCCCCTTTTTCCTCTGTTTTTCCTCTCTCTCTCCATTGTACTTTTTAGTCAGTTACAAGGCACAAGATATGGTGATGGACAAGATAGACAAGACTCCTAGTCTTATGAAGCTCATATTTTAGTGTGTTGATGGATACAGTTATTAAACAAATACATAAAAACAAAAATAACACAGATATTGATAAGTTCTGTAGAGAATTAAATTCAGGTTTTAGAGAATGACTGTATTTGTATTTGGTGGTCAGGGACCACCTCTGGAAGGAGGTGAGATTTTAGCTTTGATAAAAATGACAAGAATGAATCAACCATGCAAAGATCAGAAGAGATTTCCAGTGAAAGAAATCAATGTATGTTTAAGGAGCTAAAAGAAGGCCAGTGCAGCTGGAACACAGTTAGTCATGGGGAGAAGGATGTGAGATGGTTTTTGAAATGTAGGCTGGGCAGATTACACAGGGCTCTTAATAAGACCCAGAGTAAGGAGTTTAGATTTTATTCTAAGAGTTGGGAAGACATGAAAGGAATTTAAGAAGAGGATTTACAGTATCTGTTTTATCTTTTAAAATATCTGCTTTTCTGCTCTGTGGAGACTGGATTGTAAGCAGAAGTGGTGACAGGGGTGGGGGGCAGTTAGGAGGTCATTGCAATGATCCCAGTGCTGGAGGCTAGTGGGGTGTGGACCTGAGTGGTGGTGGTGGAGCTGAAGAGACCTTGACAGATTTGGAACATGCTTTGGATGGAGACACATGACAGTGGAAAATTGATAGACTATGGGGTTGGGGGAACAGGAAGAATCACAGATTCTAGGAATCCGAGATACATCCATGTAGGAATTATTGCTACAATACTCATTAGTCGCACAGCCACTGCTTAAGTACTTCCACTGATTAACAGCTTGTTTTTTTTTGTTTGTTTGTTTTTTTGCGGTACGCATGCCTCTCACTGTTGTGGCCTCTCCCGTTGTGGAGCACAGGCTCCAGACGCACAGGCTCAGCGGCCATGGCTCACGGGCCCAGCCGCTCCTCGGCACGTGGGATCCTCCCAGACTGGGGCACGAACCCATGTCCCCTGCATCAGCAGGCAGACTCTCAACCACTGCGCCACCAGGGAAGCCCAACAGCTTGGTATTTCATATGGCCACCCACTCTGTTTTATGGACCCCAATTTGTTAGAAATTTCTTCCTATGGATTTGACCCTTCCCCTTAATTCTTTCTTAATAAACAACATAGTTAATTTATTTGCAATCCTTCTGCTACTTGAGGTTTCCAGATATCCAAAGAAAATTATCATTTCTTCCTGAGTTTTTTTCCAAGCTAAACATACCCAGTGTTTGATTCTAATAAGAATCTATTTTTGTGGTACTTATAGAGATTATAATTCTAAAATGAGGTTTGATTCTTTAAGTTTTCCCTAGCTTTTCTACTAGATTCTTTTCCCTGAAGCGCTTTTCCATTGGGCACTCAAAATTTACTTCCAAAATAAGCCTGACACTAAACTATAATTTTTGAGACAGTCTTCACTCCATTTCTCACTCTTTTACCATTCTGAGCAGTATTCTTTCTACATATTTATCAATATTCCTCTGTAAAACACTAGTGACCACAACTAAATGCTAAGTAGACCAAAAGTCCTGAATTCCACACTTTAGAAAATGCAACCAAAATTTTTCTTAATGATCTTTTTTTTAAAAAAAAATATTTTATATTGGAGTAGAGTTGATTAACAATGTTGTGTTATTTTCAGCAAAGTGATTCAGTTCTACATATACATGCACCTATTCTTTTTCAAATTATTTTCCCATTTTAGTTGTTACATAATATTAAGCAGAGTTCCCTGTGCTATACAGTAGGTCCTTGTTGGTTATCTGTTTTAAATATAGCAGTGAGTACATGTCAATCCCAAACTCAAAAGTTTCTATTGAGTTTTGGTACAGCTATTTTACAGTGTTGACTCATCAAACTTTAGTCATCAAAAATCCAATATATTCACTTTAAAATAACTTGTTATGCCAGGTAGATCCCAGCCTAGAAGACATACCCTGACATATACGTCTGGCAAAGAGATAATAATATACAGAATACATCGATTTGAAGAGATATTATAATTAAGGAAAACATTAAAACTACAACACAAAGAAGACATTGTTTTTCCTTCAGAAAAGCAAAACTTTAATTACGTCTCCCACTTAAGTCTTGGTGAAACTGTTCACAATAGTCAAAGCTAGTGTCTCCTGTGAAGGTTGGGGTGAGGGAAGAAGAAAAAGCCCTAAACCAAAATAGGGAAGGATTTAGCATATAAGAGATGCCGTCTTTAACCCTCTCTGCCAATCCTTGGCCACTTGGCCACCAGTCCTGTAGAACCCAGTTAGGTGATGACTAGTAAACAACTTAGGACTCCTTGCTAGATTAGGTTAGAGTTTGCATATGGTTCAGAAAGTACAAAATCAGCTGAGGGACAATGTTTAATATATATTACAGTATGAGCTATCCAGAGCCCAGTATAAGAATGTCAAGTTGTAACCCTACAGTTATCATTGATGTGCTCCCAAATTCTCCAGCCTTTGGAAGACTATCTTTACCTTAGTATAATTTTTAAATAAACACTTGGCTTGATCTGCCACATAATTTAGAACTATAAATTCAATATACTCCCAATATCTCTAAGGATTTTTTGAGGGAGGACTTGTGTGTTCCTGCCCATCCACTCTTACATGTATTTTAGCTATATCATCAATCGTTGCTTTGTATTTTGTGTCTGGGCTATTCTCTTTATTCTGTCCCTTGTCAACCTCAATGTGAAATCAATCTTTCTTTTCTTTAATCACCTCTTTGTAAATATTTCTAATACAGGGTATAGGCTTTTAATAAAAGTTGGTTGTAGTGTAGAGGGATTTTATTTCAACCCAGCACAGTATATACATTTATACTTAAGTATCAGTGTTCTTAAAATTGATCCTGATGTTCCTTCCACATGGAATCCAACAGTTTTCTCCTCTGGTCTCAACTTTCCACCATTTTTCTGGACGGTTCTCTCCTTACTCCTGAAGCCTCTCCTTTTAACCTCACGTCCTTCCTCTATTTTCCCCAGGAAGCCTCACCTTGTCTCCCTGGCAACCTCAGTAAATTTCAAATTACTACTCTGTTATTATGCAAAATAATATCTCTCTATCACCTTCAGTTTTCCAGATTTAGTGCCAAGGCCCATCTTTACATAACCAAACTGGTCCATCAGGATGTTTTTGATAAATCTAAGAAAATTTTCTGCATTATTTCTGGTCAACTTTTATTTTGCTCTTTATTCACAAACGATTTATCTTGAGCACCATATGTTTATTAAAACTAAATTTGAAATGCACATCTAGGACCGGCTCTTGTAAAGGCAGGGATTAGCTTGTTTTCGTAGATACTAAGTTTGTGTCACAGTATCTAGGGGCCACTGTAGTGTAGGTGGTCTGGAGATAGTTCAGCCTAGAGAAGTGGAAGACTGATGGTTGCTTGCCCAAGAGCGGTACCTGAGTCTGTAGGAATGGATGGAATTTCTCAGGGAGAGAGTATTGAGATGAATCCCGAGGGGAAAACTTAGCTTTTAGAGGATGAAGAGCCACTAAAGCAATGGAATGGATGGAAGGCCGTCAGGAAGAGGAAGAAAATCAAATCGTCAGCTTTGAAAACCAAGGGAGGTGAACGTTTTAGGAAAAGTTGTGGGACGGGGGAGCGTGGGAGAGTGTCAAATGCTGAAGGAATCAGGATGAACGTGACAGTTTCTAAGAGGCAGCTGACTTCCCAGAGAGCAGTTTCATTCCGGGAAGGAGGCTTGAAGTCAGATAGCCTGACATTATTGGGCGAGGGGAAAGTGAGCAATTAGAGGATATGCTTTTGAAAGACTTATGTAAGTAGGAAAGAGAACTGTTCAGAGAACGACATGGAAAGTAATATGGTTTGCACTTATCCTTTAATAGTCAGAAATCAGGGGTTGACTTTTCTCAGAGGAAGTTCTTAGTGGATACAGAGGGGCTGGGATAGAAGCAGAGAGCAGCTTGCAGTAACTCCGAACCTCCACACCCCGATATGGAAGGAAACCAAGAAAAGAGGAAGTTGGAGAAAAGCCCTCAGTGTGCTCAGCTAAAGGGTTGGTCCTTGTATGGAAAGGGAACAGAGTACCAAGTAAGCTGAGTGAGAAAGACTGATGTCTAGACATACATTGGTAAAATTTCCAAGGATAAAAGGAAAAATCCCAAAAAAGCCTTCCAGAAAGAATAGCAAATTCTCTTACCAGAAGATATCTCACAGGCAACACTGGATACCGGCATTCAGGGTCCAAGTTATCATCAAAGTTCAGTATGAAAAACAAACTTCTCGACCTTGGGAGTTCCCTGGTGGTCCAGCGGTTAGGACTCAGTACTTTCACTGCTGGGGGCCCAGGTTCAGTCCCTGGTCCAGGAACTAAGATAAAACTTCTTGACCTTAAATTTCTAGGTCTAGCCAAACTAGCATTCAAGTGTAAAGGCAAGATGAGTCAATTTTAGACTCTTCTCTGTTAAAGGATGTACTTGATCAAAATTAAACAAATCTAAGAAAGATCAACAAAGAAATTAATACTGATAGACTAATAGCTGATACTAATAGTTAAGTCTAATTATTTCAGCACAATATACAATCATTTGGAAATAAATGATATGTGAGTATCAAGACAGTGAGACATGGATAGCACACTCAAATTCTTGTCTTGGTTTGGGAAAGAGTACAGATACTGATTCACTATAGATAGTGATAGATTTAAAAATTTACTTAAGTGTATGTGATAAAATTAGTGTACAGCACTTGGAATAATTGAAGAAGGATAACTAGAGGAAAAAATGTAACTGAAAATTCCTACTGATCCAAAAAAATTTAAATAGGGGAAAAATGAAGAAACAGCAAGAAAATATGCTAAAGAGAAATCCTAATATAAGATGGAAGAAATAAGTCCAACCTTATAATAAATATAGTGAATGTCAATGGATTTAATTTCCTACTAAAAGGAAGAGGATCAGATGGGATTTTTAAAATACAACTATACATGTTTTATATAAGATATATGCTTAAAGCAAAATGACACTGAAGAGTAGAAGGCATATGGAAAAAAATGTAGCAAAGGCGTTAACAAAGCAGCAATAATAGTATTAATATCAAGCAAAATTGGACAAGAGAAAGCACTAATTAGGATGAAGAGGGGTGTTGTATTTTGACAGAAAATAGATCAAAAAAATCTAACATTTTCCCTACCTTCACTATTTGTTGTGAAGTATATTTGGGATGGGAGATGACATCACACTGCAAAACCACTTCTAGGAGTCTTTCCTCTGGAGGCAAACCTCTGAAGGCAACATAGATGTAAATATCTGGCCACAGGAAAATAGAGAGGCATGGTATAATGAAAGCATATTTATGTCTTCTTGGGTAGTTTACAAAAATAAAAAGATATAAAGGATATAATATGACAATAGTGAATGGAATGAGAAAGAACAAACATTTCTTAAGGGGTATAAAGAGACTAGATCAGTGTATAGCAAAATCCATTAAAATTGAAAGGAAAGAAAACTCTGAAGATAATAGAAGAGAAACCAATGAGACCACAGCATTGTTTTGGATATGGTGACCCGGCTTTTGAGTCAACCATTTTCATCTAAGTGGTCCTCTTAACCGATTTCTGTTGAATGATATGAATGAGACATGCAGTTAAATCAGTTTTATCTGAAGCAGTTTGTGAATGAAAGAGTGAAATTAAAAGTTATTAATCTGATACATATATATTTGACTGCTTATAATGAAACTTTCCAAGGGCTGGCTAGTAAATTTAATATTTGTGAAAGATTTTGTAAGCCTTGCCTATCAGACTAGGAATAACTATAAAATTTTCTCTCACAAAAACAAATTTTTGTCTACTCTGTTCATGGCTATATCACCAGTACCTAGAATCCTGTCTGGAATATAGTAATTGCTCATTTAATGTTTGTTGAACGAATGGACTCTATTCATGCTCAATGCCTTTGAAAGCATATTGTCTTCTAAAAAATTCCCTCTCCAGCGTGGATGCTGGCTAAGGTGTTTAAATAAGTACTGTGCAATCTTGAGACCTCCCATGCAAAGTAAACCTTGCTTTGGTGCTTAGACATGCATCCAGGGAACTGTTCCACACTGAGTGACTTAAGAAAAGCTTTAGAAGCAACTACAACTCTGTGTTTTACTTAGACTCGGGTGCCTGTGTGTCTCTGCACACCCCAGTCAACCTTGGTCAGAGCCTCTAGGCCTCCAGGTCTGCTGAGAGACGGCCTGTATGTTATGTTCATGTGCCAACTTCTGACCTGAGAAAGTAATGCAATTTTAGAGCTTCAGAAGACCTCAGAGACCCTGTTCCCAGAATCCCCTTTTGCAACAGGAGGAAAAAGGTTTGGAGAACTTCAGGTGTGATGCTCAAAACAGGAGCTGCATCTGCTGGTCTTCACTTTATTTGTCCACCCTGACAATTCAGCTGCACCTCACATCTTAGTTTAATGGTCTTCCTTGTCTCTAGGTATTTGAAACACTGCTTTGAAATGGCTAATCATTTTTAGTTCTCTCTATAGAATGCCCCTTGGGCTTCAATACAGATAATGATAAATGATGGAAACAAGTTTGAATATATGTTAATTGATTATAAGGATAATTTATAGACTAGAAAAATACTGAAACTATTATCCACATGTATTCATGTGTCCCTGAAAAATAAGCTAGAGTATTGAGAGGATAGTTAAGATAGTATTATAGTTATTTTTAGAAATTGCTGTAAGCACTATATGTATGTCTTAGTGGAATCATTTTCATTAAAAACTCAGTTTTGATATTTCTTTCAGTAAACATGTATACAATGATACTGCTGTAAACTAAAACATTATGTGATAAGACACAAAAACATAGCAATAAATGGTAAAACATGAGTAGAACTATTTATTTTGATATTTATAGATTCTCTAAAAAAGAAATTCTGTGGGAACAAAATAGATGAGTTAAAAAGCATAAATGACAAAGGAACTTCTTTCTTACCTCCAGGTACAAGCTTGAGATCATGTGAGTCACATGAAGGTGGTTTAAGTGCAGTAAATATGTTTCAGAACTATCCAGATACCAGTGCCTTATGAAAAAGCATGAAAAATCCATTCATGGTTTACCCACTGTGTATTTATGTTGAGATGTTTGGGTGAAGCAACAATTCACCTAATCTTTTAACTTTCAGTTGGAGTGTAGAATGTACTAATTATTCTCATGGGGTATCTTGTTAAATTATTTCTTTCAGTAAATATGCGTTCAGTGATATTGCTTTAAGTTAAATTATTCTGTGCTGTACTGTTATAGGAAATGAGATTGAACTTCAGCAAGTGGAAAAGTCCCATATGGATATAAGCCTTAATTAAAAAATCATAGAGGAGTCATTTTTCTTAAACATTCTAAATGAATGCATAATATAATACATATAATACAATACGCATAATGTAATATATATACAAAGGTAACATCTCTCAAAAATACCATACTAAAAGTGTCACATTTTTTAAGTGTAAACTTTCTTATAAAACACTTCCCTGTAAACTTTTGGGACACTGACAATTGCTCTAGTTGCCAACAATTTGGACCCAATCGTCCAAAGACGTACTCAACCTGCAGTAAGCTGGGACTTCTGATTCTTATCTAATGGGGGTACCCCATCCATTTGCTCCCCCAGGCTTAGGAGCTGCTGGTGACCCATCGATCAAACCCGACGCCCTACCCAATCACAAATAGTTGTATATGGACAATTGCAGTAGCTCTTCATAGTTTATGTTGCCTCTAACTTTGCTCCCCTAGACTCTGCTATCCATTCTTCAATTACAGTAATCTATCTATCTAAAATTCAAATCAAACCATGATTTCTCACTCATTGCCTCTTAAACCCCTACAAAAGTTTCACATTTAATCGGGTAGAGATACTTTCCAGGGTTCTTAATAAGGCCTCAAAGAAGCTTTCTGTGGGCCTGATTCCCTCTGCATGTCAGAGAGCTTGGAAGGAAAGCAAGCCAGCCCTGGTCTTGTTAGGAAAATGTAGAAATGCTTCATCCAGGGACAACCCAGTTTACTTTCTTGTAATTCACATCCCTAAGATCTTATTGGGCCACTTTAGCAATAAGATTATTCACGTCTTATAGTGTGAGGGTTTTAGTCCCCTACAAAAGGTGCTGGAACTCGCAACACAGCATCTTATTTTGCCACTGATGTACTAAAATGCTAAATTAAATTCTGATACAGGTCAACAAGGAAAGATGAATCCTACTAGTTTGCTATTGGAAGTAGAATTGCTTTATTATTTATGTGCTTCTACATTTATTTTGCTCATCACCAACAAATAAAGTATCTTTCAAGCAAACCATTACTGATAGTTTATACAAATCCAAAAGTTATCTCAAAAAGAGATGAGATCATAAAATGCAATTGGATAATATATAAGAAATATTAACAAATAATTCCTACATGATTTCACACGTTGATGATTTCTTACATGGAACCGTGCATCCAGTTTACTAACATTTCCCAGAAGTAAGACTGAGTAAGTGTAAAAATGATGATTTAAGGGTTTACACCCCAAATGTCCTGGAATCATTCTAGATAAGATGTTTTATAATATAATTTTTGAATACATGTTTGAAAAGTTCTAAAAGGAATCTATCATTATATGTAATTATTTCAAAGCTTCTATTTGGAAATAAAATGAATTAGAATATATCATCATTGACTAAGAGTATATACACTAAATATATTTGACAATCTCTTCTATAAAATAGTTTGGGTTTCATAATTTCACAACTTAATTGAAAACATCTGATCATTTAAACTTTTTCTATAAACATGCTATCAGTATATCGTTTCATTACACTATGTTTTGTCCAATTTAGAAGTGCCACAAAATCACCCATTTACTTAACAGAGTCATGGCCGACTACCTAATAAAATCATTTCTGTGGGAGTATTTTGAAAAGCAAGATTCTGTTTTATTATTGTAATAAATAGCATCTTCATGCCTATAACCACGTACCTAATTACGGCAATAGAACCAAGAAATAATTTGAAGGAAAGAATATCAGTTAACCTTTCAACTTTTAATGATGGGTTTCTCAGATTTCTAATATTTCTTAACATGTATTAATTTATTTTAAATATTTCTTAATATTAATTTTTGATTTTCTCAAAATTTATTTAAATATTTCCTGATATTTATTATATAATTGTCATTAATTTGAATTAATTCTTTGGAAATTGTCTTTCATCCACTTATTCTATTCCTGTTTGGTTCTTTGGGAAAATGAAATTAATGTATAATTAACAGTAAAATGTATTTCTTAAACAGCGTTCTTCAGAATTCCAGCTAATGATGTCTAATTTTAAAATTCCTTGTTTCCAATAGTTCATGCCAGTTCTAGAAATATCTTTGATGATGTAGATAATAGTCTTTTTCCCAATCAGCTCTATGTTTTCATAAAACACCTGACTATATAGGCACTCAACAAAGAGTTGTTGAGGGAGAGAAAACAATTTTGACGTCTAATCATATTCCAAAAAAATTTTTTTAAATAATCTCAGAAAACAGAAGACTATCAAAATGACTGATGATCTGCTCTCTTCTTCACTACCTAAATATCTCCAGACCATCTTATGCACACAAAAAATCTGCATGCAACATAATTGTGCCAACTCTGTTTCCAATAAGTGTAAAAATAAATGAACGAATTTAATAACATACAAGTGCAGCTTAATGTTTTGATTAAGGTAAATAATTTTATGTATTTGAAAGGAACAGGCCATGTTTAGTGGGTTTTCTTGGGTGTGAGAATATCAGAGACCATACTTTACTTATGTTTGTAATTTTAATACCTAAAACAGTAAGTAATTGATAAATGTTTATTGACAAAAATTAAGCATTGTTTTAGGGCATTAAGCTTTGTTTTGGGACAGTGAGATTTAAGTTCTAAATAAAGTAATATTTCAATTATTTAAATAATAATCTGAATATATTTATCGACACAATAGCAACAATAGTTAACTCTGTTGACAAAAGAAATGTTGACCATCATAATCATACATAATTAACTTTTAAGTACTTCTCTAAGAATTTTATCTTTTCCCCATTGAACTGTTCACCAAACAAGTTAAAGAAATGGTTCTAGGCATCTAGAAATTTGCCTTTTGGAGAAGCAATTCTTAGCATGAAAGTTATTTATAGAATAAATATTGAGCCCCAGTTATATGCAAAGCAGGAGGTGCTTTTAAAACTTGTAAGACATACTTCCTTTCCATATAAGTTCATAATCCAGTTGGGGGAATAAGACAGTCTAATAAGTAAAAGTCCATTATTGATACAAAGCAGAACAGAAGTTAGGGCAGACAGAGGCTGATTCTGATTAGTTGGTTAGTTCATGGAGGTGGTGCCATTTGAGGAGGATTTGGAGAGGGCTTTATTGCAGGCATGGCTGGAGGAACAGATGTTTCAGGTGAAGGAAAATAAGAGAAAGGCTGCGTTGGCTTGACCATTTCCATGACAAAAAGTAGTGCAATTTGGCTGTAGATTAAAAGTAGGGCATATCTCTGGGAGTTTCTTGAGAAGCAACAGTAGGCTAGAATAGTTTCTGTAGAAATGCGAAGGAAAGCTAGCTAACAATGTGAAGTTAATATTTATATTGCAAGATAGTTTGCAGTAATAACTGTTATTGACTAATTTGCTGCTCTACTTGTCCATACATTGAAGGATAAACATGGTAAAATAACAAGTGGATATGTGTGTGTTTTAACTTTTTGATGACTTCACATTATTATAACCCTTGATTTCCAGACAAAAACTTCATGACTGATAATTGATTATGAAGAGTCAGTTTTCAAGTGTATTTGTTTCTTAACGATCTACTTATAATATTCCTGGATGGGAGAAGAAAAGACATAAAACTATACCTAAAGCAACAGATTTTCAAAACCTTTTTTCATGTGACTTTGATTGTACCGTACTTCCAGAGACTACTGCTTTTTATCAAGAAGCACAGTGAAAGAGTGTGTATGAGAAAATGTGCCTAAACATGGAAAGCCATATGAGTTTTATATATGAACGCAGTTATTTATCCACCACTTCATCGATACCATCAACATAAAGATATAGGAAATAACCCTGTATTTTCATAAGCCATGTACCATATGTACATATACAATATTATGCTGTACATGACTTCATTTGATTTCATAACTTGCTTTTCATTGCTTTTACCAAAGCAGATCATCTTTTTATTTGGCTATGCTGTTTTTCTCGTGTAACTAATGTAGTATATGATCTTTGCCACCTCAGAATCATTTGAATATAAGTCAACAACCATGAAGAACTGATATTATTCAGAAAGCATAACACACTAAAGGTTTACCTCAACTCATATTCACTAAATAAGAGAATAATAGCAAAAATGATAGCTTTTTCTCCCTAAGTTTAGATGATCCAATTGGCCTTTATATTCATGAGAAATGAAGAAAATTGAATATGATATCATCTTGAAAGAGAGCACAAATATTTTGAAAGTATTCCATTGTGAGAAATGGATGGAGCCATAGCATTTGTTGTTAAATTTTACCATTGATAACAACCCTTAAACAAAGAAGATTTTTTTCAGACACTTGGCACATAAACATTGGCAGAAGAAACTCACTTAATTAGATAAGAGTTTATGTGTTTCACTTACAAATTAGGATTGTTTAAGGTCTGAAACAATCCGTCTAGCACATTAAAAAAATACCACCATAGTGTTGCTTTTCCATCTGAGAAAAAGAAGTAAATTGTTAGCATGTCTTCTATCTTATAGGGAATTTAGTTATATCAAGACCTCATATTATTGAATAGTTTTAATTTTTAAGTAATTTTTAATATAAATTATATTGGTAACAATAATCAGAAAATTTATTTTAAACTTTCGATTATGTAAAACTTATGTAATCAAGTCCACATATGATTGAAGAATTTCTTAAATGCTATGACCCATGATAAGGCATTAGCACTAATGCTCATATAACATTGATTATTAATAAGTAGAAGTGACTAGAGTGAAGAATATGGAAATTTAATTTGTAATATAAAATTTGTAATTTGTATTTGAGAAGCTTCAATTACATTCCAGCTAATAATGTGAAATAGTTCACTGAAATACTAATGCCTATTTTAAAAAAAATAGTACTTTACTCGTGTTTAAATTTCAGAAATCATTAAAAATTGAATATGACACTTTTAAAATGATCTCAGAGCCAACCTATATCCTCAGACCCCTAAATTTCAGGATCATAATCCCTGTAAACAATTTTTCCTTAGAAAACAAATTGCAGGCTATTATCATGCTGCCACCGAGTTGAAGAATTGCCTTCTACTAGAACAGGTAATAAAGTTACCTTGTAGTTAGGAAGTTGTAGGCATTGGATACTTTCTTTGGTGTCCTTTGCCCTCCGGGTGCCCAAACTACCTTAGTGTAAGCATCAGAGCCCCCATATTACTTATGTGAACATGTGCTCTGACTCAGATGCCCTAAATGATAGACACACACATACACAATTTAAATGATAAATTCAAGAGGACAGAAGGTAAAGCATACTGTTAATAAAAATTACTATTAAATTTCTTTCGCTATTTTCAGATCCAGAGAAATTTCAATTATATATAATATTTCAAAATATTGGATAGTGCAGGAATCTAGATATAAATTTTCTACGTGGTCACTTTCCCAAATCATTAAATGATAGGTGATTAGATACTTCTCATTAGCAGAATGAAGCATGGTTTAGGCAGCACGTAACGTACACATAAAGGAATGGAATGAAAGGATGTTGGCAGTAATGGAAAACAGTGATGGATTTTATGAGATTAAAGCAACTGACATTTTATGAAAATTTCCATTTCCTGCCTTGGATTTTATCTAAACTGATAAAAACAAACACACATTTAGATTTCTCAGATTTCTCATGAGATGTTCTCTTGGGTAGAATATCTTGAAAGAATTTCTGACAAATCAATCTGTCAGGAGCCATACTTTAATATATATGAGGAAATCTGCCAGGCTGGACAAAAACATGTGCTAGTCTTTTCTCCTTGCATAAAAGATCAGAGTTGTGTATAAAAAATACACTGCTTAATCGTACAAGGTACATTGTAATCTTTTAGCAGAAGATGATTTAAAGATGGATGGGAAAAGCCACAACAATAAGCTGGTGAAATTATCCATTCCCAAATGTTGACATTATTAGTTCTAGCAATCTATTTGCACTATCATTAGAACATATTTTACCCAGTCATGTGTGTCATGTATGAAAGACCTGGTGTTAAAGACCCAAAACTTTTCTTGGAACATTGAGCACCACTGACCCCTGCCCCTCAGCAATGCTCTTCCCCCATCTACAGTCCTGTGAGCCAGAACTAACCACTCCATTCATCAGGCTTTGGTTTTATTCGATTATTTTACAGTAACAGTGAAATAAGCATGGAATGCTTACAGATTTCTAAGCATATAGATTAAATAAATGTATGCTATGTGGAATCTATTCTTTTGTTCAGCTTATTTTTTCTCTCCCCCATCTGTCTCTGAGTTAGGCCCAGATTATTTTCCTTTCCTAGGAGGTATATGTTGAAAGGATTAAATAACAGAAACCTGGAGTCATTCTCTCTCTTAAACATAACTTTTAAAGGAGAAAACACTCTCTTCCAAGTGGTTAGAAAAGGGATGAAGAATTATGTGGGCACAAGGCGGGAGAGAATGAGAGTTATCTAAGCCACCATTTTCTATAAGCTTTGGAGGACACTAAGGGCAACCTCGTCTTTGGGAAAATAGTCCATCAAGTGAATGTTTGCCTTAGGTAAATTAGGTTACATGGTCACTCACTCCTCAAGGATGTGCTGAAAAAACTTGTCGGGGGTGATGATTCTTCAGCAAAGCAACAGCTGGTTTGCATCAGGATTCTATCTCTGAAAAACAAAAGTTAGCCCTGTGGTTGTATTTTTTCTCATGTATTGCTGCAAAACACGATCAGAAAAGAGTACACTATTTCTGTTACTTCAGCTGACTTAAAACCTGATGTGTCATTTCTCTGACTGTTAGCATTGTTTCTTGAAACCTTGTTCTTGTTTATAGATTTTTTTGATTTGAGTTTAGAAATGTTCCAAGCAGATCAGCCGAAAAATTTTAGAATCGTGGATTTAATCAGTAACTTCTAGGTCTGTGTAGGAACATATTGCATGAGATAGTGATGTAATTTGTGAGAAATGTCTACACACAAGCTTTCATATACCTTTATTCTGTCTTTAGAATTTGGAATGATGGGAGATCATACAATTAAAAGTCAGCGACCTCGATCTGTTCATGAAAAAAGGGTCCCTCAGGAACAAGCTGATGCTGCTAAATTTATGGCACAAACTGGTAATACGTTAGTTACATTTTTCTATTTATTGTTGTTAATTTAATGAAACCACTGCATGTTTTCATAATCTTTTGCTGCACATTTGTCAGTTTTTGGAGCTAATATTTTTTGAACCATTTTTTTTTTGTCACCAGTTAAAGTCCATAAATGAAGTAGCTGTGAACTGAAAAGTGCACAAAAAATGTGTAAGATTTATTTTGATTTCATTGTGGGACATTTAGGATTTACATATTATTATTTACTTATGTTAATTAACTACTTAAAATGTATCATTAAACTTTTAAAGAAACTCAGCAAAGTTATTTCATCAATAATTGATTATTTTAGGACTTTTTTAGAATTAATATATTAAGCAGGACTTTAGTTGATGAAATTTAATATTTAATATGTTGAAAATTTTTTCAGTTGTCATGTATCATATAAATATTAATTGATTGTTAAAGTGTATAGCAATTAGTCAGAAACTTTTTTTAGAATTTAATATCTTTAATTTGAAAAGAGTTTTGTTATATAAGCTAAATAATAAACAGTTGACAGTCTTTATTAGTAAGGTATAATACACTCCAAATAATTAGCTATCAACAAAAATGATTTTTTGGTTTATAGTATTTTTAATCCTAAATAAGTTAGATTACTTTAAAATACATCCCTCCAAATATATATATATATATATATATAAACAAATAAATGCATTCCTCTTTTGTCTCATCATAATATATGGGCTATAATTTCCCCTCTTTGAATGTAGAACATTCTTAAATGAAAACATGATTAATCTGTGTTATAAACATTTTCATCTGTCAGTTTTATTGCAGGAAACTGCAAACTAACAGTTTCATCTATGTCTTCATAAAGTCTTATACATTCCAATCTAGATGATGTGTTTTACTATTAATACAGAAGTTTCAAGCACATGACCAGCTTTTTGACATGACATTCAGACTGATTTTGATGAAATTCCCTTGAAGAATGAATATTTCCTTTAGTTCATGTGATCTTAGGATAATACTTATTCAGAACACTAGATTTGAATCTATAACTCAAAAATGCAAATATTCTTAATGAATTGTGCTCTTGGTAATGGGTGAATAGTAGACTTGAATACATTAGTGGCAAGTAGGTCAAAGAACTCTCAGAAAAGGAAGAACATTTAGAATAACTTCTACATTAAGGACACTTTTTTATCTTTTTAAAAATATATGTTGCAGCCAAATCCAGAAATGAAGAAAACTTGCTTATCTAGATTGCTTTTCATGCACCTTCTTATTTAAGAAAAGGTGATTTATATTTTTACTATTTGATTGAACAAGTCCAAAAGTGCATGACCAGGTTCAGGCAAATTTTCAAATTTCTAAATGTATTTTTCTCCCTTACAAGGATCAAAAAGTCTCAACTACTGACCAGAAATTAGGGGGTGACTGACTCTAAGTAAAGACACAGGGCATGGGCTGACTACTCAGACTCCTTCTTGTGCTGTTTCATGGGGCATTTCTGTAAGATTAGAGGTGTCCTGACATTTTGCAAAAGAAGTGGCAGACATTGGTTTACTGAAATTCCTTAAAATTGGGGTCACTTAATAATGAAATGGTGAACCATAGTTTAAATTTCCAATAATGTAGCAAAATTAGTTTATGCATGAATATTATGCAATTTGGCTAGGAGTTTTTATATAAGTTTAGTTTTTGGATTTGCCTGTGACACATACCAAGAAAATTCAGAGTTTTCAGCCAGAAACCTTTTTGCAAATTCAAATCACAAGGAACATTCTATTTTCTTAGTGAGGAATTACTAGTTTCCATTTTAATCTACTCACTATTTTCCAGGCATTGTTTTGTATCTAATATATAGGGACAAATGATTTGGTAAAATAAATGAAATGCTTATTAGACAGATCCATGAGGAGCTTTAAAACTATTTCCCCATGTTGTTAACAATAAGTCAGAAAAGTCAATGAACTTCAGAATTAAAGTTCTGAAAATATTGATTGGATGCTTTAACTAATGAATAACATATAGTTATTATTTCATTTTAAACCAAATATCGTATAGGTAAATATAAATACAGGTATAAGACATTTTAAATTTACATTTCTATGATACTGATTAAAGACTGGAAAACTGCATTATTTAACATAGTTTTTAAAATACATAATTTGACACGAGGCAATTATAAAGCTAAAAAGAGCAGGTTTTTTATTTTTTGCCCTTAAATATTTTCTGAGATTATACTTTCTTCAAATGTTAAGGTAGTCTGAATAAATACAGCTCAGTATAACACAATAAAATTCTACAAAAGTTGTTTTATTTATACTTTTCTATTTGTCTTTCAAACCAAGAAATTGGTGTTGCATGTAAATAATGATGAGTAATTGCTAGCATTAATTTGAGAACAAAGAATAATGCAATAGGGGTAAAACTGAATAATAAGACACAATATATTTTTATGTTAGTCATGAGGAAAAACAAAGCAAAAGCTATCAAACCGTATAACTTAAGAATTACTTCTCAAAATGAGTAACCTGGCCTCTTCAATCATTATGATCAGTCAACCCAGTATTTAAAAACAAACTTTCTATAAAGTAATAATGTGACTGGCAATGTTTTTAGAAGAGTAATATTTAGTAAAGTCACATTACTTTATCAAAATAACTTGACCATTTTGGTCAGCTTAGTAACTGAGATCGGCTAGTTTGGACATAATTGTACAATGCTCAAATAGTCTAGGACACAGCTCTATTTATAGTCGATGGAAGTGAAATGCCATGATAAGATATAGATATTTAATATAGACATCTAAATTAAATACCAACAAGATGGCTTAGGACATCTTAATTATACATACTGATGATTTTTAACATCATAGTTATCAAATGATCCTATAAACATGTTTAGGAAAGTAGTCTTTTATTCCAGTGGGGAAAATAGTATGTCACATGTTATCAAAAACAGAAAAATAAAATTGTGTGTTTCTAATTTCATGATTTTAACATACTAGCAACATTTTTTATTAGTATTTTGTTTATAGTTTAAAATGCACTCCCATACCTTACCTCATTTAATCCTCACAAATAGGTTTTGAGGTATATGTATTACTCATTTTATTGAGAGGTTCAGAGAAATAAAGTGACTTTCTCAAGGTCACAGAGCTAATATGCAGTAGCTTTCCATCAACGACAGAGCTTCTGACTTTAATAGCAGTGCTTTTTCATTTCCCTTTCATGTTTCGCGTCAGAATAAAGAGCCTTAATAGTACCTTAGATACTGAATCCTTCTACATAATGTAGAATACCTAATGTGTAATATGCCTTAAGTTACAAGTTAAGGAACCAAATTAGTTTGTGCTATCTCCAAAGACATATATATTAAAAATAGTATACTTTACTGTCTTAATGTCAGTGAATTTTTTACAGAATATCTTTGCTATAAAGTATTTCTCACAAAGTCCCAATGTGCTTGACTAGAACAGCCTTCATGCCTTTTGGGATGACGCTGTGGCAGCATGGAAATCATAACTATTTCATGGAAATGTCACTTGAAATTATAGATTGAGATATAATGGGGTCATTTTCGTAGGTGGGCCAGTATTTCAATGGCAAGATTTGATTCAGAATTTGAAAGCCCATATATATCTTATTCATTTATTTGTTTCGGTTTTGATCAACAGAATGAACCACCAGTTGGAAGGGGAGTGAATAATGCCAATTCTGAACACTAATTATCAATCTCTCATGACCCAGTCATTATTATCTAGCTTGTTCAACATCATTGTAGCTTCATACATTCAGAAGCAACCCAAAATTTTACAGAAATGCACATAAAAATCGTTCTTGATCTTGATTCATTGCTCAGTTTAGTTAAACCTTCTTTTCCTGCCATCATAACAATGCAGTGCTCTTGTGGAAAAATAGAACTAATTGTATTCATAACCTTTATCATTTTACTTATTATAGAATTCACAATGTTCAAGGTTTTCTGGCTTTTAATTAATCACATTGAACCATAATATTTCTACTTCACTTAATCTCATCATAAAGACAGGTTGAAATATCACAAGAAAAAAATTTGCATTAGATTTTCCCCAACTTTAAACTTTTTTCACTGCTAAATATATATGTGCACGTATACATATATGGGTAGATATTTTTTAACCATTGTCATATTATAGGGTTTCTAAAATAATTATTTTTAACCTTGATAGAGTATTCTTTCATGTAAAAGAACAAACTATGAGGCATAGCTTTAAATATTATTCAAATGGTCATTGAATAACATTTTTATAGATTAGTTATATATAAATTGGTAAAGGCAAAAAATACTGAAATAATCAAGGGTGACGTATAGAGCATGACCAGGACAAACACTGATCACAACACTGAAAAGATGTCCTATTTAATAGAATATGTCATCCCAGTTACCACTGTGCCCTTATGATATATATCCAGTTATAAATGCATTATATTATTTACACCTCTGGGTGCATACTGTAGACCAGTATAAGAGCAAATGCTTCCAAACAGTGCTACTCAAAGTGTGCTTGTCTGTGACCTGGTTGTCATGGGCCCTCGAGGAGATAAGAAGCTTACACCAGAATGTAACTTGAACTACTTTATCAAACACATGTTTTATTTCATCTGACTCTGTTTTTTGGAAAAAGAACTTCTCAGTGATCAGCAAGTTGACTTACACTCTGGTCCAAACTTCATCTGTCCTAGAGTCCCAGCCCGTGGACCAGATGCCTTGAGTTGCACTGCAAGTCATTTCTAAGTCATGTATTAACCTTTCCAAAAAAGGTGGAAAATGGATCATCATACTCTATCAGTTGAATTCTCTGCTAAAGGCAAATCAAATTCTAAGCAGAATCTGTAAAATATAAATTGCTCCTTGATTTATATAATCAGTGATACAGAGTTTTCAGAAACACTTCACCAAGTGAAGAAAAAGTGTCTTTTTCACCAAAGTCTAAATTTAATTTAACTAGTTCCTGCCAGCAGGTAAATGGCCCAATTTTGTATTTGTAGGAAAGCAACTGCAAGTTTTCAAATTAGAGTTAAAAATCTATCCTGAACACCATTCCATAATAGAATTAGAAGCCTGTTGATATGGTCTTAGAAATTCTTGACTTTAAGTCTCCTTGGGACATGACTTTGGATCATAATAGAACTTAGACGTAGTCTCAGGGTGATGCCTACTCCAAGAAAGTTAATGAATTCAGACATTCAGTGACTTTTAAAGCCCTATTTTTTTTAGTAAATTTTAGTTCCAGATTAAATTAAGAGAAATCATAGAGGAATTTTCCTTCATTTCAAGTAAAACTTACTTCTCTACTGTAGATCATCATGGGGAAAATTGTGAGTAGAATGTTTTTGAACAAATTATCACAAAATAAATAACTGTCATAGGATGAAAAAGTAGGAATTGCACAAGGAATAAATTATAAACAAGTGTGAGTATTCAACACAATAAAAATTAGGTATGCCCAAACTCCCAGAGCCCTACCTCATCAGCATTAGAAAGGAGATTATGGAACAAACGACTGGGGAAGGATACATCAATATATTCCTACTCACCAAAGCCAGAGTAAGTTTAGCAATACATTTTGTTTCCTCTTCCATCAAAGGACAAAGCTTTAGATTGGCTTGAAGGGAATCGCTCCAACAATCATTCTTGAAAAACGCTGACTTGTCCCTTCATAGCCTCCATGGCCCAGTGGATTTGTGAAGTGGAGTCTTGCTAACAAGGTTATAGCTAGCTTGGATCTTGCATCAGCGTAATAGTATCTCTCTTTAAGTTTCTTTTTCTCTGAAAGGTTTTTGTGTATCTTTGATGTACTGTCATGTTTTTACATTGAAATTATTCTTGTGTGTCGTAGCGTCAGTTTGGTATAATGCTTACTAGATGAATATTCAATACAGTATTTCATGTTTATTTGTTATCTTGCACACAGGTGAATCTGGCGTGGAAGAGTGGTCCCAGTGGAGCACATGCTCAGTTACTTGTGGTCAGGGGTCGCAGGTGCGAACCAGAACTTGTGTATCACCTTACGGGACACACTGCAGCGGCCCATTAAGAGAATCAAGGGTTTGCAATAACACTGCCCTCTGTCCAGGTAGTGTTAGCAGCAACTACAACTGTGGATGTTATTGAATTGTGTCATGCTATGCATTTGGAACGATGTGTTATTTTCATATGAACCTGGTATAGGCATTTTAATTAGAGTGGATAAGTGTAATTTGTATTCAACTGTGAAATTTTATCATGTATATGATTCTTTCCGCTTTCAGAGCAGCCAAGAAATTACAAAAGTGTCTCCCTACCCACTGCAGCTATAAGCTTGAAATTATGTATCTGTTTCTAATGGTATTTAAGGTTCCAAGTCTGTCCTTATTTTAGATGGTGAAAATGTCCAGCTAAATATTGTAGGAATAGTGAAATTTGCCAGCATCCTGGAAATGTGATCAGTACCCAGTGTTTAAGGCAGTGGTTGATACAGCCTTTAAGGCAGTCAGCTATTTTCCTACCACTTATTTGACCCCATCGGGGAAAATAGTGCCCCGGGCCAAAGGACTTTCTGTTAGTTTATTTCATTCAAGTGCCTGCCCTCATCAGAGTCATCCTCTGCTCTGTAAACTTAAAGTCACTAATGGAAAAAAAAAAAAAAAAGATCTTTCATGTTAAATGGAGCATAAGGTAATAGCTTACCCACTTAGGATCAGATTTTTCCATGTTACATCAACATTTTTTTTGTCCGTCGGTGCATACATGCATATTATAAGCATTTCTTCTTCTCAGACCACTGACTTTCATGTAAAAATAAGTACTAAAAGGATTCTGGGCTTTCTTTCAAGAAGTCCGAAGCACGTAATCCTGTGAATCTCCAGGTCTGTGTTTCTGCTCAGCCATTTGGTGGATGGGTGATGCCGACTCAGACCACTGCAGTTGACAATGGACTTGCATTCACAGCCCTTCCAGAGGCCTCTGGAGTGAGGTGGGCACAGGGAAAGGGCCTGGCACTACAGCCGCCTTTCATCTGGTGAAATGTGCTTAAGTCTTCTGCAAGTTCCATTTCCAGAGAAGCCTAATTCCGCAGTTGCTAAAAGCAAGAGTACAGAGTGGGTGGCATCGGGCAGGGGCAGGGACAATCCCAATTCCCCAGAAGAAGGGACGAGAGCAACCCACTCCAAAACAATTTGGAGGAGGAGCTGTTTAATAGGTACAGAGTTTGGATTTGCAGAATGAAAAATTTCTGGAGACCTGTTTCCCAACACTATGAATATACTTAACACTGCTGAATTGTACACTTAAAAAGGATTAGATGATAAATTTTCCGATAAAAGAAAAGGCAAGCTGGAAAAAATAAAAGGGGAAGGAAGTGGTGGGCAGTCGTGGAGGAAGAATGCTGCAGTGAGGGGGGAGATCCCTTTGCTACGGGCTTGGGAGGCACAAAGGTAGACAAAGGTAGAATTAAAAGATAAAATGGGCAGAATAAAAAATATATATATATATACATAACTGAATCACTTTGATGTATACCTGAAACATTGTAAATCAACTATTCAATTAAAAAAAAAGATAAACAGGGCAGAAAGATATGAGGGAGGGAAGACAGAATTAGTAGGAAAAGAGCAATGGTTCCACTGAAAATAAGAAAAGTCAGTGAGAATCAGAGGGAATCAGACTAGATGAGAAAGAACATCAAATGAAACATAAAAACATAACAGAGGGGGGAAGATGCTTAAGGAGATCATGGGTGGGGAAGACAACAAAAAAAGATGACAATAACATGGGCCACAGAGCAAACATACGTACATTAGGCAAGAGAAGGGAAACAAGAGCAGTAAGGAGACGGGCATTTTAGAAATTGTAATGTGTCTAAATTTTATAGGTAAAAGGACCTCATGAGGAAATGCTAGTGGATTTTCAGGTGGGTGTGGGTTAAGTGCATTGCCTGGACTAGAACTTAAAGCTGGGCCCTATTTACAGTATTTATGTTAAGGGTTCCACGATCAAGTGCCCTGTACTTGGCAACAAGAAAAGTGTCAACAGAGAGTTAAGCTATACTTGACATATACGTTTATGTTATCAGCATCCTTTTGAAGAGTCAAGATCCTTTCAACATACAGGGATAGACTCTAATGGCAAACAGATCCCCAAATGGAAGTCTGAGTGGGTGCTAAAGTGTTCCCCACAGTTCTCGATTCAGAGCTTACTTTCCAAACACTAGTTATGAACACTCACCTGGCTGACATATGGGAATCTCCATCCTTCTGCCCGAGGCTGCTGATTCATCCCCTCCCTGGGCGTGGAGACCATGTATAGTGGGACCAGTGTGTACTCCCTTTCACCCTGCATCTCATGTCCAGAAAACTGAATAATATTCTATGATTATAAAGCTTTTCCTCAGTTTCTTAAACCTTCTACTATTATGCCTACTGAAGAAGTACATGCTAATTACTGGTTTCTCTTCACCTTCGTATACGTGTAGGTTTATCTTTTAAATTTGCTTAAATAGTACTGATGATAAGAAATACGTATCTTTTAATCATTGTTATAGGTCAGATGTTGAATTAAAGACAAAAGCATTTTGTTGATTTCTTTTTAATTTTCCAAACATGAAGAATAATTTGGCAACTTTATTATTTGAAAAATGTAGAATAAGTATCCCACTACAGGATATTGTGATACCTTTCAGATGGTGATTGTTATGAAATATTTTGTGTTCGATATTTTGTTCAATTATTTGTCTTGCTGGTAAATATGTATGTTTTTACACAACATATAATGAAAACAGTGACAAAAAGTGAATTTAAAACCTAGCATAACACGCTGAACAGTGTAAATATCTTTCTGAAATACTTTATTCCCAAGAAGAAAATTATCTCAGAAATAACCTACTTGTCACACTGTGAATAAGCAAGGGTATTTGCTATTTAATTAATGAAAGTGACACAAGGACAAACTGAATATTAATGCCACTTTTCACAGAATATGCGGGATGATAGAACTAGAGCTTATATTTATTTGTACTCTTAAAGGCTAATCAATAGTATTATAAATTAGTAAACTTTCACCCACATTATTCACATTTAAAGAGTTTTAAATTGCATAATAATGTGTTATTTCTAATACGAATCCTAAGATATCCAGCCTTTTACAAAAGTGTTGCTCTGACATCATAGTGTCTTCAGAAACTCTTATTGCTCAGGGCAGAAAATGATCCGGATAAACAGAAAGTAAATTGAGAAAAATAGAGAGGTACATGAAATTATGTATTTACTGCCCTGGTTTCTGACTTACAGTTTTATGACCTCTTCCAGGATTTCTCAACCTTGGCACCACTGACATTTCGATATGGATAAATCTTTGTTGTGGGGCTGGCCTGAGGATTTGGGGATGTCTGGCAGCATCCCTGGCCTCTTCTCATTAGATACCAGTAGCCCCCTTTCTTCCCCTGAGCCATGACAACCAAAAATGTCTCCGATGTTGCCAAATGTCTCCTGGGAGGGGGAGGTCATTATTGCCCCTGGTTGAGAACCACTAGTCTACTCTATATTCCAGTCTTTTAGAAAAAAGCTGATTTAGGCTAAGGAATGGTTTTGATTTTTTTTTTTTAATGTCACAGTTTTCATATCCATTTATTTCCCTAAGAAAAAAAAGCTTTCACTTAAAGGAGTTATTTTATACATCCCAATCTGAATCACAAGATACTTTGTATACTTATTTCAGAAACCTGGTAGTAATATAATTTGGGTATTGTGTATTCCTCATTTCGTCTCTAGATAAGTCAGAGACATGATATTATAGCTAGGGTCTAAAGAAGAAAATTATAAAAATGGATCAATTTGATTTTAGTTTCTAGGTACATTTTTCAAATAGACTAGATCATTTACAGATTTTCATACTTTACTGAAAATAAAGTAGTCCATCCAACGCATTTCCATTAAAATAAAAATATTTAATATTTATCATAAATCTTTATGAAAAGGATTCATAAAATTACAAGATTTGTGCTACAATTTCCTACTAATTCAATAGTATCAAGTATCAAAAATAAATTATTAATAATTGTATGTCTTTTTCAAATGAAAAAACATATTTTTGCTTTTTAAAATTGATGTGGAGAAGCCATGAAATTTCACCATGGAGCAATAAAGGCTGTTAAAAGGTAGTGAGTAAGAACCTGCTGTATAAAAAAAAAGTAAATAAAATTCAAAAAAAAAATTCAAAAAACAAGATTAGTTTTCAGAGGATTCCAGCTCCATAATTTAACTAAATAATCAAGATTAATGAACATTTCTTTGAGACTTTAGAGAAAAATCTGCCAATTTAGCAGCTTTTTCTTCTGAGATTGTTCACTGCATGTGCAACAATGTGATTTGATAGAAGACAACAGAACCAGAACAGAACAGAACCAGAAATAAAAATTCTATATAGTCTATTAGCATCTTATATAGAAAATCGGGGAGAAAAGGTGGTTTTTAAGTGGAGAACATTTGGTAACTAGAAATAAATGCGAAAATTGCTTACAGGTGTACAGTTTACATAACAGTATATTCATATATGTTACTTTTAAATTATTTTGCTGTAATTGATCATATATACCTATATGTAAATATAGGTATATGTGTATTTTTTTTCCTTAGACTTAAATACAGATTTACTATTTATTCTTATACCAATGGATACAAATTGTCTTTGGTGTTCCCAGACTTAAATGGGAAAAATGCAAACATCTTAATTTCTCTCACTTTTTCTGTATAGTATTTTTGAAATATACTTTCCAGCAAGTTTCACAGAATCTTAAAGAATTTTTCATTGGATATTACCTAAATTTGTCTAATTTTTCCAATATTTGAACATATTTTCACAAGTTGGGCAACTAAATAGTATAAATAGAAGAGAATGGGTTGCCTCATAATTAAGGATGTCATATCTGTGTTTTTAAAGTAACAACTTGGTCAGCAGATAATGTGCAAAATATTCTAGATGTACTATATTTACTGGCATGTGTCCTCTGACACTTCTGCTTACCCCGACCAATGTTGAGGAGAAAATGAACATCTTTGTCATGTTTTGTGATAAATTTCTACTCCCCCTACTCATGTCAGTGGGTGTTATATCAAACATCTGCTGAGGAACTTTTAAGAGTAAGGCAGAGGTTCAGCATCAAGACAGGAATTTTGAATTGAAAAGGACATTTTGCCTGGCTTCTTTTGATTTGTACTATCCGTGGAGTGCTACTGCTTACCATCCCAAATGTTAAGAATTGGGATGGGATTGGTGATTTGACAGTGCAAGAAAGTGACCTAAACTTTGAACCCTAATGGACTTTCTGCAAAAGATGTCAACATTTATTTGCAGTGGTTATTATGGAGGAACACAAATTATGTTAGTATTTCCGATCAAGGGTGAATTCATCGTAATGGCGTATTTGAAGTACTGGTGTACTGATAGTTATATGAGACATAACTTAATTAGATCATATGTTTTTTTCTAGAATTTTTATTAATTAGGAGGATTTCCAGTGTTATCCAGTTACTGGAAGAGGACAGATATCTTCTGTTTTTCTGGCTATTAGAAAGAGGTCTTCATATTTGCCCCTCGTTTTAAAACTGGGGAGAGAGGAGGCTCTTATGCAAGTAGATAGAGTTCTTGAAATTTCCCTCTTATTCAAAAGACAGTGACTTTAAACGCCCACATTTTTTAAATGGCAAAAATACGTTTTCTAAAATATGAGGTCAAAAAGCTGTTTAAAATATGTACCATCAATTTTCAGATTTTTTTCATTCTCTGACACCATAAAATTTATTAATCCTGAAACTTTGTAGATGTTGGAAGAATTAAATTGACACTTATCTATTTAAATGCAATTTTAACTTCAGAAGATCACTCTAAGAAATTTAGTTGATGTTACTTTTACATAGAAGTAACTCATGACTATTTTACTATGAGGGAGAGAGGTGCATTTCCATTAAAAAAATAATAAAAACATTTAAAGTTTATAACATAAATAATTGTTCAAATACAAAAAGAGGTACATGCAATTTTCCATTAGTTAAATGATTGCTGACTTAACTTACATTTTGTGACAAATAAGAGTAATTCAATTGAATTTTTAAAATATCTTCATACTTGTCTATTTGATGAGTTTTTTTCTTAATTATAAAGAAAAATAATCTTTGACTTCGCCTCTCTGCTTCTGTTGTTGAAGCTTCTTTGCTTTATTACAGTCCATGGAGTCTGGGAGGAGTGGTCTCCGTGGAGTTTGTGTTCATTCACGTGTGGTCGAGGCCAAAGAACAAGAACACGGTCGTGCACTCCGCCCCAGTATGGGGGAAGGCCGTGTGAAGGACCCGAGACTCATCATAAGCCTTGTAATATCGCTCTCTGCCCAGGTGAGCCTGTTCTGGATTTGGGGAACTTGGCATTTATGTCCCAGTGTATGGTCCCTAGGATACCTAGGAGATATTAAGAGTACAACCTTCATGCAGTCACACTGGAAAATGTGTCCTTTGCTTATTGATTCTTGCTTAAATAAAATTGGGTACCTTCCTTGCTTCTATCATATGTAATTGTGTATAATATTTCCTTGACTAAGTACCAATGAATGCTCACATTTATTGGATTTCTATAAATAGGTATATTAATGATTCACACTAAGATTTTATCTCTACTTGGATTTCCCTCCTGGAAAAATTATAAACCATCCCAAAGACCTGAATTGACTGTTGCATCCACATTGTAACTAGAGAGACCAGTGTGGAGGCAATCCTTCTGATGTTATTCTCTCACACTCACTCAGCTAAGGAGTGGGATGCACCCTTGACCACGTGTGAGCATGATAGACATTTGCTAGGAAATCAGACTTTCTAGATTCACTGCTAGATGCATAAAATGGTTAGATCATAAATGACATACAGTCTTTATGTGATTATGAAGACTGTATAGTCTGTTCTTAGAGTGTATTTATGTTATTTAAATTTTTTTTCCTTCAAACTATTTCAATTCTGTTTTAACGGACTTTGCTAATTCTACCCATTACTCCAGAGAGAAGTCTTCATAATGCTATTATTTAGGTTGCTGAAACATTCACACATAAAACAGATACCTACAAAATGAAAAAGACTGATCTCCACCTTGAAGGGGCTTGCAATTTATGAGAGAAAATAAAAACAAGCAAATGATAGAATCTCCCCAGGAAAAGCAAAGGCACTTCTAGAGGAAGACACAGACAGGAGTGGCAAGTGGCAGAGGCTAACAAAAATGACAATGGGACCATTATAAATAAGCATCATCTTCTCTTTGGGAGAGTTTCTCACCTGTCCATGCAGTCACGTGTTCTACATGCAAGCAACAGAGCTGGGATGCCAGTAGTGAGCTCCAGACACATTATTCAACTCACACTGAGTCCCATTTGCCCTCTAAATTCCCCAAGTTAATATCCTATATCATAAGGCAGTAATTCAAAGTTCTTCTGGAAATTTTAAGAATCTAAAACATCTGAAGACTGAAAAACATCCAAAAATGTAGAGAAGCAACTGTCATCTAACAAGCTTAATTGTTCTCTTTTACTGGCTTGCTACACTTAGGAATATACATATAAATATGTAGTAGTTGTATTGAGTAATATCATCACTTTTAGAATGTTATGAATTCTACAAATAGTGAATAAACTCATATGATTCAGTATTCAGGTATTATGAATATTGGGGAGTCAATAATCATGATTCCTTATTTGCAAATCACTCCCAGAAAATCTATTTATGATCTGTCTTATGTCTATCTCTCTGTAAACATACAGATAGGCACACAGACACACACATATATATTTATGCTCTGCCTTTTTTCCAAAGATTTGAGTAAATTTATACAAATTTTAGAATTTTTTTTAACTGCTGAGCTGTGATATTTATGGGGAGTCAGAGCTCACTCTTATTTTTCTGTGGAGTGTGAAAAAATAGATAACACTGGGAAATAAAAAATTATAGCTAACTATAGATTCTCTTTTAATATATTAGTTTCTAATTAATTCTTTTACCTCAGTTGATCCCCATAAGTACAAAGATAAAATGGCACTGATCAGTAAAATGTTATCAACCAGGTTTTTCATAGTCCACTTTCCATGAATTTTCTCTAGCAGGAAAAAGCTTGGATGAGTACACAGAGATGCTGAGTTGTTACAATTTAGATAAGAAAACTCATTTTTCTAAGTTGATGTAGTTTTTGCTTTATCACTCAAGTAGTAACCATGTGTGTTTTACCTGTATTATACCATCACTGGAGCCACTCTAAGACCCTTAAATTTGGTTGGCTTTCTTTTGTTAGGTCTTTAATTTTGGGGAGTTATGATTATACTAATTGTAAATCTGGCCTAGCTCATATTTTCTCATAAAGTGAGCATTATGGATCTATCTTGAATACTTAATAAATGTGTTGTTTCTGACTTCTGTTATTTCCATTCTTGGATTTAGTTACATCATAAAGGATAAAATTCTTACCATATTTTATCCCAATTTCCTTACTATCTGAAAGGGAATTCTTATAGCTATGATTTAAAAAATATATATTTTTATACTCTGCTCAACATTTTGGCATTATGTTTTTAAATTATATAAGATATGTTTGGTACAAATATTTCAAATTCTTCCTAGATATTAGAAGAATTAGAACTAATTTCTTATAGCTAATCTCAGGCACCTTCACTGAATATAAAGCATTATTAAGTATCAACTAGATGTAAGACACTACTGAGAAGAATATATAGTCCTTGATCTCAAGAAATTTGTAATATCTTCTAAGGATTTAGAAATAAGCATGTGAAAAATTGAATGCAATTCTGAAAAACACATACAAACACTCTAGTCTCAATGAGAGGTGGTAATTTGAATATTAAGTGGTTTCAACCTCCTTTTCTTGTAGCCATCCTACCTGAGATCCCTAAGACAACCTCTTAAGGGAAAACCTTTAATGGGAAAAGTGTCAGTGATGAAGAAGTGGGCCAAGACCCACACTTGGTTTTCTTTGGTTAGGCACATTGAGAAGTGAAGAACAGAAGAGAGCAGAGGAAACATTCAAAACAACAAACTGGGTCTCTGCTCACCACCTTTGCAAGATTTGACCATGCAGGTTGTGGTCATGGGCAGTGACGTTTTAATGTGGGATCATGTTAGAGCAGCGTCCCAGCTTCCTGCTCTTAGGAAGCACATATCACCCCCATAATGAAGTGGATACTGTGTAGAGATGATGAATATTGCTCACATCAAATAATGAAATGGTTCTATTTATGCAAATTTTGATGTCTACTGCTAAGTAGATGGCATCCAATTTTTTTTTCTTACATCTTTATTGGAGTATAATTGCTTGACAATGGTGTGTTAGTTTCTGCTTTATAACAAAGTGAATCAGTTATATATATACATATGTTCCCATATGTCTTCCCTCTTGCGTCTCCCTCCCTCCCACCTTCCCTATCCCACCCCTCCAGGCGGTCACAAAGCACTGAGCTGATCTCCCTGTGCTATGCGGCTGCTTCCCACTAGCTACCTACCTTACGTTTGGTAGTGTATATATGTCCATGCCTCTCTCTCGCTTTGTCACAGCTTACCCTTCCCCCTCCCCATATCCTCAAGTCCATTCTCTAGTAGGTCTGTGTCTTTATTCCTGTCTTACCCCCAGGTTGTTCATGACATTTTAGTTTTCTTAAATTCCATATATATGTGTTAGCATATGGTATTTGTCTTTCTCTTTCTGACTTACTTCACTCTGTATGACAGACTCTTGGTCTATCCACCTCATTACAAATAGCTCAATTTCGTTTCTTTTTATGGCTGAGTAATATTCCATTGTATATATGTGCCACATCTTCTTTACTCATTCATCCGATGATGGACCCTTAGGTTGTTTCCATCTCTGGGCTATTGTAAATACAGCTGCAATGAACATTTTGGTACATGACTCTTTTTGAATTATGGTTTTCTCAGGATATGTGCCCAGTAGTGGGATTGCTGGGTCATATGGTAGTTCTATTTGTAGTTTTTTAAGGAACCTCCATACTGTTCTCCACAGTGGCTGTATCAATTTACATTTCCACCAGCAGTGCAAGAGGGTTCCTTTTTCTCCACACCCGCTCCAGCATTTATTGTTTCTAGATTTTTTGATGATGGCCATTCTGACTGGTGTGAGATGATATCTCATTGTAGTTTTGATTTGCATTTCTCTAATGATTAATGATGTTGAGCATTCTTTCATGTGTTTGTTGGCAATCTGTATATTTTCTTTGGAGAAATGTCTATTTAGGTCTTCTGCCCATTTTTGGACAGGGTTGTTTGTTTTTTGGTTATTGAGCTGCATATAAATTTGGAGATTAATCCTTTGTCAGTTGCTTCATTTGAAAATATTTTTTTTTCCATTCTGAGGGTTGTCTTTTGGTCTTGTTTATGGTTTCCTTTGCTGCACAAAAGCTTTGAAGTTTCACTAGATCCCATTTGTGTATTTTTGTTTTTATTTCCATTTCTCTAGGAGGTGGGTCAAAAAGGATCTCGGTGTGATTTATTTCATAGAGTGTTCTGCCTATGTTTTCCTCTAAGAGTTTTATACTTTCTGGCCTTACATTTAGGTCTTTAATCCATTGTGAGCTTACTTTTGTGTATGGTGTTAGGGAGTGTTCTAATCTTATACTTTTACATGTACCTGTCCAGTTTTCCCAGCACCACTTATTGAAGAGGCTGTCCTTTCTCCACTGTACATTCCTGCCTCCTTTATCAAAGATAAGGTGACCATATGTGTGTGGATTTATCTCTGAGCTTTCTACCCTGTTCCATTGATCTATCTTTCTGTTTTTGTGCCAGTACCATAATGTCTTGATTACTGTAGCTTTGTAGTATAGTCTGAAGTCAGGGAGCCTGATTCCTCCAGCTCCATTATTCGGTCACAAGTTTGCTTTGGCTATTAGGGTTCTTTTGTGTTTCCATACAAATTGTGAAATTTTTTGTTCTAGTTCTGTGAAAAATGCCAGTGGCAGTTTGATAGGGATTGCATTGAATCTGTAGATTGCTTTGGGTAGTAGACTCATTTTCACAATGTTGATTCTTCCAATCAAAGAACATGGTATATCTCTCCATCTATTTGTATCATCTTTAATTTCTTTCATCAATGTCTTATAATTTTCTGCATAGGTCTTTTTTCTCCTTAGGTAGGTTTATTCCTAGATATTTTATTCTTTTTGTTGCAATGGTAAATGGGAGTGTTTTCTTGATTTCACTTTCAGGTTTTTCATTATTAGTGTACAGGAATGCAAGAGATTTCTGTGTGTTAATTTTGTATCCTGCTACTTTACAAAATTCATTGATTATCTATAGTAGTTTTCTGGTAACATCTTTAGGATTCTCTATGTATAGTATCATGTCATCTGCAAACAGTGACAGCTTTACTTCTTCTTTTCCGATTTGGCTTCCTGTGATTTCTTTTTCTTCTCTGATTGCTGTGGATAAAACTTCCAAACCTATGTTGAATAAGAGTGGTGAGAGTGGACAACCTTGTCTTGTTCCTGATCTTAGTGGAAACGCTTTCAGTTTTTCACCATTGAGGACGATGCTGGCTGTGGGTTTGTCATATATGGCCTTTATTATGTTGAGGAAAGTTCCCTCTATGCCTACTTTCTGCAGGGTTTTTATCCTAAATGGTGTTGAATTTTGTTGAAAGCTTTCTCTGCATCTATTGAGATAATCATATGGTTTTTCTCCTTCAATTTGTTAATATGGTGTATCATGTTGATTGATTTGCATATATTGAAGAATCCTTGCATTCCTGGAATAAACCCCACTTGGTCATGGTGTATGATCCATTTACTTTGCTGTTGGATTCTGTTTGCTAGTATTTTGTTGAGGATTTTTGCATCTATGTTCATTAGTGATATTGGCCTGTAGTTTTCTTTCTTTGTGACATCCTTGTCTGGTTTTGGTATCAAGGTGATGGTGGCTCGTAGAATGTGTTTGGGAGTGTTCCTCCCTCTGCTATATTTTGGAAGAGTTTGAGAAGGATAGGTCTTAGCTCTTCTGTAAATGTTTGATAGAATTCGCCTGTGAAGCCATCTGGTCCTGGGCTTTTGTTTGTTGGAAGATTTTTAATCTCAGTTTCAAGTTCAATGCTTGTGATTGATCTGCTCATATTTTCTATTTCTTCCTGATTCAGTCTTGGCAGGTTGTGCATTTCTAAGAATTTGTCCATTTCTTCCAGGTTGTCCATTTCATTGGCCTAGAGTTGCTTGTAGTAATCTCTCATGATCTTTTGTATTTCTGCAGTGTCAGTTGTTACTTCTTTTTCAATTCTAATTCTATTGATTTGAGTCTTCTTCCTCTTTTTCTTGATGAGTCTGGCTAATGGTTTATCAATTTTGTTTATCTTCTCAAAGAACCAGCCTTTAGTTTTATTGATCTTTGCTATCGTTTCCTTCATTTCTGTTTCATTTATTTCTGATCTGATTATTATGATTTCTTTACTTCTGTTATCTTTGGGTTTTTTTTGTTCTTCTTTCTCTAATTGCTTTAGGTGCAAGGTTAGGTTGTTTATTCGAGATGTTTCCTGTTTCTTAAAGTAGGATTGTGTTGCTATAAACTTCCCTCCTAGAACTTCTTTTGCTGCATCCCATAGATTTTGGGTTGTCGTGTCTCCATTGTCATTTGTTTCCAGGTATTTTTTTATTTCCTCTTTGATTTCTTCAGTGATCACTTCGTTATTATGTAGTGTATTGTTTAGCCTCCATGTGTTTGTATTTTTTACGGGTCTTTTCCTGTAATTGATATCTAGTCTCATAGCATTGTGTTCGGAAAAGATACTTGATACAATTTCAATTTTCTTAAATTTACCAAGGCTAGATTTGTGACCCAAGATATGATCTATCCTGGAGAATGTTCCATGAGCACTTGAGAAAAATGTGTATTCTGCTGTTTTTGGATGGAATATCCTATAAATATAAATTAAGTCCATCTTGTTTAATATATCATTTAAAGCTTGTGTTTCCTTATTTATTTTCATTTTGGATGATCTGTCCATTGGTGAAAGTGTGTTGTTAAAGTCCCCTACTAAGAATGTGTTACTGTCGATTTCCCCTTTTATGGCTGTTAATATTTGCCTTATGTATTGAGGTGCTCCTATGTTGGGTGCATAAATATTTACAATTGTTATATCTTCTTCTTGGATCGATCCCTTGATCATTATGTAGTGTCCTTCTTTGTCTCTTCTAATAGTCTTTATTTTAAAGTCTATTTTGTCTGATATGATAATTGCTACTCCAGCTTTCTTTTACTTTCCATTTGCATGAAATATCTTTTTCCATCCCCTTACTTTCAGTCTGTATGTGTCTCTAGGTCTGAAGTGGGTCTCTTGTAGACAGCAAATATATGGGTCTTGTTTTTGTATCCATTCAGCCAATCTGTGTTTTTTGGTGGGAGCATATAGTCCATTTACATTTAAGGTAATTATCGATATGTATGTTCCTATTCCCATTTTCTTAATTGTTTTGGGTTCATTATTGTAGGTCTTTTCCTTTTCTTGTGTTTCTTGCCTAGAGAAGTTCCTTTAGCAGTTGTTGTAAAGTTGGTTTGGTGGTGCTGAACTCTCTCAGCTTTTGTTTGTCTGTAAAGATTTTAATTTCTCCATCAAATCTGAATGAGATCCTTGCTGGGTAGAGTAATCTTGGTTGTAGGTTTTTCTCCTTCATCACTTTAAATATGTCCTGCCACTCCCTTCTGGCTTGCAGAGTTTCTGCTGAAAGATCAGCTGGTAACCTTATGGGGATTCCCTTGTGTGTTATTTGTTGTTTTTCCCTTGCTGCTTTTAATATGTTTTCTTTGTATTTAATTTTTGACAGTTTGATTAATATGTGTCTTGGCGTATTTCTCCTTGGATTTATCCTGTATGGGACTCTCTGTGCTTCCTGGACTTGATTAACTATTTCCTTTCCCATATTAGGGAAGTTTTCAACTATAATCTCTTCAAATATTTTCTCAGTCCCTTTCTTTTTCTCTTCTTCTTCTGGAACCCCTATAATTTGAATGTTGGTGCGTTTAATGTTGTCCCAGAGGTCTCTGAGACTGTCCTCAGTTCTTTTCATTTTTTTTCTTTATACTGCTCTGCAGTTGTTATTTCCACTATTTTATCTTCCAGGTCACTTATCCATTCTTCTGCCTCAGTTATTCTGCTACTGATCCCATCTAGAGTATTTTTAATTTTATTTATTGTGTTGTTCATCGTTTTTTTTTCCTCTTTAGTTCTTCTAGGTCCTTGTTAACTGTTTCTTGCATTTTGTCTATTCTAATTCCAAGATTTTGGCTCATCTTTACTATCATTATTCTGAATTCTTTTTCAGGTAGACTGCCTATTTCCTCTTCATTTGTTACGTCTGGTGGGTTTTTAATCTTGCTCCTTCATCTGCTGTGTGTTTTTCTGTCTTCTCATTTTGCTTATCTTACTGTGTTTGGGGTCTCGTTTTTGTAGGCTGCAGGTTCGTAGTTCCTATTGTTTTTGGTGTCTGTCCCCAGTGACTAAGGTTGGTTCAGTGGGTTTTGTAGGCTTCCTGGTGCAGGGTACTAGTGCCTGTGTTCTGGTGGATGAGGCTGGATCTTGTCTTTCTGGTGGGCAGGTCAACGTCTGGTGTTGTGTTTTGGGTGGCTGTGGACTTATTATGATTTTAGGCAGCCTTTCTGCTAATGGGTGGGGTTGTGTTCCTGTCTTGCTAGTTGCTTGGCATAGGATGTTCAGCACTTTAGCTTGCTGGTCTTTGAGTGAAGCTGGGTGCTGGTGTTGAGATGGAGATCTCTGGGAGATTTTCGCCATTTGATATTATGTGGAGCTGGGAGGTCTCTTGTGGACCAGTGTCCTGAAGTTGGCTCTCCCACCTCAGAGGCACAGCACTGACTCCTGGCTGCAGCACCAATAGCCTTTCATCCACAGGGCTCAGAATAAAAGGGAGAAAAAGTAGAAAGAAAGAATTAGTAGAAGTAGAAAGAAAGATAGAAAGGAAGAAGGAAAGAAAGAAAGGAGCGAGGGAGGGAGGAAGGAAGGAAGGAGGGAAGGAAAGAAAAAAAGAAAGAAGATAAAGTAAAATTAAATAAAGATAAAATATAATAAAATTATTAAAATAAAAAATAATTATTAAGAAAAAAATTAAAAAAAAAAATAACGGACAGCTAGAACCCTGGGACAAATAGTGGAAGCAAAGCTATACAGACAAAATCTCACACAGAAGCATACACATACACACTCACAAAAAGAGGAAAAGGAGAAAAACTCATAAATCTTGCTCTCAAAGTCCCCCTCCTTAATTTGGGATGATTTGTTGTCTATTCATGTATTCCACAGATGCAGGGTACATCAAGTTGGTTGTGGAGCTTTAATCCGCTGCTTCTGAGGCTGCTGGGAGAGATTTCCCTTTCTCTTCTTTGTTCGCACAGCTCCCGGGGTTCAGCTTTGGATTTGGCCCCGCCTCTGTGTGTAGGTCGCCGGAGGGCATCTGTTCTTCGCTCAGACAGGACGGGGTTAAAGGATCCGCTATCGGGTCTCCGGCTCACTCAGGCCGGGGGGAAGGGAGGGGCACGGATTTCGGGGCGGGCCTGTGGCGGCAGAGGCCAGCGTGACGTTGCACCAGCCTGAGGCGCCCAGTGCGTTCTCCCGGGGAAGTTGTCCCTGGATCCCGGGAACCTGGCAGTGGCGGGCTGCACAGCCTCCCCAGAAGGGGGGGGTGGATAGTGACCTGTGCTCGCACACAGGCTTCTTGGTGGCAGCAGCAGCAGCCTTAGCATCTCATGCACGTCTCTGGGGTCCGCGCTTTTAGCCGCGGCTCGTGCCCATCTCTGGAGCTCCTTTAAGCAGCGCTCTTAATCCCTTCTCCTCGTGCACCAGGAAACAAAGAGGGAAGAAAAAGTCACTTGCCTCTTCGGCAGGTCCAGACGTTTTCCTGGACTCCCTCCCGGCCAGCCGTGGTGCACTAACCCCCTGCAGGCTGTGTTCATGCTGCCAACCCCAGTCCTCTCCCTGCGCTGCGACCAAAGCCCGAGCCTCAGCTCCCAGCCCCGCCCGCCCCGGCGGGTGAGCAGACAAGCCCCTCGGGCTGGTGAGTGCCGGTCGGCACCGATCCTCTGTGCGGGAATCTCTCTGCTTTGCCCTCCGCACCCCTGTGGCTGTGCTGTCCTCTGTGGCTGCGCTCTCTTCCACGGCTCCGAAGCTTCCCCCCTCCGCCACCCGCAGTCTCTGCCCGCGAAGGGGCTTCCTAGTGTGTGGAAACCTTTCCTCCTTCATGGCTCCCTCCCACTGGTGCAGGTCCCATCCCTATTCTTTTGTCTCTGTTTTTCCTTTTTTCTTTTCCCTACCCAGGTACGTGGGGAGTCTTGCCTTTGGGGAGGTCTGAGGTCTTCTGCCAGCGTTCAGTAAGTTTTCTGCAGGAGTTGTTACACGTGTAGATGTATTTCTGGTGTATCTGTGGGGAGAAGGTGATCTGCGCGTCTTACTCTTCCACCATCTTTCCGGAAGCCTGAGATGGCATCCTATTTTTATCTGATACTTTCCTTAGTCAGTGTCCAACTTTCTCCCAACTTCTTTATCGATGAAAGTAAACCACTTACCTGAGATCCATATAAGGAGAGAAGAAAGGAAGGAAAGGGTAGATCTGATCTGATATTTCCTAGTTTGGGTTACTAGTTACCGACTTGTGCACTGTGTCTGAGAACAGTGATTGATGTTGGTTGGGGGGAGGTGGGCCAGAGGTATACAGAACAACGAAAGGATTTCACTGCGATTCATTCACTGGCTCATAAACGTGATGTAACTTCGTTTTCCTCCTCTTCTCATCTGTAGTAATAATTACGTGTGGTACTATGGAAGGATGTGTGTATGTATGTGTGTGTTCAGGGGTCTTTGGGGTATGTTTCTCTTATCACCAAACTCAGAACTTCTGGCAGTCCAACCTATGTTTTCTGTTTTCTCTGAATTTTCATGGCAGTCACTAATTGAGCATCAAGTTCATAATTGATATATTTGAGGACAAGGAAATGCTCTTTTATTTCCTGTTTATCTCTCCATGCATCTTTGTACCTGGTGGTATGCGATAGATGACTATTGATTGGATTTTCTTGACATGTACGAATTTTTAATACTCATCCAAATTTTTCTAGGACATTTTCTGTGCCTACTTAATAATACATTAATGTGTTATAGGGGAAAGATCTTGGACTTTTGCAAGAGAACACATATTTAAATTTAGATATCATCTTTTCATATCTGTGTTGCCCCTCTGATCCTTAGTTTCTTCAGCTGTACAATGAGGACAATATAGTAATACCCTCTTCATGAGAAGACCATGGTAGGTAGCAAACTAGGAAACACTCTCTAATACTAGTATTATTATCATGTCAGTGTCTCCAGTGAGAGTCCATCAGGATGACACTTGTAGTTGAACAAGTTGGGTTTGTTACTCTTGGCAGTGAGGGGAAATCAACATAGGAAATTGCAGGGCATCTTAGTAAGGGGGTGTTAGGAAAGACTTATCAAGGGTTTGGGCTTGTGTTGGGTGATTTCACAGAAGGTTTAAAAAAGTGGGGCTTTGCTCCAGATTTGATGGTGTCAGGGAAGGGGGACAATGCTATGATTGGGTATCTTAGTAAATTATCTAGAACGAGGGAAGACCAGATGCAGTTGGTGAAGAAGTGAGTCCCTCATCTTAGCTGAGAGAGGAGAATGTTTGGAATATTGTGGGTTCCCTGGGGACCTTGTCTTTGTCTATGAAGTGACCTTGTTTTACCTCATTTTTATCACAGTCTCAGAGTGACCCTGTCTGGTTATTAATGTGTTTTCTGATGATTTTAGGTCCAACAGGGGATAACACAGCCTCGCTGTGACACCAAGCAAGTAGCCAACAGTACTGAGGTCTGGCTAAGTGTCAGACCTGAACCTGGGTGTCACCTTGGTGGTCATTCCTCCTCCAGGGTGATTTGATCACTTTAGATGCTTCCGTTTTAAATGATTTTGATTTTGATTAATATTCAGCTGGAGAAAACTCACAGAAATATGGTATGTTTGCATTTTCTAGGTAGGCCCTCCATTAAAATTATATAATGTATATCCGCAAAATAAAATTGATATTGTCTTTTCCAAAATTAAATAATTTTGGGAAAATGAAAGCTTAAGTTTTTAGTTCAAAGCCTCAAGCTCTATGGTAATTTTCTTTGTAGTATTTTACTTCATAGTAATAATTTTTTTTCCCTCTGTCAGTAGCTGAAGACTGGAAGAACCAATGAATTAAGTTTGGCCCTCTTTGTTTCAGTTTTGACAATTCTCTTTCTGATATATATTTATGAAGTAGCGTACAAGTAATATAGAGGATAGGTAGGGATAAATAAGTGAGTGACAGATTGAAGACTGACATAAAGAACTATTGACAAGTTTTCATTTATATATGGGGCTATGTTTAAATGAATATAATTATATGATTCAGTGTTCTGGAGTTCACAAGACATGGATTAAGGTTTAGTCCCAATCCTTAATTTTATTTATTTACTTATTTACTTATGTATTATGTATTTACTTTCCAATCCTTAATTTTAAATATTTACTTGGACAACTTCTTCCTCTTTTCTATTCCTCACTTCTTTCATTTTTAAAATAGAGCTGGTATTCATTACCCTTCTATATCATAGGAATGTTATGTGATTAAAATTAGGTGGAAGAATCTTGAAAACTACAAAACAATATGAAGTCAAGGATCATGACTTATATGGGAATATTACTTTAAAAGCAAGGGATTTGGTGAAGTAAACTCAGGATATTATGATAGTTTTTGAGCTTTATTTCTTATGGATAGCCTTCATCAGACACTCAAAGGGATTCTTTGGCTAGGATTGTTCTAGGGAGAAGTAGCTGCGTAAGGGCCCATTTCAGTCTGTGGGGCCGAGCAGTCCTGCATTTGAGAAATTCATTCCTGAGAATCCAGAACCGTTCCAGACAGATCCCATTAGGTTGTAGTTTCCAGATATATTTTCAGACTCATAAACTCTAAGGAGAAGGAAAGAACCACCCAACGATAGGTCCTGAGGAACACAGCTGGAACCTAATATCTGTTACCTAGAGCAAGAGGCTTTGGTCTCCTGTGGTTCTAGTATTTTGATCCTTCAGCATTTGTGAGAGGGTGACCTCCCCACAGTCCCTCTGCAGGGAGCATTCCTGTGAGGACAGAGAGGGAACATCCTGAGCCTTTGCCCTACCCTGGTTCAGAGGTCCCTGATTGTCTCAAAATGAGGGTGTTATAATTTAAAACACAAATGCTGGCTCGTTAACCTGGTCTTTAATTAAAATTTGCATTTCATCATCTTAACCTTCTAGTCTATTATGTGGCAATTGTATTCATTTTGTGTCATTTCAGATTTTCAGCATTATTCTGGTGATCTTTCAGTGCTTAGCTTATGAGAGTTTTAAAAATTTGTGTCTTTCTTAATCCTGGCTTGCTCTCTTTTACTATGTAATATTTTTCTCATTCAAACTTTGTCTTAATTTACTTACCAACCTTTCTTTTTTTAATCTTCTTAGCCCTTACCACTATAGATTGCCTCTATTCTTAATTCTAATTTTTAAACATGATATTTCATTTTGATTTTCCTCTTTTGTCATTTATTTTAAAATGGCAAATAGGAAACATAGGTTTTTGCTCTTCAGCATATGGCTCTTCTGCATTTCAGTCTTGTATCCCAGAGGAGTCTTTCCCATCCCCTGGGTAACTCCCAATTCAGTAAAAACCAGAGCCAAATCAGATAGCCTAAATCAGATAGCCTCAAAGGGGCCAGAACTCTTCTCCCCCGATTCCTCCCTGCAGGTAACTTCATCAGTCATCAGCAATCAACCCAGAACAGTTGTTGAAATGATGGTTTTAGTGTTCAAAATATTCATGACTTTACCTTGTGGTTATTGTTATCCAACCTATACTATAGTGTCACCAGTTATTGGTCAAGATGAGAAAATAGACTGAAACATAGTATTTTCATTAAAATGTATGAAAGTCACAGGGAACTATATTCAATATCCTTGGTTAAACAAGAATGGAAAAGAATATAGAAACAAATATATATATATATATATATATATATATATATGTGTGTGTGTGTGTGTATGTGTGTGTGTGTGTGTGTGTGTGTGTGTGTGTGTATAACTGAATCACTTTGCTATACAGAAGAAATTAACACAACATTGTAAATCAACTATAAATTTTTTTTTAAAATAATAAAATACGATAAAATGTATCATAGGAATTGCTCCCTGCACATCGGAGACAGGATTTTCTTCCTGGTGAACACAATTGCAGAAGGAAGTTTCTTTAACACAGAAAACCCCAGGAATCTAATGTTTTAGCCATTGCAATTTTAATTCTTCTGGGTCCAGAAAGTCTGGTCATGTGTCACATTGCTGTAAAAAAACTTTGTGTCCCCAGAGTGACACTGTTGTGTAAGGAAGCACGTTACGTGAAGGTAGGACTGGCTGATCTCAGCATCCTCCCAGCTTCAAAATACAGCCTCGCATTCTCTATTCTTAGTCACCTTTTGTGGGATGGTTCGTTAAGAAATAGGCATTTGGAGTTTTTAAATTGAAAAATAGCACTGGAAAAATCCAAATGCAAATGCTTATGATGGAAATGAAAAGAAAGTAAAAAGCCTAAGACAGTTCTGATTCTTAACCTGTCTGCCTATCATGGAAGAAATTATGTCCTCTAATGCAATGTTTACCAAATGGTGTCCCATGAAAAGGAAAAAAAAAGGGAAAGAGGGGAGGGAGGATTTATTTTTAAATAAATTTGGGAGCTACAGCTTTAAACAAAGTCTATTCAGAGTAAGACTCCCTGCATTAGGTCTATAACGGCATCACAAATTCAACACGTTCCAAATAGACATTCTTATTTCAGGACTATGTACCCGCGGACCTGTTTGAAACCTACTCTAACCCAGTTCAGTAAAAGGTTCTACCATTTACCCATGTCTGGCCTACACTCTAGTCCCCAATGTCTCCCATACCCATTCTTGTCTCTGTGCAATCCAATCTACACACAACCGCAAAATGAAGGGTTAAAATGTCACATCTCTTCCCTACTTTAAAGTCCTCTCGTGGTGCCTCACCTTGTTGGCCCCATGCCTGCCGGGCCCTCCAGGATCGGACTTCTGCTCACCCTCCAAACCCACCTCCTGCCGCGTCCCCCTCTTCATGAGCCCCACGAGCCCCAGGCTTGTCTCTGTCCCTGAATACACAAAGCTTTCTAGACCTCAAGACCTCACTTGGGTAGAGCCTTCCACAGAGCCTTATGTTTCTGGCTTCTTCTAGTGTTGGGGACTAAGCTCTCCTGTGGTCACACTGCTTTCAGAACACTTCCAGCTGTGACTCTCTTGTTCACTCATTTGTTTACTTGTTTATCATCATCTGTCTCCACCACAGCCCCTCAGACTACACGTTCCGGGAGAGCAGAGCTTGGTGGGTCTTTATCTGCACAGTTTCCCCTGAGTCTAACAGAACAAGACCAGTCACAGTGCGGATGCTCTGTGCATCTTTACTCAGGAGTACAGAGGAGCCAGTTTGGGAATGTTTACATTTCCCCAAATCATCGGGAACACTTTTCTGACAAGATGACAAGGTGCTAATTAGCCTTCAGTAGGAACACAGTTCTAGAAAGAAAGCTTTGAGGTGTTTTCAAGCTTGTGGTTTTGCAGTGAGTCTGGAAGGCAGTCGTATCTGGGTGGGTGGTAGGGTGGGGAGGGCCTTGGTGGTCTCTTGCCTCCATACTCACCCAGGTGGAGAGCAAACCTGAACGCAGCTGAAGGAGAAGCATCTTCGGCACCACTCTGGATCCCAGTTAAGCATCAGAGAAAAAGAAAAAAGTCTCTTCATGTCTTGTGTGGTACCTAGACAAGAGGTTATGAAATAGAAATCTTAGGTGTATCATATGATAATTGGTTTTTATTTTTAAATATGTCAACATTTAATCCCTGAACTAGAAAATGCTTAAATGCCCATAACAGAACTCTTAATTTCCACCTCTCAAAAACCTCATTTTTTCCCATTCAGTAAAATGACACTACCATTTCCTGAAAGATCTTTTTTTATTTGTTTTGGTTTAGGTGATTTCAGCGATATTGTGATATTGTTTTCTATTTTATTTTTTTTATTGACATATAGTTGGTTTACAGTGTTGTGTTAGTTTCAGGTGTACAGCAAAGTGATTCAATTATATATGCATATATATCTTTTTTTTCCAGATTATTTTCCCTTGTAGGTTATTACAAGATATTGAGTATAGTTCCCGGTGCTATACAGTAGGTCCTTGTTGTTTACTTGTTTTATATATATTAGTGTATATATATTAATCTCAAACTCCTAATTTATCCCTCCCCACCAGAACATAATTAATGAGTTTTTTTTTTTTAAATTCTAGGATGAGAAACAAACAAAAATCCTAAAATAAAACAACGTTCCACGTTTGGCACTAAAGAAACTCTTTCATGTACATATAAGTCAGTTGTCTAATCTTTTAAATTAAATTCACATACTCCTCTCTTTCTAACCTCTCAATTTTCCATTTTCACAGTGAAAATGGAACTTTGCCTTACCACACTCTATTACACACTAAAGGAATATTGGGTTTTTGCTCTTTTTAAAAAATATCCAATCAGTTACTTTGTCAAGTCCATTCTTTCATACTGGTGCAGTGAATGTTCAGGAAAAGAAACTTCTAGTTCTCAGTGTAAAATAAAACGTCAAACACATCCACTTGATACATCTTCAATTTCATTGTTATTTATTTCTGTAACTGATTGATAAACAAAACTGTTCATATCTAATATATATGTTTTGTTGATGTTTATGGTGGTGGTGAACCTCAAAAGTTCCCTCAAATGTCTAATTTAACTCATTCTTGAACTTTAGCCAAAACAGAAAATGTGTACTTTGGCAGAAAGGACTGAACTAATATTACACATGTATGGATTTAAAATGTTAGAAAAATTTTAACAATGGTGATGCAAAGTCTTCTTTCAAAGAAAGACTTCTGAGCAAAACACTTCACAAATATTTTTCCTAATCTCTCTTAGGCAAGGTCTTTCCTCATTCCTCGTCCATAATACAGCCCCCTGCCCAATTATCTTCTCTGATTCCATCTCTGACTCAGTCATTACCACGTGCACATCTTCCTAGCCAGAGACACTAATCCTCTGTTCTTTGCAGTGAGTTTGTAGCTATTACATTCATTTAAAAAAAAAAAAAAAAGCTAAAAATTTACCTCAAACCAGAATTCTTAAGGAAAAGAGATATTCTTTTATTCTACTCACTGAGCACTAAACAGATTGGCATCCCTTAATTCATCTTTGTTTATGTGTTGCTTTCTGAATGTTCTCAAAAATTTGAATACCTGTATATTCTTTGGCCAAATAGATGGTACATATGCTGCAGGCATGAATGGTTTTTTTTTAACCATTCTTCTCAAAAGCAAACTTAATAAATGTTATCTTTGAAAAGCAAAATTCTGAAATGAAAAACACATTCATCTTCAAGGCCAACATAGAGAGGAAATGGATAGTTTGTATCATCCTCTTATTTCACTAGACTTTTTAGTCTGGCAAATGGATTACATAGCCAATAAGATTGTGTCAGATACTTTTAATAAAGTGAGATGCTAAAATTGCATGAATGGGATGATTAAATTGGTATTTTGTGATTTTTCATCTCACAAAGTGTTTATTAAGTACCACTAGACACATATTAAACAGGCTTCTTTTTAACAGCTACCAGCAAGACCTGAAATTAGGTTGAAAGTACTCACTCCTATTCTGCCAGGCTTTCTCGTTTAGGTGGGTTTTCACAGCAGCATTAGTTTATGTTGGAACTTTGGATTTATGGTGGACTCTCTTTCGCTGTAATGAAATCGACCAAGAGCCATGGAATGATATTGGAAAAAGTAGAGAGTCATATCCTGGTGCATTTATAACACTTACATGCTAGTTTATGCCTTCTAAATTAGGTAAATATTTTTGCCTGATTCCTTTGTTCCCTTGTAGTTTGTGGCCTGTGGGATTATACCTTCATGAATGCTGTCTCCTTTGTCTAAATTATCCAAATCATAATTACCCCCCAAGTAGGTGTGATCTGTTCTCTGAAAGTCTTCACTGCTGTCTTAAGATGTATTGCTCTTAATTTTTCATTTACTTATTTGTATGTGTAGAGTACTTCTTTTACAGTTATCCTATTTTTGAGGTTGGAATTCAAATTCTTGTATTTCTTGTTAACACCTACCACAGAGTCTGATGACTAAGAGATTCTTAACAGTCATTCGAATGAGTGAATAAATAAATGCATCTCAATTTGAACTTCCAAAGACAAATTCAACCATCTATATTCCATTCTGGTCACCAGACACCTGGACATCATTTTGGTCCTCTCTCCACTCACGGTCCTTCCCGTGTGGCCCTCAATGGCTTCTTTCTTTTTCTTCTTTTTCTTGGTTTTCTTCTTTTTTCCAATGGCTTCTTAATGATCTGTGAAAAATAGGCAAAATCCGTAACACAGTTGACCAAAAGTTTGCAAAGTCTGACCTCTATCTTCTTCCCAAACTTCTCTGTGTAGTTATTCACCTGGCCCTCTGGATGCTGTTCACAACACCCTCCATTCAGTCCTGCCCAGGATTTTCGTGTATGTTCAGGGAACATGCCCTTTCCCTAGGGATTTCCTATTATCGTTCAAGCATACTTGAAACCTCACTTTGTCCGGGAAGACTCCCCAGGCTCTGTAAACTCTTATCTCACAGTTTCTTGAAATCATCCTTTGCAGCAACGCTATAGAATTAATTTATTTAGCATGGAATTAATTAGTTAACTCATTCTAGGGGTTCCTTTTCTAAAATATGAGCTCTGTGAGTTACTGGTCATTATTTATTGTATTAATTGCTTGCTGTACCCATCTCCAAGATCAAGGTCTTGGCTTGTTGAGTGGTCAATAAAAAGAGATACCAGACACATAAAGTAAATAGAAGTGCAGAATCAGGTAATAGTTGTTTGGGGATTAATAAAATCTAACTGCATTCATTTAGAGTCTCTTGGTCGGGACTCATCTTCAAGGTTAGTTTTACCTTGTACAGGCACCTCAGAGATATCACAGGTTCAGTCCCAGATCACCTTAATAAGGTGAATATCACAGTAAAGTGAGTCACACCAATTTTTGGTTTCTCAGTACATAGAAAAATTCTGTTTACATTAGACTGTAATCTCTTAAGAGTGCAATAACATTGTGTCTTTCATACAACGTACAAACCTTAACTTTAAAATATGTTATTGCTAAAGCATCCTAACCATCATCTGAGTCTTCAGCAAGTTGTAATCTTTTTGCTGGTGGAGCGTTTTCTTCCATGCTGGTGGCTGCTTACTGATCAGGGTGGTGGCTGCTGAAGGTTGGGTCAGCTGGGACAGTTTCTAAAATAAGACCACGGTGACATTTCCCACATGGATTGATTCTGTCTTTCATGAACGATTTCTCTGTAGCATGCAGTGCCGTTTGATAGCATTTTACCCATAGCAGAACTACTTTCAAAATTGGAGTCAGTCCTCTCAGATGTGTGTGCTGCTTTATCAACTAAGTTTATGTCATATTCTAAATCTTTTGCTGTCATTTCAACAGTCTTCACAGCATCTTCACCAGGAGTGGATTCCATCTCAAGAATCCACTTTCTCTGTTCGTCCATAAGAAGCAACTCCTCATCCATTCAAGTTTTGTCATGAGATTGCAGCAATCCAGTCACATTTTCAGGCTCCGCTTGTTCTTTTTTTTTTCATGTTCCTTTATTATTTTTTTAATGTTACTTTTTAAAAAAAAAATATTTATTTATTTAGGCTGTAACGGGTCTTAGTTTTGGCATGTGGGATCTTTAGTTGCGGCATGTGAACTCTTAGTTGTGGCATGCATGCAGGATCTAGTTCCCCAATCAGGGATCAAGCCCCAGCCTCCTGCATTGGGAGCACGGAGTCTTACCCACTGGACTGCCAGGGAAGTCCCGATGTTCCCTTACTTTTATTTTTACTTGTTTTTTAACATTTCATTTTGTATTGGAGTATAGTTGATTAACAATGTTGTGTTAGTTTCAGGTGTACAACAAAGTGATTCCGTTATGCATATATGTGTATCTATTCTTTTTCAAATTATTTTCCCATGTAGGTTGTTACATAATATTAAGAAGAGTTCCCCAAGCTTCACTTCTAATTCTAGTTTTCTTGCTATACCCACCACATCTGCAGTCAATTCCTTCACTGAAGTATTAATCCCAGCAAAGTCATCCATGAGGGCTGGAATCAGTTTCTTCTAAATTTCTGTTAATGTTGCTATTTGGACCTCTTCCCACGAATCATGAATGTTCTTAATGACATCTAGAATGCTGAATCCTTTCCAGAAGGTTTACTATTGACTTTGTCCAGGTCCATCAGAGGAATCACTATCTATGGTGGCTGTAGCCTTACAAAATCTATTCGGTACGCGGGCCTCTCACTGTTGTGGCCTCTCCCATTGCGGAGCACAGGCTCCGGACGCGCAGGCTCAGCGGCCATGGCTCACGGGCCCAGCCGCTCCGCGGCATGTGGGATCTTCCCGGACTGGAGCACGAACCCGCGTCCCCTGCATCGGCAGGCGGACTCTCAACCACTGTGCCACCAGGGAAGCCCCAAAATGTATTTCTTAATAAGACTTGAAAGTCAAAATGACTAGCAGGCATGAAAAACAACATTAATCTCATTGCCCATCTCCATCAGCGCTCTTGGGGGACCAGGTACATTGTTGATGAACAGTTATATTTTGAAAGGAATCTTTTTTTTCTGAGCAGTAGGTCTCAGCAGAGGGCTTAAAATATTGAGTAAACCATGCTGTACACAGATGTGCGTCATGCCTGCTTCTTTGTTGTTCCATTTATAAAGCAGAGGCAAAGGAGATTCAGCATAATGTTAAAGGCCCTTAGATTTTCAGATGATAAATGAGCATTGGCTTCAACTTAAAGTCACCAGTTGCATTAACCCCTAAAAGGAGAGTCAGCCTGTCCTTTGAAGCTTTGAAGCCAGGCATTGACTTCTCTCTAGCTATGAAAGTCCTATAGGTGGCGTCCTTTTCCAATAGAAGGCTGTTTTGTCCGCACTGAAAATCTGTTGTTTAGAGTAACCACCTTCATGAATTATCTTATCACTACATTTTCTTCATATTAGCAATAACGCTGTTTCACTTTCTTCATTCGTGTGTTCATTGGAGCAGCGCTTTTAATTTCCTTCAGGAACTTGTCCTTTGCTTTCACAACTTGGCTGCCTGTTTGGCACAAGAAACCCAGCTTTGGGGCTATCTCAGCTTTCAACATGCCTTCCTCACTAAAGCTTAACCATTTCTGGTTTTTGATTTAAAGTGAGAGACGCGTGACTCTTCATTTCCCATGAAAGCTTAGAAGCCATTGTACGGTTATTAATTGGCCTCATTTCGTTATTGTTGTGTCAGGGAGGCCTGAGGAGAGGGAAAGAGATGGGAGAACAGCCAATGGGTGGGGCAGTCAGAACACACACAGCATTTCTCTCTTAAGTTCCCTGTCTTGTACGTGTCTGGTTCCCCAAGGCAATGACAATATTAACGTCAAAGGTCACTGATCACAGATCACCGTAACAAATATAATAAGCAAGAAAAAGTTCGAGTTATTGCCAGAATTACCAAAGTGTGACGCAAAAACTCAAAGTGAACAAATGCTGTTGGAAAAGGACACCTGTAGGCTTGCTCCAGGCAGGCCACCACAGAACTTCAATTTGTAAAAAATGCATTATCTGTACAGTGCAGTAAAGGCATGAGTGTACTCCGTGTACAGCCTTCTCTCCTAGAAGACCTCCTCACACTGTCTCTGCTTCTGCTTTGGCAGTTGATGGACAGTGGCAGGAGTGGAGCTTCTGGAGCCGATGCTCCGTGACCTGCTCGAATGGGACCCAGCAGAGGAGCCGGCAGTGTACTGCAGCCGCCCACGGGGGCTCCGAATGCAGAGGGCCCTGGGCGGAAAGCAGAGAGTGCTACAACCCTGAGTGCACAGGTGAGGCCTGATGCCTGCTTTCGAAGGATGCCTGCCCTTTAGATAAGGTGACAGAATCGTGCCAGACGGTCGTGGCGTCGTCAGGTAACTATACATTTCTAGTCAATGAAGCCAGTTGTACCAGAGCTCATCCTACTGTATGTTGCATGAATAAAGCCACAAAATTCAACAGATTCTTAAATTAGATGAAATTAATGAGATTAGATGAAATTTTGATTAAATTGATGAAGTCTAGCACGGAGCTCGTGTTCTTTACAAGTAAAGGTCAATGTCCATTTGCAGCTTCTGACAAACTTACAGAAACTTCTGTTCATCACAATGCTCTAGATTTGACCAGCAAGTTAAATATTTGTGTCCATTTTATTCATTGTGGTAGAGTAATAAAAATTGAACAGACAGCCATGGGCCTCAGATTTTCGAATCCCTAAAGCAGTGTGCACTGGATGACTGCCACTGACCTTGACGTATTTCTTTCAGCCAATGGTCAGTGGAATCAGTGGGGTCATTGGAGCGGATGCTCCAAGTCCTGTGACGGCGGCTGGGAGAGGCGAATGAGGACCTGCCAGGGTGTGGCGGTGACCGGGCAGCCGTGTGAAGGGACAGGCGAGGAAGTGAGAAGGTGCAGCGAGCAGCGATGTCCTGGTGAGTGAGCTCAGATCGTCCCCAGGGAAACACTTTGGTACCTGGGGAAAAAAAAGGATTGAAAACGTTGTCATTGGTTAAAGCCCGTATTTCCTCAATGGAAGTATTGCTAATAATAAGTGGCAATTTACTCCTTTCCATAATGTATGACGTTTTGTCTGTTTATGTGTCATAGACTGTGTCTTCTATACATTTTTAAATTATTTGCTGAAAAATGACATTGAAAAGTGTAATAACACCAAAGTAGGCATACTGAACAATAACAAGGCTAGAAATTTTTGAAATTAGGTTGGGGTACTGTTTTTTTTCACTCTCTTTATGAAATATTTGTTTACTGAGAACACAAAACAACTTGCCTTAGATTATTATTTTTTTTATTTTTTATTTTTTGCGGTACACGGGCCTCTCACTGTTGTGACCTCTCCCGTTGTGGAGCACAGGCTCCGGACGCGCAGGCTCAGTGGCCATGGCTCACGGGCCCAGCCGCTCAGCGGCATGTGGGATCTTCCCGGACCAGGGCACGAACCCGTGTCCCCTGCATTGGCAGGCGGACTCTCAACCACTGCGCCACCAGGGAAGCCCCTGCCTTAGATTATTTTACTAGAAATATAGAGACATCAGTGTGAGGTAGATTGGTAAGGAAGTAAAGAGACGAGGTTGAAACTCAGAAACTTGTAAATTCTGCTGTTAATCCATCCTGATGTGTGACCTTGGACACCCCAGTTACTAGCCCTTGCCCCATTCCCACTGTAAAAGGAAATTCCTGTGAGGAACTCACTTTAAAATAACAGCATCACGCCTTAATTCATAGTGAGAAAATGGAAGTATTGCAACATTGGAGGATTTTACATATGAGCATAGAAAAAAGAGAAGGTCAGAAATTGCCCAGAGTATAAATTATATTATATTATAGGTCATATATTTTAAAAGCTCATTTAGAACAAAGACTCCTTCCTAACTGTGTGTACATTTCATAAAATACTATTGACACACTCAAGACTCAATAAATAAGTGAAAATTCGGATTTTAGAATGATACCATTGGCAAAATTTTATAAACATGCTGGAAAAGCTAATAGCATGGAATTTAAAAACTTCATAGCTGGGTATAAAGTTCTGAACTTAAAGAATTTGAAGACCCAGTTAGAGTCCTTGTTGCCACTAGTAACTCTTGTGGGCAAGCTCACAGATCCTTGGGCTATCTGGTCCTAGTAGGTGTGGTGACTTCAGCTGTTTGAGATTCCTTTTCAGTTCAGGAAACTATGGATTTCTGTTTCTATGTAACATGACCGCTGGGATTTAGAAAAAACAAGGAATTCTAAGAGCTATCCAGGGAGCAAAACTTTTTATTTCTCCATATTTAGAATCCTAAAGACTTTTCATGGTTCAACACTAATAGCAACAGAAACTGGACTCTAAGGGTAACAGTATATCAGTAGTATTTTCTTAGTTCTTAAAAAAGATCTAAAATTAGTTTTGTTAATTCTTAAGGCCATATGAATCCAGAATGATAAGAAGTAACCAGCATGCAGGACTCTTGTTTAGAAGGATACCTATACAGATTAGCATCATGAAATTTCTGCTGTGCTGCGTAAGAATTAAGAAGCATTAAAAAAAAAACATTTCTTTTGCCCAGGGAGAAATTTCACTGGAACAGTAGGCATGACTAAATAAGACCCTTTTAATATCTGAAGTTATCTGAACTAGTCTGAGCGTGCCAAGGTTCTTAACTGGTCCTTTAAAACTGACTTTTATCTGCATATATAGAGGTAAGATGGTGGTGCCCGCAATCAGCTTTATAAAGATTGCCACCTGCTGTTTGGAAAACATTTTACATATCTATTTACAAAAAAGATATTATACCTTATTTGCTAGGTTTATTCGCTGGCTTTCGTGCTTTCAGGGAGATTGAAAAATTATCATATAAAGCTGTAAACACTTTTTAGATTATATAATATATATATATAATTTTGGTATTAACTGTAACATTTTCATTTTTCTCTTTTCAAAAATATGATTTGAAATCCCCTCAAGTATGTAAATAACATTTTTGAATTAAAATGAATTATTGAATCAGCTAAACAATTCACAAAGTAGGGCTTATACAGGGGTAAAAAAATAAATATATGTACGAAGCTTTTGAAAATATATCCTAATCTTGCACCTTCATACAAATCACATTATCCATTAAAAATTGTATGTGACTATTAATTTCAACAATGCTTTCTGCCTCTGTACAGTATAGAAATTTTATCAAAATAAGGGAGGTTTTTTACTTTTAATATTTATCCTTTAACTTTTCAATGCACAGCCATGTCATCCCCAGATTATTTTATCAAGAAAGCGGGATTTATAAATAACTCAGTTTTCCACGGTGGACTTGATTTATATATTGGCTTTTCAACTCCGCACAATTGTTTCTCTGTATTTAATATATATTCCTTTATGATTAGAGCATAGGTTTCCTAATTTCTGCCATTAGATTGCTCCAAATTTACACATTGACAATATAAATTGAGAAAACTTTCAAATTATCTTCACAGTTGCTAAGGCATTTTTTCTCGTTTTGTCAGTGATAAAGCCTGAACAAATGTCTCTTTGGAAACAATGTTTTTTTCTAGTATTATTTTTAGTACTGTTCTCTCTTAATTTTTCTTCCTCTTGCTGGAAGCAAACAAACTAGTATTTATTTGTATGCTTCACTTAATTTGAATACAAAACAAATTAATCAGGTTTTCCAAGAGACCCTCAGTTGTCAGGAAGGAGAAATGTAATCTATGCACATCTTTGTCTGGATAATTAATAAAAATAATGATTAGTCATCTGGGTTTAATCAAAAGCTGTTATGGCATCTACTAACAATGGAAAATAAAAAATGTTTTCCCATCAAGATTAGGATATTTCTTTCCTGGTAAATAGATAAAATGAAAGTATTAAAAAGGACATCAATGATGCCCTTATCTTCATAAGAAAAGATAATTAGAGAGATTAAAAAATTATATTATTACTTTTTAAAAATACTGCTAGTTAAAGAATAAAGTAGCTACAAGGGAGATAATTAAGTTGCCCAATTTTTAAATTGGTCAACCTCACCAAATAATGATTTCATTGATCTCAATCTTATTGTACACCAAGGCTTTGAGGGTTAAAATAGTAGAAAGTTAATAGCTCCCCTAATTATGTTATGTTGCTACAATGTGAAAAAATACCGTTTTTAATCTTTCGTTTGGTTGGTTTTTTCCCCCAATATTCCCCTGGTTAATATCATTCAGAAAGCAGAGTTACTGGTGATTGGCCTACATTAGCCCAGGCTTCCCAGGGCCTCCCTGCTCTGCTCCCAGGGAAGGGCTTGCTCTTTCCAGAGCCCAATTATAGTATGTATGACTTTAGTCATTAGTTGCTAAATTGGAACCTTCCATTCACAGGGAGACATTACACTTAATTTATACATAAAATGTCCTTTCTGGAGTCACCATTGCTTTGTCTGCAAGTGGCAAGTGAAGCCTGCAGGTTAAATGTTCTGAGAAAAACTTTGAAGTAAGGGTGCCATACCATAAATGTGCATGGTGACAGCAACTTAGACCAGAGATGGAGCAATTACTGGGATACTGAACTCTAGATATTCATCCCAAGGGAAGTCAGCAGTGATGCTGTGGGCTCAGACTTGTCTTGCACGTTGCAATGCATTTGTGTTGGAATTTGGCCCCCTGTAATGTGCCCGACTATAAGCTCTCAACAGCCCCCCACCCCTCTGGAGTGACTGTCTCTGCAAGATTGCTCCCCAGCAGAATTATGTCTTCTTTGAAGATCAAGAGAGCCGTTCATTTCGTTTCTGAGTAATTTTCCTTCAGTAGGAAGAAAGCATCACCATGCTTGCTTCCTTTGGGCTCCTACCTTCTCTGAGTGCCTCTCGACATCGCCCAAGCTGTGCTTCTCAAACTTTAGTGGACGAATCCCTTTTAAAATTCCATCAAAAAAAAAAATACTTAGGAATAAAACTGACCAAGGAGGTGACTTATATGCTGAAAACCATAAAACATTAATAAAGGAAATTGAAGATGATTCAAAGAAATGGAAAGATATCCCATGCTCTTGGATTGGAAGAATTAATATTGGTAAAATGGCCATACTACCCAAAGCAATCTACAGGTTTAATGCAATTCCTATCAAATTACCCATGACATTTTTCACAGAACTAGAACAAATAATCCTAAAATTCATATGGGACCGTAAAAGACCCACACTTGCCAAAGCAATCCTGAGGAAAAAGAACAAAGCAGGAGGCATAACCCTCCCAGATGTCAGACAATACTACAAAGCTACTATAATCAAAATAGTATGGTATTGGCCCAAAAACAGACATATGGATCAATGGAACAGAATAGAGAGTCCAGAAATAAACCTGCACACCTACCGTCAATTAATCTACAACGAAGGAGGCAAGAATACACAATGGAGAAAAGGCAATCTCTTCAGCAAGTGGTCTTAGGAAAGCTGGACAGCTGAATGTTAAATCAGTGAAGTTAGAACACACCCTCACACCATACACAAAAATAAACGCAAAATGGCTTAAAGACTTAAATATAAGACATGACACCATAAAACTCCTAGAAGACAGCATAGGCAAAACATTCTCTGATATAAGTCATACCAGTGTATTCTTAGGTCTGTCACCCAAGGCAATAGAAATAAAAGCAAAAATAAACAAATGGGACCTAATCAAACTTACAAGCTTTTTCATAGCAAACCATAAACAAAACAAAAAGACACCCTGCAGACTGGGAGAAAATATTTGTAAATGATGAGACCAACAAGGGCTTAATTTCCAAAATACTCAAACAGCTCATACAACTCAATAACAACAGCAAAAAAATACAACCCAACTGAAAAATGGGCAGAAGACCTAAATAAACATTTCTCCAAAGAAGACATACAGATGGCCAATAGGCACATGAAAATATGCTCAACATCGCTAATTATTAGAGAAATGCAAACCAAAACTACCATGAGGTATCACCTCACACCGGTCAGAATGCCCATCATTAAAAAGTCTACAAACAACAAATGCTGGAGAGGGTGTAGAGAAAAGGGAACCCTCTTACACTGCTGGTGGGAATGTAAGTTGATGCAGCCACTATGGAGAACAGTATGGAGGTTCCTCAAAAAACTAAAAATAGAACTACCATATGATCCAGCAACCCCACTCCTGGGCATATTTCCAGACAAATCTATAACTAAAAAAGATACATGGACCTCAAACTTTAGAGTACAAAAGCATTACCCAGAGTGCTTGTTTCATTTTTTATTATTTTTTAATATTTATTTTATTTATTTATTTGGCTGCACTGGCTCTTAGTTGTGGCATGCGGAGTCTAGTTCCCCAACTAGGGATCAAACCCAGGACCCCTGCATTGGGAGCATGGAGCCTTAACCAATGAACCACCAGGGATGCCCACAGAGGGCTTGTTAAGACAGAGATTCAGGATCCAATGTCCTCTGCTGCAAGGTTCTGATTCAGTAGGTCTGGTCCAGGCCTGGAGATCTGCATTTCTAACAAGCTCCCAGATGATGGTGATGATGCTGCAGATTACCTCCTGGGTTGCACCAGCCTCGAGTATAAGTAAGTAAGTAACTAACTAAATAAATAAATATTAGTGATAAAACTCACAAAGAGTGGAAAACAGTTCTCCACCTCAGCTCCACTGTTGAAAGTTGAGGTATCATTTGAATAAGGCTGCAGAATTTTGTCTTATTCACACTTCTTCACACATAAATAAGGAGGGATTGTTTCTGGAATCAGTTCATAATGAAAATACAGATAATGCATTTCAAGTCTCCCTACCCAACTCTTGTTTCAACCAAAATAAAACAGAAAAATAGGGCAATTAACTAGCCGCTGTAGACAAAGTAGGGTGGTTTAGGCAGAGCTGCTCAATTGTACAGCACTAGTATTCCTGTTTTGTGGGGAGCTGGAGGGGTGTCACTGGGACCTGTCTGATGTGAGGCTCTGCCCCACCGGGACACAGATCTTCTGTAGCAGGAGCGTGCTTTCACTGCTCTGTCCCTCAAGGCTCTGAGCTACTATACACACACACAGGTGGATAATATCCGGGCTGGGTGTCAGGGCGGAGGATGGGGTCTGAGCTCACATAGACTTAAAGTTCTCAGCTCCCAGCTGGAGGAGTGGGGAATTAATTAATCACTATCAACATAAATATTTTGTCTCTGTTAGAGACAAGTTAAAAAGTTAGACTTCTGGCTTCCCTGATGGTGCAGCGGTTGAGAGTCCGCCTGCCGATGCAGGGGACACGGGTTCGTGCCCCGGTCCGGGAGGATCCCACATGCCGCGGAGCGGCTGGGCCCATGAGCCATGGCCGCTGAGCCTGCGCGTCCGGAGCCTGTGCTCCGCAACGGGAGAGGCCACAACAGTGAGAGGCCCGCATACCACAAAAAAAAAAAAAAAAAAAAAAAAAAAAAAAAAAAAAAAGAGACTTCTGAATTGTGTGGACCACCATATTTTAGGGTTAAATGTAATCATTCTTGGAAACCCAAATATGTAAGTGTAAAATTTACATATTTTAAAGAGAAAAAAAAGCATACTGGGCATCCCTGGTGGCGCAGTGGTTAAGAATCCGCCTGCCAATGCAGGGGACACGGGTTCGAGCCCTGGTCCAGGAAGATCCCACATGCCGCGGAGCAACTAAGCCCGTGAGCCATGGCTGCTGAGCCTGCACTCTAGAGTCCGCGAGCCACAACTGCTGAGCCCGCATGCCACAACTACTGAAGCCCGAGCTCCTAGAGCCCGTGGTCTGCAACAAAGAGAAGCCACTGCAGTGAGATGCCCATGTACCACCACAAAGAGTAGCCCCCGCTCAGCACAACTAGAGAAAGCCCGCGCGCAGCAACAAAGACGCAGCGCAGCCAGAAATAAATAAATAAATTTATTTTTAAAAAACCCAGCATACTAGTCTCTATTGAAATATTCACATACAAGTTGGCACCTGCTTTACCTCTTTGATTCCAGACCACAAGACTAATCACTACTAGTACTTTAAAAAAGCTCCTATTTCATTAGAATTGCTATTATTTTTGCTGTCGGATGTTATGTGTATACCCCGTAAGGAGCTATATTATTACCTGTTCAGTTTCAAAAGGTTAAGGCAAGTGTTTCACTGCACATGTTTGGACATGGCAAGTAATGTCACACCCACACAGTTCATACCAGCCGTTCACCTGAAACCAACCGCTGAGTCCAGTGGTGGCAGTACTGGACTGGCACTAGGGACTGACTGTTCTCCTCTGCAATGCCCTATTTTTTTCTTGCTAAGTCACCTCAGATACATTCTAAAAAGTAGGGAAATAAAGTAGAACTTGAAGGTACCCCATAGGGAGAGAGGCCACCTGGTGTTTAAGCAATCTCCAGGGAAGCTTCCCATCCTCCCGAAAAGTTGGGGTTTCCTGACCTGCGCCTGTCCGAGATTCTACAGCAAATCGATTCAGTGTTAGAGGCAGAATTAAGGGAGAACCGCTGGGCTCGGACATAATCAGTATATATGCCAGAGAGTACTCTAGGCCTGCTATTCAAACCTGTTGCTATGGAAATAATTATTATCATAATTTGCCTTATCAGATTGCTCATCAGATGAAGCTGGGAGAAAACTGTCACAGCCTCTGCACAGCAAAAACTTAGCAAGCAGTTTGTTGTAATCCTATATTACTCTACCTTGACCCGTTTAGAAATATTTGGCAACACGCCGATCATTCGCAAATGGAAACAGAAAATTTAATCAGCACGTTTTACCTTTTTTATTTCTTCCTTTCAGTCCACATTGTTTTGACAGTAAAAATAAGCATATTTTAAGAACCACTGAATGATTTTTAATGAATAAAATGAACATTAATGCAATTAGTAAACTCCTTTTTGGGTTGAAGGTCTCCCAAGACACTAAACCTGAACGTTAGCCCTTGACACTTCTCATCCCCACTTATTTTCCTCCCCTCACACATCCTGACACGTGAATGGCCCTGAGATCCTGCCCCTGGCGCTTTGGTTGCTTTCTCTCTCTCTCCAGCTGTCACCTGTGTGAGAACTGTCACCTAACAGACCTTTCCAACTGGGGTATCAAATGAGACCCTTATGCCCCCAGGGGAGCTTTTCTGTCTGAAGTTCTCCCTCCTTCTTTCCAACCTCTTTCCCAGTGGGGGAGTTTACCTGGGTCAAGTCTTTCCTCCTGGGGCCCTGCTTTCTCCTCCCCCGGACACTGCCTTCCAGCGGAAAGAGTCTGGGGAGTGTGGTCAAACCAAGGTTGCTTGGGCCTCTGTCCTCATATGTTAAGTGAGATAATGATACACGCCCAGGGGATTGTTTCAAGGATGCAGTGATAGAATATTTTAGATTAGAGTGATTAAAGGGCAGTGCAGGTCTCCTATGTCCATTACCCATATTATGACATCAACCCCATTATCTAACCTCTTCCACATAGGTTCTTATCTGATGATTCTCCCCTATCCATGGCCTTAGTCATGGGACTCGCTCATTAAAAAACTTCTGTGGCTTCTGGTTCCCTGCCCGATTCCGTGCATACTGAGATCCTGGGTACAGGAGTGTCCTCATCAGTGGCTCATTTGTACATACGGCAAATCTTCGTATATAAAGCAACCAAGCAGACGCAGTCTCTGGTTCCTGGATCGAGAGGCACGTAGTCTGTCCTTTCTCTGTTGCTTGCCCTCCTATTCACCTGGACTCCCCTAGTGTCCTGGGCCCTCATCTTCGCCTACTGAAATAGGAGCATCTTGGGAGCCCAAGCCATTAGAAGTTGTCTTCTCACTTAAGCATTCTTTCTTCCACAATTGCATGGGTGCTCTTTCTTTTCTGAACCCTTATAAACTTGCTTTGTGCTTCCCTTATTATATATTGCTATTATATTTTATTTTATATATATATATATATACCTCTTAGCTAGAATTCCAGCTTATTGCAAATGAGCTATATATTTTCACCTTCCAAATCCCCTACTTTGCATTGACTGTAGCAGGTCCTTAGTTATATGCTCTTTTGAATGTATTTATTCCATATCATAAAATCTATAACTGGACTAATGAAATCATTTGTGTAAAAGCATGTGAATACACTTCAAAATGACTATGATAGTAATACATTTTATAATCTTACTTTACTCTTTCAGAATGCTGTTCGATTACTTACTTAGAATTTGAATGGACATTTTTAGCACATCTACTATTTTTATTTTGTAGTTAGAATTTGTGGCACGATCCTTCCTTCTTTAGAAATAAATCATCGAGATGTTGGGGGTAAAAAAATATGTAAGTTTCTGTATAGCAAGTTACTCAGTTCCCCCAAATCTCAGCCCAGCTTATTCTTGTAGGCCAGAGTTCCTCAAGGTGGCCTCGGAACCATTTTGTCGGCCTAGCATGGGTCCCAGGTTTGCCCAAATAGGGATTCTTTTTTTGTTTTTTTGCGGTACTCGGGCCTCTCACTGTTGTGGCCCCTCCTGCTGCGGAGCACAGGCTCCAGACGCACAAGCTCAGCGGTCATGGCTCACGGGCCCAGCCGCTCCACGGCATGTGGGATCTTCCTGGACCGGGGCACGAACCCGTGTCCCGTGCCTCAGCAGGCGGACTCTCAACCACTGCGCCACCAGGGAAGCCCCCAAAGAGGGATTCTTAAGACCTTAAGGCAGCTCACAAGACAGGAGGCCGTGGCTCACGGCCTTGACCCTGAAGTAGCCTTGCCCATCACCCTAATGTGCCTCCAAATGTTATCATCTGTTCCATCCGCCGTGACCTGGGGAAGGCTGTGGAGGGCTGTTTTCCTCAGCAGTTCCGAAAATGATGTAAAAAGGCAAGTAAGCACAGCACAAACCTCTCGGGTGCTCCAGTGTAAAACTTTGTCTCATGCAAGGATAGTTACTTAAGAGTTATTCCCCACAGTTAAAGTTAGCTATCTTTTAAATTATTATTTAACTTTGCTAACAAGTTGGAAGTAGGGTGACCTTGACTAAGTTGAAATATAGAATTTAAAAAATACTAATTCAGAATTTTGGGGTGTGTGTTACGTATAACACATTGTCAGACCAAGTGCTCAAACAGGCAACCTGAAATGCACACTGTTCGCTAGGGAATTCAAAGTTCGTGGTTTGCTGACTCCCAGACTTAGAAACAAATTTTTGCAAAATACTTATGTACTTATTTTCGTGCAACAAATGCTTAGAGATGGTGTAACATTCTCTGAAAATGGGCCGAGAGAGATGTTTGATGGACTGAGGTCCACCACCCCCTCACTGAGGGATCTCTCTCTGCCTTGTTTTGCCCATATTTACAGGGATGACAATAACTGCATCCACTTTAAAGGTTATGACAATTATTTGAATGAAAATATTTAATGCGCTTAGAAGATTGCCTAATTCATAGTATGTGTAAATATTGCTGTTGTAACGGTGTAGCAACTTGATACTGATAACGATCCTTCTCTATAGAAGGAAGGCTATTACGAAACACATCTGATGAACACCCCTCTTTTTCCCTTCAGCCTTATTAGTAGCTGCATGAAGTCTTCACATGTGTAAGCTCCACTGCTGAATTAGAGCTGTACACTGTGTGAGCACAGAGGCTGAATCTGTCTTATTTACCTCTGTCCCCCCCAGCACAGGGGGTTCCCAAAACATAAGAATTAATGAATTGGCAGCAAGTGAAATTTGAAATACGGGGTCACGCATCGTGCATATTTTTTTCTTTTCTTTTTCTGCCTGCACCTCTACAGTTTGGAATCAATTTCTCTTTAATGCTGAAATTCTAGCATAAGTGGTGAAAACTAATTTTCCACCTCAAATTAATTTAAGCCCTGTATAATTTTTGCTATTTTTAAGAGACAGAAAATCAGTTTGAATAGACAGATTAACAGCTAATCACTAGGTAATTGCCACCTTGTTTTAAGGGTGCGCGCTAACTGCATACTTGTGCCTTCAACTACAGTTGTACCTTACAGATGGGTTTTTATATCTTTGCACTAGTGAGAGCAAACAGTGGGATCTTTCAGCTGATGAACAGAGTCGTGGTTCCATTTTGCTGAGGCATAAAAAAACAAGTGCTTCATATTGCTACACAATAATACGTTTTTATTTTGAGCACAGCAGCATGGCCTGAGCTAATTATACATTTTCTAATTTACAAGTGCACGCAGGTAGCATTAAACAGAAAAAAAAACCAAAAACAACATTAACACAAACCTCTATCTCTAGCTTTTGCTTCTCTCCTGCACTTTCGTGCCATACACCAGCCAGCGTTTTGATACCAGGATGCGCTCAGATAGCTCACGCTCAGAACTGTTTTCAGCATCTTCTCTCCCAAGCCATGTTCTCCCCGTGTGCTGTCACTCAGGGTAGAGCACACCAGACTCTCTGCCTGGATACCTGAGTTTCATCTTTACTCCCTCTCTTGTCCTCACCTCCTACACCTGCCCTGGAGCTGAGCCCATCCCTCCTCCTAAACACGTTTGGAATCCACCCACTTCCTGCAGCCACTTCCTGTGACTCCACAGCCCTTCTTCCCCAGTTACACCCTTTCGATCATCACAGGCCTCCTTGACGTCCATCTCACTCGCCTGCAACCCACTCTCCAAACTGCCAGGACAGCATTCAAAACATGGCATCTATTTCCCTCACCCTTAAGTTCACACCCCTAGTTTACATCGTCACCCTCACCCCCTCCTCCTCCTGCAGTGACCCACCTCTGTCCAGCCTCAGCTCTCCCAGGGGAGATGTTCCCAATGCCTTGGATGGACCAGGCTCTCCTTGCCCCGGGTCTTGCCACGTGTGGCACAGTTGCCCATCCTTGTTGGTTGACTCCCCCCTTGTCCTTCATATCTCAACTTGGACATCCTTCTGGAAATCCTCTGCTGGTCTGCTCGCCCCTAAAGTACCCCTAGAGCAACTGGGACTCCTCTGATCATAGTGGAAGGCTGACGGCACTGTAATGTCTCTACTTCTGTGGCCCTCGACATCTTGGAGTTGAGAGGCTCTGTCTAGTCCTTTTTTGTGCACTACTTCCCAAGGAGACTGGCACATGATAGGAGCCCAAGTATTTGTAGGATGAATGAGTTCCATTCCTGCCACTGAGAAGACCCCAGGAAGTCTCTCACCCCTGGGGACTTCATAAACCTGAGATGGAAGAAAATAAATTGTCATTTTAATATCTAGACTCTTTTGCTTTGGATATGAGCAGAAATAGACCTATTTTCTGAACTAATTTTTTTTTAAGATTTAATCTTCAAAGATGCCAAATCACCTTTGATGAAATATTTAAAGCAGCTGCAGGATTTGACATTCCTTCTAAAAAGCTGAAAATCCTGAACCGATTTGCAACTTTGAACCTCTGATTCCTCTGTCATCTTCCCTTCTTATCATTTGTGTACTGAGTTTCTATCTACAAGAAGCATGACGAATCCAGAGTTTCATGCATTTAGAGGAGAAAACAAAGTTTGCTGACTTCTCTAGGTTTAAAACAATTACTGGGTTTTTTTTTTTTTTTGGTCTGGTTAAAGTACCTCACATTGATTGTCACCAGGTAAATGGGAACTAATACTTACTTGAGTGGTGTGGTTGGAAAAATAACTGTTGAATCAGCTTCTTCCTTGACCAGTTAGGATGTATGCAGTTCATATCAGGGGCTTCTGAACAGGGTCTCCTGGACGCTTACCAAGTCAGGCACAGCCCTACAAGGTCAACTTTTGTAAATATCCAGTACCATGGAAACCCATTTTGGCTAATTTTTAGGAAACCTATTGTAGCTAACTTCTCTGTCTTACTACTCTTAAATGAAAATGACTACCTACTGCTGGCCTATTTCTCACACACACACACACACACACACACACACACACAGTCCTCAGTACTTTGCAAAATCATCCTCATTCTCTGTCATCTTAAGCACTGGCGTACTGGAAAAATAGATCTTCTGAACGTATTTGGTAGTTTTTGGTTAAAAGTACATGTGTGTCTATAGTTCCCACTATCATTTACCAGGACCTATAAGTGCTATGTGCCGTTAAGAACGAAACAAAACAGAAAAAGCCCCGTCTTCATGGCGCTCACATTCTAGCAGGAGGCTAATAATACTACTACTAATAAATAAGGGAGGACACCGTGTAGCAGTGGACGGTGAGGGGTGTCTTGGAGAACAGCCGGGCAGAGGAAGGGATGGGGTGAGAAGGCGGGATTCCAGAAGAGCTTGAGGGCAGCAGACAGGAGCCACGAGGAGGTTTAGGGAGGGAAGGGGGAGGCGTGTCCTGGGCAGAAAGAACAGGTGCACAGGCTGTGGGGTGAGGGTCCTCCTGGAGTTGGAGAAGCCCCCGGGAGGCAGTGAGAGTGGACGGGGGGAGCTGAGGAAGGGGCCAGACTGAGGCGCCTTGTAGCTGACGCTCCTTTCGTGGCTCAGCGTTGTACTTACATGGAAAGAAGAACCCTCCCCCACGTGGTATACCTTTAAATAACAGTGGAGCGATCACCCGTATCCTGCCGTGATTTTGAACCTCATCAGTTCCAGGTGTGGGCCCGGTAAACCTCTCACCCTGTTGGCTCACCCGTGCCATCTAGTGGTGAACGGTTGCAATTACCAGGTTTTCTGACCCTAAGGTCGGCGGGGGCAGGGTGCTCTTGTGGGAATAACAATACGTGTCCAAGGTGCGGGGGGTGATGAATTTGGAGACTGGGATCGCCATGTATACACTAATATGTATAAAATGGATAACTAATAAGAACCTGCTGTATAAAAAAATAAATAAAATAAAATTCAAAACAAAAGAAAAGAATTCCAAAACCCCCCACAAAAACAGATGAATGGATAACGAAAAAAACCCAGAACAATACGTGTAGAAAGCTTTCTGAAAACATACATGGAAATGAAGACCTCCGGGTGCAAATTTCTCCTTCATTGGCTTATGTCAACCCTGAATCAGAAAAAAAAAAAAACCCCGATAGCTATAGCAACAAGTTTTACAAAATGTACTTCAACATCAATGGAACTGAAGAAATTGTTTGAAAACAGAAAAAAGGACAAGTGAAGTGAAAGATTACAAAGGAAAAGTTAATGAGGGAAACCATGAGCAGAAGTTGGATATAGATAAACAAAAAGAATCCTCAAGTGTCATAGTAACATCAGGTTAATTAATTAATTAATTCTATAGAATTATATCAGATTAATTAATTTTATAGAATTCAACTATGGAATAAACTATGCATGATGCATTTTGTGAGTTTTAACATGTATTATAAGTTTCCTTTTCATATTCTGTGATAGTTTTGGTTGACATTTACAGAAACACAATTATCATCTGTTCTATTGTTGTCCAGTGGGGTAACTTTTAAAATTTCAACTTATATTAATTCAAATAGATATCTTTAAAACTCAGTTCTCAGTCTTGCTTGCCACATTTCAAGTGCTCGATTGCCACATTGACTAGACGCCACCGTATTGGACAGTGAAATTCCCACTTCCGTCACGGCAGAAAGTTCTACTGGATGGGCTAGTCTATTATATTGTTTCCTCAGTAGAACTGATGTACTCCACAAGCATGTTCTGAACACCTACTATGTGCTAGACAGCTTAGCAGTTCCTTACAGCAGATTAAAGAGAAATAAAGTAAAACATAATTGGTCTCCTAAAGGGCAAAATTTAGGAATTGAGGAGGTTCACACTGTAACCAGATGTTTTCCATCCATTGTGAGAAGAGATATAATACTTGTATATTCAATGACTGAGGTACCGAGGGAGGTCCCCCAGAGAATACACCAGTTAAGATGTGTTTTAATGATATACAGGAATATTACTAACAACAAGCAAACAAACAGAAAAACAAGGAGGGGAGAGAGTATTTTAAGTAGAGGATATAGCTTTTGCAAAGTTAGGGAAGTGTAAATTGGTATGGGGTATCTGGAGGATGACAGTTAGTTTTCTGTGGCTGGTCCATGGGACAATAAATGTGAATCATAATTGGAGAGCGAGGTTAAGGCTTGCTGGAAGGACCATTTCATCACAGCGAGCACAGGCCTCTTTATCCTGTCAGATAACTGGAGAACCATGGAAAATTTTATGCAGCAAGTTATGGGATTACTCTTCATTTTGGAGATTACTTTTTTGATGTGGCATAAAAGAAGGAAGTTGCTGGAGAATTGTAGCACTTTACACCCTGCCTTTTAATATAAATTAAAATTTTATATATTTGGAATCCGAAAAAATATATCAATTCACCACTCTGTGCCTGCCTGTTTTCCCTTTTGATAAATGGGGCTAATAGTGTCTGACTTATAAAGTTGTTGGGGAAAATTAAATGAGCCTATTCATGTAAGACTGCTAATAAGGGCTCAATGCTATTACTGTTATTAAAGGTTTGAAATTATCTAAGGAAAGCATTTATATATATATATATTTTTTTTTTTTTTTTTTTTTTTTTGCGGTACGCGGGCCTCTCACTGCTGTGGCCTCTCCCGTTGCGGAGCACAGGCTCCGGACGCGCAGGCTCAGCGGCCATGGCTCACGGGCCTAGCTGCTCCGCGGCATGTGGGATCTTCCCGGACCGGGGCACGAACCCGTGTCCCCTGCATCGGCAGGCGGACTCTCAACCACTGCACCACCAGGGAAGCCCTAAGGAAAGCATTTAACATAAGGAAAATGTAAGGGGTGGATGATTCTGCAAAGGATGCAGGGAATGAGATAGGGAGAAAGAATGGTCCAAGTGCTTGGTGGAGGCCTGAGAGAGAAGAGATTTCTAAGACCCTAAAGAAAGGATTTCCAAGGAGGAGGGGGAAGTCAATATAAAAAGTACTGCAGGGGGCTTCCCTGGTGGCGCAGTGGTTGGGAGTCCGCCTGCTGATGCAGGGGACGTGGGTTCGTGCCCCGGTCCGGGAGGATCCCACATGCCGCGGAGCAGCTGGGCCCGTGAGCCATGGTCACTGAGCCTGCGTGTCCAGAGTCTGTGCTCCGCAACGGGGGAGGCCACAACAGTGAGAGGCCGGTGCACCGCAAAAAAAAAAAAAAAAAAGTACTGCTGGGAAGGTTTAGTGAGTGATGACCGAGGTGAGCGTGTTGGGTTTGGCCAGTAGGAGATCACTGGTGGGTGAGGAGGGGATATTTATGAAGATGGGCCTGGTGAACGTAGCGAAGAGAGTGTGCAGGAGTCAGGGTTCTAGAATCCAGTTCTGCTGATACCTCCACCAGCTCCATTGCCTTAGACAAGCCTCTTCTTTGGGGGCCCTGGTGCCCCCATTGGTAAAGAAGAAGGAAGTGGATTAGGTGATCTTCAGTGCCACTCTCAGTTCTGAATGCCCACGAGTTTCAACCACTCATCTTATTTCAGGTCATCATAAAGTGAATATTATTTCAAGATGGCAATGTCTCAAGCTGCATTCTTCACCTGCTAACAACTGTAATGGGTCCTAATGAGGTCATACATTCTGAAGTAGAATTAGTTTCAGTAGAATTAGACTAGCATGGGTTAAATAGTATGTTGTCCCCAAAGGAAGAAATTGCTCCCTGGACATCACACTCCTGTATATATTAGATACTTGTTATTTTGTAGGTCCTTGTTTACTTACTAAAGGTATTTCTATAGCCATATAGTCATTCATGTATTCACTCAACTTTGAACAACTTCTGTGTGCCAGACACACCTTTAAGTGCAAGATACAGAGATGAGAGGACCCAACTTATCCCGGGCAAGTTGTGAGGACAAATATCAGAACATATAAATGGCAGTTCTGTGTGAAAGCACAACAGAAGTTCTGTCTGGAGAAAGAACTAGTGTGTTCCTTCAGGTTTGATGCAACATAGACAGACTTTTTTTTTTTTTTTTTTTTTTTTTTTTTTTTTTTTTTTTTGCGGTACGCGGGCCTCTCACTGCTGTGGCCTCTCCCGTTGCGGAGCACAGGCTCTGGACGCGCAGGCTCAGCGGCCATGGCTCACGGGCCCAGCCGCTCCGCGGCATGTGGGATCTTCCCGGACCGGGGCATGAACCCGTGTCCCCTGCATCGGCAGGCGGACTCTCCACCACTGCACCACCAGGGAAGCCCAGACAGACCTTCTTCTTTCATGAATTCTTTGGCTTTCCATGAACATATTTCTGGTGTGCATCTATTATTCTTGCAATTCCCTTTAACTTTCTCACCTCAGTAATCAAATGGAGCTTTTGAAAAGCATAAGGCTAAAAGGTAAAATCTGTTAATTTTTATATAATGTAGTATGATTGGCATCATACTTATATGAAGAAATGAAAAGTTACGTATTTTTGCCCTTTATTTACTCGTATCACCTACAGTTAACAATTCTGATATGGCTTTCAGTTTATTAGAAATCACTTTATTGTATGACATCCCCAAACTTTATGAATATAGGTGAATACTGGAAAGATTTTTATGTATATGCTTAAATATAATGTTCAATTTATAGGCAAATCCAAATGACCTTTTTAAAAAGCCTGCACGGTAAGCACTTTCCAAAGAAAGTACATTTCTGTGAGGATTTTGTAGATAATGAAATGAAAGCTAGTGGTGTTTTATTTCTGAAGACATCTCTGACATTTCAGTAAACAGTACACTTTTAAGAAATGAAAACTCTCTGCAGTCACTGAGGTGCGTTTCAGGATTGCTTATTGCCAACATTTAAAAAATAAACACCACCGGCATTCAAGTCCCTCTGTTCTGAATTGCAGCACCTTATGAAATATGCCCAGAGGATTACCTGATGTCGACGGTGTGGAAAAGGACTCCAGCAGGAGACTTGGCCTTCAATCAGTGCCCACTGAATGCCACAGGTAATGTAGGATGACCCTCCAAAGTTGACCACCCACCAAGAGCAGCATGCTGTGTTCCTCACCATGCTTTGTCCTATATCCAAAATCAATCTGTCCAATAAGCAGTTAATGAAACAATTTTAGTAAAGGGCTTCCTAAGTGGAGACAACGAAGAGACCTGGAAAATCTTGATGATGCAGTGGTTTCTCCGTGTGACTAATATGCATTGTAAAAAATGATCAAAGTAACCATGTCACATGCATGTTTGTTAAAAGCGAGAAAATGTACAAACCCAGGTTTTCAGCCCGCCTCCCAGTTCTGTGTCTCCTCGCAGCCTCCCTGTCGTAAAGCTCTCTGTTTCTGTGACTTGCAGGCACCGCTAGCAGACGCTGCTCGCTCAGTCTTCACGGAGTGGCCTTCTGGGAACAGCCGAGCTTTGCAAGATGCATATCAAATGAGTACAGACACTTGCAGCATTCAGTAGGTGCAAAAGCCAGCTTTAGTACTTGCTCTGTTTATTTTTTGCTAATGATCGCTGTGTGAGAATTTAATCTGCTGCCATACAATCAAATCAGTAAAATCTCTGAAAAAAAAATGCCTGAAGGAAAACAGGCTGTGCTAGAAAGCTAATTTTTATAAGTCGGCGCTAAAGAGTTTTGTTCCTAGGGTTGGGGTTTGTGGATCCTGCTTGGATCCTGCTATTTAAATGAATGGATTCCTTGTCCAATGAGGGAAAGGCGTGAAGAAAATCTGCTACGCAGGCTTATCTATAAGAGTTAAACTATGTATTATGATTGGCACAAATCTGTGTTACATAAGACATTTCGAAATACCGTACATTTTAAAATTAAATTCTTTAGAACTTTAGTAGGTGGGAAATGATAAAGCTGTGTCATGTAGGTATCAAATTTCTCACTGCATTTTGACATTAAGACACCAAAAAAAAAAAAAAAAAGACAGGAGTTATCGTATCAGAGAAAATTAGCTGCTTGCAAAACATTCTATGGGACACATTTCCCCAAATAGCCCCTCTTCTCCCACATATCATTGAATTATTCACGGAGTATGCTGTATGAATATTTCGAGCACAGTTAAGTGTCACTTGGTGTTTTACGAGTGCAAGTCATTGTCATTTTCGGAGACTGTTGTCATTCATCCTGGCAGTCGAGAGAGCTTCCTGCGTGAACAAACATCGCGGGGTTCAGAACAAAATACAAGCCGGAGCCGCTGGAGAGCCCAACGTTGGCAGGGATGCTGTTCAGTTAAGAGCCTTGAAGTTTTGTTGTGCTTATGTTTTCTTTCCATCTTCTTACAGTTGCTCACAAATAAGCCTGATTCTTAAAAAAAAATCCTAAAGAACATTTTTGCTTGTGGATGGAGAAGTAGCTTGTACAATAACGCTTCTTAGTGAAGTAAACGTATTTGATTATCAGAAAAACAAAAAGCACGTTTTAAAAACATCTGAAAACCAAATGCTGTCTAATATGCTTACTTATCAAATCCGTAATTAAACTGATGATTATTTGGCTACACAGACCCTTATTTCTATTATTGTGTGTATGTACATTCATAGATATACATACATGTTATTCTATATATATACATAAATACTGATTACACACAAATACATGTTTCATAATATATATTTATGTACATATCAGTATCTGGTGATATTTGGCTTCACTGAGCCTTATTTCTTTCAAAATTGAAATATTTCAGAATTAAGTAAATATATATATATATATATATATATATAAAACCAAGACTTTCTTATGAATTTAATTTTTAATGAATTTTATTTTCCCCTAATTTTAGACATTCGACTCTGTTTACTTAATCTTAATAATATCCATATTTAGTTCTTGTTTATTCATGGTAATTTATATGAGAATAATTACATGGATTAAGTAAACCATAGGTCAATTTTTACAAATTTGTTAAGAATGAATAATATCAGCTGTTGGCAGAAAATGTTTCCTTCCTAAATTCAGTGTTTTGCACAGTAGTATTTAAATGAGTCTGCATTCTGTGAATGCAGGTCATCTGATAATGGAGAGAAACAGAAACACTCAGTGAAACAGGAGAGATGGTCTCGGACTGTGAATCGCATAGAAATCACGCAGTCAGTGATTGGACAGCCGATGTGTCCGTGCCCGTGCTGACTTGCAGACAGAAATCAAGTGCGTGATTTTGTAGAATAAGGAGCAGCCTCAGGGCATTCAGCTTCCACAGAGGACCAAGCACTCAGCTGGGCACTGTCATAAATTAACTTCAGTCCCCACCACAACCTGCAAGTGGGCATCTCTGCCCCAGGTTGAAGCTCTGCTGGGGAGCAGTCCAGTTACCTGAGGCAAGGGTGAAATTTGCATCCCAGGTACAACTGTTCAAAAACTTAACCTCCTTTCTGGAGGCCTTACTCCCTGCTGAGCCTTTGATTTGAAATCCTCTGCCCTAGATTCTGGCGCCGGGGGCACCTTCTTCTGGTTGTGTGTCCTTCGGAAAAGTCATGTGATCTCACTCAAGTCTTGGCTTGCTATTTGCAACTGAAAACGGTAGCCTCATCTTAGCACCTCTGGAGGTTTTGAGAAAAAGTAGATGAGATACTGTATGTGAAATGTTTGCAAAGCAAAGGGCTTTATAACTCTGAGGTATTAATATCTACAGGTAAAGAAAATGGGTTGTGTTAAAAAATTATCTCCATAAGAGTAAAATTTTAGAACTCAACAAGTTATTAACCTGAATGCTTCATGTGGAAAAATACAGATAGATATAGATGAATGGATAGATAGGTAGGTAGGCAGGTGGATAATTGAGTGGATGGATGGATGGATAGGATTGATGTCACATGTATTATTTTTTTAATCACGTGAGGTTTTTAAAAATAAATTTGTTTATTTATTTATTTATTTTGGCTGTGTTGGGTCTTCGTTGTTGGGTCTTCATTGCTGCACGCAGGCTTTTCTCTAGTGGCGGTGAGTGGGGGCTACTCTTCATTGAGGTGTGTGGGCTTCTCCTTGCGGTGGCTTCTCTTGTTGTGGAGCACAGGCTTTAGGGCCTGCGAGCTTCATTAGTTGTGGCACGTGGGCTCAGCAGTTGTGGCTCATGGGCTCTAGGGCACAGGCGCAGTAGTTGTGGAGCACAGGGTTAGTTGCTCTGCGGCATGTGGGATTTCCCAACCAGGGCTCGAACCCATGTCCCCTGTATTGGCAGGCGATTCTTAACCACTGTGCCACCAGGGAAGTCCCAGATGTCACATGTATTTTTGCTGATGAATTCTGTTTATATACACATATAGAAATATATACATACTTACACATCCATACGTACATGCCTCTAGTACTTGCCTAGGGACCATGGTCTTCTCTTTTACAAGTTCAGGGAAGTATAGGACCAATGTATGCCTTAAAGAATGGTCACCTAGTATATCGAGCTCATCATGTGTACTCTGAAAAGTCACTTGGAGGTGGAAATAAAATCCCCTTCCTTGCATGCTTGTACTTTTGTGGCTTCACATACTTTGCCTGAGTAGCAAAACTAGGTAGTGCTTACGATGTAGAATAGTTCTGTCTCCTACAAATTCTTAAATTACCTTGGAGACTCTGCCTCTTCTCTAGTAGAGTTTGTCATTTCACAATTTAATATTCTATTTTCCTTGGGGGATTCCATTTCTTGCCACTCTATATTCATAAAACTCATTAAATGTTAATTGTCACCTACGGCAGTTAATTATTTAAAATAAGTAGATCTGTGTTTTCCACATAGATTACAATATATGTACATACCCACATAGATTACAATATTTTGTATGCCCATTTTATAAAATATATGAAGACTAAGTTTGAAATGACATTTTATCATCAACAAACATTAGCTGAGTGTGTCCTATGAACTCTCATACTTATAAACCAATTGAGATAGACAGAAAGGTGTCATTAATGAGTTTACTATATAAAATCACTAATCTGTCATATTGAACACTTATTGAATTCCTTGAGGACAGAAACCATTTCTTTTAATCTTCATTTCTCTAGTGCCCAACACAATGCTAAGCATATTCTAGATATTCCATAGATGCTTGTGTAAAGAATGACTCTGCCACTTTTCTTATCAGGAGGGGAATGCTGGCAGCTGGAGAGTTCTAAGAAGGTGATGTACCAGATTTAATGTTCGTGAATTTTAACCACATGAAATTAATAAGTATTATCCCTCATGTGCAATTTTCCTGACCCAAAAATATCTAGAAATGTGGAGTGATTTATGACATTACTTCATGAACTTACTTGGCCACTGCAGAAGAATTTCAGTAAGCTAAAATTCATGAAGTCTCTCGGAAACTTTGTAAGATACAAAATTAAACACTATGATCCAACTGCTGTTTATTAAAAAAAAGTCAGAAACAAATGCACACAGTTTAAAAAAAGTGAGGCTAGAGGAATAAAGTGCTTAATTCCTCTGGGATTCTTGGAGATTTCATGTGTTTTTTCCATATGTTAATATTTCATTTCATATTCTGGGATATTTTTTGAATTTTGTACCAAGCAAGGTAGAAATAATTTCTGAACCTATTGAGAAATAGGCACAGAGTTCAGGCACATTAAGAATAGTGTCTCTTTTACTTATAAAAATATTTGGAGAAAATGGGTGAATATTGTGGACCAAGGGGGCCAGTCCCACCCCTCCCCAAATTAAACAAACAGACCGCCTTGTCTCTGGTGCACCTGGAAAATCAGGGTACCTCTCTCTCTCTCTCTTCCTCCCCACCCTGTCCTCTCTCTCACTCATTCTCTCTCTCTCTCTCTCTCTTTTATTCACATACAAATACATGCCTACACACACACACCCGAAGTGACAGATGACTTAGAACTAGAAGAATGGTTGCCGTCTGCAGGTAGACAGTTCTAGAACAAGGTCACAGATATTCCCCTAGCAGAAGTCCCTCCACATGGAAATGTGAAGAATTGGTATAAATGTGTCCTTTGAGGTCACTGTCCTTTATAACCTCTGTTTCTATTTTTCAAGACGTCATTTAGCAGATGAATAGATACAGAAGTTGGAGCAATGATCTGTCTAGTCATGGAAGGGTTGATTTTGTGGGATGGGATGTCAAGGAGCTTGAATTGTGGTTTAAGAACTTGTTTCTCCAGTTTTCCTCTACTTTTATGAGTGTTAATTAGAGAGAGAGAGAGAGAGAACGATAGAGAGAGTTAAGGTGGAAGGTTAGGGTGAATGAGACGGAGACAGAGACAGAGACAGAGAGAGGCTGGGGTGGTGAATGTACTTGCTGCTTCTTGCAGGGCCCAGCAGGAGGGCAGGTGACACAGGATTGGAGGTACACCAAAGAGTGAGTGAATCACTCAGTTTAGTACACACAATAAGCACTCAACACAGAGTTGTGAGAATAGAAGAGGGAGTAACAAACCCCTCCTGGAAAAGTCCAGGAAGGAGGCAGTGATCTCTGGTCTGGCAACAGGTCTTTGGACAAGCGTGAGTGGGGAGTTGCCGTCCCCCGCAATGGGAAAGGCTCTCAGCTGCATGGCGTCGGGTCCTCCAGGGGAGAGTCTTCACGTCACTCAGCTTAGTGGTCTCTTTTTAAGTAGTAACAGTTACCCCAGGAAAAGGGGTCTTGACTTTATTCATTCTCACTCTGTTCCAGTGAAGTACATCGCCCGTCAACATTCTTGTCTAAAGTAACACTCTTAGTTTATCACTCCAAAACACTCACAGTCCTACAGGGGATGTTTCAAAACAACTAGCATGGAAGTTCATACTGGCCACTGTGACTCATTTTGAGCCATTCATCATGTCTTACGGTAGCTTGAATCCTGTAAGTTTCACACCAGTTGAGTAGGAATCATAATACCAGAGAAATCACATCATAGCACATGCTTTATATTAACCCATATTCCCTACCTTCCAGGCGAATTTTGCTGCATTGCAACAAAACTTCTCACACATCACACTTTGTTGGCCACCACCTAGTTGCACAAATGCCAAACACATTGCCTAAAAGAGGCTAATACATTTGATGACTGCAGCTTATTTAGAGGAAAGGAAGAAAGCAATGGCCACCATAGTTTTGTTTACACCAAATATATTTTGAACCAGAAAAGTGGACAAGTCTTACTGTGTTTTTAATGAGCAATTGCAACACAAAGAACCGAGTGCTATGGTCCAGCCAACCAGTGGAACTAGCAGATGATTTTAATTTTTGAATATTCATCACTTAAGTAAAGGTAAGTGAGCCTGAGAGAACAAGAGTTATTTGTTCTGCCAGTTTTTTGCAGTATGATGTCAGTGTTTATTAGGAGAGAGAGAGAACAGTAGAACGTTAGAACACAGCAAGGGATAGGGAAATCGGGAAGAAGAAGCTAGATCAGTAGATTTTTAATCCTGGCTGAATATAATAACCATGTGGGAGTTCTTTAAAAAATACCAATTTGGGAAGTTCACCCACGGCCAGTTAAGTGGAGTTGTTACTAGCCTATAGTGCACATTCAATAAATGTGAACTATTATTGTTATTAATTACAACATTAATTTGTCATTCATATACATGTATTTCTACTTACTTGGCCCTCTCATGAAAGAATGTGGACATCCTCCTTTTAAGTACTCAAGGCACAGCGCATGGCTGCCTTCTTATTTCTGTTGCCAAGTTTCAGGTTTGTCGGAGTCCTCACTCCCAGAGCTCAAATAATTATTGCAGAATCCAACAATGCCAAGGAAACGTTGAAAACATTATTTCCTTTAAAATGGACAGAAGGCTCTTAATTTATTCAAGACCACATGTTAAGGTTTTGGCGTCTGAGTTCAACTTCACAATCTCAAAGTTTTCAACGTGAGGTCCTAAATAAAATGATGAGCTTACTGAGCGTTCGTATAGCTCACATTTATTGAATGCTATCTACCCTGAAGGAGCTGATTGAAAAAAAATTTGGAAGGAAGATGTTAATTAAATCTTGGTATTTTAAGCAATTCATATGTCAAAGTTTACAATGTATTTCAAGGACAAGATAGAGAATATTTTAGACTTTATATTCCATATGGTGTCTGTTCTAAATACTCAACTCTGGTGTTGTAACACAAGAGGAACTATAGGCAATTAGTGAACATGGCTTGGTTCCCATAAAACTTTTACAAAAACAGGCAATGGGCTGAATTTGGCCCACGGGCTGTAGTTCACTAACTCCTGGTCTATAATATACATTTTATTTTAAGTTGGTTTCTTTTTTTTAACATTTCAACTCTATTAGAATTCTCCATCAGAGAATGGACAAATTTTATTTTGTTCTTCTCTTCTCTGTTTTCTTTAACATTTTAACCAGTCATTTAAAATTTCTTTTCAGCAAAATCTAAGATGGATAATCTGTGAAGGGCTTGTTTTGTTTTCTTTCATCAGTCACATCATCTGACATATGTAGTAAATTTTTTAAAATAAATGTGTTTATTTATTTTTGGCTGCGTTGGGTCTTCGTTGCTGTGCGCGGGCTTTCTCTAGTTGCGGTGAACAGAGGCTACTCTTCGTTGCGCTGCGCAGGCTTCTCATTGAAGTGACTTCTCTTGTTGTGGAGCACAGGCTCTAGGCGTGTGGGCTGCAGTAGTGGTGGCTTGTGGGCTCAGTAGTTGTGGCTCGCAGGCTCAGTAGTTGTGGCTCACAGGCTCAGTAGTTGTGGCTCGCAGGCTCAGTAGTTGTGGATCACGGGCTCTAGAGCACAGGCTCATTAGTTGTGGTGCATGGGCTTAGCTGCTCCGCGGCATGTGGGATTTTCCAGGACCAGGACTTGAACCCATGACTGCTGCATTGGCAGGCGTATTCTTAACCACTGTGCCACCAGGGAAGCCCTAGTAATTTTTAATTAAATCTCAGTCATTGTGTAAAACAAATGTAGGATTTTGGGACAGTGTTGATGCCCACCAAAAAGCATTCCCACTTTTTCAGACATAATGAGGAGCAGGAACTTTAAAACAGCCAAGGATTCATCTGGGTCAAGATGTTTTGCAGTTTTCATCAGACTACCACATCCCCTTAGTCTCCCTTTTTCCACTGTGTCTTATACGCTTTGGATAGAGAGCTCATGTGTGCCCATCCTATCAGCCCTGAGAAACTGTAGAAGATTCAGCTCTGCCCTTTAGAGTGTCCAGGATTTCTGCCCAGGCAACTTCAAATACATCAAATGTCTTGAGTGCGAGGCATCTGGTTACTTAAAGCTGGACTCCTCCCTCACTAGGCGTTTGTTTCTAAATGCCTACTTACAAGGATGGAGAAAACTGCACTCTGCTTTTTACAAGTGTTTATCCTAACTCTTCAGCTTCCTACACATTACAAAAATCCAGCCAATGTCTCATGGAGAAAAATCCCAGTAAGATATTTAGGGACCCTACAATTTCCATTATAGTTCTTCAGCCCTGAGCAACCAAAGAACATTAGTTTCTCTTTCTACCCTAGAAGTCCTCTGCCTTGGCCACACCTTCCCCTCACTTTTTGCCAAAATTTAGCAAACATTCCTAAGGGGAAAAATAACAGCTGGCTGAAATTGTTTGCCTACCTCAGAAAGGATCTCTTCTTTCTGGAAACTTAGTTCATCTCATCCATAGCTCGCTGAAGCTCTGCGAGCTTGAAGAATATGATTTTCATAATTTATGTTTTTTTCTAGTTGTAGTGGCAAACACATTGGCCTTACAGGAATTACTACACTTTACTAAACTGATAAATTTTCACTGTATTATAAAATATAAAAAAAAATCTTTAGGCACATATGATAGTGTTTCCCAGGGAGTTTTAAGGGAGTCTATTACAAAGCTGTATAATGAAATACTTCTAAAATTATACTTTATTTCCTCTTTTTTAAAAATGCACAACATATTACTGATTATATCTATAAATTCCAGAAGATTTGTAAGCTTCTCCCTTATTACGGATTATTGTGACTTGGTGAAGAAATGTTAGAATTAGTTTTAGGCATTGAAATCCACTGACTTGAAACTTATTTATGGGATGATTTAACGGAATATACTTGTACAGATAATTATGTTTAGGCTAATGCCGAAGGAAAATATTATAAGGCAAAGTGTACTCTATTATTTAATCATTCATCCATCCATTCAGCTACTCATTAGGTATTCTACAAATATCTGCTGGGCTTTAACTAGGTGCAACACAGTGTAAGGACCCAAGGATGCAACTTGAATATGACACACACAACAAATACAAAATAAAGTAGACAGGAAAAGAGACAAAATAATTCCAAACTGTGATATGTTGGAGGAGCTTAACAAAGTGCCAACATAGGGAATAAAGTTTGGGGACTATTTTACATAAGAAAGTCAGTGAGATATCGAAGAGGAAATGACATTATAAGAGTCACCTGAAAGATGAGATAGATGTAGACATGCAAAGAGTGGAGAGAATGAGTTTTTCAGGGCATGAGTGTACATTCTACTGGGGAGAATAGTATGTGGGAAAACCATGAGGTGTTTAAGGAAGTGAAACTCGATCCAGTGGTCAGAGGTTTTGAGCAAGAAGAGAGTGTCATGAGATGGAGTTGGAGAACTAGGTAGGGAAAAAATTATTCTGTGCCTTAAAGACTTTGCTAAGAGTTTGGATTTTATTCTAAGGGGAATGGGAAGCCATTGACAGTAAGGAGTGATATGATTCAGTATAATGAAAGAGGGTCAGAGAGCCGTTCTATAGGGAATAGACTATAGAGGGCAGGATGGGAAGCTGTGGAGCTCACTGCAGAATCCAGAGGAGAGATGATGGAACCCTTTATTAAGGTTGAGCGAGAACATGCAGCTGATGTGATATCATTTTCTGAAATGAGAAGGCAAGACGATGAAGATTAACTTGAGGCAGGTGGCTTAGGGGTTGCCAAAGGTTGCATGGTATAAAAGTGTGACATAAAGAACTTAGAGTAGAACTAGCCAGTGTAGATGTGACTTGTCTCCAGGAAAGTTGAGCTACTTGGATGCAGGTGCAGAGAATGCATTTGGTAGAGCCAAGATATTTTCTGAAGACCAAAAATAGAAGCAACACCTGGGAGCTTGTTAGAAATATAGAACCTATGCCAGACCTGCACTTTGAAAAGTTACATTTGTGATTCATATACACATTACAATTTAAGAAGTACTGTGGCAGAGTTTATCTAGGGTTGAAGTTTTGTTGAATGGATGCAAAGAATTTAAATTAGTGCTGGCCAGCTCCGTACCATTGAAAGGCATAGTATGTTAAATGACACCTAGTTTCTCTCTCCTAGCAAATGGGAGGATCGTGCTTCTTCACCCCTTGAAGTTCCAGCCAATTGGTTGTGTATGGAAGTGACCTTTCTTATTTCAGTCTTGGAAATGTCCTTGCCAGTGCAAAATCCTTCATCCTTTGTCATCCCAAGCCCCTGAGTGACTAGCATGAACAGAGCTTCCCTGATGACCTGGGGTGCTTATGTAAAGTGAGTGGGAAATACATCTTTTGTTTTTAGGTACTGAGATTTGGGAGTTGTTTGTTATCACAGCATAATCTATCCCATTCTGACTGATGCAGTATCTCTAGAACTAGGAAACCAAGTAACAGAAACAGAATTGAAAAAGCCTCAGAGAAGGAGGGTTACTTACTGCTCTGCCTCCCATTGGGCAGGTGCCTGAAAGTTTGGGTCCCGATCTGGAACCACCATACTACTTTGAGCTCATGCATACGCTCTAGTGCTGTCCTCTGGGCCAGAATATTGATAATCGTTCTAGATCTTTTTGGTGTTAAGAAAAGAAATTCCACCTACCTATGGCCTATGCTCGGGAATTGTACTTTTAAATTTTGACTAGAAATTAAAGCTATTCCTAGGTTTTTTGTGGGGAGGTACGTTTACTGTGCTCTCATTCTTACTTTGGAAATTTCCAGGTTTTACAAGGAAATATGCACAGTGTATACCTGGCTCAGTTTTCTTCATGACTCAGTTTATTCTCATAACAATACCTTGCAATCCTCAAATTCATGGCATCCTCTCTCTCACTTCAGGAATTCCTGGGGCAAGAAATTATGATACTCAATGCACCTATGGCCAAATGCTTTTCATCCTGGGTTCTGGGCAATAATATATAATTTATGCAGCGGAATATTTAACTAAATCTCCCTATCACATTGTCTCTAGAAAAGAATTGTCTTTTCATATTTGAAGTCCTAGTCCTAAGATGAATGTATGTTTTTTTAAATATCAAATATAGGGAAAATTGAGAAGTATTCATGTACTAGAACAAAAGATATACTTTCTTTTTCATACAGAATGATCTCTGTCTTTCCTGGAGACACCAGATAAACCTGTAAATAATTTAAAACCATCATTTAGTGAGTGACTTTTGCCTTAGAAAATGATAGTTATTAACTGAAGCAAAAGATGTATATTTAGATCATTGCTTTATGAAAAGAAGTTTCTTGTATAATTATCTTTTAATTGAAGCCACTTAGAGCTGTGGGAGCCTTTAATATACCTTACAGATGGATTGTAGGAGTTGAAGCTGAAAATAATATATGAATATATGATGTTTAAAGTGTGTCATTTTTACAGAGTGACTACAATGAACCATTTTTTAGGATTCACAATAGAGACAGCTATGGCTGGCAGTGGGAGGCATAAAGTGAAAAAAATAAGGTTATTTCAGAAACACACCTACTCTTTAAACCATGACCCTAACCACATCTCTCTATATAAAGAGCAAGGAGGCTTAATCCAGAAGTATAAAAAGCAACTATTTTTAGACTTTTTTTTTTTTTTTGCCTTTCACTGTTGATCTTGTCAACAGTATTAAATGTGAATGACACAGAAACTATTAAAGCTTGTCCTTTGGAGAAAAAATGCTCACAGAGTACAGCAATGTGAGCAGGTATAATCACTGACAATTATAATTTTATAGGAAATATTAAAATTATAAATCTTTCTGAACTACTTCAGTAACTAAAATAAGAGAATTAAAAAAATAAAGCCCAAGGGAAACAGAAACCTTCATGTATCCATGGGGGCATTTCTCTCCACTTGAGTAAAACTACCTACACAATCTTTTATTGGTAAATGGCTTTAGGAACATTTCTGCATTGCATTCAAAAATACTGACCACTACTCGAATAATTGACAGCATCTCAACAGCCTGGAAAGTTGCTCTTCAAGTCTCTTGATTTTTGTATTCTTTCTACATATGAAAAAGATTCAGTGTCTCTTTAAAACAAACATGATTGAAGATGACTTCTAAATATTGAAACATTTTGATAGTTTCTAACAACAGTGCTGTATAAAACCTAGTTAAGTGTGTGGTGTTAAGAGCATGGACCCTGGAATCCAACTGCCTGAGCTCAAATCTTGGTACAATTTAGGAGCTAGGCAATCCTGGGGAACTCATGTCACCACACTGTGTCTCTACATCTTCATCTGTTAAATGTGGATAATTATGGCGCCTCCAATGGTCGTTTTAAAATCAGATGAGATAATTCATGTAAAACATAGTCCCATGCTTGCCATAAAATAGGCATTTAATAAATGCTATATTTTGTTGTAATTGTCATTATTTTTTAAAAGGTAGAAATTCTGTAACTATAACTGTAGAAGTTTAAAATTTCTGAAATAATTTACCGATGTATATTAATTGGATATCATTTAAAAGGCAGTTCTGTCAGAAAATGTAAATGTTCTCTAATTATTACATACTTCTTTGTTTTGCATAATTGTGGACAGCTATGTTTTTACCTTGTTGACTTTTGAGGATTATAGTTACAGAAGGAAAAAGAAAATTCTTCTGTGGTTTCAGTTTAATTTAACAAGCATTTGAGAAGATACCTCTGTGTGTCAGACAATGTGCTGGAAATTACAGGGTAAACAAATTGAAAAAAGAAACTACAGGCCCTTTAGGAGTTTATGGTCTAATAGAATGGATAAGATAAGAACACAAACACTATAATAATATAAGATAGAGCAAGATTTCTTATATGAGGTTTGAAAGTAGAGATCGTATAATGATTGCAGTTATCTGAAAAGAATTCAGGAAGGAGAAAAGAAAACAATTTAACAAAGTGTTCTGGGGCAAGCATTTAAAGTTATAGAAGTGCATAAGTCAGGGAGTAAGAGCAGCATCCATGGGCTTTCTTTGGGAAATGGTGAGTAGTTCATTCTGGTTGGTATTAGGGAACTGCAGCAGGAGAGGAACAGTGGGATGGACCAAGCTAGTACTTCACAGATCATACTGAGGTTCTGCATAAACTACAGCAAGAATATATTTTCAAATAGTATGTTATAGCTGAGCTCAAAAGAAAGACAGAGAAATACTTACATACCAGAAATGAGGGGGAAAAAGTGAAAGCCTGAGTGATAGGGGAAAGCTGATGCTTCAGCAGCCTGGGAGAGTTTCAGATTATATGTGAGTCCTAGGTACTGGAGGCTGAGATTCTAAAGCTGTCTTGGGTTTACTGACAAGAGCCCTTTTCTACACACGTCATGATACTATACCTAGCTCCCTGCAACAAGCTGGCACTATCTTGATTGCTCTGGTTTCATGGGCAAGGAAAACTCTGTAGGTCTAGGATATGTCTAAGAAATTTAAATGTATACAAGGTTTTGGGAAGAAGAGGAAAGAAATGACCTTTCAGAAACCGAAACTCTTAGCTGAACCATAAACAGAAGGAATTAACATGGAAATTAATGTAAAATTATCCAGTATTATCGAACTGCCTGTGGCCCTCACCCTCAGAGAAGCACACTCAAAGCTAGTCTTTAAGAACTCTTTCACAAAACAACAACATGCGGGTCCCAAATGATAAAAACACCTTAATGAATATGAGTTGGCAATAATAACAAATATCATGAGGGAGAATTATCAAATGCAAGAATCAAGAAATTAGCAATGCAAGCAGTAGAAATATTAGAACATATGAAAGAAATTATAACATATTTGTTTAAAATAATTTGAGCAATAAAAGAAAGAACAGAAAGCACAGTTCAGAAATGAAAGACTGTGAAAAAGATGAACTAGAACTTCTATAAGTGGAAAATATTGTCATTGAAATTAATGAACAGAATAAAGAGACAATTAGGCACAATTGAAGAAAGAATTAGTGATCAGAAGTTAGGTTTGGAAAAAGATCACTCAGAAGCCAGAATAGATAAAGAAATGAAAATCATAAAGGAGAACTTAGAAAATGAAGAGTAAAAAGAGAAAATTTAGTATACAGTTTATAGAAATGTATATAATATAATGGAAATGTATTCCAGAAAGAGACTACATAGAGACTGCAGGAGAAGCAACATTCTATGAGTTAATGCTTAAGAATTTTCCACAGTGAAGACAGGTAATATATTCAGATTAAAAAGAATCATGAATAAATACATGAAAATCCACATAAACGTAATCCTCATTGTACTAAAAACACAAAGAAAAACACTAAAGCTACCACAAAGAAAAGACTGGTAATTTACAGAATATCAGCTGTCTACTTCGCAACAATAGAGGCACTAAGTCGTCATATTATGAAAATGCAAAGGGAAAAATAAACATTCCCATGAAAAAGATCAACTGAAAGTGAGCATAACTTTAAAAAAATTAAGTCAAAGATTGAAGGAGTTACCATTCACAGAACCTTACTAAAACAACTCCTAAAAGGTTAGAAGAAAGGAAACTATGCTCAGAAAAAAGAAGAGAATGTAAGAAGCAATGGTTGAAAAGCAATAGTGAATAAATATATTGGATTAAAATTATTACCACTGGCTGAGCTGAGGTGTTGGCACAGCCATTTCTCACTAGGCACTCTGATCTGAAGTGCAGGGTGCGAGGCCTCTGCATGAAGCACCCTGTGAAGAAGTGAAACTAAATGAAGCACAAAGGAAAAGAAAAAAAAAAAAGCTGAAAACCCTCTGAAAAAAATGTCTCTGCACCTCTAGCTCTTGCAGAGGTTGGCATCATCAGTGGAGTCTACTATTGCAGGGGGACCTTCAAGACGGAAGAGGAGTAAGATGTGGAGATCACCTTCCTCCCCATAAATACATCAAAAATACATCTACATGTGGAACAACTCCTACAGAACACATACTGAAGGCTGGCAGAAGACCTCAGACTTCTCAAAAGGTGAGAAAATCCCCACATACCTGGCCATGTCACTGACAGGGTCTTGTTGCTCTGGCCTGGTGTCAGGCCTGAGCTTCTGAGGTGGGAGAGCTGAGTTCAGGACATTGGATCATGAGAGACCTCCCAGCCTCTCATAATATCAATCGGTGAAAGCTCTCCCAGAGATCTCCGTCTCAACGCTAAGATCCAGCTCCACCCAATGGCTAGCAAGCTACAGTGCTGGACACCCTATGCCGAACAACTAGAAAGACAGGAACACAAACCCACCCATTAGCAGAGAGGCTGCCTAAAATCATACTAAGTTCACAGACACCACAAAACACACCGCCAGACACGACACTGCCCACAATAAAGACAAGATCCAGCCTCATCCACCAAAACACAGGCGTGAGTCCCATCCACCAGGAAGCCTACACAAGCCACTGAACCAACCTTACCCACTGGGGGCAGACAACAAAAACAATGGAAACTATGAACCAGCAGCCTGCAAAAACGAGACCCCAATCACAGTAAGTTAAACAAAATGAGAAGACAGAAAAATATACAGCAGATGAAGGAGCAAGGTAAAAACCCACTAGACCAAACAAATGAAGAGGAAATAGGCAGTCTACCTGAAAAACAATTCACAGTAATGATTGTAAACATGATCCAAAATCTTGGAAATAGAATGGAGAAAATACAAGAAACATTTAACAAGGACCTAGAAGAACTAAAGGGCAGTAACACAATAATAGTAGGGGACTTTAACAGCCCAATTACACCAAAGGACAAATCATCAAAACAGAAAATAAATAAGGAAACACAAGCTTTAAATGACACAATAGACCAGATACATTTAACTGATATTTATAGAACATTCGACCCGAAAGTGGGAGAATACACTTTCTTCTCAAGTGCTTATGGAACATTCTCCAGTAGAGATCATATCTTGGGTCACAAATCAAGCCTTGGTAAGTTTAAAAAAAATGAAATTCTATCAAGTATCTTTTCCAACCACAACGTTATGAGACTAGATATCAATTACAGTAAAAATACTGTAAAAAGTACAAAGACATGGAGGCTAAACAATACACTACTAAATAACCAAGAGTTCACTGAAGAAATCAAAGAGGAAATTTAAAAAAATACCAAGAAATAAATGAAAATGAAAACGCGATGACCCAAAACCTATGAGATGCAGCGAAAACAGTTTTAAGAGGGAAGTTTATAGCCATATAATCCTATCTCAAGAAACAAGAAAAATCTCAAATGAACAACCTAACCTTACACCTAAAGCAATTAGAGAAAGAAGAACAAAAAAACGCCACGTTAGCAGCAGGAAACAAATCATAAAGATCAGATCAGAAATAAATGAAAAAGAAATGAAGGAAATGATTGCAAAGATCAATGCAACTAAAAGCTGGTTCTTTGAGAAGATAAACAAAACTGATAAGCCATTAGCCAGACTCATCAAGAAAAAAAGGGAGAAGACTCAAATCAATAGAATTAGAAATGAAAAAGGTAACAACTGACACTGCAGATATACAAAGGATCATGAGAGATTACTACAAGCAACTATATACCAATAAAATGGACACCTGGGAAGAAATGGACAAATTCTTAGAAAAGCACAACCTTCCAAGACTGAACCAGGAAGAAATAGAAAATATAAACAGACCAATCACAAGCACTGAAATTGAAACTGTGATTAAAAATCTTCCAACAAACAGAAGCCCAGGACCAGATGGCTTCACAGGTGAATTCTATCAAACATTTAGAGAAGAGCTAATACCTATCCTTCTCAAATTCTTCCAAAATATAGCAGAGGGAGGAACACTCCCAAACTCATTCTATGAGTCCACCATCACCCTGATACCAAAACCTGACAAAGATGTCACAAAAAAAGAAAACTACAGGCCAATATCACTGACAAACACAGATGCAAAAATCCTCAACAAAATACTGCCAAACAGAATCCAACAGCACATGAAAAGGATCATACACCATGATCAGTGGGGTTTATCCCAGGAATGCAAGGATTCTTCAATTTACCCAAATCAACCAATGTGTTAAACCATATTAACTAATTGAAGGATAAAAACCATATGATCGGCTTCCCTGGTGACGCAGTGGTTGAGAGTCCACCTGCCGATACAGAGGACATGGGTTCGTGCCCTGGTCTGGGAAGATCCCACATGCCATGGAGCGGCTGGGTCCATGAGCCATGGCCACTGAGCCTGCACATCTGGAGCCTGTGCTCCGCAATGGGAGAGGCCACAACAGTGAGAGGCCCGTGTACCACAAACAAAACAAAACAAAACAAACAAACAAAAAAACACATGATCATCTCAATAGATGCAGAAAAAGCTTTTGACAGAATTCAGCACCCAATTATGATAAAAACTCTCCAGAAAGTGAACGTAGAGAGAACCTACCTCAACATAATAAAGGCCATATCTAACAACCCCACAGCCAACGTCATTCTCAATGGTGAAAAACTGAAACAATTTCCTCTAACATCAGGAACAAGAAAAGGTTGCCCACTCTCTTCAATATTATTCAACATAGTTTTGGAAGTTTTAGCCAAAGCAATCAGAGAAGGAAAAGAAATAACAGGAAGCCAAATCAGAAAAGAAGTAAAGTTGTCACTATTTGCAGATGACACGATACTGTACCTACAGAATCCTAAAGATGCTACCAGAAAACTACTATAGATAATCAATGAATTTTGTAAAGTAGCAGGATACAAAATTAACGCACTGAAATCTCTTGCATTCCTGTACACTAAAGATGAAAAATCTGAAAGAGAAATTAAGGAAACACTCCCATTTACCACTGCACAAAAAATGTAAAATACCTAGGAATAAACCTACGTAAGGAGACAAAAGACCTGTATGCAGAAAACTATCAGACACTGATGAAAGAAATTTAAAATGGTACAAACAGATGGAGAGATATACCATGTTCTTGGCTACAGATTCAATGTAATCCCTTTCAAACTACCAATGGCATTTTTCATGGAAGCAGAACAAAAAATTTCACAATTTGTATGGAAACACAAAAGATCCCGAATACCCAAAGCAATCTTGAGAAAGAAAAATGGAGCTGGAGGAATCAGGCTCCCTGACTTCAGACTATATTAAAAAGCTACAGTAATCAAGACAGTATGGTACTGGCACAGAAACAGAAATATAGATAAATGGAACAGGTTAGAAAGCCCAGAGATAAACCCACATACATATGGTCACCTTATCTTTGATAAAGGAGGCAAGAATATACATTGGAGAAAAGACAGCCTCTTCAATAAGTGGTGCTGGGAAAACTGGACAGCTACATGTAAAAGAATGAAATTAGAACACTTCCTAACACCATACACAAAAATAAACACAAAATGGATTGAAGACCTAAATGTAAGCCTAGACACTATAGAATTCTTAGAGGAAAACATAGGCAGAACACTCTATGACATAAATCACAAGGTCCTTTTTGACCCACCTCATAGAGAAATGTAAATAAAAACAAACAAATGAGACCTAATGAAACTTAAAAGCTTTTGCACAGCAGAGGAAACCATAAACAGAACGAAAAGACAACCCTCAGAATGGGAGAAAATATTTGCAAGAGAAGCAATTGACAAAGGCTTAATCTCCCAAATACACAAGCAGCTCATGCAGCTCAATATCAACAAAAAAGCAATAACCCAATCTAAAAATGGGCAGAAGACTTAAACAGACATTTTTCCAAAGAAGATATGCAGATTTCCAAAAGACACATGAAAGGGTGCTCAGCATCAATAATCATTAGAGAAATGCAAACCAAAACTACAACGAGGTATCACCTCACATCTGTCAGAATGGCCATCATCAAAAAATCTACAAACAATAAATGCTGGAGAGGGAGTGGCGAAAAGGGAACCCTCTTGCACTGTTGGTGGGAATGTAAATTGATACAGCCACTGTGGAGAACAGTATGGAGGTTTCTTAAAAAACTAAAACTAGACCTACGATATGACCCAGCAATCCCACTACTGGGCATAGACCCTGAGAAAACCATAATTCAAATAGAGACATATACTACAATATTCATTACAGCAATATTTACAATAGCCAGGACAAGACATGGAAACAACCTAAGTGTCCATCGACAGATGAATGGATAAAGAAGATGTTGCACATATATACAATGGACTATTACTCAACCATGAAAAGAAATGAAATTGAACTATTTGTAGTGAGGTGGATGGACCTAGAATCTGTCATATAGAGTGAAGTAAGTCAGAAAGAGAAAAACAAATACCATATGCTAACACATATATATGGAATTTAAAAAAAAAGTTCTGATGAACCTAGAGGCAGGAGAGGAATAAAGACACAGACATAGAGAATGGACTTGAGGACAACGGTAGGGGGAAGGGTAAGCTGGGATAAAGAGGGAAAGTAGCTTTGACATATATACACTACCACATATAAAATAGAAAGCTAGTGGGAAGTAGCTGCATAGCACAGGGAGATCAGCTTGGTGCTTTATGACCACATAGAGGGGCTGGATAAGGAGGGTGGGAGGGAGCCACAAGAGGGAGGAGATATGGAGATATATGTATACGTATAGCTGATTCACTTTGTTATACAGCAGAAACTAACACAATTGTAAAGCAATTATACTCCAAAAAAGATGTTAAAAAATTATTACCATTTATTGTAGTTTATTTCTAATCTCATAGTGCTGTGGTCAGAAAAGATGGTTGATATGATTTCAATTTTCTTAAATTTACCAAGGCTAGCTTTGTGGCACAGGATGTGGTCAATCCTGGAGAATGTTCCATGTGCACTTGAGAAGAATGTGTATTCTTCTGCTTTTGGATTGAGTGCTCTATAAATTTCAGTTAAGTCCATCTGGTCTAATGTGTCATTTGAAGCTTGCATTTCCTTACTGATTTTCTGTCTGGATGGTCTGTCCATTCATGAAAGTAGGGTGTTAAAGTTCCCCACTCCTATTGTGTTACTTTCGGTTTCTCCCCTTATGGCTCTTAGTATTTGCCTTATATATTGTGATCCTCCTATGTTGGGTGCATATATGTTTACAATTGTTATATCTTCTTTTTGATTTGATCCCTTGGTTGTTATGTATTGTCCTTCTTTGACTCTTATAGCAGTCTTTATTTTTAAGTCCATTTTGCCTGATATGAGTATTGCTACTCCAGTTTCTTTTGATTTCCATTTGCATGGAATACCTTCTTCCATCCAATCACTTTCAGTCTGTATGTATTCCTAGGTCTGAGGTGAGTCTCTTGTAGACAGCATATATACAGGTATTGTTTTCATATCCATTCAGCCAGTCTTTGTCTTTTTGTTAGCACATTTAATCCATTTACATTTAAGGTAATTATTGATATGTGTGTTCCTATTGCCATTTTCTTAATTGTTTTGGGTTTGTTTTTGTAGGTCTTTTTTCTTTCCTTCCTCTCTTTTGTTCTCTCCTCTTGTGGTTTGATGACCATCTTTAGTGTTGTCTTTGGGTTGCTTTTTCTTTTTTGTGTGTGTATCTACTGTAGTTTTGGGGTTTGCTGTTACCTTGAGGTTTTGATATAGCAATCTATATATGTACAGGGCTGTTTTAGGTTGCTAGTCTCTTTCCCATCTAGAGGAGTTCCTTTAGCATTTGTTGCAAAGCTGTTCTAGTGGTGCTGAATTCTCTTAGCTTTTGCTTGTCCGTAATGCTTTTGATTTCTCTGTCAAATCTGAATGAGAGCCTGCTGGGTAGAGTGTTCTTGGTTGTAGGTTATTCCCTTTCATCACTTTAAATATATCATGCCACTCCCTTCTGGCTTGCAGAGTTTCTGCTGAGAAATCAGCTGTTAACCTTTTGGGATTTCCGTTGTATGTTATTTGTCATTTTTCCCTTGTTGATTTTAATAATTTTTTTTCTTTGTCTTTAATTTTTGTCAGTTTGATTACAGTGTGTCTCAGCATGTTTCTCCTTGGGTTTATCCTAACTGGGACTCTCTGTGCTTCCTGGACTTGGGTGGCTATTTCCTTTCCCATGTTAGGGAAGTTTTGGACTATAATCTCTTGAAATATTTTCTTGGGTCCTTTCTCTCTCTCTTCTCCTTCTGGGACCCCTATAATGTGATTGTTGGTGCATTTAATGTTGTCCCAAAGGTCTCTTAGGCTGTCTTCATTTATTTTCATTCTTTTTTCATTATTCTGTTTTGTGGCAGTGTTTTCAACCATTCTGTCTTCCAGGGACTTATCCATTCTTCTGCCTCAGTTATTCTGCTATTGACTCCTTCTAGTGTATTTTTCATTTCAGTTATTGTATTTTTCATCTATGTTTGTTCTTTAATTCTTCTAGGTCTTTGTTAAACATTTCTTGCATCTTCTCGATCTTTGCCTCCATTCTTTTTCCAAAATCCTTGATAATCTTCACTATCATTATTCTGAATTCTTTTTCTGGAAGATTGCCTATCTCCACTTCATTTAGTTGTTTTTCTGTGGTTTTACCTGATTCCTTCATCTGGGACATAATCCTCTGCCTTTTCATTTTTTCTCTCTTTCTGTGACTGTGGTTTTCATTCCACAGGCTGCAGGATTGTAGTTCTTCTTGCTTCTGCTCTCTTCCCTCTGGTGGATGAGGCTATCTAAGAGGCTTGTGCAAGCTTCCTGGTGGGAGGGACTGCTGGTGGGTAGAGATGGGTATTGCTCTGGTGGGCAGAGCTCAGTAAAACTTTAATCTACTTGTCTGTTGAAAGGTGGGGCTGTGTTCCCTCCGTGTTTGTTGTTTGGCCTGAGGTGACCAAGCACTGGAAACTATAGGCTCTTTGGTGGGGCTCAGGGCTCATGCCATTGAGTCCTTCCCAGAACTTTTGCTGCCAGTGTCCTTATCCCCACAGTGAGCCACAACCACCCTCTGCCTCTGCAAGAGACCCCCCAACAGTAGCAGGTAGGTCTGGTTCAGTCTCCTGTGGGGTCCCTACTCCCTCCCCTGGGTCCTGGTACACACAAGACTTTGTGTGTGCTCTCCAAAGTGGAGTCTCTGTTTCCCCAGTCCTTTCGAAGTCCTGCAATCAAGTCCCACTGGCCTTCAAAGTCCAATTCTCTGGGGATTCCTCCTCCCATTGCTAGACCCACAGGTTAGGAAGCCTGACATGGGGCTCAGAACCTTCACTCCACTGGGTGGACTTCTGTAGTATAATTGTTCTCCAGTTTGTGAGTTGCCCAACCAGTGGTTATAGGGTTTGATTTTATTGTGATTGTGCCCCTGCTACTGTCTTATTGCAGCTTCTCCTTTGTCTTTGGATGTGGGGTATCTTTTTTTTAGATTTCCAGTGTCTTCCTGTCGATGATGGTTCAGCAGTTAGTTGTGATTCTGGTGCTCTTGTAAGAAGGAATGAGCGCACATCCTTCTACTCTGCCATCTTGAACCAATCTCCTATTACCAGTTTGAAAAATCAAAAATAATAATAGTAAAGACTACTGTGAGGAATTCAGAAGCAAAGTGATTGAATTATTAAGTAGCCATAAAGATGGAAATGTAGGACTGAAATAATCACTAACAGAATAGAAATAATGGGAGAATAGGGTTGGGTGGATAAAATGAAATAGAGAAAAGATTGGAATTGTTGGTTAAGATTATATTTTTTGGCCTCATAAGTCAAACAATGGAGGGTATATTTGATTTAATATGAAAAAGGATGGATTTTGTGATGGACTTTTTTTTTTTTTTAGCAGAGAAGTGATATGTCCAGACATGTGAAAGGTAGGATAGTTTAACTTGGGGAAAGACTCAGTAAAACCAGTTAGGAGACTATGTAAAAGAGTGTGATGATAGTTATTGAAGACCTGTTCCAGGCTCCATCTTGCCCAGAGGTAAAAAGGATAGATATGAGAAACATTACATAGCTAGTATTTAGAAGAACTAGAAATTGAAGATGAAAAATAAGGAGGGGAAAGAGTCACTGTGTCTACTTTTAATCTCTATCTTTGCAGTAACCCATCATAGCAACATTCTAATGATATTTGCTGTTTTTTACAGACAAATCAAATGATTCTAGGAAAGATCTGTCCAGTGTTCCTAAGTAGTAAATATTAGAACTACATTTAAATCCAGGTTTTATGGCTCCAACAGTTCTTTAAACATAATATACTAGTAAGATTTCCAGAGAGAATGCTTAGTAGGTAATTATTGAGTTTAATTTGCAACATAAAGAGTTGTGGGTTTCAAATCAGATTTCATACCTCTGATTTTGATTTTGAAGAGAAACAATGAAGACTAGTTGAAAGGAAATAGCAACATGAGGTGTTGTTATTTAAATAGGATACCCAACTTCAGGCCATATTTTTGAGAGAGGGAAAGATTGAAGAAGAATGAAGATTGAAGAACAGGTGGGATTCAAAATCATAGAGGTTAATCATAGGGTTAAGTCATGGAGATGAAAATTAAGGATGCAAATAAAGGAACAGTGTGAAAATAGAGAAAGGTGAGGTGAGCAAACCCAATCTGAACTCTATTTCTTCATGATCCAGAACAGTCCAGCAGATAAACATGGATTTGTTATTCTAGAAAAGGGTAGCGAAAGGGTAGGCGCAAGGTAAGGACTCTTCTGATATGGAAGGAAGACCAAGAGACTGGAATTGTTTTCCACCTAAATATGTTCTGGGTCTGCCTTATCTGAACACCCTTTATATCCTTCATAAATGCTACCAGTAGCCTATGCTAGTGTGTACAAACATTACAAGGTATTGTTATGCCTTGGCTGGGTGCCTTCCACTGACAATGCCAGGAAGGATGCTAATTAGTGCCAATTGTGAGAGCTGGTGTTGTGGTCTGGGCACATCTGTCTCCAAAGATCAGGACTGAGAACAGTTCATTCCAGCTGTCAGATGGCAGTGATGTTATTAATTTACTACTAACTGGGCCACATTTGGTGCTGACCCAGACGTGAAAGACTGCCTTTCCTAGCTCTGATTAGCTGAGCCATCCAAAGCCTTCTGTGTTATTTTTACTGCAAACAGAAAACATGTCTGACTGTTGTATTCCTCAAGGTTCAAGTCAATGCTGTGATGCTTTTGTTTGTGGGGAAGGATGAATTTTGTCTACCTGAGTTAGACCCTCACAGACATAGGTAGGTGTTGCCAAAATAACAGATAGGGAGCTGAGTTGAGTAGTCAGATGAAGTTTACCTTGGCGACCGTTGCTGCACCACATCCCTAGTGGAGAACCGTCTCAGTGCTCCTTGGTTTTGAGCATCTCAGCTGTGGTTTGCATTGCCAGCACCAAACTGAACACTGAATTCTATGACATTTTTTAATGCAGACCTTATTAATTTCATTTCTCTTCAACATTTCAAACTCCACCTGCTGAAGCAGACACTTTTGAGCCCAGGAGCTGCACTGTCTCTGTAGGTCAGGTAGTTGATTTATCTCATGCTGTTTGATACCAGTGTTTTCTATGGACTATGTTGATGAACAGTTTAGGACGACTTCCAAATGTGCCTAACTTGATCCCATGACCTCACATGAGCTTAGAAGGACTCATTCAGTCATTTGTTCATTAATTCTTTTGTCCAAAATATTGAGTAAGTCTTCTAGGTACTGGAATGTAACAGTAAATAAAATACACAAAATCTCTTCTTTCACAAGTTCTAATGGGGGAAGCAGAAAAACAAATAAGCCAAAAGATAGATGCACAGTGGTAGGTAAGGTTGAGCACTAAGAAGAAAGGTGAGATATTTTTTTAAAAAGGTGAGATACATAAATTAATAACTAAATAAATAGAAGGGTAAGATCATTGAGAATGACAAAGATATCATTTTAGATAGGAAGTAAGATAAGACCTCTCTGAGGAAATAACAAAAAGCATGTGGATCTCTGTGGGAAGACTGTTCCAGGCAAAAGGAAAAGCACATGCAAAGGCCCTGAGACAGGCCTGTACGAAATGTTGTTGAGGAAGATCAAAGAGACCAGAGTGACCAGAGCACAGTGAATTGAGGGAAAGTGTTAGCAGTCTCCAGGGACCAGATCATGTAGGACACACAGACCATGATGAAGCAGGGAGCTTTCCCGTGCACAGTAGCTGTGCTGACTATGGTAGGCTTGTGTGAGTTCATTTGAATTTTTTTAAATGATTTTTAAAACTTTTAACCATATAGGCATATTTTTCAAGGCTTAGAAGATACATGAAAAACTGAGTCTCTGATGGCTTCAATTACACAAATAATAAGTTGGATAGTTTAAATAAAAACCTAGGCAGCTCTGGCTCCAAAGCCCATTCCATCGTATTTTGTCATAAAGCTCTAGTTAGAATATCGTAACTGAATTCACTCTACCAAACTTTTACAGTGCTGTGTTCTAAGGTTGTGAAGAAGGCAGGGAACCTACCCTCAAGGTTCAGAAAGCCCACCCCCAGAAGACATATAAGCAAATGATTATATTTAATTCAGTGTGATAGAGTGGTTGATGTATACAAGAATTAAGAGACAGCACAGACAAGGAGTTGATTGACTCTGTTTAGATATTTAGAAAAAGCAGAACTATTTGAGTGGTGTATAAACATGAGACAGTATAAGGGAGGACGTTAGCATATCCAGTGCAAAAATAGGATGTGATGGCACACATGACCTGAACAGGAAATTGCAAAGAGTTATCACTAATTTAAAGGCAGGACTGAAGGTCAACCTGGTAGCACACATCATCGTGGTGCACTAGCTGGCTTCTACTGGAGGTCAGCATCCTTTCTGATTGGCCAACACAGTGTCTGCATCTTGATTAAGATGGGCATTGAGACCACAGAGATAAGCAAGGACTAGATCACTGATGTCTCACCCATCCTCTGGCTTTAGTCAGGGGGTGATGGCTGCCACTGAGGGGAGACAGGAGAGAAATGAAATAAGAAAATGGCAAGAAACAAACTCCCTATATATGTTATGTTCTTTTAACATAACGCGATGGGAACAGAGAATGTCTCTGAAGATTTTTATTTTCCCAAAATATTTTTAGACAGAGCTTTAGAGACTAGAGAAAAGTTAAATATCTGAAGTGTCAAGATAGCACTTTTTAAAATCCATTTTAAAGAAAATTCCTAACTTTAGGATTCGCTCAGATTGACTACCATACTTCAAAGGATTAGTTGGCACTTTCCTTAATGGGAAATTGATGATTATAGTTATTACACTGGAACCTTTCTAGTCCAGTCTTTCTCTGGTGTGTTAGTTCTTAGTTATTTCATGATCCTTTGATAAGTCGTCATTATCATAAATTTAACAATGCGATGACAAAGACTAACCTTCTAGTAAACAAGTAAACGTATAACAGATCTCTGCTGTCACTTTACCATCTCTTTCCTTAACATTCTTCCACATGATAAGTTGCTTTTCTTTCCTTGGGCTGGAGGATAAGCAAATATGAAAACTGACAGCATGTTTCCCTGACCATCAAACTAATTTAAGCTTGCATCTCAATAGTTCATTCTGCTGCTGAAAACCTAGCTGAGAGATTTTTGTTGTTGTTTATTTTTTTTTAAATAAAGCCAAAATAATCTAGCTTTCAGTCATTTCTGTCATAGTAGTCCTTTAAAGTTTATCTAAATGTCTTTCTTAAGCTAAATGTCCTCGTGAAAACTCTTTTTTATTTTTGCTGCTGTATAAAGATGTCTTTATTTTAAGAGGTAAGGCAAAAATTATTAACCTCAGCTTGGATATTTTGAAGTGTTTATAATCTCCCATCTCTGCTCACACCTCACTGAACAATCTCCCCTGTTTACCACGTGCAAAATTATTTTTATATTTTTATTTCAATTAAAAACGTAAATTAACACATGCTTTTTGCGAAGTATTAAATTGTTTTCTGAAAACTAGAAGAGGCAAGTCCGTCAAGTCAGCCAAAGTGCGGACAGTGATGCGGAGGTCTATCCATGTGAGTTTGGGGTACACACAGCTTAGTTTTGAAATCCTCCCAGGTCTTTCAGTGCTATTGGAACATTGTCCCTGCAGTTTTAAATACATTCGTTTGATGAAGATATGTGGAGAAACAGTAATGAAGATTCTGATGTTTTTTCCACTCTTTTGACCATCACAGATCAAAGAACACCTTGCGAAAGGGCAGAGAATGCTGGCAGGTGATGGGATGTCCGAGGTCACCAAGACACTGTTGGATTTAACTCAGAGGAAAAACTTCTATGCAGGTGATCTTCTGATGTCCGTGGAAATCCTCAGGAATGTGACAGACACGTTTAAAAGGGCAAGTTACATCCCTGCATCTGATGGCGTCCAGGTAAGGGAGGTGATTCCATGAAGGAAAAGCAAGTGAGCTTGGGATCAGTTGTGGTCCTGGGAAGCCAGTGCAGCCACCATGGGGGCTTCCTGGCCTGGAGGGGAGGGTGCTCACTCCTGCTGGGGAAGGCATGCAGGCCGTGCTCAGCTGAGCTCTGGAAATGACCTCAGATCCTTAGTCATTCTGTATACCTCGGTGTCCTCAACCGTAAAATGCACGTAATGCACCTCCAGGAGATAGTGAGAATGTGTGTGAAGTGATTTGAGTCCTCAGCAGAAAGGCACTATAGCAAATTCCAGGTTGTAGCGTGGGTATTTTATTCCCACATTTAATATCACCATCTTGCCACAGGAAACTATTAAAAGTACATTAAGCATAATGAAGGCACATTAACTATAGCATGCAGAGAAGACACAGTTTAAGTTTTGTTTGGGGTTTTGCTATTAGAAGGGGGAAAGCCATGTTTAATTCTGTGGAACCATTGTCTGAAAATATCAGGCGAGTAGAGAATTGTTCTGGGTAGGGAAATAAGGAATTCAGGAACTCCTCACAGCATATTTTTCTTGTCATGGAAGACTTCTAGAACAGCATCATTTATTTCCATAGTAAAGTTTAAGTACTCATCCAGTTTTAGAATTGCCTTTGCCATTAAGACAAAGCTTGTTGAATGGCAAAAAAAGCATATTTAATGCAACTCTAGTTTGCATTTCAGGTTAACTCTTCTTGTGCCTAGGCTAAAATGTACGCCTGCCAAGAGTGTTGACTTGTTTTTTTGCATTTCTAGCATAATGTTCTTCCTGTATCTTGGCATGAAGTTCATTAAATAAAGGTTTGGCAAAATTCCCACATCAGGTAGTTTTCTTTCAGCCCACTCTTCCTTTGGGAGTTTTATTTGCATTTCACTTGGAGAATTCAGAGGGTGGGTTTTTTTGTTTTGTTCTTTGTTTTGCTTTATTTTGATCAGCTATTGAGGGAAAGAGGAATAGAAGGCTTTTTGGAATCATGGAATTATTCATAAATAATATTAAATGCCCTAATTTGTATAGAGGTACATATAGTATTTAAAGTATATGCATATACTGCTGAAAGTAGCTGCAATGAGAGTTAGTGGGACTGCATTCTATATTATATCACTAATGTCCAGGAATACTTTTTTTTTTTTTTTTTTTTTTTTTTTTTTTTGCGGTACGCGGGCCTCTCACTGCTGTGGCCCCTCCCACCGCGGAGCACAGGCTCCGGACGCGCAGGCTCAGCGGCCATGGCTCACGGGCCCAGCTGCTCCGCGGCATGTGGGATCCTCCCCGACCCGGGCACGAACCCATGTCTCCTGCATCGGCAGGCAGACTCTCCACCACTGCGCCACCAGGAATACATTTTTAATTGTAAAAAATTGTAAAAATTACATAGTAGGGAGGGGAGGTGGAAGATTACTGTCATCTGAGCATTTCAGAGATGCATTTGTGAGGTTTTTTTGTTTTTATTTTTTTATTTTTTGGCCATACTGCATGGCTTGCCGGATCTTAGTTCCCCGACCAGGGATGGAACCGGGCCCCTGACAGTGAAAGTGCCGAGTCTTAACCACTGGACCACCAGGGACTCCCCAAGATGCTTTTGTTTCTTTACAAAGAATGAGAGAGTTTTCCAGTTTAAAAAATGTACTAAGTAAGCCAAGTATAACCTTTCCCTGTAGTTCTGAGATACTTCTATCCATTGGCATTTACATTGAAAAATAACATCTGAAACCCTTGACATAAAATACAAGCTGTAATTTTGAAAAACCTCAGATCCTTGTGTTCACGTTGAAACATCAGGCAGAAGGCTGCACACAGTGAGCTCTCGGGCCTCTTTGAACCCTCGTGAGTGTAGGGCTTTAAGAGTTTTAGGTGCTGAAATTCAGGAAACTAAGAATCCCAGGTTGTATTGGGGACATATTATGATTGAGCTTCTCATTGGAGTGCACGGACTCCACGAACAATTAGTGTAACCACAGGCTTCGGCATGGACATCAGCTGGCTTGACTTAAATAGAGCAATGTGGCTGATGGTGGTGGTGTCCTTGTGGCATGATCAGAAATACCTTCCTCCGTTTCTGTCCTACTCTCTCCTTAGTCCTCCACATGCGCACAGAATTCTCAGCAGGCTGGTGTCCTAGTCATTTACAAACGGGAGCTGTGTTTTTCTCTTTCACTGTCTTTATTAGTGTCTTTTCGGGCACCTGGAAACCTTCCTCTTCTGGGAGTCCTTCTTCTTCCGTCTCTGCCCGTCAAACTCCTGACACAGCTCCAGCAAGTCTTTCTGACTGCCAGACCTGCAAGCCCCAAACTCCATCTGAAAATGACCTGTCTCGTCTCTGAAATTCTAGAGAACTTTGTACCACTTTTATTCTACTTTCCACAAGCAATTTTATACAAATCTTTTGGACGTATTTGTCATCTCTGCTTGATTACAGTCTTACTGCGACTCCAGTCCTCCACTTTCAAGGGCTCTGGGCCCTTGCGATTGGCTAGCACCTCAGGCTTCATATGGAGTAAGCTAAACTCATCTTGAGTGCCACGTTTTCTTGTATTTTCTACTTTGCCTTGTAGGATTAGTGGTCCGTAGGCTGGAACTGTAATGTCATCTTGACTTTTCCCTTCTCTTCCTTTCCTGTTGGGTCAGCCTACACGGCGCCTCTTCCATCCGTCTTTCCTCTCCCCACTGCTGTTTTCCCTGTCTTGGCCTCCAGTTACCCCAGCCTCCATTATTTCCATGGCCTCTTTCCTTTCATCCTCCCTCAGACCCTTACCAACATCCCTCCTCATCTTGTGCACCATGGTCCCATTGGCTGTCCTAGGACAGCCCTGATTCTGTCACTCCTCAGTCAGAAATCTCCAGCGGGGCACCAAGGCCTCCTCAAAGACAACCCGAAGCCTGTGTCTTGGTTTCTAGTACGCCCGCCGTACGTAGGTCACCTGCCTTTCCGGCCGTGCACATGGACTCCTCTTTCCCTTCACAGACTTGGAGCCAAGTGAACTACTTCCTGCTTCCTGGATGCACTGTGCGTTCTTGGCTCTGGGCCTTCGCTTCCTCTATGCCTTCAGACTGGCTTGTCTGTCTCCGTCTCCTAAATCAGTCTCTTGGTACAGACTCTGGGACTCTGAGTTCCAGCAGCACTTCTCCTGCATCTCTTTATGTCTTGAGTTATTAGTACTCATCTGCAAATCTTTGAAAAAGAAGAAATATCCCTGATCCATCTTTGGATACTAGCCGAGCTCCAAGTCATCCTCTCCCCAAAGAGGAGTCTTGACTATAGAAGCTGCTCAACAAATGTTTGTTGAGTTAATTAACAACAAAATTAATAACTACATAGATACCACTGACCTTTTTTTTATCCTTTTTTTTTAAACGGGGAAAAGAGCAAAGACCAAAGAGAGATTAAGGAAAACTATTTAAAGAGAATACATTCTTTTAAATGTAGTTATGTGCAAGACATTTTATGTAAAATGCCTGGTGATGCTGGATTCAGTAAACAATTGACTTGATACATTGATGAAAGTGAGATAGTATAGCTACAACCTGTTAAAATTTGGGGAAAAAATAAAGTGTACTTTTATGTCTTGGAAGGATAAAACATAGTAATAGTTTTATTTTGGGAAACTGGTAGAAAATTACTCCAAAAGTCCCTTCCCTTCAGGCATATTCTTTCCAAACCTTGGGGCTTGGTCATATGTCCAAACCTCTGTCCATATTGGTCCTCTATGTAATTTATTCTTCCCATTTCCAATCTGATGCCAAAGTCCTTCAGGATCCAGCTCAAAAATCATTCCTACTCCAAAGTCTTCTCTTCATATCTCAGGCAGAATTCAGTGTTTTCCTAATTGTCTGGTCTTTTTGAAACCTTGTAAATATCCCTACTAGAGCAGGTCTCTCACATGACATTGTAGTTATTTGTTTTCAGACCTCCCTTCAGCAGCAAATGTTAAGCTTGTGGAGAGACAATTAGGTCCCTGGGGCTTAGCTTGGCACTTGGAGCATAGTAGACATGCAAATATTTGTTCAAGTAATTAGTGACTATGAGTAATGTAGTAATATTTGAGGAATTTACTTCACAAAAAACTAAGAAAAGTACTCTGAACATCCAATTAAGAGAAAGGAAGAAAAGGAGAGGAAAGCTTGTCTTTTTTTCCACCCCTGGGAAAATTCATACTGAGTCTCATTCTATCAGTGGAGGATGAACTCACAACACCCACACCAGGAACTTGACAAAGTTGAATCAGACATACAAATTGAAATTCCAGTTTGTCCAATAAATATCTTGATGTCTTCAGACACATTACTTAATCTTTCTCTACCTTATTTCTTCATATCTAAAGAAGAAATAGTAGTACAGTCTATTCTCTTTAGTCATGGTAGTTATATTTTATAAAATGAAAGAATACTGATCATTTACTAATAGGGAAACTACAGGATGGGTTCCTTCAAGAATCTGTCATATAATTTTCATCGACCAATTAATACATGACCTGTTTTATGTGTGTTTCTGTTATTGTTGTACATATAACAATATATATGTTATTATTACATATACATTGTGTGTGTGTGTGTATATATATATATAAAACTCATGCCTGAACAAACCTTATCTAACACACATATTTTCTCTATAAGGCATAACACAGCCTTCTTGGGTTTAGGAATACTAGATGGACCTCCACACTATGCTGATGGCCATTCTCAACAGTGAAATTACCAATAAAAAATATGGAAAGAAACCTGGGCATTAAATAGGCCATGAAAAGGGCATATTTACAGGATATGAGCTGAAACCAAATCTCAGAGCATAGCCATGTGACATGAGCTGGGCACTTGTGCATGGGTGACTCAAATTCACCACCGTGCATGCCCCTGAAGCTATGAGCTTTGATTTGGGGGTTACAAATAAATTTTAGCGAAGAGTTGAATTTGCAGATACGGAATTCATGAGTAATGAAGTTCGATGCTAACTATTTTCCAGTCTTGTTGCGAGGCTTAGAAGTAATTCAGGTTAAATACGTAACAACCCATACATGATGGTATTTGTGAGTCGTCCAGCAGAGAGTAGGTGCTCTGTAATGCCCTTAGCTCTGGCGTTGTAACTCAACATAAAAGGAAAAGATGGGCCTTGCTCTCAAGCTGCTTACAACATCATTGAAGGAAAAGTTAACTCATAAATGAGGCTAGACCGGTAATGAGGAAGAGAGATATGAGGACAGTGTCTCACTTCCAGGAGCTCTCAAGACATAGAATCTGAACTGCAGCAACAAGAAACTAATTCATGGGAGCCTTAGGCCTTGAGATAGAATTTGGAGAAACAAGCTGGGTGCGGAAACAATAATCAAACTCCAGTCAAAGCCACAGAAATGGTATGAGTGTGGCACATTCAAAAGACCAAGGTTGGTAAAAAAAATGGGATTCACATTGGAAAATGTCGATCGTGAAGGCACGGGAATCAAGGCTAGAGGAGAGTTTGAATGTTATTCTCTATGAGCAAGGTTACTAAATGTGAGTGCTGTTTTTGGAAAGATGGTCTGGCCAAGGTGGATAAGGGCGATTAGTGAGTAAAGGAAGACTGGGGGAAAGAAACCCGTGAAAAGGCTACAGCAATGACCTAGAGGTTGGCAAAAAGAAAGCATGTTTCAGTGACAGTGGATCAGAAAAGCAGGCATGATCCACTTAATGGAAGGAAAGGCAGGCCCCTGAGACAGCTTATATTTGGGGGTAAAGAAAGAAGAATTGGAAAGAATACATACATGGAGTATCCACAGAGACGCCTTGTTTAAAGTTGCCCTCAAACTTCCTGGATGCAAGGATTTGTCTCTTCTCAGGCATGCTTTTGTTCCCTGACAAAACTTTTGTTGGTCTAACTCAGCGTTTTCCTAATGTTTTTGACTATGACCCACAGTAAGGCACACAGTTTACCTCAATATATAATTGAAAACTAGACATTTTCAAAATAATATTTCCCTTTTCCTGTGGGTAATGCACTCTTGTATTTTCTATGCATTCCTATTTGGTTATAAAAAGTCAATCATGACCCTCAAACAGGTCGCCAATGTTTGAAAATCACTTGTTTGTCTAACGTGTTCTCTAGGCTTGAAAATTCATTTCCCAATGATTAGGATTAAATAGGAAGCTCAAAACTCAGCTTCCAATTTCTTTCTTAAAGGCAAACTACATTCTAAATAAAATTCTCAGAGTTAGGTGATCAAGAAATTAAACTGAAAGCAGAGTTAGTGATTTCGGATAAGCCAAGCATCTTCTTTCCTAAAACACTTGACAGGCAAGCACGTATGTTGGATCTTTCTCGTGCTACCCATCCAGCACTAGGTGAGGATTCTTGAGTATTATTTCTCTGATGCTTTCAGTGAGAAATGCTTTTACTTTTTGTGTACAAAAGAGTGGTCTGATAAATGGGGAAGCAATTATGGCTAACAATCCAAAGCCATTATGTAATGCTGAAACTAATTCTCTTGACTAAATAAGATCTAGTACGGGCCCTTTAGGTTTGGAATTGTAGTATAACTCTAGCCTACAAGACAGTACCTTATGACTTGAGATCCTCTGCTTAAAGAACATTGTGCAGCAGAAGATTAAGAATTTCCTGGAACGTAAGTCGGAGAGGTAAGGAAGGCAATAGAGCGTGATGACTCAGAGTGCCTGTTCGTGGTCAGAATCCCGAGCTTCTGGTCAGGGCTCTGCTACTTGTTAACTATCTGATGCTGGGCAGGTGACTGGACCTCCCTGAGCTGCCATTTCTCTTCCACTGTATTGGATGATGGTACCCATGCACAGTGCTGATGTGAGGGTTGAGTTACTGTGTAAAACTTACACAGCATGTGGCACACAGTAAAAGCTCAAGGAACATGGCGACGAACCTTATGATCCGGGAAGGTGAGATTCTGATGGAGCAAACACCTGAAGCATCTCTGGACCACAGGTGTCTGCTGCCAGTGCAGATGTGTATTTTGCTATCACTCCTGGGAACAAAGGAAGGTCAAATATTCTCCATGGCATTACCTATGCAAGAATGGGCCACTGCTTTTTTCCCACTCTTTTTTTCCCCCCACTCTTAGTAGAGGAGAAGGGCAGGGAATGTATCAAGGAGAAGGGAAGTCAGAAAAGAAGTGTTAGTCCTTAAGGCCTTTATCACAAAGCCATTTCAATGTTAGCTGGCAAGTGGATGAGAGGATGGCTTGAATCAATAGCCAGGATGCCTGGATCTGTGGGAACCAAGAGGAGCCCAGGATGGCAACTCCCAGCTGATAATCACTCCAAGTCACAAATGCAGCCATTTCAATGCTTCCAGCCTGATACGGTTCCCTATTCTTTCTCTGTGGTAGAGAGAATGTGTACAGCTAAAAGCTCTTTCTAGATAGTGTGGAGAATATGCCCTTATTATATAAGATGGAAAGAAGAAATTCAATGCCAAATACCTGACTTAAATGGGTGAGATATTAATAAACACATCTTGCTTCACCCACCAATGTGAATAAATCCTACCATGAACAAAATTTGGAAGATGGCTGCAGGCTGAGAGGGACTGAGGACCTCCATAGGTGAATAGAGTATTCACAAAGATGGGGGAAAAAAGAAGGGCGACTAAGAAGGTTAGGTATTTGTGGAATGGAGCCTATCACCTGGTACATGCCATGTGATGTACATGAATGACTTTGGTGGAACTTAAGAAAAATATGATAAAGCATCTGATAGGTAGTTTTGTCGTTTCAGAATCCCTCATTATTTCCAGCAGAGTCAAGAAAATGTTGAGATTTGCATGTGCACGGTGTACAGGTAGTCTTCTATTGTGATTCCATTTATTATTAAATTTTTCTTTTAAAAAATTATGGGGGAATGTATCAGTTTGCAGGGCTGCCATAATAAATACCACAGACTGGGTGGTTTAAACAACAGAAGTGTATTGTCTCCCAGTTCTGGAGGCTGGAGGTCCAAGATCAAGGCGTGGGCAGGTTTGCAGGCAGCCGCCTTCTCCCTGTGGCCTCACATGGCCCTTTTCTCTGTGTGTGTCACCCCTGATGATTTTGTGTGTCCTAAATGCCTCTTCTTACAGGAACACCTGTCAAATTGGATTAGGACCCAGCCTCATTTTAACTTAATTACCTCTTCAAAGGCCCTGTCTTCAAATACAATCACATTCTGAGGTACTGAGGGCTAAGGGCTTCAACATATGGATCAGGGCCAGACACAATTCAGTGCACAACAGGGGATCTTGAAGGAACTGTGAGAATTTCCCTTTAGCCAAGAAAAGTATGTGCCAGGCATCTTCCCAGGGACAGGACCTCTATGGCTCTGCTCGCAGCATCCCAGGGGTGAACCTGTGATGTGTGTGTGTTTCCTGCCCAGGTGGCCCTTTGGTATATCCGCCAGGCCTGCCCAAATGCGGTGATCACTTCTCACCTTGTGCCTTGTCTGGATTTGAGGAAGATTTTGCCCCACTTGTTATGATGTTTTTTATGACTGACTGCTCGGCAGGGCTCCCTCTTGGGAATAATTGATGAACATACCTAATCATATTAGCATCACTAAAGTTTTTACCCTTCATTTGTAAAGCAGCACCACGCTTGGCCCCCCTAAGCGCTGACAATAGACGCTGCTTCTCTCTACTCCCCCATTCTGGTTGTCACTTGCACCTCAAAGCAGACCCACTCTCTGCTCTTTCTCTGGAGCCCTCCATCCTACACTTGCCCTGGAAAGACTCATAGCATCGTGTAGGAAGTTGCCCATCCAAGCAGTTCCAAAACTCCACAGGTGGTACCGTCTTCCATCTCGGCAGAGCAGTGAGATTAGTGGGAAAGGCAGCCCGAGATTCCTGGACCCCTGTTCCATGTTGTTTCCAAAATGAGTCAGAGCTTCGGTGATATCTGTGACTAAAACGAGAAGAAAAAAACAAAGGTGTCCTTAAAGGCTCTGGATTTTTTTCTCCTAAACTAGTGCACGTTAGGGAATATTTGCTTCAATAATCGGCTCTCACACCCTCTGGATCTGGCATATGACACTGGGCTGTCTGGGACAGCCCGGCCCTGTTGGCAGGAGTCCTCTGACCACAGCCTTCCAGGCTGGTGACCCCACGGCTGACCTTCTGACCTTGATACCCCAATCCCTTTGTCCCCCCCATTGATCCTCTGGTTTTCCAGTGCTTCAGTTTCTTGTCTCTGAATCATATTCTCCGTATATCTTGGTCCCTGATGCCTTCCAGGGGGCATCCTTAATTATCATCTGCTGCTTCCTGAATCCTTGAGGGTTTCTCATTGCCAATGGCCAGTTGATGTGCTTCTAGGATAGGTATTCTAGATAAAAGATTAAACCAGAGTGATGTGACTTTTTGTCCTGATCCGTTGAGAGACCACCTATTAAAAAAAATAGGCAAAGCACTCTTTAGGGATTAGTTAGCTTTAAAAAATACAGTAGAACAAGCCTAAGATTATTTGTGTAATAATATTCCTCTTACTCAATTTTATTTCTCTACACTTTCTTGACTGGGAGGCTAAGAAGTAGAGTCATAGCCCAATCACATCCACACAGTTACACACACACATACACATAGATTGGACATCAGTTATCCAGGCCCTAATCTGTAACCTGGGTGTGTTCCTGGTTTTGCACATCTCACGTGCAAGTGTCATCATCCAAGTGCATGGAGGCTAAAAAAATACAGGAGACCAAGGCATTGTATCTTGAACTCTTTGGGTTTTTACCTTGCTGCAGACTTGGTCCATCTCATCTGACTTAACCTCCCCACTGCAGAGTCCTTCTGCCCCACTTCCTGCTTCCTTATCCCTAAGCCCTCATCTAACCTCACGTGGTCCTCTTCCTGTCTATTTTATCACCAGTGTTTTAACTTCGAGTTCATCCCATTCAGCTCTATTCCTGGTCATTTTAGTTTTTCTCCCAAAGGCTCCAGGTTTCAACTAGGATTAAGGATTCACAAGTTTTGACCTTTTGAGCTTCAGGCTTGTAGGGACAGCGGCAGCTGGGCATCTGCTCTCAGCTCTATCCCAGGCGCCTCACACTCGGCCAGAACAGAGCTGAGCCCACAGTCCCCGGGCACATGCAGCTCTGCTGTGTCTTCTGCGTGTTCAGCGGAGCTGTGTGTCCTCTAGGAACCAGGGCCTGGTCCCGGTTCTGCCCTCTCCCTCCATCACCATGACACTTTGTTCCCTAATCAAGCCAGCAGACAACACGGCCTCCTTTCTGACCTCCCCATTTCCACTCTCACTCTCCTGTACTCTGTTTTCAGCAGCCAACGTTAGATTTTTATTTTTCCTGAAACTCGTGTCACATAACTATGGTGGGATCCAGGCCCCTCTCTGTCTGAGCCCCTGACTCTCTTTTTCATCCTGTATTAATATTCTCCCCCTCCCCTCCTCTAGCTCCCTGCTCAAGGCCATGCCAGCTACGTTGCTTCCTCTCTGTTTGTGTTCCTTCGTCCCACTGTTGTTCTGGGGCTCTCTTCCTCGGCCCTGCCCATGACTGCCACCTTCGTCACTCTGTCCTCAGCTTAGATGTCACCTCCTCAGAAAAGTCTTTCCTGCGGACTCTTCCACCTGAAGCAGCCTTGTGCACACACACACACACACACACACACACACGTGTGCACACAGGAAAACACACATACACGTATATACACATAAACTCATACACACAAACACATCCACATGTCCACACAGATACCCAGATATACACATACACACACCCACATGCACACATCCACACAGTTACACACACACATACACACACATATACACACGTGCACAATTACACATACAAACACACATACACATATATACACATAAGCACATAGACATGCAAACACACAGATACCCACATACCCACGCACATACACGCATACACACACCCACATACACATGTCCACACAGGCACACACGCACACACAGCCCTCCCCTGCCCAGTCCCTCCTGGCCCCGTACACTATTTTATTTTTGATTCATCACCTTAAGTCCTGTTTTAAATGATTACTTATTACTAAATGTCCTTTCTTTACACAGCACAGTGCAAGCTCCGTGAGGGCAGGAACTCTCGTGTGTCTCGCTCACTGTTGCGTTCACTGAACTCAGAAAAGGGCCAAGTACACAGCAGGTGTTCAGGCAATGTTCCTGAAGGAGTGAGTGCCTTTCTGCCTCTCAAGCATCCCCTGGGTCTTTCCTCACCTCCACCCTCATGCCCACTTCTGTCCTCGCTGTGTCTCACTCGGGCTCTTGGTAAAGTCTCCCCGGGATGTTCCCTTCCCCAGGCTTCTTCCTCCCCAAGCCCCCAGCTTTGCTGCCTGGAGTGTAATTTTCTCTCTCTCCCGATGCCCTCTGCTGCTGAACAAGGTAGCCCTCGCTCCATCAGGGATGGGGCAGCAGTGGTGGTGCACAGGGGGCTCCACTGTGTTTGGCAAAGAACCAGCTGTGTGTGGAAGAGGGGACCCCTTCCTTGGGAGGGGACCAGGGCCGAACATCCTCCACTGTGTCCTCTACTTGCGAGGCCCTGCAGTTTCTCAAGAGTGGGTGTCTGTGACCAGGACGGCCTTGAGACTTCAAAATGCCACTCAGATAGGAAGAGTTCGATCCCATATTTAATCAGGAGAACCAGCTTTCTGATCTGTAAAAATAAGCACCCTATCTCCTGCCCTGGACCTACAAGAACCCTGGGTATAGAGCAGAGGAGGGTGTTGAAAGGAGGCCACACGTTAGGTGGGGACCGTGTATCCGTGATTTTTAATTCCCCCAGTGTTTATCCCATGGTCTTCCACACAGCAGGCATGCAGTCAGCCAACATGAAATATTTGAGTATTTACATTTTCCTATGCCTCGTGCTGTACCCTGGGGGCATGGGAGCGAACAAAATGGAAACAGTCCCAACTAAATTATAAGCTGGTAGAGAAGAAGCCCTAAACTGATCATCATATAAATACATTGTAATTACGAAGTGTGATACACTTCAAAAGAAATCTACACAGTGCAACTGCAACTCCGCATGTTTGCTGCCCTGTGAGTGGCTCCCTTACAGCTGGCTGCTGCCTGCATTACATTAGGGTGAAGGTGCACTTATTCATCCTTTTGGGTGAGTGCACAGTAGTTTTGCTGGGTTGGTCATGCATGGACGTAGAGGCCGGGAGAGCCAGAGACCATCGTACTAGTAATTCCCCAGGTACTGGGGAAAGCTGACTCTCAGAACAGAGAACAAAGGTCTCTTCTGGTCAATAGAACCTCTTCCTTCACGTCTTATTCTCTTAGGTGATTACTTCCAGGAATGGACTGTTTCTTTTTTCCATGGATTTTTGGCAAAGCATGAATGATGACAGTATTGGTAAATGAAAAATAAAAATTTTCACTACTCAAAATCAGAAACATAAAGAGACTGTGCAGACTTTGTATACTTACAGTGTGGTGATGGGAGAAAGCCTTTCTGGGGAAAAGGCATGTAAATCTAGACGTGGAGGACAAAAAAAGGGTTATTCAAGTAAAGAACAGGAAGTAAAGTGGTTGAAGAAAGGGAGCAGCATTATATAGGTCTGGAGACTGGGCAGAAACAGGTTTGGGATGCATGGAGAAGTCTGCTGAGCCTGGAGTAGAGAGAGTGGGGGACAGGATCGCTCAAGACAGAGTGGAGAGACAGGAAGGGGCCGGATCACGCTTGACCTGCAGCCGTCGACTGCTCTCTGGATTGGGGATGCATGACTGTCCTGGGCTGTGCCATTTTAATCCTAATGGTGTGTCCCTGCTTCCTTGCTTAGCCTTTAAGCCTCTCTTATGATCCCTCTATATTTCATGTCGGGATGACCACCATTCCTGAAAGCTTTCAGTTCTCCTTCTTAACTCTGTTCCTTGGGGCCTGTCTCTGCCTCTCGGTGCATTTGCTGCTGGGTTAGGAGGAGGAGAACACGTTTCTTGTGGCTTAGATATCTCCGATCATGAGCCTAATCTACAACTCTCTTTCAATAAGGAATTCAGCAAAAGTGCATGCTAAGATGTGCTTCAATATACTTATAGAAAATTGTATAGAGTCCTTGAGAAATTTGTCAAGTGGAAGCCAACCAGATATAGAACAAAGAATTACGTACTTACTGCTTTGCATAAAATTGGGTGTCCTGACCAGTGTGAGGTGATACCTGATTGTAGTTTTGATTTGCATTTCTCTAATAATTAGTGATGTTGAGCATTTTTTCATATGCCTCTTGGCAATCTGTATGTCTTCTTTGGAGAAATGTCTATTTCTATCTTCTGCCCAGTTTTTGGTTGGGTTATTTGTTTGTTTTGTTTTTTGATATTGAGCTCCATGAGCTGTTTGTATATTTTGGAGATTAATACTTTGTCCATTGCTTCATTTGCAAATATTTTCTCCCATTCTTAGTGTTGTCTTTTATCGTTTATGGTTTCCTTTGCTGTGCAAAAACTTTTAGGTTTAATTAGGTCGCATTTGTTTATTTTTGTTTTTATTTTCATTACTCTAGAAGATCTGTCATACAGAGTGAAGTAAGTCAGAAAGAGAAAAACAAATATTGTATATTAACACATGTATGTGGAATCTAGAAAAATGATACAGATGAACCTATTTCCAGGGCAGGAATAGAGACACAGACGTAGAGAACGGACTTGTATAGACATATATACACTACCAGGTGTAAAATAGCTAGCTAGTGGGAACCTGCTGTATAGCACAGGGAGCTCATCTCGGTGCTCTGTGATGACCTAGAGGGGTGGGAGGGTGGGACGGGTGTCCAAGAGGAAGAGGATATATGTATACACATAGTTGATTCACTTCATTGTACAGCAGAAACTAACACGACATCGTAAAGCAATTATACTCCAATAAGAAAGAAAATCGAGTGTCCTTTTAGTCTCACATGGCCAAATCTAGGACTTGCACTTTGAATGGGTCAGAGACATCAATGCTTCTCTTTACGACATGCGTTCGCTGTGCTGATTTTAATAATACTTCCTGCCGAGGAAAACCAGAGTCCTGCTTCCTGCCCATCGTGTCCCACAGCCGTTTGCTCAGGGTCTCCCACGTGCTGAGTGTCTCATCATCACAACACTGAAACCCCTCCCAGCAGAGGACATTCTTAGGAAGGAGAGCTTTCTGCTGAACAAATCATGGGCCATAATGTGGCTATAAATATAAATCATGCAGCCAGTCGTAAAAAGATAACACAAAGGGAATAAAATCATAAAGCTGCCATATATTGAGCACTTAGCGTGTGTCAGATACTGTGCTAAGAATTAGCTCTGAGCTTCACAGCTGCTCTGCCCTGCAGGTGTTAGCATCTCTGCCTCACAGGCTAGAGAACATAGGCGGAGGTGGGCAACGTTACCCCAGTACCACACAGGTAATAAATGTTGGGAGAATTTTTAAAGCAGGTCTGCCTAGTTCAAGCTCCAAACTCAGACTCTGCTAAGGACGCTGAATTTTTCAAATCAGTCTAGGTCGTAGAGATCGGGATGTGATCAAAACAAAACAGAAACCTGTCAGATGCAATTCAGGGGCTAAGGGACTTGATCCACATATCATCAAAGGAGAGGTCTGACCATAGGTAGCAGAGCTCTTGAAAAATTCTAGAAGTTGTACATCTGCTGCCGTGGAAGTTGCTTTATACTTTTCTCAAAAATTCAGTCAAGTGGTCTGAAAGGTTATGAGTCCCCTCTTCAAAATGCTGTTCTGTTTGGTTCTGCTTTGTTCCATCTGTCAGTATGATATTTGAGCAAATGTAGAAGTGAATTGATATATCGAAGTACATTTTTTTTCAACGTGTGTGAGACAGATTAGAGCAGGGTCAACTCAGAGGAATGATGCTTGAGTCTTGTTGGAGAAAGTGAGGTGTACTGACTTTGTGATTTCATTGTTTCCTTTAAGTTAGGACTTTATTAACCACCTGCTGTGGGCAAGGCATTGCATGCGACGAGGATACACTGAGGAACAAGCAAAGCTCAGTATTCCTGGAAATGCCCCTCCCCCTCCCCCATCTGGGATATTAAGGCTTAGCCCCTGTCCCCCTACACGAACCTACAACTGACCATTTTCAGATTCAATCCACTGGGAGATAGAAGGAGAGCTTTACTCTGTGCGGCATTCCCATGTTCATTTAGTCAAGTATGATTTATTGGCCTTGGAAGATAGTACAACCGCCTTTCTTAGACTCTCTGCTTACTAGAATGTATATTTTAATAATCTGTGGTTTTTTATGTATGCCCTCTGGTGATTTTGAAACACCGAACTCTGAATTTATCGTTTTGATCAAGGAATCGCGTGTGCTCACTGGCCTTGACGTACAGCGCAGAGCTGCTGACTCCCTGTCACTAAAACACGCTTTGTGCAATGTTTTCCCGGAAACGGAGATGCGTTGGCACAAATTGCTTCCCATTCTTGCGGTACCCTTGTTAGGAGCAGCATGCATTTTGTATGAGAGCAGGCAGGGGCTAGGACGTAGGCGCGGTCATGGACCTCAGCAAGGCTGACGGCGTGAAAGGGGATGAAATCTGCAACTTTGGTCTCACTAGCACCACGTCCCCTACTGAGTTCACTAGCCACAGGCGATCGGAGAACTCTGAAGGTTAATTCTTTCTGCCCATACGTAGAATTACAGCTCAGTGGACAAAGCCCTTGAAATGTTATCACCCCAGCCAGGACATTTTCAGTGGAAGAAATGGCTGGTAGTACAAAAAGGTTAAACGAATTAGAAAACGGGTCTCAGACAGACTTGCCGGTTTTTTTTCCCAAGAGCTGCCTAAAATATTCTGTAAGTTTTATAGAGGTTGTGACTGGAAACATGTTTCAGCCATATGATTGCCGGGAACTATTAAAATGAATAGCACAAATAGGGCAATTAAATATAGATGCTAACAGATTCAAACCCCAAGAGGAAATGAAGCTGCTTGGTTTTTCTTCTAAAAACACGCAGGTGAATTTCTTTGGAATTAGAGTAAAGACCTATCTTGAAAAGCTGGCTGGATAGGGAAGAAGGCTGAAGAGACTAAAAAATTGTGACTACCTGGCCCCCAACTCCTGAAGGGAGACCTGTCCTAAGTGAAGGTATCAACGTAAGGCCGTGCTCCTGTTCATAACATACGGAGCAGCCAGAAGAGGTGCGCTCTGAGGATAAAAGCAAGGGACCACCGTCCGTGTAGCTTCAGACAGATGCCAAGGCTTCACTTTACACTGCTTAGGTCTCCTGTGACCCCATGTCCCTGGCACCCTGGTTTTCCTCTCCTGGCTCACAGCGAGTGTGAGAGGATAGGAAGGTCTCTCTTTAGTACAGATCCCTCGTGTGTGAAGTGAGTACTAACACAGATGATGCAATGTGTGGGAAACAAAAACCGAACACTGAGAGGTGCCTGTCTGCCTGGAAAGGGAAAACCGAAACTCATCGCAGGCACTGCTGGAACACGTTAAAGCCAATGTGTTTCCAACAGTTAGTTAGGGACCAGGGGGATGACAAGGGTTTGGACATCCCTCCATTTTGGCTTGCTGCAAAAGGCAGGGGGTTTAAGAATGGGAATTTGAAAACAGCCAAGACTTCCTGAGCACTTACCATGCAGGAACTTGAAAAATTTCATGTCGTCGTTGCAATAAGTAGTTGTAAACGTTAAAGTAAAATAGCCAGGAAGGGCAGAGCCAGGATCCAATAGGAGGAAGGCTTCACTGGCCTCAGCTTTGCCCGTGGCCTGTGGCTTCACTGTGATGCCCTTCGACCCAGCAGTGTGAGTAGCAATCATTCCTCACAGGGAACTGGACGACTTTAATAAGACAAACACAGGGGACTTTCTTACAGGAGCTTACAAAGAGAGCTTCTTTGTAAGGAATAATTATACGGTGGCCTGACAGAGTAGAATGCAGAGCATATAACTGTGATAGAAAGTAAGTGTTGTGCCTATTGTGATGTCTTCTGAATATGTGACGTTCTCTAGAAATCCCAGAATCATGTTGCTGAGGGAGGGTCCTCAGAGATCTTCTAGAATAGCATGTTAGGGTCATCAAGCAGTATTGCAAAGTGTTTATACCCTCAGCGTTCAAACAGATGTTGCTGGAAAAGATATTCCCTCGTGTAACATTAAACCTTTTATCTAATTTAATTTACAGAACTTCTTTCAAATAGTTAGCAACCTTCTAGATGAAGACAACAAGGAAAAATGGGAAGATGCACAACAGGTAAAGCTGAAGTTATTTCAGAACTTAAAATGAAGTTGGTTAAATAAGGCTTCGTAATATGTGAAAAAAGTAATGGCTCGCTATTCCAAGAACATACTAGGAAAAATTTTAAAGTCATTCTAGATTATCTCGTTCTAATTTTAGAGAAAACAAGTGACCTCCTTTATCATAACAAACTATGGAATCAATGATATTTAAAATGTGAAAAAACAGAGCAGGTTTAAGTAATGTTTAACTTTAAGGTATTAATACATAATGACTCTATGCCTTACCCATCATTTTCTTTCCTGTCTACAGACTATAGGAAAAACAGGTAATCTAAAAGGACACATTGCCATATCAATATTGATGTGGTAAGATGCTTATAATGGAATGTTAAATGAAAAAGAATTACCAAGCAGCATGTAAACCTGATTGCACATTTGTGAAAACAGAAATGTAAAAATGTTCAGTTATAATACAAAGATAACTTATGGATGGGATAAACAGCAAAATCATAAACTAGCACTTTAATATTGCTTAAAAAATAAAAAAAATAAAAGGACACATTGCAAACTAAACTGTGGGAGTACTAACTAGTAAAATCATCTGTATTGACTCTGTTACGTGTTACCTGAATTATGTATACAGATGTGCATTTTGACTCAAAGCCAAGAATTGTAAAAATGAGTTCTCATTACAAGAAATGTATTCTGCTCTTTTTCTCTTTCTGCTAAGCATGGCAACTGTAGCAAGGAGCCTTGTTGGTTTAGTTATTGTTTTAAAAATGCCTGGTCCTGCCATTTGTGCTATGCTCACTGACACACGGTTAATACTATGTTTTCTAAATCACAGAAAAAGTGAGTTAGAAGTTAAGAAAGGGAGAATAAGCATGTTTTTAAAAATCCTGTAGAAATTTAATGTAAACGTTTTCTACTTGACCCTTGTTAAAAAATTCCGCGAGAACAATGCAATATTGAAAATGAATACTTCCTGAGTTTCAAGTGGACCCTCTCTCTCCCTTTCCCTTTATAATCATGTTCTGGGCCTTCAGGAGTAAAGCATGCCCTTTATTTCTATTATCATAGGAACTCTATGGATAGACTCTAAAAATAGTCCAGTGTGGGTCCACCTCATTATCAGGTACAAGTGCTGTGCTTCTGGCCATAGCAAGAAAAAAAAAAAAAATCACTCCTTAGTTTAAGACACGGAATCTATCTTTTCCTACTAGTTTGAGTTATGTATTTGTCCTTGGCTTCATTCTAGAGGAGAACCTCCTTCACTCGCTGTGAGAAAATGGTGTCTTTCCTTAGAATACACTGCTAAGTGTATTCTAAAGTGGCTAAGCACATCTTTGTAGAGTGCTGGAGACTATTAATTATGGATATATTTAGGACAAATGTATAATACCCTATTTAAAACAAGACTGCAATCCATCAGATGGTGTTATTTGCTGCAAGGTCCCAACTTGAGCAAATAATGAAGAGTGGCAGAACTTTTTGTCAATGGAAAATCCTGAATCCATAATCCACCTATTTACTTGTGATTTTGAGTTAAGTATATTCTTATCTTTTAAATATTTTTTTCAGTAGTGATGATCCTTAATGCTTCTTTGAAGTAACTATTTGAAATAAAAGCAACTATTCTGTAGCGATGTTTTCATAAATGCAGCCAAGTGGTAAATGAGTCTCCAAGTTTTGGGCACAAAGGGTGAACTCTTCAGAAATAAGAGCTGTTTAAAATCTACCAGAGATAATCCTTTGTCTATTTTAGAGGAATAGTCTCAACAAAATATAACATAAAGCATAGCTCTGTGTGCATTTGGAAGACTAGCTGAGTAAAATGGTGAATACTGAAGTCAGAAGCATTTTGCCATTAGAACTCACACTTTTGGACAATAAACAGTGTCATTTCATAGTTTGTTCACTACACATAAACCCCAGTTATGAAGGATGAAACTATGTTTAGCTAAAGAATCCTACTAAAAATACAGTATACTAAAGTGAAAAAAAAAGGCTGCATTCTCTATAGCACTGTTTTATACACCATCATTGTAGTTGGAATGGACGGTCCATTTCATTCATGATAATTGTGATGATCAGTATTTCCTTTTTATACTGAACGCTCCTGTGTCTCTCCAGGAGTGCGTAAATTGTGGCCGCTGAGCCAGATCCAGGCTGGCACCTGTTTTGTAAATAAAGTTTGGCATCATAGCCACAGTACCTAAGGCTGCTATGGTACAGCAAGGACAGAGCTGAGTTGTTCCAACAGAGACCCCGTGATCCACAAAGCCACTCTCTGACCCTTTACAGAAAAAAAAAAAAAAAAAAATCAGCCCCGGCTCTATGACATTTGAAAACTGTTGGGAACATATAACTACAAACAAAATCTGCTGCCACCCTAGAAAACCTCTCCCCAAAGTAGACAGGAAAGAAAACAGTTTTATTATTGAATAGGCATTAAGCCAGAATGTGATGTGCCTCACAGGCAGTTCACTAAGAGTTGCAAAGACAGAGAAACTTCATCCTTTAATACAGATGAGCGGATGTTCAACTCATTACACACGTGTTCTCGAGGTAAACAGTAGCTAATTCTCAAGTAAGAGGACTTTAGGTAGTTCATCCTAAATGCACTGGGTAATTGGGATGACCATCTTGTTAGTGAATTGGCTTTATCCAAAGGAAAAATGAGCTCTGATATCTTAATGACTGCGGGCAGTTTTGCAACTCAGAGTGAGGAGGCACCTGCTTAAGTCAGGGTCTAACCCTCCCACCGCCCCTCCCACCGCACAGCAATCTAGATGATGACTTTCCACTGAGAGACATCCCTGGGTCTTTAAGCTGGGAAGAGGCTATTTAACTTTCAAAAAGGTTTACACGCATTTCAAAGAGACAGAGAAAGGATTCAACTATTACAAGTTTTCTAAAGTAAATGCTCTTAAGGGAGGGGGGCAAGGGGTTAGGGAGGGAGTCTCTTCTCTATTTTCAACTGGGAGGATTAAACCTCTTCTTTTTAATTTGTATTTACCCACACACTACACATACTCATAGACACACACACCTACACAAAAATAGAAGAAAAAATACAGTAGCAGCAGGAAGTTTGGAGCTGATGGAAATTTCACACACATTTTTGGAATGTGGAGGAAATTTCACACACATTTCGGGAATGGGATAGGTAAGCAATAGCATTTGTCCCCAAGTCTTCCTGAAATTAAAAAAAAATTACAACTATCTATGCCATACGTTTCTAACTGTAATAACCATTGTTCATGTCTTCAACCATATATGAGGAAGTATACGATGCATTCGAGGTGTCTGATTTTTGGATGGGTGCGGCCGCAAGCTCCTGTAAAATATACGCACTGTGCCTGCTGGCCACCCTGCCCGGCATGTCTTTCTGCTCATCAGAGTCTCTCTCCCCCTTCTGCACAAGCCTTTGCAAAACAAAGCCATTTAAAATTCTCTAATGCACTTAAATTTTTCATGGCTTGAAGCTGCAGTGGTGCTGAATGGCTAAAAGCAATGAACGTAACTTCAAAAGACTTTCTGCTTTAATCTGGTTATATAATGCAGGCTGACTTTGTCAGCATGATGGGTTACACATACTAAAATTCATTTGTCTTTTCAAATGGACCTCACATTCCTCTCACTGTGAGCTATTGCCAGAATCAGGTCATCTTTAAGCAAACACTCATCTGTTTGCAGTGTATGAGGCGGATGATGTTGGGTGTGTCTTACATATGTACATGTGAAACACCTATACTAGAGCTGTTTTATGATCCTGCAAGTATTGCCAACACTATTATTCATACAGCAGCTATTACAATGATTAGAAATAAATGTCTCTCCCAAGATAGTTATTTTACAGTGAACTTAATAGTCTGTAAATATTCATGATGGCAATAATAATTATTTTTCCCCAGTGTTCATTGTACAGATGCTAAGTAAAAAAAAATGTAAAAAGCCCCCAAATTTCAGTGTTTGTTCTATGTTATATTTAAGTGAGGAAAGGAACCCATCAAAAGTAAAGACATGCTGCTTCTAAGTGTACAATCTGTTAGATATTTTGAGTTTTCTTGGATTTATGAAGGATTAATCACATCATCATATCACCTCCAGAGTTCTTGCTGGCTGACATTTGATGTCATTCTCAACTGTTAGTTCAAAAAATATACAACTGTTAGATGGGTTAAAAAATAAATTAATAAATAAAAATTTAAAAATAAAATAAAATGATTAAAAATAATTTTAAAAAGTAAAAAAAATACAGCTGCTGCTAGTTGGAGAAATGTCTTCAAATAAATCAGAGCTCACTTATGATCTCATTGTGTCTTTTTAAAATTCCAGTTATATATTCTATTATATAGATTTTTTAAATTCCATCTAACCTTTGCTTATTTTTGTAGATTTATCCGGGCTCAATAGAGTTAATGCAGGTGATTGAAGATTTTATACACATTGTTGGAATGGGGATGATGGACTTTCAGAATTCATACTTAATGACTGGAAATGTAGGTAAGAAATAGGATGTTTTCCCAAAATCTGACTGAATTTTTAAAAAACTTTGCAAGTATCTGAGTCATACATTTCTAAGTGTGGTACCCATTGTTCATATCTTTGAGTCTACATGAGTAATGTATTGTGGGTATTTGGTGTCTGATTTTTCAATGGGCCAACCACATATTCACTATAGACACATACCTACACACTCACATTCGCATGCATCTGAGTGTATTTGTATACATTTATTTAAGCCTACTTGTATTTATCTGTACACGTATATAGCAAATGTTTATTGCTATCCAATCTCATGTTGAAAATATATAGTATATACTATGTGATTATATAAAAAATAAGCCTTCGTGGTCTCGCAAACACTGTTCATGAAGATGCCGAGTCACTTTCTTGTTAGGGGTCCCAAAGAACTGCTGAATCTCCATAAGGGTGGGACACTTCAGAGACCTTTAGGGGTCATTGTCACAATGCTGTTGCTGCCGAAGTTTTCATGAGTAACTTCCAGGACACAGTGCGTCTCTCGGGTCTCTGTAGTGGATTCTGTAATGGTAGCACACGTAAAGTGAAAACATCTTTCTTCCTTTAGCTGTCTATAACATTGTCTCTTATAGGGAGGAATTACACACGGCCTCTTACAGTGCTACAATTATTGTGCATTCAGCCAACAGCAATTATGTTAACCAAACGGCACATTTCTTTTTGTAGTTAAAAATACTGCAAGAACAAAGAACTATTCTTCCTAAATAGTATATGCATTGAGTTGATACATGTTTACAGTTTTATTTCTTTACAGCTTCCTCTTGTGATGTTACTATGACTCAGATTTTCTTTCATTGTCATGTTTTAGCAATCTTCACATAAAGACTACTAACTGTAGATAAAGATGTGTTTAAATCAATATCTTACCTCACATTCTTATTCAAAGGATGTTTAAGTTTTAGTTTCTAGATCAGGAAGAGACCTAACTTTGAGGAAGGATTAACTAGGGGAGTTCACACAGTATAGAACATAACATTTTTATGATTACAGCTTTGGTGGTTCATCTTATACTTGATTTCTTCGGAAGGTCCTTTACTACTATAGTGACTCATTTGACTCTGAGATATATTCTGCCAGGGTGACCTCAACTTGTAACTGGTAATAGCTAACTACTGGTAATATTCTTCAGTTGAAGAGAACCTGTGTAATGGAGACCTCAAAGGTCTGCAGACGGTTCCATGCCCACATGCCATCTTCATGCAGCTTGAGGCCTTACGAGTTAGAGTTATGCCTTAATCCACTTTCCAGAGGTGGTGGAGGGCCCAGACTTTTGCCGAGAGTAGATGTCCAGCAGCTTGTGCTGGTTCACGAATGAAGGGAGCTGTCCTTGCTATGGGCAAGGAGAAGAAAAAGTGACCGAAAATAGTATCTTTATTGAAGGATGAATTCAGAAATCAGAGAAAATCCAAATTAAATGTCCATTCCAAAAGTGTCTGGGCAAAGAGAGGAAAGGTAAAATCTGTGGAAAAGGGGGGTAGCATGTTGGGTTATGAGTTTGGGGAACGTGGAAGGAAAACCCTAGAGAGATTCTGGGGACGCTGGTCATTCAAGATGGAACCACTCTTCTAAGGGCCTATGTTTTTTGGGGGGAGGAAGGAACCAGGAAGGCTGCTATGCCAGTTTGGACAATAGTAATTTACAAGAAAAACAGAGGGGGAAAAAGCAAAGAGCTATTGTTTTCTTGATTTTTGTTAACCTTAGCACCTAATTCTAAAACGCATGGCTAATTAAAAGTATTATCAGATCGAAACATGGCACGTCTTCAGAATGTGTTTGGAAAAAACTTTAAAAGCCGAAACCAATCTTAGAGTCTAGTAACTTAAATGTGAACTTAAAGTAGGCTGTTTGAATAACAGCATACCAAATGCCCTATGGTACTAGTATTGCTTACGACAAAAATTCCATAAATATCAATAAATTGCAAATCTTTATTCCTCTTTACCTTTCTTTTGACTTACCAAACTTGTATTTTTGAAAAATTTGTGTTAAAATTATGCTTCGCCTAGGTTTGCCTACTTCCTTTATCATCACTAAACTTTAAGAAGTATATTAAGCATAGTGACAAAGCAATTTAATGCTGCAAATAAAACCAATATTGTCCTATATTGTCTTCAGTCTTGTGTAAGGGCAGTGTGATTGTTTGGCCTGCTGATTGCTTCACTGATTATCCATATAAGAAAAGGTTATATTCTGTGAATAAGTATCCCAAACATTATTACACCACCCAAAAGAGATTTTATTTATTTTGGTTTCTCCAAATACTAGTCGAGGGACTGGCTTACTGTTGTTTGATGACCAGAAGAAGGTTATTCTCAATAATATTTAAGAATTTTCCAAAGTATATTCATATATTAGTCAGAGTTCTCCAGAGAAGCAGAACCAATAGGATATCTGTAGGTACATAGAAATAGGTTTATTTCGGGAGTTTGGTTCATGCAATTTCAGCAGCTGAGAAGTTCCAAGATCCGTTCTGTGCAAGCTGGAGGCCCAGAAAGCTGATGGTGTCATTCTAGTCCAAACCCGAAGGCTTGAGAGCCAGGAAAGCCAATGGTGTTAAGCCCCACTTTGAATTCAAAGACCTAAGAATCAGGAGTGCTGATGTCCAGGGGCAGGAGAAGATGGATGTCCAGGATAAGCTGAGGGTATATTCACCCTTCCTCTGACGTCTTGTTCTATTCAGGCCCTCAATGGATGGGACAATGCCCACCTGCATTGGTGAGGGAGAGCTTTACTCAATCTACTGATTCAAATGCTAGTCTCTTCCAGAAATACCCTCACAGACACACCTAGAAATGTGGCTTAACCAGCCATCTGGGCATTCCCCTCCCAGTCAAGTTGACGCATAAAATTAACCATCACAATCCACTCATATCAAATTGGGTAATATAAATAATAATCACTTATTATTCACATTCTTCATGGTATCCAATTTGATACTAGTATATGTAAAGCATGACTATAGTGTTGTGTCAGATATGTCCAATGTTTTTGGACAAGGACACACAGAGAGAATAATTTGCGGTGACAACTTGTAAACTGTGTGAGTTGGCATTTGTTTTATGTCCTAAGTCCAAATATTAATTATCCAACATCAAACTTACACACACACACACACATGCTTGCAGGCTCGCAGACACACATACACAGCATGTTAGTGATAAATAGAGACTAGGTAACTAAGAAAGTTTGTTTATTGCTTATGCCCATTTTTTTTTTTCAGTGGGTTGGAATAAGACTTCTTAACGAAGGGGGTGGGTGGTGATGTGATGAATTGGGAGATTGGGATTGACATGTATACACTAATATGTATAAAATAGATAACTAATAAGAACCTGCTCTATAAAAACTAAATAAAATTAAATTTATAAAGACTCCTTAAAGAACTTCCAAAGATCATGTCTTATAGAGACTACGAATTTTTTTTTATAAAGCCTATATGCACAGCACCTCACTTTTCTGGAATATAGATAAGCTCTTGAAGAAAGAGACAGAGTTGAATAACCACAAATAAAAGAAAGACCATACAATTTAATAAGAGAGTCTCAGAACCTTGCAGATAGCTTATTTTATTTCAACTTTAAATAGTTTGGGGTTTTCTGTTTTCTGGTTCCTTGTTTTGACAGAAAGGGTTGGGAGCAGAGATGGTACTGTTAGAATCACATACATAGCAGATAGAATACCTGAAACAATAAAGAAAAAGAAGTTCTGAAAGAATCTGGCAGAGTGGAGCCCATATGGTGGGAACAGCACTCTTCATCAAGATAAAAGTTTCTATAATCTGATTAAGATGGAAAATGAGTGACATGTCTTGGAAAGATTTTCTTCCAAAATAATTCAAATGAAAAGTTTTGAAGCTTCTTTTATCTGAAAAGTGTCCCTACCTGTATCAGCTTTTGATAACTGAAATGCTCTTATATGCTAACTATGAGCATGTTGGTATAAAGGTGAGCATGTTCATTGTGGGAGGGAACAGGTCCATAGCTTTGATCAATTTCTCAAACGACTTATGACCTCAAAAATTTATTAACACAAGCCTTGGAAAAAAGTATTCTATGAACAAAGATGTTAAACAATCCAATGCATTTATAAAGTAATTGAATATTTTTTATATCACATATGAATATGACATTCAAAATAGACACACGATAAATTATAATGAATAAAATTTAGTGAGCACTTAGTAAACACTACTAAATAGCTTATATAATGACTCAGTAAATGAATGAATATGAAAAATTGATGTGCTACAGAGAGATTTAAATTTTCAATATGCCTCAGTTTATCCTAGAGTTGTATTCTACATGTTCTAAATATGCTCAAGTGGTCTTCTTCAGTGAAAAATGTGAATTTTTCAATATATTTTTAAAATATTTGTTATCGATTAGGTCGGGGGACTATATCTTAATATTATTTAGTGTGCGTTCAAGTTATTTTTCTTCAACAAGAATATTTCTTGAAGAGTGTTTAAACTGAATTTCTACGCTTTCTCTCCAAACATTTCCTCTTCGGTTCTTTTCAGTCCCATTCTTCTCTCATCACTTTCCTGAAATTCCCCTCAGAAAAGCCTTCTGGAAACTCCCAATTGCCAAATTAAACCCCCACTGTCTCTTGAAACTGTCCATTCTCTTAACATTTGTGTATGTATTATATTATAAAATAGAATTAAGGGATAAAAATTACTCATGACTCAGAGGTATTTAGAATTTTTGGAGGCAGTAACGTAAAACAAAGCAGAGTATGCACTGAAGGGGAGACAAGCACATTGTTTGAGGCCCAGCTGTTTGCAGTTCCCAAGACAGAACAGGATGTATGCGACCTCACCTGATCAGAGTTACAGGACAAGTGCATGGATGACAGCTGCTCTCGAGCGTTTGTCTAAAGTTGTGGCAGCGTGTTTTATAGTTTTTTATTATGATTTTAGTCGTCTATTTTCCATAATCACTTCAAGTAGCATATTGTGTTTGCCTTATTTGTTGGTAAGAATAGCCTATTCTTTAGAAATTAAGTGTTTTAGTTTTGGACTTAAAACCTGAATTGTGTTCACCAAACTGAATTCAAGGAGGATCTGTCATGTGATGTATGTTGCAGCCCACTGACTGTGTTCAATTAAAAACAAAAAGAATTTGTCTCTTACTATAAGCAAAGCCTTTCCTTAGTGATTCAGGTCATTAAATGAATAAGCTTCTTGTCTACAAAGAGTTTGCAGTCCAGTTGTGGGCATAAAAGAATTACATAGATGAATAACATACCAAGTGCACTCTGGTGTGTGTCATGGAAACCAAATGTTACAGAGATTCATTCCGAGAGATGTTGTTCCATGTAAGGAACTAGAAAATGTTCTTCAAGAAGGAATCATTTAGTGTAGATGTTGAAGGATGGCTGGATTGTTGACAGTCCAACCTGAGGCACAGTGAGTGACAAGGAAATGGTGACATGCTAGAACATTCTTTTAGCAAAAACAGTATAGAGTTGTCCAAGCTGAGATAGTGCTTAGGGGATACGTGGTCTATTTTGATAAAAATACCTATGTATGGAGATAAAGGAAATGAAATAAACTTGGAGAGGCATGCTGAGACATGGTGTCACATGCTTCCCGATTCCGAAGACAGTAGGGAACTCCTGAGGCTTCATCGATGGGTGAGAGCTGTGCCTTGGAAAGACACAGGTCACAGCAGAAATAAAATTTGTTGAGATTGAAACATATTTTAAACACAGAGACCAGAAGGCTTTTTATAATAATCCTTGCAGGAGATAATGAAGACTTGAGTTAGCGGTAGTAAGAATAGAAACCAAAATGTACTTATATCAGTTTGAGACTCTGAGGGTTGAAATGATGGCATTCCGTAACTGAATGCGGTGTCAGAGAGAAGGGAGGAATTGGGATTATATTGATTCAAAGAACATTTGAGAGTGTCTTTCACATATTAATGTTTAAATGCAAATGTACCCCTCAAGTGGAAAAATAAAATGTGGTCTTGGGTTTTGGTAGAGAAGTCAAATTTATGATATACCCTTGGTAGTCAACTGCATAAAAGTGATGGTTGAAACCAGAAAAGCATTTTCAATGATCAGGACAGTAATAAGAGGGGTAAGATGGAAGATGATGCCTATATTTAAAAAGAAAAAAATCCTGACTATGTGTGGTGATGGATGTTAACTAGACTTCTTGTAGTCATCGTTTCACTATATATAAAAATATTGAATCATTATGTTGTGCATCTGAAACTAATGTTATATGTCAATTATATCTCAATAAAAATATCTCTGTATATGACTATGGAGAGATCTCTAGGATATATTATTACCTGAAAAAGTATGTATAGTCATAAACCAAGTTAAGAAATATATTTTGTTTGCAGATAAAATTTACACATTATACTAGGAAGAGGTCATGTAAGTTATAGAATAGAAATCAATGTTGAGGGAAAAAAACAACAACAAAGAATCGTTACAGATATCAGAATAAGAATAGTCAGAGGTAGTAGGTATAAGGGGTTCCGGAACAGGGCAGTAGGAAATCAGTGGCATGTAATTAATAGGAGAGAGAGAACATATCAGAACAATACTGTAGTTAATATCAATTGCTGATAAAGTTCAGAGTAGTGGAGTTAAGAAAAATCTTATGTGATTGCTGGTGGTAAAACATAAGAGTTCTCCAGGAAAAGTGCAGACACAATGAACAAGATCTAAATTTCCAAGCTCTTTAGGTGGTTTCAATGGATTTACCCGTAACCTTTTAACACAATTATCTCTAAGGATTTAGTTTGCACAGATCAACGTTGCTACATCCACTTAACACTATCTCACAACAGTTCCTTAGGAACTCTTCAAAGTTGACAGTATCAGATAAAAAAGGAATATTGTTAGGCTAAGAAAGTCTCAAGATACAGAATATTAAAGTTACTGGCTGTAAGGAATTTCAGAAGTCACCCCTATGTACACCCTTAGAGATAGAATATTCTGGAAAGTATAGTTCCAGTTTTTCTCTAGTAATCCAATAAGGCCAGTGCCTTGAAAACATTAATGTTAAGACATTTTTCTCTTCCAAGCTAAATATCACTGTCTCTTCTTGGTTTAGAAATATGAAATGCTGGGCTTTTCAGAATGAACATTCATACTTGGTGTTTTCTGAAATTGAGTCCAAATTCAATCTTAAGAATGACATGATGCAATTTTGACATCTCCTTTCTCTCCACAATGCTGGCTCATCAACATCAAACCTGTGTTACTTCTTACACTCACTGGTAAATTTAATCATTCCTTTAGAGAATATCTTGTTCTTCAATTGAGAAACCCGTCTTCAATCTGATGATGTAATTACAAAAATAAAGTGGCTTCTCTTTCTAGGCCTATTTTCCTTTCCGTCACTGCTTCATTTTGTGGGTCATACACCTCCATCACTTGTTTAACTTCCTTTCTTTGGAAAAAAGATGGCTGTAGTGAGTTGACACCGAGCCTGAAAAATACACAATTTAACATCTTTTTGCTGTTGTTGTTTATCTGTAGCACCTGATGTTGGTTCAGTCAGCTAGACTTGAGTCTGGAAGTGTCAGATTCTACATCCTCTGCCTGGCTTACTACACTTTTTCTTGCTAGACTTGTGAAGCAAATGGTATTTCTGTAGGTCAGAAAGAACAAACTAAAAATACCTGTTTGTTTTTTTTTTTAATGATACTAACATACTGGTTCCATTGAGAAAATAAATAGTTCAAGCAGCATTTTAAAACTATGGCTTGGAATAATATGCAGCATTGAGTTCTTTGATGATTTCTCATTTAATAGGAATTATCTCATTGCATTTTCTATGATACAGTTATTCCAAATGGTTGGGGTGAAGCGCTCTGAGGAGGCTGTTGAGAAAGGGCCATACCAGACTCTTTTAGTGGTAGGAAAGACATACTCCTTACGGGGATATGATGAGAACCCCATTTAGATGCTCCCTAATGTCGGTGTAACAGTTTGGGAATAACGCATGGATTTAACTGGCTTTAAGAGGGTGCCAGGTTCTGTTTTAGGTTCTGGGCATTTCTCAATGAACAAATCAAATGAAGCTCTTGCTCTCATGGAACTTGTGTTTTGCGGCAGGGACAGAGGTCAGTCAAGCACCCTCTGATATGCCCAATGGTTCTAAGTGATGCGAAGACAAGTCATCAAGAAGGGTGACACAGAGGGGAGAGAGGAAGCGGGGGATGGTCGGGAATAAGTGCTAGTTGAGTATATACCTGGGTGCCTTGAGAGCATGGGGCACGGTGACATGTGGGGACAGACCATCTCCAGCAGAAGGAACCAGCACAAAGTCCAGGATGTGTCCACGTGCTTGGCATTGTAGAGGCCTGGAGGAGGCCGCTGATGGTGGAGTGGCTGACAGAGGGGCTGTGAGAGGTGGAAGGGGAGTGAGGACCAGACTTTGGAGGGCGTTTGACTGTAGGTCTCTGAACGAGATGCAAAACCACTCAAGGATTTGAGCAGAAAAGCAACCGGATCTGGTATATGTCCTGAAAGGACCATTCTGACTACGGACTGTCAGGGGTATGAGTGCATACAGGGTGACTGGAGGGAAATCATGGCAATAGGCCAGGCGAGAGAGCTCTGTGGTTTGGACCAGTTGCCAGGGGAAATAGTGGGAAGAGGCCAGATGCTGGAGGTATTTTAATGGTACGTCTGACCGAGTTTACTGATGGCTAGAAATAGGGTGTGCAAGAAAGAGATTGACAAGGAAATGTTTCCACTACATCTCCAAGAACCCAACTACAAAAACAAGACAGGTTAATTTCCAAACCTCTATACTATAAGCAAATGTCATAAACCTCCTTTGGTGGCCATTTAAATGTCTCTAAAATTTAGGATCCTAAGCAATCTCTTTGGTTTATTTTTTCCTTAAAGTATTTTCATCGAGATATAATTGACATATAACATTGTATCCGTTTTAGGTAATCAACATACTGATTCGATATATGTATATATTGCGAAGTGACTAACATAATCACTTTAGTTAACATTCATCAGCACACATAGGTACAATTTTTTTTCTTGGGAGAGAATTTTTAAGATCTTCTCTCTTAGCAACTTTCAAATATATAATAGACGATTGTTGATTATAGTCACCATGCTGTTTCTTTTTTATGTAGTCTTGTTCCTGAGTCCAACACAAATACTTGCTCTTGCAGTTTAAGCAATTCTATCCTCTGAAGCCATGAGCATTCTGTCATCATTACACCCTCTGAATCCTTGGTCAAAAGCTAGAATGAAATTGTTCATTAAAATGACTTTTTTAGGGCTTCCTTGGTGGCGCAGTGGTTGAGAATCTGCCTGCTAATGCAGGGGACATGAGTTTGAGCCCTGGCCTATGAGGATCCCACATGTCACGGAGCAACTAGGCCCGTGAGCCACAACTACTGAGCCTGCGCGTCTGGAGCCTGTGCTCCGCAACAAGAGAGGCCGCGATAGTGAGAGGCCCACGCATCACAATGAAGAGTGGCCCCCGCTTGTCACACCTAGAGAGAAAGCCCTTGCACAGAAACGAAAAAAAACCCAACACAGCAAAAATAAATTAATTAATTAATAAACTCCTACCCCCAACATCTTCTTTAAAAAAACAAAAACAAAAACACACAAAAAAATCAAAAAACAAATGACTTTTTTAAAGCTGACAGATTGAGCTGCCAGTTAACACATGAAATAAATTCTACCTTTCCTACCATTTTTGTATTTTTTCTTCTATTTATAAAGTCCTGGGACCTCAAGAATGGAAGAACACTTATGGATCAACTAAGTCCAGCCATAAACTTGTCAGCTTCATCTTACTTAAACTATATTGTATTTTTTTAAGTTTTTTTGGAAAATAAATAACAAATAAAAGTTTATTATCCGAGTTGCAAAGATCTTTGCAAAGGTCTTTGCAAACCTTTATCTCTCCAATTTAAAAAATGTTATTTCTACTAGTAATACTTACATAATTACAACCCTGGACCTCAACATAGAAAACTCTCATCATGGGATAGCACTTCAAATTAACAGTAGGTCTGTGTTCTTTTAGAAGGTAACTGGGGTGAAAATAGTTACATAATAGTTACATATAATAATGGTTACATAGTTACATAATTGTTACATAGTTACATAGTTCCAGGTTTATCTATCTAATCTGCTTTATACAGCCATGCTCAAGGACACAATTATTCATGGAGTCATTATTAAATAGTCCTTCTTGTCCCTGAAAAAAATTGAACTAGAAAACATTGCTAATAGCTGTTCATTCTCATTTGAGTAACTTAGATGCCCTAAACTTTCCCTCTAGTGTCCCTGTACTCTGCCAACGGCTAACTCTAATCCTAACTACTGCTCTGCTGTGAATCTCTCACATGGTCTCTGGATCTTGAATAGTTTACCCTGGTTTAATTTACTGTTAAGAAAGAATAGAGTCTTTTCCATTACGGGTTATTACAGGATGTTGAATATAGTTCCCTGTGCTCTACAGTAGGACCTTGTTATTTATCCATTCTCTATATACTAGTTTACATCTGCTAATCCCAAACTCCCAATCCATCCCTCCCCTGCCCAAAAAGAATATGAAAAGGAATATATATTAAAAAAGAAACAATAGAGAGCCTACATGTTGCTACTTTGGCATGCCTCCTTTCTTATAGTACCTTATGTGTGCATCATCTGAGTATCCATTTAATGAAAATTCCTTAGTATCAGACAGTGACTGTTATTCTAAGAAACCCTTTTCAGAAGTGCCATTTGAGTACAATGCATAGGAAAATGTTTTTATTTGTTTGTTTCTACTTTTATTCCTCAGGCTTTCCAAGAAAAGCTTTGGTAAAGCATCCCTTGTATTATGCAGTGTTTCCCGAATTAATGCTTTCACAAATACTCATGATACAACCTTGCTGCCAGAGCGTTAAGGGCACCCACGCAATGTGTTCTCAATCGATGCTTTCCATTCAGAGTGGATGCATTTTTTTTTTTTTTTTTTTTTTGTGGTACGCGGGCCTCTCACTGTTGTGGCCTCTCCCGTTGCGGAGCACAGGCTCTGGACGCGCAGGCTCAGTGGCCATGGCTCACGGGCCCAGCCACTCTGCAGCATGTGGGATCTTCCCAGACCGGGGCACGAACCTGTGTCCCCTGCATCCGCAGGCGGACTCTCAACCACTGCGCCACCAGGGAAGCCCCAGAGTGGATGCATTTTTATCCCTTTGCATCTTAGTAATTGAAAGTTAAAGATTTGTTTCATTTTCTTTTTCAGCCAACCACACGCTAACCTACTTCTGTCACATAAAGAACTTCACTGTAGCTTTTGATATGACTCTAGGGAAATCTTACTCATGTACTCTGTATTTCTACATCAAAGTAAAATGAGGCTTAACCTTTCGATGCCTGAATGATGCTTTTTTCTGAATCTTTTATAACATATCTTGGCCAGTGAAAATTTTGTGAACATATTTGTCATTCATTCGTTCTCCATCCCTTCAGTAACTATCTGGGGGAGAATGCCTAGGTAAAGACCAAATCTTTGGCCTAGGCCCATCATTTCTGTTGGATTTTATATTTACAGGGAAAATGCTCATGGTCTGAAGAAACCTAATGAGGTCACACAAACCTCAGTAGGAAATGTACAACATACACTGTCACAGTGGTGCTCAGCAGTGTAGAAGCAGGAACAGGAAAAGCAGAGGACACGCTGGCTTCTAGCATAGCTGTGCGTATCTAAGGAAGAAGAGTTTAAAGCCTAAAGGATGAAATGTGTGTTACAGAGATGGTGAAGAGGTATGCCTTAGGGCTACATCTTGGTGTATGGGACAAGAATTGTGGAAGCTGTCCTGAGATAGAAAACCACGATTTCAAAAATTAAGATTTCTGGTGAGAATGCAGACAGAATTCTTGGGTTTCACATGCGTTGACACCTAGACCTAACCACAAAGGTTTTGGATTTGAGTTTTAACTATTCTCTGTAGAGAACATGAGTTTCTGCAGAGAAGTTACTGTGACTTGTGCCCTCAGGAAGCTGTGAAGAGCTTTGCCTAAAGGAATCCATGCTTTGCCTCCGTCCATCAGCTGGGTATCAGGAGGAGGGTTCCAATCAGGGAAAGGCTTTCAGGGGTGGGATTAGCACAGGGCCATGTTGGAAAGTGTATGGCTTCCTAGTTCGCTGCAGATGTTGCCTCTAAAAGATGCTGGAAGGATAGGTCTTCCCAGTCTGACTTCATTCTTCTCTTTGAATCAGTTCCTTCGGAATCTAATAGACTCACACTTATAGGCTAGAATAGAAACATAAAACCTAAAGCCAACTAAACACAACATTTGAATGTTATAAAATAACATGTCTGGTCTCTATTGGTTTATGTCATAAGGATTTGGAATCACTAAAATTGTCACACAGGAGGCCATCTTTCTGATTTTGCTGTTCGACTGTATTAGAAGGATGTTGCCATAAGTTTGTGTGAATATGAAATACGGTCCCATTTTAACTGTCTCTATGACAATAATTGTTTATCTCTATGGCAATAGCAGTTTGCCTCTACAACAATAACCAGTGAAGAGAAAAGAAGTACTAATTCCCTTTCAACATTTTTTTCTTTTTATGGTTTCACCTTTTCAAATGTCTTATTTTATTTAGTTAGATCAAGAATTCTGTGCTAAATTGTTCTTCTTCTCCATTGTTTCCTTCACTGAATTCCAAAAAAAAAAAAAAAAAGAGGTTCTCATCTGAATTGGACAGAAAACTCTGACCCCCAGATTAAAGTTAAAGACTGATGCTTTTTAACACAGTGGAAGCAGGGATGCTGTTCTGTATCCAAGAAAACACACTGGCTTTCGAGCCCGACTGGCTGCAAACCTTGGCTATATCACAACTAACTGGCCTTCTGCAGGTTATTTCGTCTCTAAATCCCTCAGTGTGCTCCTTTCTAAAGTAGAGGTAGTGATATCTTTCCTGAAGAGTTATTATAAAGATTAAAGATATACACATCATCTGGCATGTAATAGGCCCTCAGTAATTGGTAGTGGACCAATGTAGGGCCAAATATGAGCTCTGCTACTGATAGGGTATGTGACTTTGGTCAGGTCACTCCATCCTCATATGTACAGTCTGCTCCTCCAGAGAGCTTGCAAAGTTGCTACCTAAACTTAAGACCCTAAGCGTTTGGTTGTTGTTGTTATTTTTAATCTCAATAGTACACTTATTGTTTATTTAACAAAGCAGCCAGGATCCCAGACTTCTAGGTAGTTACTGTAACTAAATGGGAAACCACTGGTGCCATGCCTGTCTGTTTGGAAATAGTTTGTTATGCAGTTGTCTTCTGTAGTGTAATGACACAAATGGCCCAAAAACATTTCATTGGTACTTGCACTTTGCTATCTTAAGAAGCTCCTCTCTTCCATGTATTTATTTGTCATTAGTCAAATCCTAGCTCTCCTGAATGATTTATACAGAAGAAGTTTTTCGGCTTTAATTTTATAATTTCTGCCCCTTAACACGTAATCCATCACCTGCAAAATTGTATCAACTGTCTCTATAGGTGCATTAAATAATTCTCTAGTGCTAAATCTTCCTGAATTCATAAATGAATTAGTTCTCTTTTGTCCTTAAATAATGTCTTTTGCACAGTCCAGAATATTTTTCTATTGCTCATGGTCTGAAGAAACCTAATGAGGTCTGTTTGTTGCCCACATAAATTTTTCATGTGAAGAACTTTAACTTTAGAAATGTAACTAATGACTTATGTGGTTAGTTAATGTGTTTTCTTTAATTTTATCTTCTGTTTTGGTTGGTGGCATATGAATAGGAGAAAGCAGGTGTGAATGAGTGTGCCCTTGTGTATATGTCCTAAAATATTTATCAACCGAAATGCAGTTCTTTTAGATACCATTAAAATTCATACTATGGGCTTAGGAGACAAGTCGTGTTTTTTCCTTTAAAGTTACATCAAAGAATGAAGATACTTTTTTTGTTGTTGTTTTGTGTTTTTTTTTGCGGTACGCGGGCCTCTCACTGTTGTGGCCTCTCCCGTTGCGGAGCACAGGCTCTGGACGCGCAGGCTCAGCGGCCATGGCTCACGGGCCCAGCCGCTCCGCGGCATGTGGGATCTTCCCGGACCGGGGCACGAACCCGCGTCCCCTGCATCTGCAGGCGGACTCTCAACCACTGCGCCACCAGGGAAGCCCTGAAGATACTTTTTAATAAAAGTTAAACTGAATTGAAAACCCAATAATAACAGGCTGTAAAGGTCACATAACCTTATATACTGGACAGTAATTTTATTCAAGTTGCAGCTGATAACTACAGAATAAGATGTTATAGTCGTAGGGAATGAACAATTCATACAGGAATGATTTACATTGGATAAAAGTTCATATATCCAAATATATATTCTGATATCAAATAAAGCTTGATACGCTGAAATTATTAAAAGGGTCTAAAGTGCAATAGGAATACAGGGGGATATAATTGGGACGAAGATACTGAAACGTTTCCTTTGCCACTACAGAACGTTTTAATGGTCAACTTCAATATCCATTTGGGCTACTTTATTACTTTTTGAAGTATGAACCTTCCTCCTTTTAAAGAATCTTGTCTTCATTATTTGAGAGCCTTGATTACCCTCTTCTTTTTTCTAGGCAGTCTCCTTTTGCTTTCCCCAAACTCATTGCCTGATTAATTCTCTTTTAACTTTCCCTAACTCCTTCAATTTTTTCTTTGCCTTCTCTAAAATGTAATAATGTTTTTACTAAAGAGAATAACCTCTATCATCTTTAAAATGTATTCCAAGAATCCATAATATTTCAAAAAGTATCCTAGTAGATTAGAAATATGTAATGTTTACTTCTAAAATATCAATTTCTTAACAGCAAAGTAAGTATATTATTGAGCAGTACAATTTAGACTACATATGCAAAGCAAAATTGTAATTGGTTTGTGTGCCCTTTTTAATGACATATAACTTATTGTAGTGAAATAGAACAGTCAGTCTTAGAGTGTGTGCTTTTATGTGTTTGTGCATATGCATGTGTGTAGTGAGGAAGAGTAAGTGTTATTTGGGGATTATTTTGGGTTGTTTGGTTTTATGATCCAAAGACCAAAACTGTTTTCTGAGCTTGAGGGGAAAGAAACGATGTTCACAAATATAGAGCTCCTGTATTCATTTTCCTCCCAACATTAATTCTTTTTGTTGTTGTTGGTTAGCTATCTTATATAGAGTAGTGTGTGTGTGTTCATCCCAAGCTCATGATTTATCCCTCCCCCCCCTCCATGTTTCCACTTTGGTAACCATAAGTTTCTGTTTTGTTAATAAGTTCATTTGTATCGTTGTTTAGGTTCCATGTATGAGTGACATCCTATGATATTTGTCTGTCCGACTTACTTCACCTAATATGAGCATCTCTAGGTCAATCCATATTGCTGCAAATGGCACTGTTTCATTCTTTTTTATGGCTGAGTAGTATTGCATTGTACATATGTACCACATCTTCTTTATCCATTCCTCTGTCGATGGATATTTAGATTGCTTCCATGTCTTGGTGGACTCTTGGGGGGCCATCAAGGAGGAGATAAGGAGCCAAGTTTGAGTTATGTTTTGGAAGAGAAACAGTGACCACGGTGATGAATGCGCTTCTGGCAGGTGAATGTGGAGGATAACTTACTGTTTAGTGTCCTGAGAAAAGAGTAGGTGGAGGTACCCTGTTAGAGATGGAAAAGGCTGCTAAGGGAAAGAATATTTTGATGAAGAGTGGGTGGAAATCAAGAGTTAAGCTCCAGAGATGCTACACTGGAGATGCCTGGAGACATACCATTGAAGAGTTGAAGTAGGCAGGTTTGGAGTTCAGAAGAAGAGTTCTTATACTCATTCAGCCCATACTGAAGATATTTGTGTGAAACAGGTGTCTCACCAGGTTGTAATTTCTTTCTATGTAAGGACTTTTTTCTTTTTAAATTTTGGATCTTCAACAGTGTTTTATACGAGGCGGAGAATGGTTGAGGGGAAGGATAAAAGGAAATTGGCATATATCATGTCCTACTGTGTATAAGAAATGAGCTGTCTTTGGCTTAATCCTCATGAAAGGCTATTGACTTTTTACAGATGGTCAAAGTAAAACACAAATAAATGACTTGCCAAAGATCACAAAGTAATTGGAAAACCAAGTGTCTTTGTCTTCAGGGCCCAAAGATATCACATTAAACCCCAGTGCTTGCTAGTGAGCCTTTAGAAAACCTCATTCATTACAAAAAGTTACAAGGAGCTGTGTCAAACCTACTAGATGTTAGGACCCTAGTACATATCAGTAAATAGGTAAAATTCCTTTCCTTTCGGAGCTTGTAGTCCAGTGTGTGAGGCTGATAATAACTCAACATAAAGCTGGATAATATTTACCTATGAATATAGAGCCATAAAGAAAACAAACAGGTGATATAATAGAGAGGAATGAGGGAGCTGAACTTCTTTAGATTGGGTGGTTCAGAGAGACCAAGCTAAGGAAAACACAGTTTAGCAGACACTTGAGGATAAGAGTAGAAAAGAATATTCTAGTTGGAGAGGAAGAGCCTTGTGGTGGAGAGGAAAGACCAGGGGCAGCGAGCAGGACAGCGGTTTGGCCGTGATCCACAGACAGGCAGGTGCCAGCCATGCGGAGCCTGGGAGGCCCTCGTGTGGATCTGGATTTTACTCTAAAAGCACTGATGGGCCACTGAATTCTTTCAAGTGAGAGAACAACATGGTGTGATTTACATTTTTAAAAGTTAACTCTGGTTTCTGAGAGGAGGACTTGAAGGAACAAGGGTGGACTCAAGGAAGCCAGTCAGGCGGCCCTCGAATTAGCTCAGGTGAGAGATACTGGAGGCTTCCAGAGGGATCTGGAAAGGAGACAGAGGGAAGAAGCATGGTGTTGATAGATGGTTGTAGGAGATGCAGGAAAACCAGGACAACCCTTGCGTTTTTGGTTCAAACATCTTGAGTACCTGGTGGTACCTTCTAGGAAGATGGAGGAGAAGTGCTTTGGTGGTGGGAAATCAAGAGTTTTGCCCCCCAAAACGTTTGTTGAATTAGAGAACCACAATACTGGTCACATCAGATAATTGTTCTTCTATGATTAAATACACATGTTCTTGCATGACCATTCAGTTATGAATTGTCTGGGGCGGCTTCCAGGTCCTCCTAGCAGACTCGGTGGCCCTTGAAGCTGAAAATATTTATTTTTTGGCCCTTTATAGGAAGTTTACCAACTCTGCCGTAGAGCATGGCCAGAACCTAAGTTTAGAGTATGGTTTTCCTTTTTCTAAACCAGTGGCCCTTTTCCATAATCTTTATAAAGCCTTTGACTTCTTGTAAAGCCACGTTGGCATTATTAAGATACATCTTTCTGTTTCACAGTTAGTTTACTATTGTGGTTTATCTTTTTCTCTCTCCATTTATTTTTGGTGTCTTTCCCTGATTATTTCTCTTTACCCTCTAAAACTTAATCTCTCCTAAACTACACTTCTCAGCCTCTTTTCTTTCATCTTCTTGATGTCGGCACATCTCACCATGTCTCTTCTGCAGGTGTCTGCACAGAGGCCAGCCGACCAAAGAAGCTTCCACTATTTAGTAAAGGTCCCCGACCCAACTCATCATTCTCTAGTAGATCAGTTACTGTTACTGACATTAGATCTAGTTCTGTTTGTTCGTCCCCTGTCTCTCCCCAGGTACCATGCTGGTCCCACAAGGGCAGGGACTTTAACTGTTTTGTTCACTGGTGTATTTCCAGTGCCCAGAACTGCACTTGGCATGTGATAGGTACTCAGTTGATATTTGTTGAATGAATGAATCTGTCCATTGTATTCTCTCTTTGGGGGGGAACTTATCATGTCCACATTATCAACTATTACTTCTTTTTTTAAAAACTTATTTTATTCACATATAATTGATTTACAATGTTGTGTTAATTTCTGCTGTACCAACACTTGACTCAGTATATGTATACAAGTTTTTCCATATTCTTTTCCATTGTGGTTTATCCCAGGATACTGAATATAGTTCTCTGTGCTCTATAGTAGGACCTCGTTGTTTACATTACTTCTAATTAGAAGACAACCAGTTTACATCTCTAAGTTCTAAATTTGATCATGCTCCAGATCTCAGATCACTTAGCCTAAAGTGTCATTTCCAGCCCTTTGTTTGACTGCTTCTCTACCTAAACCTTCATGCTCTATTAAAAACGTTACTCTTTTTCTAGGGCACAGTAAGTTCCCTCACCTCATACCCCAGACACTGCTATTCTGATACTTCTGGAACATCACAGCCCTTTTCCAGGCTCTGGGTCTGCACAGGCTCTTTCTTCTTCCCCTAACTTATACTCAGCTGTCAAACCACAGCCCCCATTCTCCCTCTTCAGAGAGGCCTTTCTTGGGCGACTGACCACACGCCATCTCATCAGTTATTTCTTTCATGTCACCTGTCACAACCTTGAATCATCTGAATTGTTTCTTCACTAACGTACTGTGTGCATTCCCCCACTAGACTGCGAGCTTGTTAAGGGCAAAGACTTTGTGTCTCTTGCTCACTTGCTAGGTCCTCAGTGGTAAGACCCTGCTTGCAACACTCTCAGGGCTCGCTCGGTAGAAGTTTGCTGGATGAATGAATTTCCAGACAGAACTCTTGAGTCTACAATGATCGTTCTCCTGTCAAGTCATAGCACTTGGCATTGCTAGTACTCTTCTGGGGATGGATGATTACTGTCTCGGGAAGCCCTGGGATTGTTGACCTTGGTTGTCATTTCCTGACTGTATGGGTGCTTGTCTTCTTGCAGGTTCCTGCCTCACTCCCCTGGTAAGGTTTGAATACCCATAGATATCAAAACAATACATCACACACACACACACAATGCTGCATACACAAACTCTCTCATTTGTTTTTACTTGGTTTATTATCATCTAAAGGTCCTTCCTCTAGGAAGGAAGGACAGGAATACTGTTCTTCATTTCACTGGTTGGGAGAAGAGGGAGAATTTACTTCCTAAAGCATTTTCTTTATTGATTTGGTTTTACCATTCAGGTATACATGCAAAATTGATTTGCATATCACATTTTGTTTTGTATTTATGTGAGGAATGAAATCATGAACTACTTGTGTAGAGAAGATGAAAATTTATAAGTGACATACCCTTTTTAAAACCTGAAAGAAAATTGGTATAATCAGGTTAAATTTCCCGCATTAAATTTTACATAGCATAGAAAGAAAAAGGCTTTCAGAAAGAACATGCAATAGTTAACAGAAAAAGTGCAGAAAATAAGATATTTTAGAAAATATTTCTCTTTAAAGAAAGATTGTAATATTTAAAAATAGATTCTCCGATATATGTCTGCAACAGGGGTAGGCAAACCTTTTCTGTAAAGGGCCAGATAGTAAACATTTCAGGCTTTGTGGACCGTACAGTCTCTGCTGTAACTGTTAAACTCTGCTCTTGTTGCCTAAAAGCAGCCCTAGGCTTCATGTGAATGAATTGTGTGTCTGTGTTCCAATAAAGCTTTATTTGTAGACACTGAGATTTGAATTTTATTTAATTTTCACATGCCAAGAAATACAATTCTTCTTTTGATGTTTTTCAACCACTTAAAAATGTGAAAACCACTTTTAGCTTGCAGACCATCCACAAACAGCTGGTAGGACAGATCTGGACCGTAGGTTGTAGCTTGCCAGTCCCTGGTTGAGAGAGTTCAGCTTGAACAAGGGTGGTGTGTCTGCCTGGGGATGTACCATGTAATCATGTAAACATGTGTGTCAGCAGGATTACATGTTGGAGAATAGGAGTGACCTGAGAAGAAGCTGAGGAAATCCTCCATAGAGAGCACTGAAGTCTGGCAAAAAGGCCAGGAGCAGAAATAAGAAACAGGCCTTGTGCTGCAGAGGCTCCCAGGCTTCGAAACCGGCTAATGGATAATAAACAGAATCTGAAGCTGATAATTCACAGGTTTTTCTATTTTGATGCCAGAAAGGAACACACAAAATTATGAAATATTTAAAGTTTCACTATGTATAATATGTCATTGGAAACTAGCAAGTTGAAAAAAATCTTTGACTTGCCACATAGTTACTTTCTTGACTGTCCATCAAGTTTGTCTACTTTTAAATATCAGGGGAGCCTGCTTTTTCTCTTAAAACAAATCTGTGAACTCCTAATGGGAAGAACGTTTCTCAACTAAATCTCTGTGTGCTGCTCTGGGTTGTGGGGATGCTACACCCTGTAGGTGGGATGGTGGCGGCTGAACTGATGGATGCTCTCAGCTCTCAGCACCCTGGTCCTTGCAGACACACTTCCCACCTCCTCTGTTTCCTGGGAAGTGGTGGCTACAGGCTGCTCTCAGGGAGCCTGTTCTTTCCCCACAACCCTCAACACTCCAATCCCAGCCTTTGGGAAGGAGACAGAGTAAATGGGGGAAATAGAGCGGGGAGGAGAGAAACTAAAAATCTCTTTGAATGTCTGAGTGTTTCCTGGAAACGATGTTGGAGATCATGATGGACCAATTAACGTGTGTGTATATATAATATCTGCATTCCCTTTTGATAACCATTGCTCTTCAGGGGTGCCTAGTTTTGATTTTCTGTTGGGCAAGTAAGATAGTTTTATTTCCTCTAACTGAGTCACTATGCCGGTCTTTTATATTTAGTGCAAAAATATTACAGTAAGGCAAAGTAAATTTGCTGTTTATGTGTTAGGTATAATCAAACTGCATCACACAGTACAAAATCCTATACTTCTGAGTAGGCAACTGAGATTTGAATCACAATGCCACCACTTAAGTGTCCTCTTCCTCATTTAAGAAAGGAAGGATACTGACAACACCAATACCCCCTGGGCTTGTTTTAAATATTAAATAAGGTATCGTGTTTAAGGCATCTGGCCAAGTGCTGTGCTAGAAACAGGGCCTGGCACAGAGGAACTACATGATAAATATGTGCTGAATCAGTTAAGGAATCAGGTAATGACAGTGCCAAGGCCATGGCAAGTGTGCAATAAAATCAGCTGTGCTCCCTTCCCTCCCAAACGCCCTCAGGAGTTTACAAGCCACTCAGCATTGCCATAGGAAAATAATGGCTTCTTAAGCTGCTAAGTGCCAGGGGGGTCACACTACATAGAGGCTCTGCTCAGCCCCCATGTGCTTGATATGGGTTCAAGAGCAGGACTGAGTTCCTTATTTTTTTTTCTTAATTATTTTATTGAGGTAGAGTTGATTTACAATGTTGTGTTAATTTCTGCTGTACAGCAAGGTGTTTCCGTTATACACAGACATACGTTCTTTTTCATATTCTTTTCTAGTATGGTTGAGTCGCTTTCTAACACACTGATGCAATGCATCATTTCCTCCCTCCCAAGTTTTACTTACAGGATTTTGAAACTGTGCAGGTGACCATCTAGTAATATCGAGTGATGTTTTCCATAAGCAATTCCATTTTGATAACTGGCCAATTTTCTAATATTGGTGAGTCAGGACCCCGTTTGTACGTTGTGCCCTCTGAATCGACGTGAAAAATGATGCAAACTTTAAATATATGGGAAACATCAATAGAAGGGAGCAATGAGAAGGACTGCTTTTAGGGCATCCCGTAAACAGCTTCTTCTTTATCCGCCCCGGACAATGAAGGGTCTATGAGTATTAGGTGTCCTCCCTTGGGAGTTCCCTCCACTCATTATAGAATGTGAGTCACTGCATTAAGCACTTAGGTCAGTGCTTAAAAGTAGTGCTTTTGAAGTTCACTGTGCAGTCTGTGGCCATGGCTGCAACGGAAGTATGGAATTTGTCATTCACGATGCAGCCAATAGATTTTTAACCTGACTGACCTTGTGTAGCCAAATAACCAGAGAAGGCCCCTCTTACCTCTGGCAGAAGCTATCAGAAAAAAAGGAAGGGAGGGAGGGGGGAGAGAGGGAGGGAAGGGATAAGTAAAAAGGAAGGCTTATTCACTCCCTAGTGGTGCATTAAAGTACTAAAGGATGATCTCTATTTATTTTAAGTGCAATTCCTGCCTTTGATCATCTGAATATAGTCAACATTAAGTTTTGACTATGTAATCCCATGCCTAAGGTCACTGAAGGACAAACAAAACAGAATGTTTGTTGTAAAAGTCAAATACTTTATCATACTATGGACATACAATGAGGTAGTTCCCAAGTTCCCTTGGAAGTGATTATGAGAAAACCTACTGGAATAGCCAACACTTCCATAGGACCACCCATGCTCCAGGTCCTAGTTAGGCACCCAACTCCCACATCTTGGCATATAGTTACTTATTTCATCCTCCAGCATCCTAGTGAGGTAGATAATATTATTATTCCCATGGTACAGAAGAGGAAATTGAGGCACAGAGAGGTTAGGCAATTTGCCCAGTGTCACACAACGTATAAAATGAACTTGGAATTTATCTTCTAAAATGAGACTTTTGAGAGTGATAGGGGATGTTAATCATAATTGTACAAAATATCAGAGGTGAACTGGCACCGGCCCTAAAAAACTAGGACATCATAGTTAGCCTAAACTACCAAGGATTTGAATCCAGGGCCCAGATCCAGAGTCCACACTTACCCCACTCTTGTAAACTGCCACCTACCTCTGCTGGCACTCATTTGCCCATTCTCCTGTTTCCTACACCATTTTACCATACACTTTCACTCTCTAGCATTTTCCTTCCAGATGCCTTATTTTTTCTCATTATGTCTTTTTTTTCTTTTTTTTTTGCGGTATACGGGCCTCTCACTGCTGTGGCCTCTCCCGCTGTGGAGCACAGGCTCCGGACGCACAGGCTCAGCGGCCATGGCTCACGGGCCCAGCCACTCCACGGCATGTGGGATCTTCCCGGACCGGGGCACGAACCCGTGTCCCCTGCATTAGCAGGCAGACTCCCAACCACTGCACCACCAGGGAAGCCCATCATTATGTCCTTTTTTAATTGAAGTATTGTTCATTTCCATGTTGTGTTAGTTTCAGGTGTACAGCAAAGTGATTCAGTGATATATATACTTATATATTCTTTTTCAGATTCTTTTCCCTTATGGGTTATGACACAATATTGAGTAGAGTTCCCTGTGGTCCTTGTTGATTATCTATTTTTTTTATATATAGCAGTGTGTATATGTTAATCCCAAAGTCTTAATTTATCCCTTATTTTCTTGTTCATGATGCAACTGATTCAACTGTAGTGGGCCATTCATATTACAAGTATGAAAAGGACAAGAGTCCCCATCGTCCAGGACCTCAATTAATAGGGACAAAGGGCTAAAACCTCATGATTTTCCTCAGGAACAGGTTAGAAGCACCACCTGCTTTGATGAACCAAAGGAGAGCTCAGTGGTTACCAAAAACAAAAACAAAAGAACAGCTCATGTGCTTTTAGACCCATTTGCAAAAATTTGCTTATGCTTTCTGATGAGCAAAAATCTATACCGAACCTCAATCCTTTGAGAGCTTGGCCAATAACAAATATGATGCTGTCAGAGGATTTTATGCTGCATATCCAAATGCAAAATGACAGCATTAAAAATGCAAACTGAAAGTCAGCTGGGTTTGTTCCAAGGTTTATCCATGATGAGTCACCTATTTTATTGCATAAGAAATCAAATCTAGAGTTGTAATTAAAACATGATGCAGTGAATTTCGGGTAGTTCTTGAAGCATTCAAGATGTGCCTATTTGTTCAGGGACATTGTGTCCTTTGAGATTTTTTTTTAACTACTTTAATCTTCTGTAAGAAAGACATTTTCTCAATTTTTGAGGAAAGACGCTCTATCATCTAAATACCCACGATTGGTTTTAATGCAGCAATTGTTACAGAAGCAAAGTATGTACATTGTGCCCTCATGCTTTGCATTGATGTCCTTTTGCAGCACTAGACACATATGTACTCTAGACATACTTTAAGGCATTTTTTTTTATTGAAGTATAGTTGATTTATAATGTTGTATCTTTTTCAGATTCTTTTCCTTATAGGTTATTACAATATATTGAGTTTAGTTCCCTGTGCTATATAGTAGGTCCTTGTTAGTTACTATTTTATATGTAGTATTGTGTATATGTTAATCCCAACTTCCTAGTTTATCCCTCCCCCACCCCTTCCTCTATGGTAACCATCAGTTTGTTTTCTATGTCTGTGAATCTATTTCTGTCTTGTAAATAAGTTCATTTGTATCACTTTTTAGATTCTGCATATAAAATGATATCATAAGCTATTTTTCTTTCTCTGTCTGACTTACTTCACTTAGTATGATAATCTCTAGATCCATCCTTGTTGCTGCAAATGACATTATTTCATTCCTTTTTATGGCTGAGTAATATTCCATTGTATATATGTACCACATCTTCTTTATCCATTCATATGTTGATGGACATTTAGGTTGCTTCCATGTCTTGGCTATTGTGAATAGTGCTGCTATGAGCATTGGGGTGCATGTATATCTTTTGGAATTATGGTTTTCTCTGGATATATGTAAGGTATTCATTTTTAATCTTACCTCTTTTGAGCTCCCTAGTTCCCTAAAGACTAACTGCAACTAAATTTTTACCTGAGGGTTTTGGAGAACTTCAGTGAAGAAGGGAAGGAATTGAGGATTGGCTTGGTCCAAGTGTTTGGTACAGGGACTGAAAGAAGGAGAAAATGAAAGTCATCTTTAAATCATTTTTGCTGTGTGGAAATAGTTTTTCATGTTAATTAATCACTGCAGGGTCATGAAGAACCACAGTGTCACCTTAGGCATCTTCCTAAGTAGGTTTAAGGTAAAGATGTACAATTTTAAACACTAAATATTTTAAAGAGCGTGTATACTGATAATTTGAAGGCTAGATTTGAAGCTTATCAGTCTGTGAAGTCATATCCCTTTTCATAATGTATTTATTGAAAATACCGTCTTACTTTATGGACTACATATCTACTAAAATTAATGAATACATGTTTGTTTTTATATCCTTCTGATGCTCAATACTATGCAACTTAAAGGACTTCTTGCAGAAGTTAGTGATCCTAATTGATTTTTATATTCTTTTAGTCTAGACTCAAAAGTCGATCTAATCTATATAGTCATCATTTAATACCCAGTGTACCTCCAACTGAAGAATGAATGCATTTCATAATGTGAGATACATGCATGTATAATTATCTCATTTTTATATTTTTAAGAATAAGGAATTAGACCAGCATTTATTCAGGATAAAGTGATATATAATTGGTACAGAATAAGCTTCCTCCGTATGTTATTTATTTCTTTTGTTTGTTTATTTATTTTTGTTTTCTATCCAATGTATACGGAAACAGCGGAATTATTAGACCTCAAGATCCAACAGTTTATCTCTTGTTTGTTTTCCTTTATAGTAGAAACCAGAAATCAGAAAAACCTTCATTTCTTTTCATCAGTTTTTAGAGCAGAGAGGTGAAATAAATTTCCTCTAAACACCAAGACAACCGAAGTTAGAGTCAAGGAATTTGGAAGTAGATGAACTTAGTTTTGCATATTGGATAAAGCTTGTAGGGCCCTTAAGAAAAAGCATGCTACTAATGTGTTGATCTGTCCATCTGTACACACTGAAGGCTTTGGACCCTTTAGGACACATGAACTGGGTTATTTCTGGACAACAAAGACTACATTGTTCGAATTATTAAAGAAACTAAAATAATTAGAGATGTTGTCCAAAAACAGCCTTTCACATCCATAATAATTTATGAGTTACCCAGCACCCTCTTTCCTTCAACATTTAATTACAAAATCCTTTTTTAAGCTTATTATGTCAAATTACAGGCCAAATGAAATTCTATCCTATGCTGAAAATGGATGTGTATAATTGCCTGAAAGAGCTTTAATAAAGTATAGTAATACATAACCAGTTTAATTTGCAACTGAGCCAGTGGTACAGTAATAGATTTATACAACTAATATTATTAAATTCTTAATTTTCATTCTCTCTTGTTTTAATTACAAGTTTCTTTTGAATGAAATCCACTTATGAGGAGTCTAATGGTTTCTTACTTCACCTCTCTTATTGGGATAGCTTTTAGAGTTTCCTCATCATATTTCCATTTAAATCTTCCAGGGAACACCTGAAACTTTAATGTGGAACAAGTATGGACCTATGTAAAAGCTCAACAGATTACATTCCTTAATTGAAACTGTGTGCACTCAATAAGTGCTTGAGTGTTTACTATCATAGTTTTGTTATATGTAGTTATATATAGATGTATATGTGTGTGTATATATATAATATATATATATATAATAAAAATATATTCAGGCTTTACCAAACATATTATTCATTAATTTTCTCAATATATGTTAAAATACTTACTGTGAGTAAAGACAGAATTCTCCATTCACATATATACATTTATTATTTTCAATTGTGGGTGTGCATTTTAAGAATCGTTTGTTATTACTGTCCTATTCGTTAAACGCTCCTGCATATAATATTGGCTCTGTGGTTATGGTGTTTTTAGTGCTTCATTATTTGAATCCTGACAGTTCTGTCTCCCAGAGCAATGTGTTTGTTTTTCATCTCTTCACGGTACCCCATCTCATCCAGGAAATATTTGTTCCAAAGACAGTGTTCAGAGGTAGGTGCAGAAAACTTGCTCTGAGGACAAAGTTCAGATTTAAATGAAAATGTCAGTCTGTGAATCAGGTGTGTTAATCAAAATATTTAACAAAAATACAGTAGGGGATTCTAACAATGGGAATGGAGGCCAACCATGAACAACCAGGATGGCCGCAGCTGTCAATGCTCATGAGATTGTCCACCCAGCCACTGACAGTCACTGTATGATCCCTGCTGAAAGCAACAGAAACCAAATTAATAAGGAAAAGTCAGCAGCCCTAATGAATATCCTCTAATTTTAAGGAATCAGCACGTTTTATAGCTCTGATAAATATAATTAGGACTAGAAATTTTATTTTTAATATACTGCAAGGTTTAATTTGATCAATTTTGATAACGCTGAAAGATTTTAGTTGACATCATTACTTCTTTTTTCACAGTGGCTAGCATTCAGAAGCTTCCTGCGGCCTCTGTTCTAACAGACATCAACTTCCCAATGAAAGGACGGAAGGGCATGGTTGACTGGGCAAGAAACTCAGAAGACAGGGTGGTCATTCCAAAGAGCATCTTTACCCCCGTATCATCAAAAGGTAAATATGTGAAATAGTTTAAGCCTCGAACAAAAAATTTATAAGTTCAATTTAATAATACACTTGGCATAAATTCCCATGTATTAAGCAATTTAGGAAACAGTCTGCAATCACGACTCTAAACTTATTTTGTAACTATAGAAAACCTAATTTGGGCTTTAAATCTGAATTTACTTGAGGAAAGGCTCTATTAAAATGAAAAAAAATAATACAAGTGCAAATTATAGACCTGAGCTTGTCAGGGTCAAATTTCAGTGTTGACAGTCTCATCCCAGTGTAAAGCACTTGGCCTAAGATTTTAAGTTTAGGTATTGAAATGTGTTATATTTTCCATTCCATGCAAAATAATTGTTTCTGCCTCACTTCTGAAAAAAAAGAGTTGGTATCTAAAAACAAATCTAACAAAAAATTAAGTTTTAAGAACATCTTCAGTAGCCTCTAAAATTTAATGGCCCTTTTCAAGAGTGACATTGTGGTCTTAATTCTTACGTTGGAAATTTTGACATTTTAACTGAGAGCTCCAAAAGAGAATTGGCTCTCCCCCATATCATTGGGAATTTTAACTCCTTAGCTGTAACTACAGCCGCTTCTTGTCTCAGCCTGCAGGAAAGTTACTTCATGACACAAAACCACTGAAAATACATCTTCTGGAGCTACAATTAATGCATGCAGTGTGTGGGCTCACTTGCCCGGTACAGTTAAGAAGGCATTACTTATACCTGGCTTTGCATTGGCAGATACTGGAATCCCCTTGTAATTAGGAGATTAAAGTTTTATAAGACACAATATTTTTCTTGCTGTTTTGCTAATATTTTAAAATTTTATTCTTTCTAGAATTAGATGAGTCATCGGTCTTTGTTCTTGGAGCAGTCCTGTACAAAAACTTAGATCTAATTTTGCCCACTCTGAGGTAAGCTACAAATTAATAAGCTGTTGTAATCTCTGTAAATTATTCCAAATATGTGATTATAGCTCATTCTATGAAAATAGTCAAACAAAGTTTGGTAATACAAAGGGCTTTTTTCTTAAATGAAATAGAAAATACCAATTTAATGAGCAGCTTATTAGCATATTGTGCATTGAAAAACAACTAGGAAAGACAATTTTGGTTCCTGATTATAGCCGTGTAATTCTTTTGTAACTAATCATGACTTGCTTTAAGACCAAGGGAAAAAAAAAGTAAGAGAAAGAAAACCTCAAGGCTCTATAATAGAACGGATCATTTTAAAATGAATCTGTCTTCTCCCTTTATTTGTACTTACTTGTACTGTTCATCAGCATTACATGAAATTAAAGGAGTGTCATGATGGCTGGGAATACTTGGTTTTGTTCATCTGCGCAAGATCTCAATTTGCCTCTAGATAAATATTCAATTACAGTTACATTAAGAAAAATGTTCAATTAGAGGACTAATTTTGGAAGAAATCCATTGATTTCTTTCCTCCCAGACATTAAAAAGAAACAATTACAGATAGTAATTCTACCAACATTAATTTATTTCCTCTGCCGTCTTAACTATTTTACCAGATTGTACAGAAAACATGATACGCATCTCTCTGCATGGTGCTGTTCTCACTCTTGGTGACCTGTTTCCTCCACCCCACCTCACGGTGGAGAACTGAGACAAAGTTGTATTTTAGTTAAATACAGCCACACGGCCGTGAGCACGTACCCACAGCCTCGTGAATAAAGCTTTAAGTTTTTCAAGAGGAGAGACTGCGAATGATGTATACAGTTATACCAGGGGCCTAACAAATGGTCTAATAAATAAAAACAATTAGAGTTCAGTCCATCAGGAAAAGGTCTCCCAAGGAAGCAATAACAGCTGCAGTTAGTCACGATTATTTGGAGAAAATCTATGTGCAGTGAATTATTATTATAGTCTGTGGATCATCCAGTGGGATGTTTTGACCACAGAAACAACTCTGGGAAATCTAGCTTTCTTTAACGCCCTTCCTCTCTGGATGGAATTTGGGTTTCCTGAATTTGAATAGGTTTGTGTTTGGTTTTGTTCTACTAACAGATTTTCAAAGCTAATATATTTACTCTCAACTTTGCCATGGGTTTTATTAAAACACATTGGTCTGTACGATTACTCACAGCTAAAATTAATTTATAGTTACACCACCTCTATTGCTGTGTATGATGTTTATTTGAGGAGAAATGTGGTAAAGTTAAAAGTACCCAGATAGGGACTTCCCTGGTGGTGCAGTGGTTAAGAATCCGCCTACCAATGCAGGGGACACGGGTTCTTCCATCCCTGGTCCGGGAAGATCCCACATGCCACAGGGCAACTAAGCCTGTGTGCCACAACTACTGAGCCTGCGCTCTACAGCCCGTGAACCACAACTACTGAGCCCGTGAGCCACAGCTACTGAAGCCGGCGTGCCTAGAGCCCATGCTCCACAACAAGAGAAGCCACCGCGATGAGAAGCCCCCGCACCGCAATGAAGAGTAGCCCCCGCTCGCCACAACTAGAGAAAGCCTGCACGCAGCAACAAAGACCCAATGCAGCCGACAATAAATAAATAAATAAATAAATAAATAAATAAAGTATTAAAAAAAGAAAATAAGTACCCAGATACTCAGAGTCAGGCCCTTATTTCCACTGGGAGTTCGTTTGCATAAAGCTAATCTTGCAGGAATTCTAGACTAGGCACTAACTCACAATCAGATGACTTGGGTTTTAATTTCAATTTATCATAACAAGAAATTTATAAACTTGTTCAGTCACTCAGTCATCATCTGCCTTCAGTTCAGCCTCAAAATAGAAGCACCTTTATATGCAACATTCATTCTGTTCGCTGCAGAGGGACATAGTGAATGCAAATAAAATATTCAACATGAAATGTTGTAGATTGTGAATTAGTTTCCCTGCTACATGTTTAACAGAGTTTCATTATGACTAATCTTATTTTGAATAACACCGTAGAACTCGCTCACCTACACAAAGTCAGATTATTCCAAGTTTCATAAAGCTATACAGTCAAGGGAATTGGAAGTGTATCTAGGGATATCAGCCTTTTTGTAAAAAAACGTGTTTCAACATTTTTGAAATTATTGCAGAGGTAGTGGTCACTTGTGGGTGGACTAATGACGACATTGTGGGCAGTTGAATGGGTAAAACTGGGAAAAGTCCAGAACTGCACCCCCTAGTACTACCTGGGACACAAACAGATGCAGATTAGCCTTTGGACAAGTCACTGACTTTATAAATCATGGGGTTGGACTCAAAGGTTCTTTTTAACTTCAAAAACTCCCTGTCTTTATTTCAGTAAAATTGTAGGGTTGTGGCGTTCTGACATATTTTTTAGCTTGAAGTTCTTAATAACCTTTTATAAGAATTATGAATATGTATACCCACTCACACTTTCTAAGTATAATTAGGTAAATGAATATAGAAAAACAATATTCACCTTTGGATTCATTAGAAATAATGACAATAGAATGTTCAGGATAAAAAGTTTGTTTAAGCACTATTTGAAAAGTGAAATATTAGCATTTACTTCTCATTTTCTTTTACTTCATACTGTAAAATAAGGTAACCACTAAGCAATCTCGGCTTGTTTTTTTTTTCCTTTTCAAAACGTTGTTCCAGAAGGTTTAGTGAGTAGAATAAGCCTTTCAAAGGACAAGGGTGATGTCTTTGTTTTATAGTCACTTAACAAACATTTACTAAGGAACAACCCTCTTCACCAAACTGTCTTAATGATTTTAAATCTCCTCTACTGTCAAAACTCCCAGAACAGTGCTTAATAAATAATACAGGTCCAAGAAATGTTTACTGGAATAACTGTCTTATCTGATAAAATATTCTATATAAGCCATTTTTAAAAAATGAGGTACATAGAAGTTTAGTGTTTACACTATTCAAATATTTTAGGAACAAAGGAATAAAATACATATATTCTGTTGTTTTACTGTAAAATTTGACTCTGTGAATTGAACCCAACAGAAAAGGAAATATCTTCTTATTCAACATGAAAAAATACACAAATTTGCTCTATATGTTTACTTATTATCTACTAAATTTTCGTGACACATTTTCTTCTGTGATCATTTTACTAATAATTATCTGTTGAATATTTTGGAGCCAAGTTTCCCAGACACAGAATAATGTTAGGCTTGCTGTTAAGTCTCCAGAAATTTTTTATTTTGATACAATATTTTAAAACAATACTTTGCATAATTCCCCTCGTGGGGACCCAGAAGGAGAACTTGACATAATGTTTTGAATAGATATAATTTAGAAATGTTCCTTCCTACGAAGACAGAAGTAACTTTTCATGTTGACTCTTTCCTTTTGATATTTCCTTTTCTTCTCTTGCCCTAATATGCATTCAACTATTCTTCAAGCTGCAATTTCTATTTTACTGCTGGATTGTCTTTCCTTTTACAATTAAGTAGATTCAATTTATGCCTTCGTCTGAAGGAAATGTGCTCTACTCAAGTCCAAACTAAATAAGGGCTATTCTCAGCCTCCCAACTGTATTCTTTGGAATAATGTCTTACAGTAAAAAGCATAGAGCCAGTGGACATTAGTGCTGCAAGCCCTTTAAAGGTTATGCCATCCAGAACTCTCATTCTACAGACAAGAGAACCTTATTGCCTCACTGACTGGCCAAAGCTGATATGTCCAGTAGGTGGGTGGGTTCTAGTCCATCTCAAGCCTTTGGTCCTCCAAAACCAGGACACTTCCACTGTCCTGCTTCCTCTGTGATACTCATATCTACTCCTTTAAGCAGTACAAATTTCTACATTCCTTTGAATACACATATACCTTCCACAGAAAATCTTGAAAGGCCCAGGAGGAGGTAGCTGTGCATGGGCAGCTAAAGGTGCTTGGCGTCAACTTGGTGGCCCCAACACAGGCTATGGGCAACAAGGCCTGGACTCTTCCCACCCTTCATGATCCCTTTTGAGGTTGATAGCTGAAAGCTGGCCAGCCAAGGGCAAGGGGTCCTTTGAGGGGAGCTGAGACCACCCACACAGACCCCATTCACATTAGGGAACTAATGGCTACCCACAGCATGGTGAGTTCTCACACTGCTGGTGAGGATTTTAACTGTAGTACCTTTTAGTAGGACAATTTGGTAACTTCAGGAGGCTTTAAAAATACATTTTCATTGATCCAGCAATGCCACTTGTAAGAATGTATCTGACAGAAATTAACTCTAAGGAAAAAAAAGTATATTCAAGCCAAGGACTTCAAGAAACAGTTGTAATCAACCCATTTTCTGATTCATTTAATAAAGCCAAGTTCCAGTTCTATAGGAAGATCACAATACTTTTGAGTATGGGATCGATGTGTAGTTTTCCTGGTAGGATGTATGGAAAATATAGTCCTGTTTAAGAAAAAAAAATAGAAATAAAGAAAAAGAAACGTAAAAAAGGCACATTAATGTAGCTATTAACACTCGAGATATTGTAAAGGATCTAATTAAAATTATATGCAAATGACAGTATAGTATTATAGTGCCAGGAAAAATACAGATGAACCCTCCAAAAAAAGAAACCAAGAAATAAACAACAAAAAAAACCCCAACGTTCTCATAAGCCACTAACATGAAAACTATCTTTTAAAAAGGAAATGTCAATAATGCAAAATCACATAAATTTGCTGTCAAGTGCACCAACCTAATAAAAGATAAATGGTGCTAATTTTTTTCACATTTAGGAAATGGAACCCATTTTAGTTCCTAATATTATAGGAATTAAAGGCAAACAGGAAAAACAGTTGAACTAGAAAATATTGGAAATAATACAAAAACAAAAACATAATCACTTTTTAAAGAAATTTTTACTGGAGTATAGTTGCTGTACAATGTTGTGTTAAGTTTCTGCTGTATGGCAAAGTGAATCAGCTATATGTATACACATATCCCCTCTTTTTTGGATTTCCTTCCTGTTTAGGTTACCACAGTGCATTGAGTAGAGTTCCCTGTGTTATACAGTAGGTTCTCAGTAGTTATCTATTTTATACACAGTAGTGTATATATGTCAATCCCAATCTCCCAATTGATCCCACCCCACCCTTTCCCGGCTTGGTGTCCATACGTTTGTTCTCTAAGTCTATGTTTCTAGTTCTTCTTTGCAAATAGGTTAATCTGTATCATTTTTCTACAGTCTACATATATGTGATATAATTAATATAAGATTAATTAACTGATATGATTAATTAATGTGATTAAGTAATAAAATTATTAATATACGATATTTGTTTTTCTCTTTCTGACTTACTTCCCTCTGTATGACAGTCTCTAGTTCAATCATTTTTATACCAATACATCCTGAAGGCACTGGACCTGAAGTACTGATTTCCCTCAAGGGCACCTTTTCTTCAGTTTGAGGACCAGACGCTAAACCTTCCCACTTCATTCTGAATTTACAATGAAATACTGTAGTTTTGTGATACTCTGTATCTTTTTATAATGCCCTACATTGAGAACATTAGAAATTAAAATTATCCATTGGGATGACAAATTGGCATGACTAATACTATAAGATATTGTAATATTGCCTAGTCAGTACATTCTTTACAAAAATCCGAGTTTAATTGGGCCATACTGTTTGAAAGTGAATTTAAATCCCTGATCACTTGGCTTCATTGTGGGTCTAGGTGTTGCCTCCCTCAGCAAACTTAACTTGAAATTCTTGTTAGTTTTTTTTTTATCTTTTTTTTCAACATCTTTATTGGAGTATAATTGCTTTACAATGGTGTGTTAGTTTCTGATGTATAGCAAAGTGAATCAGCTATACGTATACATATATCCCCATATCCCCTCCCTCTTGCGTCTCCCTCTCACCCTCCCATCCCACCCCTCTAGGTAGAGAGAAAGCCCTGAGCTGATCTCCCTGTGCTATGAGGCTGCATCCCACTAGGTATCTATTTTACATTTGGTAGTATATACATGTCCATGCCACTCTCTCACTGTCACAGCTTACCCTTCCCCCTCCCCATGTCCTCAAGTGCATTCTCTACATCTGTGTCTTTATTCCTGTCCTGCCCCTAGGTTCTTCAGAAACTTTTTTTTTTTTTAGATTCCATATATATGTGTCAGCATACTGTATTTTGTTTTCTCTTTCTGACTTATTTCACTCTGTATGACAAATTCTAGGTCCATCCACCTCACTACAAATAACTCAATTTTGTTTCTTTTTTATGGCCAAGTAATATTTCATTGTTTACATGTGCCACATCTTCTTTATCCATTCTTCTGTTGATGGACACTTAGGTTGTTTCCATGTCCTGGCTACTGTAAATAGTGCTGCAATGAACATTGTGGTACATGACTCTTTTTTTGAATTATGGTTTTCTCTGCGTATACGCCCAGTAGTGGGATAGCTGGGTCATGTGATAGTTCTATCTTTAGTTTTTTAAGGAACCTCCATATTGTTATCTGTAGTGGCTCTATCAATTTACATTCCCACCAGCAGTGCAAGAGGGTTCCCTCTTCTTCCCACCCACTCCGGCATTTCTTGTTTGTAGATTTTTTTATGATGACCATTCTGACCTGTGTGAGGTGATACCTCATCATAGTTTTGATTTGTATTTCTCTAATGATTCGTGATGTTGAGCATCCTTTCATGTGTATATCTTCTTTGGGGAAATGTCTGTTTAGGTCTTTTGCCCATTTTTGGATTCGGTTGTTTGTTTTTTTGATATTGAGCTGCATGGGCTGCTTGTATATTTTGGAGATTAATCCTTTGTCAGTTGCTTCATTTGAAAATGTTTTCTCCCATTCTGAGGGTTGTCTTTTCATCTTGTTAATGGTTTCCTTTACTGTGCAAAAGCTTTTAAGTTTCATTAGGTCCCATATTTTTATTTTTGCTTCTTTTTCCATTATTCTAGGAGGTGGGTCAAAAACGATCTTGCAGTGATTTATGTCATAGAGTGTTCTGCCTTTGTTTTCCTCTAAGAGTTTTATAGTGTCTGACCTTATATTTAAGTCTTTAATCCATTTTGAGTTTATCTTTATGTATGGTATTAGGAAGTTTTCTAATTTCATTCTTTTACACAGAGCTGTCCAGTTATCCCAGCACAAATAATTGAAGAGGCTGTCTTTTCTCCATTGTATATTCTTGCCTCCTTTGTCAAAGATGAGGTGACCATATATGCATGGGTTTATCTGTGGGCTTTCTATCCAGTTCCATTGATCTATATTTCTGTTTTTATGCCAGTAACATACTGTCTTGATTACTGTAGCTTTGTAATATAGTCTGAAGTCTGGGAACCTGATTCCTCCAGCTCAGTCTTTCTTTCTCTAGATTACTTTGGCTATTCAAGAGCTTTTCTGTTTCCATACAAATTGTGAAACATTTTGTTCTAGTTCTGTGAAAAATGCCATTGGTAGTTTGTTAGGGATTGCACTGAAACTGTAGATTGCTTTGGGTAGTATAGTCATTTTCACAATATTGAATTTTCCAATCCAAGAACATGGTATATCTCTCCATCTGTTTGTATCGTTTTTAATTTCTTTCATCAGTGTCTTATAGTTTTCTGCATACAGGTCTTTTTTCTCCTTAGGTAGGTTTATTCCTAGGTATTGTATTCTTTTTGTTGCAATGGTAAATGGGAGTGTTTCCTTAATTTCTTTTACAGATTTTTCATCATTAATGTATAGGAGTGCAAGAGATTTCTGTGCATTAATTTTGTATCCTGCTACTTTACCAAATTCATTGATTAGCTCTAGCAGTTTTCTGGCAGCATCTTTAGGATTCTCTATGTATAGTATCATGTCATCTGCAAACAGTGACAGTTTTACTTCTTCTTTTCCAATTTGGATTCCTTTTCTTTCTTTTTTCTTCTCTGATTGCTGTGGCTAAAACTTTCAAAACTATGTTGAATACTAGTGGTGAGAGTGGGCAACCTTGTCTTCTTCCTGATCTCAGTGGAAATGGTTTCAGTTTTTCACCACTGAGAATGATGTGGCTGTGGATTTGTCATGTATGGCCTTTGTTATGTTGAGGTAAGTTCCCTCTATGCCTACTTTCTGGAGGGTTTTTTTTTTTTTTATCATAAATCGGTGTTGAATTTTGTTGAAAGATTTTCCTGCATCTGTTGAGATTATCATATGGTTTTTATCCTTCAGTTTGTTATTATGGGGTATCACATTGATTGATTTGAGTATATTGAAGAATCCTTTCATTCCTGGGATAAACCCCACTTGATCATAGTGTATGATCCTTTTAATGTGCTGTTGAATTCTCTTTGCTAGTATTTTGTTGAGGATTTTTGCATCTATGTTCATCAGTGATATTGGACCGTAGTTTTCTTTTTTTGTGACATCTTTGTCTGGTTTTGGTATCAGGGTGATAGGGGCCTCGTAGAATGAGTTTGGGAGTGTTCCTCGCTCTGCTATATTTTGGAAGAGTTTGAGAAGGGTAGGTGTTAGCTCTTCTCTAAATGTTTGATAGAATTCACCTGTGAAACCATCTGGTCTTGGGCTTTTGTTTGTTGGAAGATTTTTAATCACAGTTTCAATTTCAGTGTTTGTGATTGATCTGTTTATATTTCTATTTCTTCCTGGTGCGGTATCGGAAGGTTGTGCTTTTCTAACAATTTGTCCATTTCTTCCAGGTTGTCAATTTTTTTGGCATATAGTTATCTGTAGTAATCTTTCATGATCCTTTGTATATTGCCAGTGTCAGTTGTTACTTCTCCTTTTTCATTTCTAATTCTGTTGATTTGAGTTTTTTCCCTTTTTTTCTTGATGAGTCTGGCTAATGGTTTAAATTTTGTGTATCTTCTCAAAGAACCAGGGTTTAGTTTTACTGACCATTACTATTGTTTCCTTCATTTCTTTTTCATTTATTTCTGACCTGATCTTTATACTTTCTATCCTTCTGCTAACTTTGGGTTTTTTTTGGTTCTTCTTTCTCTAATTGCTTTAGGTGTAAGGTTAGGTTGTTTATTTGAGATGTTTCTTGTTTCTTGAGGTAGGATTGTATTGCTATAAACTTTCCTCTTAGAACTGCTTTTGCTGCATCCCATAGGTTTTGGGTTGTTGTTTTTTCATTGTCATTTGTTTGTAGGTATTTTTTGATTTCCTCTTTGATTTCTTCTGTGATCTCTTGGTGATTTAGTGTATTGTTTAGCCTCCATGTGTTTTTATTTTTTACAGATTTTTTCCTGTAATCAATATCTAGTCTCTTAGCATTGTGGTCAGAAAAGATACTTGATATGATCTCAATTTTCTTAAATTTACCAAGGCTTGATTTATGACCCAAGATATGATCTGTCCTGGAGAATATTTCATGATCACTTGTGAAGAAAGTGTATTCTGTTGTTTTTTGATGGAATGTCCTATAAATATCAATTAAGTCCATTTGTTTAATTTAAAGCTTGTGTTTCCTTCTTTATTTTCATTTTGGATGTTCTGTCCATTGATGAAAGTGGGATGTTAAAGTCCCCTACTATGATTGTGTTCCTGTCAATTTCCCATTTTATGGCTATTAGCATTTGCCTTATATATTGAAGTGCTCCTATGTTTTGTGCATAAATATTTACAATTGTTAGATCTTCTTGGTTTGATCCCTTCAGCCTTATGTAGTGTTCTTCTTTGTCTCTTTAGTAGTCTTTATTTTAAACCTATTTTGTCTGATATGAGAATTGCTACAACAGCTCTCTTTTGATTTCCGTTTGCATGGAATATTTTTTTCCATCCCCTTTCTTTCCGTCTGTATGTGTCCCTAGGTCTGAAGTGGGTCTCTTGTAGACAGCGTATATATGGGTCTTATTTTTGTATCCATTCAACCAGTCTATGTCTTTTGGTTGGAGCATTTAATCCATTTACATTTAAGGTAGTTATCAATATGTATGTTCCTATTACCATTTTCTTAATTGTTGGGTTTTTTTTATTGTAGATCTTTTCCTTCTCTTGTCTTTCCTGCCTACAGAAGTTCCTTGAGCATTTGTTGTAAAACTGGTTTGGTGGGGCTGAATTCTCTTAAGCTTTTCTTTTCTGTAAAGGTTTAAACTTCTCCATTGAATCTGATTGAGATCCTTGCTGGGTAGAGTATTCTTGGTTGTAGGTTTTTCCTTTTCATCACTTTAAATATGTCCTGCCACTCCCTTTTGGGAGTTCTCTGGGAGAACTCTCTCTGAATGATATTATGTGGGGTCGGGAGGTCTCTGGTTGTTCAGTGTCCTGAACTCAGCTCTCCCACCTCAGAGACTCAGACCTGACACCCAGCCAGAGCACCAAGTCCCTGTCAGCCACACGGCTGTATTAGCCCAGGCATAAGCTTTCTTATAGGTAATTCCATTTTGCTGGCCATTGGAAAAAAGAAGGCAAGGACTTTGATGATTTGGGGCCGTATCTGGGGAGCACCTCTGCTCCGTGTCTTTGTCACTGAAGGTCTGTGTTTTCGGCTGTGCTGTTGTCACTGAGTTGTTCTGCAGTCAAATCTTCCTCGCCATCTGCTGCCAGGCCACTCTCACGCAGGTGCTCAAGACCCCCTCCTCCAAGCTCTCTGCACTTGTCCTGTCCATGCAGGGGGGACTACAGCACTCTGGGCTGCAGTAGTTGAAATTCTTGTTAGTTTTCAAAGTTCTAAGGTAGCCCAACCTTAGTTGTAGCAGCCATAGGGTAATTTTAGTTTTAAAAGTAAATGTATTTAGGTCAGTGACATTGATGAAGTCCTCAGTTCAGTTTTTTTAAATAAATAAATAAATTTATTTATTTATTTAATTATTTATTGGCTGCATTGGGTCTTCGTTGCTGTGTGTGGGCTTTCTCTAGTTGTAGTGAGCAGGGGCTGCTCTTAGTTGCGGTGTGCAGGCTTCTCATTTCAGTGGCTTCTCTTTGTTGTGAAGCATGGGTTCTAGGCACGTAGGCTTCAGTAGTTTGGGCACATGGGCTCAGTAGTTGTGGCACATGGGCTCCAGAGCACAGACTCAGTAGTTGTGGAGCTCGGGTTCAGTTGTTCCACGGCATGTGGCATCTTCCTGGACCAGGGCCGAACCCAGGTCCCCTGCATTAGGCAGGAAGATTCTTAACCACTGTGCCACCAGGGAAGTCCCCTGAGTTCAATTTTTTAGCATGTATACCTAGGAGTGGGATTTCTAGATCATATGGTAACTATATTTTTGATTTTTTGAAGACTCTGCCTACTGCTTTCCATAGCAGCTTCACCATTTTATATTCCCACCATAGTGCAGAATCCTTCTGGTTTCTCCACAACCTTGTCAGCATGTTATTTTCCGTTTTTTTTTAATCCTGGCCATCCTAAGGGATGTGAAGGAATATTTATTTCCTTGTGATTTTGACCTACATTTCCGTGATGATTAGTGATGTCCGGTGTTTTCTCATATATTATAGGCCTTTTGTATATAATCTTCAGAGAGATATCTAAGTCTCTTGTCTCTTTTTTAATCTTTTAAAAATTTATCTTTAATCTTTTTAATTTGTTTGGTTTTATTGTGGAATTTTAGTATTTCTTTATATATTCCCAATATTAACCCTTTATTCTATATATGGCTTATAAATATTCTGTCTTATTACATAGATTGCCTTTTCACTCTGTCAGCTGTTTTCTTTACTGTTTTTAAGTTTGATGTTGTACCATATGTCTATTTTACCTTTTTTTGCCTGTACTTTTGGTGTCATATCAAAGAATTCATTGCTAAATTCAATGTCATGAAGCTCTTCTCTTATGTTTGATTCTAAGAGTTTTATTGTTTCAAATCTTATGTTTAGATCTTTAACCCACGTTAAGTTAATTTTGGTATATGGTGCAATGTAAATGTCCAACTCCATTCTTTTGTATGTGGATACTGAAAACATGGGATGTTTTACCAGCATTTTTTCAAGAGATTATCCTTTCCTCACTGGGTAGCCTTGGCAACCCTGTTAAAGATAATTTGACCATATATGTGAGGGTTTATTTCTGGGCTCTCTATTCTATTCAATCAGTCTCTGTCTTTATGCCAGTACCATACGGTTTTGACCTACTGTAGTTTTGTAACATGTTTTGAAATCAGGAAGTATGAGACCTCCAGCTTTTGTATTCTTTTTAAAGATCATTTTGGCTCTTCAGGGTCCTTTCAGATTCCATATGAATTTTAGGATTTTTTTTGTCTATTCCTGCAAAAAAGTCATTAGTATTTTGATATGGATTGCATTGATCTGTAGATTGCTTTGGGTATTATGGAAATTTGAACAATAGTAAGTCTTCCAGTTCGTGAAGATAGGATGTCTTTCCATTTGTTTGTGTCTTCTTTTACTTATTTCAACAATATTTTCAGGTTTTCAGTGTGAAGTTCTTCACTTTCTTAGTTAAGTTTATTCCTAAGTATTTTATTCTCTTTAATGCTGTTGTAAATAGGATTGTTTCCTTAATTTCCTTTTTGGATTATTCATTGTTAGTATATAGAAATGCAACTGATTTTTGTGTGTCAATGTTATATCTTGTAACTTTTCCACATTGTTTATTAGTTCTAAAAGGGTTTTTGTGGAATCTTTAGGGTTTTCTACATGTAAGATCATTCCATCTACTAAAAGAGATGATTTTGGTTTTTGCTTTCCAATTTGGTTGCCTTTTTTTTCTCTTTCTTGCCTGATTGTTAGGCTACTAGGCATACCCTAATTGTTAAGAATTCCAGGTCTATGTTGAATAGAAATGGAAATAGATGACATCCTTGCTTTGTTCCTCATCTTACAGTAAACATTTTCAGTTTTTCACCATTGAGTATGATGTTAGCTGTGGGTTTTTCATAGCCTTTATTACATTGAGGTACATTCCTTCTATACCTAACTGGTTGAAAATTTTTATCATGAGAGAATGTTGAAAATTTTCAGATGCTTTTTCTGCATCAATTGAGATGATCATGTGGTTTTTGTTCTTCATTTTGTTAATAATGGTGTTTTACACTGACTGATTTTCTTATGTTGCACCAACCATGCATCCCAGAGATAAATTCTTCTTGATCATGTATTTGATCTTTTTAATGTGTTGTTGAATTTGGTTTTGTATTTTGTTTAGAATTTTTGCATCAATATTCAATATCAATATTACCTTGTGTTTTCATTTCTTGAGGCATCTTTGTCTGATTTTGGTATGAGGATAATGCTGGCCTTATAAAATACGTTTGAAAATATACTCTCCTCTTTAACGTTTTGGAAGAGTTTGAGAAGAATTGGTGTTAATTCTTCTTTAAATGTTCAGTGGAATTATTCAGTGAAGCCATCTGGTCCTGGGTTTTTTTTTTTTTTTTTTTTTTTTTTTTTTTTGTCAAGAGGCTTTTGATTACTGATTTAATGTCCTTCCTAGTTATAGGTCTGCTTAGATTTTTAAACTTCTTCATGAATCCACCTTGGTAGGTTGTATGTTTATAGGAATTTATCTGCTTCTTCTAAGTTATTCAGTTTGTTGTCATATAATTGTTCATAGTAGTCTCTAATGATCCTTTTATTTCTGTGGCATCAGTTGCAATGTCCCACTTTGAATTCTGATTTTTGTTGAGTTTTCCTGCTTATTTTAGTAGTTACTCTAGCTAAGAGTTTGTCATTTTTTTTTTCTCAAACAACTCTTAGTTGGATGATGTTTTCTATGTTTTCCTGTTCTCTATGTCATTTATCTCTGCTCTAATCTTTATTATTTTCTTCCTTCAGCTAACTTTGGGTTCAGTTTGTTTTTATTCTAGTTCTGTGAGGTGTAAAGTTAAGTCATTGATTTGAGATCTTTCTTCTCTTTAAAAGGAGGCATTTACCCCTATATATTTTTGTTTCAGTACTGCTTTTGCTGCACCCCGTAAGTTTTGGTATGTTGTGTTTTCATTTGTCTCAAGATATTTTCTAATTTCCCTTGTGATCTATTTTTTAACCCACTAATTGTTCAAGAGTGTGTTGTTTAATTTTCACATATTTGTGAGTCTTCCAGTTTTCCTTTTGCCTTTGATTTCTAGTTTTATTCCACTGTGTTCAGAAAAGTTACTTGGTATGACTCCAGTTGTCTTAAATTTGTTAAGACTTTTTTTTGTGCCTTACCTGTGATCTATTCTGGAAAATTCTCTGTATCAATTTGAGAAGAATGTATATTCAGCTACTGTTGGATAGAGTGTTCTGTATATATCTGTTAGGTACAATTGATCTATAGTGTTGTTCAAGTCCTCTGTTTCCTTATGGATCTACTATCTGATAGATCTATCCATTATTAAAGCAGGGTATTGTATTGAAATAGTTTAATATTATTGTGTTACTGTCTATTTCTCCCTTCAGTTCTGCCAATGTTTGCTTCATATTTTTGGGTGCTCTGCTGTTAGCTACATATATTTGTAATTGTTATATCTTCCTGGTGAACTGACCCTTTTATCATTATATAATGTTCTTCTTTGTCTTTTATTACAGTTTTTGCTTAAAGTCTATTCTGTCTGATACAAATATGTCCATCCCTGATCTCTTTTGGTTACCATTTGTATGGAGTATCATTTTAGATCTTTCACTTTCAGCCTATGTATGGCCTATACCTAAAGTGAGTCTCTTTCAAACAGTTGCATTGCATTTTATAGTCACTTTTTTACTCTCTTTAAGATATGATTCATGTATCTTAAGCACCTTAAGCCTTTGTAAAAATTGTGAAGAATAACTTGAGCCTTCTTTGAATAAAGAACTCTACACATTTTTAAATGTTTTAGATACTGACTACTGCTAATCTCAAGGACAAGAAAGATCTTTATTACTTTAGTCATGAAATCCATTTGGCTGTAAGATCTGCTTTTCTAGCAGTGAATACAAATGTGAACCCAGCCAGGAAGCATTAGTAGATCACAAAGCCTGACATGGCACATGAGGAGCCAGGTATTCACTTATGCAAATTAGAATAAATTGATGGAATAAATTAAGGAAATTTTGTACACTGTACACTTTTTTAAAAGGGAGCCACTGCATAATGTAAATTTGTTTATTTTTCCTTCATTAAATATTTGGATACTGTGACATTGACATATTTTAAATCACATTGGCCAAAAGCTTAATATTTTTGTTTATTATGTGGTATTTAATAAGTCATTCAAATATGTGTTAACCCTAAAATGTGCCATGCATAATGTAAATGAGGATACATAAATGCTAGATAAAAATCTTGCCCTCCTTGAACTATAATCTTGTGGAAGGAGACATATATAGCATTAATGGGTGTGGGGTAGATCTAGTACATGGTAGTAACTCAAGGTGGGAGGGGACTCACATAATGTTATAAGCACATCCATATGCATAAATATATTGACACACATCCCTTCTCAGATGTAGTCTAAATGAGTTAACATATGTATACACACATGCCCTCTCCCTCCACTCCCCACACACATATTTAGCAAAAGCCATAAGGCAGATTTCATCTTCTAGGAACCTTCTCCACCAGGCTGATTAGGTAGCTGGTGAACCTGTCACAGAGTAAATACTCGACAGAAGGCTGCTTATCTAAGCTGCTTGGATCTCCACCATCCAGTTTCCTAGGGCTAAAATACCCACAAGCCCAAACACACAAGAAGAACTTCATAAATGTCTTGACACGTTATAAATTCCTGTTTGGAATACCCACATCTGTATTTTCCAGTAAATCAGTATACAACTTCTAAAATAATATAAAATACCTGTATACGATCAAATTTAACTAAAATTTGTTAAAATTAGCAGTTTATAAATTAGTATTTGGTTTTATTTATTGCAGGGAAATGGGATTATAAACAGGACCAGAATAAGGGGGCAGATTGGGTTTGTGTGACGTGTAAATATTTCTGTTTCAGATAACCAAACTTGAACTCAAATGTATTCATTTCTGAAAAAGGAACTTGCATCTGTGTCCTAGGACTCTTTTTTTTTTTTTTTTTTTTTTTTTTTTGCGGTATGCAGGCCTCTCACTGTTGTGGCCTCTCCCGTTACGGAGCACAGGCTCCGGACACACAGGCTCAGTGGCCATGGCTCACGGGCCTAGCCGCTCCACGGCATGTGAGATCTTCCTGGACCGGGGCACAAACCCGTGTCCCCTGCATCGGCAGGCGGACTCTCAACCACTGCACCACCAGGGAAGCTCCCTAGGACTCTTCTTTGGGAGAAATAGCCATAAATTTTTTTGGTGGTGACAGATTAATTTTGTCCCCAACTCCAAGTTTTATATATATATATATATATATATAGTCATTTTCTGGGAATCCTGTCAGATCTGTTGACATAATCAACTGGTATCACCTCACAGTTAATCCCATTTATTCTCACGTGATCGCGATTACTTTTGCTCACAGAGAAACAGGGAAGAGTGAGTTTGCAGAGGAAGCTTGGCATTTAGAGCTTACTTCCATATCCTTCTCAATGCCCCTTACCTTCAGTTGACTCATTTAGTATTTTTCTTTAATAAATTTATTTATTTATTTATTTTGGCTGCATTGGGTCTTCATTGTTGGGCGCGGGCTTTCTCTAGTTGCAATGAGCAGGGGCTACTCTTTGTTATGGTGCACACGCTTCTCACTGTGGTGTCTTCTCTTGTTGCGGAGCATGGGCTCTAGGCGCACAGGATCTGGTAGTTGTGGCTTGCGGGATCTAGAGAGCAGGCTCAGTAGTTGTGGCACATGGGTTTGTTGCTCTGCAGCAATGTGGGATCTTCCCTGACCAGGGCTCAAACCTGTGTCTCTTGCACTGGCAGGGAGATTCTTAACCACTGCGCCACCAGGGAAGCCCAACTCATTTAGTATTAAATGAAATAAATAACAGTCAACCAACTTTCTCTGTTTACAACCACCTTCCTCCTAAAGAATACTGAAAACAAATTTATACTTTGTTGTTTTTTACTATCTTTCTGTTAGGCTGGGTACCATGAAACTTCCTGAGTGTTCTAGAATTTGTTATTTGACATTACTAAATATATGGTTAAAAAATACTATCCCACTCAGAATATGTTTATAGTTCCTCTGCTACTATATATTCTCCAAGTGTGGCATAGTTGGCATTTTTTTCTGGTGAAATTTTGTGGCAAAGATCAGCCCATTAGAGAAAACATTTTCACAAAGAATGTGAGGTTCTATGATATTAGAATTATATGACTTTGATGACACAGCCATTTTAGAAAACTGTATGGCAGTAACTTATAAAATTAAACATGCTTTTACCACATGAGCAAGCAATTCCACTCATAGTTATTTACTCAAGACATGAAAATATATGTCCATCCAGAATGTATGTATACCAATTATTCATGATAGGCAAATATGAATAGCTGCTAAAAATCATAAAAGCTAAAACTCAGAAGCAACCTAAACGTTGCTTACTTAACTGATGAATAGATCACAAATTCAATGTCATGAAATACTACTCAGCTATAAAGAGAAACAGGACTGATAAATCTCAAAAACATTATGCTGAGTGATTAAGTCAAACACAAAAGTCTATGTAGTGTATGATTCTATATAATGAATCATATAATTATAGTGACATAATTATAGTGACAACATGCCCATGGTTTCCTGGAATCATGGGGAGGGATGTGGGGATCAAGTGCAAAGGGGCTCAAGGAAACTGTGGAGGGTTGTCTGTCTGGATTTGGTGGTGCTTGCATTGTAGCATACAGTTACCAAAAGCTTTAAACTGTCCACTTAAAGTTGATGAATTTTATTACCTATAAATAATACCTTAAACAACAAAAAAGAGGAAAAAAGTTAAGTTACTTTGTCTTGTTACCTGTTATAAATTCCTCAGAATAGTAAAAAGGAAGGATGAATATATATATACATATATATATATACATATATATGTATATATATTTCTTCAAATAACTAAAATACAATAAAATCTTTAAATCTCTATATTACAGGAGGTGTATAGCATTTTATATATGTTGGATGAAAACCTGTATATGCAAGAAAGAGCTGGTTCCACTTTACATGTTTATATTTAGGGATAATTTTTTTTGTAGCTTGTAAATATGATTATATTTAAAACTTCTTTGTGAATGAACTGTACTGGTGAGATATTTCCAAATGCAAATGTGTTCTTTACATCTAGCATGTTGAGATAAAGAAGTGGCCTGTATATCTCTATTGTTGAAATGAATGATGGTCAGTAATTAGCAACAAAGTTTATTGATATTTAAATTCTACTTGTTTTCATTCTACACCACTTTCTAATCATTCATCTTAACGAATTTTGAGATAGTCTAAAAACAAACACCAAGACAGCACTTTGCAAGAATATTTGGTCTCTTGGAAAACCAAACTGTTAGGTCCACCTTGAGATGAAAGGATTATATTCATTTAAAGATTGCCTGAAGGTTTGAATTCATGATCCACCTGTCTCACAGGTGAATCAGATTTAAGTAATTGTTAGTGCTATTGCTTTTCCATCTTTCCTGCCTTTAAAATGGTAACAGTCAGCAATAGCTTTCTCCCCCTAAAGTTTTCTAGTTCCAGATCGGGTATATTTATAACAAAAAATCAACTGTATCTTTCCATGAATAGTAGTTCAGTATCATGTTTTAAATCTATTTGAGCGATCTTTCTATGTCTTTGCTTAGGATACATTTATTAAAAATGTCATCACAACATGTATTGAACAGTAGGAATTAATATTCATCATCAATCCTGTCTCATTTTAATCATAATTATTCTGTTTCAGAAATTATACTGTCGTTAATTCCAAAATCATCGTGGTCACCATAAGGCCTGAACCCAAGACAACTGATTCATTCCTGGAGATAGAACTAGCTCATTTGGCTAATGTAAGTATCATCCACTTGGCATTGAGTTGCTTGTAGAATTTACCTTTTAAAGAAGGTTAACATTCCTTCTTTTGACTTATAAGACCAGAACACATTTTCTAAACTCTTTAGAGTTGCAAACGAATTAATTTGTTATGAAGATATGTATGATATAAAAACAAAATGACACATTATCCTATGCTTTTGTTCATGATAAAACTCTCTTCAATTTCTCCAGGATAATAGTTAATAATTTGTCAGTGCCCACATCTTTATTGGGCTCTAAGCTAAGAAGTGGGGGAGATCAAGATGAAAGAACCAGTCTTGCCACATGGTGAGGAAGACTGCCATGTAAACACACAGATTTAAGATGCATGAAGCAACAGAAGCTACAGACATAAAACAAAGGGCAGTGATGTCCTTCAGGGTACCCCAGGGTAGGAGAGTCAGTGAAGCAGCTTTTTAAAGTGCTACACCCTGGTGCTACACCCAGGATCAGAGGAGCCTCCTTGTAACTGTTTGGGTGCTCCAGTGATTCAAATCCAGCTCTTCCATCCAGAATGACAAGAACCCTCTGTTAAATCCATCCACCTGCAACTGAAATTCTTTAGACCTTGTTCAGGCCTTATGTAGAAATTTAAAATATCTATTTATCCTTTATACATCCACCTTAAATACCTAAATCATTGACTTAAGGGGCAAGGAAAGTGATTCCTATTAAGACTTTCTTAATTATGCTTTTACAATTCCTGTGTTAAACTGTCTCATATGTTGCATATACATAGCTTTTTTTTTAATCCCTTGCAAAGTTTCTATGAACTTGACTTTTGCATACAATTATGGAAAGCACAAAATGATTGTGATTTTCCCAAGTTCATATAGTTAGTGAATGACATGATGAAATTGATTCTCACATCCTTTAGTTTACAAAACCTGTACAACTCCAGTATTTTATAATTGCTGATTTTAAAAAGCTCCACTTCATTTTATTAAAAAATGACAATTATCTTCCATATAAACCACTTTTTACAAAGGTGTTCCAGCTTCCTAGATTGTTTAATGAAAATCTCAAATCTCTCAGCAGTAACTTTTAAACATCATGATTGATACTTAAACTATTTGGCCTTTTCCCAGTTTTGCCAAAATGTGACCATATGTGTTCTATCTAACTTTGACAATGTATTTTATTTCTGTTATATCTACCTCCTCATACCTTTAATGACCCTAATCTCATCACTGCACTGAAAGCTAGGAGATACTTTTAACATAATTTTTGAATAAGGAACTGTGTACCTTCAACATGTATTATAAAATATTTATTTACATATTTGTTTGTATATATTGTTTATCATGGTAACGTCTATCCAGTTATAAGCATTGGTGAAACACAGTAAGAGATAATAATTCCCTGAATTGCTTACTGGAAAAGCAATGCAATGTCAGAATGTCACAATTCTGTAAATGAACATTCACAAAACTTTCCTAAATAAAGATAAAATTACTATTGAGAATTTAAAGAACATGTTAATTAAATGGCATTTTTTTTCATAAGCTGAAGAAAGAGTAACCTTAAAAATAGTGTTGATAAAACAATCTCATTATTTCAATTCAAGAGAACTATTTGAAATGAACAGATTTAAGCTTTGAGTCAAACTTTTCTGGGGGCATATGTTGTCAGCCCAATTTCAAAAGAGATAAATCATGTAGAAAAAATTTATTTTCTACATATGGAAACCAGAGTGTATGGTCAATAAATTTTATGAAGCACCAGCTACACTCTGGAGTGGCAATGAAAGTCAGAATATAAGAATGGTGAGATGATTACCGCAAGTCACTTAGAATTAATTCTTTCAGTACTTTGAGTGAGTGAGTTGACCAGATTCCTAAAACAATACTCTACTCTGGAAGGCCTAGATTTAAGAGAATATAGACAAATCCGTTACACAAAGGGTCTGAGGGAGAAGAAGAAAAGTTTAGTCTGGAGAAGAAAATGCCTCGAGGTGCTCCCACCCGCGTCCGTCCTGTGTCAGGAACAGTGCCCACCTGTGCCTGTCCTCAGAGGCCGCCCTGATTCCCAGGCACATGGTGGAGATTCTCTGGGCTCCTCCATCCCTCATTTCTTTCCTCCACTTCGCTTTTTAAAGTTTTTATTGGATTTGTTACAATATTGCTTCTGTTTTATGTTTTGGTGTTTTGGCTGCGAGGCATGTAGGATCTTAGCTCCCCGACCAGGGATAGAACCCGCAGCCCCTGCATTGGAAGGCGGAGTCTTAACCACTGGACAGCCAGGGAAGTCCCTTCCCTCCACTTTATAGATACCTCCCACACCATTGTCTTACCACACCTACAGTCCTTCACGTTCTACTGTTTAAAATTTCCAGTGCTTGTTGTATTGATATTTATACTTACCATGCAGATTAGACTTTGTTAAGGACTTTAATGTACGCTGAGAGAAGGAATATATGACTGGTTTATTGAGTGTCTTGTAAAGTATGCTCTGATTTTAGTTTATTTTCATTGAAGAGAGAGTCAAAAGAGCCTATGCTGACATATAACAGTCTTCACTAAAATGTGAAGAAAAGATGTATCTTAAACATGAAAATTAAAATTGATTAGAACAAGCTGAAATGTCACTATAACTATGTAGATACAGATGTATTATCATTGGTATTGCCTTCAAAGTTGAGCTATTTTAGATATGACATCTTGCTTATATCAAGACTGTCTACTTTCACCTATTTTCTTATAGCAAATGTATCTGCTGCACTTTTCTAAGCTCAGCAGAGAATAATGACTTGCAAATTATATCTGTTGTATACACCATGTGCAAAAAAAATGAAGAAAGGAAATTAATAGTTATAATGAGTCTAGGGAAAAGCCTGTTAACATTATTTAAACAAAACATGTTCTTTTTAAAAAAGCTTTTAAATAAATAACATTTAAAGTATGTTAAGTGTAATAAGGCCCTTGGGAACTGGTAGGAATAGGTAATGGAACATGAAAACTTGAAATTTCAAATTGTATTCAGCAAAGCCATTTGCAGTTTTAACCAGTTCCTAAGTCATTAAAGAGTAAGATAGTATTCTTAGTTCAGTTTTCTAGGCTCGTGGCTTTATTGCTATACTCTGTAGAGTCTGAGTTTGTGGTCCTTAGTGCTTGGGCATAGCAATTGCTTGATTATAGGAAATCCCAAATTTGCTTTTCTGAGAAAAAGAATTTTGTTTTTCATATTACTTAAGGTTTCTTCAGTGTGACATTTATACTTATCAATATTGTTACATTTATTGAAAGTCGTTGTTGGGACCTAAATAAGTGCAGCATAAGCACCTATATGTGCACACATAAGCAAACACGCATGCACACATGCTCACACCCACCATTAGGATGCCTTGGTCCTGACAGATCTGAGCCTGCTGTGAATTTCCAAGATATGTAACATCCTTATCGTTAAAAGATGAGTTAGAAGAATAAGAAAATAAATGCATTTTAGTTATGTCGTGCTCTATCAACTTTGCAAGCCTGAAAGTTCACTTTTTTCAAATAAAAAGTCTTAAATGTAGTTCCATTTCTGGTGGAAGGACACATTGGACTACCCTGGCCTGCAGCCTCTGCAGTCTATTTTCGCCTTTCTTTTTATTTCTTCCTCTAAGCAACAACTCTCATGGTCTAGGTAGGACCAACCTGCTCTCTTTCAGGATTGAGGAAAATCCACTGGGTTTTTTTGTAGTTCTCAAGTTGGTCATATTCACAAAAGATCTCATGGGAATTGGGGCTTGCGGTTTTATTTGCTGTATTTGCTGGCATACTAACAGGATCTATCTAACAAATTAAGGAGTTTGTTTTATGTGTATAAACTAAAATTAATCATGAGCCATGGCCTTTGTAAATCATAGTGGAAAACACAATGGAAAACTGTGATGAATATGCTTTTTACCATTAACATGAAAAACAATGAAAAGAAATTCCAACATTCATCAGTGATTTTCATGAATAGCAAAGGCTGATAACAACCCAGCAAATTAAAACTCACTTGGCAAAGCTTAAAGAAGTTCATTCTATACATCTATGATTTCTACAAACGGGCGTTTTTATCCCTTTACTTTTTTTTTTTTTTTTTTTTTTTGCGGTACGTGGGCCTCTCACTATTGTGACCTCTCCCGTTGCGGAGCACAGGCTCCGGACGCACAGGCTCAGCGGCCATGGCTCACAGGTCCAGCTGCTCCGTGGCATGTGGGACCCTCCCGGACCGGTGCACGAACCCGCGTCCCTGCATCGGCAGGCAGACTCTCAACCACTGCGCCACCAGGGAAGCCCATATCCCTTTACTTTTAAAATTACTTTTCTACCCTAGCTTGCGTCCATTTGGAAAAGATTTCTGATGTTTTGCCTGCTTAAAACCCCCTTGGTAGTTTTTATGGGAGAGTCCTGAAATGCTAAGTAGACAGGTAGATTGATGGTGCTGCCAATGGCTGCAATTGAGATAGAAATTATTCTCTAGCTACAGTTTTTTTTTTTTTTTTTGGTTTTATCCTAAATTCCTAAACTTGAGTAAGCATTCTTCCCACTTACATTTCACATTCAGTTTATTCTTATTCATAATACAACATTGATATTCTTCAAAAAGATTTTAGACTAATTATGCTATTGTTGGAGCAGGGGTCAGCAAACATTTTCAGTTGAGTCAGGTTAGACATATGAGCTATAATGGTCTTTGTCTCATCTACTCAGCTATGCTGTTGTAGTGTGACAGCAACCAGAGACAATGTATGAAAATGGATGTGGCTCTGTTACAACAAAATATCATTTACAAAGTAGGTAGCAAGCCAGATTTGGCCCCTGGACTGCATGAGTTGTCACCCCTTGTATGGTAAAGAGGATGTGGCCCCCCAAAGATGCCCATATCCTAACCCCCATAACTTGTCAATATATTATATTACATGTCAGAAGGGACTTTGCAGATGGGATTAAGGGTAAGAACCTTGAGATGGGGCATGTATCCTGGATTATGTGAGTAGATCCAGTTTAATCACATGATCCATTAAAATTGGAAAGCCTTTCCCGGCTATGGTCAGAGAGATGCAAGGTAAGAAGGACTCACCCTGCCATTGCTGACTTTGAGGATGAAGGATGAGGGCCACAAGCTAAGGAATATGGGCAGCCTCTAAAAGCTGAAAATAACCCCTGGTTATCAACCAGGAAGGAAATGTGGACCTCAGTCCTACAACTACAAGGAACTGAATCTTTCTGAGACCCGAACGAGCCTAGATGTGGATTCATCCCCATATCCAGAAAGGACTGCATTCCTGCTAACATTCTGATACCAGCCTTGTGAATTTCTTGAGCAGAAACCCAGCTAAGCTCACCAGACTCATGACACACAGAAACCGTGATATAATAAATCTGTGTTGTTCTATGCTGCTAAGTATGTGGTAATTTGTTACAGCAGCAATAGAAAACTAATAACCCTGTATTGGAGCATTGCAAAATTATTTTTTTGATTATGAAAATAATATATATGCATACAGTAACAGTGACATTTTGAATCAGATAAACTACAATAATGATAATATATTACTCAATGAAAGTCAGTTAGCAACTAGAGATTACATTTTTCCATGCTGATTATCATGCTAACATTTTAGGAATTTGATTAAAGGAATCACCAGACAATGAGAATGGCCATTGTAAAGTGGTGGTGGGATATTAGGGAAAACTGGAGGATGCCAGGAGCAACTCTGATATTTGTAGATGTGTTGTGCTCTTGAAGCAATTTAGCAAAACTTCTCTGCTGGCAGCCAATAGATTGGAACTGTGCAAAACAGCCTGGCCAGCCCTTGTCTCTGCTACAACCCCATAAAAGCACTACTAGGGCACATTGTTACAACCTCTTGGATATAAAAGGAAAAGACAAGCTGTATGCTATATCTATATGGAATCTAGTTATTTGAGTGTTTATTTATTAAAGTTATTTGCCACTTCAACCTTGGAGAGTTTTACCCACAGATAAACCATTTGTTTTTTGAGAGGTGCACCCAGACTTGTATAGCCATTGTTGGAAATGATGCAGTCACATATGGGGAAGACACTCTAAGACACATATGTGGAGGCAGTGATTTTCTTTGAAGGATGCACATATAAGTAATTTCTGATAGTGGTTCTACTTTTACTACTTCCCACATGTCAAATAGAAAGTATTTGTCAGGCAATAATGTACATTCAGTGACTAGTGATATATCTAAGAAATTAGAGACAGAAAAATAGTGTCATCTGGTTAAGTTGGGGTCCTGAGTAACCAGATAGCAGAAGCTGGATTACACACGTGCCCTCCCCTTGTGTTCTAACTGAATGGCTGCCAGGTCCTGGAAGACGTGACTTGTCTTGATAGAACCATACTCTGCCTTCCTCACTTCAGTGGCCTCTATGCTCTTCTGCTTTAGCTAAAGACAACTATTCCTTTTCCATCATCTTGATTTAACTGGTTCTCAATGAGGTGCTTTCTGTAGAACTCATGCAAATAAATTGAAAAATTCCATATCTCCATTTCCTTTTAAGTAAGAAAAGTATTGCATTCTCAATGAGGCTCTTTGGACTTCAGGTATATGTCAGCTACCCCGTCAAAAAATGAGAGTTAGACCCAGATTTAACTCTTTTTAAGTATCACTTAGAAATGCTAAAATACTCTCAAAACCTTGAGAAGAGGTATGGAGAACATTCAACAGACTGTCTTCCTGTTGTAGAGTTGCATGTGATATGATACCTTTTCAACTGCATCATCCCCTTGGATGGTGCATTACGTTTTCAGGGATTATGAAGATGTTTATATGTTAGAAGACATAATCCAGAAAGGGCTCCCTTTCACACTGATCAGCTTTCGTGACCTGTCAGAGATTTGACTGTGGAAAAATTTACATCTACGAGAATCTTACTTCCCTTAGAATGCATTCCTGAACATTTTAAAACGTGACTTTTCTCAAGTAGTAGAATTATAGGCAGGATATAAATTAGTCTTTTGTGGGTCAGGTCAGGTATTTTGGAAATGTTCTTAGGAATTCCCAAAATCTGTTTGTGCAGTTATATAAGAAATACAATTAACAGTGGGGATAGAAAAAGGGTAAGCTTAGCAAAATCCAGATATTATTAATGTAATGCCTTTATATCTAAAGTTTTGGAAATGAAGAGAGGCTTTGGAGTCTCAGTTGAACAGTCTTTCTCCTGTCCACGTACAAGAACTCAATGTGCAATTCACTGGAAGATGTGACACAAGGACTCGCCCTGGAACATCTTGCTCAGAGCACTGGAAATGTTGAAAGAGTGACAAGGAGGTCACTGGCCTTCTCCAAGTCCTTAGAAGCTTTGTCTATGAGCGTGCTTTACCTCTACAGACAAGAGGATATTTTCTGTTTCAAGAGGACTATGAAAGGTACAAGAAAGTTAAGAGGTTTCCAGATTAGGAATTTACTGTGGCATATGAGGACTAAGCATTCGAAAATGTAAAGAAAAGCAGAATGAAGTAACCATGTTATTTCTGTTGTGTGTCCATGCTTCTACAAATATGATATCGATTAAAAATTATAAGGAGTGGAGGGAGTCGTTAGAATGTATGTTCCTAAGTTAAGCCCCAATCTCAAAATTCCTGGAGCCAAGGAACCTACATTTTTCATCAGCATCCCAGGTGATTCAGGAGTAGGTCCAGAGAAAATGCCTTGAAAATAATGAAGATAGCAAGAGTGTGATTAAGATAGCATGTGAATTGAATTTATTCAGAACTTAAAAGCACCAAGGAAAAATTAAAGTAACTTGGTTCAGCATTCATGTTTATTGTGACTTTTATCTTTTCTGTAAATGACTTCCTTCAGGCATTTGTTCAGGTATCATCTTATTGGTGAAGCCTTTTCAATATACAAAATTGCAATCCATTCAACTTCGCAGTCTTTCCTACTCATGTATTTTACTTTTCATCATAACACATATTACCACCTAGCATATTATATATTTACTTCTTTATGTTTTTTGTCTCTCTCCCTGCCCCCTTCACTATAGCTAAGTGTATGAGGCAAGGATTTTGTTTTGTTCAATGCTGTAGCCCCAGTGCCTCCAAGGTGTCTGGAATGTTACAGGTGTTTGCTAAGTGACTTTTGCATGAATGGATGAGCTTGTTTTGATCATCTTCCTGGCTCACTCTTCTGACTTCTTCTCTCTATACCATAGTGAGATGTTTTGAAAATATTCCATAGGGGGAAAAAAAGACTTGGAAGAGAGTTTTGTAAAAGAAAAGGAATTCATTTATAAATGTCATTCTAGAATCGTTAAGGGCTAGGGCTAGAAAAGATGTCTAAATTCCCTATTCTGCAAACAAGAAAATAGAAAAGTTATGAAGATCAGAGGAAAAGAGAGAACCACCTATAAAAATACATGGACAAAGCCAGTGATGTATTGTATTGTTAAATAGATACACAGACAGTCACCAATTTACGATTTTTTGACTTTATGATGGCGGGAATGTGATATGCATTCAGTGGAAACCATACTTAGAATTTTGAATTTTGATCTTTTTCTGGGCTAGAGATATGCAGTAGGGTACTCTCATATGATGCTGGGCAGTGGTCCACAGCTCCAAGTCAGCCACACAACCACAAGGGTGCACAATTGATATACTTATGACCATTCTGTAACCATACAACCATTCTGCTTTTCACTTCCAGTACAGTATTCAATAAATTACATGATATATTCAATGCTTTTTATTAAAAAAGGCCTTGTGTTAGATGACTTTGCCCAGAGGTAGGCGATGTAAGTGTTCCGAGCACATTTAAGGTAGGCTAGGCTAAGCGATTATGTTCTGTAGGTTAGGTGTATGAAGTGCGTTGTCAACGTATGATATTTTCAACTTGCAATGGGTTTATCAGAATGTAACCCCATCACCAGTCAAGGATGATCAGTAATGGTTTGCTTGATGAGACAGAGAAGAGAAGTAAAAGAAAATATCAAAGACTGTTAAAGCACTAAAAGTGCTGTGTAGAACATCTATGGTAATTAGAAAACTTGGGTCATGGTACATTTTTAAACGCTTAAAAGTGGGTGAGTACAAATGTTTAACTCAAGTTCAACTATACTGTTTTCAGTGGAGTCAAGAGACAGTTCTTTGGCCAAAAATATGTTTTTCAAGAACAACGTATTCTTTCCAAAAGTTTTCAAATACATTCAGTTTTAATATTTTAAGTGTCAATTATATTGACAGCTCTATAAATTAATCTTCTCTAGCCAGTTTGACTCATTTACCTGACAGCTTTTGCTTTCTTAGTTTCATGCTTTTCTTATATCCACTTTTGTGAGTTGGTTCACAGCCTACCTATTTGCCTCTTGCTTCTGTCATTACGTTTTGTTCCCGCTCTCTTTCGGGCTTGCCATTTCCTGTATTGATTTTCTGTAAATTCCTCATAACAGATCTTGCAGCAGAGTACCTTTGAGAAAAGTATCTGAAAATTATAACAAATTTTTTACAAGTGGTTTCCTTTAGCCAGGTTTTCTGGGTTTTTTTTTTTTATGTATAGAATTCATTCATCATTGGGTTTTGCTTTCTTTACCATCTCGCATTCTTATTCTCTAAGTGACGGTCTATCCAGGTACTAAGATTTCTCTAGTTTGTTTGTTCTGCTTATTTTTGTAAACTTCAGATGTTTCCATAACTGACCTCAGCTCATAGGCCCACGTATGGGTGACTGTTCTGGAATGAATGTTCACAGAGGGGTGCCTGTCTTTTGTGTAGGTCCAGAATGTACAGTGAAATGCAAGATTGCGTGGTGTGTTTTGGAACCTATAATTCTCATGTGGATTGTTTCTAAATTTTCACAAGGACAGAAAGAGAGAGAATCATGAGATCTAAGGGGTGAGGGGTGAGGGGTGAGGAAGGTAGTGGGTGAAACTGAGGGTTGACAGAGGCATGGATAAGAGTAGAAGAGGCATTTCTCACCTTTATACTTTCGTTTTAAGGTGGAAATTAGTGTCTTTCGAGGGGTAAAATGGAAGGTGATATCTAAACAATTAAGTTCATATTCTATTTCTTTTCTAATATTATTATCTTTTGTCGTAACCTGTTATGAGCTCTAATTATGAAACAGTAATCCTATAATCAGTGTCCTGCTTTGGTTTATATAGAGATTGAACTTAATCTCACTCGTACATTGCTGAAGAAGTGAACTCGATGTAGAGGACCTGTAATCTCAAGGTCCTCACCTACGCATACAGTCTATATCCATGACATGTATACTCCCATGACCTTCATTGTCATACTCCAGGGATAATTTTCTTTCTAGAAAGTGCTCTGAGCTCTTTTGAACAGAACCCTAGATAAATATAGCATAACTTTATTATACGACATTGTAGCTCTGCTGAGGATTTCTTAGAAAGTCACAAGCTGTATGAGGATTTCAGGTAAAACCAGACCGGGTCTCATAGGACAGAGAAAGAAACCAATTTGAAACACTATCGCCCTCCCCATGTCTTGAACATCCATATCTATGGCTCCTGTGAGAACTAGAACAGGGCCCATTTATTCCATGGAACTCTCTCTGACACAGGCCATGATGCTCTGTCCATGATTTGTCCTTTAAAAAGTAAATTATCAACTAGTGACATTTATATGAGCATGTCTCTTTTTTTGTTATTCCATGAACATTCCATGTGTGTTCCTCTTCAATCTCTGTAAGGCTATAACCCATTTCAGGGAAGGGAATATTTTTTTTATGTTCTAAGAGCATAGTTTATAGGTATGAGCATCTGATAAGAAGGATGCATTAGAGATGTGGCCTTTGAGGGATTTTGGAGAATGGTAATGGTGCTAAAATATGGGAGTTAGTCAATGTCCCAATTAAAATGAATAATGAAAGTTGGGGTAAATTTCACCAGTTTTAGAATAATGAGCTAAGTTTCTTTTTCCTAGTGGAATTCTAGAATGGACTCAGTGAACAGCACTTAGAAAGGCAGTGTTTCACGAAGAACTTGCCTAGACTTTTAAAGATGTTGCTTTGCCAGATACACGCCAGTGATTATCTACTTGGAAACAAGACCGAGGGCAGGTTCTCTGAGGGAGCATGACCCGCTGCGGGAAGCAGCCAGTAGGCTGTTTCAGGACTATAAATTTCACCTGCCTTGGCCTATTCATCACTTTTATCACTGACTTGCTGGATGAACCCATAGATACCATGTTTGTTTCTTAATCATGCAGTGACACAAAGTTAAAGAGTGAATATATGTGATGTCAAAATCAGAATTCAAAAAGCTCCTGAGAGACTTCAGTGGGTAATAATACCTGTCAAGCTCAGGGGAAGATTACCAAAATATCCCATACACCGTTGGAATGCATTATTAGGCATATGGCACCTACATTGCAGAGGCAAGAGTACCGCTTTGTCCTGTGCAGGTAGGACACAGGTGGATGGGTTCCCTAGACACACTTTAAAGTGTGTGCTCCAGGAGATGAATGTCGTGGAGGATGAGAGAACTTGAAAGCTACAGAGTGTGTTTAATAGAAAAGAGAAGAGGATCTGTGGATAGCTCACAACATCAGAGAAGAAGAATTACTAGGTTAGTTTCAACGGGAAAAATAGGGCCCAATGAATGTGACAGAAAGACAGAAAGAAAAACATTCCAACAATTAGTCTCTTCAAAACAGAAGGTACTTGGTGGATAATCCAATGTGGAAAACTCATTGTGTCGTGCTGAAGATCATTGTGGCTACTCATTACATAATGATTAAACTGAATAAACATTTAGCGTGTTTTTCCCATAGTTTTATTAGATGTGATTTTATAGGAATATGATCTGTTGATTAAGAAAATATTGCAAGTCTACAGACTCCCTGGAAATGGACAATTAATGCAGCCATGTCTTGCCTTTTGGAAGCTGCACCACTGGAGGCTGAAGAGGAAGTGGCAGGTGTGCCTAATGCAGAAAGTTTCACTGTGATTGAATTATTATAAATATTGTAAATATTAGATATTGAAAATACTTTGGCTTCTTAAAAGAAATAATCCAGCAATTACTATTTTAGGGGAAAAAAATGAAATAGAAATCATCAAAGTATGTACCTTGTCATTTATGAGGCCTTCACTTATAATTTAAAAAAAAACAACTATGGGTTATGATGTTTGGAATAAACGTAAAGTTTTCATGAATAAAATTCATAAAATGGGCCATTAAACCTATGAGAAAGGACATGCAAATTTTTAAAGCAAAAAAATAGAGGTGGAATCCTTAAAGAATCTTACTGCAGGATAAGAAATGTGCCATTCTTTTTGCATTTCACATAATCCTTCAGTTTTTTATGTATGTACTCAAGATACATTTATTCTTTCTCTGCTTATTTTTAGGGTACTTTGAATCCTTATTGTGTGTTATGGGACTCAAAAACGTAAGTGACAGATGTTTTCTTACATGACTTTGGACTAAACATTCAAAGCACATTAAGTTATTTCAGCTGCTTTCTAGTCAACAGGAATATAAGTTAGTGGGATGTGAGTTACACTAGGAGAGAAAGCAGTCTTCTTTTTGAACCTGTAGGACAGCATGATGAATGTGTTTGTATGTGATGATGCCATCAGGTTACATCCCAAGGTAGGATTGCATTACCTGATGTGTAAGGCACATTGCGATGTGAATTCCATGAGGATTTTTAAAAGCTCTAATATTTTAAAATTATAGGAGCTCAGATGCTATTTCAACATTTTGCCCTAGTAATTCAGCTTAGAATCGCAGAATAAAATAGCAATCTATATGGTCATTTAGCCAATACATTACCTTGAATCTATTCAAGGTATGACCTTGAATCTATTATCAGAGTAATGCGATATTTATATGGTCCTTCCAAATTGTTTTGTTATAAAAACATTGAGTGAAATTTAATTTTCTTATTCATATAGTAAGGATGAATAATTCTTCCATGTATTACTTTGTTTGTAACAAGTAATTGCAATATATCTGGTCAAAATCATCTTAATCTCATTGGTAATGCTATGAGATTCTAAGGTCTCAAAGAGCAGAAAAATCCATGATTAAGGATTAATTAGACTCCCATACTTTAAGTACTTCTGTGGGTTTATTTCAGTGTAGTAGCCAGGTTATACAATCTTGGTTTGTTTTGTTTTGCATGGAGGGGGGATAAATGTCAATCAATCTCAAAAGCTAATACCACCATGTATATGCTGTCAGTTAACACACCACATTGTTGGGTTCTATGTATTCTATGATTTCCCCCCATGTTCTTCACCCTAAATCGGATCTACATCTAAGGTTTTATGATGTTACTTGTTTCTCATCGGTAGTTATGGAGAGTCTAGAAGAGGGACATTCTTAGACTTTCTAGGTAAAGAGCAAACCTACTGGAAATGTGCTAATTCTTAGGATACTGATGTAATTTAAACTAGTATTTATGTGGGTGAAAAATCAATGATATTAAGCATGATTTTTTGCTATAGATTCTGATATTCTAGGGATCCTCTTCTCCTAGGAACCGTAGTGCATATGGAGAATCCCAACTTGTCCTGGTGATAACATGAGCTGGATGTTTCTCACTGATGTCATTTTTTTTTTTCTTTTTAAAACCACATAGAGAAATCCGTGGTCATAGAATTTTTGTAAGATTTACTCTTTACCAATAGCCAGAGAAGATGCTGGTAGTATATTCTAAGGCACTGTTTAGTTTTTTTTTTAGGGAAAAATAAAAGGCTACAAAAATCTAATTGAACGTTTGCTACTCAAGAAAATCATGCCATCTTAAGCACCTGATTACAGATACTTGCATATCTCCATGAATAATAACCAACTTTTATTTAGTTTTATTACCTTTTTAGTGGGTAGAATGTATTTCTATGTGATCCAAAAAGGGGAACGTGCTGGTTATTCCAAAAGACCTTCGGGACTTACAGGGATATTACAGAAGAAACAATATTCCCTTATTCTGTGCCTCTCTGGGTTTGCTTTCACAGTTTTTCTAAGGTTTTAAGTTTAATTTATAAAACTGTTGGGTCTTGAGGTCAGTGTTAAGTTTAGGAATCAATCATGCTCTGTTTTCTCTAATATCTGCTGACTCTTATCCATCACAAAGAACATGTCTTAGCTTTACAAACTTCAGCTTTTTAGTTGTCCTTGAAGAAAACAATTCAGCGATAGGAGGTGTGCTTAGCTGCCTTTCAGATCAGATTATCTCCAGAGATCAGTGCAGTTCATGTTTCCTTGATGTATCTGAAAAGTGATCAAAAAGCTTTCCACTATGACAGAACTTCCATCCCATCACACGTTTTACCAGACTCTTTCATCATTAAATTGCTTTTCTGGGTGAGTTTTAAACAATGAAGTTTAAGACCACTTTATTTTCTTTCTTCACATCTGTTCTTCTGTTTTTGTTTTTTTTTTAACATCTTTATTGGAGTATAATTGCATTACAATGGTGTGTTAGTTTCTGCTTTATAACAAAGTGATTCAGTTATACATATACATATGTTCCCATATCTCTTTCCTCTTGCGTCTCCCTCCCTCCCACCCTCCCTATCCCACCCCTCTAGATGGTCACAAAGCATCGAACTGATCTCCTTGTGCTATGCGGCTGCTTTCCACTAGCTATCTATTTTACATTTGGTAGTGTATATATGTCCATGCCACTCTCTCATGGTCACATACACAATAGTTTTATCGATGCAATGATGTTAACTTTGAGTATAAGACCTCTAAAAATAGTTAATGAAGAGATACGGCTATTCCTTTTTACACAGAAAAGCATTGATCTAAATGGTGTTTTCAAGATTGCAGTAACAAAATTGAAATTAGAAGTTATCTTTTAATTTTGGTTTACATAATCAAATTGCCTTAATTTTTTATTGAGGTATATTTGACATATAATATTATATTAGTTTGAGGTGTGAAATATGATTCACTATTTGTATACACTGCTAAATGATCACCACAGTAAGTCTAGTTACCATCTGTCACCATACATAGTTACAAATTCTTTTTCTTTAAGAACTTTTAAGATTTACTCGCAGCAATTTTCAACTTTGCAATCTGATATCATTAACTATAGTCATCCCCTGTGTACTGTACATTACATTACCAGGTTCGATTCATTTTGTAACTGGAGGGTTTGACCCTCCCCCTTTACCTATTTCACCCACACCCATCTCCCCTCCCCTCTGGCAATATCAAGTTGCCTTACTTTTAAATATTTAAAGTTAAATTTTAATTACAAAAATAATGCATGAGTATCTTTTACTTGTAAAACTATAAAACATAACAGCTAAGGCACAAGACCCCATTAATCATTAATAACTTGGGTCTCCACATCCACCACCTCTCCAAGGTCACTCCTACTTATATTTTTTTATGTATAATTTCAGGCATCTACTTATGCATTGACACGCATGTGTAGCCATAGAAATTAACACTATTTTAACATAAATATTGTCATACTGTATATAACACTTGTCATCTTAAATTTTTAATTCAACGATTATTGTGGAAGTTTTAAAATTTCACTACATATGTTTTATCCCTTGTACCTGCTGCATTGTATAGATATATCATAATTTATCTAGTATTCCCAATATTGGTGGCATTGAAGTGGTTTTCAATTTATTTTATTGTACAAACTGTTCTTCTGCGTACCTCCTTGTACATCCCTCCTTGAGGTGGTCTTTCATAGTCCAACTTGTTACCCTGTTGTTCTCTTTATATAACATTATTTTACATTCTTCACAGCATGCATTGTTACTTTTTATTTATTTTTCTTGCTTACTCTCTGTCATCCCCACTAGAGAGTAAATACCACAAGAGAGAGACTTTACCTTTCTTATTCACTAACTGCACTAATGCCTGATACACCTGCACATAGTATGAATTCAACAAATACTTATTGATTAGTTTTGTATAAGAATAAATGTTTGAATATTTCTCAGGTATCTTTTTTACTTAAGAATTATTCTCATTTATGTTTCATTTTATTAGTGACATATACTTCTAGCAATCATTAGATTGGAAGATTGAAGGGAGAATGCTTTGGCGTGTTACAGTACTAAGGTCCATCATAAACAATTAACTTTAACTCTAGTGATAATCTACTACCTTGATAATCCCAAACAAAGCCTTTTTATTTTACTCTGCTTAGGCTCAACAGTTTTAGACAATTATAAAAGACATTTTTATTCTGCTTTGAGTAACTGATTAACGGGATGTAGAAAATGCTTCATCATGGGTGACCCATGAAGTAAACTGAAAGTACTTTCCTCACTTCAGAAAAAGGCTTATTTTAGTTACAAAAAGTGGGTTTTTTCGTTGTTTTTTTATTACACTTGTGTGATTGATAATTTGCACATTCTTTGGGCTACTCCAAATTTGGATTTTGGTTATTGGATCATGTGTGTTGACTACACACATGGGTTTTCACTGGAAAACCCATAATCCTTCCTTTATGTGAACCTGCAGTGTTTCTCCATGGGTTTCAGTAGCACCATCTGATTCTAACAGGTCTGTGAAATATCATGTTTATTCTCAGAAAATGTTTTGGAGGGTTTTTTTTTTCCTTTTTTTAATGCAGTATAGTTGATTACAATATTATATTAGTTTCCGGAGTACAACATAGTGATTCAACATTTTAATAGATTGTGCTCCATTAAAAGTTATTACAAAATAATGGCTATATTCCTGTGTGCTGTACAATATATCCTTGTTGCTTATTCATTTTATACACAATAGTTTGTATCTCTTAATCCCATACCCCAAACTTGTGATCCATCCCCGTCCCTCTCCTCACTGGTAACCACTAGTTTGTTCTCTATATCCGTGAATCTGTTTTTGTTTTGTTATATGCATTCATTTTATTTATTTTTTATATTCCACATATAAAAGAAAACACAGAGATTTTGTCTTTCTCTAATTTCACTAAGCATAATATCTTCTGGGTCCGTCCACATTTTTGCAAATGGCAGAATTTCATTCTTTTTTATGGCTGAGTAGTATATATATTATATATATATCACTGAATAGTATATATATATATATATATATATATATATATATATATATATATATATATCACTTCTTCTTTATCCATTCATCTGTTAATGGACACTTAGGTTGCTTCCATATCTTGGCTATTATAAATAGGGCTGCTATGAACATTGGAGTACATGTATCTTTTCAAATTAGTGTTCTTGGTTTTCTTCAGATATATACCCAGGAGTGGAATTGTTGGATCATGTGGTAGTTCTATTTTTAGATTTTGGAGGAACTTCCATATTATTTTTCATAGTGTCTGCACCAACTTACATTCTGAGCAACAGTGTACTAGGGTTCCATTTTCTCTACGTCCTCACCAATATTTGATATTTGTAGACTTTTTGGTGATAGCCATTTTGAGAGGTGTGAGGTGATATCTTATTGTGGTTTTGATTTTCATTTCTCTGATGATAACCGCTGCTGAGCATTTTTTCATATGCCAGTTGGCCATCTGTATGTCTTCTTTGGAAAACTGTCTCTTCAGGTCTTCTGCCCATTTTTTAATTGCGTTGTTTGGATTTTTAATATAGAGTTGTATGAGCTATTTATATATTTTAGAAAGTAACACCTTCTCAGTCATATTATTAGCAAATATTTTCTCCCATTCCATAGGTTGTCTTTTTGTTTTGTTAGTGGTTTCCATTGATGTGTAAAAAGTTTACATTTAAGTAGATCACATTTATTTATATTTTATTTTGTTTCTTTTGCCTTAAAAGACAGATCCAAAAACATATTGCTACAATTTATCTCAGAGTGTTATGCCTGTGTTCTTTTCTAGGAGTTCTATTGCTTCAGGCCTTACATTTAGATCCTTAACCCATTTTGAGTTTATTTTTGTATGTGGTGTGATAAAGTGTTCTGGTTTCATACTTTTACACTTAGCTGTCCAATTTTCAAAGCAGCACTTATTAAAGAGACTGTCTTTTCTCCCAGAGGTTCATGGGTTTATTTCTGGGCTCTCTATTCTGTTCCACTGATCTATGTGTCTGTTTTTGTATCACTATCATGCTGTTTTGAATACTGTAGCTTTGTAGTATAGTCTGAAGTCAGGGACCAAGATACCTCCAGCTTGGTTCTTTTTTCTCCAGATTGCTTTGTCAATTCAGGGTCTTTTGTGGTTCAATATGACTTTTAGGATTACTTGTTCTAGTTCTGTGAAAAATGTCATTTTCATAGGGATTGCATTAGATCTGTAGATTTCTTTGGGTAGTATGGCCATTTTAACAATATTAATACTTCCAATCCAAGAGCATGAGGTATATTTCCATTTCTTTGTATCATCTTCAGTTTCCTTTTTCAATGTATTATAGTTTTCAGAGTATAGGTGTTTCACCTCCTTGGTTAAGTTATTTCTAGGTATTTTATTCTTTTTGATGCAAATTTAAGTGGGATTGTTTTATTGCTTTCTCTTTTTAATAGTTCACTATTAGTGTATAGAAAAGCAACAGATTTCTGTATATTAATCTTGTATGCTGCAACTTTACTGAATTCATTTATTAGTTCTAATTGATTTTTGGTGGAGACTTTAGGGTTTTCTATGTATATTACCATATCTTCAGCAAACAGTGAGAGTTGTACTTCTTCTCTTACAATTTAGATGTCTTTATTTCTTTTTCTTGTCTCATACTGTGATCAGGACTTCCAGTACTATGTTAAATAGAAGTGGTGAAAGTAGACATCCTTGTCTTTTTCCTAATTTTAGGGGAAAGGCTTTCAGTTTTTCACCAGTGAGCATGATGTTAGCTGTGGGTTTGCCATAAATTGCCTTTATTATGTTGAGATATGTTCCCTCTATATCCTCTTTGGTGAGTTTTTATCATGAATGGATGTTGAATTTTGTCAAATGCTTTTTCTGCATCTATTGAGATGATCATGTGATTTTTATCCTTCCTTTTGTTGTTTTGGTGAATCACACTGATTGATTTGTGAATGCTGAAGCAGCCTTGTATCCCTGGAATAAATCCAACTTGATCATGGTGTATGATCCTTTTTATATATTGTTGAATTTTGTTTACTAATATTTTGTTGAGAATTTTTGCATCTATATTCATCAAATATATTGGCCTGTAAATGTCTGTTTTTGTAGTATCTTAGTCTGGTTTTGGTATCAGGGTAATCGTGGCCTCATAGAAAGAATTTGAGAGTGTTGTGTTCTCTAATTTTTGGAATAGTTTGAGAAGGATAGTTATTAGTTTTTCTTTATATGTTTAGTAGAATTCACCTATGAAGCTGTCCACTTCTGGACTTGTGTTTACTTGAAGTTTTTAATTGCAAATTCAATTTCACTACTGGTAATTGTTCTGTTCAAATTGTCTGTTTATCCTTGTTTCATTCTTGGCAGATGTTGGTCCCCAGAAATTTGCCCATTTTTCCTATGTTGTCCAATTTGTTGGCATATAACTGTTCATACTGTTCTCATGATTTTTTGAATCTCTCTGGTGTTAGTTGTTATTTCTCCTCTTTCACTTCATATTTTGTCTATTTGAGTCCTCATTATTTCTTGGTGAGACAGCTAAAGGTTTATCATTTTTTTTTGTCCTTTCAAAACACCAGCTGTTGGTTTCATTGAGTTTATATTTTTCTTTTAGTGGTCTGTGTTTTATTTATTTCCTCTGTGATCTTTATTATTTTCTTCCTTCTGCTGATTTTGGGCTTTGTTTATTCTTCTTTCTCTAATTCATTTAGGTAGCAGGTTAGGTTGTTTATTTGAGGATTTTTTATATCTTTAGGAAGACCTGTATCACTGTAAACCTCCCTCTTAGTACTGTTTTTGATACATGCCATAAATTTTGAAAAGTTGTGTTTCCATTTTCATTTGTCTTGGCATATTTTCTGATTTCCCCTTTGATTTCTTCATCAAACCATTGTTTTTTTTAGTACCATGTTGTTTGGTCTCCATGTGTTATTTTCTGATTCTTCTTTCTGTAGTTGATTTCTAGTTTCATACCATTTTGTTTGGGAAAAAAAAACACTTTATATATCATAATTTTTTTTTCATCTTTATTGGAGTATAATTGCTTTACAATGCTATGTTAGTTTCAGCTTCACAACAAAATGAATCAGTTATATATATACATATGTTCCCATATCTCTTCCCGCTTGTGTCTCCCTCCCTCCCACCCTCTCTATCCCACCCCTCCAGGCAGTCACAAAGCACCGAGCTGATCTCCCTGTGCTATGCGGCTGCTTCCCACTAGCTATCTATCTTACGTTTGGTAGTGTATATATGTCCATGCCTCTTTATCGCTTTGTCACCGTTTACTCTTCCCCCTCCCCATAGCCTCAAGTCCATTCTCTAGTAAGTCTGTGTCTTTATTCCTATTTCACCCCTAGGTTTTTCATGACATTTTTTTTTCTTAAATTCCATATATATGTGTTAGCATACGGTATTTGTCTCTCTCTTTCTGACTTACTTCACTCTGTATGACAGACTCTAGGTCTATCCACCTCATTACAAATAGCTCAATTTCGTCTCTTTTTATGAGTAATATTCCATTGTATATATGTGCCACATCTTCTTTATCCATTCATCCGATGATGGACACTTAGGTTGTTTCCATCTCTGGGCTATTGTAAATAGAGCTGCAATGAACATTTTGGTACATGACTCTTTTGAAATTATGGTTTTCTCAGGGTATATGCCCAGTAGTGGGATTGCTGGGTCATATGGTAGTTCAATTTGTAGCTTTTTAAGGAACCTCCATACTGTTCTCCACAGTGGCTGTATCAATTTACATTCCCACCAACAGTGTAAGAGGGTTCCCATTTCTCCACACCCTCTCCAGCATTTATTGTTTCTAGATTTTTTGATGATGGTCATTCTGACTGGTGTGAGATGATATCTCATTGTAGTTTTGATTTGCATTTCTCTAATGATTAGTGATGTTGAGCATTCTTTCATGTGTTTGTTGGCACTCTGTATATCTTCTTTGGAGAAATGTCTCTTTAGGTCTTCTGCCCATTTTTGGATTGGGTTGTTTGTTTTTTTGTTATTGAGCTGCATGAGCTGCTTATAAATTTTGGAGATTAATCCTTTGTCAGTTGCTTCATTTGCAAATATTTTCTCCCATTCTGAGGGTTGTCTTTTGGTCTTCTTTATGGTTTCTTTTGCTGCGCAAAAGCTTTGAAGTTTCATTAGGTCCCATTTGTTTAATTTTGTTTTTATTTCCATTTCTCTAGGAGGTGGGTCAAAAAGGACCTTGCTGTGATTTATGTCATAGAGTGTTCTGCCTATGTTTTCCTCTAAGAGTTTGATAGTTTCTGGCCTTACATTTAGGTTTTTATTCCATTTTGAGCTTATTTTTGTGTATGGTGTTAGGGAGTGATCTAATCTCATACTTTTACATGTAGCTGTCCAGTTTTCCCAGCACCACTTATTGAAGAGGCTGTCCTTTCTCCACTGTACATTTCTGCCTCCTTTGTCAAAGATAAGGTGACCATATGTGCGTGGGTTTACCTCTGGGCTTTCTATCCTGTTCCATTGATCTATATTTCTGTTTTTGTGCCAGTACCATACTGTCTTGATTACTGTAGTTTTGTAGTATAGTCTGAAGTCAGGAAGCCTGATTCCTCCAGCTCCATTTTTCGTTCTCAAGATTACTTTGGCTATTCAGGGTCTTTTGTGTTTCCATACAAATTGTGAAATTTTTTGTTCTAGTTCTGTGAAAAATGCCAGTGGTAGTTTGATAGGGATTGCATTGAATCTGTAGATTGCTTTGGGTAGTAGAGTCATTTTCACAATGTTGATTCTTCCAATCCAAGAACATGGTATATCTCTCCATCTATTTGTATCATCTTTAATTTATTTCATAAGTGTCTTATAATTTTCTGCATACAGGTCTTTTGTCTCCTTAGGTAGGTTTATTCCTAGGTATTTTATTCTTTTTGTTGCAATGGTAAATGGCAGTGTTTTCTTGATTTCACTTTCAGATTTTTCATCCTTAGTGTATAGGAATGCCAGAGATTTCTGTGCATTAATTTTGTATCCTGCTACTTTACCAAATTCATTGATTAGCTCTAGTAGTTTTCTGGTAGCATCTTTAGGATTCTCTATGTATAGTATCATGTCATCTGCAAACAGTGACAGCTTTCCTTCTTCTTTTCCAATTTGGATTCCTTTTATTTCCTTTTCTTCTCTGATTGCTGTGGCTAAAACTTCCAAAACTATGTTGAATAAGAGTGGTGAGAGTGGGTAACCTTGTCTTCTTCCTGATCTTAGTGGAAATGCTTTCAGTTTTTCACCATTGAGGACGATGTTGGCTGTGGGTTTGTCATATATGGCCTTTATTATGTTGAGGAAAGTTCCCTCTATGCCTACTTTCTGCAGGGTTTTTATCATAAATGGGTGTTGAATTTTGTCAAAAGCTTTCTCTGCATCTATTGAGATGATCATATGGTTTTTCTCCTTCAATTTATTAATATGGTGTATCACGTTGATTGATTTGCGTATATTGAAGAATCCTTACATTCCTGGAATAAACCCCACTTGATCATGGTGTATGATCCGTTTAATGTGCTGTTGGATTCTGTTTGCTAGTATTTTGTTGAGGATCTTTGCATCTATGTTCATCAATGATATTGGCCTGTAGTTTTCTTTCTTTGTGACATCCTTGTCTGGTTTTGGTATCAAGGTGATGGTGGCTTCGTAGAATGAGTTGGGGAGTGTTCCTCCCTCTGCTATATTTTGGAAGAGTCTGAGAAGGATAGGTGATAGCTCTTCTCTAAATGTTTGATAGAATTTGCCTGTGAAGCCATCTGGTCCTGGGCTTTAGCTTGTTGGAAGATTTTTAATCACAGTTTCAATTTCAGTGCTTGTGATTGGTCTGTTCATATTTTCTATTTCTTCCTGATTCAGTCTTGGCAGGTTGTGCATTTCTAAGAATTTGTCCATTTCTTCCAGGTGGTCCATTTTATTGGCATAGAGTTGCTTGTAGTAATCTCTCATGATCTTTTGTATTTCTGCAGTGTCAGTTGTTACTTCTTCTTTTTCATTTCTAATTCTATTGATTTGAGTCTTCTCCCTTTTTTTCTTGATGAGTCTGGCTAATGGTTTATCATTTTGTTTATCCTTTCAAAGAACCAGCTTTTAGTTTTATTGATCTTTGCTATCGTTTCCTTCATTTCTTTTTCATTTATTTCTGATCTGATTTTTATGATTTCTTTCCTCCTGCTAACTTTGGGGTTTTTTTGTTCTTCTTTCTCTAATTGCTTTAGGTGCAAGGTTAGGTTGTTTATTCGAGATGTTTCCTGTTTCTTAAGGTAAGATTGTATTGCTATAAACTTCCCTCTTAGAACTGCTTTTGCTGCATCCCATAGATTTTGAGTCGTCTTGTCTCCATTGTCATTTGTTCTAGGTATTTTTTGATTTCCTCTTTGATTTCTTCAGTGATCACTTCGTTATTAAGTAGTGTATTGTTTAGCCTCCATGTGTTTGTATTTTTTACAGATCTTCTCCTGTAATTGATATCGAATCTCATAGCGTTGTGGTCGGAAAAGATACTTGATACAATTTCAATTTTCTTAAATTTACCAAGGCTTGATTTGTGACCCAAGATATGATCTATCCTGGAGAATGTTCTATGAGCACTTGAGAAAAATGTGTATTCTGTTGTTTTTGGATGGAATGTCCTATAAATATCAATTAACTCCATCTTGTTTAATGTATCATTTAAAGCTTGTGTTTCCTTATTTATTTTCATTTTGGATGATCTGTCCATTGGTGAAAGTGGGGTGTTAAAGTCCCCTACTATGAATGTGTTACTGTCGATTTCCCCTTTTATGGTTGTCAGTATTTGCCTTATGTATTGAGGTGCACCTATGTTGGGTGCATAAATATTTACAATTGTTATATCTTCCTCTTGGATCGATCCCTTGATCATTATGTAGTGTCCTTCTTTGTCTCTTCTAATAGTCTTTGTTTTAAAGTCTATTTTGTCTGATATGAGAATTGCTACTCCAGCTTTCTTTTGGTTTCCATTTGCATGAAATACCTTTTTCCATCCCCTTACTTTCAGTCTGTATGTGTCTCTAGGTCTGAAGTGGGTCTCTTGTAGACAGCAAATATATGGGTCTTGTTTTTGTATCCATTCAGCCAATCTGTGTCTTTTGGTGGGAGCATTTAGTCCATTTACATTTAAGGTAGTTATCGATATGTGTGTTCCCATTCCCATTTTCTTAATTGTTTTGGGTTTGTTATTGTAGGTCTTTTCCTTCTTTTGTGTTTATTGCCTAGAGAAGTTCCTTTAGCAGTTGTTGTAGAGCTGGTTTGGTGGTGCTGAACTCTCTCAGCTTTTGCTTGTCTGTAAAGGTTTTAATTTCTCCATCAAATCTGAATGAGAGCCTTGCTGGGTAGAGTAATCTTGGTTGCAGGTTTTTCTCCTTCAACACTTTCAATATATCCTGCCACTCCCTTCTGGCTTGCAGAGTTTCTGCTGAAAGATCAGCTGTTAACCTTATGGGGATTCTCTTGTGTGTTATTTGTTGTTTTTCCCTTGCTGCTTTTAATATGTTTTCTTTGTATTTAATTTTTGACAGTTTGATTAATATGTGTCTTGGCGTATTTCTCCTTGGATTTATCCTGTATGGGACTCTCTGTGCTTCCTGGACTTGATTAACTATTTCCTTTCCCATATTAGGGAAGTTTTCAACTATAATCTCTTCAAATATTTTCTCAGTCCCTTTCTTTTTCTCTTCTTCTTCTGGAACCCCTATAATTCGAACGTTGGTGCGTTTAATGTTGTCCCAGAGGTCTCTGAGACTGTCCTCAGTTCTTTTCATTCTTTTTTCTTTATTCTGCTCTGCAGTAGTTATTTCCACTATTTTATCTTCCAGGTCACTTATCCGTTCTTCTGCCTCAGTTATTCTGCTATTGATCCCATCTAGAGTACTTTTAATTTCATTTATTGTGTTGTTCATCGTTCCTTGTTTCATCTTTAGTTCTTCTAGGTCCTTGTTAACTGATTCTTGCATTTTGTCCATTCTATTGTCCATTCTATCTCCAAGATTTCGGATCAACCTTACTATCATTATTCTGAATTCTTTTTCAGGTAGACTGCCTATTTCCTCTTCATTTGTTAGGTCTGGTGGGTTTTTATCTTGCTCCTTCATCTGCGGTGTGTTTTTCTGTCTTTTCATTTTGCTTATCTTACTGTGTTTGGGGTCTCCTTTTTTGCAGACTGAAAGTTCGTAGTTCCTGTTGTTTTTTGTGTCTGTCCCCAGTGGCTAAGGTTGGTTCAGTGGGTTGTGTAGGCTTCCTGGCGGAGGGTACTAGTGCCTGTGTTCTGGTGGATGAGGCTGGATCTTGTCTTTCTGGTGGGCAGGTCCACGTCTGGTGGTGTGTTTTGGGGTGTCTGTAGACTTATTATGATTTTGGGCAGCCTCTCTGCTAATGGGTGGGGTTGTGTTCCTGTCTTGCTAGTTGTTTGGCATAGGATGTCCAACACTGTAGCTTGCTGGTCGTTGAGTGAGGCTGGGTGCTGGCGTTGAGATGGAGATCTCTCGGAGATTTTTGCTGTTTGATATTATGTGCAGCTGGGAGGCCTCTTGTGGACCAGTGTCCTGAAGTTGGCTCTCCCACCTCAGAGGCACAGCACTGACTCCTGGCTGCAGCACCAAGAGCCTTTCATCCACAGGGCTCCTTAATTTGGGATGATTCGTTGTCTATTCAGGTATTCCACAGATGCAGGGTATATCAAGTTGATTGTGGAGCTTTAATCTGCTGCTTCTGAGGCTGCTGGGAGAGATTTCCCTTTCTCTTCTTTGTTCTCACAGTTCCCAGGGGCTCAGCTTTGGATTTGGCCCCGCCTGTGCGTGTAGGTCGCCGGAGGGCGTCTGTTCTTTGCTCAGACAGGACGGGGTTAAAGGAGCCACTGATTCGGAGGCTCTGGCTCACTCAGGCCGGGGGGTAGGGAGGGTCACGGAGTGTGGGGCGGGCCTGCGGCGGCAGAGGCCGGTGTGATGTTGCAGCCTGAGGCTTGCCGTACGTTCTCCCGGGGAAGTTGTCCCTGGATTATATATCATAATTTTTATCCACTCAAGTTTGTTGAGACTTGTTTTGTGGCCTAGCATGTGATCTATCCTGGAGAATGTTCCATATGCACTTGAGAAGAATGTGTATTCTGCTGGTTTTGGATGTAAAGTCCTGTACATATGTATTAAGTCCGACTGGTCTATTGTGTCATTTAAGACCACTGTTGCCTTCTTGATTTTCTGCTTGGATGACCATCCAGTGATGTCAGTGGGGTGTTAAAGTCCCCAACTGTAATTGTACTATTATAAATTTCTCCCTGTATGTCTGTTAACATTTGCTTTTTATATTTAGGTGTTCCTATATTGCATACATATATGGTAATGAATGTAATACCCTCTTCTTTTGTTGATCCCTTTATCCTCATATAATGTCTTTCTTCGTCTGTTGTGAAAGTTTCTTATAAAGTCTATTTTGCCTGATATGAGTACTGATACACTTCTTTCGACATTTCTGTTTGCATCTTCTCACTTTCATTGTGTATATTTCTTGACCTCTGATGTGAGTCTCTTGTAAGCAGCATATAGATGTTCTTTTTTTTTTCTCAAATCAGCCACCCAATGCCTTTTGATTAAAGCAATTAGTCTGTTGAAATTTAAATAATTATTGATAAATATGTACTTATTACAATTTTACAACTTGTTTTCTGGTTGTTTTTGTAGGTCTTCTCTTCTTATTAGATTCCTCCTTTGTGGGTTAATGATTTTCTTTAATGGTATGCTTGTGTTCTTTCCTCTATGGTTTTTGTGTATCTATTGTAGGTTTTTGATTTGTGGTTACCATGAGGTTCATATATAATGTCTTATGACTGTATTTACTTGTTTCAAACAGGAAGTTTCTTTTTCTAGAATTTTTTAACCTCTTTATTGCAGTATAATTGCTTTACAATGTTGTGTTAGTTTCTGCTTTATAACAAAGTGAATCAGCTATATGTATACATATATCCCCACATCTCCTCCCTCTTGCGTCTCCCTCCTAATCTCCCTATCTCACCCCACTAGGTGGTCACAAAGCACTGAACTGATCTCCCTGTGCTATGAAGCTTCTTCCCACTAGCTATCTATTTTACATTTGGTAGCATATATATGTCAATGCTACTGTCTCACTTCATCCTAGCTTGTGCTTCCCACTCTCCATGTATCAAGCCCATTCTCTACATATGTGTCTTTATTCCTGTCCTGGCCCTAGGTTCTACAAAACCTTTTTTTTTTTCTTTTAGATTCCATATATATGTGTGAGTGTATGTTATTTGTTTTTCTCTTTCTGACTTACTTCACTCTGTGTAACAGACTCTAGGGCCATCCACCTCACTACAACTAGTTCAATTTCATTTCTTTTTTGAAGTGGCTGAGTGATAGTCCATTATATATATGTGCCACATCTTCTTTATCCATTTATCTGTTGATGGACACTTAGGCTGCTTCCATGCCATGTCCTGGCTATTGAAAATACTGCTGCAATGAGCATTGTGGTACATGTCTCTTTTTGAAGTATGGTTTTCTCATGGTATATACCCAGTAGTGGGATTGCTGGGTCATATGGTAGTTCTATTTTTAGTTTTTTAAGGAACCTCCATACTGTTCTCCATAGTGGCTGTATCGATATGCATTCCCACCAACAGTGCAAGAAGGTTCCATTTTCTCCACACCCTCTCTAGCATTTATGGTGTGTAGATGTTTTTATGATGGCCATTCTGACTGGTGTGAAGTGATACCTCATTGTAGTTTTGATTTGCATTTCTCTAATGATTAGTGATGTTGAGCATCCTTTCACACGTTTGTTGGCAATCTGTATATCTTCTTTGCAGAAAGTCTGTTTAGGTCTTCTGCCCATTTTTGGATTGGGTTCTTTGGGTTTTTTTGATATTGAGCTGCATGTGTTGCTTGTATATTTGGGAGATTAATCCTTTGTCAGTCGCTTAACTTACAAATATTTTCTCCCATTTTGAGGGTTGTCTTTTCTTCTTGTTTATGGTTTCCTGTGTGGTGCAAAAGCTTTTAAGTTTCATTAGGTCCAATTTGTTTATTTTTCTTTTTATTTCCTCTTCTCTAGGAGATGGGTCAAAAAGGATCTTGCTGCGATTTATGTCATAGTGTGTTCTGCCTATGTTTTCCTCTGAGAGTTTTACAGTGTCTGGCCTTACATTTATGTCTTTAATCCATTTTGAGTATATTTTTGTGTATGGTGGTAGAAAGTGTTCTAATTTCATTCTTTTACATGCAGCTGTCCAGTTTTCCCAGCACCACTTATTGAAGAGTCTGTCTTTTCTCCATTATATGTTCTTGCCTCCTTTGTTGTAAATTATGTGCCCATATGTGCGTGGGTATATCTCTGGGCATTCTATCCTGTACTATTGATCTATATTTCTGTTTTTGTGCCAGTACCATACTGTCTTGATTACTGTAGTTTTGTAGTATAGTCTGAAGTCAGGGAGCCTGATTCCTCCAGCTCAGTTTTTCTTTCTCAAGATTGCATTGGCTATTCAGAGTCCTTTGTGTTTCCATACAAATTGTGAAATATTTTGTTCTAGTTCTGTAAAAAATGCCATTGGTAGTTTGATAGGGATTGCATTGAATCTGTAGATTGCTTTGGGTAGTGTAGTCATTTTCACAATGTTGATTTTTCCAATCCAAGGACATGGTATATCTCTCCATCTGTTTGTATCATCTTTAATTTCTTTCATCAGTGTCTTATAGTTTTCTGCATACGGGTCTTTTGTCTCCTTTGGTAGGTTTATTCCTAGGTATTTTATTCTTTTTGTTGCAACAGTAAATGGGAGTGTTTCCTTAATTTCTTTTACAGATTTTTCATCATTAGTGTATAGGTGTGCAAGAGATTTCTGTGCATTTATTTTGTATCCTGCTGCCTTTCCAAATTCATTGATTAGCTCTAGCTGTTTTCTGGTAGTGTCTTTAGGATTCTTTATGTATAGTATCATGTCATCTGCAAACAGTGACAGTTTTACTTCTTTTCTGATTTGGATTCCTTTTGTTTCTTTTTCTTCTTTGATTGCTGTGGCTAAAACTTTGAAAACTATGTTGAATACTAGTGGTGAGAGTGGGCAACCTTATCTTGTTCCTGATCTTAGTGGAAATGGTTTCAGTTTTTCACCATTGAGAGTGATGTTTTCTGTGGGCTTGTCATATATGGCCTTTATTATGTTGAGGTAGCTTCCTTCTATGCCTACATTCTGGGCAGTTTTTAACATAAATGTGTGTTGAATTTTGTTGAAAGCTCTTTCTGCATCTATTGAGATTATCATATGGTTTTTATCCTTCAGTTTGTTAATATGGTGTATCACATTGATTGAATTGTGTATATTGAAGAATCCTTACGTTCCTGGGATAAACCCCACTTGATCATGGTGTATGATCCATTTAATTTGCTGTTGGATTCTGTTTGCTAGTATTTTGTTGAGGATTTTTGCGTCTATGTTTATCAGTGATAATGGCCTGTAGTTTTCTTTTTCTGTGACATCTTTGTCTGGTTTTGGTATCAGGGTGATGGTGGCCTCATACAATGAGTTTGGGAATGTTCCTCGCTCTGCTATATTTTGGAAGAGTTTGAGAAGGATAGGTGTTAGGTCTTCTCTAAATGTTTGATAGAATTCACCTGTGAAGCCATCTGGTCCTGGGCTTTTGTTTGTTGGAAGATTTTTAATCACAGTTTCAATTTCAGTGCTTGTGCTTGGTCACTTTATATTTTCCATTTCTTCATGGTTTAGTCTTGGAAGGTTGGGCTTTACTTAGAATTTGTCCATTTCTTTGTGGTTGTCTATTTTATTGGCATAGAGTTGCTTATAGTAATCTCTCATGATTCTTTGTATTTCAGCAGTGTCAGTTCTTACTTCCCTTTTCTCATTTCTAATTCTGTTGATTTGAGTCTTTTCCCATTTTTTCTTGATGAGTCTGGCTAATGGCTTATGAATTTTGTTTATCTTCTCAAAGAACCAGTTTTCAGTTTTATTGATCTTTGCTATTGTTTCCTTCATTTCTTTTTCATTTATTTCTGATCTTATCTTTATGATTTCTTTCCTCCTGCTAACTTTGGGATTTTTTGTTCTTCTTTCTCTGATTGCTTTAGGTGTAAGTTTAGGTTGTTTATTTCAGATTTTTCTTCTTTCTTGAGAGAGGATTGTACTGCTATAAACTTCCCTCTAAGAACTGAGTTTGCTGCATCTGATAGCTTTTGGATCATCATGTTTTCATTGTCATTTGCCTCTAGGTATTTTTTGATTTCCTTTTTTATTTCAGCAGTGATCTACTTGTTATTTAGTAACATAATATTTAGCCTCCATGTGTTTGTATTTTTTACAGTTTTTTTTTCCTGTAATTGATATATAGTCCCATAGTGTTGTGGTTTAAAAAGATACTTGATACAATTTCAATTTTCTTAAATTTACCAAGTCTTGATTTGTGACCCAAGATATGATCTATCCTGGAGACTGTTCCATGGGCACTAGAGAAGAAAGTGTGTTCTATTGATTTTGGATGGAATGTCTTATAAATATCAATTAAGTCCATCTTGTCTAATGTGTCATTTAAAGCTTGTGTTTTCTTTATTTTTATTTTGGATGATCTGTCCATTGGTGAAAATGGAGTGTTAAAGTCCCCTACTATTATTGTGTTACTGTCGATTTCCCATTTTATGGTTGTTAGAATTTGCCTTATCTATTGAGTTGCTCCTACATTGGGTCCATAAGTATTTACAATTTTTGTATCTTCTTGGTTTGATCCCTTGATCATTATGCAGTGCCTTTCTTTGTCTCTTATAACAGTCTTTATTTTAAAGTCTATTTTGTCTCATATGAGAATTGCTACTCCAGCTTTCTTTTGATTTCCATTTGCATGGAATATCTTTTTTCATCCCCTCACTTTCAGTCTGTATGTGTCCCCAGGTCTAAAGTGGGTCTCTTGTAGACAACGTATATATGGATCTTGTTTTTGTATCTATTCAGCCAGTCTGTGTCTTTTGGTTGGAGCATTTAGTCCATTTACATTTAAGGTAATTATCGATATGTATGTTTCTATTACCATTTTCTTAATTATTTTGTGTTTGTTTTTGTAGGTCTTCTCCTTCTCTTGTATTCCCTGCCTAGAGAAGTTCCTTGAGCATTTGTTGTAAAGCTGGTTTGGTGGTGCTGAATTTCTTAACTTTTGCTTGTCTGTAAAGTTTTAAATTTCTCCATCAAATCTGAATGAGATCCTTGCTGGGTAGATTAATCTTGGTCGTAGTTTTCTCCCTTTCATCAGTTTAAATGTGTCCTGCCACTCCCTTCTGGCCTGCAGAGTTTCTGCTGAAAGTTCAGCTGTTAACCTTATGGGGCTTCCCTTGTATCTTATTTGTTGCTTTTCCCTTGTTGCTTTTAATATTTTTTCTTTGTATTTAATTTTTGATAGTTTGATTAATATGTGTCGTGGTGTGTTTCTCCTTGGATTTATCCTATATGGGACTCTCTGTGCTTCTTGAACTTGATTGACTATTTATTTTTCCATGTTAGGGAAGTTTTCAACTATAATCTCTTCAAATATTTTCTCAGACCCTTTCTTTTTCTCTTCTTCTTCTGGCACCCCTATAATTTGAATGTTGGTGTGTTTAATATTGTCCCAAAGGTCTCTAAGACTGTCCTCAATTTTCATTCCTTTTTCTTTATTCTGCTCTGCAGTTGTTCTTTCCACTATTTTATCTTCCAGGTCACTTATCTGTTCTTCTGCCCCAGTTATTCTGCTATTGATTCCTTCTAGAGAATTTTTAATTTCATTTGTTTTGTTTCTCATCATTGTTTGTTTGCTCTTTATTTCTTGTAGCTCCTTGTAAAACGTTTCTTATATTTTCTCCATTCTATTTCCAAGATTTTGGATCATCATTACTCTCATTTCTCTGAATTCTTTTTCAGGTAGACTGCCTATTTCCTCTTCATTTCTTTGGTCTGGTGAGTTTTTACCTTGCTCCTTCATCTCCTACATATTTCTCTGTCTTCTCATCTTGTTTAACTTACTGTATTTTGGGTCTTCTTTGCACAGGCTGCAGGTTCATAGTTCCCATTGTTTTTGGTGTCTGTCCCCAGTGGATGACATTGGTTCAGTGGCTTGTGTAGGCTTCCCGATGGAGGGGACTGGTGCCCGTGTTCTGGTCAGTGGGACTGAATCTTGTCTTTCTGGTTGGCAGGACTGTGTCTTGTGGTGTGTTTTGGGGTGTCTGTGAACTTATCACTTTAGGCAGGCTCTCTGCTAATGGGTGGGGTTGTTTCTTGGTAGCTGTTTGGCATGGGGCGTCCAGCATTGTAGCTTGCTGGCCATTAGGTGGGGCTGGGCCTTAGCATTGAGATGGAGGCCTCTGGGAGAGCTCTTGATGATTGATATTACATGGGGCCAGTAGATCTCTGATGGTCCAATATCCTGAACTTAGCTCTCCCACCTCAGAGGCTCAGACCTGACACCAGGCTGGAGCACAAAGACCCTGTCAGCCACATGTCTCAGAAGAAAAGGGAGGGGAAAAAAGGAAGAAAAAAATAATAATAAATAATAAAATATTAAAAATTATTAAAATAAATTATTAAAATTAAATAAATAAATAATAATTTAAAGAGAGCAAACATACCAATAAACACATCCACCAATGATAACAAGTGCTAAAAACTATACTAATATAAACAGAAAAATCAGAAACAATTCAGTCACACACAGCAAACCCCACAACTACAGTTGCTCCCAAAGTCTACCGCCTCAATTTTGGGATGATTTGTTGTCTATTCAGGTATTCCACAGATGCAGGGTACATCAAGTTGATTGTGGGGAATTAATCTGCTGCTCCTGAGTCTGTACGGAGAAATTTCCCTTTCTCTTCTTTGCTTGAACAGCTCCTGGGGTTCAGCTTTGATTTTGGCCCAGCCTCTGCATGTAGGTCACCCTCTAGCATCTGTTCTTTGCCCCAACAGGAGGGGGTTAAAGGAGCAGCTGATTAGCAGGCTCTGGCTCACTCTGGCTGGCAAGAGGAAGGGGTATGGTAATCAAATTGGAATGAGGGGCAAGCCTGAGGCAGCAGAGGTCAGCGTGACATTACAACAAACTGAGGTGTGCCGTGTGTTCTCCCGGAGAAGTTGTCCCTGGATCACAGGACCCTGACAGTGGTGGGCTGCACAGGCTCCCAGGAGGGGAGGTGTGGATAGTGACCTGTGCTTACACACAGGCTTCTTGGTGACTGTAGCATTAGCATTTCATTCCTGTCTCTGGGGTTCGTGCTGATAGCCGTGGCTTGTGCCCATCTGTGAAGCTTATTTAGGCAGTGTTCTGAATCTCCTATCCTCGCGCACCCCAGAACAATGGTCTCTTGCCTCTTAGGCATGTCCAGACATTTTCCTGGACTCCCTCCCGGCTGGCTGTGTTGCACTAGCCCCCTTCAGGCTCTGTTCACGCTGCCAGCCCCAGTCCTCTCCCAGGGATCCGACCTCCGAGGCCCGAGCCTCAGCTTCCAGCCCCGCCCGCCCCGGCGGGTGAGCAGACAAGCCTCTCAGGCTGGTGAGTGCTGGTCAGCACCCATCCTCTGTGCAGGAATCTCTCTACTTTGCCCTCCTCACCCCTGTTGCTGCGCTTTCCTCTGTGGCTCCAAAGCTTTCCCCCCACCCCCCTCCAGCTCCATCTCTGCCAGTGAAGGGGCTTCCTAGTGTGTGGAAACTTTTCCTCCTTCATAGCTCCCTCCCAGAAGTGCAAGTCCCATCCCTATTCTTTTGTCTCTGTTTTTTTCTTTTTTCTTTTGCTCTACCCAGGTACGTGGGGAGTTTCTTGCCTTTTGGGAAGTGTGAGGTCTTCTGCCAGCATTCAGTAGGTGTTCTGTAGGAGTTGTTCTACATGTGGTTGTATTTTGGATGTATTTGTGGGGAGGAAGGTGATCTCCACGTCTTACTCCTTGCCATCTTGAAGGTCCCCCTGATCCCCTTCTCTTTCTTCTCCTTCTGGGACCCCTGTAATGCAAATGTTGGTATGCTTAACGTTGTCTCAGAGGTCCCTTAAACTGTTCTTATTTAAAAATATTTTTCTTTTTGCTGTTCTGTTTGGGTGATTTCCATTATTCTATCTTCCAGTTCACTGAAGTGTGCTTCTATATAACTTAGTTTGGTAAGTCCTTCTAGTGTGTTTTTAATTTTAGTTATTGTATTCTTCAGTTCTGATAAGTTATTTTTCATATTTTCTAGTTCCTTGTTAAAATTCTCACTGTGTTTATCTATTCTTTTCCCTAATTCAGTCAGCATTCCTAATGATTTGTACTCTTTATCTGGTCAATTTTAAATGTCTGTTTTATTATTTTTTCAGAGGTTTTCTCCTTATCTTCCAGTTGAAAGTAGTTCCTCTGCCTTTTCATTTTGCTTAACTTTCTCTGTCCCTATGAATTTAGGTGAAAGTGTTACCTAATGCAGTGGTAAATTGGTGTTCTTATATAGGAGCTTTCCTATATAGTCTGCACGTGCCCAGTGGTTTTGGTGGGAGAGTTGAATTTGATGTGAACAAAAGTCACATTTTTCCTTGGTGTGTGCTGGCAGCTATTGCCTTGGTAGGAGATGGGCCTGGATATGGAGGGAAGAGAGCCAGAACAAAGTGTGAAGCAGGGCTTCTCCTGTGCTCAGTGACAAGCACCAACCTATCAGGGGCAGGGTTGAGTCCCAAGTTACTGGAGCAAAAGCCTGGAGGGTCAGGTCTGAGCTGGCTTTGTTCCCTCTAGATGTATCCTCTCCCCTCTCCCAGCACTGGAACTCTCACCCCAGAGGTCCAGCAGCAAGAGGGGCTGGTGTGGTTGCTTGGTGTGGATCTGGACATAGGCTGTGGTGGCCCTGGCCATAGTCAGTGCCCCAGACTGCTTCTGATATGTGGCCTGTGTGAGCGCCAGTAATGGCTACCCCCAACCTGCTGAGATGCTTCTTCAGGTCTCAGTCAACTCTGTGCCTTTTGCTGAGTTCTTTCCTTAGCCAGAGCAGTCCTTCCCCACTGTGGAGCTGCATCAGGAAGCAACGGGGTCCAGAGTGGTTGCTCAGCTCCGTCTGGGTCACATGTCAGGGTGGTCATGGGAAACCGGCCAGATATCCACACCATTTCAATCCACCCTCTCTTCCCTGTTTTGGGAGTAAGCAAACATTTCCACATCCCTCACGTGCAGAGTCCAGGCTCCCCACAGACCTCCTGTTAGTCCCACCTGCCCTCCAACCAGTCTAGGGTACTCATCTTTTCAGAGTTGGACCCCATGCCTGGGGCACTCAATATGTGGCTCAAATTGCTCACTCCCAAGGGAGGATCTCCATCTGTGTAACCTCCATTTTCCTGATTTCCCTCCCAGGAGCACAGGTCCCCAACTGATCTATTTGCTTCCCATCCTACCTGATTACATGGGAATATTTCTTGCAGCCTTGGTTATGCAGGAGCCTTTCTGCTAGATTCAGTGAGAATTGTTCCATATGTAGATGTATTTTTGATGTGTTTGTGGGGGGAGGTGGGTTCCAAGTTTTCCTACTCTGCCATCTCAGTCACTCTGTTGAGAGATTTTTCTTTTTAATAGATCTTTATTGGAGTATAATTGCTTCACAATATCGTGTTAATTTCTCTTGCACAACAAAGCGAATCAGCCATATGCATACACATATCCCCATATCCCCTCCCTCTTGAGCCTCCCTCCCATCCTCCCTATCCCACCCCTCTTGGTCATCGCAAGGCACGAGCCAATCTCCCTGTGCTATGCTGCTCCTTCTTGCCAGCCAACTATTTTGCATTCAGTAGTGTATGTATGTTGATGCTACTCTCACTTCTCCCCAGCTTTGCCCTCCCACCCCATGTCATCAAGTCCATTCTCTATGTCTACCTCTTTATTCCCGCCCTGCAACTAGGTTCATCAGTACCCTTTTTTTCTTTTTTAGATTCCATATATATACGTTGGCATGCAGTATTTGTTTTTCTCTTTCTGACTTACTTCACTCTGTATGACAGACTCTAAATTCATCCACCTCACTACAAATAACTCAATTTCGTTTCTTTTTATGGCTGAGTAATATTCCATTGTATATATGTGCCACATCTTCTTTATCCATTCATCTGTCGATGGACATTTAGATTGGTTCCACGTCCTGGCTATTGTAAATAGTGTTGCAATGAACATTGTGGTGCATGTCTCTCTTTTTTTTTTTTTTTTTTTTTTGTGTGTGGTACGCAGGCCTCTCACTGCTGTGGTCTCTCCCGTTGTGGAGCACAGGCTGCCGAAAGTGTAGGCTCAGTGGCCATGGCTCACAGGCCCAGACGCTCTGTGGCATATGGGATCTTCCTGGACCGGGGCACGAACCTGTGTCCCCTGCATCGGCAGGCGGACTCTCAACCACTGTGCCACCAGGGAAACCCTGCATGTCTCTTTTTGAATTATGGTTTTCTCAGGGTATAGGCCCAGTAGTGGGATTACTGGGTCATATGGTAGTTCTATTTTTAGTTTTTTAAGGAACATCCATGCTGTTTTCCATAGTGGTTGTATCAATTTACATTCACACCAACAGTGTAGGAGGGTTTCCTTTTCACCACACCCTTTCCAGCATTGATTGTTTCTAGCTTTTTTGATAATGGCCATTCTGACCAGTGTGAGGTGACAACTTATTGTAGTTTTGATTTGCATTTCTCTAATAATTAGTGATGTTGAGCATCTTTTCATGTACCTCTTGGCCATCTGTATGTCTTCATTGGTGAAATGTTTATTTAGGCCTTCTGCCCATTTTTTAACTGGATTGTTTTGATTTTGAGCTCCGTGAGCTGTTTGTATATTTTGGAGATTAATCCTTTGTCTGCTGTTTCTTTTGCAAATATTTTCTCCCATTCTGAGGGTTGTCTTCTTGTCTTGTTTTTGATTTCCTTTGCTGTGCAAAAGCTTTTAAGTTTAATTAAATCCCATTTGTTTATTTCATTTTCATTTCTGTTACTCTAGGAGGTGGGTCAAAAAAGATCTTGCTGTGGTTATGTCAAAGAGTGTTTCTCCTGTTTTCCTCTAAAAGTTTTATAATGCCTGGTCTTATATTTAAGTCTCCAATCCATTTGGAGTTTATTTTTATGTTTTGTGTTAGGTAGTGTTCTAATTTCATTCTTTTACATGTAGCTGTCCAATTTTCCCAGCACCACTGATTGAAGAGGCTGGCTTTTCTCCATTGTATGTTCTTTACTCCTTTGTTGTAAATTAGGTGCCCATATGTGCATGGGTTTATCTCTGGGCATTCTATCCTGTACTATTGATGTATATTTTGGTTTTTGTGCCAGTACCATACTGTCTTGATTACTGTAGCTTTGTGGCATAGTTTGAAATCAGGGAGCCTTATTTCTCCAACTCTGTTTTTCTTTCTGAAGATTGTTTTGCCTATTCAGGGTCTTTTGTATTTCCATAGAATTGTAAGATTTTTTTCTTCTAATTCTGTGAAGAATGCCATTGGTAGTTTGATAGGGATTGCATTGAATCTGTAGATTGCTTTGAGTAGTATAGACATTTCCACAACATTGATTCTTCCAATCCAAGAATGTGGTATATTTCTCCACCTGTTTATGTGATCTTTGATGTCTTTCATCAGTGTTTTATAGTTTGCTGAGTACAAGTCTTTTGCCTCCTTAGACAGGTTTATTCCTACATATTTTATTCTTTTCGTTGCAATGGTAAATGGGAGGGTTGCCTTAATTTCTCTTTCTGATTTTTCATTGTTGATGTATAGGAATGCCACACATTTCTGTCCATTAATTTTGTATCCTGCAACATTGCCAAATTCATTGATTAGTCCTAGTAGTTATCTGGTGGCATCTTTAGGATTTTCTGTGTATAACATCATGTCATTGGCAAACAGTGACAGTTTTAATTCTTCTTTTCCAATTTGTATTCCTTTTACTCTTTTTCTTCTCTGATTGCCATGGCTAGGGCTTCCAAAACTATGTTGAATAATAGTGGTGAGAGTGGACATCCTTGTCTTGTTCCTGATTGTAGTGAATGCTTTCAGTTTTTCACCATTGAGTATGATGCTTGCTGTGGGTTTGTTATATATGGCCTTTATTATGTTGAGGTAAGTTCCCTCTATGCCCATTTTCTGGAGAGTTTTTATCATAAATCAATGTGGAATTTTGTCAAAAGCTTTTTCTGCATGTATTGAGATTATCATCTGGTTTTTATTCTTTAATTTCTTAATGTGGTGTATCACATTGATTGATTTGTGTATATTGAAGAATCCTTGCATCCCTGGAATAAATTCCACTTGATCATGGTGTATGATCCTTTTAATGTGCTGTTGGATTCTGTTTGTTAGTATTTTGTTCAGGATTTTTGCATCTATGTTCACCATTGATTATGATCTAAAATTTTCTTTTTTGTGTGATATCTTTTTCTAGTTTTGGTATCAGGGTGAGTGTGGCTTCATAGAAAGAATTTCAGAGTGTTTCTATCTCTGCAATTTTTTGGAAGAGTTTGATATGGATTAGTTAGCTCTTCTCTAAATGTTTGATAGAATTCACCTGTGAAGTCATCTGGTCCTTTATTTTGTTTGTTGGACGATTTTTAATTATGGTTTCAATTTCATTACTTGTGATAGGTCTGTTTATATTTCCTAATTCTTCCTGGTTCAGTCTTGGAGAATTGTACTTTTCTAAGAATTTGCCCATTTCTTTGTGGTTGTCCATTTTATTGGCATATAGTTGTTTGTAGTAGTCTCATATAATCCTTTGTATTTCTGCAGTGTCAGTTGTGATTTCTCCTTTTTCATTTCTAATTTTATTGATTTGCGTCCTTTCCCTTTTTTTTCTTGTTGAGTCTGGCTAAGGGTTTATCAATTTTTTTTACCTTCTCAAAGAATCAGCTTTTAATTTTATTGAAATTTTCTATTGTTTTCTTCATTTCTATTTCACTTATTTCAACTCTGATCTTTATGATTTCTTTCATTCTACTGACTTTGGGTTTTCTTTGTTCTTCTTTCTCTAGTTGTTTTAAGTGTAGGGTTAGATTGTTTGTTTGAGATCTTTCTTGTTTCCTGAGGTGAGATTTAATTGCTATAAACTTCCCTCTTAGAACGGTTTTGGCTGTGTCCCATAGGTTTTGGGTCATCGTGTTTTTCTTGTCAGTTGTTTCTACATATTTTAAATTTTCTTCTTTGATTTCTTCAGTGATCTCTTGGTTATTTAGTAGCACATTGTTTAGCCTCCATATATTTGTGTTTTTTACAGTTTCTTTCCTGTAATTGATATCCACTCTCATATATTGTGGTCAGAAAAGAGGCTTGATACGATTTCAATTTTCTTAAATTTTCCATGGCTTGATTTGTGACCCAAGATGTGATCTACCCTGGAGAATGTTCTATGTACACTTGAGAAGAAAGTGTATTCTGCCACTTTTGGGTAGAATGTTCTGTAAATATCAATTAGGTCTGTCTGGTCTATTGTGTCATTTAAAGCTTGTGTTTCCTTATTTATTTTCTGTTTAGATGAACTGTCCATTGCTGTAGGTGGGTGTTAAAGTCCCCTACTATTATTGTGTTACTGTCAATTTCTCCTTTCACGGTTGTTAGCATTTGCCTTATGTATTGAGGTGTTCCTATGTTGGGTGCATAAACATTTATAATTGTTATATCTTCTTCTTGGATTGATCCTTTGATCATTATGTAGTGTTCCTCCTTATCTCTTGTAACAGTTTATTTTAAAGTCTATTTTATCTGATACTCCAGATTTCTTTTGATTTCCATTTCCATGGAATATCCTTTTACATCCCTTCACTTTCAGTCTGTATGTGTCCCTAGGTCTGAAATGGGTCTCTCTAAGACAGCATATATATGGGCCTTGTTTTTGTATCCATTCAGCCAGTCTGTGTCTTTTGGTTGGGGCAAATCCATTTACATTCAAGGTTATTCTCAATATGTATGTTCACATTACCATTTTCTTAATTGTTTGAGGTTTGTTTTTGTGGGTCTTTTTCTTTTCTTGTGTTTCCCACTTAGAGAAATTTCTTTAGTATTTATTGTAAAGCTGGTTTGGTGGTGCTGAATTCTCTTAGCTTTTGTTTGTCTGAAAAGCTTTTGACTTCTCCATTGAACCTGAATGAGATCCTTGCTAGATAGAGTAATCTTGGTTGTAGGTTTTTCTCTTTCATCACTTTAAGTATATCCTGCCACTCTCTTCTGGCCTGCAGAGTTTCCACTGAAAAATCAGCTGATAATCTTATGGGGATTCCTTTGTATGTTATTTTTTGTTTTTCCCTTGTTACTTTTAATATTTTTTCTTTGATTTTAATTTTTATTAGTTTGATTAATATGTGTCTTTGTGTGTTTTTCCTAGGGTTTATCCTGTATGGGACTCTCTGTGCGTCCTGGACTTGGGTGACTATTTCCTTTCCCATGTTAGGGAAGTTTTCCACTATAATCTCTTCAAATATTTTCTCAGACCCTTTCTTTTTCTCTTCTTCTTCTGGGACCCCTATCATTCAAATGTTGTTGCATTTAGTGTTGTCCCAGATGTCTCTGAATTTGTCTTCAATTCTTTTCATTGTTTATCCTTTATTCTGCTCCCCGGCAGTTATTTCCATCATTTTGTCTTCCACCTCACTTATTCATTCTTCTGCCTCTGTTATTCTGTTATTGATTCCTTCTAGTGTATTTTTACATTTCAGTTATTATGTTGTTCATCTCTGTTTGTTTGTTCTTTAGTTCTTCTAGATCTTTGTTAAACAATTCTTGTATTTTCTCAATCTGTGCTTCCATTCTGTTTCCGAGATTCTGGATCATCTTTACTATCATTACTCTGAATTCTTTTTCAGATAGATTGCCTATTTCCTCTTAATTTATTTGGTCTTAGAGGTGTTACCTTGCTCCTTCATCTGTGACATATTTTTTTGCTGTCTATTTTTTTTCCTTATGCGTGGAATTGTGTTCCTGTTTTACTGGTTGTTTGGCCTGAGGCTTCCAACACTGGAGTTTGTAAGCTATTGGGTAGAGCTGGGTCTTGGTTCTGGGATGCGGACCTCTGTGAGATCTCACTCCAATGAATATTTCCTGGGGTCTGAGGTTCTCTGTTAGTCCAGTGGTTTGGACTTGGAGTTCCCACTGCAGGAGCTTTTGTCCAATCCTGTGCTTGCAATTCGAGATCCCACAAGCCACGTGGGGTGGCAAAAAAAAAAAAAAAAAGAGAACAATAACAAAGTAAAAAATAAAATTTAACTAACAATTTTGTTAGAAAGAATGTAAAAATAAAAATATAGATGAATCAACAACCATAAGGTATGTCAGTACAACAGCAGTAAAAAAGTGGAAGAAGACAAAAAAAAAAAAAAAGGAGGCAGGGAAAAGCCTTGGCTGTGCGAGTGGGGCCTAAGCAAGGGCAAGGTTTGGGTGGTGGGTGGGGCCAATGCTCAGGACCCACAGGGCTGGAAAAGGCCCTGGGGACTGTGGGGGCTGGGGCTTAGGCTCAAGGAGTGGAAGGGGCCCAGGAGTGGCCCCCACCCCTGGTCTCAGAGGGCAGGGACCTCACCTGGGAGCCCAGCAGGCTTCCTGGGCTCGAGTGGGTGGGGCAAACGCCCTCCTCTCCTCTCCTGCTCCTCCAGTCTGGAGTCTGGGAGGGCCCCTCCCACCTGCCTTGAGAGTTTTAATTGCAAGAATTTTCATTGTAACTTCTTAACTATTGATAAACAGTTTTATCAATTCACTTATATCTTATTTGCCTACCTTATAGTTGAAACCAAAAACTATTACAGACTAGACTTTCCATTTCTCTACATTTCAGATTGATTTATTGGAGTTGGAAGTAGGAATAATCACATCTTGACTGAGACTGACACTGGCTTGTTTTATCTCAAAGTTATGTAATTGAATTTAAGTGATTCATCTTCTTTGCTTTTGCTATCTTTATTCCTTCATACCCAGAACATCATCCTCTTTTTATTACTTATATTGGAAGTCATCATTTCATTGACCTCATGGTGTGATTCCTAGAAAATATAAAACGAACTCTCTAGCCTCATCCCGTCACTCCAGAGAGCTTGTTATCACCATCCTTGCTCTTTAGATGAGCAACATACCTGTGTCATTAGGGAAAAATATGTTATACTGTTAGGAACATACACTTTAAGAAAGACCTGCTAGCTCGTAGAAGTTCAGAGCAATTAAACAAAACATTGCTACTATTGGATAACCAACCTTTACCCTCCACATAATAACCAAATAATAAAGCTCCTTTATAGACTCTATTCAAACCGCTCTCCTTAAACTGCTAGACTTGGGGCAAACTGATAAGGACAGAAGTTAATAATCTCAGTAACTTACAGTTATTATAAGAGAACAAAAACAACAAGGCAGAGCTCTTTTTGGAGACAATTTATAAAATAGTTAAGAAAGAAAAGAGACCAATTATGCTTCAAAACCCAACCAACAGACAAACAAATTATAGAAAAAGGCATAAGATTTGTGGTTACCAGAGGTAGAAGTGAGGAGAAGGTGAATTGAATGAAAGTGGTCAAAAGGTACACACTTCCAGTTTATAAGATAAATGAGTTCTAGGGATGTAAAGTACAACGGGACAAATATAATTAACACAGTTGGATGTTATATGTGAAAGTTGTTAAGAGTGCAAATCTCATCACAAGGGAAAACTTTTTTCTATTTATTTAATTTTGTGTCTATATGAGATGGTGGATGTTCACTAAACTTATTGTGGTAATCATTTCATGATGTATGAAAGCAGCATCATTATGCTGTACACCTTAAACTTATACAGTGCCATATGTCAATTATATCTCAAGAAAACTGGAAGAAAAAGAAAAGAAAATAGACTAAGAACAGCTATGTAAAACAGTAACACGTTGGTCATATTGTTATGGGGGGAAAATGCAAACATCCTTTACAGACCTGAAGTTACCTGACTGAAAACTTTTCTTGAGAAGCAATGAAAAAAGAAAGTCTATATTCAAAATATTCAGCATACTTACAGTCATGATTCCAGTAGAGCCCTGGAATTTTTGTTGATACAATTAACCAGAGACATGATTTTAAAACTATTTAGCTTCAAGAAGCGTTATTATTCTTATTGCATAGATTTGTCTTTTAAAATATTAAAATTTAACTGAGTGTCTCATAGAAGTCAATACTTTGGAAAGAAATTACACAACTATATGACAATCTTACGTCATTCAAGCTTCCAAATTGACATTGTTATGTGCATTTTCTAGTATGTTCAATATATGTCCTAGGGGTCAGTATGTTAAATTTTACTGGATAGTCTCTGAGGTCATGCCTGCTTTTCTGTAGTTAGAGTGGTAAGAAATAACTAGTTCTGAATGGCACTTGATGTAATTCTGCCTCAGTGGGTATGTTCAGAGCCCATATGGATCCAACTGCAGAAGCAGTTAAGTTAAATTTATGGTGTTTGTGTCTAAGGTGTCAGGATTCCATGGAATTTGCCATTATCCATTCAGGCTCAATGATCAGTTCTCTAATAATATAAAAGTGTTGTACTTTTTGTCCCTTTGATTATACACATGTTAACAGAAATAAGAATATTAGATGCTTGCATTATCAAAACATGAGTCCTTGTAAATTAAAATTTACCCAGTTCCCAACAAATTAATTTTTTTTTTTTCTGTATGCGGGCCTCTCACTGTTGCAGCCTCTCCCGTCGTGGAGCACAGGCTCCGGATGCGTAGGCTCAGTGGCCATGGCTCACTGGCCCAGCCGCTCCACGGCATGTGGGATCCTCCCAGACCAGGGCACGAACCCGTGTCCCCTGTATCGGCAGGCAGACTCTCAACCACTGTGTCACCAGGGAAGCCCAAATTAAATATTTTATCATGGTCAGAATTAATCATGCCCAAATTCATAATAGTTACTGGTGTTCAGATTTGTAATTGATAAAATTTTTGCTTCTGTTCATAAAACAACTGTAGTCTTCTAAAAGTACTGCAAAAAGCATTAGAAAAACCTTAATTTTCTGAGAAACTACCAATATAATTAAAGATTAATTGGTAAGAAACTAAATGAAGCTTTCTTTTTTGCTTTTCTGTTTTAGACTGTACATTACTTTTTAAAGTTTTCATATATCCACAATTGTGTGTTTTCTCATAAATCCATTATAATTTAAAATGACCTTGTTTCAGCTTTCTTCAGGAGTTTTTTTTTTTCATCCTTTAAAATGTTTGAAAAATTTTTAGAATGTTTTAAATTACATCATAGATTCTATGCAATCTAATCTAGTTCCTAAAGGATAGTTTTGGATTTGTTAATGTATAAACTATCTCTTTTAACTGATAAAGTTTATACAAGTGCCTCTAATATTATTAACAACCCATTATGTCCATTATTGTGAGCTATAAAGTTCAAGAAATATTGCATTATGCCTTTAACGTGCATTCTGAGGACTAATATTTGGAGTAAAATGGCACCACATGTTTTTTATTGTAACCCTTCATCCTCTAAAATGGGAGTTGGCAAAGTGTAGCCTAGAGCCTGTAGGACAAATCCAGACCGATACCTGTTTCAGTAAATAAAGTTTTATTGGAACACAGCCATGCCTATTTGTTTACATATTGTTTATGGCTGCTTTTGTCCTGCAACTGTTGCATTGAGTCATTTTAATGGAAACCATATGGCCCACAAGTCTTAAAATATTTACTATCTGGTCCTTTACAGAAAAGAATTGGCAACTCCTGCCCCAAAAAATTGTTTTCCAGCCTTTTTCATGTCTTGGCACACATAGAAAATAATTATACAGCACATTGGGATAAATGAATGAAATGTTTGCAAGCTGAGTCAGGTTAGGGTGCCCAAGGGTGGAGAGAACTATTAATCTATTAGTTACGGAGAATTTGCAATCATTATTGTTTCAAATACATATTCACCTATAGTGTTTCATCATTCTCTAGAACTCTAAAGAATATTGTTTTCCTATTTTCCTTGTATCATAACCTCTCTTCCTGATTTTCTGCTCTGTTTTTCTTTTTTTTATCTTAGTAATATATTTTGGAAAAAATTTAACCTAACAATTCAGTTCACTATTTTTCTCTTCACTTCTGTCTAATCTGTTGTTTAATTATCCATAGAGTTTTGATTTTAAGTTATTATCATTTTTTCACTCCTAGAGTTTCCATTTGGTAATTTTTTAATCCGTTAGATTACTTTTTAGACTTTCCTAGTTTATGCAGGTATTCTTTATTTTTTTTGCGGTACGCGGGCCTCTCACTGCTGTGGCCTCTGCCGTTGCGGAGCACAGGCTCCGGACGCGCAGGCTCAGCAGCCATGACTCACGGGCCTAGCCGCTCCGTGGCATGTGGGATCTTCCCGGACCGGGGCACGAACCCGTGTCCCCTGCATCGGCAGACGGACTCTCAACCACTGCGCCACCAGGGAAGCCCTATGCAGGTATTTTTAAACATGTTTTATTTATTTTACCTTAGTAAGTGAAGTTTTATAATCAATGGATAATAATTTCTGTATTTGAATTTTTGTGGGTCTGTTCTGCTGTCTTTTGTTTCTCTTAATTCTCACTCATAAGACCTTATTTCCAAGTGTGCCAGATTACGTCATCCTAACTGTCCTTAAAATATTATTTGTGAGGATTCTTTGAGACCTATTATTAAGGTATAATCTTCCAAAGATGATTACTTTTGTCTCTTCTGAGCACTTGGTGATACTACTACCCAGGATTCCAATTCAGTCTTGAGGTTACCTGGGCCATCCAGGTGATGTCAACCCAAGCTGCAAATCTACAGGAGGACTGCATCATTGTCCCAATTTTTCCTCATGTATTCCAGCATTTCTATCAGTATTCACATAGGAGGACTGATCTGAAAAATAACTTATTGCTGGAAATCGGAAATCTAAATCAATATCTTATCACACCTCTAATTCTTGAACTGCTCACCTTATTTGTTGGAAGCACTGCTCTAAAGTACATTCACCTTTGTAAATTCTATGCTTAGCAAAGAGATTTGCAAATAGTTAGTGTGCTGAGTAAATTCATTAATTCATATGACAAATATCTCTTGAGAACCTATTATTTGTTCTGATATTCAAGGTGCCTGACACACATATTAGTGAACAGACAAAAATACCTGACTTATGGAGCTTATATGGGAGGATGGGGGAAGTAAGAGTGATAAGAACATAAATATAATAGATAAATAAATTATATAGTGTGTTAAAAGGTAAAAAATGTCATGGTGGGTTTGATCAAGATAGGAGAGTAGAGAGTGCTATTTAAGTCAGTTGATTTATTTTTATTCATTTGATTGACTTATTCTAAGATTTTTTTATACAATATTTATTTAACAATAAATATTCCCAATGGGCAAGGTATCACTTCAGGATCCATCTCTGGTTCCTCAGGTTTGACCAGAAGCTTTCCTAGGCTACCTAACTAGCTGTTACATTTGGTGGTGAAGTTCCTGATCCTTTCCAGTTACCTTTCATTAAATGTCTGGCTTTCCATCTTCATGTATCCTCTAAAGTCTAAGTGTCTGTCCCTCTGGTCCCACAGTTATCCCAACTATGAAACTAAATTGTGTAATACCTGAGAAGTGGTAGACATAAACTATGAAAGTTAAATATTTTCTGAAATTGAAACAGCTGAAAATTAATAAAAAGAAAACACTAGATAGGCAGAGTCGATTCATTTTCTACTTGCCATTAAAATTCAGAAAGGAAAACTCTCTGACCTTATCCATAGGCATTTCTAAAACCAAAATATTACAAATGATATCTAGATGTATAGTTTTCTACAGTTAATTATTTACTATATGAATAATGATCTGGAAAGTGCAATTTTTTTTTTTTTTTTTTTTTTTTTTTTGCGGTATGTGGGCCTCTCACGGTTGTGGCCTCTCCTGTTGCGGAGCACAGGCTCCGGACGTGCAGGCTCAATGGCCATGGCTCACCGGCCCAGCCGCTCAGCGGCATGTGGGATCTTCCCGGACCGGGGCACGAACCCGTGTCCCCTGCATCGGCAGGCGGACTCTCAACCACTGCACCACCAGGGAAGCCCTGGCAAGTGCAATTTTTGAAGGCATAATATTGCACAGTATTCCTCTTCAAAGTTCAGTGAAAATACTATAGGAAGTAGGGGCTCTCAATTTGTCAGTAAGGCTGCCTACGTGTTTGAGGATATGAAACTGAAAATTAGCTTCAACTTTTTCATCAGTAATATAGAAAACTATGATAATAAAAATAACTCTAACATATTTAAATACTCTAAAATTCAGATTCCTAAAAAGTAAAAATGGGCATAGTATTGCCTATTGCATAGGGAGGTCCTGAAGATCAGCAGGGAATCTGCTCTGACATCCTTGGTCCAGTGACTTTAACATGGCAGAAGTTCAATGAAGTCTGGGCTGTTGGTTACTTGCTGGGATATTCTAACAGGGAAGGATAGATACCCATATTCCCTTGTCTGAACAATGAGCCTAATATATCTGGAAAAGTAATTTTTTTAAGATGTCAGATACCATGAGTAGTATTATAGCATGCAAAGGGAAAAAATAAGCTGGACAAAGTAAAGCCAAGCAATGCTGCGGAAGAGACGCCCCATGCCGTGGAAACTCTCATCAGTGTTTGCACCTGCTCTGCCCCTCACCCACGGGCCTTCCTTCTCCCAGTCATCTTCACAGTGACTGAAGTCAAAGTATTTACTTAAACTGAATGTTTTAAAAAAATTGGGAATTCATCCAACATTTCTCTCCAGTTTATACTGTTCTCAGGAGCCCTGGGCTGATTCCAGGAAACACTTTTGACAGGATTTTTAAAATTAGGTTGTTAAAATATTACTGGATATGGTATTAATGGGAAGAAACAGGAACTGGCTGGTAAGGAAAGGTCCCTGGTGAACCTCTCTAAATTTGCCAGTGTCTGTTGTTCTGTTTCTGAAAAGATCCAGGTTTAAATTGCAGAGAATTGATATTAGATAATTTTAGAGCTCCATTATTTCAGCTGTTTGGATGACTTAGGCTAAAAATTTCCCCTACTTATATAGCCTATAAACAACAGACTGGACATTTTTCTTAATATTTAATTTGCTATTGACTTTTTTTTTAATTTTAAGCCTCAGAACTGTTCATTTGTACCATGGTTAATAATCATTTGACAGCTTCTGTGTTAAATACATTCAATAATTAAAGATAGGTAATGTCATCTCTCCTTAGACCCCATTAACCAAGAAATTCACTATATATTCTTAAATATCTCTTAAAATTTTAATAATATTCTCTTCCAAATTATCTAAAATGTGAATGAACATTAGGAAATGTGAGACCAATGTTTTTTAAAGTTTGATAATAAATCCACAGGTTATAGATTTAACTTTGGGGACCATTGAGGAAAAGCAATAGGATAAGAATGTATGTAGTAGTCATGATTTTCATTAAAAAAGTTAAACTTACTATTTAATCATTTTCATTTGTACTTGAGAGCTATGAATCAAGTAACAACTATAATCACAATATCTTAAAAATGTTATTTGGAGTCAAATTGAGTTCCTATTGCAGATGCAATATTTTGAAAAGATTGAAAACAAAAGAAGTCATTTAGGGCTTCCCTGGTGACGCAGTGGTTGAGAGTCTGCCTGCCGATGCAGGGGACACGGGTTCGTGCCCCGGTCCAGGAAGATACCACATGCCACGGAGCAACTAGGCCCATGAGCCACAATTACTGAGCCTGTGCGTCTGGAGCCTGTGCTCTGCAACAAGAGAGGCCATGATAGTGAGAGGCCCGCGCACCGCGATGAAGAGTGGCCCCCGCTTGCCGCAACTAAAGAAAGCCCTTGCACAGAAACAAAGACCCAACACAGCCATAAATAAATAAATAAGTAAATAAATATAATTAAAAAATATATATATATGTATAAATATGGTCTAGGGACTTCCCTGTGGTGCAATGGTTAAGAATCAGCCTGCCAATGCAGAGGACATGGGTTCAAGCCCTGGTCCAGGAAGATCCCACATGCCGCGGAGCAACTAAGCCTGTGCACCACAAATACTGACCCTGCACTCTAGAGCCCGCGAGCCACAACTACTGAGCCCATGCACTGCAACTACTGAAGCCCGGGTGCTCTAGGGCCTGGGCTCTGCAACAAGAGAAGCCACTGCAGTGAGAAACCCGCACACCGCAACGAAGTGCAACCCCCGCTCACCACAGCTAGGGAAAGCCCACATGCAGCGACAAAGACCAATGCAGCCAAAAAATAAATTAATTAATTGAAAAAAAAGCAAATTTTTTTTTAAATTTCCTTTAAAAAAATATGGTCTATAAAAAGGAAAGTAATTTGGAAATCTATATTGAAATATCAGACTAAAACACTATGTTGTCAATACATAATACACAAAAGATTGTCTAGCCACTCTCTGTGCTTTCTATAAGCAGCTCTTTTCATATGTCCTGTTGTTGTTATGTGACTACTTTTTAATGCTATTTGTAGAACTGAGCTTTAGCAAGAACTAGGTAAGTTTCATTGCCCTGAATTTTCACCAGCTTCATAAGCCAGCGCTGTTCTAAGGTGGGTTGCTCAGTAGGCTAACTCAGAGTGGGTGGCATTGTTCCCTCTCACTAGTTGATGTAGTTGTGATCTTTAAAAGTGTGGTTTGGGCTTCCCTGGTGGTGCAGTGGTTGAGAGTCCGCCTACCGATGCAGGGGACACGGGTTCGTGCCCGGGTCCGGGAGGATTCCACATGCCGCGGAGTACCTGGGCCATGAGCCATGGCCGTTGAGCCTGCGTGTCTGGAGCCTGTGCTCCGCAACGGGAGAGGCCACAACAGTAAGAGGCCCGCGTACCGCATAAAAAAAAAAAAAAAAAAAAAGTGTGGGTCAGTTTACTAGGTTTTATGAAACTGTATTTGAAAATATGGTTAAATACCTGAAACCTGGTGCCAGGTTTTTGTTTGTTTTTTATGGAGAAGGGGAAGAGGGGAAATAGGAGTAGCATTGAAAGAAGTCTTCCAATAGAGTATTTTAAACCATTTCCAGCATCACAGTGGCAGCCACCTGGGAATTGCTATGTGTGGATGCCTGTGTGTTTGAAATATACATGTAACTAAGCAGATTCTGAAGTTATTAACTCAGCAAGGAATGCCCCCCTCCCCCCACCACACACCCAAAAGTGTTCTAGTAACAAGAAAAACTTTGCACACTGCCTAAGCTCTTTTATTAGAAACATAATTGTAATAATGTACCATGAAGTCTCAATAAAGTACTACTTACCAAAGTCCACAACCAGTCAGTTCCTTTTTTGGGAATCATACACATATATGGATGCTTTAAAGTTTGAAACTTGAGCCTACACTGAAACTGAAGTCAGAGAAGAGGCCTAGTCTGCCTCTATATCTGCTGCCTACAGAGGGAATCTCGTTTATTTTCTTTAATCTTTGTCAACTTCAAGTCTCAGGACAAGAGAGCTGAGACTTATCAGGTAGAATTTAACATCACTGTCCTAACTAAATCCATTACCATCCACCTTCTTAAGTTAGAAATGTGGAAAGTAGAATATCTGGTTTCCATACAGCTGTTACATACTGAACTGAGGCTGGGAACATAAAAGAAACTATGTAAAAGGTAGAGGTAGGGAGAATTAGAAAACAGCTTATAGACAACTAGCTTGTGTTTCAGCTAAAAGAAATATAACACCTTTGGAATGGCCTCAGACCGTCCATGAGTCTAGGTCACAAGTGAGCAGCTGTCCTTTGAATAATCACTGTAATTAAAAGGCATTTATGCCTCAGCTCAACGTAGGTCCTATGCTGACAGATCTTTTCGGCTGGCTCTGTGTACAGATCACACGTTGCTGAAGTGTAAGATACCTTTCAAAACTAACGACACGAAAGTACATTTTCTACAGTTTCAGGCACTCAAAACTTATTAGATGGTGTTGCGTGCCACTGGCTTTCTTAAGAGGCCTCCCCTCATCCCCAGGTTTCTGTGAATCCCCTCGCTGTATCACTCCATTTCTGCTTTTTCAGCACCTAGAACAGTTCCTAGGCAGAGTAGGCATTGAATAAATATTTACCAAGTTGAACCTGAAGTATTCAATTTTATAGTAAATTTGTGTAGGTTATTGCCTTGTCCATATAGATATGTTACACAAAAATGGTGAGTTTTATGACATATATAAAGAATAAAATACTTTTTCGGAGTTGATAGGTCATCTAGCTCAATATAGCAATCTATGTGTTTCTGAAAGTTAAAATGTTCTTGTTCTTCTTTTCCCTTCAAGAGAAAAATAAGTTTTTGCCACAGAAAACACAAAGTGATTCAGTGTTCATGGGAGGAATTCATAATTCAGCCCCTTATTTTCACACTGCCTTTCAACAACACCTACGCCACCCAGAATAATAATGCGCTAAGCTGCCGTGGCTGCAAAGTATTTCAATAAAAGAAGGAAATTATTTTCATAATTACTGATAAGTTCTTAATTTGTTCTGCTAAATGGTAAATCAACCACAGCTGGTGAAAGTAACGATTCTTATGTTTTGATATTGCAGGTTTAGAAAAGGAGGCTTACAGTTGTCTTGAAATGCCCGGGAGTGATACTTTCATTTTAAGGAGATAAAGGGTTAATTAGTGGAAATTCTTTGAAGCCCTAAAGGTCAAGCGTTGTATTGCTCTCTGATATTTAAAATGCTCAGTAAAGTCATTTGCAGATTTCTACTATTATTGAAAGTACAGAATAGTATTTCTTTTCATGAATAGTATTATGTCAGCAGGGTAGAAATCAGTTCACACTGTCATTAAACGTGTCAAAAAATATTAACACAGAATATTTATTGAGATGTACCTTGAACTTAGGCATAATCATTAACTTTATAAAGAAAGTAGACTATTTCAATTCTGTCAGATATATGTCAATTAGGTACTCACTAATTGTACATCAAAAGGAATTTTTGTTGAATGAATCAATGAATGAACAGTTACATCATTTTTTTTTTTCTGAACTAGTATCTCCCTTGCAGTATACCTGGGAATATCAGGAACTTTTCCAAGCCTCTATTGTGCGTGTTATGTAAATTAGTGATTTACTGACACCCTCCGTCTCCAAACCAGCAGCTTCTCTCCAGCTTGGACTGTGGGATGTTTAGCAGCATCCCGGCCTCTACCCACTAGAGATTGGTAGCACTCCACTCCCCGTTACTTGTGACAAACAAAAATATCTCCAGATGTTGCCAAGTGTCTCCGACGATGATGGGGAGGGGCAGAATCATTTCCGGTTGAGAACCACTGATATCGGAGAACTTTGTTAGAAACACAGATTTTGCCCCAGCTCAGATCTACTGAATCATGAAGCCTTCCCTCAAGAAGCTACAATTAGTGTAGTGGTAAAAACAGAAAAGTAAACATATGGAGACGGTTGACAAACAAAAGACTGCATATAGAGCCCATCAGATTAGGAGACCCAGGGGCAGTCTCTCAGCGGGAGTGATGCCTGAATTATTAAGTAGTCAGGGGAGTGCTGGATGGGTGGGTTGGGAGCAGAGGAAGGAAGTTTTCTAAACAGAGTCAGCAGCATGTGTAAGGGTGTGGAGGGTAGTGTTGGAGCTCCTAGCTTGCTGGCGATGCTTGGAGGCTAAGTACAGGGGGTGGGCGGCCCCAAGAACTATGGATAGTCAGAGCCAGAGAGGCGAGAGCTGTTTTTGCCTTGCTAGGGAGTTCGGACTTTTTCTTCAAAGTTACGGAGAGCCACAAAAATTATTGAAACCAGAGAAATTTGCAAGGAAACATATATTTATTTAAATTTAGATAGTGATGGAGAAAGAAACTGAACCAGAGGGATCAAGGCAACAGGAAGGAAACTTCTTCAGAGGCCCCATAGGAATCCAGGCCAGACAGGAAGGAGTTTGGACAGTGGAAGGGAATGAAGAGGTGTGGACAGGTCAGAGGAGTGTCTGTGACTGAAAACCAATGGAACTTGGTGACCAGCTGGACCCGGGGCAGAGGGAGGGAGAGCAGTGGAAGACGACTCTAAGGGCCGAAGCAGAGGGTCTATGCCTCACCTTCTCTCTGTGGACACTTATTCTATTGCAGAGGGAAACGTAATTGATATATTTCCCTAGACATCAAGATTGATGATTCCCTCATGCTCTGACCTAAAAATTATTGAAATGATTAAAGATGAAAATTCTTCTTTTTAAAACGATTCCCTTATTAGTTGCCACTGTGTTTACTAACAGACATGCTGGTACTGATGTTTCTTAGTTCAGACTACTTTCTGATTGAGCACAAACGGTAGACTAACCCACAAACTCTAATTAATGTTGGCCGTTTGGATGCATACATCCAAGTTCAACTGGCACCCAGAACAGGAGAGATTGAATTATTCAGCAGATGTTGAAAGCCATGTGGCATTCTGTGTTTATAATGTGGTCGCCAGATGTTGGCTTTCATTATTCCACCAAATATACTTTTTTTCTGATATATCATTCACATATTCATGGTTGACTATCTGTATAGAACATAAGATTAAAGTTTCTTTTTAATTGAATGGCTTATGTACATTGAAAAAAATCTAAATTTCTAGTCAGATAATGTGGCTTGGATACCCACCCACTTGTAGAGAGACCACCAATGCCTAGATCACTCCTATGTGAGGCAGAAAACTTATTTAGAGAACTTCAAGATGTATACATCAGCACACTTTTAGGAGTGCTTACGATAATGCAGATCACAAGCTACCTCTGACTTGAGCTACACGAAGCTAACCAAAGATACAGGTCTCTTAGAAGGCATCAGCGCAGCCTTTATGCTTCAGGCCTTTGTCAAGCATGGGGATGTTTCATAACTCACTCCCTCTTGTATGCCTTTGTTCTAATTAGCCCAAGTCAGAATAAATAAACCCCGTGTTTTTGAATGGCCTGTGATTTTCTGCAGGCTACTTTTCACATATGGCACTCGCCGTGTTCTAGCAGTCAAGAAAATCTGGATTAAATGCCAAGAACAAGCAGAAGAAGAGTAGATTTACTGAATTGGTTTTGCAATTTCTAATTTGAAAAAATAGCCATAAGAATGGGAAATTTTGATCATAGAAGGCTTTCAGCAAAGAGTTCTGAAGTGGATTTTGTGAAGGTTGAGTGCAGCCTTGCAGAAGCACAGGGGACAGGTCCTTGGGAGGCATGGCTGACAGCAGCTTAGACATAGAGGGGGTGGTCAGTAAGTTTGTTCAAAGGCACAACCAACATATTTAGTTAGTGAAAATAATGGTAATTAGGATGATAAGGTAGGGGAGACTGGTGAGGAAATTTAAAGTCCAAGCTAAGAAGGTTGAGTTTAGCAGTAAGATTTTTATTTTACCTAAATGTTTTAATAGCTTTGACTGGCAGAAAGTGTCATGCTGTAGTATTGTTTTTACTTTTTAGTTCATGTATTCTGGGCATATGAAAGACATTTATTTACCTTGCAAAGTAATCACAAAGTGATTCCTAGAACCTGGCAAACAGAGATGCCTATTGCAATTTATTACTTCAGTATTTCAAAAACCTGGGATGGTACACACACACACACACACACACACACACACACACACACACACACATACACACACACACTTGTTTGTACTGTTACATTGCATATTGTTTTTTTTTCTTTTCTATATGTCCCATATGACCCTAGTTCAGATGATTTCTTTTTTAATATTGAGTAGACATAGAGCAGATATAAATAATGAACAATAATCCAAAATAAAGATTGCGGCACCTAGAACACCTCTAATGACAATTAAAAATCAACACTTGTATTCATTGTTTTGTCTCAGATTTTTCTGTGATTGACTTTGCACTTTTTAGTGGAGTTTTCCATTTCTTTCTGGAATTTTAAAGACTCCATTTGAAATGTTTCTAATATGACAAAGTCTGGAAAGTCCCATTAGGTCATAAATGAATATTTTAGCCTTCCTAATATTTCATTGCAAACTGCTATCATCAGAAGTTTAAAATTTAAGTAATCATTTTTATGTGCTGATGCCTTGCATCTGGATGTAAAACCAAGTCAAGTTCCAAAGCTCAGTGAGCTTGCTTTGATTGACGATGATTGTCTCCTGCTCAAGAAAGAGGAGGATCTCTTCTTTTCCTTGGTCATCACCCATTAAATCATCATCTATTCTGTGCATCTATACGCACATGCGGATTTCCCCCGAGCGTAAGAGGAACATTCACAATTATGTCAACTATTTGATGCCGCTAAAATATTTATAAGTTTTTATTAAAAAAACTCTGAATGTTAGCTCTCCCACTGCCTTAAGTACTTAAACTCTCAGCTTTTTAACTTAAAATCTGATATTGTCCTAAGCCCAAGCCGTATAATTTTGCTTATTGTTTGTGCTTTTTTCTTTGTAAAAACCTTGCTCTGGTCATTTCTACGCATATGACTGTGCTCTGATAGCTGCTACCCAGTTTTAAAAGTCACTGGTACACTCTGTTCAAACACGTTAAGTCTCATCTTTGCCACAGAAAAGAACAATACCTTTCTGATCTCCGTAAGAGCCTCATTTCATCTTAGGGAGCTGGTCAGGGACCCAGAGGTTCTGTTCTGTGTTTTAACCACACTACACACTGCATTTCAAGTGACATGTTTAGTGAAATGCAAGGTCTCTCAGGAGTCCAAATGGAATTTACGTTGCGTCTGAAAGAAAGAGAAATCTCATTCTCTCTGTGAGTTAGCCGTTTGAATTTTTGCCGTATATAAATACTAGAAGGGGACCCTGATGTCCTCTTATATTAGACTAAAAGAGGACACTAAGAAAGCGATTTCACTTTAAAAGCTATAGCTAGTAAAGAGAGGTAAATATTACATTCTGTTTCCTTTTATCTTTGAGAATGTTCAATAATTTTTAAAGGGAGGTCATGTGGATGCCACTTACCACATCATGAGATTAGAATATCTATGATTCAGATTAAGTTCTACAGGGTGGCCAGATTAGTAAGAATAATACAGATGATGCTATGGATTTAAACATTTCAAATGAATGACAATATTACTCAATGAACAGCTTTAGATTAAATGATTTTACTTAAAGAATGTATTATTTTAAATAACTGCTAGGTCACGGATGAAATAACTAATCTTTTGCTGAAAACACGTTGCTTTTTTTGTAATTCCTGGAATTGTTCAATGAGAAGCATTTCCTGCAGAGCCCAATGTAATATTCCTAACTGGTCATGTCTATGTGCTTGAAACAGTTTGTCTCTGAGGTATAAGTATATACCTTATGGGCTGCTGCAGATACTGGAAAAATCTAGATATACCAAGCACTTTGGAAGGGTTTCCCAGAATAATACACAAATATATTCAACATAGCTAAAAATTATAGTCTTCCCTCCAAAGATCCTAGGAAACAGATAAAAACCTTTAAACATTAATGAGTTATTTCATTCAATAAATGAAATAGTTGTAGTAATCGATATGAAAAGAAAAAGTAAAAGTATAATTATGTTAGCATTAAAACCAGATATTCTGTGGCCTCATTTACACAGTTGGATTTAGATCATTTAGGTAAAATAGGTTATTTTCTTGAATTATCCATTGAATGATTTCTGACTTGAATAAACTGCCTCCACTTTATCAGTTCTTTCCCCCGACTCCTTTATTGTATTCTCTGTTCTTCACCCACATGCACACACAAGTATAACTTTAATTGAAGAAGGAGGGCCTCTTATCTGAGTTTTACTACTTTGAGTACTGGAATCATGACGAAAATGCACTACCAAGTTCAAGTGTTACTAATTTGGGACCCTAGGAAAACACAAGACTTTTTTGAGAATGAGTGAAGCACACCATGAGATTCATACTCATACTTATTAGGTATTAACTTGGGATGTTATTGGTTCCCAAGAAATGACTGTTAACTTATTTTACGAGAATAACCCAAATAAAACTGATGTTATTATGAACATTAAGAAAGGACATTTTTTCACATAAAACAATAACTTTAAAATGTTAATGGAAAAAAAGAAGTACATTTACTTAGGACAAAAAGTCACTATGTTGTCCTATATTTTTCTCATTTTATCTCATTTCAATGAAAACTTTATTAGTACCAGTGCACTCTCCGAGCACCAATTTTGGGGGAATCTTTAATTAACTTAATTTTAATTTCCTACATCTATAAACATATGGTGTGCAGGTTTGATATCAGCATCATGTTCCTTCCGGGGGTTCACAGCTGAGGGTGACCGTCCCCAGCAGACATCCAGTGATGTCACACAGGGATGGGGGTCCACTGGCATCTAGTAGGTAGAGAACAGGAATGCTGTTAAATACCCTGCAATTCACAGGACAGTCCCCTGCAATGAAGAATTATCTAGTCCATAATGCAATAATGATGGGGCTCCGAACCCTTGTGTTTCAGGAACGCCTGCCATATTGCTGTTAGCAGAAAGTCTCTCTTCTTTGCTTATGTGTTAGCACAAAGTTTGTAAGTAAAACTTTCATCCTTAGTATCCAAGGGAAGGCCCTGCTTCCAATCTGTTTCCCAAAAGGGTGGCCTTCCTCACTTTTCACTTTGCTATACTTTCTACCACCTAGGTGCCCATTCATTAATTCTCCCCCAAATATATACACTCTGAACATGTGTGTGTTTACCAGATGGGGAACTGAGATGAAAATAGATTTCCTTCATTCTCACAAGGCAGAAACGTGGTCTTCGGCACCATTCAATGCAAGGTCGTACATTGGGTGAGACCGTCCAAGGGCCAATTCTGCTTAAGCATTCCTCGCCCAGTATCATGCAAGCTGAACTAAGTAAATCATCACCCACAGAGATCTATCTACACATGGAATATGGAATAGTTTTCAGTCCTTTGTTTCTTTGTGTGAATATTTGTGGCTCTTGCATTAATATACATAAAGAACAAGATAGGAAAATGTGGAGTCATTCCAAATGTAGAAAATACTTTTAAAGTCAATTTTATAAACCTTATTATTAGATTTAGACACATAAGTCATGTATACATGAACAAATTAAGGAGTATTTCCTATAAAAAAATAAACTACTGGCCTCCCTCTAGATATTATTTTAACTTTTATTAGAAATACCCATTTGCAGAGGAATATGTGTGAAAGAATTTCCCTCCACTGTGATGCAGAATTCTCTGTAAATCATTCTGTTTACATCTATAATTCTTAAATGTATCTCATATGTTAACGTTTTCCTTCAATCTTCCTTACTGTTTGGTTTTTATTGCTCTTGTCCTTTGTATTCTGTGAAAAACACATACTATTCATTATTCACCTGGAAGGCTGTAACTAGATGTAGAGTAACTGAAATATAAAAACCAAAAAATAAATTTGTTCCAATCCATAAAATGTTCACCGGGAAAATAGTGTCTTCAGAATCAATCCTAAAAAGTTATTTTTATACTGAGGCACGGATAACCTCCAACAAATACCGTGTATTTTTTGCTTCTGCTTATTCTGTTGTACAATTGAGAGGTATATCCAATTTACTGCAGTGTATATCATGTTCTTTATACTCAGAGTGATAACCAGAGAAACAATGTTATTCACAGCTACGAATTTCAGCATCTAGCATAACAGATGAAAAATGCCTGCTTCTCTAAACTAATATTTTTTGTGTGTGACTTAGATCCCTAAGAAAAGTTGCTTTGGTTTTAAGAAAGAGAAAAGGAAAGCAAAAACTAAATTCTCCCGTTTTTTAATAACTGGGGAGCTTTTACTCAAGTAAAACAGTTGCCTTTCCCCTAAATTAAATGCGTTGGGGCGTATGGGCCAGTGGGAACATAAAGAGACCTCTCCTTGATCACACATTGGCTTCTAGTTTCAAATAAGATAAGACCCTTATACTATTCCAGCTGCTAGAACTTTTTCAAAAGATAACTTAAAAAATGGGTATCATAATTTCAGAAAGACAATTACTGTTAAATTTTGGCCTTGTAAAACAAGACTTTAAGGTCAATTTCCTTATCAGAAAAAGTGTAGATTTAATGAAAGAAAAGAAAAAAAAGAAGGGAGAGAGAGAGGGAAGGAGAAGGAGGCTGGTGAAGTCCCAGCTGCAGATCTGGACAAGCATCCCCAGACACATGGCAAGATCCGGACAGGAGAGAAAGCATTTTCTAACTTTAAAAATGAGATTTCATGCTCTACGTTGTTCCCCAGATTAAGGGCAACTTGGATCTGATCACTATTAACAACTCCCCTCAAGGGATCTACAATGCTTACACGGTGAAGAATAGTTTAAATGAATAGTTTGGTTCCCTGTGGGTTAATACCAGGAGTATAGATTGTTGTTCTTTAAAGCTCTACAATACAGCAAAATTAAATTTTGTGTAGAATATTTCTTAAAACGATTTTATTTCCTTGTTTTGACTTAGAAGTTTTGAGAGAGCTGAAGATCATTAGGGCTATAAGTGCAAATATCAGATAGTCAGTATCATGTATGTGTGCTACACAGCAAAGGGCTGAAGAGTAAAATATAGGAATCAGAGGTGAATTGGCACTGAACTGTTGGGGTTTTCACACTGTTTATATCTTTCTTACACAAGTAGACTATGAAAGAATAGACTTGAACTTCCATTTACCATTCTTATGAGAAACATTTATATGGTACTTCCTAGGTGCAGGGTACTGTTCCAAATTTTTTTAAGATACAAATATGTTTAATCTCATGAAGCCATATAAGACAGTATCATCCCCATTTATACAAGAGAAAATGAAGCACAGAGAATTTAAAAATGTGTCCAATATCACTAAGCTAGTGAGGGTAGAATTGGATTCGAACCTAGACAGTCTACTCCAGTGTGAATACTATATTTTCTCCTGATATAATGTTAAGACTCTCCATCTTAAAAACACTTAATACAAAGTTTGCACAGTCAGTCAGCTTGAAGCCTTCACATTAGAATCATTTAATATGCTGTAGTGAACTATATAAAGTGATCCCAAACAACAGAGATGCATCTGTCCTGAAATTCTTATAAATAGGGTTAAGTCAGTATGGTGAGTAACTTAGAATAAGCCTGCAAAGATATTTCAAATATGTGTGTTTTTGTACACGTAATGTTTTTCACGTACATCTGAAATTCCTTGCAAGAAACACAAAGTTGTGTCTATAATGTGTTTTAGCCTTTATTTTTCTTAAATTAATTAATTAATTTATTTTTGGCTGCATTGGGTCTACGTTACTGCGTGCAGACTTTCTCTGGTTGCGGCGAGCATTGTGGTGCGCAGACCTCTCACTGCAGTGGCTTCTCTTGTTGTGGAGCACGGGCGCTAGTCACGCGGGCTCAGTAGTTGTGGCACACGGGCTTAGTTGTTCCGCGGCATGTGGGATCTTCCCGGACCAGGGATCTAACCTGTGTCCCCTGCATTGGCAGGCAGATTCTTAACCACTGCGCCACCTGGGGAGTCCCTGTTTTAGCCTTTAAGAAGCAGCTGTCTAAATACATGGCATTAGGAATCAGAGGTCTCTGGCTCTGTGATTGAGGCCGCGTTCCCTGGGCTAACAGGAGCAGAGGTGCTCGTGTCATCATGAGTATAAGGTGATGTTAAGGTACGGATCAGTGAACAGTGGGCCAACAAAGGTCTCCTGGTGGAGCCCAAATGGAAAAGAGAGCTTCAGTAATTTTGCACTGATTATATGGTAGAAAAGAGGCTACCTGGTGCCACGTCTGATTTATGGAATAGATTGGACTTGTAATGAGAGTCCAGATACAGCTGACCTCTTTCAAAGAAACTTGTAACCTTTTTTTGATATACTTCATGTGAGGGCTCTTGAATAAATTATCGCTCTGCAGTTTTTTTATGCTGTAGCTCACTCTTATGTTTAGATTTATTCAGATTTCTCCATAAGAATAGACAACCATAGAATCCAAAGTGTATTCATTTCATTCTTTTATTGTTCTTTACCTCTGGTATTTTTTTGTTTTTAAAAAAAAAGACATTGTGTTATATTGTGTATTCGTTCTCATGACAACAATTCCAACAAGAAAAGTATGCTTGGAATGAATTCATTTCCATGGTATTCTCAAAATGAACATTATAAAGTGCTCAGATGTTGTCCTCAAAACAACTACCAAATAAGAAAAGCTGCTGACCTCTGTAAGGAAGGTGGCATAATCCATATTTGGGCACGTACAGATGAAATTCAGCTATATTGATCTTTACAAGAGTCCAGATGTTTCTGGTATACTGAAATTATGTTTCATTCAGTTGAAAGAAGTAAGTCATAACTATGAAATGGTTACATTATTTACTGGAATGAAATTTACACCATGCCGATGTTTCAAGAGAAGCTAATTTTCGTTAAGCAAAGTAGGCATCAAAAAAACTATTTTCTATAGCTCTGCTTAGATGACTACATTAAGCAGGTTATGTTTATAGATTTAATTATACATGTCATAACTAGAGTGTGCCAGTTGTCAATCAAGTAAAATGTCCTTACCTTCTGTCTCCATAATCATTTTTTCTTAATACATTTGTTAAGGAAAAAAAAGGTCTCATTTAGCAATGAACCTTTAGATATTTATTAATTATGACAGATCTATGACATTTATCCAACTTTTAAAAATCCTTTATGAGCTCCTAAACTTGATTAAAGATGTTTAATTCTTTCCTATAGCTGCCATCCATAGTTCTGTCCTGTAATGAATTGTGAAAATAATGAAGAAGGGTAATTGCATGGATTCTCTTACACTTGCACTCAGAAAAGTTCTCTTTGTCATCTATAGATCCAAGAGAACTTCTGCAAAATACATTTATAATTATAAAGCCGTATCTATTAAGGCAGAAGCATTTGTGTTTAACAATTACCAGGTGGTAACAGTGGGAGAACTTGTATGCAAACTAAATAACAATTGGAACATATCTCAAGGCTTTCCTGGGTCCTGTTATTAATATTTAAATTACACGTGAATATGCCGGGCTCTGGACAATAATATGTTATGAGGTTGAAATTTTTGTTTGTATTCTAGATTCCCTGAAATTTTATATTTTAATTTGTTAAAGGTCTAGGACAGAACACAAATTTCTCTTGTTGTTAATCTTTAGTTTGTGATTTTTTGTTTTTATAAGATTTCTTGCAGCCTTTGATATAATTATCTATAAACATAATAAAATTATTGTGCAAAGAATATTCTGCCCTTTTCTATAATATCATAAAGAAAACATGTGGAAACTCCTAACCAACTACATTTGTGGTAAGGAACCAAGGGATAATATTTAAAACATATTTGTTTCAATAAAAACTTCCCCAGTAGCTCAATAATTCAATATATTGTTTTTTTTTAATCCACACGTTTTCTGGTAATTTACTTTTCTGGAAATTTCTAGGAAAAATTCATAATTAAGTTATTTGTTGCCTGCCTTAAAGAAGTTTAAGCAAATATGTATATTGTTTCATTATTCTTCCATTTTTATCTAAAAAATATCTTTCTTTTAAAATACCTTCTTATTGGGAGAAGCCAAATATCACAACATATGAATTTGCTATGGTTCTGATAACATTTGGAAAATGAACTTGCTTTAGTGCTGTGGTTTATATCAAATGACTTAAGAATTGATCCTTAAGTAAGTGAAGTAGGATGCTAGTCAATACTAATAGTAGTGGTAAATGGAATGGATGTATAGTGGGTATAACTTGTGCACCACCAACTCTAGACTGCAAGAAATGTCTCATCTAAAGCTCGGATCTATGTGTATGTTCCACACCACAGCTGCTAAAATAATCTGACGTTGACTTTACCAGCCTCTTGCCATGAACTAGTTCTCCTTGCCACATGGCAGATTGGTTTGCAGAAAACCACGTACTTTATATACATTTCTCCTTGACTAAAAAGTTGATTTTTTTTCCTAGTTGCTAAAAATACTATGAAATCAATTAATAAATACAGAATGAAGTAAACTTCAGCTAGAGAACCTGGAAATAGTCATATTTAAAAAACAAAGATCACTGTGATCCCATTAAGAAATAGACTTCCAAGAAGACTTCTTATTAACCAGGCTATCTGAACCAAACACAGCTGTAAAAGTTAAATTTTGTGTCAAAAATAGTAATAACCTAAGGACATTATTTTATAACAACGAGCAAACCTTATAATAAATTTGTTACTGTTTTTATGTTCGCTAACATCGTTTATGTTTTACGTTTTGACATTTTTGACATTATTTTGCCAATGTCACCATCATCACCTAGCTGAGGTGCGCCTGCCTCCCCACGCACTTACAGGCATATGGTAGTAAAGAGGCTTAAATTGCATTTAACTGGATGGTGGTGTGCAGAGCCCCACAGGCCAAGGTTGAAGCCGCACTTCTGCCACCTATTACTTTTATCAGGCCTTATTTTACCTGTCCCAACAGCACTAAAAATGTGAGAAAATACATTTGTGTCCCCCCGTCCCTCCCAAGAGAAAGTAAATCACATTTTGAAGAGTATCTAAGTCAGTAAAAGCTTTTGTTCTTCAGTCAACTTATTTCAGTTATATCTTCACGGTCAGATCCCCTTGTTCACCTGGAGAAGTCAATGGATTCAGCAGTTTTCCAGAGGCTTTAATAGTCTTCTATATTGTAAAGCCAGAAAAGGCACATTGCTCAAGGGACTTCTGTTGTAAAGGGTAGTGCTTCTGGGAAAGCACTCGTTGTAAATTATCCATTCATACCTGCAGTACGTGGGAGTGTAAACATGACCGGTGTGCTGGTGGCTGTGGAAGAGAGGAACAGGGTATCTACACAGCTGAAGGAAGTCACGTCGGGATTTAAATGTGCTTAGAGTCCCCGACTAGGGGAGCCGTACGGTGTAGCTGTGGACCCTGCACATGGCCGGGATAAAAACCTTCCTATCAGAAAAAAACAAAATGGAAGCAGTTTTGATCCAAGCACACTAACTCATGCAAACATACATCTGGCCCAACTCTCCAGTCTCTCAAAACTCGTATTACTTCATCCAGGATCTTCGTGCTACGATTATACTTAAATCTGTTCAATAACTATCTTCATCAGAGGATGTCTAAATAAATCCTTGATGTTCTTCGTAAATAGCAAAACAATAGACTATGACCAATCTTTGTTAACCTTCTACAAGAAAATTACACAGTGTGTTTGTGTGCTCTTTTAAGTAGCAAGAACCTTAGATACATTTCTGCTTAGGTCGATGAGCAAAAGAGTTTTAAAAATCCAGCTTTCCTAAAACTGATGTTTCTTTTTTTAAGTACACTGAATGTATATAAAAAGATCACTTTCACACCTGTATTATTTTAATCTACTGCATTAAATATGCATTAGAACCCTTGAAAATTATTCATTTAACAAATATGTATTGTGTCTAATAAGTGTCAAGCATTATTCAGGGTTCTAGGAATAAAAGAGTTTTGCTTCTTATTTAGAACCCTTCTTTGACTGTAGCTTTCTCATTGTGAGAAGTGAACTAAGAGTGTGTGGGTTACCAGCAGTCACAAAATACACTATTTAAAAAATATATATGTATATGTCACAGAGCAAAAAAGCGGGAGCCAAAGAAGAAGGCACCGTCTCGATTGTGTAGACCAAGAAGTAAGTCAGTGGAAAGGACTAAGAATCTTAGCTCCAGGTCACAGAGGCTGTTGGGCCTCCTCCTTTGAGGAGGGACTGTCACTGCCAAACTTGGCCAAGAGATTCCCTGCATTGCCATTCCGATGCCCTGGAGATTGAGTACAGCGAGTGTTGGAAAACCGAGTGTGTACCTAGGCTGTGAGACCAGCCTGGTAATGTATGTGTGGGAAATGAAATCAAATGGACTGGAGTTCTAAGGTCAGCTCCATCTGTAACTGGCGAGAGAGATGGGAGATTGGGATAAGGGCAGGGATAGCAAAGACAAGATCCTAGGAAAGAGGAGAATGGAGTGGAGATCAGAGTTCAGTTTAGGCGAATCCAAGGCCTTTCTGAGGACAGAAAATCAAACTGAGGTCTGATGACAGATAAGAGTCAACTGGGGGAGATATCTGGAGGAGTGCTAGAGGACTTCAGGCGGGGAAAGGGTTTGGTGCCCTCGGGGATCTGAAATGCTAGTGATCTTGTGGGGCAGGTGGGCGGGGAAGAAACTGGACCTCATTTGGAGGTAATCACGTAACTTACATATTCTGAGCTGGGAAGCTCAGTAAAGGGCAAATGTGATGGGAGGGGGCAGTGTTGGTCATTACGAAGCAACAGAGAGTGTCTCAGGCGCCTCCAGTTTGGCCATGTTCAAGGGCAATAGAAAGCCACTGGAAGGCATTCAATTAGAGGGTGACCTTATCCCATCTATGCTTTTGTAAAAACTACCCACCACAGTGGCCTGTAAGATTCTGGGATTCCGTTTCTCTTAGCATACACAAAGTGAGAGCCAGTTTGATGACATGTTTTAGCCAAGGTTGGATTTCTTCTGAAACTGTATCTCATTAGTGAAATAAATGGGGAAGAAGTGTCGTTTTGTACTTTAAAGGGGGATGTAGAAGTTCTTTTACTGCTGCCTACTGTTTGGATATGCTTCCAAGATCAGTGACCAAGGGCCAGTGAGAGGTTTAGAATCGATACGGTCTCCCAGCCCCACCCACCCCAGACCCTCTCATTCCTTTGTGCTTCATTATCTGGTTCTGCTAGACATCATGTAACTCAATAAAAGTGATGAATAAAAATAGTAATAATAGGGCTTCCCTGGTGGTGCAGTGGTGGAGAGTCCGCCTGCCGATGCAGGGGACACGGGTTCGTGCCCGGGTCCGGGAGGATCCCACATGCCGCGGAGCGGTTGGGCCCGTGAGCCATGGCCGCTGAGTCTGCACGTCCGGAGCCTGTGCTCTGCAGTGGGAGAGGCCACAACAGTGAGAGGCCCGCGTACCGCAAAAAAAAAAAAAAAAAAAGAATAGTAAAATAGTAATAGGTAATGTTGATTACCAGAAAGCATGCTACGGGGCTTCACATTCATTATCTAACTCAAATTGTGAGGTAGGTGTTATTAGCCTTAACAGAAGAGAAAATGGAGCTTTCCAGGGGTTCAGTGACTTGTCCAACTAGCAAGGGAAGAGTTGGGCTCCATTGCAGATTGTCTGACGGCAGGGCCCCTGCCCCAACTCCCTGTATTGGAGGTGGTGGTCAGTAGCTTGTCAGAGCTCTGTTTTGGTGACTCAGTGGGGTGAGAAGGTGATAAGATTAAATACTGTTTGCTGGCTTTAGTGTAGCAAGTTTAGTTTCTAAGGCCAATTCCCTGCCTGTGCAAACGGTGTTGAGTGATTTCTGCTGTTTTAAGGTGTCATTGTCACTGTTGTTTATAACTAATAACCATGATGCTTTCAAAATGGAAATGGCACAGTGATACTATGATTGCCTTCTTTTTTTTTAAAATTATATGAACTGTTGCTCCTGTTTTTAGGCTGTGGTATTAACTCTGGAATAACTCCCATGTTTAACAATGAGATTAAAACATTCCATGTATTGAGTTAAAAATGGAATAAGACCATATTTGGGACAAAATATCCCTAACAGTAGTGAACGATTTATGATTGCCAAGTCACTCTGTGTTGAAAATGGGAAAAAAATTTCATCATAATTTTCTTTAATTTTATTGACATATAGCTGATTTACAATGTTGTGTTAACTTCTGCTGTACAGCAAAGTGACTCAGTTTTATATATATATATATATATATATATATATATATATATATATATGTATACATATATACACACACACACACACACATTTTCCTCTTCTATATTCTTTTCTATTATGGTTTGTTACAGAATATTGAATATAGTTCCCTGTGCTAAGTAGGACCTTGTTGTTAAGTCATCATACTTTAGAGAGGAAATTGCTATAGAAAGACAGAACTTACTATAAAGAAGTTTAAAAGCATCTTGTCTTGATGAAATCTCATTGATTGTTGTAGAATTTATTTTAATCATGCGTATGTAATCAAGTCCCAAACTTTTCTCTTGGAACCACTTTCATCCTTATCTTTTTTTCCTTTTTCTTATTAAAGTGGTAGAAGATAGGTTGCTTTAAAATTAACAATAAGTTTTAAATCCCATTTATTTTGTAGAATAATACACACCTTATCTAAGGTGGTAAACGATAAACATTTAGTCCCTAACTTTCAGGCTGTTGATAGCACCAGGGGTGTAGAGAGAAAGCAGGAAAATTAACAACCTTCCTCATGTGGATATTTGTTATCATCAGTTTACATACAGTGAACATTTTGAAATCTTGCTCTTCAGCTTCTCAGTGGAATATGCAAGATTAAACTTTGCATTTGTGGGAACATTCAATCTCACAAAAATAGGATACATCTAGGAAATTTTTCTTGAAAATGTGTTATGTTTTTTATCATTATTCAAAATATCAAACGGATTTGGTTCCTTCTTGATGCTTTAGTGTTTCATGAAATAATATTATAGTATAAAGAGACTTTTATCGACAAATAGGATGCTCCCCACACAAACATTATTAGAATCGTATCTCATTTAAGCACATTACAGTCACTTAGGGACCTGCCAGATACACTGGGGTTGAAATATATTAAGTGCTGTTTTGCTGCCCAGCATGTAATCCCATTCCTTCTGGGAAGAATATCACAGTTGTCCTTAGGAGGACCACTCATTTCTCCATATAAAACCATAGGTTTTTGTGTAAGTTTGACCTTATTCCTATCCAAAGCAATGGCTCTAACCTAAATCAAGGTCACCTGATGGATGTGGGGTGGGCACCTGACCTAGGGCCATCCATAAAAACCACAGCTCATGGCTTCTTCTGCAACAACTGTCTCCCTTTTCTGTGGCCTGAATGAGATGGTATGAAGCCCTGGTTGCTGCCTACAACCATCTTGTGACCTTGGGGAATCAGCATTAGGATAAAACTATGGGGAAACAGCATGGAAAAAAGGAAGGAATATGAGTATATCCTTGGTGACATCGTGGAGTCCTTCTGACTCAAGCCATACCTGAACTTCACACTAACACTGGATTCTTCAGCTAAACAACTCAACATGTTTGTCTAATTGTTTACTCAGTTTGGGTTGGGTTTTCTATGACATGAACCAAGATAATTGTGACTGCCGCAATAAAATATTTTTAGTGAAAATATCATTTCACTTCAGACTTGTGAAAAGCAGAAGAAACAGAACCATTGAGCACATATGAGCCATCAGGTTCAAAGACCTGTCTGTGATACCATTGATAGAAAGAATGAAAGAGTTCTTTTCCAGCTGGGTAGCCTATTGGGTATGTGTTGGCATCTGGGTCACTTTCAGTGGCCATGAAGTAATCCGTTATAGATCCCAGTGGTTTGAGGTCCTCTCACAGGCAGAAGTGATCTCATCATTTGGGCACTGGCATCACCTGATTACAAATGGGCCCTGCGATATTTAAGACATAGAGTAACTTATTATAACAAACAGACCTAAAAATGCAGGGGTTCAAACAAGGAAGAAGTTACCCTGTCTGTTCATAAGAGTCCATAGGTGGGCAGGCAGGCCAGCCAGGGAAGGGAAGTGCCTCAGTCCACAAGTTCACCTGAGGACCACCCCCTTCCCAGGTGGTACTACTTTATCGTCTTCTGCTTGGCTTCTCTCTGGATCAAAGGCAGAGGCTCCATTGAACCCAGCAGAATAGCAGAAAGGGAAAAGAAAAGGGGTAAAGGGTGATCACTTTCCTTTACAGAATGTGATGTGGTAGCTGGTCACATTGCTTCCACTCACGTCCCATTGACCAACACTTACTCAAAACCGTGTGTCCCACCAGGTAGCAATAAAGGCTGAGAAGTGTAGCCTCTGGCTAAAACCTTCTAGGACTCTAATACTATAGAGATGAGAGTACTAGAAACAATTTAAGTATGCACCTCATGCACAATTTTCCACGTATCTAAAACATTAATACCATCAAATATTCATCTTATACATATCTATGTGTGTTTTATGTGTATTATGCACATAAATTTCACACACACACACACACACACACACACACACACACACACGCCCCTCCAGTTACTCCCCAGAGAAATACTTTTTCTAATTCTTACGTGATTTTACAAATTAACAGAAATTCAAGTTCTAAAAAAACTAAAATAAAAGAAAGTTATAACTAGTAACCACAATAGAATGCATAATTCCAGTTTCTTTTAAATTCTTGGTAAATTAAATGAGAAAGCAAATTTTTACTTCAATAGATTGTAAATATTTATACAAAATGACTAAATATGTTTACATATTACCTTGTTCTGAAGTTTATATTATTTGTTGGAACGTTTCCTGGCATGAAAATGAGAGGATAAACTTACATGATTGAGGCCATCAGTCAATTATTTTGCTTCAGCTAAGTGATTTATTCAAAGACTTCTTGTGAGGTGCAGTGGGTATAATTTTTATATTTATGACTTTTCCTAATAATGCTTTGCAGTACCAAATAACTGAATGACTATTACTTTAGGTCTGATTTAGACAGACATTAATCATGTCCCCTGAGTCAGCCTGGGTATTAGAATTTACAGAGCAAGGAAGCTCTCTTTCAAGTGCATCTTAAAACAGAGATTTGCATTACTTGCTCTCTTATGTCCCCAGTGTCATACTAGCATTTCTGCAGAACTTCTGGTGCCTAGGACAGTGAAGGACCCAAACAATGACATTTTGGGAGAAAAAAAATGGAGCATACCCATAGCATCTCAACATGGCTTTCATCTTTTTTTTTTCTTTAAGCCACTACCCCTGAGTACTCACCCTGTCCCAGGCACTGTCCTAAGTGTTTCACTTTTCATTCTTACAAGAACCCTTAGGTGAGTACTATTATCATCATTTTACTGATAAAGAATCCGAGGCCTGGAAAAGTGATGGACTCGTGCAAGACAAGACCAAGCTTTCCCCCTTCTTTCTCTTGCTCCAAAATCCTTGAATATTACCCAACTCTTATTACATCGAAGTCAAAGTGGGTGTGGGCGTGTCAGTCAGGATTCTCCAGAAAAACAGAATATATATATATATATATATATCCTACTGAGAGAGAGAGAGAGACTTCAGGTGTTGGGGGGAATAAGGGCAGGCCCTGATGGAGGGGCAGGCAGAGGACTGACTGGCCAGGGCTGTGTTTTCTTTGATGAGACCCATGTAAGCTGTAGGAGGGAACAGGAAAAATCGGGGATTGTGGATGCTTATTTTCACTGATTACAATGAAAACTGAAGGCAATTTTTTGTCCCAGGTGGTATGAAGAAGGTGGAGATCCTGAAAGCTATAGTATCCAACAACAGCTGTGTCTTCTTTAAGGGTAACACAGCTAGAGTGAGATAAAGGTATAATGCCATTTGCAGCGACACGGGTGGACCTAGAGATTGTCACACTGAGTGAAGTAAGTCAGACAGGGACAGACAAATACCATATGATATCACTTATATGTGGAATCTAAAAAAATGATATAAATGAATTATTTACAAAACAGAAATAGAGTCACAGATGTAGAAAAGAAACTTCTGGTTACCAGGGGTTAACAGGGTGGGGAGGGATAAATTGGGAGACTGGGATTGACGGATACACACTACTATATATAAAATAGATAACTAATAAGGACCTACTGTATAGCACAGGGAACCCCACTCAGTACTCTGTAATGACCTATATGGAAAATAATCTAAGAAAACAGGGGATATATGTATATGCATAACTGATTCACTTTGCTAAACAGCAGAAACTAACAAAACATTGTAAATCAACTATAGTCCAATAAAATAAACAAACAAACTTCATTGCCAGAGCAAAAAATATACATATATATGGTTTTCAGAAGACAACTTTCAATAACAAATGGACCATCCTCAGGCAGGTGGCTCATGGCCTGGGACCGAGCTCTGAGAGCACATTGCGACAGCAGGCATGCCAGGCGTGCTAATGTGCCTGGCTGGTGTGCGGGCTTCATTAGTGCTTCAAGGGGCACAGAACTGCAGTCCTGGACCTTGGCCGGTGGTCTGCTTGCTGGATGCCCCTTCCCTCCAGTTGGGCTGTGCTGACTTCATAAATCAAAGCCTTCGGGATACATCGTCTACCATGATTTTATTACAAAAGCCAATATATAGTGTCTGAAAGAAACTGGAAAAAAGTATAGACAAAAAAAGTACCTGTAATCCCATCATTTAGCCAGGATGTTAATAGAGATCTGGCTCTGGATATAACGAGAATATAGTTGCAAAAATGGGTTTATGCTTTATATACAGTTTTATGCCCTGCTTTTTCATTTATTGTATCATTAATATAGTTCCATGTCAATAAGTATATTTCTACAGCTGTTGGTAGGGCTGCATAGAACTCCATTATATTTATATTCTCTACTACTGTTGAAATGTATAATCCCCGGATAAAGTACCAAGTATGTTATTCCAACAGAATACACATTCCTGAGGTTTTGGTGATTCTCAAGCCACCAGGCATAAATTAATTTTTTTCTGTCTTTAAAAAGCAGGAAGAGAAAAAGATATACTTGTGTCATCTAAATCATTACCCCTTAATAAATAATATCACAGCCATATTACAGTAAGCCAAACTCTCACAGGCAATAGGTAATATTTCAGGAGTAAACATTAAAATGTAATTATCTCAAGTTCAGAAATAAGGGTGATGAATCAAGGACAGTTTGTTTTTAAATTTTATATTATCTTGAGCCTTAAGGCAGAAGGTTTTAAACCCAAGACAAATTTTCAATGCCCTGTAACTATCGTCTTGTCTTCTTGTGTCTGAGTATGATGTGTTTTATTGAATTAGGTTTAAATTAAGTTCGGGAGCTTATTATGCAATGGCCTCCAAAGAGCATCCTTTCCCTTCACTGCTGCCTGTTTTAGGAATTGCTGATGTCCTCAGTTCAAAGCTGTATCATCCATTTCTAGAATTACTTTCTTGAAACGTGAAGATAAGAGCATTGTCTGATTGCAGCATCCAGATTTCCCTTTCCTGTTTTCTGACTCTTTTACCAATACATGTGTTTTACAAAGTCACAGAAGTAACAGTGTAATGACCACTTAGGCCCAAGTCTACGTGATTATAGCAAGAATTACTTTGAACAGGTAGTCAGGGGCACCTGACGTCTGGCTGTGGCTCTATCATCAATCAAACTGAGAAAGCAGTTGGCTCCCAGTTTCATTACCTGTAAAATGAAAGGGCTAAACTACATGAACATTGAGATCCCTCCAGATATGGTGTAATTCTGGTATCGTTCACCCTTTTGGAGACCAGAAGCTTGTTCGAACTCATGCATTGATGACTAGGTACCAGACCTGGGATTCTGTTCTGGTCGAACTACCAGGAAACAATTCGCTTTTCCAAGGTTAGCATGTGGTATTAAATGGCTTACTGAATCCCCTGGGCTCAGTTTCTAGAAGAGACCCTGAAAGCCTCAACACAGAACTTAGCCAGCCACCCGGATAAGTGACACTCCTACTATCATCAAGAAGCTGCCTACAGGAAAGAAAGTCAGACACCAATCTGCACCATGGGATGCATGCCTGGTACCCGCTGCTCTTCTTGTTCATCTCAGTTCTAACTTCAGCCCTCATGTGAGTGCATGTGGTTGATGAAAACTAAGTGACATTCAGCCCTGGCTGCAGGGCCTCTAGGACATGTTCCATTTCAGATTCCCAACCTCTGCAGCAGAAGGTGTCACACCAGACTGGAGGTTGGAATAGTTTTTTAGGGAGTCAAACCACAGTCCCAGATGTTCTCAATATCTGATTGGTACCAGAAACCCATGAATAGGCCACTGTTTTATCAAAAAAAATGTGCCTTAGTATGTACATATACTTATTTTAAATGGGAATATATTACCATATAAAATTTTGAAAGTGATTAATTAGTAATTAATAACCAAATTTATATTTGGTCTATCTATAAGAAAACTGTATTTTTGGTGACAATATTCTAAATATTGTTTTTCCCTTGAAATGAAGAGTATATGTTAAATATGCGCTAAAAGAATATAATATGAATTAAGCTCTAATTTGTCCATATTTTATTCTACTCAAAAAGAATTAGAGCTGCCGTTGTAATGGACATATCCTGATACTCTAGATTACAGATTTCTCAAAGCTGACGTTTGTTATTAACAGTATTTTGAGTTCACATGCCACCATATAAATGGCTTTTTGCCAGTTAATCACTGTCATAGAAAACTACTGACTTACACAGAAGTCAGAAATTATTGATAATTTTAATTTCTTTGTCTCACTGAGCTAAAAAGTTATTTCAGAGAGAATTATTGATGAGTGGCTGATTCTAGAGCAGATTGTTAGCATGGAATTTATCAGTCTGATGAAATGTTAAATGAATAGGAATAATTATTCACTCATTCATTCAACAGTATTTATTTGTCCCTGCTGTGTGTGAGACTGTAGTAGGGATTTGGAACACAGAAGTGAGCAAAACACAAGAAGATTTCTGTCCTCTCAGAGCAACTATTCTAACATGGGTAGACAGGCTATAAACAAGAAACAATAGATAAGCAAATCATGTTATATAAGGTAATACGTGCTATGGGAAAAATAAAATGTAGAGCAAAAGGATGTGGGTGGGGATTGGGGGAGGGGTGTGGCCAGCATATCCCTTATTGGAGATGGGAGATTGGAGCAAAGACAAAGGAAGTGAGAAAATGTATTCCCGTGACCCTCTGGAGACAGAGCATGCCAGCCAGAGGGGTCAGCTGGGGTAGGTAAAAGGCATAAAATAGAAGAGTGCCAGGCTTGCCCAAGGAACAGCAAGGAGTCTGGAGCGGTTGGAGTGCTGTGAGGGGGGAGACTAACAAGAGGTTACTTTGGAGAGCTCTGAAGGCCACATGGTGCAGGGCCTTCCGGGCCATTACAAGGACTTGGGATTTGGCTCTGAGGACACGAGTCATGTCAGGGTTTGAGCAGAAGAATGACATAAAGTTACATTTTAAATGTACCTTTCTGTAGCTACTGTGTTTACCACAAGCTGTAGGTGAGGGAGCATATTAGCAGGAAGGTCAAATGTGAGTCTGTTTCAGTGATCTGGGTGAGAGATGCTGGTGTCTCTATCAGGATGGTCGCAGTAGAGGCCGTAAGATGTTTGCAAGATTGGATGCACAGTATGAAAGCTGTAGGGGATTCAAGAAAGACTTCAGAGACATTGGTCTGAGCTGTGGAGGAATGGAGTTGCCATTAAGTGAGATGGAGGAAACGACTCATGGACGAGGTTTGTGGGAAGGGAACAGGAGTTCTGAACCCAAAAGGTTGGAGGGTATGTATTTGTTTACTGCAGTGCTTCTCAAAGTGTGGTCCCTGGACCAGCAGGATCACCATCACCTGGGAACATGTTAGAGATGTATACCCTTGGGCCCCATGCTAGACCTTCTCCATAAGAAACTCTAACCATGGGGCCCAGCAGTCTGTGCTTTGGCCAGACCTCCAGGTGGTTCTAATGCTCACTCAAGTTTGAGAAACGTTGTGTGTCATCGACAGGGACCATGGGAACACTATGGGTTCTGAAGTTAGGAGACCTGGATTCAAATCCTGCCTGACTGGGGCAAGATGATCCCTCCACCTGAGACTTAATTTCTATTCTTTTAAAGGGTAGACAGTAATACCTGTGCCGCCAGATTGATGTGAGGAACCAGATAAAACCTGTTCACTTTGTAAGAATTAGGAAGAGGAGACAGGAGGCTGGGGGTGGGGAGGATAACACTTTTTTCTAATATCCTTTTGCTTTCAAGAAGAAGTAATAAACGTTACATGGAAGATCAGAGTTTTTCTTGAACTTTCACTAGACCTTCAACATGCAGGTAAAGATGACTGCTAAGCAAATGTGAGATTGATGATGCTACTTTTGTGACTTGGTAGAAGGAATAATTGTTTGAATTAAATAATTTCTTTACCTCCCTTGGTTATAGAAAGAAAAGAGAAGTCTGTATTTTTACTACAAAATAGAAAAACCTGTTTCAATATGAATTTGCTTCTCTACGTGTATGCGGTTATCTTTTAGCATCTGTTTAAATTTGGTTTGCAATCTTTAGGTTCATTTTTCCACTTTTCTAGAAAATGTAGAGTATGATGTGTCTGGGTTTACAGAATTCTGCAAGTAAGCTAAAAATAAGGGGAGATGTAGTCTTGGAAGCATGTTTCCAGGAAAACTCAATTATTCTTTCATTTTGTTATAAGAAAAAAAACTCAAGCTATTCGTTAAAACCAAGTCTATGTGGTGGCAAAGAATGTTTTAAGGTTTAAAGAACTTGTTACACAGCATGCGTTTTTATATTCGAAGTCACTAACATATTTTTGCCATGGCAGCGGTTTAGCAAAACTCTATACGTATGTTTGAAACCAGCTTGGTTCTGCCATTTTGATTTCCAAGTGTCACCTAATAGTTAGTTAGTCATGGTAGTCTTCCTTATTCTAGGTTTCTGATTGAGGAGCTATTATGGTCTACATAGAAATGAATACAGTTTCAGAGCATAGACGAACATCACTAGGCTGGGAAATTAAAAATTAACTACCATTTTGTATTTTTTTACATTCAGTAGAGAGTGAAGGTAATATAACAGGATTAAATAATAAGGTAGATTTTAAAAGTCTTGTCTCATATAAGTACAATTTAAGTCAATACTCATCTGCCTGTTTTGGAAACTTTTATTTCCTACCTCTGAAATTCTCTAATCATATTCTTGCAGAGTGTTCAACATTCATTCACCAAAAGTATGTTGAAGATCTTCTGTGTGTCTGGTACTGTTCTGGATGCCTGAGATACAACGGTGCACTAAATAGACACACATCTGGAAGTTATATTCCAGTGGAAGGAGGCAAACAATAAATACGATCAGCAAATTACAGAATATGCTACACAGGCTATGTCATAAACACTATGAAGAAAGATAAAACAGGGAGAAGGCTATAGATAATGGGGAGGTGAGAGGAAGGGAATTCTACATAGAGTTCCTAAGGAAGGAGTCCCTCAGGTGACAGCTGAGTCTAAACCTCATGGGTGTGAAGGAGTGAGCTGGGTGGATATTTGGGGAAGAGATTCGTCAGAAGAGGGGCTGCAAAGGCCTGGAGTTGGAGCACATCTAGGATCAGCAAGGTGGCCAGTATGACCAGAGAGGAGTGACAGCAATTTCAGAGATGGAGACAACAAGATGCAAAATATAGAAAGCCTTGTGGGCCTTTGTCAGGACTGAATTACTTGGCGTGAAATAGAAACTGGAGAGTTGGGGCAGAGGACTTACGTGATCTGGCTTCCATCCAAAGATCTCTTCCTTTTGCATTTTCATTTGATTGAGAGCTTGCCTAGAAATAAGCTTCTGGGATTAAGTCATCCTCCCTACAAACTTTGGAGTCACCACTGACCCCCACCACGTAGCATTGCATGGGACTCTGGTTTGTGTTTTTTCATAGATGATAGTTTAAACTCTCCATAATGTTTAGTATTTCTAATCATCTTTGTATTTTACATAGAGTTTGTGTCCAAGTGGGTTTTTTTTTCTTTTTTTCCAAAAGTTGTTTTCATGTAGCTCTAGATTCTAATCTTTCTTCAACATCATGAAAATTTCTTCTGTTATTTCTTAGATTATTTCCTCATCCTTTCTAACATTCCTATAAGAAGGATGATGGATTTTCTAGCTCTTCCCACATCTCTTAATTTTTCTCCCTTTAATTTCCATATATTTATCTTTTTCTACACTACAGACTGCCACAGTTAGAATTTTGTCCTTGCCACTTACTTGCTGTATGACCTTTGGCTAATTACTGAATCTCTGTGTTGTCTGTGAGTCTCCATCCATAAAATGAGGGTAATAACAATGGTACCTACCTTGTAGGAATGTTATGTGGGGTAAATGAGTTCATAGCAAATGAAAAACTAATGTTAGCTCTTTATCTTCCAGGTCACTAATTCAGCATTCAGTATCTTCACTCTATCATTGAGTAGTTCTTTTGATATTTTTTTTTAATTTAAGGCAATTATAATTTCAATTTCCAAGGATGTTTTCTCACTTTTTGACTCATTCTTTCTACAGAACAGCCTATTTTTTGTCTATGTATGCAATATGCTATCAAATCTCCCTGAGGATAACAATTAGAAAAATGTGAAATTATTTTCTTCCCCTAATTGTTTCTATTTCCTCTAGAGTCTGCCATTCTCTATCTACTTCCTGGTATTTTTCTTTCTGCCATTGGTTTTCTTCAGAAGCCTTGAGATGCTCAGTTGTCAGTCCATATTAGTGGACGAAATACATGGTTTGTTTGTGTTTTGTTTGTATCTATACATCTGACATGGGAGAATCCCATGGGTAGTCTCCCCTTGGCTGCAAGGGCTCCTTGCAGGGTCTGCATTACCAGGTAGAGGTCTGTAGAAGGCAGGCTTCCTCTGAGGGCACATGGGCAGGGAACAAGCAGGCAGACCAAGCAATTCCCAGCTTAACTTCCCTCTTGGACAGCGCTGCCTTCCCTTGTGTGAGCCCTTCTTCTGTATCGTTTGTGGGAGTCTAGATTCCCCCTGTCCTCCACTCTGATTCTTTCTTCAGCTCCCAAATCGATATTTGGAGCCCTCCCCAGACAGATCAAGCACTTTCTTTGGAGACTTCTCAAGCTTTAACTCAATTAGTCTATGTGCATCTAAACAGGAGGAGGGCACCTGACTAACTCCTCTTCATTTAATTCCTTTAGTGACTCTGAAAGTTCTCCAGCGCTTCTTTGAAAACAACAATGCTCACCTCTCACCTTGAAGAAAGTTGGCTCTACTCTGGTTTCTCTTCCAGTCTCATTCCATCTGCATCCAGGGTCTCAAAATTTCTACTTGGACCTTGGGACTTATCTTAAAAATATATTTGATGTCATTTCAGTGAATTGGGAAAGCAGCAAAGCGATGAAAAGCTTGTGCTCTGTCCCACATTTGGGAATACAAGTCAAGTCCACATCTTTTAGTTTGCACTCCCCAGCTCATATTTCTGACTATGGATTTTGAGTGGCTTAGGTCTAAGGGCTAACATAGTAGTTTTTGACACAGAGAGGCCATATCATCAAGAACTTCCCTTCCTTCTCTTCCTTTAGAGATTGACCCTTTCAACCCTAAGATGAGTTTGCCGGATTACGTAGTGGGATCTCCAAGCTGACAACCATAGTGGTTAACTTTTCAGCTCCTAAATTAAAGAACCTTAATACCCTCGGACCAGACTCTCTTCTTCCCCAGGTGAACATGAGGCCAAGTGGATTCACTGGAGTTTGCCTTCAGGAAGATACTAGGGATGAGTGTAGCAAGGTGAGATTGGGTCAGAGGCTGGAGGGAGGAGTGGAACTTTTGAGGACAGTGTGTGGGGAGAAGCAGCGAGGTCATTAGTCTTCTCCGTTCCCACCTGTGGATGTGTCTCCCTCCCACATTTCAGGATTTCAACTCACAAGGGGGATTAGCACCCAGTTCCCTGGCTAGGATGTACCTCGTCTCTTATTACTCCACTCTTCAACACCATCAAAGGGCTGTAGAGAGATTAGAGAGTTGTAAAATAAATTAGGTGATACAACCACTATGGAGAACAGTATGGAGGTTCCTTAAAAAACTAAAAATAGAACTACCATATGACCCAGAAATCCCACTACTGGGCATATACCCTGAGGAAACCATAATTCAAAAAGACACATGCACCCCAATGTTCATTGCAGCACTATTTAGAATAGCCAGGACATGGAAGCAACCTAAATGTCCATCGATAGATGAATGGATAAAGAAAATGTGGCACATATATACAATGGAATATTACTCAGCCATAAAAAGAAACGAAATTGAGTTTTTTGTAGTGAGGTGGATGGACCTAGAGTCTGTCATACAGAGTAAATTAAGTCAGAAAGAGAAAACAAATATCATATGCTAACACATATATATGGTATCTAAAAAAAAAAAAGGTACTGATAAACCTAGTTGCAGGGCAGGAATAAAGAGGTAGACATAGAGAATGGACTTGAGGACATGGGCTGGGAGGGTGAAGCTGGGGTGAAGTGAGAGTAGCATCGACATACATACACTACCGATTGTAAAATAGTTGGCTGGTGGGAAGCAGCTGCATAGCACAGGGAGATCTGCTCCGTGTTTTGCGATGACCTAGAGGGGTGGGATAGGGAGGATGGGAGGGAGACACAAGAGGGAGGGGATATGGGGACATGTGTATGCATATGGCTGATTGGATTTGTTGTGCAACAGAAACTAACATGGTACTGTGAAGCAATTATACTCCAATAAATATCTATTAAAAAAATAATTAATTAATTAAAGGAAAGGTCAAAAATCACTCTTCCCTCAGGTTCCTGCAAAGTCAAAATGAACAGGATGGGAATTCTGTAATTTTTAATGGGCCTGAAGATGACCAAGGAAGGGACTCCCACGTCCCACCCAGTGAGGCAGAAGACCCTGTGAAGGCAGGGGGATAGACTGTGCATTAGAGGTGACTGTTTTTCAGGGAGATGCATGAGGTCAGGAGACCGTAGATGGTCACTTAGCTGGACTCCCCCAAACCATCAAACAGGCCACCCATGGAGTCCGAAGCTGGATGTATTCATTGGACAGACAAGGTGAGGACTGACCAACAGAGAAGTGACCCAAACCGGAGTCACAGCCTGTCACGAATTTGTTCACAGGCTCCTTTTATGCAAATATTCTTTGGTCTTTTCTGACACAGATTTAAGTCAGGTTTGAGAGTAGGAGGAAAGGGAGTTTGGGAAGAGAGTTGAAAGGGAAAAGAGGTCATGGAAATGTTTGAATATGATTGTATTCACCCAAAGGATACTAAGTTTTAATCTGGAAGTTACTGAGAAAACTGTAGGGCTGGAGAACATTTATCAAATCACTACTGACTGAGACTGGGACCATGTTGAAGAAAACCAAGAACAATTCTAAAATAAATACAGAAAGGAGTTTCATGTCCACCCATAGCTGAATGTTGACTGTATCATTTTGAGCTCTTCATACCCAGTAATGTACATTATAGTAAGGTGCTTTACAAACATTGTCTAATAAAAATACCTAATTTATCACTAATTAGATAGTAATTGTGTTTCCGTGCTAAGAGATAAAATATCCAAATGTGTCTCCCTCTGAAATTGGGTTTAGGCACCATAATGGCCGTTCATTAATGTTCCAGCAATCTCTGAGGTCCAAATGTAGTTATCACATGGAATCATCCCAAGTCACTCATGGTATGCCCCAAACCATCTGCCTCATACCTTTACAAACTGGAAAGGAGGTTAGAAACTGCGATGCCTCTTCCCAATCTCAATCCTGAAGACTGAAGCTTAGAAATGGCATTAAAACATTTACTACAAGCCCACTAAGACACATTTTGTTTATTATTATTTCTACTTAGACTTTGCACCAGGTTCTGCCTTAACATATTTTACAGTCAGTAAATATGACTTGATTCAGCACTGAAGGGAAAAGGGTAACACAATATTTCTGGGATCATTTCCTTCTTGACATCCTCATATTAATGACTGTTTGCTTATGTCTTGGCTGACATGAATTTGAAACAAACCAAACTTTATAATTCTTGCCTTCATATTTGAGTTGTCAGTGAAGATGGTATTCCTAAATTGCAATTTTCAAACTGGATTTTTCGCCATGTTTTATGAAAAGTGCATAGCAGTCTGCAAATCTCTGGTTCAAAATTACATGTTTCTCTCTATCATGACAGTGCCTAAGCTATGTTCTGTCCCTTTATAAGTCTATTTCTGATTTCTGACTCCTGTCAAAATTGATCCTGTACAGGTCAGTCTGACCCATAAACTACACAAAATTGTTTTTGAGGTTTGAGGCCTTAATATCAGTTAACGTCTAAATCTGCCATTAAATTTTGCTATGTGCTTTTTGTTCCATGGTAATTACCACCTTTGTCATCATATTCAAGCCTTGATAGGCAATGTTGCTTTGAAAATACTAAGAGAAAGCATATTTTTTAAACCACATAGTGTATTTCTTTTGGAAATTAAGTACTGATACTTACACCTAACTGGAGACTTCCATAATTTTTGTTTTCTTCTTTATCCTAAAAGAAATGACTGCTGTTGTAATTCATGTTGCTTACGTGTGGTTTCCTGGCTTCTCATTCTTGAACATGAGTAGACTCTGCCGTGTTAGAAAATTTTCCTGATATCTTCAGATACACGAAGTCAGTCATTGCGATTCTTTCTGTAACCATCAAGTGAGTGTGGGATTGTCTGGTTCTTTCTAGGTTTGAAACTACAAATGTAGCTTCTAATCCAGTTTCTACTTAATCACGGGGTGACTTGACCCATATCACTTAGCCCTGTGCGTCTTACTTTCCCTCTGTTATAAAAATGAGGATGTAATAAAAACTACTCAAAGAGTATTAAATTCAATGTGTACAAAACAGCTGAATCATGGTTAGTATTCAAAAAACGTAAACTTTCTTCCTTTCTTTGCTCGCACTACAGAACATATTTTATTCCAGAATATATCAACCTCATATATTAGGTGTGATTTCTTTTTCCAAAAATTCTTGATACTGTGAACACCTTGGTATCAGCTTCTACCAAATTCCAAATGTTAAAATTTTGCTCCAGGAGTGCTCCAGTGCCCAGGAATTTGTGTGAGGCAAGGGCCCACATAGCAAGATTACAACCAAGGTAACAGTGTTTCTTCTGGCATGGCATTTGGACACAAGTGCCTTTGAAAGTCTCCTTCATGCCCACCCCCTAAAGAGATACTAGAGCTGTCTCCCTACAGAGAAAGGAAATCACACGTTAAGAGTCAGCACAATGTGTTCACATATGGACACATTCTCCATTAAAAAAAATCCAGTTACTCTATTTCCAGTGAGACATTGTAGCAGGGCTGCCCCCAATCTATGAAAAGTGCCAGCCCCTGTGAACACTGTGTGTGCTTATCATCAGTATTTAAGACACGTCTGCTTATCCTCACTGTCACCTGTCTGTTCACAAGAAAAAGTATCTAAGAGCTCTCCCTTTATTTGAAAGTCAAACGTATTTCAGTATCTTTGCCACATCGCAGTTTTACTTAAAGACTTCATTCCCCAAAGCCAAAATGACAAAATCCACAGCTTAGAGTAATTTATTAAAATGTAAAGCCTCCGTTTAAATGAAGCAAGCTGTTAGGGGATCCTGTAGTCCATGAGTTGAAGACAATGATTTATTCTACAGGGATAATACTGATCATTTAAAATGTTCCTTCTTTGCCTTTAATGGATAGTAACTGGAATTACTATTTGGAATTTCTTCCAAAGTCTATTTCTGCTCTTTGGTGAATCACATAGCAGATATAAACCCCTCTTCCCCAAAGGAAAAAAGAAAAAAAAAAGCTCCAAGAATCATTGATCCAGGCTTGAAGCCAAGCAATCTATATTTAGTGCTTTCTCAACAAGCCACACAATAAAAATGTAAATGGAATGGTGCTACTTTCTCCTTTCACCTTTTTTCAGTGTGTAACTTTGATGCTGTTTAAATTATTTATTTTCAGACTATCTTCAAAGAACTTAGTTAATCCCATGTAGGGGCCTTACTATCCCAATTTCACATTAATCATAATTCCATGATTCTTATTGCTTTACAATACTTGACTTTCATAAAAATGTAAGGATAAACCTGAGGTACCCTCCTACTCTGGGTTGCTGAATTTGCACAGAGTCAATGGGTCTCATCTAAGTCCTTTCCCCCCCAGTTTATTGGGATATACCTGATATATAAGGTCATGTAAGTTGAAGGTGTACAGTGTGTTGATTTGATACACATACATTGCAATATGATTACCACTGTAGTGTTAGCTAACAACTCCGTCACATCATATAATTACCTTTTTGTTGTTGTAAGAACATTTCAGATCTAACCTCTCAGAGACTTTCAAGTATGTAGTACAGTATTGTTATCTTTAATCATAATGCTATCCATAGATCCCCGGAAGGAATTCATCTTCTAGTTGGAAGTTTGTACCCTTTGACCATCATCTCTTCATTTCTCCTGCCTCCCACCCTTAGTAACCACCACTGTACTCTCTGTTTCCATGAGCTCGGCTTTTCTAGATTCCATATGTAAGTCATACCATATAGTATTTGTCCTTCTCTGCCTGACTTATTTCACTTAGTATTGTGCACTCAAGAGCCATTCACGTTGTCATAAATGACAGGATTTTGTTATTTCTCGTGATTGAGTAATACTAGATATCTTCTTTTTTAAATTTATTTTTTATTTTAACATCTTTATTGGAGTATAATTGCTTTACAATGCTGTGTTAGTTTCTGCTTTATAACAAAGTGAATCAGTTATACATATACATATATCCCCATATGTCTCCCCTCTTGCATCTCCCTCCCACCCTCCCTATCCCACCCCTCTAGGTGGTCACAAAGCACTGAGCTGATTGCCCTGTGCTATGTGGCTGCTTCCCACTAGCTATCTATTCTACATTTGGTAGTGTATATATGTCCATGCCACTCTCTCACTTTGTCCAAACTTCCCCTTCCCCCTCCCTGTGTCCTCAAGTCTATTCTCTGCATCTGCATCTTTATTCCTGCCCTGCCCCTAGGTTCTTCAGAACCCTTTTTTTTAGATTCCATATATATGTGTTAGCATACGGTATTTGTTTTTCTCTTTCTGACTTAATTCACTCTGTATGACAGTCTCTAGGTCCATCCACCTCACTACAAATAACTCAGCTTTGTTTCTTTCTATGACTAAGTAATATTCCATTGTATGTATGTGCCACATCTTCTTTGTCCATTCATCTGTCGATGGACACTTAGGTTGCTTCCATTACCTGGATATTGTAAATAGTGCTGCAGTGAACATTGTGGTATATGTCTCTTTTTGAATTATGGTTTTTTCAGGGTATCTGCCCAGTAGTGGGATTTCTGGGTCATATGGTAGTTCTATTTTTAGTTTTTTAAGAAACCTCCATACTGTTCTCCATAGTGGCTGTATCAATTTACATTCCCACTAACAGTGCAAGAGGGTTCCCTTTTCCCCACACTCTTTCCAGGATTTACTGTTTGTAGATTTTTTGATGATGCCCATTCTGACTAGTGGTACCTCACTGTAGTTTTGATTTTCATTTCTCTAATGAATAGTGATGTTGAGCATCCTTTCATGTGTTTGTTGGCAATCTGTATATCTTCTTTGGAGAAAGTCGATTTAGGTCTTCTGCCCATTTTTGGATTGGATTGTTTGTTTTTTTCATATTGAACTGCATGAGCTTCTTGTAAATTTTGGAGATTAATCCTCTGTCAGTTGCTTCATTTGCAAATACGTTCTCCCATTTTGAGTGTTGTCTTTTCATCTTGTTTATATTTTCCTTTGCTGTGCAAAAGCTTTGAAGTTTCATTAGATCCCATTTGTTTGTTTTTGTTTTTATTTCCATTTCTCTAGGAGGTGGGTCAAAAAGGATCTTGCTGTGATTTATGTCAGAGAGTGTTCTTCCTATGTTTTCCTCTAAGAGTTTCATAGTGTCCAGTCTTACCTTTAGGTCTTTAATCCATCTTGAGTTTATTTTTGTGTATGGTGTTAGAGAATGTTCTAATTTCATTCTTTTACATGTAGCTGTCCAGTTTTCCCAGCACCATTTATTGAAGAGGCTGTCTTTTCTCCATTGTATATTCTTGCCTCCTTTATCAAAAATAAGGTGGCCATGTGTGTATGGGTTTATCTCTGGGCTTTCTATCCTGTTCCATTGATCTATTTTTCTGTTTTTGTGCCAGTACCGTACTGTCTTGATTACTGTAGCTTTGTAGTATAGTCTGAAGTCAGGGAGCCTGATTCCTCCAGCTCCGTTTTCTTTCTCAAGATTGCTTTGGCTATTGGGGGTCTTTTGTGTTTCCATACAAGTTGTGAGTTTTTTTGTTCTAGTTCTGTGAAAAATGTCATTGGCAGTTAGATAGGGATTACATTGAACCTGTAGATTGCTTTGGGTAATATAGTCATTTTCACAATGTTGATTCTTGCAACCCAAGAACATGGTATATCTCTCCATCTGTTTGTATCGTCTTTAATTTCTTTCATCAGTGTCTTATAGTTTTCTGCATACAGGTCTTTTGTCTCCTTAGGTAGGTTTATTCCTAGGTATTTTATTCTTTTTGTTGCAACAGTAAATGGGAGTGTTTCCTTAATTTCTCTTTCAGATTTTGCATCATTAGTGTATAGGAATGCAAGAGATTTCTGTGTATTAATTTTGTATCCTGCTACTTTACCAAATTCATTGATGAGCTCTAGTAGTTTTCTGGTAGCATCTTTAGATTCTCTATGTATAGTATCATGTCACCTGCAAACAGTGACAGTTTTATTTCTTTTCTGATTTGGATTCCTTTTATTTATTTTTCTTCTCTGATTGCTGTAACTAAAATTTCCAAAACTGTGTTAAATAAAAGTGGTGAGAGTGAGCATCCTTGTTTGTTCCTGATTTTAGAGGAAATGGTTTTAGTTTTTCACCATTGAGAACGATGTTGGCTGTGGGTTTGTCATATATGGCCTTTAATATGTTTGGGTAAGCTCCCTCTGTGCCTACTTTCTGGAGGGTTTTTATCATAAATGGGTGTTGAATTTTGTCGAAAACTTTTCCTGCATGTATTGAGATTACCATATGGTTTTTATCCTTCAGTTTGTTAATATGGTGTATCACATAGATTGATTTGCATATATTGAAGAATCCTTCCATTCCTGCTATAAACCTCACTTGATCATGTGGTGTGATCCTTTTAATGTGCTGTTGGATTCTGTTTGCTTGTATTTTATTGAGGATTTTTGCAGCTATGTTCATCAGTGAAAATGGCCTGTATTTTTCTTTTTTTGTGACGTCTTTGTCTGGTTTTGGTATCAGGGTGATGGTGGACTCATAGAATGAGTTCGGGAGTGTTCCTCCCTCTGCTATATTTTGGAAGAATTTGAGAAGGATAGGTGTTAGCTCTTCTCTAAATGTTTGATAGAATTCACCTGTGAAGCCATCTGGTCCTGGGCTTTTGTTTGTTGGAAGATTTTTAATCACAGTTTCAATTTCAGTGCTTGTCATCGGTCTCTTTATATTTTCTATTTCTTCCTGGTTCAGTCTGGGAAGGTTGTGCTTTTCTAAGAATTTCTCGATTTCTTTCATATTGTCCATTTTATTGGCATAGAGTTGCTTGTAGTAATCTCTCATGATTCTTTGTATTTCTGCAGTGTTGGTTGTTACTTCTCTTTTTTCATTTCTAATTCTGTTGATTTGAGTCTTCTCCCTTTTTTTCTTGATGAGTCTGACTTGTGGTTTATCAATTTTTTTTATCTTCTCAAAGAAACAGCCTTTAGTTTTATTGATCTTTGCTATCATTTCCTTCATTTCTTTTTCATTTATTTCTGATCTGATCTTTATGATTTCTTTCCTTCTGCTAACTTTGGGGGATTTTTGTTCTTCTTTCTCTGATTGCTTTAGGTGTAAGGTTAGGTTGTTTATTTGAGATGTTTCTTGTTTCTTGAGGTAGGATTGTATTGCTGTAAACTTCCCTCTTAGAACTGCTTTTGCTGCTCCCATAGGTTTTGGGTCGTCGTGTTTTCATTGTCATTTGTTTCTAGGTTTGTTTTGATTTCCTCTTTGATTTCTTCAGTGATATCTTGGTTATTTAGTATTGTATTGTTTAGCCTCCATGTGTTTGTATTTTACAGATTTTTTCCTATAATTGATATCTAGTCTTATAGCATTGTGGTTGGCAAAGATACTTGATACAATTTCAATTTTCTTAAATTTACCAAGGGTTGATTTGTGACCCAAGATATGACCTATTATTGAGAATGTTCCAGGAGCACTTGAGAAGAAAGTGTATTCTGTTGTTTTTGGATGGAATGTCCTATAAATATCAATTAAGTCCATTTTGTTTAATGTGTCATAAAAGTATGGAACGCTTCACAAGTTTGTGTGTCATCCTCACATAGGGGCCATGCTAATCTCTTCTGTATCAGTCCAGTTTTAGTACATGTGCTGCCAAAGCAAGCACTCCATATCTTCTTTATCCATTCTTCCACTGGTGGACACTTAGGCTGCTTCCCTATGTTGGCTGTTGTGAATAATGATGCAGTGAACATGCAAGATCAGTTCTTTATAGTTTATGAATTCTTTTTCCATGTAGAGCTTGTTTCCACCAGTCTCCTCCTAGGGTAGATAATTTAACTTGCTGGAACACCACTAGACCATAAATTCCTTATGAACATGGATCTATGAACCGTCCATCTGCCTAGAGACTAACACAGTGCATAAAGCATAATGATAGATAGCATTTATAAAATGCTGACTGTATGTCAGGCACTCATTTACACTCTTTACATGCATTAATTTATTTAATCTTCAGAACTTAATGAAATAAGTATTACTATTATCTTTACTTTACAGTTGAGTTAACCTGAAGTTAATCTGAAATACAAATGTGATTTGGCCAAACCCATACAACAAGTATGTAAGGTAACAAAAATCTGAACCTAGGCAGCTCTTGAGTTCTACCTTATAGTATCAACTAGTGGAGTTAAGAATTCAGTGCATGTGTGTAGAATTAAATAAACTCCTCTGGAACCTAACAGAATTTCTTTAAAAAATGTAGATAATGCAGATGGGATGAAAACAAAAGTGAAAGAGAAAAGTGTAGAATAAGGAAGTTGGAGAGTAACATCAAAGAAAGAATAGGGGATAAAAACAGTGAAGAAGAAAATTAGCCCAAGTGCAGGATTTCATGGTGCAAATAGGAGAAAATAATTAAAAGAGCCTGCTTGAGGTGAGGGGGGAAGGAATATTGGAAGAAGAGAATATTGAACAGAAAAAGCCTGTGAAAACATTATTGGTGGGCTGGGAAAAGTATCACACATTGAAAATTTTAAATAAAAAAGCTTTATTTTTAAATAGATATGCACTTGTGGTTAGATTATTTCTTCCTGTGTTACATTCACCCTAATCTCTCAGCCTCCCAATCGTGGTCCCATGTGAATCAAACCAGACATGTGTTCAGGTGAGATGCTAGGAGAATTATTTCACTGGACTACAGCTGTTGATGCTTTTTACTATCCACTGAGTCTTTATATTGTGCAAAATCAGAAAAGGAAATGTCCGCTAAGGATCCTTTTTCGTGCAGAAATACACTGTCAATCCTCTCCTTGAATACCTTTCCCAGATTCTGTCTCATTACCAGGTTTCCCTTCCCAGTAAATAATCTACCCTAATTATTTCTAACCAGTTTTTGTAGAGATTAGTTGACCTGACAGATGGTGGGAAAGCCCTGGTTATCATTCTTGTTGTGTGTTGTCTTAGCTTCCTGAACATACCCAGTTCACAACTCATATTCATTCAACACATTTTTGCCCTCTTACATGCTCGTATCACCCACTGACATTAACACCCTTCCAAGGGAGGGGAGAGTGCTATTCTAAATTGACTAAAGTAGATTTGGAAGTGTCCCACCCCACCCCCAACTTCTTTTTCTCCTCTGTTTCTTTCTTTTAGATAATTTGAGACTTTGTGATGCCTTTTTCCCCTTCTCTGGTTTTAGAAGTTATATATTCTGTTTCATTTCACCTAATGGTTGTCCATTATTTTTAACTTATAAATTTGATTTAACGGAGTTCAGTGTGGATCAGTATCTCAGCCCTTTTCCAGAACAGTACAAAGATTTGGAACTCTTTAACTCCTGTCGTGCCCTCCTGACATTCATTATTTTTTTCCAGGCTTTGATATCCACCTTATGTTTATACTTTCCAAATTTATGCATTGTTATTTTTGTTCTAAAAGTCATACCTGTTAAGTTTTACCTGCATATGATTAGCAAATGCTTTTCCCATTATTTCCTTCTAAATTCAGTCCTTCCTATTGTATCAATTTTCATCTGCTTGAGATACATCCTTTAGTAGTTCTTCCACCAAGCAAATCCCATTAGAGACCTCTCTCAGTCTGTTTCTGAACATGTTTTTAATCTTTGTTTAATTCCAAATGATATAAGACATAGTTATTTGCTAGTTTTCCCCCAATTTATAATTATATTTTTTGTGAAAATCTCCAGATGAGAATTAAGAACCATTAAAACAGAGTGATATTCTGAAAAGAAGCCCTGAATTTCAAATGTTGGAAGAAAGCCATTATTTCAAGGTTAAAACCTAATATAAATTATCTTAAAATTAGAAAAAAGAATAGTGTTTAACTCAATAGCCTTTCAGAATAAGGCATTTAATTAGAAATCGTGGCATTATCATGGAGGTCAAACAGTAGAGTACTGAAAGTTAATATTGAAAATTATATTTAAAGCAGAGTAGAGAGATGACACTGAACATTCTCATTACGTCTAGTACCAAATGGTGTTGAAAAAAGTAGATTGAAGTTTGAATACAGTCCATAGTTTGTAATAGCAACAAGTACAGTGTCCATGTGGTGGTTTGCAGCTGAAGCACACAAATTTAAATGGGACTATTTGAAAAATCATTCACACATATGCTTTACTTTTTAAATTTTTATTTTATGTTGGGATAGAGTTGATTTACAATGTTGTGGTAGTTTCAGGTGTACAGCAAAATGATTCAGTTTTACATATACATATATGTGTTCTTACATATAGATACATTTATCTATTCTTTTTCATATTCTTTTCCCAGCTAGCTTATTACAGAATATTGAGTAGAATTCCCTGCACTATACAGTCGGTCCTTGTTGTTTACCTATTTTATTTTGAGTGACATGTGGACGTTAATCCCAAATTCCTAATTTAGCCCTCTCCCCACACCTTTCCCCTTTGGTAACCATAAGTTTGTTTTCTGTATCTGTGAGTCTGTTTCTGTTTTGTAAATATGTTCATTTGTATCTTTTTTAAGATTTCACATATAAATGATATCATATAATATTTGTCTTTCTCTGTTTGACTTCACTTAGTATGATAATCTCTAGGTCCATCCATGTTGCTGCAAATAGCATGATTTCATTATTTTTTATGGTTAATATTCCATTGCATATAAACACCACATCTTCTCTATGCATTCATCTCTCAATGGACATTGAGGTTGTTTCAATGTCTTCACTATTGTAATTAGTGCTGCAATGAACATTGGGGTACATGTATCTTTTTGAATTATGGTTTTCTCTGGATATGTGCCTAGGAGTGGGATTGCTGTGTCATATGGTAGTTCTATTATTAGTTTTTTAAGCAACTTCCATACTGTTCTCCATAGTGGTTGCACCAATTTACATTCCCACCAACAGTGCAGGAGGGTTCCCTTTTCTCCACACTCTCTCCAGCATTTACTGTTTGTAGACATTTTGATGATGGCCGTTCTGACAAGTGTGAGGTGATACTTCATTGTAATTTTGATTTGCATTTTTCTAGTAATTAGTGATGTTGAGCATATTTTTATGTGCCTTTTGGCCATCTGTATATCTTCTTTGGAAAAGTGTCTACTTATATCTTCTGCCCATTTTTGATTGGGTTGTTTGTTTTTGTGATATTGAGTTGCATGACTTGCTTGTGTATTTTGGAGATTAATCCCTTGTCAATCACATCATTTGCAAATACTTTCTCCCATCCTGTAGGTTGTCTTTTTGTTTTGTTTATGGTTTCCTTTGCTATGCAAAAGCTTTTAATTAGGTCCCATTTGTTTATTTTTGTTTTTATTTTCATTACTCTAGGAGGTGGATCCAAAAAGATGTTGCTATGATTTATGTCAAACAGTGTTCTCCCTATGTTTTCCTCTAAGAGTTTTATAGTATCTGGTCTTAACATTTAGGACTTTAATCCATTTTGAGTTTATTTCTGAGTATGGTGTTAGAGAATGTTCTATGTCATTCTTTTACATGTAGCTGTCCAGTTTTCCCAGCACCATTATTGAAGTGACTGTCTTTTCTCCATTGTATATTCTTGCCCCCATTGTCATAGATGAATTGACCATAGGTGTGTGGGTTTATTTCTGGGCTCTCCTGTTCCATTGGTCTATAAGTCTGTCTTTGTGCCAGTACCATACTCTTGTGATTACTGTAGCTTTATAGTGTAGTCTGAAGTCAGGGGCTTGATTCCTCCAGCTCCGTTTTGCATACAAATTCTCCATTTTCCATACAAATTCTGATTTTTGTTCTAGATCTGCAAAAAGTACCATTGGTAATTTGATAGGATTTGCATTGAATCTGTAGATTGCTTCACGTAGTATAGCAATCTACAGATTGCTTCACGTAGTATAGTCATATTGACAATATTGATTCTTCCAATCCAAGAACATAGTATATTTTTCCACCTCTTTGTGTCATCTGATTTTTTTCATCAGCGTCTTACAGTTTTTGGACTACAGGTCTTTTGCTTCCTTAGGTATGTTTATTCCTAGGTATTTAATGCTTTTTGATATGATGGTAAATCAGATTGTTTCCTTAATTTCTCCTTATGATCTTTTGTTGATAGTGTATAGAAATGCAACAGATTACTGTGTATAAATTTTGTATCCTGCAACTTTACAAATTCATTGATGTTCCAACATCAATTCATTCATAGTAGTTTTCTGGTAGCATCTTTAGAATTTTCTAGAGTTTTATGTATAGTATCATGTCATCTGCAAACAGTGAAATTTTACTTGCACTTTTCCAATTGGATTCCTTTTATTTCTTTTACTTCTCTGATTGCCATCTCTAGAAATTTCAAAACTATGTTGAAAAAAAGTGGTGAGCGTGAACATCCTTGACTTTTTCCTGATCTTAGAGGAAATGCTTTCAGCTTTTCACTGTACAGTATGATGTTGGGTGTGGGTTTGTCATATATGGCCTTTATTATGTTGAGGTAGGTTCCCTCTGTGCCCACTTTCTGAAGATTTTTTGTCATAAATTGGTGTTGACTTTTGTCAAAAGTTTTTCCGCATCTACTGAGATGATCATATAGTTTTTATTCTTCAATTTGTTAATGTGTTGTATCACACTGATTGATTTGCAGATATTGGAAAGTCCTTGCATCCATGGGATAAATCCCTCTTGATCATGGTGTATGATCCTTTTAATGTATTGTTAGATTTGGTTTGCTGGTATTTTGTTGAGAATTTTTGTGTCTATGTTCATCAGTGATACTGACCTGTAATTTTCTTTTTTTGTGGTATCTTTGTGTGGTTTTGGTATCAGGGTGATGGTGGCCTCATCAAATGAGTATGAGAGTGTTCCTTCCTCTGCAGTTTTCTGGAATAGCTTCAGAAGGATATATGTTAACTCTTCTCTAAATCTTTGAATGAATTCACCTGTGAAGCCAACTGCTCCTGGCCTTTTGTTTCTTGGAAGTTTTAAATCACAGTTTCAATTTAAGTATTTGTCATTGGTCTGTTTATATTTTCTATTTCTTTCTGGTTCAGTCTTGGGACATTGTACTTTTCTAAGAATTTGTCCACTTCTTCCAGGTTGTCCATTTTATTGGCATATAGTTCCTTGTAGTAGTCTCTTATGATCTTTTGTATTTCTGTGGTGTCAATTGTAACTTCTTTTTCATTTCCTATTTTATTGATTTGAGCCCACTCCCTTTCTTTCTTGATGAGTCTGGCTAAAGTTTTATCAATTTTGTTTATCTTCTCAAAGAACCAGCTTTTAGTTTCATTGATCTTTTCTATTGTTTTCTTTGTTTGTTTCTCTTTCATTTATTTCTGCTCTGATCTTTATGATTTCTTTCCTTCTGCTAACTTTGTGTTTTGTTAGTTCTTCTTTCTCTAATTGCTTTAGGTGTAAGTTTAGGTTGTTTATTTGAGATTTTTCTTGTTTCCTGAGGTAAGATAGTATTGCTATAAACTTCCCTCTTAGAACTGCTTTTGCTGCATCCCATAGGTTTTGGATTGTCATGCTTTTGTTTTCATTTGTCTCTAGATATTTTTTTATTTCACCTTTGATTTCTTCAGTGATCCATTGGTTGTTTAGTAGCATATTGTTTAGCCTCCACGTGTTTGTGTGTTTTACAGTTTTTTTCTTGTAGTTGACTTCTAATACCATAGTGTTGTGGTCGGAAAAGATGGTTGATATGATTTCAATTTTCTTAATTTTCTGAGGCTTGCTTTGTGTCCCAGCATGTGATCCCACCTGGAGAATTTTCCATGTGCACTTGAAAAGTATGTGTATTCTGCTGCTTTTGGATGGAATGCTCTATAAATATCAATTAAGTCTATTTGGTCTCATGTGTCATTTAAGACCTGTGTTTCCTTATTAATTTTCTGTCTGGATGACCTGTCCATGGATTACAGGGGTATTACAGGGACATTACTGTCCCCCACTATAATGTGTTACTGTTGTTTTTCCTTTTATGGCTGTTAGCATTTTTCTTACATATTGAGGTACTCCTATATTGGGTAATATATATTTATAATTTTTGTATCTTCTTTTTTGGGCTGATCACTTGATCATTATGTCATGTCCTTCTTTGTCTCTTGTAACAGTCTTTATTTTAGAGTCTCTTTTTTCTGATATGAGTACTGCTACTTCAGATTTCTTTTGATTTCCATTTGCATGGAATACCTTTTTCCATCCCCTCACTTTCAGTCTGTATTTGTCTCTAAATATGAAGTGGATCTCTTGTAGACAACATATATATGGGTCTTGTTTTTGTATCCATTCAGCCAGTCTGTGTCTTTTGGATGGAGCATTTAATCCATTTACATTTAAGGTAATTATCAGTATGTATGTTCTTATTGCCATTTTGTTAATTGTTTTGAATTTGTGTTTATAGGTATTTTTTCTCCCCTTCCTTTGTTGTTCTTTTGTCTTGCAATTTGACGAATATCTTTAGTGTTGTGTTTGGATTCTTTTGTGTGTGTGTGTGTGTGTGTGTGTGTGTGTGTATCAATTGTAGATTTTTGGTTTGCTGTTACTATGAGGTTTTGATATAGCAGTCTATATATATATATATATATATATATATATATATATATATATATATATATATATATATATATATATATATACGATTGTTTTAAGTCGCTGGTCTCTTAATTTCAAGTGCCTTTCCAATATCCTGCATTTGTACACTCCTCTTCTCACAATTTCTGGTTTTGATATCATATTTGTGTGTGGATGATTTGCTACCTTTACTGTATGTTTGCCTTTACTGGTGAGCTTTCCCATTTGTAACTTTCTTGTTTCTATTCATGGGCTTTTCTTTTCCACCTAGAGACATTCCTTTAGCATTTGTTGTAAAGCTAGTTTGGTGGTGCTGAATTCTCTTAGCATATTCTCCATCGAATCTGAATGAGAGCCTTTCTGGGTAGAGTATTCTTGGTTGTAGGTATTTCCCTTTCATCACATTAAAAATACTGTGCCACTCCCTTCTGGCCTACAGAGTTTCTGCTGAAAAATCAGCTGATAACCTTATGGGGATTCCCTTGTATGTTATTTGTTGCTTTTCCTTTGTTGCTTTTAATAATTTTTCTTTGTCCTTAATTTTTCTCAATTTGATTACTATGTGTCTCCATGTGTTCCTCTTTGTGTTTATCCTGCCTGGGACTCTCTACACTTTCTGGACTTGGGTGACTGTTTCCTTTCCCATGTTAGGGAAGTTTTCAACTATTATCTCTTCAAATATTTTCTCAGAAGATTTCTCTCTCTCTTCTCCTTCTGGGACTCCTATAATGTGACTGTGGGTGCATTTAATGTTGTTTCAGAGGTCTTTTAAAATGTCTTCATTTCTTTTCATTCTTTTTTTTTATTCTCTTCTACAGCAGTGATTTCCACCCTTCTTTCTTCTGTCTCATTTATTCTGTTATTCCTTCTAGTGTATTTTTCATTTCACTTATGGTATTGTTCAATTCTGTTTGTTCTTTACAGCTTCTGTTTGTTAAACATTTTTTGTATCTTCTCTGTCTGTGCCTCCATTCTTTTTCTGAGATCTTGGATCATCTTTACTATCATTACTCTGAACTATTTTTCAAGTAGATTGCCTCTCTCCACTTCACTTAGTTGTTCTTCTGGGATTTTATCTTGTTCCTTTGTTGGGAACATATTCCTCTGCCATCTCATTTTGTCTAACTTTCTGTTTGTGGTCTGTGTTCTGCAGGCTGCAAGATTGTAGTTTCTCTTGCTTCTGGTGTCTGACGTCCCCCCCACCTCCGGTTGGTGAGGCTCATCTAGAGGCTTGTGCAGGCTTCCTGGTGGGAGGGACTGGTGCCTGCCCACTTGTGGGTGGAGCTGGGTCTTGTCCTTCTGGTGGGCATGGCCATGTTAAGGAGTATGTTTAGAGGCAGCTGTGGACTCAGGAAGACTTTAGGCAGCCTGTCCACTGATAGGAGGGGATGTTCCCATTCTGTTGGTTATTTGGCCTGAGGCATCCCAGCACTGGAGCTTATAAGCTGTTGGGTGGGGCCAGGTCTTGGGGTCAAAATGGCAGCCTCCAGGAGGGCTCATACCAATGAGTGCTCCCCAGTACATCCACCACCAGTGTCCTTGTCCCCACAGTGAGCCACAGCCACCCCACTGCACCTCCCCAGGAGACCCTCCAAGACCAGCAGGTAGGTCTGGCCCAGGTTCCTATGAAGTCACTGCTTTTTCCCTGGGTCTTGATGTTCACAAGACGTTTTGTCCTCCCTCCAAGAGTGGAGTTTCTGTTTCCCCCAGTCCTGTGGAATTCCTATAATCAAGTCCTGCTGGCCTTCTAAGCCAAATGCTCTGGGGCTCCTTCTGATGCCAGCCCCCAAGGCTGGGATGCCTGATGTGGGACTTAGAACTCTCACTCCTGTTGGAGATCCTCATAATTATTTTCCAGTTTGTGGGTCACCCACCTAGTGGGTATGGGATTTGATTATATCACATATGCACTCCTCCTACCATCTCGTATGGCTTCTTCTTTGTCTTTGGCTGTAGGGTATCTTTTTATGGTAGGTTCCAGTCTTTTTTGTCAATAGTTCTTCAGCAGTTAGTTATGATTTTTGTGTTTTCATGAGAGGAGGTGAGCTCAAGTCCTTCTACTCTGTAATCTTGTCTTCAACCCACACATCTGCTTTAAATAAACATTCAACCTACAGAACATTCACTCCCTTCTCCCTTTGTTGTCACCATTTATGTTCTTTACTCTTTTCTACATATTCAACTCCTACTTTCCATTGAGGGTTCAAGTCCCACTTTCTCTTGAAAGCTTTTCCTCATCAACATAAAGTTCTGTATCTTTTAGAGCACTGATTATTTATTCTGGTCACCAAACACTACATTGTTGACAGATAGCTTTCTGAGTCTTACTTTGCCAATTGAATTTTGAGAACACACTTGAGATTAGAGGCCATGCCCTTTGCTTCTCTGTAACTATTATGGGTCTTCCTGTGTCACGTCACACGTGTGATTCTTATTGCATTTTTTAAAGTACAGTAGTAAACACTAGCCACTTTGGAAAAAGGACAGAAGGATACAAGTTGATCAGAAGGACATTTTCTGCCCTCACGAACCTAGCAAAGTGGGTTCTCCACTTGAGGGGGCATATATACATACATACCTAATATAAGTGGAGAATAATTAATTTTAAGACCATACATGAGCAATTGGACAGTAAGGAAATACAAGCTACTTATAAGAAGAATTTGAAGAGTAACATTCCCATAGAATACATTCAGTCAGAGGTTGATCACATAGGTTTTTTTTTTAAAGATTTTTTAAAATTAATTTATTTTATTTATTTATTTTTGGCTGTGTTGGGTCTTCATTGTTGCATGCGGGCTTTCTCTAGTTGTGGCGAGCAGGGGCTACTCTTTGTTGAGATGCACAAGCTTCTTATTGTGGTGGCTTCTCTCATTGCAGAATATGGGCTCTAAGCGTGCGGGCTTCAGTAGTTGCAGCATGCAGGCTCAGTAGTTGTGGCACACAGCCTTAGTTGCTCCGTGGTATGTGGGACCTTCCAGGACCAGGCCTTGAACCCATGACCCCTGCATTGGCAGGCAGATTCTTAGCCACTGCACCACCAGGGAAGCTCGATTACATATGTTTTAGCATGTATGTTTTCTAAAGGTAAACTGGACCTTTCGCATAAAAGCAATCCCTGTTGATAGTGTTATTTTTGGTTTTCTGGAAAGATCATCTTTTTCCACAGTGTATTCTGAGGGGTATAAATTTAAATACATTGAGAATTTTATTTAAAATGAGCCTCAATGTACTCCCTTGAGAAAGGAAGGACCATCAAACAAATGTTAAAATAGGAAGGAGCTTTGTAAATTCCAAATAAGTAGCAGAACTGTTTATGCTAAGTAAGTGACCTTTTTTGTCCATTATAGACTTATCTTCTGGTTTCTTCCAGAAGTAGCCTAACAGATATAAGTACTATTCAGCAAAAATAACAACTACATTTTATGTGGAAAGGATTTGATACATTACATCAGGCCTCTTTAAGTAAAGTATTTTCAGATTTTTACCTGGTGCCATTGATTTCAATAAGGTCCATAAAAAAGTCCTCTATAGGCTAGTTTAATGCCAACAAAAGTGTATTTATCTTTTTTAAAAAATGTTCTCTTCACTCAACAGAATAAATGTTCTGTCATAGCAAGGAGAAAGGCTATACATGAGTTAATTTCTACATATAAATTTTGTAAGTACAGATAACATAGTATTTACACTTTCTATGTCATTATTTAAAAAAATTCTTGTCCTGGCACAAAAAAATTCCAGGAAATTAAAGCATGTTTATTACTAGGAATTTGCAATGTCTTGTGTCTAAACAATACCAAAGGACCCATTTCAAATCTGACTTGGAAAATTCAGCAACTCCTGATTTTTGACTTAAGATTTTCAAAAATCTGCCTGGGGATAAAAGAGGTCCATAATAACCAGGAAAAGAGACTACAGGGACAATTAAGAGAAGAAGAAAAAGTGCCAAGTGTTGAATTTTGTAAAGTCATAACAGGTTAGTCTGTGGTGATAAACAATGTAAAACAGAAATTGTTCCCTCTCCAAGAGATTCCCTGTGTAATTGAAATGAAATACAAGGAAATGTACCAAGCATAACTTTGATTTAGTCTTCACTGAAGAAGGAAGAAAATTGCAGGGACCAAAATTAAATAATAACTGTGATATCTCTTTCCTAGCATATTCTCTAATGAAAAGAAATAATTTCAGAAATATGCCCTTAGTTAGCATGACTATACATATGTGTGTATATATACAGATTTAAATGTTTATGTATGTATCCGTGTGTGTGCGTGTGTGTCTGTGTACAAGTGTGTATGTGTGCATATACAAATATATGAATATAGTTGTAAATAAGATGCAAACTACTGTGGCTATAAAAAAATTAAACATAAGAAATGTCATCATGAGTAAAAAATTGTATTTTTCCCCTTCCCATATTCTATAAGTACCACTAGTATCATAAAATAATTTCTGGGGAAAAACAATTATAATTCATGATTAGGTTTATATACCTAAAATCCCACCCCCCAATTAGGAATATATATCTGACATCTATTTTTCTCTATGAATGTATCAATTACAAATGTGTATATGTAGTGGCCTGCCCACACAAAATACTACCAATGCTTTTTGCTACAGAATATACATCCTACTATATTGAAAAGTAATTGCCTATTTTATTTAATATTAAATTTTCTGTCTACTCCTCTAGGTCAATAAATTTAGAATTCCACAAACAAATCTATTTTCTTTCAAAAATTCCCTTCATGATTGTATTCCTTTTGGTTATTCTCTACCTACTACCCTTTTCCATCTTAAAAATGAAGAATTCTTCAGTCTTTGATTATTTTTGATTACTTGGTTCCTCTTTGAAGTGTCTTTACTTCCTTTAATAGCCAGACTATATTTAGAACCCAGAACTTCAGGTAACAGCCTATTTTATTTATATGTACACCTAAAGGAGAATATTTATCTTTCTACTTTGAATAATGCCCAGCTCTTTGCGGCATTTTATGGTTGTATATTAAACATATTACCTACTATGAATAGATAATATCTTCTATAGGGCCAGTGATTTTATTGAGTAAAGAACAGATTTCAATTCCTCACTGTTAATTTCCTTCTTTAAAAAAAATATTTTTTCTAGTAAAAACTATTTTTTTTCTCTTTACCCCACAAATGCAGTAGTGTTTCTTTTTTGTAAGGTCTTTTTGGGGCCTGAAATGTGAAATTAAAATAGATGACCAATGTTGTCCCTCATAACTCCTGCATTCTGTATGTGTCATGTGTGGACTCATGTAAAAGTTCATAAACGTCTAAAGTCCTTTCCCCTTGTCTCTATACAGACTTGTTTTTCGGTCAACTATGTTACTCTTTGCCCAATAGGTTATATTCAGTAGTTTTATCCTTTGCTACAGACCTTGCCAATTCGTAAAATGATAAAGTGAACCTATATTTCCTGTGCTTACTTGGCTAGTTTAGATGAAATAGTTTATACTATGGTAAATTAAAACAAACAAGCAAATAAATAAATATCAGTGGCTTGAAACATCAGCTTCTCAAATTGTAGTATTCTCCATATTAGGTACAGTATGCTAGCTGCTGTAGGAAAGGGCTCCTTAATTTACTGTGGCTCAAACACAATAGATACCTTCCTCTTCCTGTTGAGAGGTCATGAGGTGAGGGAGATAAAGAGGTTGGCAGGGTGACCTTCTTCCAACCTGTCATGCAGGAACCCAGTGGGAGGATATGTTTCCATTGGCAACATATCTGCAGAGGCCGCTTTGGGATCAGGTCCACTCCATACAAGAGAAAGTAGAAAATAACAGGGAAGAACAAGGATGGGAGGTTTTAATGATCCAGTCCTAGAAATGGTGCCTACCACTTCTAGGTACATTTTATTGGTGAAAACTGTATCATACCTAAATAAAAACAAACACACAGATACAATCATAAATATAACAACATAACATAAAATATAATGTAATATAATACAATATAGTACAATATAATACAATGTAATATATAATAACAACATAATGACCATACCTAATGACAGGGAAGAAGCCAGGAATGTATGGTGTAATGTGTTTCTGTTACTGAACCAAACTCGGGTCCACTTGTCCGAGTGCATTAAAGCCAATCTGCTGACACTGGGTCGTGGTGAAGGAAAGTGCAGTGTTTATTACAGGTGCCAAGCAAGGAGTCTAGGCATCTAGTGCTCAAAAAGGCCTGAACTCCCTGATGGCTTTCAGGAAGGGGTTTGAAAGCCCCCAGTGGCTTTCAGGAAGTGGGGTTGTGGGATGTGTGATCAGCTCGTGGACATTCTTCTGATTGGCTGGTGGGGAGGTAATTGGGAGTCAACATCATCAATCTTCTGGTTCCAACCTGTCTGGGGTCTACGTGTTTGTGGGCAGCATGCAGTTAACTTCTCCCACCTGGTGGGGTTTCAGCATCCGCAAAACAGCTCAAGGGCATGGCTCAGAATATTATCTATAGCCCTTGAGTAGAAACTAAAGGCCCTTGACATTGTTTAATGGCTAAACAATTATTATTTTGTCTTGCTTGACTGTTTTCCTTTCTTAATCTTCTCACTTCTCTGGTTAAACTTATTCTTTGACTAAAGTTTTTCTATACACTGAAGGCTGGCAGAGGACATGGTGGGGGGGGGGTGGGTCTGTCCTGGGGTGGCCCCATAGGGTCCAGCTCAGTTACATTCCCAGGAAGGTGAAAAAAAAAAAAAGCTTTTTGTAGAATAGCTGGCAGTCTCTGTACCATCTATTTTACTCAGCAACATTGTCCCAGCATCAGGAAAGGTGTAGTTGGAAGACACTAGCTACAGGCAGTTTATGGGTAACTATTTCAGGGTCCTCCATGTGCCTGAATATATTCAGCGGCTAACTTCCAGAGCTGTTTGGGGCTCAGGCATAGCTGTGAAATGGTCCTGACCTGGTGTCATCATGGTGTCATCACAGTTTACTGATAAACTTATTCAATGGTAGTCAAGTGTTCACAGCATAAATGTGCCAAAGTGAGAGTGAGAGTTAACACTATCCTTAATGACCCCCGACCTCCACGTTCCCATCAACAACTTACTTGATTTTTCCATAAGTTCTTTTCTTGGAGAAAGGAGGCTGGCCCAGTGTCAGGCTCTTTGGTGGTTAAAGTGAATTATCAGATATGATGAATCCTTTATTTACTGGGAGTTGCTATTTTTTTTCTTCCTTGAACTCCAAATTAATGAGATTTATAACATTAAGTTTATAAAATGCTAAGTTGATGAATTATAATGAGGAATAAGAATATTCCATTGTAAAGCTGCCATTAAGACTGAAAGGGAGAACCCTATGATGAAATTCATGTCATAATTCAAGTGACTAAGGAAAGCAGAGGTTAGAAGAGGAAAAATGTTCATGGGAGAAAACTTGCTTTATGCCCATCAGAAGACTCTAGAGGAAAATATTATTTTACTTTGAAATTAGCTCATGGCTCTATTCATAACAAGCAGATCTTGATTTGTGAGTTTACTCTAAGCCCAAGAATTTCTATTTGAAAACTGATCAGTACTGAAAAATTGGCTCGACATGAGATGACTGCCACTCGTGTCTATGTATGGTTATGAAAGCAGGTACCTTACCAAGTTCTGCCTCTCAGAACATGGTGACCCTCCTATTTTTGGAGCTTTTCAACCCTATTTTCATGTTTCTTCACCTCAGCCTGTCCCAACACCAGATACCTGGTTTCACGGGGCAGCCGGGCTTCCTCAAGGGAGTGTTTTACCAGCCCCCTCTACTCACCCACGCACCTCCTGCTGTCACCACTTCTCTGCCTGGTAGCAGTGCGCCCCCTGCTGTCACCACTTCTCTGCCTGGTAGCAGTGCCACAATGACTTGTTCCTGCAAGCAGTCAAATGCCAAAAATGGCAGAGTGATCTACTGATATTAGGACTGCTTCTTCTGTGCCCTGTTAGTGTGAAAAGTAACTGCTGACACAGGAATTTCCGGCATTCTGCTTTCAGTGCGAGATTTTATTGTGGGTGTATCTTCCCTGTCCCTTGATTATGACATATATCTGTTGGATAAGGTTGCCTTTATGTGAAGAATTGTGTTGATTTGTACATTACTAATATAATGAAATGACTCATATCTGTGAACTGTATGTAGAAATGTGTGGGAAAAAGAGTTAATAGCTACCATTGTTTACTTTTACGTGCCATTCAATTATTGAAGTATGTTACCTAAGTTAATCCTCCCAAAAATGATTTCTGGATTTTTATACTTGTTTTACAAACGAGAAGATAATTTTTCAAATCTGTGCACGTTGCACAAGCTCACCCGGTAACTGCTAAGTAGGAGACAAGCTTAGCTCACAGGTCTGTCCAGGGCCAACGCCCACTGTGTTAATAACAACTAGTCTATCTTTTTTATTTTATTGAAGTACATTTGATTTATAATGTTTTAATTTCTGCTGTACAGCAAAGTGATTCAGATATATATATGTATATATGTGTATATATATATATATATTTCCCTTTTCATATTCTCTTCCATTATGGTTTCTCACAGGGTATTGAAAATAGTTCCCTGTGCTATACAATAGGACCTTGTTGTTTATTCATTCTATACATACTAGTCTGCATCTGCGAATCCCAAACTTTCAACCCTTCCCTCCCCTTCCACCTCCCCCTTGGCAACCACAGTCTGTTCTCTAGTCTGTGAGTCTGTTTTTGTTTTGTAGATATGTTCATTTATGTAGTATTTTAGATTCCACATATAAGCGATGTCATTTGATGCTTGTCTTTCTCTGTCTGACTTACTTAGTTTGATAATCTCTAGGTCCATCCACGTTGCTGCAAATGACATTATTTCATTCTTTTTTATGGCTGAGTAATATTCCATTGTATATATGTACCACATCTTCTTTATCCATTCATCTGTTGATGGACATTTAGGTTGCTTCCGTGTCTTGGCTATTGTAAATAGTGCCGCAATGAACACTGGGGTACATGTATCTTTTTGAATTAGAGTTTTCTCCAGATACATGCCCAGGAGTGGGATTGTTGGGTCATATGGTAGTTCTATTTTTAGTTTTCTAAGGATCCTCTGTACTGTTCTCCATAGTGGCTGCACCAATTTACAGTCCCACCAGCAGTGCAAGAGGGTTTTCTTTTCTCCACACCCTCTCCAGCGTTTATTGTTTGTAGACTTTTTAATGTTGGCTATTCTGACTTGTGTGAGGTGGTACCTCCTTGTAGTTTTGATTTGCATTTCTCTAATAATTAGCGAAGTTGAGCATATTTTCATGTGCCTCTCGACCACCTGTATGCCTTCTTTGGAGAAATGTCTCTTTAGGTCTTTGCCCATTTTTTGATTGGGTTGTTTGTTTGTTATTGAGTTGTATGAGCTGTTTCTATATTTTGGAAAGTAAGCCCTTGTTGGTCTCATAATTTACAAATATTTTCTCTCAGTCAGTAGGTTTTCTTTTTGTGTCATTTTCAACTAGTCTATCTTGACTTCAAATACATATTTTCACGTTGATTCTCAATATGAAGTGAGCAAACTAGAAACATTTTATATTTTGAAGGAAATTTAGAGATCCCTTTATCTAAAGCGGTTATTTTATGGAGACCCAGAGAAATGAAATGTCCCTATTTCAGGGTAAGTTAATTGGTCAGCAGCACAGCACAGACAAGAACTAGAGTGAATATTCTTGCCGCTATGACATGTAGCCTCGATGACTCACTGAACTCTTTCAAACCTGGTCCTTTCAGCATCTTAGTGGAAAGACTCTAAGCTTAATAGCAACATACTAATTGGTAATATTATGTCATTAAGTTTACGCTCTGAATGCAAGAGCCTCATAAATAAGGTTAAATAAGACAATTCATGAAAATAGTAACCAAACTCAGACTTTCAAGAACAGCATAGAGGAAAAACAAGAGGAAAAACAAACAAATATGCACTCTTCCTTGATCACATCCCAGATTAGAGCATGTTCATACCCCCACACAGAGAGACCCACTGAGAAAGACACTCTCAACAGAGGCCCCTGCACTCGAGAAGAGACATCCACACTGAGAAACAGCATTGCTGCTCATCTAGTCTTTGTTGTCATGAGCTGGGGAACTAACCACCTTATTCCAACTGAAGAGTGATCACCGTGGGCTTTAAGAGGTTGCTGCATGCCACCATTAGCATGGCACGTGCTCTGAGCATTTTTTTTCCATCCACAGTGATTGACTTGTGTGGTTCTGTCCTTCTGACCAAGGGCATGCATTTTCAAGGTAGCTGGCCAGGGTTTGGGATGCATTCTGCAGCTGTGACAGGGCCAAGGTACATGCCCACATGGGGAAGACCTCATGCTCTCAACTTAATTAGCTTCAAGCCTCACACACTAAGCCAAATGGACATAGAGCACTCCCAGGAAGCCTTGCGCATCTATGCACGTCACTCATACTCAACTATAGACAAGATAGATGCCCTTTGCATAAGCAAACCACCGTTATATGTCCTATAAAGAGTTTTTGAGACCACTCCCAGTTAACGCCTGAAGAGAAGATGTAGGGACAGATGAATCCAACCAAATCTTCTTCATGGAACATGATCAGATTAAAAACATTCAATAAAAAAAAAAAATTCAATAAATGAAATACTTGCCAAAAGAAAGATCAAAGCATAATGTTAGAGAATTCCTTTTCCCACCAATATTTTGTTAATGTGATTGTTCAGCTTAGGGTCACTGATTCTAAACTTGTCGATACTAATCTCCGAGTCTCCAGCCTCCTTGAAGCTAAGACACATTCCTTCCTGAACCTGTCTGTGAGACTTTGAGACAGCATACGTGATTGAGTTAGAATTCAGCCTTTGACTAGCTACATGTAGGCAAATCCCAACTGCTCTGTGCTTTGATTTCATCAGCTTAAAATGGAAGACTCAGGCTTGCTCATAACTCAGATACCCCAATTTCTCAATGTCTCAAACTTTACAATCTACGTTTTCCTTTACTGTGTTATCAGTAGACAAAGCTCCTCCCAGACTATTCACCCAAAGAATATACCTGTGTCTGTACTACAACCTTCAAGGCTCTGCATGAACTACCCGCTCCCTGATTACCTCTCTGTCTTGGTTTCCTACTTCTCTCCTCCTTGTTCTCTGCATCTCTGTGGCCTCCTTGCTTTCCCTCCTGCATACCAGGCACCCTCCAGAACCGCCTTCGCACTGATTGGAACGCTCTCCCTGTAGATGCCTGTGGGACTTGCCCTCTCATTTCTGTTAGAAGTTTCTCCTTCATCACCTTCTTGGGGGGCATTCTCTGCCACCCTTTGGAGGAAATATTAATCCTTTCCCCCACACTGACCCCCCATCTCCCTTCTCCCACTTTCTTTATTCTCCTTAACATTTACTGCCCAAACACTGTATTCTTTTTCCTAACTATCATGATTATTACATGTTCCTGCCCCCCATGCAAGCTCTGTTGGGGAGGAATTTGTGTCTGTTTCATTTACTGCTACATCTAATCCAATGCCTGGCATAGAGCAAGTAGTCATTAAATGTTTGTTGAATGAATGAATGAAGCTAATGTCTTGTTAACAATCCTGTCTAGGGGCACTTGTCCATATATTTCTGTTACCTTAAGTGGTTTGGCTAGTTGGTTATATTTCATATTTGAAAGGGCCCAACCAAAGCAAACGCATTTTATTTTTGTTTTTTAAAGCTGGTCTTTGGGAGTGAGGAAAGAGTAACTGTATTTCTTTTCAAGCTCATCTTATTCTTATTTGTCAAAAAGACATGCATTATTCCACACTTGATACTCCAAAATGGATTTATCTGGTGGAGGCATTGCTTCTTGTAGCTTCCACAGCTACCACCAGAGAGAAACCTTGGAAAGACAGTGTTTAAATTCAGGTCCCAATTGTGACTCTCCTGAATGCAAATTGAGTGTGAATTTATAAACCATCAGTGGGATAAATGTTCTCCTATTATGTAAATCTGTATCTTTAATCTGAAGTGTGGAAAGTGAATCGCTTTCCAGAATACCTAGTCTGTGATTCTGTAATTAGGTGAGCAAGTGATTAATTACAGGTGCAGTTAGTGACTTACCCCTCATCACAAACAGCTAATTCCGTGTATCCCAAGTCACTCAGAGGGGCAGTTGTGTTGGCTACACAGTTTTTAAACCTACAAGTGTGTTAAGTGCCTGAATTCATAAGCAGAACTGGGTATGTGTTTTTGTCTTACAAATATCGAAGTTGACCCTTCACAACTGAGACATGTTTAAGGTATTTTCAGTGACACATTTATATTGATTTTGTATAGTATTCTCTACAATAGTATCTGCTTGAATATCTAGACAGCTGGTGGAGCAGGTAGATAAATTGGGTTTATATCTATATTTTAATACTATACTGTGATACTATATGAAAAGTCTAAGTAGATTATAAAGGGGGTCATTTATATCTCTGGCTAAACTGAGGGTCCTGGAGCTGCACTGAGTCACTTAATTTATGATCTCACTTATTTTCTAATATATTTTTAAGCCATAGTTTTAAGGAAAAGATGATAAAACAAATTCAGGTGCTGAGCTTGGCATCATAACCAACAATATATAGCCCTAGAAGTGAATTCTGGGTGAAGTATACTCCCAGATATTGAAAAAAACATCACTAAAATGTAGGAAAAACCCAAGAAAACAGCACAAAATTGGATTTTCAATTATAAACTCTGAAAAAGTAGAAGATGTTTACAGAAGCCAGAAAGTGTAGCATGGAGACAGAGAGAAGAACATTCTAAAGTTGTCCTTCAAGACTCACCCTTCTCCCTGCTTCTAAACATATAGCCTTGTGGTCCAGGGAATTGTACGGGGTATTTTGTCAAGGTTGATAACCCTAAAGACTTAAAGACACACAAACAGATGGAGTAATATGGGGAAAGGGAGGTTGGGAGAATTTTTTTAAAAGGCCAAGAAGGATTATAGAAAAATAGGACAAAAAGTAAATGGAGGGAACAATGAAAGAGAGAGAAGTTTGCACTTTGCATCCAAATGTGACTGTGTTTCACAGAAAGGGAAAGCTCTTTTCAGTGATGTAGAACACCATAGCCTTATCCTAAAGAAGAATTAGTAAAGTTTAAGAAAATAGGGACATTTCAAGTGGAATCCATCAGACAAAGATCATTTGACTTAGCTCGGACTGCCACCCCCAGAAAAGTACAACCTTAGAATTCAGTAGGAATAACTTAAACCACCTTATTAGAGACGTCGAGAAAGCCAACCTATTTGTGTATTCATTGTCTCCCTAAGAGGTCAATGCTGGGGTTTAACGGCAGCTCCTACTTTTCATGTGATGGTGAGAGACCTGCACTTATAATCAACAGTTGCAGTAGGAGATGTGATTCGACCCCTGGTCTTTGGTTTTTGAATCCATCTTCCATTTTTCTACCAGAATATTTTCTCTTTCTTTCGGTTCCCCACTTGCTCCTTAGATAAAGTGCAGGTTCCTCAGCGTGGTTTAGGAGGCTCCAGGGTCCAGCCTGTCTCCATCACGCTCTGTCCTCGTCCTGCACCTGCCCTATTATCCCAGCAGTCAGCCGGCTATTGTTTCCCAACACACCACACAGACACACCTTGCTTCCTGCTACTCCGTTTGCCAAGTCTCTCCGTGTGTTTCGTCTGGGCCTGGCAAATTCAGGTCGCAACTTCAGCCCCTCCCTCTGTTTGCTCAGAGCACCTCGTGCGACCACTGATTTAGCACGCAGCGCGTGATAACGAGCTTCTGCGTATGGGCAGTCTCCGCCCTAGAGGGCAGGGCCAAAGGTCAAAGACCTGAGCTTCAAGTCGATTTCCCCAGTGGCCAGCACAGCGCCTGGCTCACATTAGATGCCCACTGTCTGTTGAGCTGGACTGAACAGTGTATGTGAGTCGGCCACAGTCTTCATCCGTCCATCCATCCACTCCTTCAGACAACAGGTATTGGATTTCATCGCACTTATAAGGCCCTTGCTCCTTGCTGAGATAGCGTATTCTCATAAGTAAAGAATGACCAGCTTAAAGGTTTGAAAATTGTAGTAGCTTTGACAGTTTCAAAGTGATCAACTGAACAGAGAACACTGAAAATGTATTTTGCCTGCATCTGGTTGTTTAAGTAGCACTGAAACTCTTGATAGTCTTCACAAGTGTTCTGAAATCTAAGAGCTGATTTTTTTAGTTACACTTGAGAGCTAATTCTCATGTAACTAATAACCTAATGTGACAAATTGCCCTCCTGTGGAAGGATGTGTCCAGTATATATAAGAAGGGAAAAGGGAATCAACTGAATATTTCACACCTTGGCTATGTTGCCCTTCTAGACACATCTCCCCAAATCCTGCCTCTATTAACTTTCGGACAAGATAAACATCTGCATTTCGGTGTCGACCACCAAGCAGGTGGTGTGGGCTCTTCCCATCTGCCAAAATAGAAATAACAGTTCACTATGTTTTGTTTGACTACAAGAAATCAAGTCTTCAACTTCCAAGAAAATATGAAATTTGACATTAGGCCATCATGTATCTCAATGTATAATACCTTTTGCCCTTTGTCAAGGTACATTATGAATTCTCTATTATTACAAAATGTAAGCTGATAGTATTTTTAAAGGACTATTAGATGCAGGAATTAATTGAATCATCACAACATAGGGAGTTAAGAGCAGCCAGCTCCCACCATCCATCCCGATCAGTCTACTGCTGTCACCTCACATGGGAGCTGTTTCTAAAGCAGAGGCTAAGTACGAATAATCTCTATCAGTTAAAAAATTTTTCATAGGACCATCTGTTTCTAAAAACTGCAACAATTTCAACTGCTTCTGAGAGGAGGAAGACATAGTGAAGTAAAATGGAGAAAGCTTTGTTTCTGCATTTGGAAGCTGCAAATGAGAGAAATCACATGACAGTAATTATTTGAATGCTGATATTTGGCCAAAACCTGAAAGAAAATTAGTCCTTTTCACTGATTTGGCAATATGACACTGTCTATATAGGTCCTCACGTTTCTTATATATATATTTAATGAAAGTCAAAAAATATAACTGTAATTGGGAGACATTAGTATTGTTTTATATATGCTGATTGATTTAATTTAAAAATATTTAATTGAGACTTACTGTCAATTAAACCCCAAAATATTGTACTTGTCTTTCACAGAAATGGTTAGCTCCTTTTCAACAAGTTATTATTATTCGAGGTGTTGGTTAAAAAAATGGGCATTGTCTGTACCCTCAAATTAATGAACAAGACGATTTCAGAAAATGGAAAGCTTCTGTGAAGGAAAGAAAGCAGGATCGTGTGATAAAGAACAGTTGGGTTAGCAGAGAGGCTGGGGGAAGGGCGCGGGGTGTGAGACAGCAGCTCAGGACAAGCCACTGTGAGGAGGGATGTATTAGGTGAGAAAACAGTTTTCTCTGGCATCAGATCATGCAGAGTCTTTAGGGCATTGTAAGGAGTTTGATTATTTCCTAAAAGCGATGAGGGGCTTCCCTGGTGGTGCAGTGGTTAAGAATCCTCCTGCCATTGCAAGGGACACGGGTTCGAGCCCTGGTCCCAGAAGATCCCACATGCGGCAGAGCAACTAAGCCCGTGCGCCACAACTACGGAGCCTGCGCTCTAGAGCCTGCGAGCCACAACTGCTGAGGCCCTTGTGCCTGGACCCCATGCTCTGCAATGAGAGGAGCCACCAGAATGAGAAGCCCATGCACCGCAACAAAGAGTGGCCCCCGCTCGTCACAACTAGAGAAAGCCTGTGCGCAGCAACAAAGACCCAACACAGCCAAAAATAAATATATAAAATAAATAAATAAATAAATAAATTTATATTAAGAAAAAATAAAAACAATGAGAAGTCATACGGGGCCCTTTAGCTAAAGGAACGACATGATTGGTTTAAATTTTTTTTCTGTTAAGGTTCTTGTGTATGTGTCTGTGTGTGTGTGTGTGTGTGTGTGTGTGCATTCTTTTTATTATTATTGAGGTATAGTTGATTTACAAGTTTCAGGTGTACAACATAGTGATTCACAATTGTTAAAGGTTATACTCCAGTTATAGTTATTATAAAATATTGGCTATATATCCCTGTGCTGTACAATATATAATTGTAGCTTATTTATATTAGACATAATAGTTTGTATCTCTTAATCCCATGCCCCTATCTTGCCCCTCCTCCTTTCCCTCTCCCCACTGGTAACCACTTGTTTTTTCTCCATATCTATGAATCTATTGTTTTTTGTTATATTCATTAGTTTGTTTTATTTTTTAGTTTCTCTATATATGTGATATCATACAGTATTTGTCTTTCTCTGTCTGACTTATTTCACTTAGCATAACACCCTCCAAGTCCATCCATGTTGCAAATGGCAACATTTCATTCTTTTTATGGCTGAGTAATATTCCATTATATATATATATATATATATATATATATATATATATATCTATCTCACATCTTCTTTGCCCATTCATCTGTTGATGGACACTTAGGTTGCTTCCATATCTTGACTATTACAAATAGTGCTGCTATGAATACTGGGGTGCATGTAGTTTTTCAAATTAATGTTTTCATTTTCTTCAGATACATACACAGGGGTGGGATTGCTTAGTTTTCTGAGCAACCTCCATATTGTTCTCCATAGTGGCTGCACCAATTTACATTCCCACCAAGAGTGCACAAGGGTTCCCTTTTTTCCACAACCTCTCCAACAGTGGTTCTTTAGCTAAAGAAACAACATGATTTGTTTAATTTTTGAAAGATCCTTCAGGTTGCTGTGTGGACAATGGATTGTAAAGAGACAAAAGTGGAAATAGGAAGACCAGTGTTGCTAAGAAAATATGAGGCTAATTTTCAACTTTTGTCAAAGCTACTCCAGAGAGAAATCCTCCCAAGAAGTTCCCCTTTTCCCATCCATGATTTTGGATATTTCTATGTGAGGAATTGATGGTTGGAGTGGTGACAGCCACCCTGTGACCGTGAGGAAACCCCAATTGTATCACAGTATAACTGGATTCCGGCAGTCATTGAGATGCTGAATTCTCCAATCAGAGAACTACTTATATCTGGAGTTCTTTTTAAGTATACTTTATTAACAAATTTCTCTGGTCTGGGCCTCTTTGGCCTGGTGCTTTGTTAATTGGAGTAGAATCATCCTGTCTGAAATACTCTCCCAGATCATTCAATATTTTCAACAAATAGTAATTGGATCTCTTTAATGCCATCTTCTGCTTAATCTTATCATACAAGTAAAATAGGTATGAACCCTAATAGCATTTATGATGCTTTTCTTATTCACTATTTATTTCTATGATTCCTCCTTACTATTAGGTTGGCAAAAAAGTTTGTCCAGGTTTTTCCATAAGATAACAGAAAAAACCTGAACAAACTTTTTGGCCAACCCAATATATTGTAAATAATTTGAAAACAGGGATTGGTTTTTATTTCTTTCTCCCTTACCCCTCCATAAAACCTAATAAAGTTCCTTGGGTACCAAATGAAATTGATGAACGTTTATTGAATTGTTAAAATAGCTTTGGATAATTAAATCTTCCTTCTCCCATCTCTCATATCTCTAATTCCATGTAACCTAAGATAATTAAACATAGACTGAAAAACACACATTACATTAAGTATTCATTTTCTCACTCTCAGCTAAAGTTCAGTCAAAGAAAGCAATACAAACAAGGCTTGAGCAGTTGCAGGGTAAATGTAATAGATGGGTGTTGCTCTAATTCAAAGACATTCCAGCTAAGAATTATACTTCACTTGAATTAAATACAGCTTCATAAAAATAGGAAAAGAAAAATAAAATTTATTTTGAATTTACATTGCTAATAAACTTCTCTTATTTTTACTACTCATTGGAGGATCTTATGGGGGAAGAAGTATCCCTGTCTATAAGTCTTCCAGCATTGCTAAAGTATTGTGACAGCTTTCTCTGAAAACTGCTTGAAGACATCATTTTTTTTTTCATTTGCTTCCACTCAGCTTTTTCTCATCTGCTTCAAAGTGAACATAAGAGCACTTTCCAGAGTGAGCTGCTTTTCTCCCAACTCCAAAGTAAAGAATACCATAATGCAGACTATAATATCATTTGATTATCACAATTTTTCAATCTTTTTGAAGATTCAAATAAGGCAGAACTGAACTCCTAACTCCAGTTTTCTTGCCGCATTGTTCATCTTCTCTCATTTCTCTCGGGTTCCAAGCCCCTTCCTCTCTGATATGTCTTGTGAAATTATTCTCTGGTTTCAAGTGAGGGAAACTGAGAAAGTATGGCTTTAGTCTAATGTCTGAAGTTCCAAAATGTCCTTTGGATTTCTATAGCACATCTGAAAGTAGACACTCATAAGTGACTAGACCTCAGCTCCCCTAATGCATCTCCTTTCATTGTTTCTGAAATTTTTTCCATAAGTTTCTAACCCACTTTTAAGTTCCATGTCCTAATAAAAGTCTCTTATCATTTAGTAGAATGTAGAGGTTCTAAAGTAAAATGAACAGCCTTCCCTTACTTGCCACCAGAGCATTTTAACCATGGTCATAATTATTATGGACAGACTATAATTGTTTTCTTAAAAATTTTTGTGTTTTATTTTCTTATCTCAAGTCCTAGTAGAGTTGATTTTAGTTAACAACTTGTTCAAAAAACATGGATTAAAAACTTGTTATATGCCAGGTACCTAGAATGGAAAGGTAAATATAAATGAGTCCTGGCTCAGTGGGTTCTTGCTGTAGTTGGGGAGAGAAATGAACAAGCAGACCAACCAGGTCCAGGTGGTTGCCAAGCAGATAGTAGATATTTATTATGTAAATATTTAGGAAGGCCAGGAAGGAGTGAGAAAGGGCTATGTTTGAGTAGACAGATTTGTTCAAAGAGTCCCAGGGATTCTATCTCTATTCATTCTCTTAATAATTCAACCAGTCTTGTGGTTTTAAATATTGTGTATTAACTGATGACTTCCAGATTTGTACCTCCAGCATCAAGTCTCCTCTGAATGTCTCTGTATACCTGATTTCCACTTGGACATCTCCACTTTGATAGCTTTTCTGCTTTGCAGACTTAACAATACAAACCCACAATTTTGAACTTTTCCCTCAAACCTACAATTTACACATTCTCCTCATCTCAGTAAAAGACAACTCTATCGTTCAAGATGCTCAGGCCAGAAAAGCTGACTCCTTTTCTTTCCCACTCTATATCAAATCCTTTAGAAATACTGTCAGCCCTGTCTTTAAACAGAGACTTCTGAATCCCACTGCTGTCATCATGGCCCAAGCTTCCATGATCAGTGGTCTAGACCCCAGATTACTGAGATGGGTTTCTAACTACTCCGAATGGGCTTCTTGCTCCCACCCTGGCCTGTGTAGTCTATTCTCAACACATCAGCCTAAGTGATCTACTGAAATGTAAGTTAAACCATGCCGTTCCCTCTGCTCAACACCCTTCCACTGCCCCCCATCCCAAGCAGAGAAAACCCCAAATTCCTTGCTATATGTTATGTGGCCCTTCTTGATATTTGCCCTCCATTCTCTCTCTGGCCTCCTCTCCTGCTACCTGTTCCTTAAGTCAGCCTACTCCAGCTGTTCAGGTCTCCTTAACATTGCGCCAACATGGTAGACATCTCCTACCTCAGGACCTTTGCACTTGACTTGCTTATTTCCAATCATGGCATTCTCCTACCCAAACCAGAAACCACCTCCCTTTCCTGCATCAGGAATCTGCTCCAATGTTATCTTTCAGTTCCAGCCTCCCTAATTATTGTATTTAATATCATAACACCCTCCCTCTACCACCACCAGGTTCTTTATACACTTCCTGATTTATTATATGCTATTTTGAATAATCATCTAGAATAACTCTTTGTTTTCAAGTATTTCCTTTTAGGCTGTCTCCTCCAATCCCCGACTAGAATGTAAGCTCCAAAGCAGTACTTTTTGTCTGTTGGTTTGTTTGCTTTTTCTTCCACTGCTATATTTGTAATGCCTGGAATATTTCCAGGCATATAATAAGCTTTCAGTAAACATGAATGAGTGAGCAAGTATCTATGCCAGAGAGAGGGACGAGGCCTCGGGACTTGAGAGAACATAGGAACTGCTCAAGGAGCTGTAAATGCATGTTCCGGCTGTGTGACCGCTGGCTCCATGTGCAAAGGCTATCGTCAGACTCATGCCAAATCATGACTCTAAAAGTTATCCATGTGATTTTAGGCAACTTACTTTACCTCTATGAAACTTACTTTCCTCAGTTTTAAAATAGGGATAATAACACTATAGATTTCACAGGGTTTGGTTAGGAGATTCTCATGTGATATGACCTAGAGAGTGGCCAGATATGTAGTCTGCATTCAAGTGGTATCTATCATGACTCTAATAATTATTAATTAATGAAATAATGTATACAATTTACTTAGCATAGTTTGCATCAGCTAAGAAGACAGTCAGTGGCTTGTAAAACTTCTTCGGCTGCAGGTGCTACTGCTGAAATTCAATGGGGAGGAGAATTCTTAGGGATGAATGACATAGGATGAGAGAACAAAGGTTAAAAAAAAAAAAAGCCGTAGAAAGGGTTTTGTGGGCTTAGCTAAGGATTTTAGACTTTCTCCTATAAAGTAGTGGTTCTAAATTTGAAAGTGCATCAGGGGACTTCCCTGGCGGTCCAGTGGTTAAGACTTCGCCTTCCAATGCAGGGGTTGCGGGTTCAATTCCTGGTCAGGGAGCTAAGATCCCACATGCCTCTGGGCCAAAAAAAAAAAACATAAAACAGAAACAATATGATAACAAATTCAATAAAGACTTTTCAAATGGTTCACATCAAAAAAAAAAATCTTAAAAAAAAAAAAAAGAAAGTGCACCAGGATCACTTGGAGGACTTGTTATAAACACGGATTGCTGGCCTCCACCCCCAAAGTTTCTGCTTCAATAGGTCTGGAATAGATCCTCGAATTTGCTAAGCAACAAACATTTATTCAGTTTTTGTAGGTCAAGAATCCAGGTGAGGATTGCACTCAAGTGTCAGCTAGGGCTGTGGTCTTATTGGAAAGCTTGACTGAAGGAGAAACTGCTTCTTTTTTTCCAAGGCTTCCTTCCCATTTTTCTCAGTTGAAGTATAGTTGCTTTACAGTGTTATATTAGCTTCAGTGTACAATGTAGTGATGCAGTATTTTTGCACATTATACTCCATTATAGGTTATTACAAGATAAGGGGTATAATTCCCTGTGTTATACAATATATCCTTGTTGCTTGTATCTGTTAATCCCATACCCCTAATTTGCCCCTCCTTCTCTCACTCTCCCCTTTGGTAACCACAAGTTTGCTTTCTCTATCTGTGAATCTCTTTCTGTTTTGCATATATATACATTCATTTGTATTATTTTTATGTTCTACATATAAGTGATATCATACAATATTTGTCTTTCTCTGTTTGACTTATTTCACTAAGAATAAGACACTGTAGGTCCATCTGCATTGTTGCAGATGGAAGAATTTCATACTTTTTATGGCTGAGTAGTATTCCATTGTTCATTTCTTAATCCATTCGGGCTTCCCTGGTGGTGCAGTGGTTGAGAATCTGCCTGCTAATGCAGGGGACACGGGTTCAAGCCCTGGTCTGGGAGGATCCCACATGCCGCGGAGCAACTAGGCCTGTGAGCCACAACTACTGAGCCTGTGCATCTGGAGCCTGTGCTCCGCAACAAGAGAGGCCGCGATAGTGAGAGGGCTGCGCACCGTGATGAAGAGTGGCCCCTGCTTACCACAACTAGAGAAAGCCCTCACACAGAAACGAAGACCCAACACAGCAAAAATTAATTAATTAATTAATTAATAAACTCCTACTCCCAACATTTAAAAAAAAAAAAATCCATTCATCTGTTGGTGGGCAATTAGGTAGCTTCCATGTCTTGACTGTTGTAAATAATGCTGCTATGAACATTGGGGTGCATGTATCTTTTCAAATTAGTGTTTTCATTTTGGGGAGGATATATATACTCAGGAGTGGTATTGCTGGATCATATGGTAGTTCTGTTTTTTTTTTTTTTTTTTTTTTGCGGTACGCAGGCCTCTCACTGTTGTGGCCTCTCCCGTTGCGGAGCACAGGCTCCGGACACGCAGGCTCAGCGGCCATGGCTCACGGGCCCAGCCGCTCCGCGGCATGTGGGATCTTCCCACACCGGGGCACAAACCCGTGTCCCCTGCCTCGGCAGGCGGACTCTCAACCACTGCGCCACCAAGGAAGCCCTGTTTTTTGTTTTTTTGAGGAAGCTTAATAATGTTTTCCATAGTGGCTGCACCAATTTACATTCTCACCAAGAGTATACAAGTGTTCCCTTTTCTCCACATCTTCTCCAACATTTGTTATTTATAGATTCTTTGATGATGGTCATTTCAACATGTGTGAGGTGATATCTCATTGTTCTGATTTGCATTTCTTTAATAATTAGCAATGCTGAGAGTCTTTTAATGTGCCTGTTAGCCATCTGTATATCTTCTTTGGAAAAATATCTGTTCAGGTCTTCAGCCCATTGTTTGATTGGGTTATTTTTTAGCCGACGACCTTCCTCCATTCTTTGCCATGTAGACTCTTCACAGGGCAACTCACAACATGGCAACTGGCTTTCCTCAGAGACAGCAAGCAGAAGAGCAAGAGAGAAGTCCCAAGATAAAAGCCACAATCTTTCTGTAACCTAATCTTGGAGGTGGCATCCCATCATATCTGCCATATTCTGTTTGGTAGAAATAAGTCACTAAATCCAGCCGTACTCAATGGAAGGGTGTGAATACCAGGGGGTTGGAGTCTTTGGTGGCCAAGGTGATTACAATGGCGATGGTCTGGAGACCATAGTCTGAGAACCATTGCTGTAGATAATTTTAAGCAAGTGAGTGACAGGGAGGGATGCAGCATGGAGAGGAGGTGAAAATGGAGGTGAGACTTTTGAAAGCTATTGCAGTAATAAGTTTCATGTTTATATAATTAATATTCTTTTATGTTTTGAAAATTAACTCTTTTTTAATCAACATATTTAACAATTATGCCTCCAATTTTTGGTCTAAACTTCCTCTATAAATGAGATATTTGAAAATAACTTTCAAGGTTGTATAAAAAGATCTCTGTGGAGTTAAATTTCATTAAGGGTTTCAGTACAATTTTGTCCCCTTATTTACCACTAAACATGTACTTAAATCGAGAGAGGGTTCAGGCTGGACTATTGGAAAAGGTACTTTAGGCTTGGCCACTAAGAACATTCTAAGATAAAGGCAATTGACAGTTCTAATTACATAAGTACAGACATTCAACATACCTTTCTCTCTCTGAAAACTTAGACTAGGCTGCAAATTAATAATATATTCAAGGACACAATAGCTGTTAAAGTTGCTAAGAAAATGAACATGAAAAATAGAGCAACATTTCATAAAATGAAAGGAAAATGAGTTTAATTTGAAGGTAGAAACAAATGGCTTTAAAAGTGTGGGAGATTCATAAGTAGACAGTCTGCCTCACCCCATCAGCTGTTCCCATCCCATCTCCCGGAGTCATGGACATCCAGTCTCAACAGCAGTTTCCATATTCTTTTGCTGCAGCAGCAGGGGGCAGCTTAGCCCCTCTGGCTGAGAGCTCTGTTTCCTTGGCTTGCTTATTGTAAGTCAATTCACTTGCCTCAGTCTGCTCTCACTTCCTGGTCACTGATTTTGGCTGCCATTTAGTTCAACATGTTATCCATTTTCTTAATCATCTCCAAAAGAGAGAGGGGGACAGAGATGCTCTAACCATTACCCATCACGTCAGCCCACGACAGCTTAAAGTCACGGGTTCCACGGACAGCGGCCCAAGTGTAGGTGTTTTCCTTAGCACTACTTCAGCCATAGTGACAATAATGGAAAAGTTAGCGTGCGTATCGAGACGTGTATCAAAGCCCTGATTCTTTATCTTAATCAAGCAATGGCTTTCTGCCTGCACTGCAACCAGCTGCCCCCCATATTGCCACTAGATAAATAAACAATGCTCAACAAAGTACAAATGTACGCAATTCTGAAAAGGTTCCCTATGACCCAGAAAATCAGCAAGTGAAACCATGCAAATCATTTGAAAAGAAATTAAAAGAGGCAGAGACAAGATGCATTTTTAGTATGGCCTTACAGATGCTGAACAATTCACTTCAGGAATGGTAGGTGGAACCAGGGCTTTGAAGCGACCCAGAGACCAGGTGAAATAGATGTCCGTCACCTAGATTGCCTGAGGATAGATTAAGGGGCTGGTTGAATGGGTAAATATCGCATAACACTTTCAGTAAGAGTGAGAAAGTATGGCATTATTTGAGTGAGTAAGTAAGTTTAAGAGCAAATATTGCATTATGTGAACTGTTTCTAGTTTCAACCCTGACTTCTTCTAATTCCTCCTAAATTCTAGAGCAGTTTTCCTAATTGCCTAAGGAGACAACTTACAGGTATGACTCTGTTCCTCCTTCAGTATTACCTGCCTCTCTTAAAGGCAGAATCATCCATATGGTTGTGAGATCTTTGAAGGTGCAAGTTATGTCTGATTTAGCTCTGTATCTCTAGTATTTTTTTCCCAGAGTAGAAAGGAGGCAATCAGATGTAATCACATATCCAGACATTGAAATGAGCCCATGAACTACCTGAAGAAATGAATTCATTATTTTGTAACTTGCAAACTTTAGGTTAGGGTAAGATTTGTCTCTCAAAGCAAAACCTTGTCATTAAATGATGAGAAAGCACCAGCTCGGAACCCTGTATAGATGTGTTTATTGTCAGGTCAGGTAACCACTCAGAACAGGTCACCACGTGACAGGTCACCACTCAAGGGATAAATCAAGATATTTATTCCATGAAACAGGCATTACTCAAGAACTTCTTGTGGGCAAGTCACTGTTAGAAGATAGACAAATAAGGCACAGTCCCTGAACTCTGGAAATATCTATTTAACGGGGAGGCATAGCACCTATCACAATTATAATTAGATAATTTTCCATTTTCTGTTTCTTCTTTTAGTTTCAAAGCTCTGTAAGCACTAGGACTTTCTATCGATATTATCTAGCAGTTAGCACAGTGCCTGGAATATATAAGGCATCCACAGGTCCTTGTAGAATGAATGAGTGATTCTAACACCAAGTGGAGAGTGGCCATCCTCTCCAGTCCATGTCCATCGTCCTCCTTCCTCGGGCCCTTATCTCTGCCTGGACCCTTGAGAGTCTCCTCACTCATCACTCAAATCTCCTGCAAGCCTTCTCTCTCACTGCCACTAGAGGGACCTTTCTAACACCGCACCTGATCCTGCTTAAAATCCTGAATGTCACCTCCAACAGATAACAGTTGTCCTTCATTTTGGTCCTGGAGATCCTTTTGAGACTCTGATGAAAGCCATGGGTCATTTTCCCACTTAAAATGCACCTACAGCACAAGATTCTGTACCCAGTTTCTAGGTGTCTGTGATCATCCTGAAGCCCATTTCTTAAGCCTGATAGAGGTCTAGGAACTCTACCTTGAGAATCCCAAGATAAAATGCAAACTGCTTAGTAGGACACAAGCTATCTGTCACTTCTGTGTCATCTTCTGGCACTACCCTCTCCCCCAGCAGTCATACCCCTAACCTCACTTTGCACATCAACCATACCATGCTCTCCTGGACTCCATGTATCTTCCTGGAGTTGGTGCTGTCATCTCATAACCCTGTCCCTTGTCTGCTTGGTAAACTTTAATCACCCTTCAAAAACAAGCTCACCTTTCACCTGTTCTGGGGAGTCTCCTTCAATAGGCCCTAATAAAAATCATCCCTTATTTCCTTTGGTTACCTGTGGTTCTTTCACATACCTCTGAGGTTGTTTGTCCTACTATATTATAATCATCATTACTTACATGTCACTCCTCTAAACTCTAGAAGTATTACTAATACTACTACTAATAATGGCTAGTATTGAATCCAAGCTTATAATTGCATAAGGCCCTGTTCTAACCATTTTATATATATAATTTTTTTAATTTATTAAAAAAAAATTTTAACAACTTGATGCTTTATTTTAAACAGAGTTGAAATTAAATATATATTACATCCCATACTTCCTTAAGGAGCAGCCATTAGGTTTTTTATTTTAATTAGTTTTTTTTATTGGCGTATAATTGATTTACAATGTTGTGTTAGTTTCTGCTCTATGGCAAAGTGAATCAGCCATATATATACATATATCCACTCTCTTCTAGACTCCATTTCCATATAAGTCATTATAGAACTCTGAATAGAGTTCCCTGTGCTATACAGCAGGTTCTTATTAGTTATCTTTTATATATAGTATAGTACATTATATAACATAATTTAAATCCCACAAAAGTCTATGAAGTAGGTATTATTTTTATCTATATTTTATAGTTGAAAAAGCCAAGTCATAGAGAAGTTAAATTTTAATTCCTTGAGTCAAGAAGTTCATCTGAAAACATGCTTATTAAAATGAACTGATTCAAAACGCAGTATTAGAAACATCAGCAAATTGCTGAAACGATACTTAAAATAGCTGCCATTTGCTAAGCACTGACTACTCTCACTGCACTTGGAAATTTACGTTATCAGTAATAGTAATCATCCTTCAGCAAGGCACATTTTAGTTTCCCCCTTTAAAAGTGGGGGGAGAGTTAACCCCTTGATAGAGTGTTTCCTATGAAATCTGAATACAGAATACAGAACAGGTGAGCCTTGGGAAGACTTCTAGGAGGGCTGGTCTGTGGGTGAAGATGTTGAAAACAGGTTCTGGAGCTTGGAGAGAGGACGTTAAATAGAGACGATCTCTTGGCCTCTCAGATGCTCACAGTGAGGAGGACCCTGGTGCGGTCACATAGTCTCACCCTCTAAGATCACATAGTCTCACTCTGAGCTTTGTAGATTCACAACCTTGAGTATTAGTGCTTCTAAGGATCATCAGCTTTTAGATTTATTTGACTTAAAATCGTCAGAAACCAATATATAAAAATTAAAGTGATACTTTATTAATTCAGCATCCATTCCCTGATAAGTACGTTCATGCCTTGTTGTCATATGTACATGAGAAGTTACATCATAACTAAAAGATTGCCAGGAGCACAGAGATCAGAGCTCCGGCAGTTGGTGAGACAATTTTCCAACAAGTATTGAGTACCTCTATATGCCACTCACTGCACTGAGGAATACAACAGTGATCAAAAAGGGACAAAAATCCTATGCTCACAGATATTAAATACCAGGGTTGCATCATTAGGTCCTATATGCCTATTGTTCCATCTGTGCTATAGAGACAACCCCATCATGTGCTGATAGTGATGGCAAGGAACCCTCTTCTGAGGAATACAGTCAGCTCTCCGTCAGTGTTTGCTCCCTGACTCCCTTCTCTACCAAGGCTCTATCACTGACAACAAGTTCACTTTATATTTAAGAAATTCTTTCTTGTCAGTTAACCTATGACAAAGGAGGCAAGAATACACAATGGAGAAAAAGACAGTCTCTTCAATAAGTGGTGCTGGGAAAACTGGACAGCTACATGTAGAAGAGCGAAATTAGAACACTCCCTAACACCATACACAAAAATAAACTCAAAATGGATTAAAGCCCTAAATGTAAGACTGGATATCATAAAACTCTTAGAAGAAAACCTAGGAAGAACACTCTTTGACATAAATCGTGGCAATAAATTTTTTTGGATCTTTCTCCTAAAGCAAAGGAAATAAAAGGAAGAATAAACAAATGGGACCTAATTAAACTTAAAAGCTTTTGCACAGCAAAGGAAACCATCTATAAAACAAAAAGATAACCTACTGAATGGGAGAAAATATTTGCAAATGATATGACCGATAAGGGATTAATATCCAAAATATATGAACAGCTCATACAACTCAACATCAAAAAAACAACCTGATTAGAAAATGGGCAGAAGACCTGAATAGACATTTTTCCAAAGAGGACATGCAGATGGCCAATAGGCACATGAAAAGATGATCAACATCACTAATCATCAGGGAAATTCAAATCAAAACCACAGTGAGATATCACCTCACACCTGTCAGAATAGCTGTCATCAAAAAGAAGACAAATAACAAATGCTGGAGAGGATGTGGAGAAAAGGGAACCTCGTGCACTGTTGGTGGGAATGTAAATTGATGCAGCCACAGTAGAAAACAGTATGGAGGTTCCTCAAAAAACAAAAAATTGGACTACCATAGGACCCAGCAGTCCTACTCCAGTGTATGTATCCGAAAAAACCCCAAAATACTAATTCGAAAAGATACATGCACCCCAATCTTCATAGTAGTATTATTTACAATAGACAAGTTATGGAAGCAACCTACGTGTCCATCAACGGATGAATGGATAAAGAGAATGTGGTTTATATATGCAATGGAAAACTACTCAGCTGTAAAAAGAATGAAAATTTTGCCATTTGCAACAACATGGATGGACTTGGAGGGTGTTATGCTAAGTGAAGTAAGTCAGACAGAGAAAGACAAATACTGCATGACATCACTTATATGTGGAATCTAAAAATTATAACAAACTAGTGAATAAAACAAAAAAGAAACAGGCTCACATATTTAGAGAACAAACTAGTGGTTACCCGTGGGGAGAGGGAAGGAGGGAGGGGCAACATAGGAGCAGGGGATTACGAGTTACAAACAATTATGTATAAAATAAGCTACAATGCGGCTTCCCTGATGGCGCAGTGGTTGAGAGTCCGCCTGCTGATGCAGGGGACATGGGTTCATGCCCCGGTCCAGGAAGATCCCACATGCCGCGGAGCAGCTGGGCCCGTGTGCCATGGCCGCTGAGCCTACGCGTCCGGAGCCTGTGCTCCGCAACGGGAGAGGCCACAACAGTGAGAGGCCCACGTACCAAAAAAGGGAAAAAAAAAAAAATGCTACAAGGATATATTGTACAACATGGGGAATATAGCTAATATTTTTAATAACTATAAAAGGAGTATAACCTTTAAAAATTGTACATCACTATATTGTATACCTGTAAGTTATGTAATATTGTATATCAGCTATACTTCAATAAAAATATATACGTTAAAAAAAGAAATTCTTGAGTGTTGTTTATTCTAACAATTAGAGTATACTGAAGTCTTAGTCCATTGACATTCTGGGTTTTTGTTTGTTTGTTTGTTTGTTTTTTGGCATGTCTGTTCTGTTGCATGTTTATTTAGAGTTTCACTATCAGAGAGGAGGATTCTGGACCTGTGCATCACTTACAGAGAGCAGCTTGAGCAAAACTATGGTTCTGTACATGTCTGCATGTTGGCAAATAGATAATTGTGTCTATAGCTTATAATACAAAGAGGATGGGTTGAAAATGTAGCTTGGGGCCAAATCAGGAGGATTTGAAGGGCCAGTGTGTGGAGTAGGAACTTTATTCTGTATTTGGTAGAAAGTCATCGCAGGTTTTAGAACAAGAAGTGACATACTCAGTTACGAATTTTTAGAACGTACATTTTTTTAACATCTTTATTGGGGTATAATTACTTTACAATGGTGTCTTAGTTTCTGCTTTATAACAAAGTGAATCAGTTATACATATACATATGTTCCCATATCTCTTCCCTCTTGCGTCTCCCTCCCTCCCACCCCTCCAGGCAGTCACAAAGCACCGAGTGGATCTCTCTGTGCTATGAGGCTGCTTCCAACTAGCTATCTACCTTACGTTTGGTAGTGTATATATGTCCATGCCTCTCTCTCATTTTGTCACAGCTCACCCTTCCCCCTCCCCATATCCTCAAGTCTGTTCTCTAGGAGGTCTGTGTCTTTATTCCTGTCTTACCCCTATGTTCTTCATGACATTTTTTTTCCCTTAAATTCCATATATATGTGTTAGCATACGGTATTTGTCTTTCTCTTTCTGACTTACTTGACTCTGTATGACAGACTCTAGGTCTATCCACCTCATTACAAATAGCTCAATTTCGTTTCTTTTTATGGCTGAGTAATATTCCATTGTATATATGTGCCACATCTTTATCCATTCATCTGGTGATGGGCACTTAGGTAGTTTCCATCTCCAGGCTATTGTAAATAGAGCTGCAATGAACATTTTGGTACATGACTCTTTTTGAATTACAGTTTTCTCAGGGTATATGCCCAGTAGTGGGATTGCTGGGTCATATGGTTGTTCTATTTCTAGTTTTTTTAAGGAACCACCATACTGTTCCCCATAGTGGCTGTACCAATTCACATTCCCACCAGCAGTTCAAGAGTGTTCCCTTTTCTCCACACCCTCTCCAGCATTGATTGTTTCTAGATTTTTTGATGATGGCCATTCTGACTGGTGTGAGATGATACCTCATTGTAGTTTTTTTTTTTTTTTTGCGGTACGCGGGCCTCTCACTGCTGCGGCCTCTCCCGTTGCGGAGCACAGGCTCCGGCCGCTCCGTGGCATGTGGGATCCTCCCGGACCGCGGCACGAACCCATGTCCCCTGCACTGGCAGGCGGACTCCCAACCACTGCGCCACCAGGGAAGCCCCTCATTGTAGTTTTGATTTTCATTTCTCTAATGATTAATGATGTTGAGCATTCTTTCATGTGTTTGCTGGCAGTCTGTATATCTTCTTTGGAGAAATGTCTATTTAGGTCTTCTGCCCATTTTTGGATTGGGTTGTTTGTTTTTTTGTTATTGAGCTGAATGATCTGCTTGTAAATTTTGGAGATTAATCCTTTGTCAGTTGCTTCATTTGCAAATATTTTCTCCCATTCTGAGGGTTGTCTTTTGGTCTTGTTTATGGTTTCCTTTGCTGTGCAAAAGCTTTGAAGTTTCATTAGGTCCCATTTGTTTAATTTTGTTTTTATTTCCATTTCTCTAGAAGGTGGGTCAAAAAGGATCTTGCTGTGATTTATGTCATAGAGTGTTCTGCCTATGTTTTCCTCTAAGAATTTGATGGTTTCTGGCCTTACATTTAGGTCTTTAATCCATTGTGAGCTTATTTTTGTGTATGGTGTTAGGGAGTGATCTAATCTCATACTTTTACATGTACCTGTCCAGTTTTCCCAGCACCACTTATTGAAGAGGCTATCCTTTCTCCACTGTACATTCCTTCCTCCTTTATCAAAGATAAGCTGACCATATGTGTGTGGGTTTATCTCTGGGCTTTCTATCCTGTTCTATTGATCTATATTTCTGTTTTTGTGCCAGTACCATACTGTTTTGATTACTGTAGCTTTGTAGTATAGTCTGAAGTCAGGGAGCCTGATTCCTCCAGCTCCATTTTTCGTTCTCAAGTTTACTTTGGCTATTCAGGGTCTTTTGTGTTTCCATACAAATTGTGAAATTTTTTGTTCTAGTTCTGTGAAAAATGCCAGTGGTAGTTTGATAGGGATTGCATTGAATCTGTAGATTGCTTTGGGTAGTATAGTCATTTTCACAATGTTGAATCTTCCAATCCAAGAACATGGTATATCTCTCCATCTATTTGTATCATGTTTAATTTCTTTCATCAGTGTCTTATAATTTTCTGCATACAGGTCTTTTGTCTCCTTAGGTAGGTTTATTCCTAGATATTTTATTCTTTTTGTTGCAATGGTTAATGGGAGTATTTTCTTGATTTCACTTTCAGATTTTTCATCCTTAGTGTATAGGAATGCCAGAGATTTCTGTGCATTAATTTTGTATCCTGCTACTTTACCACATTCATTGATTAGCTCTAGTAGTTTTCTGGTAACATCTTTAGAATTCTCTATGTATAGTAGCATGTCATCTGCAAACAGTGACAGCTTTACTTCTTCTTTTCCGATTTGGATTCCTTTTATTTCCTTTTCTTCTCTGATTGCTGGGGCTATAACTTCCAAAACTATGTTGAATAAGAGTGATGAGAGTGGGCAACCTTGTCTTGTTCCTGATCTTAGTGGAAATGCTTTCAGTTTTTCACCATTGAGGATGATGTTGGCTGTGGGTTTGTCATATATGGCCTTTATTATGTTGAGGAAAGTTCCCTCTATGCCTACTTTTTGCAGGGTTTTTATCATAAATAGGTGTTGAATTTTGTCAAAAGCTTTCTCTGCATCTATTGAGATGATCATATGTTTTTTCTCCTTCAATTTGTAATATGGTTTATCACATTGATTGATTTGCGTATATTGAAGAATCCTTGCATTCCTGGAATAAACCCCACTTGATCATGATATATGATCCTTTTAATGTGCTGTTGGATTCTGTTTGTTAGTATTTTGTTGAGGATTTTTGCATCTATGTTCCTTAGTGATATTGGCCTGTAGTTTTCTTTCTTTGTGACATCCTTGTCTGGTTTTGGTATCAAGTTGATGGTGGCCTTGTAGAATGAATTTGGGAGTGTTCCTCCCTCCGCCATATTTTGGAAGAGTTTGAGAAGGGTAGGTGTTAACTCTTCTCTAAATGTTTGATGGAATTCACCTGTGAAGCCATCTGGTCCTGGGCTTTTGTTTTTTGGAAGATTTTTAATCACAGCTTCAATTTTAGTGCTTGTGATTGGTCTGTTCATATTTTCTATTTCTTCCTGATTCAGTCTTGGCAGCTTGTGCATTTCTAAGAATTTGTCCATTTCTTCCAGGTTGTCCATTTTATTGGCCTAGAGTTGCTTGTAGTAATCTCTCATGATCTTTTGTATTTCTGCAGTGTCAGTTGTTACTTCTCCTTTTTCATTTCTAATTCTATTGATTTGAGTCTTCTCCCTTTTTTTCTTGATGAGTCTGGCTAATGGTTTATCAATTTTGTTTATCCTTTCAAAGAACCAGCTTTTAGTTTTATTGATCTTTGCTATCATTTCCTTCATTTCTTTTTCATTTATTTCTGATCTGATTTTTATGATTTCTTTCCTTCTGCTAATTTTGGGGTTTTTTTTTGTTCTTCTTTCTCTAATTGCTTTAGGTGCAAGGTTAGGTTGTTTATTTGAGATGTTGCCTGTTTCTTAAGGTGGGCTTGTATTGCTATAAACTTCCCTCTTAGAACTGCTTTTGCTGCATCCCATAGGTTTTTGGTCGTCGTGTCTCCATTGTTATTTGTTTCTAGGTATTTTTTTATTTCCTCTTTGATTTCTTCAATGATCACTTCGTTATTAAGTAGTGTATTGTTTAGCCTCCATGTGTTTGTATTTTTTACAAATCTTTTCCTGTAACTGATATCTAGTCTCATAGCGTTGTGGTTGGAAAAGATACTTGATACAATTTCCATTTTCTTAAATTTACCAAGGCTTGATTTGTGACCCAAGATATGACCTATCCTGGAGAATGTTCCATGAGAACTTGAGAAAAGTGTGTAGTCTGTTGTTTTTCAATGGAGTGTCCTATAAATATCAATTAAGTCCATCTTGTTTAATGTATCATTTAAAGCTTGTGTTTCCTTATTTATTTTCATTTTGGATGATATGTCCACTGGTGAAAGTGGGGTGTTAAAGTCCCCTACTATGAATGTGTTACTGTCGATTTCCCCTTTTATGGCTGTTAGTATTTGCCTTATGTATTGAGGTGCTCCTATGTTGGGTGCATAAATATTTACAATTGTTATATCTTCTTCTTGGATCGATCCCTTGATTATGTAGTGTCCTTATTTGTCTCTTCTAATAGTCTTTATTTTAAAGTCTATTTTGTCTGATATGAGAATTGCTACTCCAGCTTTCTTTTGGTTTCCATTTGCATGTAATATCTTTTTCCATCCCCTTACTTTCAGTCTGTATGTGTCTCTAGGTCTGAAGTGGGTCTCTTGTAGACAGCATATATATGGGTCTTGTTTTTGTATCCATTCAGCTAATCTGTGTCTTTTGGTGGGAGCATTTAGTGCATTTACATTTAAGGTAATTATCTATATGTATTTTCCTATTCCCATTTTCTAGAAGGTACAACTTTTAAGGGTAAAAGTTCAGAAAAAGAAATAAACTTTCCTTTTCTAAAGCTGATCCTCATTTTCATTCCATGCCTCTATCCTTTCAGTGCATACAAGTTAATCCCAATTGGTTTAGGATTGTCCACTGTTTCTTCCTGGATTTCCTTGCCAAACAGCTAAATTTAGTAATTTGGGTTTTTCTGGTTGTTTTCTCCAATTTTAAGTAATGTCTTCCCTGGCTAGGAGGATAATACATTTCCCAGATATGTTTGTGAATATTAGAACAGAAGGGACATGTGCGCATTCCTGAAGAGAGCCCAATATGATAACCAGATCCCAGAGTTTTTTTGCTCCCCAGCAAGTGCAGAAGCTGCACCATGGAAATGGCTGGGCAGCCTGTACTGGAGCCGGGCAGAGGGTCTAAGTCAATCTCCAGAGTTCTTAGTTGCCAGTGCAAGAGGCAGGGGAGCCTAGCTCTGAGATGGGTAAAGTTCTTAGGCAACCTCAATGAGGTTCCCACAGTAATGGAACTTTTTCTTTGTGTTCAAGAAGGGCTCTGAGAAATAACTAGGTTGGAGTTGGATTTAGAGTGACCTTGCAGTCCAGAGTGAGGGACGATGCATGATCTGCTCATAGTAAAGATTATTTACATCCCTGGAGCATGGATGCAGAATCAAGGCTCATATTACAAATTAATTTTTAGAAAATTAAAGAAGTTTGACATCCTCTATACCAATGTGGCCTGAAATTCTGACTTGCTGCATAGTTTAGAATCAAATAAACTACAACCCAGTGGCTATGAAGGAAAATTGTTTAATCAATGGAAAGTTAAGAGTATGCCACCAAGTAGATGAGAACAGGGCAACGGCCAAGTTCGTTTTCACCAGTGAAAAAGCAGTTTCAGGAAATATGGCTGTAGTTATCTGAATTATTAAATGTGGAACTAAAAGCAGAATTCTAGCACGGGTGAACAAAATCTATGGAGAAGCAACAAAGAAACTTAAATGACTAGTTAATGTTGGGGTATACAAATTACCCAAATATTCACTATCTGAGTACCCAAGTTTTGATGATGATGATGGAGAACCAAAGGTCACTCAAAGGAAAACACTCTCCAATGAAGTAATATTCTATAAAACTAGTCCCCATTGAAACAACCTACCCAATTCACAGTAACATTTATGCATGCCAGTTCAATCAAAGCCTTTTATTAGTCAGTCTCTCACTGACTATGACTCACATTAAATGTCCAACTTAAAATTTCATTTTGATGCAAATCAATTGCAGACTGAAATTCCAAATTTTGCAAGATCTGATTTCATGAAGTTTCTGTAAGTAAATTTGTAGAATTACTCATATCATAGCAGAATTATTGGCAGAATGCCACTTTGCTCTATCTTAGTTTTCTGTTGGAAAAAATCAGCATTTGATTCAGTCTACAGTGGTTATAAGAACTGATGCCTAGTTGAATTATAAACTAAATTTATTAAAATAAGCTATCATAAATTAATTTTTTACTCTAAGATAACATCTCAATTTAACTTGTTGCTACTGTTTCTATTTTGTAATATTTACCATAAAAATTTGATATGTTTCAAAGGGATTCACTTTCAGTGGCTTTTTGTAATAATGTAATTTGTACCTGCTATACTAAATAAAGCAGATGGAACTTTATGCAGGCAAAAAGACAGTTCCTCTGTAGCCATTCTGTGTAGGGGACAAATATACATTAAAAGGAAGCAAATGGTGTTGGGGCAAAATGAGATCAGTTGGGTAGATTGGGAAAAAAGTACCCACTTACCATAAATCCTCATTATACAGTTTTACAACTGACTACTAGAAATGCAGCTTATTTTCAGATACGTCGACCACATTTAGCAAGTATCTAGGTTTTCTTAGCATGTACAATGCGCTCAATGTAACGTCTACTAGATTTTACTAAGACTTATTTTCTTTGCCTAGTTCTTTTATTTATTTTAAATTTATGTTGTACAATGCTGTAACCTATCGCAAAACACGTGTGCTATAAATAAAATAAATCAAATACAATAGGTATTAAGGACCTTGCAAGTTGAATCTGCTGCCGATGATTGTTTTGACCTTAAATATAAAGATTCGGGGGAATATATAAAGAAGGGTAATATTCTATAACTACTGGTTTCCAGTTTAAAGCTCTGGAAGATTTAACCTTGTCTAATGCAGTGGCTCACGAACTCTTTCCTGGCAGCTATGGCCTGGTTAGATGATAGTTTACAGGCTGACCTTGGGCTAGATTATCCTGCACAGCCTCTGTTCTGTCTTAGCAGCCCTGGGGTCCTCAGCTGGCTAAGTGCAGAAAAACTTAGAATTGACTAGAAGGCTCTCTGGTGCACTCCTGAAACCTAATAATTCCACCAAGACGTCAGCTCAAGGAGACCATACAGGCTTCAGGGAGTGCGGCAATTTCTAAGTGCCAATGATGAGGGGAAGTTGACCCAAAGGAGAAGCTTTGGATGGATTTTCCTTAAGCTGCTCTTAAGGGACCCCAGAACATTTTACTAGGATTTTAGACTGAATTGCTTTGAGACACTCAAAAGTCATTTTCCAAATTTTTATAATAAGGCCAAGTCTATAACTTTTTCCCTCGAACCATTTTCAGTTCAAGTGTATGTAGAAAATGCAGGATTTTGCTGAAAAGCCCCTAGATCTAAATTCTTTGAATGATGTGCATTCTTACCTGCATACTTTTAGATTTCATAGGAAGTGTTTTTTTTCTTTATGATCCCTAACTGGTATTTCATCACTTTCAAAGTCCCTTGGGGCCCTTGCTTCTCCTTTAGCACTCACTCTTGAACTTCTCAGCCTTTCTTCAAGAGTAGGCCTATCAGTCCCCCCCCTTTTTTCCCCCCTACAGCAGCACTTATTTATTCTCTCATCCTCAGATATTTTGTTAAAGTCTTACAGCAGCCAAGGAATTAAGGGGAGATAGAAAGATTTAGAAGCAAAACTTCTGCCCAGAAAAGAAAGCATGAAGTCTGTAAAGGGGCTAAACCGTGTAAACAATCCATTGTAATACATAGCAAATGGTGTTTCCTGCCATAAACCTGCACAGGTAAAGTCGTATTCAGAGAAGGGGGAAGAAAGTTGGAAAGGTATCATGGTACCGCTTTACGGAAGACATGGCCTTTTGGCACGAGAGCTTGAAAAGTGAGTAGGGAGTGGGATTTGGGTATGGACTTAGAGCATGTCAGCTGCAAGTCGTTCAGGTTTGCTTGAAGGTAGAGGAAGTCCAGGTGGAGAGCTTGAGTAAGGCGGTGTCTTAGAAGACAATCTAAAACTTTTTTGATGAGTGTCGTCTAACTGAAATATAATATGAGCCGCCTATGTAATTTGTAATTTTCTAGTAGCCACATTCAAAAGTAAAAAAAAAAAAAAAGTAAAATTATTTTTAATCATATCTTTCATTTAATGCAGTAGATCTAAAATATTAACATTTAATATGCAATCAATATAAAATTTATTGAGGAGATATTTACATTCTCTTTTACATACTAAGTTTTTGAAATCCAGTGTGTGTTTTATACTCACAGCCCATGTCAATCCCTACGAGCTAACTCTCTAAAGCTGCATAATCCCATGTAGTTGGTGGCTCCCTTATTGGACAGTGCAGTTCTTAACTTGAGCTGATTTTAGTTAATGAGGACAAGAACTAAAGAAAAAAGAAACTGAAGAAAACGAAGAGGTACCATGCATTTTGCTCAACATGTATTTGTATGATTTGGGCTGAGAAACACATGCAGCCCCCAAAATGAGCTGCCCACCTTCTCCTTCTCCTGCTCTGGGTAGCTATTCTCCTTGTTCATCCGGGATCCATAGCTCCTAGCCACAGTCCCTTTGCTTAGGGCCACAGTAGCTCAACTTCTGGTCTAGAAAGGTGCATATGACTTAGCCCCAGGCTAACACGTTCAATTCCTTCCCCTGGACGTAGTTGTTGGTTGTGACCAATGAAGTTGGAGGAGACACTTTCTGGGCTGTATAGGAAAGGTGCTTCCTCTATTGAGAAAGCAGCCTGAGGTGCATCTCCCTCTCTCTCTGTCTCTCTCTCTGGATGTGAACAAAAGAATGCTAAGCAGTATCTTGTAACTACTCGGGAGCAACGCTGAAGAAAAAGTAGAGAGAACCCTACTTACATCAAGAAGCCTGTTCTAACCCTGTATCCCATGGAAGAGATTGCTACCCTGTATCCATTTTCTTATTTTCCTCTGTAATGGACCTCGAGTTTTGATTCTGACACACTGCCATGCAGAATTAACACTCCATTTCCTGGCCCCTTTCGAAGAGAGGTGTGGCCATGTGACCCAATCTGGCCAGTGAGATGCAAGCAGAGGTGTTCTGTATGACTTGCTGGAGGTCTCATACTTCATGGCTTGAGTTATTAGCTGCATTCTCGACCATGCTGTGACCTTGAGGTTGGAGATTGTGTGCTGAGGATTAGCAGGGGACAGATTGGAGCTTGAGTTCCTTGTAAGATCGTGGGGCCTCCATATCATTTTTAACCACATTCCTTTTACATGAGAGAGGCGTAAATGTCTGTTTTCCTTCAACCACTGGTATTTTGAGTCATTTACATTATAGAACAGCTACATCTCAATTTAATCATGCTCTTCCCCTGGTGAGCAGCAGTGACCTACACAGACAAGATCCACTAAAGGGGGAAGGAAAGGTAATAAACAAGTAAACAAGCAGAAGAGAGACTTTCCATGAGAGAAGGGCTGCTCTGTGCAGTCAGGTAGGTCTCCTTGGGGAGCTGTGGCCTGCAGGACAGCACAAGAGGCCCGAGATGGAAACAGGAAGAATGGCAGTGCACCTGGAGTGCACAGAGGACATACAGAAACAGGAGTTCACAGGCAGGGCCAGACCAGATGGGGCCCCCTAGGCCAGGAGAGCAGTTCACATTCTTTCCTAAGGGAACTGGGAAGCCCCTGAGTAAGTTTTTAAACAGGAGACTAAATGGCCTAGTTTTGTAATTAGCTGTTTGTTTATTTATAATTTACATTTTGATGGATCACTCAGTATATAAGACAAGAGTAAGAAAACTATTCACAGTTGAAAGTGAAGACTGGTGATGGCTTAGACTAAGATAGAGATGAAGATGGACACGTGTATTTTCTTTTTTTAGGGAGGCATATTTATTTATATATATATAGTTTTATTTTTTATTGAAGTATAGTTGATTTACAATGTTGTGTTAGTTTCAGATGTACAGCAAAATGATTCAGTTATACATATATATGTGTGTATATATATATATATATATATTCTTTCTCAGATTCTTTTCTTTATAGATGATTACAAAATATTGAGTAGAGTTCTCTGTGCTATACAGTAGGTCCTTGTTGTTTATCTATTTTATACATAGTAGTGTGTATATGTTAATCCCAAACTCCTAATTTATCCCTCCCCTGCCCACCTTTCCCCTTTGGTAACCGTAAGTTTGTGGACACGTGTATTTTCATACAATGAAAGCATTAGGTAAACAGAAGAGATATTCCAATAGTTCATTAATCTTGTAGCATTGATTTTTTTTTCTATGTGATTTAAGTCATTACTACTCTTTGTTGTTACCCAGCAGAGAGTAGGACCTGGAAGAAGTGGGAGAAATACTGAATAGATAATGGCCAGTGGATAAAGAAGGTCAGGGAATGGATCAGTGTGTGAATCCACACTGCTAGGAGAAAGCCTGAGAATACAGGGAAAATGAAACCATGCTGGGAGTACCCAAAGTGTTTGGTGACCAGGAGGGAGAAAGAGGATAATGCAGAAGGTAAGGGTGGACATGGGAAAATGGGAATCTGTTCACTTCCAAGTTTTATCTAAGCCCTTCTTGCAGAAAATACTTTAGCTGATAGGCTGAAGATTCCAGAGAACTGGAGAAAGGGATTTTCTGTCACTTACTGATAAATATTAAAACTCTCATTATTTTAAATGAAATGATGTTTTATTTATGATATATGTCCTTCATGTTTACTCTTCCTTTATAATATACCTCTTTTTAAAAGATAAGATTACATTTTGACAGTCACATAGGTTGAGTTCATAAACCCAATTTTTAGTTCAAATAAATTTTATTTTTTAAAACTTATAAAGGTACTAGGTATGCATTATAAAACTATCTAAGAGGTAAAGATGTGTAGAGTTGAAAATACTCGTAATTTCATTACCTAGTGGCTAAAGTCCTTTTGAATTTTTTTGAAGAGTTTTATACAATTGAGATCATACCATGTTTTCTTTTATTTCATATATATTGTCAAATAAATATAGCCCTGTGTTTTAAAAATATTTCCTTAAGGTATTTTTAAGGAAATATATTTTACTAAATACATATAATTTGAATATTTAATAAATATTTTAGTTGTATGGCTATGGCATAGTTTTCTTATCACTTCCTAAAACTTGAATATTTAAATTATTTTCAATCTTTCACCATAATAAATGATATTGAGATACTATCTTTCTGCATAAACCTCTGTCTTCAAGCTTATTTCCTTAGGTTTGATTCCCAAGAGAATTACTGTGTCAAACATGGCGGCTCTATTAAGCTTCTTTTGGGATTATCCGTCACTCTGTGTTCTTCCTCCCTTTTGATGTTTGGCTAATAGTGGATTCTTGTTAATTCTGTTTCTGCCCTGGGCCTCAAGTCAAGCCCACCTCTTTATTGATTGGCATTACCACTAGTCCAGTCCAGACCTGAATGACAAGTGTGTCTTCATTCCTCAGCAGTTTCCTCTCTGGCCTTTTCCTCTTCTCACTCAAATCAGAACTATATATACGCTGCTGTCAGACTAACCTTTCTCAGATATGTCTCTGAAACCATTTCTCTGCTCGAAAACCTCTCAGTGGCTCAGCACCAACTCCTGACAGAATACAAACACCTCATCCTGACAGTCAAAGACAGAGGGGATCCTGGTGGACATTCCAGTATTTCTTTCCAGTCTCCTATAAACATATGCAGGTTCCAGCCTGTATGTGGAATGTGGCCTATTCATCGTGCTTCTGTCAAGAACTCTGATGAATCCAAGATGTCCTCCTACTTGCAGTCAATTAAGTTGGCTGGTTGCAGCTTCATAGATGCTGGTAGACTCCATGAGACTCTGGAACAGAGACAAAGGAAAGCTGATTGTTCAATGCAAAACTATGAGCAGAGTATCGTCATTTTGGGGTCCAGCTCCTCAGGCCCCACTTCACGTAGGTTGACACAGAGAGCGAGACAATACTAGTGCTAACAATGGGTTGTGTTATAAGAGAGGCACCAACCCCGAGCTTAGAAAGCTTCAATATTTTGTGATGAAGAGGGAGAATTCCCATCCCTTGCTCCAAAGAGAGATACTATCTCTATCTTGGAACAGATTCCTGGAAAAATGACCATCAGTGATTTGCTCTCAAGGTGTGCAGAAATGTGACCAACCTGTGGAGAATCACACGGCCCCAAATTTCCAGATTCTTTCTTCTGCCTAGAATGGCATCTTCTAAAGCTTTGTTTTACTAATAATTATCCATCTACAAAGGCCATTTAAACGATTTCCCTTAAAAATGCCCTCATGTAGCCAGAAGTATATTCTCTTTTTTTTTGAATGTCCATAGCACTACTTTGTACTTCTTCTATTTTATTACATTTTACTATAGTCCTTTAGACAACTAGATTTTTTATAGTCAAAAAGATTGATAATTTCTTGTATTTAGGGGTAATCTTACTTAGCACTGTGTTTCCATTAATACCTAGAGAAGACATACAATACACAATTCAATTCTATAAAATTCCATGATTCCAATAAGAGGACTTCCATGGCAGAAATTGGCTCACCAAATTTCCCAACCTCAGTAATTTTGACATGGAAGTATAGAAATAATCAGTGTTTAGCAGGAAGCAAGGACTTAAAATTAAAACATGCACACACACAGATGCACACATAAGGCAGGAGGGATCTTAAAGAGATGTGCAAAACAGAGATGTGAGTGATTCAAAATCATGAGTAAGCATAAACTATGACATAGAGAGAAGTTGCAAAGTAGCGTATGAAGAAACCAGCTAGTAGAGGGGAAATGAGTGTGGAGTTGCACACTGAAGCAGAAATCTAGCCGAGGAATCCTAAGCTAAGATCCTACTGCTGAGGAACCTAGGCGGCCTTGGATTCTTTTTTTAAAAATTTTTATTGGCATATCGTTGCTTTGCAATGTTGTGTTAGCTTTTCTCTTTTTTTTGATTTTTTAAATTTTTATTTATTTTTGGCTGTGTTGGGTCTTCATTGCTACGTGTGGGCTTTCTCTAGTTGTGGCTAGCGGGGGCTACTCTTGGTTGCAGTGCTCAGGCTTCTCATTGCAGTGGCTTTTCTTGTTGCAGAGCACAGGCCCTAGGCACACGGGCTTCAGTGGTTGCAGCACGCAGGCTCAGTAGTTGTGGCTTGCGGGCTCTAGAGGGCAGGCTCTGTAGTTGTGACGCACAGGCTTAGTTGCTCCGCAGCATGTGGGATCTTCCCAGACCAGGGCTCAAACCTGTGTCCCCTGCATTGGCAGGCAGGTTCTTAATCACTGCACCACCAGGGAAGCCCCTACAATGTTGTGTTAGTTTCTGCTCTGCAGCAAAGTGAATCAGTTATACGTATACATATATCCACTCTTTTTTAGATTTCCTTCCCATTTAGGTCACCATAGAGCCCTGAGTAGAGTTCCCTGTGCTATACAGTAGGTTCTCATTAGCTATCTATTTTATACATAGTAGTGTATATATGTTAATCCCTATCTCCCAGTTCATCCCACCCCTCCTTTCCCCCTTGGTAACCATAAGTTTGTTTTCTACATCTGTGACCCTATTTGTGCTTTGCAAACAAGATCATCTTTACCATTTTTCTAGATTCTGCACATAAGCGATATTATATGGTATTTGTTTTTCTCTTTATGACATACTTCACTCTGTATGACAATCTCTAGGTCCATCCATGTTGCTGCAAATGGCATTATTCATTTTTTTATGGCTGAGTAATATTCCATTGCATATATGTACCACATCTTCTTAATCCATTCCTCTGTCGATGGACATTTAGGTTGCTTCCATGTCCTGGCTATTGGAAACAGTGCTACAATGAACATCAGGGTGCATGCACACTTTTGAATTCTGGTTTTCTCCAGATATATGCCTAAGAGTGGGATTGCTGGGTCATATGGTAGCTCTATTTTTAGTGGTTTAAGGAACCTCCATACTGTTCTCCATAGTGGCTGTACCAATTTACATTCCCACCAGCAGTGTAGGAGGGTTCCCTTTTCTCCCCACCCTCTCCAGCATTTATTGTTTGTAGATTTTCTGATGATGCCCATTCTAACTGGTGTGAGGTGATACCTCATTGTAGTTTTGATTTGCATTCCTCTAATAATTAGTGATGTTAAGCACCTTTTCATGTGCCTCTTGGCCACCTGTATGTCTTCTTTGGAGAAATGTCTATTTAGGTCTTCCACACATTTTTGATTGGGTTGTTTGTTTTTGGATATTGAGCTGAATGAGCTGCCTTGGAGTCTGAACCACAGACCTTTGAGTTATTTCCATGATGCTCTTGATTCTTCACTATTTGGTTCTGTTTGTGCCAGTTGGCCTGGGACTCTTCTCTTGGGTAAGATTCATTTTCCCCTTATTCTTCCCATAACCACCATTATTCTTTCCATTATTTGAGGCAATCTGAGTGATCACTGCCCCTTTCAATTGAAAGAGCCTAGCATAGAAATGAATTAGATGTAATGCACCAATGGTATGTTGGTAAATGTCTAACAACTAACTCTCCAGAGGAAAAAAGAACTAATTTGTAGCCTTTGTCAGTTTCCATGATGTAAATACTGCTACCATGACTTATTTCAAGCTACCAACATAATGTTACATAACAGTAGAGAATGAGGACGAGGTGTGCGATCAACTCTGCTGAGCCTGGAGGAACTGACCCCAGCATAGCACTGGATCAAACATTCAACAATATAGCTCTAGTTCTTTTTCTAATCCTTCCTTATAAAATCCAGTAACTACTTTCTCTGTTATCCCTTTAAAGATCTGATATTACTGTTATATGGATGTTACCCCCCCATTCCCACTATTTTATGCCAATTAATTTATAGGGCAATTTAACTTCCTTTTGTATTTCAGAGGATACACTTTATGTTTATATTTTTCTATAACCACGTGCACTCTACTTTTGTCATAGTTTTGGTTCCGTTTGAAACCACTTAGTGCATTTTGAATTGTTCCATTGTAAAAGCTGCTTGACTTACTTTCAAATTGAAAGTCTTCAAATGAAATGGGAAAACCTACAAGTACTTCAGTCTTAAAATTGTCCTACACTATACATGGTGATTTGAAATGATTGTGGTACTTTGTTTTAAGTGTCTCTTTATAAGCAGTAGGGACTCTGAACTTACGAAGCGGAAAATAATTTAAAATTATTGGAATGCTGTGGGTCTTTAGGGGACCTTCATTCTTTCAGATTGGAATTGTAATTTGTGAAGTGCTCCAGCAAGTTTAAATTGCTGAATGCGCTAGACTCAAGATTCTGGTACAGAGCTCCTTACCAAAGTATGTATTATACATTAAAAATCCTTGAGCTTCTTCTAAGATGACATGGCCAGATTATTGGGTTCTTTTTTTCCTCAACCTGCAGTTAAGAACTTACATGATATGTGTGAAGAATGAAGGCAGTTCCATATTTTAATCTCAAATGTTAACTCACACCCTTAAATTCTGATCCTCTGAGATATAGATGTTTATATTAGACAATCTGAAATACTATAGACTTGAAGAGATATGAATGAAAATTAAAATTTCATAGGTCTGAAAAAACTCATTTTTATGGAAAAAAAACATCCTAATATTATTTCTTGTGCCCTATGAATATGGACAATGTAAAAAACAAATTATATGCCCTTAATCTTCCGTGTCACTATGGTAACAGTTATTATTAAGAAAAATTAATTAATGCAGTCATTTGGTTCCAATTGGAATAAAAATAAATTCACAAAAGCTAGTGTAGTAACTCTAGAAAATGTAAGGGTGTGTAGGCAAAAGAGAGTAAAGCTTTTTTAATCTTCATAAATCAAATAACAGCTGAGGCTGGTGGCCATGACAGTTTATGTTTGTCCATAAAGAAATGGATTCAACAGTTTCAAAGCACTTCTGTGTCCTAATAAACTTAACAAATCATATTTGAAACCAGTGACTCTGTGTGGGTCCATCCATTATAAAGAAATGGGTTCCCATCCATCGGCTTCCAGTGCCATGTCCATCGCTTGGTACATATATGTCCTAAGTGCTATAAGAAACAGAAAATGAATGTGACAGTTTGACTCTTCTCATGTGACTTGGGGAAAAATGCAAATGTAATCTTTCTTTCCTCCAACCCAAATAAAAGTGACTGTTGCCATCATAGCTTCCACCACCATCAACAAAAATAGTAATAAATTAAAAATGATGTAAAAGAAAAAAACCTATACAGAATACATCATTAATCTGTGGGTGTACGTTAGTTGTCTGTGGAGTTTTGTAATTTTTCTGTCACGTATAGAATTTACCATCCTAAAACATCTGTAAAGTCTAAAATCAGCATTATTTTTATTTTAAAATTATAAACTGGCCTGACATTATTGCCTTACTGGAAGAATTTGACCTTTCAAAATATATTTCTATCTTATTGGTTTCTTTTTTAAAAAAGCGCACATGGATCTGTGGAAAGGACCAAAGATACTTTCATATGAACCCAGAAGAACAACTGCTAAGGGAAGAGAAAACAATGTAAATGAAAATGTTTTGAAAAATATCCTTGTTATTCTAAATTCATAATTTGCATGGGACATACTTGTTGGGGCAGAAGATAATGTGCCCTAAACCTTACTTGAAGATTACTTGCTTTAAATTATTTTCTTCATATGCAGTGGAGAGAGAAGGTTGTTCTCTGAATGACAGTGATTCTTTTAAATTAAGCACAGAGAGCCATCCATGCATTACACACACGTAGACTTGCCAAACATCCTCAATTCATTTTTTTTATTTTTTAATATAAATTCTTTTATTATTTTCTAAACTGGGATTAGCCTTCCAACGCTACTTTGAGGAAAATAACATATATGGAAAAACAGGGCAGTAAATATACCTTCTTTTGTATAGCCATTTTGGATGTTGGGTTTAATGAAAATTCAAGAACCTATCATTGTACTGTACACATAACCTGCTTCATCCAACTCTAATATTGACAAAATGCAGAACAGAGAATAATATAGCATGAAACCTCTTCTTATAGTTTTACAGACTTTTATTCACTGATGTATTGTTTAAAAGTTTTGACTGTAACTCTTCTTGGCCATAGGAATGGTAAGAGAGTGTATAAACCCTCACACATCATTCATGAAAGAAAAACTACCATGTAACTGAGGCACCAGATTAGACCAGATCCAGGAACATTTTCAGCGCAGCACAGAACAGAACACGGCGTAATGGTACGAGGACCAGAGTCCTCTTTCTTGGAATTTCTCCTTTCGTTTTCTCTCTCACTATTCACACTATATTCCCTCTGAATAGTGAAGTGCTTTCTAAACTCTTAAAGGACCTCACTCATTCTTATCACTTCTTTTACAAGAAGCATATGTTGATCTTATGTCATGAGGTTCTATTTAGGTCTCTATTCATGTAACTGAAAGAAATAAATTATGTGTACGTGCCTTATCTTTCAAAGGCAGAATCTACTTATCATTGACTTTTAGGCTGCAAAGAATGCAGATGACTTCTGTATGCTCTGAGAAGCAGTTAGCATATTGTGAACTCCCAAATGATAAATGACAGCCTTATACAAGAATCTGGCACCTGATACATTTATATTTCCAATAAAATACCTTTGCGTAAGAAGTCTCTTTTTTAGTAGCAAACACATCAAGACAGAATAGGCCAAAAGGACCAAAGTGATCAAGCAGAGTAAAAGAAGGGAAATCAGAATTCTAGATTTTGAAATACACATGGTGTATATGTACACACACACACACACACACACACACACACACACACGTGTCGGTAGGGGGAGGGTAATCACTTAGCCTTGTTGGAGATTTCTTCTACAGAGGGAGCTGGGTAAAGCCTGCTCAGAGGGGTAAAAGAGGCCGGGCATGATGCTCCGTTGGGCATTCAAGTCATTCTTCAAATGAGCCACCGAATAAAACAGCAACAAAACAATTGTCGACCGGCCCTCAACCCTCTACTGAGCAAATGAAACTCTGTAGGTTCTCTTTGTCCTTGGCTACAGCTGGACAAATAGGCCCCATGCTTCTTATGTTAAGAGTAATAGATCTAAACACATTTTATTCATCTTTTTCATAGAAGCAAAGGGCAGCATTGATTTACTTGCACTTAGAAATTTAGAATCAGTGGCGAAGATGGACAAAAACTTACTTGAATAGAAGCTCTGTTGCTCCCATCATCACCAATTCCATTTATTTTATACCCAGTGTAGAATGAGAATACAAGGCATGTAGTAAAAACTCAGTCACTATTTTTAGTACAGATTTTAATAAGTAAATGGTTAAGCAGAATAAACTAAAATCTCCAACTTATTGTACTCATCTTGAACTAAAACTCTTATTTCCTCAAATCTGCCGTTTGGGCCAATACCAGAACCAAACTGAATTTCAGTCTGTAAGAGTAGGAAAAGCCAGAGCCGGTGCTCATATATGTCTGAGTTTGTGTGTGTGTACACACATTTTTTTTAAAAACAAACTTGTGCTATGACCAGTTGCTTGGGTCTCTAATCCCATGTACACTCACAGCAAGGTTATTTTTAAGTAGGTAGACAGCTGAACTGAGTTTCCAATGTGCAGATTCAACTATGAGAGAACAATAATTAGAATGGTAACTAGGATGGTAAAGGTAACATTTAAAATGTGATTTTTTTTCTTTCTGATTTTCCCTCATTCCTTCCTGAAATTATAAAGGTGGAATCAAAAGCAATGTGTACTTCTTTGCGGTTTTTATATTGCTTTGTGTTTGTATATATGAGGACTACGGTAGGGGTTAGGGAGTAAGACTGAGAGAGAACGATATCATTTTTGCTTTAAAAATTTTTCTAGGTAATTCATTTAAGTAACAACTTTAAAACGAAAAAAAATTAGGATATTTACCTATAATGTTAAATCTGAAGCCTTAAGGGCCAGAGATAAGAGTTTTACCTGATATAAGGCTTAGAGCAATGACAGCTGCTAGCACTTATTATGAGGCTACCTGGTGATGTAGTAAAATTACAGGGGAGCATCTGTATAATGATGTTTTCTGACAGGACTAGTAGACAATAGCCTGTATTAGATCAGGTCTTTACTGAATGATATTTTTATCTTGAAAGTGAAATTATATGACTTGTGTAATATTGAAATTTAGGCAGTACTGTACCAGCAGTATTAGTTTCACGTTAGATTATTCATACTGTGGCTTCACATCCCCTTTGAAGTTGTTACCTGGTGAGTTTTGTTTCCTGGAGCTTAGCCAATTTAAAAGCAGAATGCAAATCAGTTTTAACACAAATCAAAGAAGGACGTTGTCTAGGTAGATGTTCTACGTATAGGAACTTTCAAAAGCCCACTTTTCTATGAAGCTTCCACAGTTTTGACAGAGCAGGCTCTTGAGAGGAGAGCACAGAGGATGTGAAAGGGAAAAGCTGCTCGAGATACAGAACGAGCCAGCATTGGCTGGCCACCAAGCTCTGCATGCCCAGAGAGTCCTGACATCAGCAAAAAGCAAGGAGGACCTGAAGGTTGTCAAGTCCCTTTAATTTGGGGTCATTCAGAAAATGAATTATTCTAGAGCTTGTCCAAGTGATAACTAAAGTGCTGGTGAACCAAAAGAACTCAAACTGGTTCCTTTCAGCAATCACACTGAGGTGTGATTTCTTTTGTAAGAGTCCTCTTTCTCAAGCTTCTGTTCTCAGGAAGGTATTATGTGATCAGTATTCCCTTGTTCTGGATGTGGTCAGAGAAGGGAGTGAGGTCCAGAGTCAGCGAACTAACATTTTAATAAAACTGTAAGGTCGTTTTCTTGTTTTTTGCTTCTTACCCTGATAGAAAACAGAATATTCTCCATGAAATGCCTTCTGCTCTGTGAATTACTACCCAAGAAATATTTTAAGGCCATTTTCACTTATGTCCCCCTCCTGGAGTCTCTTTTTTTTTTACTAGGTTTATGATTCATGACTTTTCACAACAGACACATTTTTGGGGTGCCATTGTGTGTTCAAGTCATAATATTGAAAACAAAAAATATAAAGCTCATTTAAAAATACCTGTGCGTCTGGGATTAAACTTTTTAAAATTTTTAAAAATTATAACAGGGCTTCCCTGGTGATGCAGTGGTTGAGAGTCCGCCTGCCAGTGCAGGGGACGCGGGTTCGTGCCCCAGTCCGGGAAGATCCCACATGCCGCGGAGCAGCTGGGCCCGTGAGCCATGGCCGCTGAGCCTGCGCGTCCGGAGCCTGTGCTCCGCAACGGGAGAGGTCACAACAGTGAGAGGCCCGCGTACCGCAAAAAAAAATAAATTAAATAAATAAATAAATAAAAATTATAACAGACAAATTTGCTTGGATGTGCATATCTGGATAAACCATTTGCCTCCATTTAGTGTTATTGGACTGCACAAATAACTGAAATTTAATTATAAATGCTCTTCATATGTAATAAAATTAAGTATATACAGTAAGATAAAATAAATAAAATATCACAAATGCTCTCTGGCATTTTATGGTAAAAGGTAAATTTTTGAATTTAATGGAACAGGAAGTAGTTCTGTGTTCCTCTTCCACAGTCACTTGTGAAATGATGCCCATTGACATTAACATCATTTCTTCTGGAGCACTGTGGGTACTTTAGGAACACTTAGAAATGGAAGAAAAACTACAGTCCCACAACTGGAGATAATGCATGGATGTCAGAATTTATTATAACATCTTTTCTCTCATGGAGTCAGAAATGAGACTTGAATGGTTCATTATTGACCCCCAAAGAGTCAGTTTCTTTGGGAAATATTCACCTAAAAATTATTATTGGTTAAACTATGTTTTGATATTTGCATTTACACCAGCACTTTTCATGCTTAGAATTCTTTCTACTATTTGTCCACAGTGGTGCTCTTTCATATTAAAGATTTTACATCAGCAATGAAAGATTTCAGGATTTACTATTGACTCAGCACAAAAAAAGGCATAAACATCTTTTATTATTGCTTTGTTAGGAATGTTATGAAATTATTAATGTGACTGTAACCAGAGTAGCACATATTAATATTCACATTCATTTCTGTGGAAAAGAAGTCTGTCTGGTAAAAATACCATTTAGCTCAATATGATTCTCCTTAGGGAATCTCTCAGAATTATAAATAGGTACCTCTATTATAATTTAAGCCAATTTCTGCTAAAATGAGTCAGCAGTTGACCTTAGACTGCTCACCAATAAAATTCTATTCTCTTTACTTTGTAAGATACATACAGCATATTGAATCTTATTTACTAACGGCATCTAATCTTGTTTTAAGATAGAGAGGTGCTTTTCAGAATATAACCATAATAATGTTTTATATTTGTATGGGGCTTTTGAGTTTACAGAATGCTTTCATATACTTGACTGCATGTGATTCTCTCGGCAAGTATTGCTACCCCCTTGAAGTGAAATACCATTAGCCTCCAAATATTAAGAATCTTACTTGAGATTACACAGTCAGTAGTGGTGAAACTAAGACTGGAACCCATGTCTTCCTACTCCTAGCTAAATGTTTTCTCCACTGCGGCTTGCTGCCTGGAAAGTAAGCTACATGCGCTTCTGGGACCACTGTGAGTGAATGTTTCCTGATCTAAGTCTAGAGCAGGGAATTTAAAACTAGGTTACAGGGAGCAAGGGAAGGGCAACTTGGCAAACAAGGTTCTAGCAATCTAATAACACTTAGCTTTAATCTTAGCCTCAGGAATTCCGGCCCATAAGTTCTCTCTCCTCGAGAGTACAAAATGGTAAAATGGTTCTAAAACTTGGAGTCTTTCAATGATTTGTTTTTCTTATTTCAAAGAAGACCAAACTGTGTTATCCATTTCTTTGTGTGTAGACAATGCTGATCCCTTCTTATGAGCTCTTGCTTATATTTTGAAAAATGTATCTGTTGGCTTCCCTGGCAGCGCAGTGGTTGAGAGTCCGCCTGCCAGTGCAGGGGACACGGGTTCATGCCCCAGGCCGGGAAGATCCCACATGCCGTGGAGTGGTTGGGCCCGTGAGCCATGGCCGCTGAGCCTGTGCATCCGGAGCCTGTGCTCCACAACGGGAGAGGCCACAGCAGTGAGAGGCCTGTTTACCGCAAAAAAAAAAAAAAAAAAAAAAAAAAAAAAAAAAGTATCTGTTTCATTCATGTGTGTTTATTCATTTTTATTCATGAAAGAGACATTTTCCAGGACCCATTATATTCTACAGTAAAGTCGCTGGGAGTGAAACAACGATGAACAAGGCAGACACATCCCCAACTTAGAGCTTTTACCTACAGATATTTATCATAGTTTTTCACTGCTGACTGCAACATTTTGCTGCAAATTCAGTTAGTTTGGGGAGGAAACATATACTTGGCTAAGCACTTATTTCCTGAGAACTTATATAGAGGAATTGATGTTCTTTTTGTTATGTTTCAATATCATGAGTCCAAACAAACCATCAAGTTAAGTTACCTTAAACTAGATTTCTTTTTGCTCTTAAATGAAGACTTGAATGGACTCTTCAAGATTCTTTTTCTTTCAATTAATTTTTATTGGAGTATAGTCGCTTTACAATGTTGTGTTAGTTTCTACCGTACAGCAAAATGAATCAGCTATACGTACACATATATCCCCTCTTTTTTTTTTTTTTATTTCCTTCCCATTTAGGTCACCACAGAGCATTGAGTGGAATTCCCTGTGCTAGACACCAGGTTCTCCTTAGTTATCTATTTTATACATAATATCAGCTGCGTATATATATGTCAATCCCAATCTCCCTATTCTTGTGTGAATTACTCTCTGCTAGTTTTTCCGGACTGCCTGCCCCTACCAGCCACGTTCATCCCACCTCCCATTTCACTCTCCACACCTGTCCCGTCTCCCCCTGACTCAGCAGCCCCACTTCTGCGGCTCCCTCTTCTCCCAGAGGAGGCCGGAGCAGTGTGAGGTGGCCTGATGGTGAGATGGTGGGTACTTGCCAGCAAGAAAACATACCTAAAACACAGTGTTCTGTGACTTTATGAGCCTTTGCATTCATTGTCTTGATGAGGAGAATTGTATGAAGGAAATAGCCTCTGTTGGTGGACGCAGGTGTGCTTCCGTGTGTGTACTTTTTCTCAGTCTTCTCTTCTTAGCTGAATCTCATACAAAATCAGGAGAGGGAGGGAGACAAAGAGAGACAGAGGCAGTTGGAGACATCGAGATGCTAGTTCCCCTTTCCTGACACTGTGACACCACATTGAAGAGCACCCTGCAGAGGGAGCATCCTGCAGGAGAAAAAACACTGAGTTTGTAGGTGGGATACCTGGGCTCTGCCACAGACCAGCTGTGTGACCTTTGCAGAACTACTTAACCCTTCAGATCTTAGTCTTCTCACCTAGAAAGTAAGATAATAACCTGCTTTGAGTATGTCATCAGATTGTTCTGTGAATTAAGGGACAAGAAGGGCTATGTGAACTATCAAATAGAGCATAAATTAAGATGACATTATTTTAGAACTTGACCCATGGGAAACTTGTGTCAGGTCTGGTAGAGCCAGGAAAAGAGATAAGGCTTTGTCTGTTCTGTTCCTTGACCTGCTAATGGTCTATCCCTTACCTGTCTTCCTCCTCCAGCTAATGGTCTATCCCTTACCTGTCTTTTCCATCCACTGTGTTCATTTCATTCTCATGATGGGTTCTTCCTCCCATCCTTCTCATCCCTCTCTCTTCTCTCTATAAATCTCCAAATCAATGAGTTCCATTTTGGAATTTCTCTCCTTCTTATTTCTCCATTTACCTCTGGAGCTTCCATAAAGGTCTACAACAAAAGAAATGTGTATTCATTTTTAATTCTTTTGAAATATAAGTCATATGACAGATGGTGAAGGAAATAGGAAGGAAGCTTCCTCAAAATCAAAGAGCAGTGGGAAAGAGTATCACCACACAGACCTGCACTGAGAGAGTGTGTGGGGTTGCCTGCAACTGGACTTACACAGCACTTGGTGCCGTGTTCTGTCCCCCAGAGGCCGGCATACACAGTGGGTGATGGTGATGCTGCCTGGGCTGTACCATTGCTGGGGAGGCCTTTATCTTTGGGCCTGGATGCTATAACTACATCCTCTCCAGGTGTTCCAGAGAGAAGATGGGGAGAATTTCTTAATACCTCTCTGTTTCCTTCTTGATAAGGGCATGGTTAGACAGCTTAAGACAAAGAGGTGGATTAGCATTGAGTTCCATTCTCTGCTGCCCAAAACAGCTTTTGATTGTATGAGAAGGAGCCTGGATGTGAGACGGATTGGCTTCCAGATCTGGTTCCACTACTGATGAGTCACGTGATGGTGATCAACTCTCTTAACCCCTAGTTAGGGTAACCTCTTAACCATACTAGAGGGACCTTGGTCCCCAAGATCCCATAGGATCTTGTTAGTCTTTGAGCCCACAGGGCTCGCTATTTAAGAGTGGAGCCTCTGGGGCTACACCACCTGAGTTTGAGACCAACTCTGTGCTGATTGGCTGTATGGCCTTGGGCACTTAGTTTCTCTCACCTCAGTATAGTGACTTGTAATAATTGTACATAATCATAATGTAATAATGATTGTAATAATGCCCTAAAGGATTATGAGACTTCAGTATGCTGCTACATGTAAAGTGCTGAGAGCACTGCCTGGCACATAGCTGTTAATGTTAAATGTTAGCTGTTAGTGTTTTTCGCTTACCAAGCGGACAAATGCCTGGATTCCATTGCCGGAGGTGGGTGTTTGCTTATAGAGGAGAAGTCCGAGCTGGCAGGCATGTTGGCACCGCTATGTTTGAGCAGTAGTGGAACTGGAGAGAGACACCCAGATGCCCTAGGAATTGAGGGACAGGCCTCCCCACTTATACCTACTTTTCACTGGGTCCTTGGAAACATCGGACTTGAACTTTTTCAGTTTTCAGAGTTTCGTTAATGGAACTGTTTCAAAGCTATACAAATGGCAGGCACTAGTTCCAAGGTTTAAAAGACTGGCTGATCTTTGTAGAGCAAGAAGCAGTTCAAAAGTCCAGATTTCATCCATTATTCTCCCATTCTTCTTCCCACACCTTCTCCTTGCTTCCTGTCAGAGAGGTCATGTTCTCATCGATTGGTTCTACATTTGGAGAAACCAATACACAAAGAGGTTTTCTATATACAAGGCCAGACAAGGCCACACTGTACCAGTTTTCTATATACAAGGCCAGACAAGCCCACACCGTACCAGGATTGTGTAATCACAATCTCTGTCTCTCTCCCTGGCCTCTACTGTCTTTCTAAACACCATTTTAAGCAAACTCCCTTTTCTATGCTTCACCAAAGTATAAATATGTCACAAAGCCTTATTTATCTTTAGAAATTTGGAGTTTAAGAAACAACTGTTGATTTCAAAGGAGGAATGAATATTCTTCTGATAAAAGTTGTATACCACTCAGAGAACCTTAAATCACTTCTAAACGGAAGTTTCCCTTCCTCTTATGATGTGTATAGTGTAATGCACCAGGGCATAAACTCATAAACTTCTGCAGAGCAAAGATCTTCTCCCTCGCTAATGTCATGGGAATTAAAGCCCTACCTCAAGTACCAGGCAATAATAGATCTGTCATGTCAGCCTTCATAAAATGTCAAACAGGTCAACTTTATTGCCTGTGTTTGTTAGGGCTGCCGTAACGAAATACCACAGGCTGGGTGGCTCAAGCAGCAGACATTTGTTTTCTCAAACTTCTGGAGGCTAGAAACTCAAGATCAAAGTGTAAGCAGATCTGGTTTCTCCTGAGGCCTCTCTCCTTGGCTAGTAAACATCCCGCTCTCACTGTGTCTTCACGTGGCCTTTTCTTTGTGCATGTCCCACCACCCCTGCCCCGTGTCCCTTTCTCCTCCTATAAGGGCGCCAGTCCTATTGGCCTCATTTTAACTTAGTCACCTCTTTGAAGGCTTTGTCTCCAAATAGGGTTACACTCTGAGGTACTGGGCTTTGGGACTTCAACATATGAATTTGGGGAGGGCAATCCTCAGTCCATAACATTTACATAATGAAAGAGCAGAGCAAATAAGTTCCCTGTGGTATACTTGTTTTTGTTTAAAAAGAGACTTCGGATTTATTGTGGTGACCATTTTGCAATATATACAAATATCGAGTCATTATGTTGTATCTCTGAAACCAGTGTAAATGTCATACGTCAATAATACATCCATAAAAACAAATTAATACATAGTTAAATTAATTAGTTAAAATGAGAGTGTTTACAGAAGGTAGGCATACTACTTTATGTTTAGATGGATAGATTTCCTAGAGGGAAAAAAAGTAACATGCATAAGAGAAAGAGAGTTCTTCTAGTGAATAGTTAAAATACAATATGAACGATTTGTTTATTTATTTGTTTAATTCTTACACAGCTTTATGTGCCGAGTTCTCTTCTAAGTACCTCACAAACACTAACTCCTGCAATCCTTCCCTGATACAGATGTACAAGGTGATGGTACTGATCAATAACAGCTCTCTAGATACGATAAAATCCAAACTTTTTATTTTGGCATGTAAGAAAGATTCTTCACTGTCTGCACACCAGTCATGGGGAATTCTTCGCCACAAGCGAAATTCTTCATACGTATTTGCCTTTACGCAAGCTATCCCTTCTGCCCTTTACTCTTAAAAAAAAAAAAAAGGGAAATCCTTGGTTTTTCATGAAGGATTATTTTTCATCTAATGAAAGACAGTGAGGCAGAGTAGAAGAGTCACAGACTCTAGGTTCCCATAGACCTGGATTTGAATGCATTATTTCAGGCAAGTAATTTACCTTTCAGAACTTCAATATTACAGCTGCAACAAAGATACTACTTCTACTGCCCTGCCAGATTGTTGTGAGAATTAGAAATAATAGCACTGGGAGATACCTGGCAGTCCAGTGGTTAGGACTCCAAGCTTTCACTGCCGAAGGCACGGGTTCCATCCCTGGTTGGGAAACTAAGATCCCGCAAGCTGCCCAGCGTGGCCAAAAGTAAATAAATAAGTAAACAGATTGTAAAGAAAAAAAGAAATAATAGCACTTTGTACTCTGCTAACCATACCTGTACATGTTTATGTGTGTGTCTAATAGCTCATTGTTATATTGTTAATATTAATACTGTGTACACTGGGATCCCTTGAATGCAAGACAGAAGGTGAGATAAAAATTCTGCTAGTAGCTTTTGGTCTAAATTGAACGTTTACTGGTCAACTTAATATTCTCTGTTTTCATATTCAGTAGTGCTAATATTCAACCAGTATATTTGCCATTTTCTCAAATCAAAAATATTTTAGCATTTTTATTTTTTAAATATATGTATGTAATTACATATGGTAATTGTTTTTAATGTTGCATATATATATATATATATTATATTGAGTAACTAGATTTAGCTTCTGCCTAAATTTCGAAAGCAATGTGCTTTATTTTTTTAAACCACTTTATGAGGTACGATTGACCTACAAAAACACTGCACATATTTAATGTAGACAACTTGATGATTTTGGAGATATGTGTAAACCTATAAAACCATCACCATAATTCATGCCATAAAAATATCCATCACCTCCAAAAGTTCCTACCAACATCTTATTTTTGTGCGTATGCTAAGAGCATTTAACAGAAGGTCTTCCTTCTTATCATTATTCTAAGGATTTTTTTTTACACTCGTGGATTTTTCAGTTACCCACTTACACACTTAAATGAAAACCTCGAATTCGGGACTTCAAAATAAGAAAATGTGCAGAAACACACGTATCCTTGAACATGCTATTTCATGGAAAAGGAATAACTATGGTATATCAGATGTTCAGCTTAAATCTCCACTGATTTTTACAAATTTACTTTTCCACTCACCTGTTCTAAGTGTAGGATTCCTGATCCCCTTCTCTCATCTAATTCAGGAAGGTGAGGCACAGAAAAAGTTTGGAGTCGGGCGTAAATTAAACCTTCATATTACAATGATATCAAGTGTAGGTGTTCTATCGATGTGGGTATAATGTCAACCAAAGGTGAGAGGCTAGACAATTGAAAGGCTGGGAGGAAATAGGAGAACCTGAAATAAAGAAGGATTCAGAAAGCACTTTGGAAAAAATTAATCTCATGTGCACGGAGCCTTTCCTCCCTTTGTTCACATCTACCCACCCCATCTTCTGTTACCTAATTCAAAACTTACCTCCTCTGATTCCCTAACATCTTTACTCTTCCCTAATCATTGATTTGTCTTTTCATTCTCTTTTATTCTTTTATATTTATATGGATAATTGTAAATTTGTCAGATAGGATGATGTTTTCTAGTTCTGTGTTTCTGAACCTCTTAACAACGGTATGTACTGTAGGTATACAAGTTATTAATTCATTACCATCTGACATGATACATCATTATTTTTAAATCAGTCTTCCCCATCAGAGTATAAGCTCTGTGAGAACAGGACTTTGTCAGTCTTGTTCATTGCTGTATCCAGAATCTAGAAGTGCCTGGAAAAAAACTAGGCACTCAAGCACCTTCAGGGAACCAAGTACTGTTCAGGGTGCTGATAACATAGATGAATGACAAAGCCCTTACTCCCCTGAGTTTATATTCTAGTGTAGAAAAATGGGAATGAACATACACACACACACACACACACACACACACACACACACACACACACACATGCTATCATTGCTTAGGATAAGTGGTAGAAAGGAAAGGCACTGTGAAGGGATAGGACTGGGAGGGTGGGTGGTGTTTAGATAAGGTGATTGAGGGAGAACTCTGGACTCTGGGAAAAAGTGACTTTTGGGCAGATTCCCTAATCAAGTGAGAATCTGAGGATTGGGGGGAGCAAGTCATTCTGACAAAGGCAGCAGCAGCTACAAAGGCTCTGGAACAGGAATAAGTTTGGCTTATTTAAGAGAAAAAAAATGCAAATAAGGGAGCACCGGGGAAAGTTGTAAGAGACAAGTCTGGCGTGATTAACAGGGTCAGATCACATAGTGCCGCAGAGTCAGCCAGGAGTTTAGATTTTGTTTCGCAAGTACTGTGAATCCGCTGAATGAATGAATAAATGAAAAAGTGGGTCAGTGGTGCCTAAATACAGTGTGGTCCAGGTACATTTGCTTCGGAGCAATTAATGGATTAATTGCCAAAATATCATTTTATGCCTGCTAATCACACCCTCCATCAAAACACAAAAGAAGTCCGATCATTTTATGTGACTCTAGCTCAAGGGCTGGGCTCATTGGAGCAAATAATGAGAACCCTAGAGCAACTGGGTATGTAACTAAATGCAGATCCATTATTGGTGCTGCCAGAGCTGCAAGGGTACCCGTGGAGATGAAGCAGAAATGATCCAACAGCGAAGGTGTGCCAGTAAATATCTGCAGTGGAGAGACTTACACCAAAAACTTTATTCCTCTCACTTTTCTTTTCCATTGCTGAGCACATCTCTGCCAACGCTTCCTTGGGTGTTACATTACTATTCTGGAGAACAAGCTTTCTTGGTAAACCAACTGCATTCGAAGTATTTTAGCTGAAAGGGAATATAAACAGACGTTAACCACACAGGTTCGGGAATCAGAGTGTTTATTAAGCCAGCTGGGTGCTCCTGGGTAAGTTAAATTGTCAGTGCCACAGTTTCTGCATCAGTAGATGGGGATAATAATAATCCCCATCTTGGTGTGTGATCATTTAGTGTATTGTTGAATTCAGTTTGCTAATATATTGTTGAGGATTTTTGCATCCATGTTCATCAGTGATATTGGCCTGTAATTTTCCTTTTTTGTAATGTCTGTCTGGTTTTGGTATCAGGGTGATACTGGCCTCATATAATGTGTTTGGAAGCATTCCTTCCTCTGTAAGGTTTTGGAATATTTTGAGAAGGATAGGTGTTCACTCTTCTATAAATGTTTGGTAGAATTCACATGTCAGGCTGTCTGTCCTGGACTTTTGTTTGTTGAGAGTACTGATTCAAGTTTATTACTGGTAATTGGTTTGCTCATGTTTCTTAATTTTTCCTGATTCAGTCTTGGGAGATTGTAAATTTCTAGGATTTATTTATTTGTTCTGGGCTGTTCATTTTATTGGTATATAATTGTTCATAGTAATCTCTTAAGATCCTTTGTATTTCTGTGATGTCAGTTGTAACTTCTCTTTCATTTCTGATTTTGTTTATTTGGGTCCTCTTTTTTTCTTGATGAATCTGGCTAAAGGCTTATTAATTTTGTTTATTTTTTCAAAGAATCAGCTCTTGGTTTTATTGATTTTTTTCTATTGTTATTTTATCTCTATTTCATTTATTTCCACTCTGATCTTTATTATTTCTTTCCTTCTGCTAACATTGGGTTTTGTTTGTTCTTCTTTCTCTGGTTCCATTAGGTGTAAGGTTAGATTATTTTTTTTGGAGGTTTTTCTTGTTTCCTGAGGTAAACTTGTATCACTATAAACTTCCCTCTTAACAACTGCTTTGGCTGTGTCCTATAGTTTTTTGATCATTGTGTTTTCATTTTCATTTGTCTCCAGTTATTTTTTGATTTCCACTTTGATTTCTTCAATGACCCCTTAGTTGTTCAGCAGCATATGTTTTTAGATGATTTCTAGTCTCATGACATTGTGGTTGGAAAAGATACTTGATATGATTTCAATCTTCTTAAATGTACTGAGCCTTGTTCTGTGGTCTAGGATGTGATCTGTTCTGGAGAATGTTCTGTGTGCACTTAAAAAGAATATGTGTTCTGCTGCTTTTAGATTAAGTGTTCTGTATATATAACCACTAAGTTCATCTAGTCTAATGTACCCTTTAAGACCAGGGTTTTCTTATTGATATTCTGTCTGGATTATCTGTTTATGAATATCAGTGGTGTGTTAAAATCCCCTGCTATTATTGTGTTGCTATAAATTTCTCCCTTTATGTCTGTTAATATTTGCTTTATGCATTTAGGTGTTCCTATGTTGGGTGCATATATACTTATAATTGTTATATCTTCTTGTTTGATTGAACCCTTTGTCATTATGCAATGTTCTTCTTTGTTTTTGTTACAGTCTTTGTTTTAAAGTCTATTTTATCTGATATAAATATTGCTACCCCACTTTTCTTTTTGTTTCCACTCACATGGAATAAATTTTTTCATCCCCGTTCAAGTCTGTGTGTGTCTTTAGATCTAAAGTGAGTAAGCAACATATAGATGAGTCTTGTTTCTTTATTCATTCATCCACTCTATGTCTTTTGACTGAAGCATTTAGTCCAGTTACATTTAAAGTAATTATTGGTAGGTATGTATTTATTGCCCTTTTGTCCATTTTTTCTGGTTGTTATTACAATTTTCTTTATTGTTGTTGTTCCTTTCTTCTTCTTTTGCTCTTCTTGTGATTTGATGACTTTCTTTAGTGTTTTATATCTTTTGTTTTGTGAATCCCTTTACTACCTATTGTAGGTACAGATGATTTTACTAGTTTTGTCTTTTTACCTTCCTACTAGCTTTATAATTGATCTAGTACCTTTACTGTACATTTGCCTTTAGCAATGAGAGTTTTCTATTTATAATTTTTATATTTCTAGTTGTTATTTTTTTTTCTGCTTAGAGAAATCCCTTTAACATTTTTGGTAATGATGGTTTAGTGATGTTGAATTCTTTTAGCTTCCACTTGTCTGTACAACTTTTTATGTCTCCTTCAAATCTGACTGATAGCCTCGCCAGGTAGAGTATTCTTGATTGTAGGTTTTTCCCTTTCATCACTTTAAATATATCCTGTCACTCCCTTCTGTCCTGCAAAGTTTCTGCTGAAAAGTCAGCTGATAGCTTTATGGGAGTCCCCTCGTATGTAACTAGTCCCTTTTCTCCTGTTACTCTTAAGATTCTCTTTTTATCTTTAATATTTTTCATTTTTAATTGACTGTAATTTTAAATTCATAATTAATTATAATGTTTCTTGATGTGGACCTGTTTGGATTTATCTTGTTAGGAACTTTCTGTACTTCATGTACCTGGTGTGTTTCTTTTCCAGGTTAGGAAATTTTTCAGCGATTATTTTATTAAATAAATTACCTGCCCCTTTCTCTCTCTCATCTCCTTCTGGGACCCCTATAATGCAAATGTTAGTGTGCTTAATATTGTCCCAGTGGTCTCTTAAACTGTCTTCAATTTTTCATTCTTTTTTCTTTTCTCAATTTGTCTTGGGTGATTTCCATTACTCTGTCTTCCAGTTAACTCATCCATTCCTCTGTATCATCTAGTTTACTGTTGATTCCTTCTAGTGTATTTTTTTATTTCAGTTATTGTATTCTTCAGTCTCTGTTTGGTTCTTCTTTATATTTTCTAACTCTTTGTTAAAAATTCTCACTGTAGTTTTCATTTGCATTTCTCTAATGATTAGTGATGTTGAATATCCTTTCACATGTTTGTTGGCAATCTGTATATCTTCTTTGGAGAAATGTCTATTTAGGTCTTTTGCCCAATTTTGGATTGGGTTGAATGAGGTATCACCTCACACACTGGTCAGAATGGCCATCATCAAAAAATCTACAAACAATAAATGCTGGAGAGGGTGTGGAGAAAGGGAACCTTCTTGTGCTGTTGGTGGGAATGTAAATTGAGGCAGCCACCATAGAGAACAGTAGGGAGGTTCATTAAAAAACTAAAACTAGAACGACCATATGACCCAGCAATCCTACTACTGGGCATACACCCTGAGAAAACCATAATTCTAAAACAGTCATGTACCACAATGTTCATTGCAGCACTATTTACAATAGCCAGGACATGGAAGCAACCTAAGTGTCCATCAACAGAGGAATGGATAAAGAAGATGGGGTGCATGTTTACAATGGAATATTACTCAGCCATAAAAAGAAACGAAATTGAGTTATTTGTAGTGAGGTGGATGGACCTAGAGTCTGTCCTACAGAGTGAAGTAAGTCAGAAAGAGAAAAACAAATACCGTATGCTAACACATATATATGGAATCTAAAAAAACAGTTCTGAAGACCCTAGGGGCAGGACAGGAATAAAGACACAGATGTAGAGAATGGACTTGAGGACACGGGGAGGGAGAAGGGTAAGCTGGGAAGAAGTGAGAGAGTGACATTGACATATATACACTACCAAATGTAAAAGATAGCTAGTGGGAAGCAGCCGCATAGCACAGGGAGATCAGCTCAGTGCTTTGTGACCACCTAGAGGGGTGGGATACGAGGGTGGGAGGGAGATGCAAGAGGGAGGAGATATGGGGATATATGTTTATGTATAGCTGATTCACTTTGTTATACAGCAGCAACTAACACAACAATGTAAAGCAATTATACTCCAATAAAGATGTTAAAAAAGAAAATTCTCACTCCGTTCATTCTTCTCCTGAGTTTGTTGAGCATCTTTATGATCATTACTTGAATCTTTATCATGTAGATTGCTTATCTCCACTTCACTTAGGTCTTCTTCTGGAGTTTTGTCTTGTTCTTTACTTCAGAACATATTCCCCTTTCTCCTCATTTTGCCTAATTTTCTGTGCTTATTTCTATGTATTAGGTAGGTCAGGTACATTTCTCAATCTAAGAGAAGTGGCTTCATGTAGGAGACATCTTATGGGGCCAGGTAACACCCTCCCCTCTGGTTACTAGATCTACATGCTCTAAGGATGTCCCTTATGTGGGCTGCCAGGACCCTTCTGTTGTTGTGCTGACTACTGGGTATGCTGTATGTGGGTATGCTGGTTGCCTGGATTGACCCCTGGCCCAGTTGGTGGCCCAGCCATCTTGTGCAGTAGCTGCCAGCCCACTGGTAGATGGGGTTGGTTCCCAGGGAAGTGGACTACAGAGCCGGGGATCCTGGAGCTGGAGCTGGCCTGCTGGTGGGAGATCTAATAGGTTAGTGGGAGGACTGCAAAATGGCACTTTCCAGCATCAGTGTCTTCATAGTGAATGAGCTCCCAGAAATGACTCTCACCAGCATCTTTGTTCTGAAGAGGAGTTCCAGTTGCCTCCTGCCTCTCCAGAAGGCTCTCCAGGATCAGCAAATTGGTCTGACCCAGGTGGCTTTCAAATTACTGCCTCTGCACTGGGACTTGGAGTGTGTGAGATTTTGCATGTGCCCTTCAAGAGTAGCATCTCTGTTTCCTACAACTCTCTGGCTCTCCCATACACAAACCCCACTGGCCTTCAAAGCCTGCCTGACATTCTGGGGGCTTATCTTCCTGGTGTAAGACCTCTGGGCTGGAGAGCCCAGTGTAAGCCTTGGGTCCCCTCACTCCTTGGGGTTCTGCATTGTGATTATCTTCCCATTTGTGGGTTACCAACCAGGGGCATGAGTCTTGCCAACACCGTGTCTCTGCCCCTTATACCAGTCTTGTGTTGTTTGCGCTTATATCTTTAGTTATGAAGAATCTTTTCTCCTAGTCTTCAGGTCCTTCTCATAGGTAGTTGCCCTTTCAATAATTGGGTATTTTGGTGTGCCCATGGGAGGAGGTGAGCTCAGGGTCTTTCTACTCTACCATCTTGGCTTCACCCCCTGGCATTTGCTTTCTGAAATAGAAGTAAAGTGTTGTTTTTAATACTTAAATTGCTAGAACTTTATGTTAACAGTTTTCTGCTCTATGTATCCCTTTTTTTTCTTTTTTAAACCAGAAATAAAATTTTAATCAGAAAAATTAAAAGAGAATACTCTATTGGGTCTGATATTCTCATGTTCAAGGTGTTGATTTCCAATATGAAATTTAAAGAAACTGGGACGGAGAAACCAAGGAGTAAGAGTGTGTCTGCATTTCATGAAAACAACTATTTTGGTAGTGATAAGTTGAAGGCAATTTCTAGATACCCTATCCTTGACATTAGTTTGGCAAGCATATAGCACAGATGTGGCAGAGAGAACATTATGGCTAATTTTATAGCATCAATCTGTTGTCATCAGTAAACAAATGAAATCAAACCCGTGTTGACTGATCAAATTACTAAAGAGAGACGTGTGGATTAGAAAGGAGCAGAGGCCTGAGAACAGAAACCCTGATGACACCTGAAAAAAAAATGCTGAGTGTCAGAGTCCAAGCCCCCAACAAGGTGTTGTCTACATGCAATTTTTATTCAACTGAGGACTCTAACCAAAGATAGAATGTTTCTGTTCAAAATGGAAATCTAAGCAGCTGTAGAAAAGCTAGTGGCCATTATGATCTGAGAAAAGCAGCTGGGAGATCAGTGGTTGCCTCTGCAAGGCTCCTTTGCTACATCTCCTTGGAGACCCACAGGCTTTGCTATAGACTAAAACAGAAATCTGCAAGCAGGTGGCTTTGGAGAAACTAGAAGAAGCCAATTCCTAGATCCCCAAGGTGGAATTTTAAAAGCAGTCAGAAATAGAAATGGAAAAGAAGTTTTTCTAAGCCAAAGCTAGAACCCATTCCCTATGCGGTTCCCAAAGGACTGAGAGCATGCTTTCCTATGGCTATTGATTTGTTAAAGAAATGCAAAAAATACACTCGTTTAAGTAACATAAGATGAAAAAATGCTTCACAGAGCATATGACTTTGTAGTTTTAACACAGAAATCACTGCTGTTGTTCCATTGTCACAAGACCTTGCCCCATAAATCATTCTATTTCTTCACACAGTTCCATCCACATTCTTTCCCAATGAAGAAATAAACTAACAAAAACAAATAACACGCTTATTATTTCTCCCTTATCTTAAAATATTTCCCTGGTTCCTCTTGAACTAACACCCATTTCTTAAAGTGCTTTACTGAACAATCTTCATGAGAGGGTCTACACCTGCTGCCTCTGCACTCTCCCCACATTGGCTGGATCTCACGTCCTCCTCTGACTCCTTAGTATTTCCAGCTCCCAGGGCCTTGTCTCAGCTGTTTCTTTCTGAACCTGTCTCTGGGACACTTAGCACTATTGACTACCTACTTGATTTTGAAATTCTCTGCTGTTTTTTCCCAACCTCCTTTGTGTCTGTATCTGTGTGTGTGTATCTTGCCTTATTCGTAGTATTTTCTCTCTGACCCCTTCCATCCTTCTCATTTTCTCTGATTCCTCCAACTTTTTGTTTCCTAACTCCTAAAAGAGACCATTTCCTAGAGTTCTGATTTTGGCTCCATTCTCTTCTATACATCTATACTTTACTGAGTTAAAATAGCACAAGTAGACCATTTTGCCTTCTTTATATGCCTGTGTTCTTAACTTCATCATTATCAGCACTACCACTCTCTTGCCCATTCTAGAATTATAACTACACAGATTTTATCATCAGGTCCATCCTACACTGTATCTCTCTTTCCATGAGACTTCTTGTTTACAGAGTTCTCACTTGGACCCTACTCTTTCTCTGAACAGACTGCTTCAACCACCTTCAGAATATTCCCACCACTCTCCAATTCAGCCTGCCATTTCACCAAATACCAATATATCTTCTGTTGTCTCCTTGTGATTTAAAATTACACAAATAAAGTGTCCAAAAATATGGCATCACCATCACGATTAAAATATCTTAGCCAGGTAAAAAGCTGAGTTCTACTATGTGGCTCTCAGTATTTTGAACTGTTTAAAGTGTGCCAGCAGGACATGGTGACTACATGTCAGCTTGGTTCACCAGGGAGATTTGCAATCCTTCATGTGGGTTCTACATTCAGAAGTTGAACTTGGGCTTGTCTTGAGGATATATTGCTTCTGTTAACTCACAGATGTTAATCTACTGAGGCCATGTTTTAGTTATAAATATTCTAATGTTGATAGGCGAGTTGTCTCATGAAATTGATGTTTTAGGTTCCCCTTCTGTTTTTCAATATTAAGAATTCTGAGATTGAACTAATGTCTAATTGCAAAGTTTTCTATGGTACCTATGACAGATCCCAAGAACCTCTATACTTTTTCTATATCCTGAAGTGGATTCTGACTCTATTTTTCTTTGCACCTAGGACATGGACACTTAACCAGTTGCATTATTCCACTTATACTAAATTCTAAAACATTCCAATCCATACTTTCCATTCCATTTATTTACATAGATAGATAGATAGATAAATTCTTTCTCTGCTTGTCTCAAAATCCTATAAGCCAAAACTTACACTTGCAATATCAATAGACCTTTTATTACCTAGAGTGGAAAGTATTCTTCTACATACTGAAATAATACAGTGAAGATTATTCCTAGTTGAGATTTCAAATAACATTTAGAACCAAGCTAGTCTCCAACCGATAGTTAAAGGTAGAGGGCACAGATAGTTGAATTTTTATAAACACCATTTCTTACAACTAACTGAATCAAGAAAAAGCTGCATTATGAGAACAGAGGCATTTGAGAAATCAAATACTTTATTGGCAGCCACCAGAAATAAGTACCTACTTGCTTCAGTTTTGCTGGTTGAAGAAATGATAAATTCCACAGAAACCTGAGGAGTTCCAGAAGAAAACCTTTCTCTGGCAGAGGCTGCAGAATGTGATAAAATGCTTTAACAGAACGTTGGAGTTACATGACCTTCAATGATAATAGCCAAGTAATAAATTAGTCTTCCCAGCTGCTAGTGCCTAATCATAACAGCAAACAGTACGTGAAAACTAACACCATGACAGATAGTAATCATGTAACGTAACATGTTTATCCCAAGCACTGAAGGATAAGAGTGCAGAGGCCCGAGAGGAGCTCAGTTAAGAATACATGTATTTCATCAAAAACTCCATGTGAAATTAACACTGCATTATGCAAAGACATTGTGAAAACAGTTTTAAATCACACTCTAATCTGGGAAAGTACAAGGGCATTGTCTTATATGCAGATCATCATTGCCATAGTTTTACTGTTATTATCACTGAGTAGGTTTTGAACAACTATACTTTGTGAAACATCATTCATCAGCAAAAAGAGGCATTGTCAGGATTGAGTGGAGACCTTGGCTTTAGGGTCAAAAAATTGCAGAGCCCTTTCTCTTGTCCTTACTTCTTTTACTTCTTCTAATTTTCTTTTTTCATCCTTCCCTTTATTTCACCCATGATTAACTATACTAGGATTGCACACACGCTGGGAATTATAGGAGAAATTGGAGCTGGTGGAAGGCGTGTCCTTCTCCTTTGAAATCTCAGTGTTGACCTATCATCTACAAGGTGAAGGCCAGACTTGGAAATGTGGCCCTTAAGTTCCTTCAGTCACTAGCCCCTGGTCACTCCTCCAGCCACAGTGCTTTCTACTTCCTGCTCTTGCATTGTTCTCTGCAACCCCTACCTACCCTTATCTCTCATACATCTTTCTTCTAACCTAACAATCATATCGGTATCGTCACACATAACTCCACACAACTGAACATCCTACGTCATTCCAAAGAACTGGAAATCTCTTTTGATGGGATGCGTCATTTGCAATCTCATGGTTTAATTTTCTTCAGTTCACTACCAAAATTTGTGTATGAGTAATTCCAGTGATCCCTCTGGTCTTCTGTACAGAGGCCAAGAGGGTTGCCACTAGCTTTGTATATATGTCACTGCCAGTTTTTCATCTGAGGAGTTTCTCAGTTATCTTTATGGTAATTAACTGTTTTGATATGAGAAACAGAACTACCACATATATTTTAATGTTCCCAAAGCTTGTGCCCTGAACACATTCAGTTTTTAGTAAATGGTGTTGACTGACTGGCTGGCTGACCAGTGGTGCACTAAGAATAAGCTTAACCTTTTTCCTGGGCGCATTAACTTGAACTTTCAGAGCCTCTCTGCAAATTAGCTTGGCTCTCAAGCTGTTATTTCACACATATTCTGTGTGAAATATAAAAGCCCAGAGTCCTCAAAATAGTTTTCCCTTTTCCATGAGGCAAAAGTGTTTTCATTGAACATTATATTTTTTCGTTGACACAAATCATATTTCTTTTTTCTGTAATACTAATGAAAATGGTTAACTTCTTACTTATGAAAAGTCCAAAGTATTTAAAGATCTGAACAAACTATTCATACAAAATTGAGGTGTATATATATATATATATATATATATATATATATATATATATATATATATGATAACTGGATGTCTTGTGCGCTCTCTGCTCTTGAATTAAGTTGTCTAAAGATGGTAATAAGATAAGACCTGGGTGCATAAAATTCATCTGCTTGGCTGCTTTTATTCTCTAGTTTATATTTTTTTTACAAAACAACTCATCTAATAATTAGAAGACTCACCTTCCAGTTGCCATCATTAGTTGTTTTTCCTTGAGCAAGTCCTTTAACCTCCCTGACCTAGTCTCCAAGACTGTAAAATTATGGAATTGTTGTAAATTATCACCAATTTCTTTTATAGCTCCAGTACTAAGGGACAAAGTTAAGGACACCTAAAAGTAGAAAGTAGGTTTTGTATACTTTATAGAATTTTCAATTTCTAAAAATTATGGTGTGCTTGTTAACATGTTCCTAATGTAATATACAGCAAAATCTAGTATAATAAAGCTGGATTTATTTTATATTATGTTAGAAATATCTTTTTATATTATATGCTCACATATTTCCTTCATTTAAAACATCACCGAAGTTAACACTAAATAATTTGTATAATTTTTAACATAAAGCAAACCCAGCTAGAAATAAGCCTTATTAAAACAGTATTGTGTAATGGATTAATGCTTAGTGCTCTTATTATCAAAATATTGACTTAAATAGTTAGCTAAAGTCCACTCCATACAAGAAAGCTTTATTTAAGCCACACCGTCTGGGGTCCTCATTATTACAGCATTTCTCTACCCTCGAAGATGTTAGGTTTTCAAAGCTGGCCCAGAGGAAGAGGTTCTTCATGCCTGGGTTCTTAGTAAAGAAATATTTTCAATAATACTGTCCCCATGTGTCTGAGATTGTGACTGTCACCATTGTTCTTCCCTTTTTCTACAATAAAAACTCCTTTCCTTTTGAGCTGGAACATAGGGGCTTCCCTGGTGGCGCAGTGGTTAAGAATCCACCTGCCAATGCAAGGGACATGGGTTTGAGCCCTGGTCCCGAAGATCCCACTCGCCACAGAGCAACTAAGCCTGTGTGCCACAGCTACTGAGCCCACGAGCCACAATCACTGAAGCCCGTGTGCCACAACTACTGAACCCTGAGCACCTAGAGCCCGTGCTCCACAACAAAGAGAAGCCACGGCAATGAGAAGCCTGTGCACTGCAGCAAAGAGTAGCCCCCGCTCACTGCAACTAGAGAAAGCCCGCATGCAGCAATGAAGACCCAATGCAGCAAAAATAAATAAATAAATTAAAAAACCAAAACAAACAACAATTCCAATTCTTGTGTCCAATGTCCCAGCCTCCCTTTCACCTAAATCTGGCCAAGTTCTGGTCAATGAGACACAAGCAGAAGTGGTATATGTGACTCTAAGGAAGTATCCTTAGGGAAAGGGAGAAAGTTCTTTCCATTTATTTTTTCATGCTGGCTGCAATGGAGATGGTCCTCATGGAGCGTGATCAGTCATCTTTGTGCTTGAACTGGAGGTCACGCATAATGAAGTAATAAAAGAGATGGAATCGGGGTCCCTGACACAGCCCGGGGCGACCTTCCTTCAGTTTTTATGTGTAAGAGAATATCATCTGGGGTTTTCTGGCAAACCTAATCCTGTGAGTCTACAATATACGTATATATATTTTAGTGCATCTAAGTGCCAGGTACTGCCGAAGCATCTTCCCTGCATTATATTATTTAAGGTGTTACAACAACTCTGTGAGGTAAGCATTATCATAAAAGATGTAAGAACTGAGCTTAAAGAGGGCAACTTGCCCACGTAGAAGCCCTGGACTCTCTCTGTCATTGACTATGCCCCTACCGTGCTCTGGTTTACATTCTATTAAATATTTATTGGTTTATATTATCATCTTCTTCCCACTCAAATGTATGGGCAGGAATGTTGCTTTGCTTGTTGCCATATCCCCAGAAGCTACAGCTGAGCCTGGAACAAGATTAGTTGAATATATATGAGTAGATGACTCAAAATCCCATTCACTTAGCCACCAAATTATATTGCTCTCCCTCGTGTAATCTTGTAAGGCCAATTCTGTGTGAGTTACAACTAGGCTACATGTGTTTTACATACCTCAGCATTTTTTGAATTTGGGATACATGCTCAGAAATTACATAATCTGGAGAAATGTATCAAGAGAAGAAGAGAGAAACCCGACTACACTTTTTAATTCTATTTAGTGGAATTATTTTTATTCTTAAATATAAAAGAAGTTTAATATTTTCTGGCCTCTATAAATTCTGATGTAGCAGTACAATTAAGTTCCAACATTGACATAGTAAATTTGCAGAAAATCAAATAAGGTTGCAGTAACACATACTGCAACAACCTATTGCAACAAATAAGGTTGCAATAAAACATCAGAAAAAAAAATCAAAACTCATTCTACTTGTCGCTTATTTGCTGTGAAATGTGTTTGATGATGGCCTTTTCCAATATTGCCCTCCAATTATTTTGCTGAATTGCTGAAAACATAAATCATATGCAGCTACATTTAAAAAATTAAAGTGGGTGCATGAGTTCCTTCAGCCTGAAATGGAAGAAATGCAAGACTTTGTATTTAAGAGTAATTCAGACCACACTATTTTGAGTTCCCACTTTATGTGGGGCATTGAATTTTTCAAAAGATGACCTAACAAGAGACAGCTAATATACAACTCTTTCCAAATGAATCTAAAGTTAAAGGTGATTAGCTGTTTTATTTTTTCCATAAAAATTTTATTTGAAAAGGGGGGAAAAAGAAGACTCCCCAGTAGATACTGAAATAAGCCCTTTTCTTTTATTCCTCCAGATTAATGGACATTTGTAAAATTGCACTCCTTGACTGCACTTCTCTTTTCTTGATTTGGTAGGCAGAATATTTGAAATATTTAATTGGCTAGTTATCCATATTTCAAATCCCATTACAGACCATGAAAGCACTGGTTTGATAAGAAAACTTAATGTATTAGAAAAGAAGAATGGGTAGTGTTTGATTGAGGGTCTTTGCAAGTAACCTTTATTAGCAAGTCTGAACCAGTTTTTCAACTTGCTGATTTTAGAAATTTCTCATTGATCTGTGGGCCTGAGATGCCTCTTTGCAGCAGTAGATAGCTAATGGGAGGTAGCAGACATTATTTTAGCTTTAAATTTATAAAGCAGAGGAAAAAATGATATTATCTTGTGTAACAAAGTTGATGCATAGCTTGACCAAAGTGTTCCAGTAGTGTGATCAAATAATGTTCCACTTTAACCCACTGATCTAATGAGGTACCTGAGTGAGTACAAGTTATAGATAAAGCATTCATTTCACAGAGAAGTCGCTTTATGTTGTGATGAATGTGAACAGTTAGCACAAGATTAAAGTGAACACACATAAACAAATTCAGCTATTTGTTCATATCTCACTCCCCCATTTCCCCTTTAGAAAGCTTTCAAATGCACACAGTTTTCTTCCCTATATACTAATTCTAGGAATGAGATAAGTCCAACAAACAGGAGAGTCACTTTGCCCTTAACCCTCATATTGAATTTACTTATGGGTAGCGTAGCTATGCCTGTTTCTAAGGAAGCTTTGTTCAGATTCATCAACGCGAATGGGAAGCAGGTGTGTGGATTGTTTCAACAAACCTTGACTGGCGATCACTAAAGACTTTTGCATGAATTAAGGATTATTTTTGTGTTTTGCTTTTAGAAGTTAATACTTACTATATATTGGCTTTAGGATAAAGAAATTGTTTACCTAAAATAAATGGACTGCCAGATACTTCTCCAGAAAAGATGAGTTTATTTGGAATCAGCAGAGAATTGCATTTCAGGGTCTTCAACCATGGTGAGCCACTTGCAAGTTCTCTCATGGCAAAAGAAGGAGAACCTTTTTACAGAGGGGAAAAGAAGGAGGGCTGCAAACAAAGAGTCCATGGCTTTTCATTGACTGAGTCCTTCCAGGAAAGTAGAGGAGTCTTTATTCTTCCTGCTGGGCTCTGCCATCATCACAGGAAGTGAGAGGTCCCCTTCTGATTCCCCCCGCCCCCCGTTTAAGTGAGGTTTCAGTTTATTAATTTTTTATAGAATCATCAAACAGAACATTCTGTGGCTACACAGCATGGTTCCTTAGGCTTCATGACATTTTTGGAACTATTTTTTTCATGTTTATCATAAGACTTAGTTTTAAACAGACCCCATTCCTAGCAACAGTATAGGATATTATAAAATATATTTCACTGGATACACTCCTGGCCCCTTCTTCTCACCCCTACTTTTTCATATCTATTTTTGCTTAGTATTATTATATTTATCTTTCATTGTATATATTTACATGTCACCTTAAATCTTTCTGTAACCAGAAGGGTAAAGCTAGAGGAGATAGATGGGTCGATAAGTAGATACTTAGAAAGACAATGATAGAGCATTTACTGTTTCAATGTTTTTGAAGTTTGTAGTTAATTTCTCAGTATTTACCACCTGATATATTCAAAGCTATATATTGTGGTTCCAAGTAGAATGATGTAGTCTCTGATACTGAGGACCTGAAAACTGAGTATGGGTGAAAGAGACCAAGGTAAACAACCAGTGTACAATATTGGATTTGCTACAAATGTTATCTGGACATGGAGAATCCTGGCAGCCCTGAGGAGGAGGTCAAGGATGCTTTCATAGAGGATATGGCATTTGACCTGGACGAAGGAAGGAAGGGCGTCGATACAAACGGGAGAAGAGGGAAGAACAGTCTTAGCAAAGGCACAGAGACGTGGATGTGCACGATGGATTTGAAAATCTTTCATTCCCTTTTTGTTCCAGTTGTCAGTTGTGGCTAGTATTGCATTGGAGTGTCAGCTTGATAATAAATGACCACGTTTGGTACCTGATCTGGGTTCTCAGCAGCCCTTGAATACCGCTGTCAGTCTGCTTGAGTAGGTACTGAGTTAAAGCATCCTCCATTCCTGCTGATTCAGATCCATTTTATTTTTCTGCTAGGCCAAAGAGACTGTTGGGCCATGCATTCTATTCAGGAACTACACTGTATTTGTGGAAGGAAATTCTGGCAAGTTCAACCTAAAAAGTGACTAACACCACAGCCAAGCTGGTGACATTGGCTGTACAGACTTGACTCCCCAGTTCTGCTGAGGTTTAAAATTAAGAGGAGCAACGCCCAGTGAGCCATGGGGATGATTGTAGAGCGTGTTAGGTGTTAAGAAGGAAATAAGCTTCCTGTCCCTATAAAAGGTGCCCCAGAATCACCCCTGTAATAATTTCAAAAAGAGGGCATAGATAGGACTTCCCTGGTGGCGCAGTGATTGGGAGTCCGCCTGCGGATGCAGGGGCCGCGGGTTCGTGCCCCGGTACGGGAAGATCCCACGTGCCACGGAGCGGCTGGGCCCGTGAGCCATGGCCACTGAGCCTGCGCGTCCGGAGCCTGTGCTCCGCAATGGGAGAGGCCACAACAGTGAGGGCCCGCGTACCGCAAAAAAAAAAAAAAAAAGGGCATAGATATCTCCCCCAAAGATATTTCTTAATTACAAATGGAAAAGGTGGGGAAATCTGGTAGATGCAAAATCAAGTGATTGGAGTTAACTTCACCAGGAATAAGACCTATGTGTATCATGTGCTTTCTGATATGATGTACCAAGTAAGACAAAAACATCACTTCTGTGATATTCCTGCCAAAAATTCACAACCTCAATCTACTTTTAAGAAAGGGCACACACATCTAAATTGAGGGAGGTTCTACAAAATAAGTGGTCAGTAGCCTTCACAGTGGTCAAGATCATGAAAGACAAAGAATGAGAACTACCCCAGATTAGAGATTAGGGAGACAGGATAACTAAATGCAGTGCAGGATCCTGGATGGGATGGTCCATCGCAGAAGGGACAGTAGAGGTACAAGGGCTGAATTTTGAGCAAGGTTTGCAGACCAGTTAAGAGCATGTTCTTTTTTTTTTTTTTACTTTTTTTACTTTTTGGCCGCACCATGCAGCATGTGGGATCTTAGTTCCCTGACCAGGGATCGAACCAAGCCCCCAGCAGTGGAAACTCGGAGTCCTAAACACTGGACTGCCAGGGAAGTCCTAATAGTATGTTCTAAGGTTAATATGGTGACTTAGATTAATTGCACTGCTGTTGTGTCAGATTAATATATTAGGGAAAGCTGGGTGAAGGATATGCAGGAATTCTATGTACTATTTTGCAACATTTTTATGTCTAAAACTATTTCAAAATAAAATGTTAAAAAAGAGAGAACCTATAAATTATGATTCTTCCCATTTCCTTTTGTTCTTAGTCCTAGCTTCAAAAAAAGGGTGACAGAATAAACATAAACATAATTATATATGTGTGTGTGTGTGTGCACATGTGTGTATATATATGTGTATATGTATAAATGCTGGAGAGGGTGTGGAGAAAAGGGAACCCTCTTGCACTGTTGGTGGGAATGTAAATGGATACAGCCACTATGGAGAACAGTATAGAGGTTCCTTTAAAAACTAAAAATAGAACTACCATATGACCCAGCAATCCCACTACTGGGCATATACCCTGAGAAAACCATAATTCAAAAAGAGTCATGTACCAAAATGTTCACTGCAGCACTATTTACAATAGCCAGGACATGGAAGCAACCTAGGTGTCCATTGACAGATGAATGGATAAAGAAGATGTGGCACATATATACAATGGAATATTACTCAGCCATAAAAAGAAACGAAACTGAGTTATTTGCAGTGAGGTGGATGGACCTAGAGTCTGTCATACAGAGTGAAGTAAGTCAGAAAGAGAAAACCAAATACTGTATTTAAACACATATATACGGAATCTAAAAAAAATTGTGGTTCTGAAGAACCTGGGGCAGGACAGGAATAAAGATGCAGACGTAGAGAACAGACTTGACACAGAGAGGGGGAAGGGTAAGCTGTGACAAAGTGAGAGAGGCATGGACATATATACACTACCAAATGTAACATAGATAGCTAGTGGGAAGCAGCCACATAGCACAGGGAGATCAGCTCGGTGTTTTGTGACCCCCTAGAGGGGTGGGATAGGGAGGGTGGGAGGGAGACGCAAGAGGGAGATATGGGGTTATATGTATATGTATAGCTGATTTACTTTGTTATACAGCAGAAACGAACACACCATTGTAAAGCAATTATACTCCAATAAAGATGTTAAAAAAAAATCTTTGAACAAAATTCACCAATTACAACAACAACAAAAAAATGTCTATTGCTTTCAAAAGTTAGGGCATTTTCTTTTCAGGAAAATATTGACTAAACTCAAGCTTTTTTGCTGTAACATAGAATTGTAAGACCTACAAGAGACCTAATGTAACCTCTCCCCACAATTCTCATTAGAGACATTTTAAAGACTTAGGGAGAAAAACAAAAAATAAAAAACAAACAAACTAATAATCGTAATGAGTTTATTAGTGGTGGTCTTGTCCATTCTCTCATAATAATATTCTTGATGATTTAAAGACCTCCTCCCACAGTTCGAACAAAATTCCTGTCATTTCTTGTTAGAGGGGGAGAAGTGTGGTGGCTGTCTTTTACACAATGAAATACATTTCTTAGGCCCTGATAAACCTCAAGCCGAATGTCGCTAACCCATTCATTCTTCTTCACAGTTGACCTAGATTGTTAAAATAAATTTAAATCTCCTGAACCGATTTATCTATCTTGACTTTCTAGAATGCAAGATTATTTTCAAAATATTCTACAGGCAAAGGAGATTACAATAGAAATACATGTGTATTCTGCCCATCATGTTTTTAAGTTGCTACTAAATATTGACCTTATTTTAAGGATGATAATGGTTTTGGTGACAGAGTATCTTTTTCATCTTCCCCAAAGTCTAGTAAATGCCTGACAATAGTAGACACTTTGTTTAAGTGGATGGATGAATGGGAGGCCTTGGGCCAAAGAATTTGCTTGATTGAGAGGCGCTAATGGGTCTAAACAGAACTGTTTTACATCCCCACAGACTGCTGCCTGGGAGCATTTGCATTTGAATAACCAGAATTAGTGAGAAAATTTGCTTAAGTCTATTTCAAGATCAAGGTTCCTATCAAGAAGCTTAGTGATTTGAAGGGCTTTTAACACTTTGTGAGGGGAAGAGTCACTGCAGGGCTCTGTTGGGGTCATGGTGGGCACTGATGCCCCCGCCCAGACAAAGGAGAGCTCAGAGGTAAGTGAGACTGTTGTCAACAGTCTGTGCAATGCCTGTGGGTAAGACCAGGGCTGCGTAAATGTCCTCAACCACAGGCCCCATTGTGAGAGACCAGAGGAGAGAGAAAACCCTGGGATATAGAGTCCTCTGAGCAGAGCAATTCCAAGAACATATAAAAGGAAGCCCCATGTGTGTCCGTTCTGCAGAAACAGAAAAACAGCCTAGAAAGCCCTAAAAGTCCATGGAGTCCCAAAGTATACAAAATCTATTTGGCCAGAATAACTGGAGAGAGCCCGTCCACTGGTCCTGAAAGCGACTGTGTTTGGATTTCAGGGGCAGGGGATCCCAGCGGCTTTGAATTTAATGGTCTTCAGGGAGATGATGAAATCAGCCGTCAATCAACAGAGGGACTGCAGGCCTTCAGGTTTAGCGTTGGGACAGCACAGTACGACCAGCCTCACGTGCACCTGCAGCCTATCTTGTCCTGAAGCCAGGCAGGGGCTTACTGAGGAAAAGGAAAAAGACACTCAAGGGCATGATCCTTCTTCCTGGAACAAAAGGGGTGTATAACTCATCACACCTCCTTTCAGCCACTCTGGATCCAGTCCAGCCAATGACTGACAAGAGAGAACCCTCAGCTTCTCTGAGTCCTGAGTGGGTGGTGCAGATGCCTGGTCCAGAAGGGGTCTCACCAGAGACGTAGTCTTCATAAGCACAGACAGACCCTCTGAGGCTCTGCCTGAGTCCTGGCAGCAGTCACTGAGAAGGGAGGGGACTTATCAGTACCGCACTGAAGGCGTGTCTGAGGCAATGGCTGGCCTCCTTACCTCAAGTCTCTAAGAGCCATCTGCACAGTGATTGCAATTAAAACTTATGGGGAAAAAGTTTTTATGAAGCGATAGGAAGCACACAGAATAAAACTGGTAAAACCCAGCCTTGAGCATCTGTTTTTCCTGTCCCTTATTCCTGAGTGTAGCAGTCCTAAATTATCTACAGTTGGTAACGTGGCTGGTAAGGAGGGCTGTGTGACACAGCAGGAATGCAGCGGTTTGTTCAAGGTGGCTTAGCCGCAAGGCAAAGGAAGCAGTGTGTCAGCCAGCATCCCATCTGGGCTGCAGCAGATCTCAACGCTGGTCCCGCATGGCCTTCGATTTGGCTGAAAGAGACTGCGGGAGATGGATGGTTTGGTGTTAGCGTGTTTTCTCCTTTGTACTGCTAGGATGATTCAAAACCCTGATTCGCTTCTCTTTGTGGACCCCTTCGCTGTCAGGTGGGAGAGTTCTCTGTCCTTGAGTCCTTCCTGAGGTCTATCTGAAAGTAAGATTTGAACCTAGCCGAATTAAGAGTAATGTAACTATATCCCTTTCCCCTGCCACCCCACCCCTTTGGAGCTAGACAGCTATTTAGTTTTAAAAATGCAAAGGTATGAAAGAGGTGATGGAGAATATTGGGCTCAGAGTATCTGACTCTTGCATAGGGATTCAAGGCCTCTGATATCTAGGAGATTGTCTTGAGACACTTCTTTTCGCACTTAACGTTAATACCTTTGGGTGTGCCCGTAAAAACCTTATCTCCGTCTGAAAAAAAGATCAAGGTCTTTCAAGCATTATACTGCAAATGAAGCAGCCATTGTTATATCAGTATAAACACTTCTGTCCAGAGTGGTCCGTAAGTCCTTGTTGTTGAATATTTGAACCCATTAATGTCAAGACTGAGTCTTATACACATGGGATCTACTCGTATTTTAAATAACAGTCCAATCTTAGAATCCATTAGTAATATTCTTCCACCTATAAAGCTCTACCTGTGTCAGCTTCCTGTATAAACTGCAGCCCTGGGTCGTTGGTGTCCTGGTGTAGATATACAAGTCAAGAATCTCTTTGGTTCTGGGAAGAGAAGCTGCCTAACAGTGAACAGTTCACGTAAGATATAAAAGACAACAAACTCACAAGGATATGAATAAATGTTACCATAAGGACGTCTGTACTCAGAACCTAAAAGAAATCCTACTGAACTCCGGGGCTAGAGACAGGGGACTCCAGAAGCAAGTTCTCCCCCTTCTTCCTCTTCTTTGGTGCTTGACTTTCCATAGAGAATCTGTCGCCTTTAGAGGAGGCTTTGTTTGGCAAGCCTGGTAGCAAAAGAAGCCTAATTAGGTGAACACAGTTCCGGAAGGGGGGAGAGTAGCACTCATTGGACAAAGGTGGAGCCAGTGGAAATTTACGGTGCCGCCCACAGCAGATTTTCTGTACATCTACAGGGTTCTTAAATGTCTTCCCAAACCAGTTCATGAAGTACCATCACTCTTACTTGGAGGTGAAGTGGATTTCTATCCACATTTGTCTCATGTGTTAAAAGTCCAGGAGCCACCTTAGTAATATAAAACCACTGCTCCAGAACTCATTATTACACTTCCTAGGGCTATGTTTGATTCTGTGTCTGTCGCTCCAAATGGCTACAGTTAAACTCTAGGACATTGAAGATACATCTAATGGCCTGAGTTAGAGAAGTTTTAACATAGGTAATTTGTTTCTTTGTCTTAAAATTGCAATGTTGGAAATTGTGCAAAGTGAATTCTCTGTGCCATTCTGAGGATAAACAGTCTTCATACCAGCCTTCCCAAATGTATCCTCAATAGGAATCTTTCTGATTTCCTGGGATCTTCTATGTATCCTAGATGGTTGGCTACAAAGATAGGTAGTTTATATTGTGGGGCATTATGTTGATGTCTGATTCTCTTTGGAGGACTTGGAGTCTTCTTCTCCAGATGACATTCACTTCAGTGGCAGACACCGTGTGACAACTGTTCTTCATAAAATCAATCAACTAAATACGGCAGACATTTCTATACTTTAAGTTTTTTTAAAATATCCTTGAGTATGGTTACGAGGAAACAGGAATGCTGAAGGACACAACGAACACCACTGGAGTCTTCAACTTTGCTAAAAGATTACATAACTCATAGGTAAATGTGCATGCCGTCCTTGACTGAATCAGTAAGCAAAATTTAAAGTAGTGGTTGAGCTACTTCAATATCTATGTGTATTATTAATGTTCCTTCTTTAGAGATAACTAGAGCTATGCTTTCTTGTCACTAAGAAAGTCAAAATTCCCTGAGATTCTGCAGTCTTTACCTTATAAGAATAATAATATAACAAATATTGTGCTATATGTGTAACATACGTTATAGTAATGGGTCTGCAGTAGTCAGAAATGAGATATGAAGAAGGGAGAAGCAACTCGAATTTTATATTAGTGATGTTATATTAAGACGGAGAAGGCTTTCCTATTATAAGCCTCGTTTTTAAGATGCTTGAAACTTTCCCATAGGAATTTTTCTCATGACAGTTTTTTTATTTTGCCTCGTAATGAAAATAGGATATTGTTTTTTAGTGTTTGTTTGTATTTTTTTTTTGCGGTACGCGGGCCTCTGACTGCTGTGGCCTCTCCCGTTGCGGAGCACAGGCTCCGGACGCGCAGCCTCAGCGGCCATGGCTCACGGGCCCAACCGCTCCGCGGCATGTGGGATCTTCCGGGATCTTCCTGGACCGGGGCACGAACCCGTGTCCCCTGCATCGGCAGGCAGACTCTCAACCACTGCGCCACCAGGGAAGCCCAGTTTTTAGTGTTTTTTGAAAGATGTTATCTAGGAGTAAAAGTGTTTTTCTAAACATTAGAACATTTTTAAGGTAGTTTTTGTTTTGAAACCTCAAAACAAATAGCTTTTTAATGACCTTCAAACTTGTCTCCAATTAAGAAGTTTAGTGCCTCTGGTGTATGAGGCAAAGTTTGATTTGTAAATAATTAAATAACAAGCATTACCCAATGCTTCCTTTTCAAGTTATCGTGTCCCCAAATAGCAGTTAGCCCGCTGCACATTGCAAATGAGGGGGACCTGCAATTAACCACTCCCGGAATGTGAGTGCTGTGGATACAGTTTTTGTACCTGTTAAAAAAGAAGCCAGAGCTGAAAACTAGTTGTTGGACTCTGACATGGCACCTTCGAATATAAGGGAGCTCTGCTAACGAAGGAGAGAGCAGTATCAAGCTGAAACAGTGGCCTGTGTGATCTACTTTTGTTTAAAATCTCACTAAGACAGAATCACCCCATTCTCTGAGCTCAACAGATTGAGGTCCACTCAGACGACAAACAGTTGAGATCCAAAACATGAAAGGTCCTGACTTTTTATTAAAATGTTAATTGTGCCATGGAGAGTTCAGGGCTCTCCTTCAACCATGAATTTTCACAGCTCACCTTTTTAATGTACAGAGAAGCCATGGTACCAGTGGAACCACAGCATGATAGGAAGATAGAACACATAGGAAGATAGAACACAACACATCATAATTATAATCTCGAATGGAATAGGGGAAAAAAATGTTCTATAATACAAATAGCTGCCTTAGATGCTTACTTAGTGATTCTGTGTTGAAATGTTTTGTGCCAGGATTTCTGCCTATAGAAGATAGAACACATTTATTTAAGTACATGCAACACATATTTCTTTAAATGCCAAACTTTTGAGAAATGGATTCACACACTTCTTTCCCTCTGTCACCAGATCACTAGCCACACTCTTACAGTCTCTAATTGGGTTATAGGGTTTGAAATTTTCTTAATTGGGAGTGGAGATGGACAAGCTGCGTGTGTCTTCACGTTATACTGTGTATCTTTCAGTCTTTGAAATCTCTATAACCTATACTGTGCAGAGCATAAAAAAGGCATTAAAACATTTTATATAAATTTACAAATAAATGAGGTTAAAGCAAAATTTCATGTTCTCTAAATGATGAAAGTCAGTATTTTATGGTGTCTAAAACAGTACCTAAAAAGCCTTAATTTCACCTACCAAAGAATACAGAGAATACCATTCTTTCAACTTTTATGTCAGAATTTAAAAATCAACTTAAACATTAAGCACTGTTAAGCACTGAACTTAAAAAAACCACATTACATAATTCACATAAAGTCACTCCTGCTTCTTTATCATCCTTTCTGCTTCTGCTGTCATTGAGGAATTAAGCACAGGCTTCCATTGCTTCTCTCTTGTCAAGTTGACATGTAGTCAAGAGTGGTTAGCTTAGCAAATGCCTGGCCAGGTGGGTGATCCAGGATGTTCTAGAGTCTGGGAACAATGCTTTCTCTGTGAACTCTCATCAGCAGTAGAGGTTCTCTATCCTCACTTGCCTAACATCTTTTTGATCTATCTTCAAGTTTCCTCAAAGCCAGAATTTTGTAGAAATTACTACATTTTTGTAATTTCACACATTGTTCTTCTTGACCATACTTCTAAGGGCATTTGTTTTAAATATTCATAATTTCCAGAGAGAGTACTTTGAATGGGAGGTTTCCACTGATAATTTCTTGGCAGTGTTTAGGAGGTAGAAAGATCACATCCTTTGTATTTCATTTCAGGATATGACATGGATCCCTCCTCTGGTAGTGTATACATTTTCTCTTGATAGTTTGCTAGCCACCCATGACTTAAAAACAATATGCGATGTAGCTGTTGGCTGTGTGATTCTGTGATCACAAAGAGATTTGCTAATTCAGGGTTCTGTTTTCAATTCTTTAGGTCTTTATAGTAATAAAAAAAATTCATGGTGAAAAATCAATTCATACCTTCTCTTTTCTTCTCCATGGAGGATATTAATTACTTTATTTCTTTTAATTTTGGGTCTTCCAAACCCGGACTCTTAAACCTGGAAATGTTACGATGCAATGGTAAAAGAGAGTATCTTTGATGGATAGTCTTGATCACGTCACTTGACTCCTCTGACATGGTTTTCTTGTCGATAATATGGTAGATGTGATCATCGTGATAATATATTGCATTTATATAGATCTTTTAACTTTCTTTAGAGAAAGTATTTTCATCCCCATTAATAATGCCTGGGCCATATAGCAACTAAATAAATAATAGGTAAGGATGTCTATTATCTTGAGTTTTTTCAACACAAATTCCAAAAAGGTAGATAGAACATGCAATTGTCGAATGTTATAGATGAGTATACTGAGTCCCAGGTTAGGCTAAGGATTTCCTCCAGATAAAAGTACTGTGGTGGTGCTGAAACCAGAAACTGTGTTTCCTGTTGCCACATCTGTGACTTTAAAAAACAAAGATGACACAACTATGCAGGACAAGGATATTTGTTTTCTCATAAATTCTATAGATGATATAAAAGGGAGGAAACTTGGCAAGGTCTTTTGAAACTAGTTTCAAGTAAATTCAAAGCGTAATTTTAATTAGAAGGAAAAAAAACAGATGAAAAGAATATGTACTGACGCCATTATTACAAAGTTTGATTTGGTGTAAGAACTTACCTCTGTCATCAAGTAGGTACAAAATGTTTGTAGCGTGGCTTTTATTGAATGAGATTTTTCACTTTCAACACTGCAATGCTGGGATATTGATTCGTTTATAAAGAATTCAGTAGTTGCAGATGAGTGATATTGGGGGCTGGTACAAAATTAGTGTGTTAGTTGAATAAGTATACGACCAGGAACCACTTGGTTGAAGTGAACAGATTATTTTCTTAGCTTATATTTTAATTGAATTCAGTTTTTCATAGACTATCTTATTTCACGTCAATGTGTTTGCATGCAGTAATACTTTGTTCTGCCACTACAATCATTTCCATTTCCTCTCTGTGAATATCCACGTTCCCAAATTTGCACATAATACACTGAGGAAGTGAACAGAGAAACAGTCCCCAAATACTCAGGGCTCCCTTTTTCAGAGTTCTAAGAATATCGTGCCACCCAGATAGTCATTTAGACTATATGAATCCTCGTTTTTTCAGTTTCTGTGTAGGCAATGATGAATCATAAGTTTTGAAGTATGATTAACCCAAGATTTAAAATTTCTGTTTCTTGAAAATAATAACTCTGATATTAAAAAACAGACTTTTAGCTTTATCCCAGAAATAATGCATCAGAATTTTGAGTGAATTAAGCTTCTACCCCTAAGTGATACCTCAGTTTCATGTCTCAACAGTAAATTGTTGAGAACTATTCTTCCAGTTTAGGTTAACATTGCAGACATGTGCTCCAGTTTTTAACTTGGAAAACAGCTGGCCCGTGACCCAGTGCCAAAAGTATGACTAGACCAGTTTACAGCCAAACCACATCATAATTATAATCTCAAATGGAATAGGGGAAAAAAAGGTTCTATAATACAAATAGCTGCCTTAGACACTTACTCAGTGATTCTGTGTTGAAATTTTTTTTTTTTTGTGTGTGTGTTTAAATTTTTTGTGCCAGGATTTCTGCCTATAGAAAACTGGTGTGAATCATAGCTGTACCTTTTACAATGGTTTATGAAGTATTTTTGGTTGAAAATTTTCAACAGTTTGGTGATTTGACTTCAAGGTGCTAGGAACCCTGTAAGAATTCACAACATTTATCATCTTGTCCCAAAATATGTAGCATAAATTTCCAGGATAAACAGCTGACCTTCCCTTGTGGGTCCAGGACTATATATTCTCTTATAAGTTGTCTTTTTTTACTGGGTCTTCGTCAAAATAGTGGCTAAAGCTTAAAGATGACCATTGTAAGTCAGTGGTTAAATGTCAGTTTGCAAAGTCTGCTTTATCACTATAAATCTGGGTAGATTATTTATATAACTTTAGCAAAAGATTATATAAGATTGTACCTCCCTTGGTAAATAGTGGAAAGTAATAAAATTAAACATCAGTGTATGACCCCAACCATTATTAATTCAATTCAGTGTGCCATAATGCTACTGTAGTTTAAGAGAAAATATTTATATGCTACAAAATGACTTTTGATATCCAATAATAAAAGACTTGGAGGATCCATTTAAAATTGGATTCCTGAATCACATATAAATATATGTACAGTTTTAAAGCTATATATAGATTTTCCTTAAGTTTATCCCTTTAATTTTCTGGTAAGGGGACTATTGTGGTGCAAATTATAAAAGTACTTTTGAAGAAATATTCATTTTCTACAAATAAACACTATGAAATAATTAATCTTCTGATAATGATATATTAGCTTGATATTTCATATAATTTTATTTTTGAATCACAAAACATTTTTTTTATTATAGAGGTAATATAGTCATATGGGAAAAATATAAAGAAGCAAAAAATACTTATAATTCAATACCCTGAAGCAACTACTGTAATTAATTCGTCAAATATATTTTCAATCTCTTTTATATGTGTATTTTACACATTCGGAATTAACCCTGTACAAAAAGAAATAGAAGTCATTAGAATCAGGAAATGAGCAAGTTAATTTTTAATTGGACAGAGTTTGGATACACATTGTTGTTTTATAAATTGACAATGGTCTAGCCATATCCCAGGACTGCTTTGTGTCCATATTATCTGAGAACTAGTGTGGAAAGTAACATATGTTTACATGTGCTCTATTTTATTTCAATAATCCTGCTTTTCTAAGGCTGTGCATCTCAGCTGTTGCAGATTATATCAGACAAGAAACTGGGTACTAGCCCAGATAAACAGTTTTTTTGGAGGGAGGAAAATATCCAAATAGAATGAATTATTTTGTGATTTTGAGATTAACTAACACTCAGTGTTCAAGAAATTTGAAAGTGTTTTAAAAAGAAATAAGAGGAAAGATAATTTTTTGGAGCTTCCCTTACCTACACCCAAGAATGACTTTGGAAATCTTTCTTAATCCAGTTATAGATAGAACTAAAGTGTATTTTTGCTACTTTAGTAGACATACCATACATAATTCATCAATAAATTAAAATGTATTATAGCAGTCCCCTCCAGTTCCATTCAAAATTTTATCTCTGTATCCTGCAAACCATCTCTTTTTTTTTTTCTGCCCATTGATTCTGCTCTTTTTTTCTTTTAAATTTGTCTAAACAAATTTGGGGGACATTTCTGAGGACAAAAAAGGCTTAAAATGATATAAATGAATTTTTTTTAATTTTTTTTAATTTTTATTGGAGTATGTTTGCTTTCCAATGTTGTGTTAGCCTCCACTGCACAACAAAATGAACCAGCCATACACAGAGTGAAACTTTATTCTTGAATTTTCTTTCATTTTATTGACACGAATAACACTTTCTCATACCAACACTGAATCAAACTGTGGGACTTCTGTCTCACCATTGCTACATCCTATCAGAATCTCTTCTCAGTGGACAGTTAAGGTCTGCATGGGAAGGCATTAGGAGATTTATTCTTACTTCAAAGTAAAAACATAATTGATAAAATGTTATGTTTCTGTGTTGACTTGCATGCAGTCTTTTTTCTTCTGTTGCTAACCTCTTCAATATCACAGGGTTCCTTTTTTTATCTTCCAGAAGTCTAGTCTCCATCTGAGACCTCTACGAAAATCATTCTCTCAAATGTTCTTAATGTCCTCTGTGCCCACAGTGACAATTCTCAAGCCACATCTTTTTATTCTCTTAAGTGTTTGCCCTTTCCAATCACCTTTTTATGAGATCCACCCCACCTATTTTCTGTGAGGTATTTTTAAATTAAATTTTATTGGAATATAGTTGATTTGCACTGTTGTGTTAGTTTCAGGTGTACAGCAGAGTGAATCAGTTACACATATACATATATCCACTCTTTTTGAGATTCTTTTCCCATATAGGTTATTACAGAATATTGAGTAGAGTTCCCTGTGCCACTGAGCAGGTTCTTATTAGTTATCTATTTTGTATGTAGTAGTGTGTATATGTCAATCCCAATCTCCCAATCTATCCCTCCCCCCACTTATCCCCTTGGTAACCTTAAGTTTGTTCTCTATTTCTGTGACTCTATTTCCGTTTTGCAGATAAGTTCATCTGAACCATTCTTATAGATTCCACATATAAGTGATATTATATGATATTTGTCTTTCTCTTTCTAACTCACTTCACTCTGTATGACAATCTGTCAGGTTTTAATTCCCAAAACCGTGACCTTTCTGGGTGCTCTCCCTGTGCATTCCTAGCTCAGACCGTGCCGTCTCCTATCTCCTCATCTCTGAGAGAGCAGAGGGACGGGAATCTGCTCTGAAGTCACATAGACTCGGGCTCAGTTCCTGGCATAGCCCTGTACCAGTTGAATGGCCTTAGGAAAGTCACCATTTCCGTATTTTAAACATATAATAATAAAGCCAAAGATAGGTGTCCAGGGGTTACATGGATCTTATACAGATGGAGATATCTAGGTACCTTCCAACTCCAGGCTCTTTTGTCTCCAGGGTCCTCACGATCCCAGATGGAGGCATTAGGTCTATTTGTCAGTACTATCCAACCTTGATATTTCATTTCAGGATTTTTTCATAAATGTATTTAAAGTATCTACCACAGCACCTAACTTTGAGTAGACACTCAGTAAATGTTAGCTGTTATTTTCATTAGCATGATTATTTTTATTTGCCTATTGACTAATTAATGATGGCAGCTAGCATATTTTAACGTTTAATTATTAATAACTCATGGTGAAGATATTTATACATATTTATAAGCCAGTAGATTGGTTCCCTTAATGTTATTACTTCCCACACTTCTTTCTACTCTCACATTTCTAGTTTAAAAAACAACAAAAAAGATAATACTTTGCCCATTTTTAAATTTTTTTTTTCATGATTGAGTTGTAAGAGTTCCTTATATATTTTAGAGTAACCCCTTAACATTTATATGGTTTGAGGGTATTTTCTCCCATTCTGTGGGTTGCCATTTCACTCACGTTTGCTTCCTTCGCTGTGCAGAAGCTTTTTAGCTTATAGAGGCCACTTATCTTTTTTTGCTTTTGTTGCCTATACTTCTGAAACCATGGTTGCCAGGGGCTGGGGGAGGATGAAATGGAGAGTCTCTGTTCTACAGGGGCAAAGTTTCAATTATCCAAGATGAATAATTTCCAGAGATCTGCTGTACAACACTGTGCCTGCAGTCAACTGTATATACTGTAGATCTCATGTTAAGTGTTCTTACCACAGTTTTAAATGTAAGTAAGTAAGTAAATAAATAATATTACTGGAAATAAAACTGGTGCTACCATTCTTGTAAATATTATTCAGTGACCCTCAAGAGTAACATATTCTTGGTTTTAATGTGTATTTTATGACAAAGTGGCAATGACACTACACCTGCAAGATAATTTCCACTGAAGCTCTCAAGCTCCAAAAGGCAAAGTGGAAATTTATATGTCCACAAAATAACCTAGCACAGTGTCTGAATCTATTTGATGATGAATAAATATTTGTTACAAAAAAATAAACAAATGAAGTAATGTGGTCAGAAAGTCCAACTACAATAGGACAAAATCTGTACCAGGTAGTCATTCAACAAATATTTATTGAGCACCTACTAAGTGTCCAGCACTGTTTTAGGATCTGGGAAGACTGAAATGAACGTAACAATATCACTGTTCTCAGGAAGTTTACGTTCTAGTAAGCAAAGACAGGCAAAAAGTGAATTTAAAAATACATACATAAATAGATGTAATAAGTGCTGTGGGCAACAATAGATCAGAGTAAGGTCAAGGGCATGTGGGAAAGTCTTGGATAGTGTATTGCTTCCTATGTAACAAATCACCTCAGATCTTAGTGGCTTAGAGAAAGAATCATGTTAATGCTCATGATTCCATGATTCAAAGCTCTTTGACTGAGTTCAGCTGGTTGGTTCTTCTGCTGGTCTACTCTGGTGTCGTTCACGAGGCTACAGTCACCTGACTGCTCAGCCTAGGGATGGATGATCTAATACTGCCTCACTCACATGGCTGGTAGTTGGTGCTGGTTTCTTGTCCTCACATGAAAGCAGAATTTCAGGATGATGAGAGTAGAAACTGTAAGACATTTTGAGGCCTCCAGGAAAAGTCACACATCACTTTTACTGCATTTTTCTGACCAGATCAAGCCACAGGCTTATCAAGATTCAAAGGAAGAGGAAGGAAACTCCACCTCTTGATGAGAAGAATTATATAGAATTTGAGCCCATTTTTACCTACTACAGATGCAGAGTTACTACTTTAAGTTGGATAGTCAGTGACATCTCTGGGAGAATGACATAAGGGCAGAGACATACGTGATATGAGGGAATAGCAACGTTACTATCTTTGAGGAATACATTCTTGGCCATGAGATTTGCCAGCGCAAAATGCCAAGGTGAGAAATCGAAGAGCTCAGTGTGGTTGGAAATGATGAGCAAAGGTATTGTGTTAGGAGAGGAAGGTAAAGAGGTGATAACAGGAGCTTTCCTTGTGGTGCAGTGGTTAGGAATCTGCCTGCCAATGCAGGGGACACGGGTTTGAGCCTTGGGCCGGGAAGTTCCCACATGCCATGGAGCAAGTAAGCCCATGCACCACAACTACTGAGCCTGCGCTCTTGAGCCCGCAAGCCACAACTACTGAAGCCTTCATGCCTAGAGCCCATGCTCTGCAGCAAGAGAAGCCATTGCAATGAGAAGCCTGCGCACCATAACAAAGAGTAGTCCCCGCTAACTGCAACTAGAGAAAGCCCGCGCACAGCAGTGAAGACCCAATGTAGCCAAAAATAAATAAATTAATTAATTAATTAATTTTTAAAGAAAGCGATAATGACAGACCAGCTGGTAGAGGTCCTTGTAGGTTATTTTAACTGCTTTGTCATTTACTCCAAGTGAGATGGGAAGAACCATTGATAGAGTTTTGAAAAGAGTGATGTGAGTTCACATATGTGTCAACAGGATCTCTGGCTGCTGTGTTGAAATTGAACTTGAGGATAGATAGCAGGGAAGGAACAAGGAGCCCAGTGATGATATTTATCTAGAGGGGAGATGATAGTGGCTTAAAATAGAAGGGCCATATCAACAGCATTTTCGGGAATAATTTGTAAAACAAATAAGATAGAAAACATTCTTGGATTATATAGTCTTCCAACCAGATTGCCAACTTTTCTAGGAAAGAAACTGTTAGTTTTCTTTTTGTATGTGTCTTCTACTTTGGCATTTGAAAAGCAGTCACTAAATACTTATTGACTGCTTAGTGAAGACTCAGGCCTCACTGCTGGAGTGAACATAATCACTGCAGGATGCTGAGTCTTTCAGAGTTCGTCATCAAATGATGTTTGAAGACCAAAAGCAAATAGATAAGCCTATTAAGATCCATTGATACTCTTCAGACTGCATTTCTGCTATATGCTGAAGGATAGCAAATGAATTGGAACTAAGACAATCTGTCTGGGTCCAACAGCATTAGAAGCCATCACTTGAAGTGTAAATAATTATTAAATTAACCGAACAAACATTTAAGTCCCTACTAAGTGAAAAGCGGTATGTCAGAGATTCAAATCTGAACAAGATACAATTGTCAAAAGCACTAATATTCTAGTGTGGCATGGAGAGTGTTAATTTTATAAATAAAGAAAGTGAGGTGAATTTATCAACTAATATTCTAGTGTTGGACAGCAAACATGAATATGCACAGAGGAGTGCTGGAAAGATCTAAGTGTAGCATGTTCCTAGAACTAGTTCATTTCTAGGCAAAGAATTGGAAATCTGGTGTTAATTATGGTCTGGAGGGGTCACTATTAATTCCAGGTTCAACCTAGTGGATGATAAGTTCTCTTCCTGCTGGTAGCAAAGTACTTACTCCTAAATTTCACCACAGTGAATGAACTATAAATGCTTTATGTTGGTATTATTCTTTTTAAATTAAAAATATTTATATATGTGTCTGTGTATACTAGTGTATATTACTATATGCAGACATTATGATAATTGATATGAAAATCCTCTATTGTATCTAAATAGAGGATATTTTTAGAAGGAAACAAGAGCTTATAACTTTTACTCAATATCATGTTTTCAGAATTTGTAATTTCAACTTTTATATCACCTCAAGCTATAAATGATCTCACTAGAGATGAGAGATGCTTTATGTCATGAAAAACTGGTATAAACTCAATGTTTGTTTTTTTACATGTCATACGATATATCACTTAAAAAACAGGATGAACACCAAAGCATGACAATCTGTCCTTAGCTAACTTCATCCACTGATAAATCGTACTTTGCTAAAACCATTATACGAGGGCCACATTGTTTGCAAGTGTAAATAGGCATGATATTCAGATCTTTTTATAGGACTGTTCATTACATTCTGCTTTAAAACGGACTACAACTAAAAGTTAGTATTAAAAAAAATCTCTAATCTGGAAATGAGAAGCCCAACTTTGTGTCTCACTCTGTGCCTTAAAATAAGCTTCCTGAATTTCCTGCACTTCACTTTCCTCCTCTGTAAAACTAGATGGTTGGGATAGATCAGTAGTTCTCAGCATTGGCTGCACACTAGAATCATCTGGGGAGCATTAGAAAAGTAATAATGCCCAGACTCCACCTCAGGATTTAAGTTTTAAAGGTCTCCAGGTGACGTTAATATACAGCAAGTGTTGAAAACCAACGGGCTAGGTAATCACTAAGGTTACTTCTAGCAAAACTTCCTGATTTCATGTTTCACTGTGTTTTAACATACTAATGGTTGCTAGAGATAACAAAGTTCTCAGTATTTCCAATGTCCTGAAAAGTAGAAATTACCCTTAAAGACTGTTTTTTACTCAAAATTGGGAACATTTTTTATCTGCACTCCAAAATTTTCTGTATTATGAGAATAACTTATACAAAGAAACTATATGCATTATTCATTTTGGTATGACATATACATTAAAAGTGATATAGATTCACCTAATTCTTAGAAGTTAATGACTGTTATGATTGGAAAATAATTACTTTCTTTCAGTGCACATACATTGCAAGGACAGTGTACTCAGAAGCTGTGTGTAATTTTTTAAAGAATTGCTGCTGTAGCTATTTTGGTTTTGAATAAATTGACCATTAAAGCCCTGACATAGGAGAGACCTTCAAGATGGTGGAGGAGTAAGACATGAAGATCACCTTCTTCCCTACAAATACATAAGAAATACAACTACATCTGGAACAACTCCTACAGAACACCTACTGAATGCTGGCAGAAGGCCTCAGACTTCTCAAAAGGCAAGAAACACCCCACGTACTTGGCCGTGTGGCTGACAGGGTCCACATGCCCTGGCCAGGTGTCAGGCCTGTGCCTCTGAGGTGGGAGAGCCAAGTCCAGGACACTGGTCCACGAGAGACCTCCCGGCTACACATAATATCAAAGGGCAAAAGCTTTCTCAGAGATCTCCATCTCAAACTAAGTCCCAGCTCCACTCAACGACCAGCAAGCTACAGTGCTGGACACCCTATGCCAAACAACTAGCAAGACAGGAACACAACCCCACTCATTAGCAGAGAGGCTGCCTAAAGTCATAATAAGTTCACAGACACCCCAAAACACACCACTGGATGCAGTCCTGCCCACCAGAAACACAAGATCCAGCCTCATCCACCAGAACACAGGCACAAGTCTCATCCACCAGGAAGCCTAAACAACCCACTGAACCAACTTTAGCCACTGGGGGCAGGCACCAAAAACAATGGGAACTACAAACCTGCAGCCTGTGAAAAGGAGACCCCAAACACAGTAAGTTAAGCAAAATGAGAAGACAGAGAAACACAGCAGATGAAGGAGCAAGGTAAAAACCCACCAGACCTAAAAGATGAAGAGAAAATAGGCAGTCTACATGAAAAAAATTCAGGGTAATGATAGTAAACATGATCCAAAATCTTGGAAATAGAATGGAGAAATACAAGAAACGTTTAACAAGGACCTAGAAAAACTAAAGAGAAAACAAACAATAATGAACAACACAATAAATGAAATTAAAAATTCTCTAGAAGGAATCAATAGCAGAATGACTGAGACAGAAGAACAGATGAGTGACCTGGAAGATAAAAAAGTGGAAATAACTGCCACAGGGCAAAATAAAGGAAAAAGAATGAAAAGAATTGAACACAGTCTCAGAGACCTCTGGGACAACATTAAACACACCAACATTTGAATTATAGGGGTCCAGAAGAAGAAGAGAAAAAGAAAGGGACTGAGAAAATATTTGAAGAATTATAGTTGAAAACTTCCCTAATATGGGAAAGGAAATAGTCAATCAAGTCCAGGAAGCACAGAGAGTCCCATACAGGATAAATCCAAGGAGAAACATGCCAAGAGAACTATTAATCAAACTATAAAAAATTAAATACAAAGAAAAAATATTAAAAGCAACAAGGGAAAAGCAACAAATAACATACAAGGGAATCCCCATAAGGTTAACTGTTGATCTTTCAGCAGAAACTCTGTAAGCCAGAGGGGGAGTGGCAGGACATATTTAAACTGATGAAAGGGAAGAACCTACAACCAAGATTACTCTACCTAGCAAGGATCTCATTCAGATTCAATGGAGAAATTAAAATCTTTACAGACAAGCAAAAGCTAAGAGAATTCAGCACCACCAGACCAGCTTTACAACAAATGCTAAAGGAAGTTCTCTAGGCAGGAAACACAAAAGAAGGAAAAGATCTACAATAACAAGCCAAAACAATTAAGAAAATGGTAATAGGACAAAAATATCGATAACTACCCTAAATGTAAATGGATTAAAAGCTCCAACCAAAAGACAAAGACTGGCTGAATGGATACAAAAACAAGACCCATATATATGCTCTCTAAAAGAGACCCACTTCAGACCTAGAGACACATACAGACTGAAAGTAAGGGGATGGGAAAAGATATTCCATGCAAATGGAAATCAAAAGAAAGCTGGAGTAGCCATTCTCATATCAGACAAAACATACTTTAAAATAAAGACTATTACAAGAGACAAAGAAGGACACTACATAATGATCAAGGGATCAATCCAAGAAGGAGATATAACAATTGTAAGTATTTATGCACTCAACATAGGACCACCTCAATACATAAGGGAAATGCTAACAGCCATAAAAGGGGAAATCGACAGTAACAAAATCATAGTAGGGGAATTTAACCCCACTTTCACCAATGGACAGATCATCCAAAATGAAAATAAATATGGAAACACAAGCTTTAAATGATACATTAAACAAAATGGACTTAATTGATATTTATAGAACATTCCATCCAAAAACAACAGAGTACACTTTCTTCTCAAGTGCTCTTGGAACATTCTCCAGGATAGATTATATCTTGGGTCACAAATCAAGCCTTCATAAGTTTAAGAAAATTTAAATCATATCAAGTATCATTTCCGACAACAATGCTATGAGACTAGATATCAATTACAGGGAAAAATGTGTAAAAAATACAAACACATGGAGGCTAAACAATACACTACTAAATAAGCAAGATATCACTGAAGGAATCAAAGAGGAAATCAAAAAATACCTAAAAACAAATGACAATGAAAACACGATGACCCAAAACCTATTGGATGCAGCAAAAGCAGTTCTAAGAGGGAAGTTTATAGCAATACATTCCAAACTCAAGAAACAAGAAACATCTCAAATAAACAACCTAACCTTACACATAAAGCAATTAGAGAAAGAAGAACAAAAAACTCCCAAAGTTAGCAGAAGGAAAGAAATCATAAAGATCAGATAAGAAATAAATGAAAAAAGAAATGAAGGAAACAATAGCAAAGATCAATACAACTAAAAGCTGGCTCTTTGAGAAGATAAACAAAATTGATAAACCATTAGCCAGACTCATGAAGAAAAAAAAGGGAGAAGAATCAAATCAATAGAATTAGAAATGAAAAAGGTGAAGTAACAATTTACACTGCAGAAATACAAAGGATCATGAGAGATGACTAGAAGCAATGATATGCCAATAAAATGGACAACCTGGAAAAATGGACAAATTCTTAGAAAAGCACAACCTTCTGTGACTGAACCAGGAAAAAATGGAAAATATAAACAGACTAGTCACAAGCACTGAAATTGGGACTGTCATTAAAAATCTTCCAACAGGGCTTCCCTGGTGGCACAGTGGTTGAGAGTCCGCCTGCTGATGCAAGGGACACAGGTTCGTGCCCTGGTCCGGGAAGATCCCACAGCCACGAAGCGGCACCTGTGAGCCATGGCCACTGAGCCTGCATGTCCAGAGCCTGTGCTCCACAATGGGAGAGGCCACAGCAGTGAGGGACTCGCGTACCACAAAAAAAAAAAAAAAAAAAAAATCTTCGAACAAACAGAAACCCAGGACCCGATGGCTTCACAGGCGAATTCTATCAAACCTTTAGAAAAGAGCTAACTGCTCTCCTTCTCAAACTCTTCCAAAATATAGCAGAGGGAAGAACTCTCCCAAACTCATTCTACAAGACCACCATCACCCTGATACCAAAACCATACAAAGATGTCACAAAGAATGAAAACTACAGGCCAATATCACTGATGAACATAGATACAAAAATCCTCAACAAAATACTGCCAAACAGAATCCAACAGCACATTAAAAGGATCATACACCATGATCAAGTGGGGTTTATCCCAGAAATGCAAGGATTCTTCAATATATGCAAATCAGTCAGTGTGATAATCCATATTAACAAATCGAAGGAGAAAAACCATATGATCATTTCAATACATGCAGAAAAAGATTTTGACAAAATTCAACACCCATTTATGCTAAAAGCCCTCCAGAAAGTAGGCATAGATGGAACCTACCTCAACATAATAAACTCCATATATGCAAACCCACAGCCAACATTGTCCTCAATGTTGCAAAACTGAAACCATTTCCTCTAAGATCAGGAAGAAGACAAGGTTTTCCACTATTACCACTATTTTTCAACATAGTTTTATAAGTTTTAGCCACAGCAATCAGAAGAAAAAGGAATAAAAGGAATCCAAGTCAGAAAAGAAGAAGTAAAGCTATCGCTGTTTGCAGATGACATGATACTATACACAGAGAATCCTAAAGATGTTACCAGAAAACAACTAGAGCTAATCAATGAATTTGATGAAATAGCAGGATACAAAATTAATGCACAGAACTCTCTTGCATTCCTCTACACTAATGATGAAAAATCTGAAAGAGAAATTAAGGAAACACTCTCATTTACCATTACAACAAATAGAGTACAATACATAGGAATAACCTACCTAAGGAGACAAAAGACCTGTATGCAGAAAACTATAAGACATGGATGAAAGAAACTAAAGATGATACAAACAGATGGAAAGATATACCATGTTCTTGGATTGGAAGAATCAACATTGTGAAAATTACTACCCAAAGCAATCTACAGATTCGGTGCAATCCCTATCAAACTACCAGTGGCATTTTTCACAGAACTTGAACAAAAATTTCACAATTTGTATTTGACCACAAAAAAACCCAAATAGTGAAAGCAATCTTGAGAAAGAAAAACAGAGCTGGAGGAATCAGTCTCCCAGACATCAGACTATACTACAAAGGTACAGTAATAAAGACAGTATGGTACTGGCACAAAATCAGAAATATAGATCAATGGAACAGGATAGACAGCCCAGAAATAAAGCCACACACATATGGTTACCTTATTTTTGATAAAGGAGGCAAGAGTATACAATGGAGAAAAGACAGCCTCTTCAATAAGTGGTGCTGGGAAAACTGGACAGCTGTATGTAAAGGAATGAAATTAAAACACTCCCTAACACCATACACAAAAATAAACTCAAAATGGATTAAGACCTAAATGTAAGGCCAGACACTATAAAATTCTTCGAGAGAAATGTAGGCAGAACATTCTATGACATAAATCACAGTAAGATCCTTTCTGACCCACCTCCTAGAGCAATGGAAATAACAAGAAAAATAAACAAATGGGACCTAATGAAACTTAAAAGCTTTGCACAGCAAAGGAAACCATAAACAAGAGGAAAAGACAACCCTCAGAATGGGAGAAAATATTTGCAAATGAAGCAACTGACAAGGGATTAATCTCCAAAATATACAAGCAGCTCAATATCAAAAAAACAAACAACCCAATCCAAAAATGTGCAGAAGATCTAAATAGACATTTCTCCAAAGAATACATACAGATTGCCAACAAACACATTAAAGAATGCTCAACATCACTAATCATTAGAGAAATGCAAATCAAAACTACAATGAGGTATCACCTCACACCAGTCAGAATGGCCATCATCAAAAAATCTGCAAACAATAAATGCTGGAGAGGGTGTGGAGAAAAGGGAACCCTCTTGCACTGTTAGTGGGAATGTAAATTGATACAGCCATGATGGAGAACAGTATGGAGGTTCCTTAAAAAACTAAAAATAAAGCTATCGTATGACCCAGCAATTCCACTGCCTGGCATATACCCTGAGAAAACCATAATTCAGAAAGAATCATGTTCACTGCAGCTGTATTTACAATCGCCAGAATATAGAAGCAACCTAAGTGTCCATTGACAGAAGAATGGATAAGAAGATCTGGCACATATATATAATGGAAAATTACTCAGCCATAAAAAGAAACGAAATTTAGTTATTTGTAGTGAGGTGGATGGACCTAGAGTCTGCCGTATAGAGTGTAGTAAGTCAGAAAGAGAAAAACAAATACCGTATGCTAACACATATATATGGAATCTAAAAAAAATGATTCTGAAGAACGTAGGGACAGGACAAGAATAAAGAGGCAGACATAGCGAATGGACTTGAGGACACGGGAAGGGGGAAGTGTAAGCTGGGATGAAGTGAGAGAGTGGCACAGACATATATACACTACCAAATGTAAATAGATAGCTAGTGGGAAGCAGCAGCATAGCGCAGGATGATCAGCTCAGTGCTTTGTGAACACCTAGAGGGGTGGGATAGGGAGGGTGGGAGGGAGACACAAGAGGGAGGACATAAAGGGATATATGTATATGTATAGCTGGTTCACTTTGTTATACAGCAGAAACTAACACACCATTGTAAAGCAATTATACTCCAATAAAGATGTTAAAAAAATTTTTAAGTTAAAAAAAGTTTGTTAAATAAAAAGAAAATCAACTATACTTTAAAATGAAATAAAAATTAAATAAAAAATCGACCCTGAGATATAAACCTGCTAAAGTTTATAACTTATTCATGATAAATACTTTACACACTGATGTATTATGAAATAGAATAGATGGTTTTATAAAAGAGTGATTTAAGTGGAATATTTAGTTGTATGGGTATTTCAAAAGGTAAAAGTTTGATTTCTTGAAACAGTTTTGAAATGTGTCACTCTAAGTTTTTGCTATCAGTTTTTTCCTAAACAACTTTTCATTGGAGTGAATGGATAATCTTTTTCTTTAATCTTAAATGCTAGAGTATATAATCACATGCTATATTATTTAACTCTCCCATGAGATCCAGACCCCAAAAATGAACTCCGATCCAAAGAGGAATCATGTAGAGTCTTAGGAAATTGGGGAAAGGCCTCAAATAAATATTAAGGTGGGAAATAATAGATTTTGTGTCATATATTTTCACAGCATTCTGTCCTTGTGGGTATGTACTTTCAAATACTTGGGACAGGCAGACTCTTTTCTTCTTTTAGCCAGCCTAATAATAGGAAGAAGGAGAAGAGGTACAGATGACAGCTAAGAGCTAACATGGGTGAATGTAGGTGTAGCCAACGAAGAATATGCTGCTTATATGAAATTTCTGCAGGCCTAGTTATTTTGAAAACTATTTGAAAAAAAAAATTAATGTCCAGAAAAGACACTATGAAAAAGAAATATGTGATTTTTCAGTAAAACGTGTGTATCATCATTTTGTGTTTGCTTCTGACATCCTCAGTCTGTTATTCTTATTATATCTTTAATGTTCATACATATTTCATTGTATTTGCTTGCCCCATTGATGACAAGCTAGACTTAATAACTAAGAATAATTCACAGATATACCATTAATCATGGCATGCAAATCTATGACATTAGAAGAATAATGTGACTGCTGGAATAGTCCACGTGCTTTAAAACCTTGTTCTGTGCAGACTGGGGAAGCTATTTTGCTTCACATTAGCTCTACCACACATCAGTTTGCTTTACAAGGTCTCCCTGAAATCAGTCAGACACATGTACCGTGCTTTCGAAGAATTTTGTACAGTAAGAATAGCTATGAAATGTGTGAAAATACAGGTGACATATACTATAGTTTTTGTAATAGTAGTGACATGTATGCTAGTGATTTTAAAAACTAATTTATAAGAGTTTTATCTGGTTTTAAAATATCAAGAGGTTTTATGAAACAATTTAAAATTTGGCATCAGATGGCATCACACTTATTACTCAGCTCTTGCAAGCAACCAAATATAGAAGTTGGAAGTTACCTCCTCACCTTTCAAAATGTTCACTCCTACTCATCTGATCATATTCTGGTGTTCTGCTATCAGATGCATTATTTTGTGTTTTATAACTTGCATTAAACTGGGGAGAGCACATCAAGCTGTACTCAGTCACTCATAATATTTTCCATTAGTTTCATCAGGTAAAGTCAACAAAGGGATAATAATTCCTAAGAAAGGTAAGGAGAAAAGTTATGTAAGCCTCAGGAAGGTACCCATCAAAAGGGGCCCAGTGAGATCAGAAACATTTCATGCTTGGGGGGGAAATGAAAGATTGAAACATGGAGACCAGTGTCACTTACTTCCCAGTTTTGCCTGGGGCTGGGCCAGGTCAGCACTGCAATCTTTGTACAGAGCAGAGTAAATTGACCTACTTTTCTGAAGATGTCATATAAAATTTGCATGATCTTCAGAGTCTAGCAACGTTATATTGAACATAGACTTTACATCTGACAGCCAAAGGTTAATAATACTAACATTTTCTTGAGTAAACAAACTTTCATTACCTAGATATAAATATATCACTTTGTCTCATGAGGTCTTATTTGCAGTAAACTTTTTTCCTTGTAAGACTTTGAATTAGTTTATTGGTCATAGCCACATAATATGAAAAGTGTAGGTACTGGACTCCATCTTGAAAGCACAAATAGTGCATTAAAGTAAAGCTGTCATACAGGATTAATAATGCAATGTTGTGTTTTAAAACATGTCAGATTTTCTTAAATGTATCTTTCTTCTTTAAACTTTAATCAGCTGAGATAAATGTTTTTTATTTGGCCTTAACTCTTTGTCACAAGACAATAAGAGACAGGCAGCCAATGAAATAAATTGAAGTGCTGCTCTGGTTAGGTAGAATTGGAATTTAATACTGTTGCAGTTGGTTGAGATATAACTGAAATATATATATATATATATATATATATATATATATATATATATAATTTTGCATGGTTGTATGACATCATGAGAAAGAAAAGAGACCTACCAAATTTTTAATTGGCTAATACTTAGAAGTATTGGGGTGAACTTAGGTATAACGTTTTTGTACCTCTCCCCAAATATAGTCTATTCCTTTTTAAAAGAAGTTGTAATTAAGGGTATTTTGAGTCGTGCATATTAGTGATATCAAATCAATATTTAAATCAAATTAATGAATATTAAAAAGATATTGCATCTAAATCCCAAAAAGGGATAGTGTAAATTATACTCTACAGCTCAACTTGGAAGTCCAGCTGTCACAGTGAAACCTCTGTCATTGAAATAGCTCAGAAATAGACTGCATTCATATTTAACCCAATAGCTTTAGGCATTCAGAGATATGGAGTAGATGAAATAAAAAGTACCATATCAAAATTAACACCAAGCCATGTGTTATCCTTCTGGAGTTTTAGAGTGATTTTTAACATAGATAGTAATTGGGTTTGAAATTTAAGCACACACATACACACAGGTTTGCTACTTGGAGAGTTCCGTGCCTGGGGGAGGGGAGGTGACAATTGGTGCATTCAGTATATAACACGTGTAATGATAATAAAGTTGATTGGTTGAACTCTATAGCTTTTTTTTTTTTCTTTTCTTCCTCTTCCTGTAGAGTAGTTCAGCCGGGGGGTGGAAGGATTCTCCCCCATCTTCACCCCCCACTAAGAAGGCGTAGGTTGATACCATTTTTATTGTTCTGCTGGGGTGGGAAAGAAACCATATGCTTTAGAATTTTGAATGGCTACACCAAAGGGAAGATTGAAGCAGGCCCTCTTTCCCCATTCCTACCGGACTTTGAGGTGGGGTTATTCTTCTAAATGTTCTGGCAGTCTTGTGGTTAGCTTAATGCTTCCACCCCGGGGCAGAGAGGTGGGTGAGGGGAAGAAATGTCAAGGGCTTCAGAGGAGCTTGGGCTGAGTGAAGTGTGGAGTGGGAAGCTGATGTCTGAAACCCACCACTCCCCTGGATATCAGGCAAAGGCAATGAGAGTCGGAACCAGCTGATGCCGCTGCTGCTGCTTCCCATTTCCAGGGTGAAATTTTCACAGCAGCTAATTCTAAAGGGAGGAAAAATCCCTAACCAGCAGAGAAGATTCTATATCACCCAACACAAGCTATCTAACCTTTTAGGCAGGCTTTTCAGAGAAATCCTCGGTTTAAAAGTCAGCGTTCACGATCCAAAAATACGGGACGGGAATCAGAGCTGGTATGCAATGTGAAAAGCCTCTTTACACTCTATGAGTGTTTGAAACGATCCGATGAGCATAGGAAGTGGCTGCCAACGCTCTGGCGGCTGCTCGTGCCGCCGCCGCCGCCGTTCCTCGCAGAGGGCTGGACAGAGCCAGTCCCGGTTTCAGCACCTCCGGCGCTGGACAGCTCTCTGCACGCCGTACCGCCGCCCGCCTGCTTTCTCCAAACACTCTCGCTTTGCATTACTGGAGATGCATCTAAATTACGTCCTGTTCAACAACAAGTAGATTTTTTTTTTCCCCCTGTACGGGAATTACAGTAGACGATTCTCTCAATTAAATTGCATTTTCTTCATTACGGATTTGGCAGTCAGGCGTATTTATCCCGATCTCCCCCCCACCCCCCCACCCTCTACAGGAACGAGTCTTTGGGAACCTGGTCCACCCAGGGATGTAAAACTGTGCTTACCGATGCATCCCATACGAAATGCTTATGTGATCGTCTCTCTACCTTCGCCATTTTGGCTCAGCAACCTAGAGAAATAGTAAGTAACAAAGGGAAAACACGGCTTTAATGCAAAGGCAGGGACATTGTGGAGAGTGTTTCTCCAGGGAACTGCATTTTAAATGGGGAAATGGAAAATGTTGCAGGGTGGCAAAATTGGGTTCGTCTCCTCCTTAGCTACAGTAGCTTGGTGAAATGAATTCTAGTTGGTGTGCTATAACTAAATTCTACTCAATTTTATGTCTTCTAACTTGAAATTTCTGCAGTATAGTTTTGAGGATGTACTCCAATCATATTGCTAATATGCTGCAAACTTTCAAATAAAAATACTTGTCAGCTTAACCTTTATTTTAGAACTCTAAAGCTGTTCTGGGGAATTTGTGAGGTTACTGTTGGTAGTAGAATGAAGACCCCAGACACTATAGCCAAACACATTGCATATCTGCATTGGATATTTTCAGTACAGGTTTTCTGGGGTGTCCTTGGATATTTATTTTTTTAATTAAATGAAATTTTTATGAAAGCAGAGACTGTCAGAAACTGTAAAATCATTCCTTAGAAGTATATAGGTTTGTAAAACTAGTTTCTGAAACAGACAGTTGTATAAACTGTCTGAAAGAAAAAATAACATCCTCATCAAATGTACTTTGAAAAATTATTTCAGAAATTGAAGTGGTGAAAAATAATTATTAAGAAAAATGTGACTTTCTGTCTAAATCTGGCCTAAATATGCATCACTCTTTTTCCTTATTTTGATAGCCAAAAATGCCTATAAAATTGATTGTGCATATCTAAGATTTGGAACACACTTGATCTTAAAGTGTATTTCTTTAAACTTCCAATACTAAAAATATGAAAAACAGCAGATTTTATTAGTTAGTACCATGTTAGTGTCTAAAGAAAGAAATCTCTTTGATCTTTATATATGTTTTAAAAGATATAAGACTTATTTTTCAAGGTCAAGTATTTAGAGACTAATATTGACATTGTGAAGATTATCTCTATATATTTTGTTCACAGAAAAAATATCACAAATATATTCTAAGGCCTTACACTTGAAATTTGATTTTCTTCTATATTCTTAGAGGCCAAGCTAGTGAAATTAAATGAGAGAATACTTGACTTAGAACAAAGTTGTCAAAAGTCAGAAAGTTTGAAAAATTTTCAATATCTAGGTACCAGATTTAGATAACATAATGGGAGGATCAAAGTAAATTTCAACAAAATACATTTTGTGAAATAACTGAACTGTAGTTAGTTGAAGAAAAATAAATACTGCTTCAAATTTCAACTAGATGAAATTTAACATGTTAATGTTGACCAAGTTGTAGCTTCAGTTATTTATTTTAGAAAGCTGTAAGTGGGTATATGCCACAATCAAGCATTGAAAACTCTTAAGGCCTTCATTACTTCACAGTGGGAGAGAGGGAGTAGCTAGAATTAGTCATTTTAGAGGTTGAGAATATGTGAACAGAGTGGTTACTGGGTAATTATCTGGTTACTATAACAACTATATTGGCTATTTTTGAGTGTTAGGATAGTTTTGTTGAGTTTAGAAGTTATTTTAATTTATTTTAAAAATTCTCTCTCTCTCTCTTTTTTTTTTTTTTTGCTTCTTTTGTTTAATTTACAGATCATGGAATCCTCTAGTACACCTTCAGTTACCCTAATTGTAGGCAGTGGCCTTTCTTGCTTGGCCTTGATCACCCTAGCCGTTGTCTATGCAGCATTATGGAGGTATGTAGTCAATTAATACACTAGAAATGGAATGTTCTGTTATTCAGAGTTAAATCAAGGAATATAATAACTATTATATGTCTCATGTTTTCTTAATTTACTGAAAGAAGTACTTTGAAAACAGGATTATAATTGCCGTGACTGAGCTATAATAAATGAGCTCAATAATACTAAATAAGTGTTTACTTAATTTTCTTGTCTGTATTTTCCTACAATGGGAAAGTAAACAAAACACACACACACACACACACACACACACACACACACACACTTTTCTTCCCAATTCAAATGATGGTAGCCTTCAACAAGTTGCTTACCCCAAGCATGGTACTCTTAATACCCCAAGTTCAGTCTCTGTGTTGTTTATATTTATCCCAACTGCTATTGAGCTTGAGAATTTAATGATACAGTCAAATTAATTTCTCTGTTATAGAAATATGGTCTCCAAATGCTTAAGTTTTAAACATATGCTTTCTGTGTGTCTCAATGTGTAAAGTCTTCTATAATATTAATGCATTAATATAATACCATAAAGCTTTAGAAAAGACTTCTCAGCTGAATGTTTCCACTAAGTCAGATTTTGACAAACTGATTTTAAAAAGTCATAAAAATACATAAACAAGGGGAAGTGATTGAAAAATACTGTTCTATAATATGTGAAATTATATCTGTTTGACATTGTATGAAAATGTAGTAGTTCTCTAAGATTTGTTCTTGTTCTGTTAATGAGAATTAGACCTGTGAAGTTTATTATGTCTACTGACATATTGATAACTACTATATAACTAAACTTCCCAATAAATTTTCAAATGTTAAACATTTTTATATCCATTTTGATTACTTTAAAATGTTCTAAAAACAGTTACCATATTAGCAAATAAATAATTATGTATTATTTCCTGAATATTTGAAATATTAAAATTGCAAAGGTAGCCAGGCCTAGTATTTTACTTACCTTTTACTGAGGATAGAAAACTATTTCGTTGAGGGCTTCCCTGGTGGCGTACTGGTTGAGAGTCCGCCTGCCAATACAGGGGATACGGGTTCGTGCCCCGGTCCGGGAAGATCCCACATGCCGCGGAGCGGCTAGGCCCGTGAGCCATGGCCGCTGAGCCTGCACGTCCGGAGCCTGTGCTCCGCAACGGGAGAGGCCACAACAGTGAGAGGCCCGCGTATCGCAAAAAAAAAAAAAAAAAAAAATTTCATTGAAAAATTAATTACAATTTAATAAGGAAAGATCATTTGATTTAACATCCTTTTTTAAAAAATAAAAATCATTGTTCTCCATTATATTTTTTACTCTTTTGAGGACAAAAATTAATTGTCCAGAATATTATATTGTCAAAGATATTAAGATTTTCATGCTTCATACAGAAACAAAATATGTACACATTCTTGATCCATTGATACAGATACGTAATAGAGGTCCTGCCTTCCCATGCAGGGTAGTGAAATACCAAATGAGGGAATCTTATAATATATGGCCAGTCTCATGAAATGAAAGAAATGTTTGTTCTAGGCATGGCATTGTAGACAGTAGAATCCAGGGTTCAGGGCTCAGTCAAGCAGGCATTGTCCTGGTAATACAAGAGCAAGACAGACAAAGGCTGGGAAGAAGACTTTCTCTCCCACAATTGCCTGAATGGTATTTCTCAGGAAATGAGGCAGTGTTTATGGGCCAGGATACTAGGTAATAGTATCACAATTCATCAATGGCATCATAAGTCATACTCACTGAAGTGTTCAGAACCAAGTTCCATTTCTCAGTACTTAGGGTTCAGCCACCAATTACACCTCTTCACGCCTCAATACATATGGCTAACGCTAGCACAAACACTGCTAGTATAAATGATATATAAAAGTTATCAAAGAAGTACAGGATTATTTAGTCTGTAGGGAAGTTTGCTGTAATCCAGAAAATCCAGGAAAATCACCTATTGCAATAGCTTTCTAGGAATTACCACCTGAAAGTATCTATCCAAACTTGACATGAAACTGAGAAGTTTAGAAGACAGTACTAAGAAACAATATAAATTTGAATTCCTAACCGTTAGTGGCCATCAACTCATTGTCTACAGGTAGAAGAATTGAAGTAATATTAATAATTTGATAGAAGTTTCAAGATTCATAAACTATTAAGTGAATCTTGTAGCATGACGAATTCAATGCATTTTCTAAACATGAAATTTACCTAGTAACATTCCTGTATGATAATACTCATGTCAGGATCTTACTGCTTTTTTTTTTCTAATTAAAAGGCTTAGTGTTTTTTTTTTTTTTGCTTTTCTAATGATGTGTAAAATGTGTGAACATCAGAATTATTTTATATATAATATACCACTTTGAAATTTGCTGATGTCTCATGTAGCTCATTAGAAATATTCATCAAAAAATGAATCCATTGTTACGTTCTCTCCATCTACAGATATGTTCTGTAGAATTACGTTGTTACATCACAGAGCAACTGAGCATGTCTTTTAATCCATGTATTGAAATGATGCATTCACAAATTTTGTTTAAAACATAAAGCATATTTATGAAATGTTTTGAAAGTTGAGACATTTTATAGCAATTTTTAAGGCAATAATGTCACAATGTTAATGAAAATGAAAACATCTAAAGACTCTTCAAGGTGGTCAGTCTAGGTCTTCATTACCATGATTTTTCTATTTACTGAGCAAATGATATCGATGAAAGCCTTTCAGTCATGTCATCTGTGTACTTGTGCTGTCATGGAAGCCTTTAATATCACATAAAGGGTCAACTGTGTGCAGCCCTTAAACGTTTTAATGATACATCCCCAACCAAAAAAAAGAAACGACTTAATATTTGATGTTTTCAGCATCCCAGTGTGTGGTTTATTATATTTTTAGATACTGATGATGCAGGGACAAGATTAAGCTACTCTGGAGGCCATTTTTTATTGAGGGTCCACCTAGGTTCATTCTATGTTTGTTCTGTGAAGAAAGGAAGATTCTTTTATATTAAAAATTTTCTTTGTATATTTTATTATTACTCTTGTTTTTGTTTTGCTTTCTTTTCTGAAACATGTGATGGAATGTAGGACCTCTGCCTAAATATTCCTCACAAACAGAGAGTAAGAACTTTGATAGATTTTTACCTTCCAAAGAGTGCCTCCAGATCTCTGGCAACCCCATGGAACACTGCACAGGGAAGCCCACACTGTGGGCTGTGGACAGTGAGTTCATGTTCTAACACAAATTGAACAGTCTCAAATACACAGCACGAACAAATATGTCTTTTTGTTACTGTCATTCAGTGATTTACCACAGGGTACAGTAAAGCAAGATAGCTGCTACCCTTTTAGGGTAAACACCTGGTAGAACATTTGATTCTGAGCAGTTTTCTCCATGGCTTACATTCTTTTTTTTTTTTTTTTTTAATTGCTTTACAATGGTGTGTCAGTTTCTGCTTTATAACAAAGCGAATCAGTTATACATACACATATGTTCCCATATCTCTTCCCTCTTGCTTCTCCCTCCCTCCCACCCTCCCTATCCCCCCCCCCAAGGTGGTCACAAACCACCCAGCTGACCTCCCTGTGCTATGCAGCTGCTTCCCACTAGCTATCTATTTTACATTTGGTAGTGTATATATGTCCATGCCACTCTCTCACTTCGTCCCAGCTCACCCTTCCCCCTCCCCACATCCTCAAGTCCATTCTCTAGTAGGTCTGTGTTTTTATTCCCATCTTAACCCTAGGCTTACATTCTTGATGTGCTTAAAAATTATATGACAGACTGTATATAAATACTTCTTCATACGGGTAAAATATGGCAGGCTCCAACTAATTTTCCAGCCTAATGATGAATTATCATTTGTGGATTGGATTAGATTTCAGCAGTAAAGATTCATTTTCTTTTTTCTTGTTTTGGAACAATTATTCAGGAAAAGAAAAACCTAAAGAGTAACAGCCTAACTATATAAAAATACTTGAGCGAGTGAAGCGGTGGGTGCAAATTGTTCATGGCTTCATGAGAGTAAAGGCATCTTCCTCGTAAATAAGGGGGATATTTCAGAATCTGTGTGGGGTTTTTCTTTTTGGTTTTCAGTTTCTACTGGTTGATGTAAATGATAATAATTAGCATATTACAGATACACAAATAGGAAGGTAATGATACTAACTGATACCATCCTAAGAAATTTTATACTTCTAGTAAAGAATGTTATGGTGATAACAGATGTGCAATTAAGCTTCTGTCAGAAGTGCCATGTTGTCCACACTAATGTCTAAAGAAAAATAAATTTAAGGTCTCTTGGATATTATATGTCACTATAAAATTGGGTCTCTAAGAATAATCTTCCTTAAAAACAACTTTTTAAATATTTTTTTCTCATGTAAAGGCTTCATGTTAGTGTCTTTTTCTGGATGAATTCCACCAATTTGCATAATAGAGAATTTCTCATCTTTCCGCTGAATTTTAAAGTTGGACACTTTCTCTCTCTGGCTAGGTACATACGCTCTGAGAGGTCCATAATTCTGATTAACTTCTGCCTGTCTATCATCTCATCCAACATCCTCATCCTGGTTGGACAGACTCAGACACATAATAAGGTATGACTGGTGATTATTCTGCTTCTCTTTCTGCGTTTATGTTGTGACATAAAGTTGGCTATTGATAATCTATATGTTTATTCTTGATAAAATAGGGAACTTCTGATGAAATTATTTTTAAAAATAAAAATATTTTATTTGTTTCTGAATAAAAGTATTGGTGATTCCAGTCAAGAAATACATTCCCTTGGCTTAATTTCTTGGGGATTGAGAGGCTGTTTATAATAGTAAACATATGTGTTTATTAAACATTATGTCAAAGCTCTATGAGTTCAAAGCCTTGGAACATCAAAAGCACAAATTTTAATTCATTATCCTAATTGTAATAGAATTTCCTGTGTTTTGATCTAATTTATTAACATACTGATTCCTAAAATTCAACTATAAATTGCTAACTAGTGTAACATAGCTGTTGAAAAATCCGCCAAAAAACTTATTTTAGACAATAACCAAAGACAGTATTAGGAGGAAGTGACTCTAGATTTTATGCTTTTCAAAAAGTTTTATTAGGCAGAAAGTATTTTGATACTTAAACAGTTTTGTAGTTCTTTAACTGTGTAACACCTTCAGCAAATGTAAAATATATGACTTGAGTTGAATGACCATGTTTTTTGAGAAATGACTGTCAGTCTTTTTGCTAAATGACTCTGAAATACATACCAAGAAACCCATAATAGAAATCTTAAATTAACTTACCCCAACCTCAAAGGAATTCTGTTAAAAAATGCTTTGATAATATTTGCTGGTCAGTTTGGGCCTGTTCTTTTCTTAATTTTTTTCCAAATACTAAAGTCAATAATTGAACTTCTTCCCTATAAGCTATCATTTTTAGAACATCCAATGCACTTTTCAGTAGGTACTTTCGCTATATTAGATATTTGTAAGACATGCATCAACATCAAAGATTATGGATAGTTTGTTTATTTTGCTAACTTACACTCCTAAGAATCTGATTCCTACCCAAAGAATACAATTTGGGGTCTAGAGAGGTCTGGGAAACTGCTTAGGTGATTCTGATGAAGATTTTATCTTGACCCATATTACCCTAGGACTGTGGGGAGGGGGTGGAGGGGGGATAAGCGGAAGGTCACTAACCATGAAGGACAAAAGCAAAAAAGGGAACACCAATAAGAGCCCAATAAGGAGCCTTGTGGAAGTAAAAAACACTTTCACCTTTCACGTATCTGAATGTTTAGTTCTTTTCCCATTTCTTTCCTGTGTCTTCTTAAAAAAGGTGAGACAAAGTAAAGTCTATTAAAATATATTTCAGGGCCACCTTCTGACTATTTAACCTAAATTTAACAAGAAATTCATGGGAAAAAGAAAGTCAGAGGAAGAAAGGAGAAAGACCACAGTGAGGGAGATGCAGTTGGAATTGGGAGGGGAAAAAGAAGTGTGCAGAGTAACCAGCAGAGGGGAAATGGATGGGGGTAGGCGCAAGCAAGCTGGGAAGGGAAGGAAAGGGCTGGGGATGAAGGAGGGGAGACACCCCGTGAGCCCTGAGCAGTGAAGAATCCCTAATCTCACCCCTGTCCTCGCTGTTCACCTGGCAGGACCTCAGATCCCTTAGGAATGCTCCTTCACTTGTTCATACCTGGTCACAATTCTTTAACTGTTTGTCCTTGAACCTCCGTGCAAAGAAGAAGAGCTTTCCTCTGAAGTAGAAATCACTTACTGGGTCTGGGAACCAGAAAAATTCAAGCTAGAGTTAGCTTGAGCTGGTAGCTTGTTTTGTTTTGTTTTTTTCCACCAAAGTCTCCATGTCATTTTTTACCCTCCAAACACTCTTGAGTTATGTCCCTCATTAGAATATGGAAAACATCATTGTCTTCAGTAGGAAATATGCTTTTAAAACTGCTTTATGCTGTCTGGCAAAGTTTTTACAAGTTCTGAGCCAAATGGTCAAATAGTAGAATTTTCCACAAGGTTTACCACATATTTTAGTGGTTGTTGTGTATTTCTGTTGGATCATTGCTGTTCAATAGAAATACACTCTAGGCCACAAATGCAAGCTATGTATGTAATAGTGACAGTTTGGTAGCCACATTAAAATAAGTAAAAATAAACAAGCAAAATCAATTTTAATAATATATTTAACTCAGTATATCCAAAAGATGACCATCTTAACATATAAGTAATATTTTTAAATGTTAATACAAGGTTTTAAAGTTTTTTAAAATAAAGTCTTCAGAACCTGGTGTGTGTTTTATACTTATAATACATCACAGTTTGGGCCAAGTGCATTTCAAGTGGTCAGTGGCTACATGTACCAAGTGACTACCATGTTGTGTAGGTCTAAATGGTAATGATACTTAGAGACTAAAGAAGTTTTGAGAAATTACATTCTGCTTGCCCATTTTTGCTTTTCCAGGTTCTCAATATCCTGTTGTTGTTTTTTTAAATTAAAATGTCTGCTAGATATCTATGAATATTATGAGCATCAAAGGCAAGATAAGACAAGTCTAGTTTTACATTTCATTTCTGATTATGAAGCATGGCCGGCATGGACTTGGTTTAAAAAAATAAAAGGTCAGTTTAGTTCTGTTTCTGCAGAATAGATTCTATATGGTTTTGGGATCCTGGTGGTTCTGTTCCAGATAGACTGTGCTGATTTCTGCTGCTACACTGTTGATGCGTGTGGGGAGGAGTGGGGGATAGGTGGTAGTGATGATAAAGAAAATGAAAAATTATTGTTTTTCTCTCATGTTACGTTAATTTTGCTTTACTAGCTCTGAGTAGATGATCTTGCAAGCCTAGGACAATCCACTATGGAGTGACTAGGAGAGAAAAATACAACACAGTAGGATTTTATTCTTAGTCTCTCTCAACAATATCAGGTTTCCAGAGGAAATAATCGTATATTTTATTACGATACATGTGCTGAATTCAATTAAATTGACCTCACTTCATTTTAAATATATGTGAAATAGCAGTATGTGAAAAGCCATACCTGCTTCACTGTTTGGAGGATTAATGATGTCTCAAAAAAAAAAAAAGAGAGAGAAAAAAATATGAAAATGTATTATCCGTATAAACTCATGATCTGTATAAACTCCAGGACAGTATTTTAAAAAGGTAAAATATTATCAGTGGGTACAGTATATTTTTTAGGGTGTGTGTAGGATCCCTTCGCTGCTGTGGGCATTTTGTAATTGATCAAATTCCTATCTTTGATTTCCCTGGTAAATTTTGATTGATGCTTTACCATTCCCCACTTGGAAAAATGGAAGCATCTGAGAGGGCTTCTTTTTTTTATATCTATAAATTTATTTATTTATTTTTGGCTGTGTTGGGACTTCATTTCTGTGCGAGGGCTTTCTCTAGTTGCGGCGAGCAGGGGCCACTCTTCACGGCGGTGCGCGGGCCTCTCACTGTCGCAGCCTTCTCTTGTTGCGGAGAACAGGCTCCAGACGCGCAGGCTCAGTAGCTGTGGCGCACGGGCTTAGTTGCTCCGCGGCATGTGGGATCTTCCCAGACCAGGGCTCGAGCCCGTGTCCCCTCCATTGGCAGGCAGATTGAGAGGGCTTCTTGAGGAATAGGTTCTTTGGTACTGCCTCTGAGAGTTGTCATGGCTAGTTTGTGTGAAAACTGGTATTTGATACTGAAGTCCAGAATGGTTTTGAAGTGTCAGACTGGGATCTTTCTCCAAATTGCTTGTTGAAATATAATTGATTCAATTATCTCACTACTGAGTATCTCTGCTTTCTTTTGAGTTGGGATAGAAACAAGCTGAAATGACCCATTGTTTAAAATATGATGTATTCAAATCTTTGAACTATAGATTCAATTGCTGGTAGCAGAGAAAGGAATCAAATGCATTTCTTCTATCTCTTCTTAAAATGCAGTTATAAAATGTAATTATAACTGACTTCATTATATTTCAAGCTATCTTATAAAATTTCATTGCCCTTTGATTTCTCTGTGTATTTTAAATTTCAACCACGATGTTCCTTTATCACTTGAATGTTGTTTATTTTTAGAATTTCCTTTGTACCTTAAAGTATGCAAATGGTTTTTGTTGAGCCATATATTCAGAGAATAGTTTTCTTAATCACAAAAATATATATTTACCTTCTTCTAAAACACTTTGAGATGATTTATCATATTAACCATTTTATAACATTCTTTTTAACTGATGGAAGTCAAATTTGGTAAAACAGTTGGATATATATATATTTTTTTTTGGTTAGATAATGGTGGACACCCAAGAAGATTCTGAGAGAGAACTTCTCCCTATAACCTTACTACCAGGTTATAATGAAAGGAAGCCAAGTCTAGATTCAATCAGACAGTGTGATATTTATTAGATAAACATTTATTAGCAAATCAAGAGCAAAACCTGTTCTGTAAACTCAGTGAAACTATAGGTCTCTGTCATTTTAGATATTTTAACCATGACCACACCTTGTATGCAACATTCTCTTCAGGTGAACATAGCAATACTCTAGAGACAGACTTCTGTGCCTTCAATCAGCATCTTTCAATCAGAAATCCTCCTAATCGAGTGTCTGAGTACAGAATGATTGGGGGTAAAACTATGGGCCTCATTTCTATGAAGTACAGGATATAAGCTTCAATGGAATCGTCCATGCAGTCTATTTAGACTAAGAAGTGTTTAACTATATTAGCTCATCTACATATCTTTCAACGCCTTTGTTTTCACCAAGGGAACCCATAATAATTGACTAGGCACTAGTTCATCAATAAAGATCAATCTCCTCTAGTCAGTTTGATAATAATTGAAATGTTGATTGTGGATACATCTACCTAAACCCAAAGACTTTCAGTTGACCCTGCAAGACTCTGGGGTATGACCCTTTCAAATACAATGCCAGCTGACTGCCTTGTTCTGTGCATTCCTGGACAGCTCCTAGGATTAAAGGTTAAACTAACTGGCACATATATATCAATAGTATCATACTGAGAATACCAAAGTGTTATAAAATAAATTATAGACATCCTGAATAGACATCCTTATTTTGAAAAAGAATAACTAAATGTGAGAGGGCAAAGTTAGACCCTAACTTTAGTCCCAGGAGACCTACAAGACCTAGCAAAAGTCCTCATTGACAAATCAAGGAAGCTTCCCAAATTATTTCAGATGTGCAGACATTTCCTTGTCACTCTTCAGAAAGAATTTCTCTCATAATTCTTTATGTATGGACCACTGAATTACATAATAGGCCTGTGTCTTTTCATTCAGTCTTGCAAAAAATATAAAAACTCTGTGTTGGAGCACTTTTTAAAAGTCACATAATCTACAAAGTTTGCTTACTACATCCGGTGCTTATTTATCCTTTATCAAGTGTTGTTATGTTTTTTGTTTTTTTTTATTATTATTATTTATTTATTTATTTTTGGCTGTGTTCGGTCTTCATTTCTGTGCGAGGGCTTTCTCTAGTTGCGGCAAGTGGGGGCCACTCTTCATCGCGGTGCGCGGGCCTCTCACTATCGCGGCCTCTCTTGTTGCGGGCACAGGCTCCAGATGCGCAGGCTCAGTAGCTGTGGCTCACGGGCCTAGTTGCTCCACGGCATGTGGGATCCCCCCAGACCAGGGCTCGAACCCGTGTCCCCTGCATTGGCAGGCAGATTCTCAACCGCTGCGCCACCAGGGAAGCCCCATGTTGTTATGTTTTTGTTATGTAGTTTACCTAGAGATAATTAGTAAAGATAGGCCAAACTAGAAGGCTGTGGTTATTCTAATGGAAGATGTTTTTGTGTTGTCAGAATTGTGTTTTTTTTTTTAAATAAAATCTTGAATTTTAATACTTTAATTAGGTGAAGAACTCTCTAATTCACTTATTTCTCCCATGACTTCCTTTTGCGAGAGACTGAGATTCTCCACACATTTATCAATACTTCCACGCCTGGCCTCTGAGTCTATACGTGTTCAGTTTCTGAGGAGGAATACTGAGTATGTGCTTTCAGCCACCCAGTCTGTCCATTCTGATACCACCTGAAACCGTCTGCTCTTCTCTTGAGGGTCAGGCTCTCCAGGCTTCCCTGGAGACATCCATCTCTCGGTGGTGAAGGTGAAGAGCAGGCATTTTAAGCCAGAGAGACCCAAGCATCCTACATCTCCTGCTTCCTAGCTGTGTGATCCCGAGCGTGATACTCAGCCTCCCTGGACCTCAGCTTCCTCTCAGTATCTCCCTTACAGTGTTGCTGTCAAGGTTACATGAGAGTACATATGAAGCACGTTGTAAGCACTCCTTAAACAGTTCTTGTGATCATGGTGATGGTGATGATGGTGATGACTCACGGACATACATCTGATTCTGAATTTCTCTTCTGAGCTTCAGATTTCCTCGTGTCCAATTTGCTGCTCACCACTAAATTTCCCATTTATGTCCCTGCCCCACACTCAAACACATTATATATAAATTGCATGTACTTTCTGTAGTCTCCAACCCAGTTACATAAGCTGGAACTCTGAGCATTATCCTTGATACCTCCTTCTTCCTCATGTAGTAAATCTAATAAATCAGCCCCCTGTGCCATGTGTGCCCTCACATATTTCTCACCTCCAGCTTTTTGCCTCAGTCAGGTATGAATTACCTTCACTAATCTTCCAGCATCATTAACCCCACTCTCTACCTTGTAGCTCAAGTGATGGAGCTAAAATTCAAATCCGACCACTCCACTCCCCTTAGCAAACATGTATTGTTGTCTGACCTCCTACAGAGGTGATTTTCAAACTGTGCTCAGACACAAGAGGTGAGAATGTTTTATTTATCTGTGAAGCTTCCTATTCTCTGATTTTCTTGCATTAATGTATTGGGGCTCAGGAATAAATTGTATTGAGAAAGAGTTCTATAGCTTATCAAACTTGAGAAACTTTAAACATGACCTGCACTGACCTCTTCATTTTCGGTCTATTTTACTGACTTTTTTTTTTTAGTCACACCAGCAATACCAAACTGCTTACAGTTCATCAAAATCAAGGTGATTGCTTATTCCTCACTCCCCTCCAGCCTGGAGCGCTGTTACTCTCCTGCACCCCACCTGATTTCCCAAACATCTTCATCTGGCTTGTGCTCATCCTTGACACTCTTCCTCATTTGTGAGGCCCTCTCCCATCCTCAACATTTAGGTACCCCAGCTCTGAGGCTCCATCATTCTTAGTGCAAAACTACTGTCTTGTATTTTGTTACCTGTTTCCAACAAGGCTATACACTTCTTAGGGCAGGGCTAGGTTACATTCATTCTTAAATGCATTGGCAACATAGAATCTGAGTACGGTAAATATATAATAAATCTTTATTGAATTAATAAGTAAATAAATTTATTTGAATTCATCACAGGCTTATACCTGTGGAGCTAACAGCTGTGGTTAGTTTTACAAGGATTAGGGTCTCCCATTCTAGACAGAATTTAAGCCAACGTAGTGATAAAGACTATTTTCCTGGGGCCTGGTTTAACCTCTAAGTGATCGATGGCATGCTTTAAAGGAAATCTGGTTCCTGGGTTTTAGTTAGAGACTCTGAAATCCAACAAATATGAATATTCCCACTTGATAAGTCATGTAAAATAATGTTCTTAACCTTCAAAAGGAATGTGTTTATTCATAACTTCTCTCATAGAAGTCACTTCCTGCCAATAATGTCCCAAATCCATGTCTATTTGGTCTCAAATGCATTTGTGGTTCCAATGGCGGAAGCTAGAGCTTCCTATGTAGATTTATTAAAATCTCATTCATTGACTTGCTGTGATGTTTGTAAAAGGATTTGGATATAATAAGCTTAGGTGTGATTCATTTGAGTCCATCTTGAGGCATCTTACTAATTCTCCCAGGGTTCTTCTAGGTTCCTGAAAACCTTCATCAAACCATGGAACAGAATGGTATGTTAGTTTCCTGATTTCCCCAGGCTCCTGGCAGCGAGGATTATTGTGCCTTGTTGGTATGGGGCTCACAGACTGAGAGGTATGGGATTGGAGGGACTCTCTTGGCCCACTTTAGCTTTCTTGTCCCCTGACCATACGTTTCCAGTTATGTGTGGTAGGAGCCAAGGATCACATTATTGAAGTCAACTTCAAATTAGGGCAAAAGATCAATATGAAGAATGGGTTTGAAACAAGCAAAGGAGATGGAAGGGGCATTACCTTGACAACAAAGAGTGACTGGAATGGTTACAGTAACAGGAGGCAAATAAGCTTGAGGAACAAGGAAGCCCATTTGGATATTCACAGTGTGTTCTTAGGTCAGTCTCCAGAGCTGGACAAAACTCCTGGAGAGAAAGCATTCCTTCAGCAGGGGAGACTTGTGTACTGGTAGTTGCTTTGGAGGGTGTCAGACCTACCCTGACTACCTCTGTTCATTTATCCTCAAGCAATCGTGCAGAAACGTTCTACAGGCAATGTAGGGACTCCTCCATTTGGCCAATCCCTAGTGTCTATCCCAGCCACCCCACTTTAGACCTGGCCTTCATGATTTCTCACTGGAAGAGCATAACATTCTTCCAACTTTTGTCTTGCTCCCTTAGCCTTTGTTTACATTAGCATTTTACTGTGCAAAAGATCCTAAATTTAAAGGAAAACAAGCACCCACCTGATTAAGTCATTCTCCTGCTTCCAGCTCTACAGTGGGTCCGTAGGGCTCATGAGATTAACCTCACGGTCTGAACTGCCTCTAGTACATTCAGGGCTGCCTCTAGTACATAAACTGACTTTGTGGGACACAGAAAGGGCATTCCTTCTGGACAGATGAGTTATAAAAAAACTCCTGTCTCTCCAGGCTGAGGTGGCCTCCAGCAGAGCTTCTGGTCTCCCACCATTGCTCCCTGCCGGGGGACCCGTCTCTGTGCTTCCCAGTGCATTCTAGCCCGTGTGTGCTTGGCCCACCCTTGCCTCTGTCCCTCTGTACTTCGCCTGATAAGCACCTACCACCCTTTGGAAGTTGGCTTATGTAAATCATCCTCATGAAGCCCTTCAACACCTCCATAGCATGTGGTATATACCTCTAATTTTAGCACCAACATTACCCAACAACTTTCATTCACTGATCAACCTTGCCCACTTACTGTGATTCTTAAGGGTGTTTTTTTTTTCTGCTTTTAGGTTTTAAAACCACTACTGTTAATACTTGTTTAAACATGGTATGAAATCAATAAATGCTGAATGAATGAAGCTGTGGCTCTATCAATTAAATGAGGGATAATGTAACAGCAGTAAAGGCAATTGTACATTGGGGGCCTTATTTGGGATAATTGCAACCAAGGTCAATTATTGTTGTTGTTTTGTGATGAGAAAAAGTAGTTGAGAAAAACACCTAAGACTTGTTCTGAGATCTTTCTTTGATGAGAGATGATAAGTTAAAACAGATTTTATCTTTTTTTTCAATTTTGAATTTGTTTTTAATGAGTTTGGAGGGTTTGGGGATGGGGGAGGTATATCATGGCTGGTAGTACTGGGTTGTATATTTTTTTGGTATACCAGCCTTGCATAGATGAAAATTCTTCCTATTGGTCATAAATAATTTGGGGGCTCCCTGACATTCTGAGTCTAGTCTGGTTTTTTGGTTTAAACACCATATGATTTACAATAAGCAGTGACAAATTTTCCAGTGATTAGAGCATAGCAGGACAGTAGGAAGAGATTGTGATTAGGACTCAGTAAATCTTAGAAATTACGTGGTTTCACATTCTTACAGTGTCCTCTCTTCAAAGAGAGCTAAAATATTTTGCAAAATATTGGGGCAGCTTAGAGTGCTGTGCCTAATGGTGTCACTCTTTTTTTTTTTTTTTTGGTGTTTACTTGGAAATTTTTTAAATTAAGGTATAGTTGATATAGGATATTATAAAAGTCTCAGGTGTAAACATAGTGATTCACAATTTTTGAAGATTATACTCCATTTATAGTTATTATAAAATATTGGCTATATTCCCTGTGTTGTATAATATATCCTTGTAGCTTATTTTATACATTGTAGTTTGTACCTTTAAATCCCCAACCTCTATTCTTCCCCTCCCTCCTTCCCTCTCTCCATGGTAACCCCTAGTTTGTTTTCTACATCTGTGACTCTGTTTCTGTTTTGTTATAGTCATTTGTTTGTTTTATATTTTAGATTCCACATATAAGTGATATCACATAGTATTTGTGTTTCTCTATCTGACATTTCACTAAGCATAATGTCCTCCAAGTCCATGCATGTTGCTGCAAATGACATTTTTTCATTCTTTTTTATGGCTGGGTAGTATTCCATTCCGTGTGTATTTGTGTGTGTGTGTGTTCGCGTGTGCGTGCATGCACTCACACCTGTGAGTGTGTATTTGTGTGTGTGTGTGTATTTCTATATACACATACCACCTCTTCTTAAGCCAGTCATCTGCTGATGAGCACTTGGGTTGCTTCCATTTTCTTGGCTATTGTAAATAGTGCTATGAACATTGGGGTGCATGTATCTTTTCAAATTAGTGTTTTTGTTTTCTTTGGATATATGCCCATAAGTGAGATTGCTGAATCATGTGGTAACTCTATTTTTAGTTTTCTGAGGAACCTCCATGCGGTTTTGCATAGTGACTGCACCAATTTACATTCCCACCAACTGTGTACAAGGGTTCCCTTTTCTCCCATCCTTGCCAACATTTGTTATTTGTGGTCTTTTTGAAGGTCACCATAAGTCAGATTTTATTTTGATGCAGGGATATCTGAGAGAGAATTTGAGAAGTCGAATGATTCTCCAGGAGTATGACAGAAAGGTTGAAGATTATTTTTCTCTCCTAGAATCAAACCAGTAGAGAAATTACAAATTTCTCCCTATGTATGATTTTTTAACTTTCTCTATTCTCAGTACCTAATATGAAATGGTCAGATGTGTCTAATGTCAACAAGGGAACCATGTAGTATAATTATAACTTATAATGTTTATGAGAATTCTGAATACACTCTAAAGTACTGAAGTGTTAAAAAAAAACACCACATAAAGTGAACTGTTTTAAATCATATTCTCACAAAAGTGAAAGTCCCTTGAGATAAGATGATAATAGTTTTCAGTAGTCCATTATGTTAACTTTGTGGCCAAAGAGAACTCTTTTTTTTTTGTTTACATCTTTATTGGAGTATAATTGCTTTACAATGGTGTGTTAGTTTCCGCTTTATAACAAAGTGAATCAGTTATACATATACATATGTTCCCATATCTCTTCTCTCTTGCATCTCCCTCCCTCCCACCCTCCCTATCCCACCCCTCTGCGTAGTCACAAAGCACCGAGCTGATCTCCCTGTGCTATGCGGCTGCTTCCCACTAGCTATCTATTTTATGTTTGGTAGTGTATATATGTCCATGCCACTCTCTCACTTCATCCCAGCTTACCCTTCCTCTTCACCATATCCTCAAGTCCATTCTCTAGTAGGTCTGTGTCTTTATTGCCGTCTTACCCCTAGGTTCTTCATGACTTTTTTTTTTTTCTTAGATTCCGTATATATGTGTTAGCATATGGTATTTGTCTTTCTCTTTCTGACTTACTTCACTCTGTATGACAGACTCTAGGTCCATCCACCTCACTACAAATAACTCAATTTCATTTCTTTTTATGGCTGAGTAATATTCCATTGTATATATGTGCCACATCTTCTTTATCCATTCATCTGTTGATGGACACGTAGGTTGCTTCCATCTCCTGGCTATTGTAAATAGAGCTGCAGTGAACATTTTGGTACATGACTCTTTTTGAATTATGGTTTTCTCAGGGTATATGCCCAGTAGTGGGATTGCTGGGTCATATGGTAGTTCTATTTGTAGTTTTTAAGGAACCTCTATACTGTTCTCCATAGAGGCTGTACCAATTCACATTCCCACCAGCAGTGCAAGAGTGTTCCCTTTTCTCCACACCCTCTCCAGCATTTATTGTTTCTAGATTTTTTGATGATGGCCATTCTGACTGGTGTGAGATGATATCTCATTGTAGTTTTGGTTTGCATTTCTCTAATGATTAATGATTTGAGCATTCTTTCATGTGTTTACTGGCAGTCTGTATATCTTCTTTGGTGAAATGTCTATTTAGGTCTTCTGCCCATTTTTGGATTGGGTTGTTTGGTTTTTTGTTATTGAGCTGCATGAGCTGCTTTTAAATTTTGGAGATTAATCCTTTGTCAGTTGCTTCATTTGCAAATATTTTCTCCCATTCTGAGGGTTGTCTTTTGGTCTTGTTTATGGTTTCCTTTGCTGTGCAAAAGCTTTGAAGTTTCATTAGGTCCCATTTGTTTATTTTTGTTTTTATTTCCATTTCTCTAGGGGGTGGGTCAAAAAGGATCTTGCTGTGATTTATGTCATAGAGTGTTCTGCCTATATTTTCCTCTAAGAGTTTGATAGTTTCTGGCCTTACATTTAGGTCTTTAATCCATTTTGAGCTTATTTTTGTGTATGGTGTTAGGGAGTGATCTAATATTTTCATAAGTGCTTCAGAATCTAATTCAAATTTTGGTAAGGTTGGAGGGTAAAGGGCCATATAATAAATATTTGGGACTTTGTGGGCTATAGCATAGCTGTTGTAGCTCAAAAGCTGCATCAGCATGGATATTAAGACATGGATGTGGTTGAATTTGACATGAAGTCACTGTTTGCCAACTGTGAGCAATTTTGAGTTTTCTAGAAACATCTACTGTACATGTAAATGGAAGAACTACAATGTCAGCTGAGGCCAGCCCATTTTTAGGCTGATGCTTTTATGTAAAAATAACCTTCAGTTCTGAAATCTCCACCCAAGGTTTTGTCTGTATAGCCTGCAGAACTAGAACAGGAGACCTGTGGCAGTTTCTGAAAAGGCCTCTGCAGAGATAAGAAGGAGGGAAATGCACTTTGAATTCCTTCTTTGGAGCAAGAACTAAACACAGAGTTTCTTCATATGGTGACTATTGGTTACCAGTATATACAAAATGAGAATAAAACATGAATCCAATCACTCTCGACCAAGTAAGACCTTTTATGAATTGAAGAAGCTAAAAGCAGCTAACAAATGCCCAGTGCATGAGACAACAAAGCTGGCTCTTTGTAGAAGAGAACTTCTTAAAGTACAGCAATAAATGGTGAAGCCCCTATTAGAGGAAGTCTCTCTCACCTGACAGTCTTGGGCAGAAAAGTAACATCTGACACAGAAAAGAGGGATGGCAGAGTCCAGCTAATTCCCCACTGAGTTCAACCATAGACAGAGTCTTTTTTTCATGTCTCAGCCTCCGGTACTCACTGTAGCCTAAAAACTGTATAATTATTATGTATCTTAGATCATAAGCATTGCTACAGCAAGCCTCAGAACTAAAGCACAAACACTAATGCCTATTACCAGAAAAAATGAGTGTGTTTGAAGATTAAACTTCACTCTTTAGTTCTTTTGTGATGCTAGTCAGTTCATTTTAAATCTTAAGCCTCATAAAAATGAAGTAGGCATATGATTGAGTTTAAGTCTTAGCTATGAAATTTAAGATTTATGAAATTCAGAGTGTGTAAATTAAAATATTTATAGTTATCTAGGCTGCTAGAGAACTGAATCAAAGATTAAAGTTTCAATTGTAAAGAAGAAATCATTAGCTTAAACAGTAGAAATGTATCATAGAATGATCATTTTTAATTATATATAATTTTTTTTTTTTTTTTTTTTTTTTTTTGCGGTACGGCGGCCTCTCACCGCTGTGGCCTCTCCCGTTCCGGAGCACAGGCTCCGGACGCGCAGACTCAGCGGCCATGGCTCACGGGCCCAGCCGCTCCGCGGCATGTGGGGTCTTCCTGGACCGGGGCACGAACCCACGTCCCCTCATTGGCAGGCGGACTCTCAACGACTGCACCACCAGGGAAGCCCAATTATATATAATTTAAATTATATATTAAATTAAATTTTAATTCACAAATATTCATGATGAGGACCTGGATACATGTTCTATGTCAAACTACAATACGCATAGTTTTTATATATCTTTATAGATGTGTCTGTGGTAGACGATACATCAGTATATACACACAACTAGGACTACAAAGGATTTTGAATGAATCTTATCTGTGTCTATTTTACATTCTTATTGTTAATTAAATTCTATTTGTATTTTAAAGTGATTTCTCATAATGGACAAGAATAGTGTATATTACTTTTAATATAAATTATTATATTTATATATAAATATATATATTATATTTATATTAACTAATATAAATTAGTTCTGGTTGTCTGGGTTTTTGTTCTCATACAGATAACTTAATTTTGTTTCTTTTTGTTAAAAATAAGAGAATCTGTTTCTCTGTTTAGAAACTTTTGTTATATATTTTCCTAATTTCCAAAAGAAAGTTACAAAGTGAATCCTGTATACCTAAGGAAGAGCACCTTTTATAGAAACGAAACAGGTAATAATTTGCTGCGAAAAAAATTCCCTCCAATTTAATGGCCCTAAACATAAATAAATATTTGCAGTCCTCCCAGTTTCTGAGTCAGGAATGTGGGTGTGATCTAGGTGGGTAGCTCTGCTCAGCATCTCCCTGGGGCTGCTATTAGATGTGGGAGAGCCACGGTCCTGTGGAGGCTGGTGGGGGTGGAGGATGTGCTGTTAGGTGTCTCATCACTCAGGTGGAGTGGAGGGTTCCCTTACCCTCACCTGAAGGCTCTTTAAGCTCTACCACCCACTGGCTATGTGCCATTTGTCAAAAGTTACTTTTCCATTCTCCACACACCAGCCTAGTGATCTTTTTTTTTTTTTATTGTTACATCTTTATTGGAGTATAATTGCTTTACAATGGTGTGTTAGTTTCTGCTTTATAACAAAGTGAACCAGTTATACATATGTTCCCATATCTCTTCCCTCTTGCATCTCCCTCCCTCCCACCCTCCCTATCCCACCCCTCCAGGCGGTCACAAAGCACCAAGCTGATCTCCCTGTGCTATGCGGCTGCTTCCCACTAGCTATCTACCTTAAGTTTGGTAGTGTATATATGTTCATGCCTCTCTCTCACTTTGTCACAGCTCACCCTTCCTCCTCCGCATATCCTCAAGTCCATTCTCTAGTAGGTCTGTGTCTTTATTCCTGTCTTACCCCTAGGTTCTTCATGACATTATTTTTTCTTAAATTCCATATATATGTGTTAGCATACGGTATTTGTCTTTCTCTGTCTGACTTACTTCACTCTGTATGACAGACTCTAGGTCTATCCACCTCATTACAAATAGCTCAATTTCATTTCTTTTTATGGCTGAGTAATATTCCATTGTATATATGTGCCACATCTTCTTTATCCATTCATCTGATGATGGACACGTAGGTTGTTTCCATCTCTGGGCTATTGTAAATACAGCTGCAATTAACATTTTGGTACATGACTCTTTTTGAATTATGGTTTTCTCAGGGTATATGCCCAGTAGTGGGATTGCTGGGTCATATGGTAGTTCTATTTGTAGTTTTTTAAGAAACCTCCATACTGTTCTCCATAGTGGCTGTACCCATTTACATTCCCACCAACAGTGCAAGAGGGTTCCCTTTTCTCCACACCCTTTCCAGCATTTATTGTTTGTAGATTTTTAGATCATGGCCATTCTGACTTGTGTGAGGTGGTACCTCCTTGTAGTTTTGATTTGCATTTCTCTAATGATTAACCTAGTGATCTTTTTATATTGTAAATCAGATTGTCTGCTTTAAACCCTTCAGTCAGAAGAAGTGAAGCTTCTGTTACAGCTGGAATGAAATCCAGACCCCATAACACAGCCCACAAACTCCTACATGACCTGACCCAGAGTCCTTCTCTCCCTCACCGCTCATATTCATTGCATCCCCTCCTTCCCTGCGTTTCTGTCTCACTGGCCTTCCTTCCAAAACACCATGGAGAGTACCCAGCAAGCCAGCGGCCAGATGACCTCACACCTGGTCTGTGCCCCTCGTCCTGGTCCAAAGACCAGCAGGCCACTCACGCATGTCCATCTTTGTATGCTGGGCCTGGCCACGTTCTGTCCCCACCTCAGGACTTTGTCCCCCATCCCCTCTCTCTGTCTTCATTCTGAGACTAGCCTCTTCACTGACACGTGACTGCAGCTGAAGTCTAACCCACTCAGAGAGTCCTTCCCTAAAACGCCACTCCTCCAAACCAAAACACTCATAGTTTTCTCATTGCTCTTTTCAAAGAACCCATTCTTTTTCTTCATAACCATCACTGTAACTCGTCATCTTATTTTTAGATAAGAGTGGAGGGGACCTTGTCTGCTTTATTCACACTGTGTACCCCCAGCCCAGCACAGCACCTGGCACATAACAGCAAGCAATCCTCAAATATCCCTATACAGATGCAGGGGATGTCTAACTCTCAGTTGTTGAAGTTGCCGTTGTTTTCAAATCTAGAAGTGGGGAAGGGATGTTATGGGGATCAAATAAAAAAAATGACGCCTAAGAGAGTGTCCAGCACACGATAAGATTTTAACAGAGATAAAATGTAAACACAGGGAGATGTACACTGAATAATGCAATGAGTGTTGGCCAACCTGCACCAGGTAACCAACACCACAATCTGGACAGGGAACGTTCCCACCACATAAAAAGTTCTCTGTCCTCTTCCAGCCACCCCTCCCTAGAGACTGCCATCCTTCCGATTTCTGTCATCATACCTTAGCTCTGTCTGTTTTGGAATTTCATACAAGTGGAATCTAATAATGAGTACCTTTCGTTCAGGGCTTTTTTCCTCATCCTAGTGTCTCTGAGCTGCATGTTGTATGTATTAGTAGTTAGTTCTTTTATGTTGCTGAGTGTTATTCCATTGTGTGAATACACCACAATTTTTTAATCCTTTCTCCAACTGAGAGACTGTTGGATTATTTGCAGGGTTTTTTGTTATTATGAATAAAGCTGCTTTAAATTTCCTATAAAAGTTTTGGGACAGACATGTATTTTCATTTCTCTAGGTTAAATACCCAGGAGTAGAATTGATGGGTTAAAAAGAAGTTAGAGTATTTTTTAAATTTTATTGGCGTACAGTTGATTTACAATGCCGTGTTAGTTTCAGGTGTACAGCAAAGTGATTCAGTTATGCATATGCATATATTCATTCTTTTTCAGATTCTTTTCTCATGTAGGTTATCACAGAATATTGAGAGGTTAGAGTATTTCTAACAGAACAAAACTGCTGAGCACTTTTCCAAAATTGTTGTACCATTTCATATTTGTACCAGCAATCTATGATAGTTCCAGTGTTCTACACCCTCGTGAACATTTAAATTTACATTTTCCTAATAAGTAATAGGGTTTAGCTCTTTTTCCTGCACTTATAGGCCATTTTAGAGCCACTTCTGTGAAGTCTCTGTTTAAGTCCTTTCCTCCCTTTATAAATTGGATTGTTTCTCTTTTTATTATTGCTTTGTAAGAGGTTTTTAAACTAATGTATTCTAAATGCAGCTCTTTTGTTTTATATATATATATATAATGTTTATATACCTTTCATATATATGATACATATACGTACATATTATTTTCTCCCAGTCTGTGGCTTACCTTTGTATTTTATTAATGGCATTGTTTGCTAAGTAGAAGTTTTTTTTTATTTTTTTAAAATCTAGCTTATCATATTTTTCTTTCATAGTTTGTGTTTTGTGAGTATTCTATAAGAGATCTTTGCTCACTCCTCCAGGTCATGAAGATATTCTTCTAAATTATCTTCCAGGAGTCTTATAGTCTTAGCTTTTATGTAGATCTATGGTACATCAAAATAATTTTTATATATAATCTGATGTAGGGATTGGAGTTCAGTTTTATTCTGTATGGATACCCTATTGTCCAGCACTGTCTGTTGAAAGGACTTTCCTTTCCCCTGTGAATTACTTAGGTAACTTCGTAAACAATTAAATTATAGTAAGTCTGGAAATCAGAGTTTGAGTTCTCTAATTTCATTCTTCTTTTTCAAGATTATTTTATCTAATCTAGATCCTTTGTCTAGATTTGCCTGATCTAGATTCTTTGGGTATCCAAATGAATTTTAGAATCAACCTGTCAATTTCTGCAAAAAAACCTGTTGTGATTTTGTTGGCATTGTGCTTCTGGTTAATGTAGGGAAGAATTGATATCTACTTTCAATAACTATCATTATTAAATTAGTAGCAGTGGGTGTGGATTGGCTTCATGAAGTAGAATCGTGACCAATTGGATAAGGATACTGAGAAAGAAAGGAGTGTCATAAACTGCAATGTTGTTTTGGCTCTGGTATAATGTTCATGTTTAAACTCAAGAAATAGTTGAGGGGAATCAGTGTCCAGTGTCACTGATGGGGGGATCTGTGTCCTGCTCTAGGGAAAGTATTCTGCTCCAAGCAATTTTTCCCTCGTTCTTTAATCCTTCTCTCTTTTGGGACTTTTCACTTGATTACTTCCTACATACGTTTTCTCTAAAATGTGGAGCGCTTTCCTTCCAAAATGGTGTCTATTTTCATCAAAACATATGCAATTACGGACTGAATTCGTCTCTTTAAATTTCTTGAGCTTGTTAATTACCAGCTGAGGCAAAATTGTGTCTAAGATCAAAAGTTCACGGACCACTTTCTCTTTAGGCACGTAGGCCTGTCTCTTGATGTCTCTTACGACTAGGCACAAAAAAAGCGTTTTTAGAGTGAGCAGTTATGCTCCCCTCCAGTAGGTCAGAGGCACACTTTTTACATGGGAGCAAAGCAGTTCTCAAATTAAGGCAGAGAAAGGAGCATAAGGGACAGAATCTATGCCAAGCAGACCACTTCTGACTTCATCTCCAATGAGTGAGAACAAATTTAAAAACCCATTAGTGAATATTCGGTCTGGAAACCATTTATGTTTTAAATTTCACTGACTAGGTTTTTCTTTTTTTAAAGTATAGGTAGTATTCTGTTATCTGGCTTCCTTTAAATTGCTCAGCATCCAAATATCTGAAAATAGCCACTCTTTTGCCTATTAATGCAAACACAATGAACGTTGTTATTCAAAAGGTAAAATAAGCCAAATACTGGAAAGGATGTTGTTGAGTATAAACTGTGTTTTACTATTAGAAAGCCTTTTCTATTTGTCCCTGTGAGGCTGTTTCAGGAATATGGAAACAGGAGTGTATAACATAATAATTTCTATATTTTTTTCCTTTTACTTTCTATACTGTCAAGAAAAAATGACGCATTTTCTTTGATTAGTAAACCCTAAAGCTATATATCTTATAGTTATTTCCCAGATTTACCGTGTTGATGTTTTTCATATTCAATAAGGACCGATTTTTTTTTCCCCTGAAATGTGTTTATATTCCATCCTGCACCCATTTGCATCTCTGGCAACCTTGCATCCAGCAGTCCTCTCATTTGGGTTTATTAACTGTGGGTTGTAAATAAAAAAAGAAATGCCATCTGAAGTAAACAAAATACTGTTTACCTAGTTCCATGGCTCACAAGCAGTGATAATCTCAGTTGAAAACAAATGACAAAAATGCATTCCACAGATGGGGGAAAAGTTAATTATTTTCCATTTTGTCTGCTGATCAGGTTCAAGATTGAGTTGACTGGTCTGTGTTAGTGTCTCCAAGGGGGATAGTGTGAGTTTTATGAGCAAAGTACATTTTCAGCGTACATTCTCCACTGGATGCCCACTTGTAATTTCTTTTGGTGATAACAGAGCTCAGCTATGCACATCAAGGGGAAACACAGTTCTTCGGGGAATCACGCAGGGTGGCTCACACAGTGTCCTTAACGCTTGTTGGCAGATCTATCTATTTGTAGAGATGGGGTTGTTAGTCTACGGTGGAGATGGCTGGAGTGTGTTTATGCATCTTCCCCAGCCTCATGTCCAGGCATGAAGAGGATCCTTGTTAAGCCTCCAGAACCCATTTGTTGGAAAAGGGGAATTTGAATGAAATTGCCACAGCTAGCAACATAAAGAAAATGCTTAAGCTCCATTTTCAGAAATGGAATTGTATTCACAGAGAAGGATAAAAAAAGAGACAACTATTTCTGCTGGGAGAATTCTAAGATCAATAAAGGAATTCTTGAGGATTAGAGAAAAACTACCAAGTTTCAGAATTGGAAATATTGTTGATGGAGAAGAGCTGCTTTTTTATATTTTTAAATATAAAAAATAATCCCACGCAGCCATGATTATTTCTTTTTTTATTATTTTGTATTGGGGTATAGTTGCTTTACAATGTTTGTGTTTGTAGTTTCTGCTGTACAGCAAAGTGAATCAGCTATACGTATACATATATTCCCTCCTTTTTGGATTTCCTTCCCATTTATGTCAACACAGAGCACTGAGTAGAGTTCTCTGTGCTATACAGTAGGTTCTCATTAGTTATCTATTTTATACATAGTAGTGTATGTATGTCAATCCCAATCTCCCAGTTCATCCCACCTGATTATTTCTTATTCTTGTAACTTTACGGGAACGTGAGTAAGGTATAATATTGGGGTCCTTTTCATAGAATACTGGTAAAAGGGACAACTTGTTGACATAAGAAATGTCTGCATATTGAATCCATGTGTATATGGGAGTGAAGAAAGTTGGGAATTGTGCTGAGTATGAAAATATTAAATACTAAAGTTAATGCATTCAATAAAGTGAATATTACAAAGTCAATAAAGAAAGAAATTACCTTTATGTGTCAAAAATGTTAGATCTCACAACCATTTTTCTAAAGACTAAGCAGTGTATAGTCCAGGGTCCCAAAGTAGGCATTGTTAAATTATTATTATTTAAAAGATGATTTATAAAGGGAAATACATTTAAGAACCAAAGTGCTCATATTGGGAAACTACTGAGACAATAGTGTTCATCAATTAGGGTAAAGGAGCCAGGGCATTTAGAACCACATGGAGAGTTTTCAACCCTCCTTCCCCACGTCCTCCCCAAACTTTGCCCTCGGGAATGGTGGGAACAGATTGAAAATACCCTGCCGGTCGTTATGATCGGCATTCTAGTTCAGAATCACTGGTCTCAGAGCTTGTGCCAGAAAATGAAAAAATGGGTAAGGAATACAAGGCTGAAGTTTGCCCATCAATACTTCTCCTGTTTTGGTCTATTCCGTGTAATCTTCTACTTACCTCAGCTTTACTGTGTGTCAAATAAGGATAAGAATATGCCACAGCAATGTTATGAAGATTAACATTAACTCTTTGACCTTCTTGGAGAAAAGCACAAGATATTAAGAGAAAGGAATCCGGCAAAGCCAAAAATATCATACCAGTTCAAATTTGCTTAATAAGAAAGTGAGTCAGTACCTTTGCAGAAAATTAATACAAGCCCTCAGCTCCAAGCAGATGAGACTCAACAATAGCTGGGCCTACACGGGGAATAATTTTAAGTCTTTTTAAAGTCTTCAATGACTAACCTTGTTGCAGCCAACTTTGTCAACCCTCTGACTGCACTTATTTAATGTAGCCCCTGTGCCTGTGTTCAGGAACATATGTTTAGTTTCACCTTGAAAAGTTTAACAAGAATATGTTTACAGATTTTCTCCCTACTTATCTATTTTCAATAATGTCCTAGAGTATAATCCAGCAAATATTATATATACATATAAATATTATATATACTAATGGAATCAGATATAAGAAGGCATTGAATACATCAGAGAATAAAAATAAGTACTGGAGTTCTTTAAGCTGGGTAAGTTTTCCCTTTTTGGTTATAGCAATCCATATTTTCCTGGCTATAAAATTGCAGTTGGCAACTGGAGAAAGTTAACTAGAAGTTGAAAAAAGTTAATCTTACTTAACTCAAATTCTCAAGATCAGAAACCATCTCTTCCATAGGGGTGCCTTGTATAAAATCTATTTTTTTAATAAACAAAATCATATTCATGTATGTATGTATGTATGTGTGTGTGATGTGCTTTGTGCTGAGTTCAGGGGTTTTTGGCACTTCTCTATGTTATGGAGGGAGAGAGGATGTATGGGAGGGGAGTATTGAAAGTCAAACTTAAAATACATCTTAAAATATCTTGTCCTTTTAATACATAGTAGACCAGACTGGATGAGTACAGATTTGGGGGGAAATAGTTTGTGTCTATGTTTTTATATAGTGAGGCTATAGACTTCCGTACGTCTCACCAGGCTTTAGCGTTCTTCCTTACAGAAGTCTCTAATTTAGGCACACATAAATAATAGGCCCTATGCTACAGTGTATTTACCTTTCTTAAAGGAGTGACATTCCTCACTGGGAGCAGAAATAAGTCTATTTGCTTTGTCTTAGTCTTAGGACCTCCTTCTAGACACCATTTCAGAGTCAACTTGGTATTAGTACAAAGGGGTCCTTGTCTCAGACCCTAACCCTGTCACTTATCCAGAGGTGATCTTAGGCAAGTCTAGCCTGTCTCAATGGCAGTTTTCTTAACAGCAGAATGGAAATATGTGTGTATATGTTTGGTGGAGGTTGGATGGCCAGGGTGGAGTAAGGGCAGCGTTGGACTCTGCTTGGAGGGGTTCAATGGAAACTGCCTTTAAATTCCTTACACGTCTAAGAGCCTAGGGTTCTTACCTGGAAGAAAAAGGATTTTTTGTCCAGTATTTTTGTCCAGTTGTGATTTCCATAAACTCCTTCTTAGACCAGCATGTTCCATTCATATATTCTCATTTCCCTGTGTCCTGGTATCAAAATGTGGACATTAGCAGTTGCTATTGTAGTTTTTTCCCAACAATTTAATGATGATGCATCAGTATACCAAAGATGCAAATTATTTTGTTTATTATACATCTGAACCAGTCTAAATTTTATTTAGGAACATTATCTACCTGCAAATGGACGAAATCTGCCCTCAGTCTCTTAAAAATCTTTCCTAATGGTAATTGTTGGTAAATACAGTGAAGGACAAAGTTGTGTCTAAAGTCACACCAGTTCACTAGCTTTTGGTGCTTTTGAATCACCCCCACATTCTTTTACAGCAGGCTTTTGTATTTGAATAATTATATGCAGATGCACTACTGAATAGGAAACTGTCTCCAAAAAAATACTTTAAAAGGAAAATGGTAGCAGTAAAGCTAATCTATAGCTGTGGCCTTTCTTAATGAGTGCTGCTGGGAAGCTTTTCAGAAACCTGCAGGGAATTGCATGTTTTTGTAAGAGAAAGGTCTCAAGCTGTTAGAACTGATAGAAGTTCAGAAATGCCATAAGTTCAGCTTGCAATATTTTTAGGTTTTATTAGGAGACTGAAAAAACTAAGATATTCCTTTTTTTTTTTTTACATCTTTATTGGAGTATAATTGCTTTACAATGGTGTGTTAGTTTCTCCTGTATAACAAAGTGAATCAGCTATACATAAACATATATCCCCATATCTCCTCCCTCTTGTGTCTCCCTCCCACCCTCCCTATCCCACCCCTCTAGGTGGTCACAAAGCACCAAGCTGATCTCCCTGTGCTATGTGGCTGCTTCCCACTAGTTATCGGTTTTACATTTGGTAGTGTGTATATGTCCATGCCACTCTCTCACTTCGTCCAAGCTTACACTTCCCCCTCCCTGTGTCCTCAAGTCCATTCTCTATGTCTGCATCTTTATTACTGTCCTGCCCCTAGGTTCTTCAGAACCTTTTTTTTTTTTTTAGATTCCATATATATGTGTTAGCATACGGTATTTGTTTTTCTCTTTCTGACTTACTTCACTCTGTATGACAGTCTCCAAGTCCATCCATCTCACTACAAATAACTCAATTTCATTTCTTTTTATGGCTAATATTCCATTGTATATATGTGCCATATCTTCTTTATCCATTCATTTTTGATGGACACTTAGGTTGCTTCCATGTCCTGGCTATTGTAAACAGAGCTGCAATGAACATTGTGGAACATGACTAAGATATTCCTTTGAAATCAAAGTTCATCTAGACTGAAGAACTGTCAGTTGTATAGAGCTGAAAATAAGTTTGACCTCAAAATACAGATTCAGTGACTGCTGAATATTGTAGAATTGTTATATAAATAGGCCAGATTCTATATGTTTATTTCATCTATCAGAAAATTGTAGAGTCTCAGTAAAATCATTCAAGTGTTTTATTCAAGAACCTTTTTATACTTTTATTCAGGTGCCATGTAAAATGACAAAGCCCTAAAAGAATAAACCCATGACTATATATGAATCCATGTTTCATGTGATGGAATGATTTTGCAAGTCATTATATATAATAATGTCTAATATTTGGTCATTAGTGGTAAGTCTTTGGTTAGGTTATGTAGCATTTATTTGAACCAATCAAGTTGAAAATTACCAGTGAAGGCCAAAGCATTTTCACACTTTTGAATAAAGGAAAATTTTATAGTATATAGTCAAGTATGACCAGAATTGCAAGAACCTAAGATTAGTTGAGAATTCCATATTCACATTGCTATTTCTTTCTTGGTGCTGGAAAAAATATAGCATTATTGAATGCTTATGAAACAACTGAGATTAAATTAGAGGGTCAATATTAACAGATTATAAACATTTATAGTCAATGTTAGCATGCCTTGCCTTCGAAGGCATTCTGTATCTCCTATGAATACATAGGGAGAAAAGTAACTTTTTTAGGGGAAAAGATAACATAATGTGCCACAAAGAGCCAGGAATAGCCAACCCTTTCTTGTCTTTAAGTCAGCACACTTTGAATGGGGTCCAAGATACACTGGTCTTGTATCAAATTATGGTGTGTGCTATAGAAAACAGTGCTGTTGTTTAGAGTTTCACTGTGGGTCATACAGATCCTACCTTGAAGAAAAAAGGATAATTTTATTTGCCTGCTAATTCTTGACTATTTTATTTCATTTTTTTCCTAGACATATATAAATTTTTGGTACCTTAGAAACTAGAAATCTTCAGTAGGAAAGATAAGCAGACTTGAAAGCATGTGAAAGATGAGTATTTTTGAGAAGGAGTTTTATTTCTTTTTCCATCCTCATCCTCCTTGGTCTTATTAATACCAGTTCTTTACTTACACAAATGATTTTCTCTGTGTGTGGTTAGGACCTTAGTGTGACATGTTATTTTTAATTGCTTCCACCTGTCTTTCCAGAAAAATCCATCATTTATTGGCAGGTCCTCAATTTTTCTCATCAATCTCACATGAAAATTCCAACAAATGTTTTAAATATACTAGTGCATCTGAGACTTTACACAAAACATTTTCTAAATACAGATGTCAAATTTCCCCCAAAGGGAGCCATTTTGGATTTGGTTGACTGAAAAGTTTTCAGGAATCTATTTATTAAAAAGTAAGAGCTAAAGTTAGAGTTAATTATAAGTATCATTTATCTTCAGTAAAAAAAAATAGCTCTCAAGTCGTGTTAAAGGAAGCAACAAACATCACTTTGCTATGGCTTTCTTCAGTTAGCTGTTTGTAAGGCAAGGGAGGGAAACAGCTCTGTCTTTATACACTAATGGGAGAAGAACTGTCACTAATTCAGTGAATGTTCTTCAACTGCTATATTTAACATAGGTAATTGATTATGCTTCAGAAAAATTTCATTTTTCTTTCAAGGATCATGATGATGAGAAGGGAGATTTTTGCATGGTGGCCCCTAAAGGACCTCTGCATTTTGACACAAGGAATTTGGATGACCCATGAGTAGAACCACGGTTTCTCCTAAGCAGCATTCATAGGTCCTCACAACTTGGAGGTCACAACAATGTAGCGGAGACACGTGTGTTCTATTCGCCTTATGTGTCAGTCTCATGTATGTTACATTTATGTTTAGCAATCGAGTCTAAATTCAGGAACTGCAGCCCTCAAAGTTCCAAACTCATGTTAAAATATGGGCAGTTCACTTGTCTGCTTTTTGATTAATTTGAGGAGGCTTCATGGGCAAGTGAGTTTTCAGGCAGATTGAATGGTAAGGGAGGTAGATGTGATGTCTCATAGGAATTTGTATACAGTTAATCCTGCATGACACGGCTTTGAACTGCACCAGTCCACTTGTGCACCTATTTTTTTCAGTAGTAAATTCTGTAGTACTACTCCATCCACAGTCGGATGAACCTATGGACGAACAACACTGATATGGAGGGACCGTGCTTTCGGAGGGCTGACTGTAAGTTATACGCAGGTTTTGGACAGTAAGGAAGGTTAGTACCCCTCATCCCACGTTGTCAAGGGTCAACTGTAATGTCTTAATGATTAGCTTCATTCAAAACCTCTCACTTTACAAATGAGGAAAGAACAAAGTAGATTGTTGATCAAAGCAAATAATCAGCAACAGAATCAGATTCCTCCATGTATATGCTGCCCAGGTGAACCTCACTTAGATATCCTTTGTGTAAATAAAATGTTCCCCCCACTCCGTTTATTTCCTTATGTTTCATAGCAACCAGTTTAACTCTGGAGTCAAAACTGTAGAGGCTACAAGGACAATGTCCTTGGACACAGAAATGCACTCATCCAGAGATGACATAAATTGCTATCTTTAGTCACTGCTTCTCCCCATTTTTCAAATCAAATCTAAGGCAAACATTATGCAAAAACTATATCCAATTAAAATTTCTTGGAAAAACCAACTTACAAAGTGAGGAGGAATCTCTCCAGGGAAATTTATTTTACTTGCAGTACAGAAGTTAAATACAAGCAGGATATCTGTGATCTATAGATTAAGATTTATACCTAGAAACCACCATGGCTATTTCAAGCCCAGCAGGGCTTTGCTCTCGTGTGCTAAAAACTCCAGTGTGAGATGATCTCATTGTAGTTTTGATTTGCATTTCTCTAATAATTAGTGATGTTGAGTATTCTTTCATGTCTTTGTTGGCAATCTGTATATCTTCTTTGGAGAAGTGTCTATTTAGGTCTTCTGCCCATTTTTGGATTGGATTGTTTGTTTTTTTGATATTGAGCTGCATGAGCTGCTTGTATATTTTGGAGATTAATCCTCTGCCAGTTGCTTCATTTGCAAATATTTTCTCCCATTCTGAGGGTTGTCCTTTCATCTTGCTTATGGTTTCCTTTGCTGTGCAAAAGCTTTTAAGTTTCATTAGGTCCCATTTGTTTATATGGCCATCATCAAAAATCTACAAACAATAAATTCTGGAGAGGGTGTGGAGAAAAGGGAACCCTCTTGCACTGTTAGTGGGAATGTAAATTGATACAGCCACTATGGAGAACAGTACGGAGGTTCCTTAAAAAACTAAAAATAAAACTACCATATGACCCAGCAATCCCACTACTGGGTATATACCCTGAGAAAACCATAATTCAAAAAGAGTCATGTACCACAATGTTCATTGCAGCTCTATTTACAATAGCCAGGACATGGAAGCAACCTAAGAGTCCATCAACAGACGAATGGATAAAGAAGATGTGGCACACATATACAATGGAATATTACTCAGCCATAAAAAGAAATGAAATTGAGTTATTTGTAGTGAGGTGGATGGACTTAGAGTCTGTCATACAGAGTGAAGTAAGTCAGAAAGAGAAAGACAAATACCGTATGGTAACATATATATGGAATCTAAAAAACAAAAAAAAAAATGTGGTCATGAAGAACCTAGGGGCAAGACGGGATTAAAGACACAAACCTACTAGAGAATGGACTTGAGGGCATGGGGAGGGGGAAGGGTAAGCTGGGACAAAGTGAGAGAGTGGCATGGACATAGATACACTACCAAATGTAAAATAGATAGCTAGTGGGAAGCAGCTGCACAGCACAGGGATATCAGCTCTCTGCTTTGTGACCACCTAGAGGAGTGGGATAGGGAGAGTGGGAGGGAGGGAAATGCAAGAGGGAAGAGATATAGGGATGTATGTATATGTATAACTGATTCACTTTGTTATAAAGCAGATACTAACACACCACTGTAAAGCAATTATACTCCAATAAAGATAAGTATACTCATCTTTATACTCAAGTATAACGAGTATTTTACTGCAAAAACCCATGTATTGCTACATCTGCTGTCTCAGATTTCTGCGTGAACTCTTACTTGCGTTCTTTCCATAAGTCTTGTCTCAGATATGCCTGTTAACGGTATGCATCCCAGCTCGCTTCAAACACTCACCAAGCTATCCCATAGGATACAAAATAACAGCAATGGATTGTGCTGAGAGTTCTTTTCAACATTAAAAAGAAACATCTTTTCATAGTTGCCAGAAAAATATCTACTTGTTTTTATATTAGCGGTCGAAAGTTATTCTCAACTGTCTTGTTCATTGTATTCTACTGATGAATTAAATTTCTGGAAAGTCAATTGTGAATTCCAAGAAATATGGTTCCTTTCGTTTCTCTCTTAGTAAGATCACTATCCAAAATATAATTAGCCTCCTTACTCTCTCTCCCTGTTTCTGTCTCTTGCTGAAGTCCAAATAATAGCCTTTCAGCAGAAACAAATAAATTGGAACATTGCCTTAAACAGTGGTTCTCAACCCTCGTTGCTCATCAGAGTTACCAGTGAGCTTTCTAAAGCTGTGAGTCCTGGGACTGGACCATGAAACTGAATTCGAACCTCTGAGGGCTGAGGTCAGGGAACGAGGGTCATACAGAGCATCACGAGTGATGCTGTTCTGCAGGCAGGGCACACAGTTTATAATAGACCCTGTAAGGTGACAAGCATGGTTGACACAGGTGGGATAGTCCGTTATCCATAGAGCAGAAGGTAAACATCCATACACTTCATTCCTCACCACCTACCCTCACCTCCGTAAGGACATTCTTCATGAGCATGACTGAAGTTTCTCTCCATGTGATTCTTCCAACAGCACCCATCTTCCAGGTGGAGAAACTGCCTAGCGTTATGTATTTCTTAAAAAGAAAATCTGTAAATTTGATTAAAATTTAACTTCATTATGAAAGCGTCTCTAAATTTAACCTGATTTAGATGAATGTTACCAAATTACATGTTCCAAAAATAAGAAATAATTTTAACCCAACATTTTAAAAAATCCAAAATATGACCTTCTGTATTCCAAGATTTCAAAAACCGGAGCTTATTGGCTAATTTTAAAAATAGAAAGTTCTCCTGGTCACTTCCTTTCTGTCTATTTTCCCTGATCGTTGTCTCCACATGTGTCCTGAAGGACATTTTCAATTAGCTTAACCCAAATCTATGATGGACTGAGGTAAGAGAATCACCTTCCCTTGTGGAAATAACCTGCTCCTATACAGAAGACAAATGACTCCTTCAGGCAAATGCAGTTTGTTCAGCTCAGTCCCTGCTTCATTCCATGACCTATTATTTACATGCTTAATAAGTGAAAAAAATTACAGAAATACTTCAAGTTACTTGAGTCCTTTCAGAAAATACATGAATATAAAGGAGAGTTTGCAGAAGCTTTCTTAGTTTTTTGAAAGAGCAGGGCTTTTATGTCAGTAAGTTTTCTGCTTATATTTTTCTGCCTGATAATTTCAAAAAAAGAGGAAATTGAAAAGGAAAATATGGTTCAGAGCTACTGACTGACATGAAATATTTACTGGATAGATAAAGGTAATAATTAGATATTTGTGTGTGTTATCAAAGGATGGTGCAGGGTGTTCATGGTTTCTTGTTGACAGTAATGGATAAAAAAGCAAAATCTGAATGTGTTTGTATGTTTCTTTGTTTTTAATTCAGGGGTATTTATTTTAGTTTTTCAGTGCTTATGTGTACTTTGCAACAGTGGGGGACTTTGCAAAGTCTCTGGAAGCATTACTTAAATATAGATAGACATTCCTCCTTGAGGGCCAATGCACATTTCTTTCTGTGGAGATCTTGGCACAAAAGGCTAATCTCAGTCTACAAAAGATGTAGTATGACAGAAAGAACATAAAAGTCATTTGTACATGTCCAGGTATAAATCTGTTCACCAGTTTCAGTGTTACATTTTAGTAAAATACCCAATAATATTTTATATTAAATTATTTTTAAAAGCCACATTTATTTATTTATATATATTATATATAAATATAATTAATATAATTTGAAATATCAAATAAAATGCTTCTTTTATGTAGAAACCACTGGAGACTTAAAAACTATTGCTGTAATAAAGTAAATGTTATTTAAAACAATTGAAAAATTGATTTTAGTTCTATTTAATTTTCATGAGATTTAAATTAAGCAATTTTAACTAAATTTGGGACTCATGTCATCCTGCAATAAACATCTGATATTCACTGGCCACTGGGCAGCAAATCCCTTGTCAGGGTTGCCATCACTCTGACAACGGTAAAATCCTGAGTGCAGCCCTGAAAATCATGGCATTTAGGTAATGATATTACTTTTGTATAATGGTTGGTTCATCAGTAAATAATTTCTGATTCAATATAGTTGTCAGTTTCTGATTTACATTAAACTACTCAAGAAGGTATAATATTTATTTACAAACCAGGAAGCATACTCAACTCAAAAATATTTCTATTCACAATTTGTAAAATATGAAGATTCGTTTTTTTCTGACTAACCGACCTTGGAAAACATTTAGAATGATTTTTTAGATTTATGTATCATTGTATTATTTTTCAACTTTTTGAATCTTATTAAAAATCAGACAATAAGGATTTTAACAGTACAGTGACAGTATTTGGATAAGTAACTATGAAGACTTATTATATAGTTTTTACAATATGTTCTTATAATGTGAAATTCTATTTTATGTGTTTATAATATCCAATTATAATTTTTAAATCCAAGTTCATAACAGAATTATTTGAAAGCAAATGTAATGACTATATCTTATTTTCTTGAGCATTGAACTGAGCACTGACAGTCCCCGACTTAGAATGTTTCAAATTTCAATTTTTCCATTTTAAGATGGTGTGAAAGCCATATGCATTCAGTAGGAACCATACTTTCATTTTTTAATTTTGATCTTTTTCTGGGCTCGTGTTATGCAGTCCGATCTTCTCCTGTGATGCTGGGCACAGATCCACAGATCCCAGTCAGCCCCGCAGTCACGAGGGCAAACCACCAATACACTGACAACCATTCTGTACCCAAACAGCCATTTTATTTTTCACTTTCAGCACAGTATTCCATAAATTACCTGAGATATTCCAACACTTTACTATAAAATAGGCTTCGTGTTAGACGATTTTGCTCAACTGTAGGTTGATGTAAGTATCTGAGCACCTTTAAGTTAGGCTGGGCTAAGCTATGATGATCAGTAGGTTAGGTGTATTAAATGCATTTCCACTTACAATATTTTCAGATTATGATGAGTTTATCAGGAGGTAACCCCATCATAAATCAAGGAAGATCTGTACACTCAAAGAGTCTGTTTCTTTTTGGTTAGGTAGGAAATCAACGTCAGACCCAGTATTACATTAAATGGTTATGACATTATATCCAGTTGAATTTATTGCTGTTCCTGTTAGACTTTTCTCTAAGCCATCACCATTTTGACAAGATGACCCCGCTAACATTTTCAGGTGGCCCGGAGGGCTGGTTTGCTCTCAGACTCCCAGGGCATTGTGGGCGTCCACAGCAACTATTGACACATCCTGTCCTGGGGGGGAGCCGTGTCCTTTATTTCTCAGGCTTTGTGACCCCTTATTCTCAGCTCAGAAGCAGCTCTTTAGATAGAAACTTCCTATTGATTTTTCTGAGCAATCGATACAGTGATTTAACTTTGCTCTTCTGTCATGCATGATTTCTCTCTGTTCATTAGAGGAACATCTCTAGTCACCTTAACTTTAGGCTACTTTCCTTGTGTTACCTGCTCCTAAAATGGGCTGGCAGGGAGTTGGGCTGGTTAGTTAGCAGAGTGCTTTACAGAGCACGAGAGGGCTGACACAGAGGGGATGTCACTGAAGTTGTCTGGGCCTTGACATTTTCTTTTCTAAAATGAGATGAACAAATGGTCATGAGGTTCTCTTGGTTCACATATTTCGCATGTGCCGTTGGTCTACTATACCTGCTACCTATAATCATCATCACCATAAGTATTGTTATTACACCCAACATGTATTCAGTATTTACCTTCTGTGACATATTATGCTAAGCATTTTATATAAATCATCACATTTTCTCCTCCAACAATCCATTCAAATAGGTTCTTTTATCAACCCCCTTTAAAATGAGTATGCTCAAACCTACAAATGTTAACTATCTTTCCCAAGGTCACACAGCTGTTCAGACAGAACCAAGTGTTGAACTTAGGCTTGTCTAATTCCAGAAAGTGTTCTAAGCTACAACAGAATACAGAGGTGTTTATTAGAATATAAAGAAAAATGAAGTATTAAAAATTGTCTTCATTGACTACAGGTGTTCCTTGAGATTTCCTTTGAAGAGGATAAAAAATATTAAAAGGAACCATCATGTAAAAATGTTTTAAATGTAAAGAATTCATCTTAAAGTGATAGTTGTTCCTGTAATTTGAGATAAAAACTGATGTGTTCATTTTGACAAAGGAGTTTATGCTTACAATTGTTCATTCAAAATGTTATATTTCAAGTGGTTCTCCTTTATTAGAATTTGAATTGCATAAATGCATAGCTATCAAATAATTTTTATATTTCGTTAGCATTAGCTTTGAGATTTCTAAAATGGTCAATACAAGCATTAAATCATTTATACCTCCAATCAAATCAAGAAATATCATGATTGCTGTGCCTACAGGAATAATCATTTTGTAGTATCGTATGATGTTACAGGAAAGGACTAAGAAATGGTCCGAGAAGTAAGATTTATATCACTACAACGTTTCATTTAGTTAGTATATCATATTCTTAGTGCTTTAGGCTTATTACATAGGATTGCATATATACTAACTTCCTTTCGAAATTTAAAAACAACTGAAGTGTTTTAGAAACTACATTATATTTCACTGTCTTATAGAATCCTTCTTTCACTAAATATGAGCAAAAGCATGTGCAGTATTAACACACTGATAAAGACTGTAAAATTAAAATTTGAGAGCAATTTTCTTAATTAAGGGACAGTACTCTAGAACACAAAGGTATAAAGTGCAATGTTTCTCATTTGTACTCCTTGGCTCGCCAGAGTTGTATGTGTGATTATGGCAGTTTGGGAAGTTTGCAATGGGTCTTTTACTCTTAATGAGCATGGTTCCTCCACTGTGGCTGACATTTTGATGTTAGACTTCCAGCAGTGAATTCTTGTCAAAGTCGAGTTTTAGATCACTAGGCTTTTCATGATTAGAGCTTTGGGTACATAATGTCAAGTACATTCATCAGTTAAATGAGTTAATTATAAACGAGCATACTGTTGGTCACACAGCAACAAGAAGGAAGGCTGTCACAGAGATAAGTCTTGGGATGTGGAATATGCCCTTTCCTCTTTGTAAACATCAGCCTGACCTGGCCAGTGTCTCTCACGTGAACTCCAGACACTTAGTGTCAAGAGTAGGCTTATGGGCATGATTAAAATGAAATATATTTTTAACAATAAGATATACCAGTCTACAAGACTTCAATATCGAGAAGAAAAACAAGGTGTCTACTATTTTGAAAGAAACTTTAAGAGTAATCAAATTGTCCTTTTAAGGGAAGTAGAGCTGATTATTTACATTTTACTGAGGAGGAACTTAAAGCATGAAGACACTGAGGAAAACTCCAAATCTGTTTGTCGATTTAATTGACAGTCAAATTTTAATAACAGTTTGAACTGTAAGCCTTAATCATATTGCAAATCATTGGGATCTCAAATTCAACTATCTGCCCCACTGTTTGGTTAAAAATAGCACTTTCCCACATTCATTCAATACAGCACATAGATTATTGCAGTGATGTCTACAAATGTAAGTTGATTTTCTAAATATTTTCATTTTTGTTTCATACTGTTTTATTACAGTAGATGAGACTAATAATATTTTAAATGGAAAAACTTACATGAGGTAGGTATTTTTCAGGCAATCCAGTAAATTGGTAGTACGACAGTGTTCTCTTCATTGGCTTTGGATCAGTTGACAACATTTGCCTTGAAATGATCAGTTACCATAAAGACATGCATAATTTGCATTGAATCGGGAAAGCTAAAAATTGTGTCATTAATGGAAGAATTCTCCAGTACTGTTGTAGTAAACACTAGTAAGAACTAGACTAAAGACTTCCTTTCCCCAGAGGAAGGATTCAATGTGAGAATGTGTAAATATGAAATAAAACCAAATAATAAGGAAAGGGCAATCTCAGTTAACAGGTGTTTAGAGTTGGTCACCATAGGTTAAGAATCGAGGGGGTCACTTGGCAAAGGACCAGATGGCTGTATAAAAGCTATTTTCAAGGGCCTATCTTTTGTGTTATGTGGCTGGGCCATGAGTACATGTTACATTATTAATACATCCACGAATGAATGGATCAGTGAATGAAAAAAGAGAGCCATGCAGAGAACAGTGATGAGACTGTTTCGTAGACCAGAGATTAAGGTTAATCCGATATTACACATCCAAAGTCCAAAAAGTTAAATAAAATTTTTAAAAACGCATTCATCCACATTCCTTTTCTGTTCATCAATACTATTTTGGGTAATATGTAAATCAACAAGACAGCATCAAACTTCGCTTAATTATGTAGCATTATGACATTTTGTTCTGAATTTTAGTTTCCTATTCAAAGCCAAAACATCATGGGAAACATATTATTGAATTCATTTCAGGTCAGAAATGATGTAAGTCAATCTCTCCCTCCCTCCATCTCTCTCTCTTTCTCCCTCTGTCTCCCCACCCCCACCCCCCGCCCCACCGCCACCCCTGCTCTTTACTATGGCTCTGTATCTCACTTGCATTTTCTTGACTTAGCAGAGCCTATTAAGAAGATCTGAATCTTTCCTTGCTTATTAGCAAAATTGCAGTGCACAGAGGCACCATTTCTTATTGTTGCAGATACCACACATCTCTTCTTATCTGAAAGGTGAAAAGTGACTCATAAAAAATATTTCCAAACAAATTAAGAAAAATAATTAAGAACAAAAAAGTAAAGAAAAAATGATATGAACGAAAAGCAAATGCGTGCGCCCACATACATACACACACCCACTCACACACACACACACACACACACACACACACACACACACACACACACAAAGTCCTGCCCAATAGATAGGTGTAGGAAAATTTGGTCCCAATAGTTGTAGAAATTCCCATCTGAACTTGGAATACGTGCTGAGATTTATTGTTTTAGCTCTCCGTTCTCTCAGGTGCTAGGGGTCCAGAGACAAATGGTTTTCATTCCTGCCCTGGAGGAGATGGGCAGGTCAGCAGATAATTAATTAGGACACAGTGTGGCTGTTCTCTAGCTCAGAAGACAGGAAATCAATCCCCACATCACAAGTGGGAGTGGGGAGGAGATGTTAGGGAAAGCTCCACGGGGGACGTGGAACTGGCAAAGCAGTTGATGTATAAATGGGAATTTGCCCAACAAGAAAGACAGACAGAGTGGGGTAAGCAGTACCCAGCATCACAGCACAGTCAGGGCCTGGAGTGTGTACTGAACAGAAGTGGGGAAGCTGGGTTGGGATGGGCCCCGAGTGCCATGGTACAGATGTGGGGAGGGAAGTGAACTTGAGAGAAACGAAGCCGGCCGCGGTATACGGGAGGGGCTGGAGTCAGGAGAGACCAGAGATGGGGAAGCAAAGGGCAGCCGATTCCACAGACAGGTGAGAGCTGAGCCCCAGGCAGAGCAGCCACAGAGGGTGCGGGACTTGGGGGCAGAGGAGGGGATGGGAAGGATTTGCCATCAACCCAGGACTCACACCCGTTCCCCGATCTGGTATCATCTGGGCACACAATAAATACTTTTCAGTCATTCCATGAGTCTGAGGTTTCCCCTCTATGTTATATCCCTGGTAACTCTTTGCTTTATTACCATTTTAAAAATAATTATTTTCCATCCAAATCCACTTCTGTGCCTCTGAGGTCTGGTCAGGTTCCGCTAATCCAAGTTCAGGTTTGCCTGTGGGAACGTGTGTAAATCACGTTCACCACGTTCCATTTTCTCAAAAAGAAAAGGAGGCCGCTTAGAATCGCAATTTGATTGATTACATCTAGCATGGTAAAAAAAAGGGTAAATGCATACAGTCTAGAAAAACAGAAAATTTAGTTTTATGTGGGTTGTATTATGCACCCAGAAATCCTTAGTGTTGGCTGTTTGTGTTACCCAAGATTTTAAAGACTCAGGCCAGCAGCTGGGGTCGGTGTGTTGAAAACGGAATCGGGCAGGGCGTCAGGAGAGGTCAGCATCAGAAGCGCTTTCTTCCCTTGGTTTTGGTCATTTTCTTTGGAGGCCAATTATGGGAATGTTTGCATGTTAAACACAGAACAATGCGACGGCTTTCAAGTTTTTTGTGTGTGATTCTAAGAGACCACTAGTGCTGAGGAAAAGCAAGAAGTCAGCCTTGGGTAGCCGTGGAAGGGTTACAGAGACTTCAGGTGTGACGCGGCTCTGCTTCCGCTGCAGAAGGCTGTGCTCCAGGGGCCTTTATGTCCATACGGGCTGAGCAGAGAGCAGTGTGTTCCTGGGGCAAACTTGCATCGCTCAGCAGCTACCCGGCGAAACAGATGATGCATTGAATTAGGATACAAAGGGTGTTCTCTACGTCTGTGTCTTTATTCCTGCCCTGCCTCTAAGTTCTTCAGAGCCATTTGTTTGTTTGTTTCTTTCAGATTCCATATATATGTGTTAGCCTACGGTATTTGTTTTTCTCTTTCTGACTTACTTTACTCTGTATGATAGACTCTAGGTCCATCCACCTCACTACAAATAACTGTTTCATTTCTTTGTATGGCTGAGTAATATTCCATTGTATATATGTGCCACGTCTTTATCCATTCATCTGTCGATGGACACGTAGGTTGGTTCCATGTCCTGGCTATTGTAAATAGAGCTGCTATGAACATTGTGGTACATGACTCTGTTTGAATTATGGTCTTCTCAGGCATGGGGAGGGGGAAGGGGAAGCTGGGACGAAGTGAGAGAGTGACATGGACATATATACAGTACCAAATGTAAAATAGATAGCTAGTGGGAAGCAACCACATAGCACAGGGAGATCAGCTCAGTGCTTTGTGACCACCAAGAGGGGTGGGATAGGGAGGGTGGGAGGGAAACGCAAGAGGGAGGAGATATGGAGATATATGTATACGTATAGCTGATTCACTTTGTTATACAGCAGAAACTAGCATACCATTGTAAAGCAATTATACTCCAATAAAGATGTTAAAAAGAAAAAAACGGAAAGAAGTTGGGACCCAGCGGTCATGGAAATGTCTCGTCCACCTTGGATTATCTGTATTTACGTACATTTACATGGGGGAGAAGTAATTTCTACCCATTTCTTAAAATTTATTACTACCTTGATGTTTCTGCCATTTTCTGTGAAACCTAATTTTAACTGATAGGGTTTCTAAACTTACAGGGAGACCAACTGGTTCAAAATCTCTTGGTTTTAAGGCTCAGGCGGCTTGCCAGTCTATTAAACTTCCTAAAATGCTTTCTTTGCCTGAAAACTGTGAAAATAGAGGGACATTAAAAAATTAGAATTGCAATAAATAAATTAATTAATTAATTTAAAAAAAGAACAGAAAGGGCAGCTCTGGATGGTAGCTGTGTGGGAGTCCTGTGCTGCTGGTGATCTCTTCAGAAGTTGAGGTAAATATGTGAATAGAGACATCCCAAGTCAACAAATCTCTACTGAAACCTACAAGGAGCTGAAATGGGCATACTTTGCAAAACAAGGTCCGGGAGATGAAAAGAATATCCATACATTGTGAAGTGTTCACAATGCCAAGTTGCACTTCAAAATGTCTGAGAAGAAAGAAACAAAAACATCCATGTTTGCGATGCTGGTACACAAACCTTTCGCCTCTGGGAAAACTCTTTGGGTTCTAAGCCAAACCAATTTTGTGAGTTTTACCCTTCCATCCCCAGGTCACACACAGCTAAACATTTTTACCTGACTTGCAGTGTTCATGCCAAGAAGCAAAGAACCGTGGAGTTCATTACAGAGCAGCGTGTGCAGTGTGGGAAACGTGTGCTGAGGAGGAAGTTGTCTTTCATGATGGTAGTTGCATTTCCTTTTTTTATTCTAGCAGAATAGAAAGTTAAATCCAACTGGACAGATGAGGCTGCGCTCTGAAAGAAGTCAATCAGGCAACAGAAAGGGCTTAAAATCCTTCGTACATCCCCTTACCGAGGAGGGTCTGGACCGAGCAGCAATAAAACACCAATGGGACCCTTGGCCAAGGAGTGAAACCAAGTCTTAGAAATGTACCAGTGCACTGCTTCTCTCCCCATCCCATTCCCTCCCCACTTAGATTCTGCATTCGGTGAGCTGCATAAGTAGCTCCTACCCAGTCAGTCCTTGTAGGTTTGGAGGAGAATTGTTCTTGACAAGAGAAAGCGAACGCTTTGGGGGTTGTCGTGGATTTACAGAGACTGACCATTCTATGCTTGTAGTAGGCACCCCAGTGCTGTCATGTAGGCCTGGGATGCCAAGAACATTGAGATCTCACCGTCACTGCCTCTTTCCAGAACCCCACTGACCATGACATGGAGTAGATTGAATTCCTTGTGCAAAAGCTCAGAAGTGCTCCAGAGCTTGAGTTGTCATTAACTCTATAGTTTCCTCATTCATCTTTACTTCAACTGCAATTCTGTAGGAAAAAATGCTCACGAGACTAAAACTTGAGTGAAAAAATAGAAAGGGAGGGAGGGAGGGAGGAAGACATATTACTGTATGAGTAATTATAATTCCGCATTGGACTAGAAATCCCAACAGTAGCCTCTATGTAAGGCATTTTTTAAACTTCACTTTCTTGGGGGAAGGGGGAATGGGAGGGCAGGACCTGAGATTATGTTCTGTATGATCCAGATACCACTGAGAAACACAGTCAGGAAAGCTTTCCCTGTAAAATTCATGAAATGGCCCGCCCCTGCATTAATTGTTGATATATTTTGAATAAAGAAGACCCTTAAGATCAAAAATGATAATTGTAAGTCAAATAGTGCCCAGGGCTAGGTGTAAGTGCAAAATTCAGCAGACATTTTCTCAGCACATGCGATTGTATGAAAATAATTATTTATAGTGACCTCTGAGTATTTTGAGGTTAATGGAATGATTTCTCCTGAGTTTCAATGGTCAATACTTTCTGGAGGAAAGAAGAATACAAAAAAATAAGAAAAACGTTGTATTCAAATATATATGCTATAAGGTTTCTCTCAATATCATTCCACCAAATGCAAGTTAAGTCCCAGCCATTCTTCCTTTTTACTTGCATTGCAACATTTCCATGGTAACCAAGCATTAATTGTGGTTCTTTGCATGGTGTTAAATTGTATTAAATAAGAAAATATCCCTTCATTCAAATTTGGCATTAACACTGGTTGTTCCCATAAGGTAGAAAATGCAGACAGAACTGTGGAAAAAAATAATGAGGAATTAAAAGAGGATTCTCCTAGATTTCTAGAGCATCTGGTATTTACCAGATTTCTGTAAAATATCTTCATTTATACTTAGGAAGAGGGAGGGGACACCATAAGGAAGAGAAAAATTGCAACCATTTTAATTACATTCACAAATGACACTAAATATCTAGATATTAGCAAAGGACCAAATGGAGGAGAAGAAATTGAAATAAGCAATCTTAGGAAATCAGAGCTGTGGTCAGGTGGCATTCAAATGAGTTTTTAAAAAGAAGCAAATAACCTATCAAGCATAAGTCAGTCCACATCTGAATTAATCTAAAATAAAAATACCCCAGGGCAGGTGGGGAGGAAAGGAGTCCCTGTAAAAGAGGAAGATGGATGAATTCCTGTCAAAGTTTTTGGTTATTTGTTCTTGTTTTTTTTGTTGTTGTTGTTTTATTTTGTTTTTTGCGGTTCGCGGGCCTCTCACTGTTGTGGCTTCTTCCGTTGGGGAGCACAGGCTCCGGACACGCAGCCTTAGCTGCCATGGCTCACGGGCCCAGCCGCTCTGCGGCATGTGGGATCCTCCCGGACCGGGGCACAAACCCGTGTCCCCTGCATCGGCAGGCGGACTCCCAACCACTGCGCCACCAGGAAAGCCTGTTTTGGGTTATTTTTTTCAATTTTATTGAAGTATAGTTGATTTCCAATGTTGTGTTAATTTCTTCTGTACAGCAAAGTGACTCAGTTATATATACACATTCTTTTTCATATTTTTTCCATTATGGTTTATCACAGGATATTGAATATAGTTCCCTGTGCTGTACAGTAGGACCTTGTTGTTTATCCATCCCATATATACTGGTTTGCATCTGCTAATCCCAAACTCTCAGTCCTTCCTTCCCTGAGCCCCTCCCCCTTGGCAACCACAAGTCTGTTCTCTATGTCTGTGAGTCTGTTTCTGTTTTGTAAATAAGTTCATCTGTATCATTTCTTTTTAGATTCCACATATAAGTGATATCACATGACATTTCTCTGTCTCACTTCGTTTAGTATGATAAACTCTAGGTCCAACCATATTGCTGCAAATGGCATTATTTCTTTCCTTTTGATGGCTGAGTAAACTTCCATATATATATATTTAGAATGGAAGTCTTCTTTATCCATTCCTCTGTCAATGGACATTTAGGTTGCTTCCACGTCTTGGCTATGGTAAATAGTGCTGCAGTGAACACTGGGGTGCATGTACCTTTTCGAATTATGGTTTTGTCTGGGTATATGCCCAGTAGTGGGATTTCTGGGTCATATGGTAGTTCTACTTTTAGGTTTTTAAGGAACCTCCATACTGTTCTCCATAGTGGCTGCACCAGTTTACACTCCCACTAGCAGTGTAGGAGGGTTCCCTTTTCTCCACACCCTCTCCAGCATTTGTTTTTTGTAGACTTTTTAATGATGGCCAAGGTTTTGGTTTTTTAACGTACATGATATTATGAGAAGGGTTTAACCCTTCCAGGGCCCAGAGAAGACTTTCCAAGGTCTTCTCATCAGCCACTAGTGGGGAACAAGCAGCTCTTCTGGGGCTGGATTCATTGACAAGATGTAGATGGTGTGAATTAGCTCACCTTGCTGCTTTCGCCTCACAGCCTGTCTGCCTAAGGACCTTCCAGCCTTGTGGCACCTTCTCATTTATAGGGTGCTTTAAGAACACAAAATTATCACTACAGTCTTAAACCCTTTCTCCATCCATTCACCCCAAACTGGATTTTGGAACACTGTTCTCTACTGGTCACCACTGTTCCTCTTGTGAGCAGAGTGGCCCATTGTCCTGCATGTCAATATCAGCATAAGCACATTGGATGCACTGGTGGAGACAGGATACCAGATCTTGTGGAGTGACCATGGAGCTAGCACAGTTCAAGGGGGAGCTGTGGATTTGTAGAATAAGCATTTCCAAGGGAATTCAAAGGGGTTTGCAGCTGTCATCTCCGAAACTGCCACAATGTGAGCTTTCAGTGAGGACAGTAGCCACATTTTAGACTTGTGGTCTGCTACTGATGACTTCTAGAGGGCTGTGTTCCCCTCACCTCCAATCACCACCATCATCGCCCCATTGTTGTCATTAGCAAACAGAAGAAATGACGGTTGAGAACACAAGCCAGGGGTCTGGTTCTCCAGCTCTGAGACCTTGGGAAAGTTATTTAGTCACTCTTGCTTTACTTTCAGAATCTGTAAAAGGGAAATGGTCTTAGCACACACCTCATAGTATTGTTGTAAGTATTAAATGAGATAATACAAGTGAAGTGCTTAGAACAGTATCTGGCATATAACAGGATTTTGATGGATGTTGACTATTGGGCTGGCCAAAAAGTTCGTTCGGGTTTTTCCATTAAGATGTTATAGAAAAAGCTGAACGAACTTTTGGACCAACCCAATGTTACTGTTACTGCTGTTTAATTATTGTATCATGTACCAAGAATAAAGTTCTATCCTTGGAGACATTTGTGCTACTTTTTACTAATATCCTCCTCTGCACACACCATGTCTTTTTTCTTATTGATGCTTGATAAACCTGTTTTTGACAGAAAACAAGATGTTTCTTAAAGGAATAGGGTTTTGAGGACTTCCCTGGTGGCGCAGTGGTTAAGAATCTGCCCGCCAAGGCAGGGGACCACAGGTTCAATCTCTGGTCCGGGAAGATCCCACATGCCACAGAGCAACTAAGCCAGTGTGCCACAACTACTGAGCCTGCGCTCTAGAGCCTGTGCTCCTCAACAAGAGAAGCTATCGCAATGAGAAGCCCTTGCACCACAACGAAGAGTAGCCCCTGCTCGCCACAACTAGAGAAAGCCCGCACACAGTAACAAAGACCCAACGCAGCCAAAAATAAATAAAATTAAAAAACGAAAACAACGACAACAAAAAAGAATAGGGTTTTGAGACTTATAACCACTTTCACAGAATTCCAATGTCAATGTACCATACACACACTGTGAAAAAAAATGGTTGATGTTTAACATTTTCCTATCATGTGGCATCCTGGAAAGACAATTTTTATATATTCATACATGAAAATTACTCAGACATTGTGATCAGTTGCTTTTATGAGAAAGCAAGAAACCCTTTGCTATAACTTCTTCCTAATTTCAAGGCATTAGAAAAGGGTTAATCATCATAGATTTGAATTTAGTGAACTTTGATAAAAACTTCATGGTGCATAGTGGTAGTATATTAGTGTTGAATTAATTTGGTATAACAGTTGGTGTATTAGAATTCCCCTATTATCTCATGAATTATTTTCTACCTATTGTTTGATGCCTTGTACTGCTCTTCACTTCACCCAATCTGTTTTTTTGCAGAATAACATTGACAGCTAATCAAAAGCATAAATTGAACACATTCTGTATTAACCCTCCTGCATCTATAACTCTTTTGGACTACAGACATGACAACTGGGTTTTCAAAAAATTAGTAAACATTTGTTCATAGTCAACTACAAGAAGTAAATCAACATCCTGGTAAACAGTGTGAGTTCCTGGTTCAAATTCCTATGTCTTTGCTTTCCTGCTCTGATTTGGCCTCGATTTCCTCACCTGTAAAACGGGAGTAATAATACTGTCTGTCTTAGACAGTTATTTGATGATTAAAGATAGTAAAGAGATATATAAAATACTTAGCAGTCCCTGGCATAGAGAAAAGTACTCACTATACTTAAACTGTAATTAATAGCACATTTAGATATGATCCAGAAATAAGGAACTTCATGGAATTCTTGGAAAAGAAAATGAAAGCTTTGTTTTTTTCCAATGTCCTGATTTTCACAGTCCTATAACAAGAATTCTCTTCCAAGAATTCACCTCTCACTTCCCTTCCTTGATTCCTCGATACCTCAGATAGCACTTTAAATATATGTGTATATTTATCTAGCTGTTTCTTAAATGATGCCTCCTTTCCTACATTTAAAATTTGACTCTGATTCTGATCTATCGGATATCAGTTATATATTTTTGTATATCCCAGAGGAACTGATTTTGAAATTTTTGATAAATAGGTTTCATCCTGACATGACCAATGTCAAGGTTAATACTTGCTAGCTTAACCAATTCAGTGAAAATGTGGACCGCTTTTGGCCACATAGTAAAATTGCAATGTCTAGAGAATCCAGCCCTCTTAAGGAAAGATGCTAAGTTTTTCTTTTGCCTAGAAATTAAAGGGCAACATGGGAGCTTGGGAAGGATCTGTTCACTTGCATTAAACTGAAACTATCTTTGAGTTTCATCTTCTTACACTTGGCAGCTGGTACCCCTTCTTTGTATCTTGCCTCTCCAACAAAACCTCCAAGAAGGCAAAAAATACATTAGAGAAAAGCCTCTTGCTGCTTTAGTCAGCAGCCTCCCACAGTTGTGGGGTGTCTGTGTCCCTGGTTCCTGGCCAGGCTCCCCAGTGACGGGCAGGAGATGCTTTCCTCAGAGGAGATCTGACAGCCAGAGAAGGAGGGATGGCAAGACATGGGACTTTTAAAAATAAACGTTCCTGGTTTTCACTTTGGCTCTCTATTCTGCTGTATGCAGAACAATATTCTTCCTTATAACAGAAGGCTGAGGCCAGATCGCCTGTATATCTCAATGGGCAAAGCTACAAAACACTTCACATTTGTGGCTCACACATCTTAAAGCTTTTCCAGACCTCACCAGGTAGAACCGACCTGTCAGCTCCTGTTTGGGGCACCACCCCATGTGGAACCAATGTCAGTGTCGTACAGATATTTGTTTCTCTATGACTTCCTGAGAAGCAGTACTGTATTATGATTAAAATCAAGGACTCTGGCCTCCGACTACCTGGTTTTGGATCCTGGCTCCGTCACCTCTGGCTATGAGATCTTGGGCATGTGTTTTCACCTCTTTGTGTCCAATTACCTTATCTATCTATCTACCTATCTATGTCTAATGGGAATGATATCTACCTCATGTTAATACTGTGAAGGTTAAATGAGTTAATATGTGAAAAGCACTTAGCAGAGTGCCTGGCACACAGTAAGTGCCAGCCAAGTGTCTGTGTTACTTTCTTGGAAAGTAACAGATTTTAATCAACCTCTCTCATCCCCAGAACCTAGCATGATGACCAGCACACAATGCGTATCTAACATGACTCTCAAAGACAAAGCTATCCATGGGCTCCAAAGGGCAATTGCCAGCAGGCTTTAATGGCAAAAGAAAATTGTATGTTTCTGTGACTACCAAAAAAGAAAAAAAAAAAGAAAGAAAAGAAAAGAAACAACCAAAATGTATAAGAAACATATTGGAAAAGAGACAGAAAGAAAACCCAACAAGTTCTTTGTAAAGAGAAACAGAATCTTAGTGGGATCTCCTTTCTTTCAAACTAAAATGTCCTAGTAATCAGCCTTTCCGAATCCCCTCCTGAAATACAGGAGCAGGCCAATTAATTAATATGAAGCTCAGTGGAAAGGACAATGCTACCTGGAGAACGAAGCAGTTCAGTCAGCCTGGCAGCATTTAATTGAGCCACAGACCAAGGAACAGCCTTGTTGGTAATTTAGAGCATCCCTGGCCACCGGAGCCTGTGTGCCCAGGCAGGTCTCCTTCAGCTGCTTTTCCGCTCGCTGGTCCAGCACTCTCCGAGGTAGACAGGAACCGGGGAGCTCCGCCCATAGGGCGGGCCCAACAGCATGTAGCACCAGGCTCTGGCACGTATGTATTAGGGGATGTGAACCCATTTTCAGACACATATACAGATTCCCAGAAATGAGCGCTTTGACGCACTTTCCAGGAAACATGTAATAGAACAAGGCGGGGACTGGAGGAGGAAGCTGTGGTGCGAGAGCGCTGTCGACAGTGTGGTATCCACAGCTAGTGTGTTGCTCCCGTGGGCGCCTCACGCAGAAGAGCTGCACCCAGTGTGGAGCTGTCACCCCTCTACAGACCCCGGAGGTGCGGCTCAGGTGAGGGAGGGATGGTTCAAGCCCCTGTAGAGCACTCTCAACGCACCTGTGCCGCCCAGCTCTAGGCTCCCCAGCATGTGAACTCACCCAGGGAAGGCAGAATGCTCTGAAAGAGAGACCAGGATCCAGCTGAGCCAGATGAGGGAGGCCATTGAGAAGGGCTCATTTTGGGAGAATCAACTCTTTTTTTATTGAAGTATAAATAATTTACAATGTTCTGTTCATTTCAAGTGTACAGCAAAGTAATTCAGTTATATATATATATAGATAGATATATATATATATATATATATCTCCTTTTTCAGATTATTTTCTGTTGTAGGTTATTACAAGACACTCAGTATTGTTCCCTGTGCTTTACAGTAGGTCCTTGTTGGTTATCTATTTTATATACAGTAGTGTGTATCTGTTAATCCCAAATGCCTAATTTATCCTGCCCCCCCTTCCCTCTTGTAACCACAAGTTTGTTTTCTATGTCTATGAGTCTATTTCTGTTTCACAAATAAGTTCATTTGTATCATTTTTTTTAGATTCCACATATAAGTGATATCATATGGTATTTGTCTTTATCTGACTTACTTCACTTAGTGTGATAATCTCTAGGTCCACCAATGTTGCTGCAAATGGCATTATTTCATTTTTTATGGCTGAGTAGTATTCCACCATGTATATGTACCACATCTTCTTTTCCATTCACCTGTCAGTGAACATGCAGTTTATTTCCATGTCTTGGCTACTGTAAGTAGTGCTGCACTGAACATTGGGGTGCATGTGTCTTTTCAAATTAGAGTTTCCTCCAGATATATGCCCAGGATTGGGATTGCTGGGTCATATGGTAGCTCTATTTTTAGTTTTTTAAGGAACCTCCATACTGTTTCCACAGTGGCTGCACCAATTTACAGTCTCACCAACAGTGTACTAGGGTTCCCTTCTGGGGGAATCCACCCTTTTAGGCAAATTCAAAAGCCTTGCCCTGTGTTGGGTGCCAAATGAAGCTACACAATGGAGAGCTATGACAGTGAATGAAATCTATTACATTCTGCACGACAAATCATGTTCCTGGAGCAAAAAGTAAATTCCCCGGTGGCGAGGCTAAGCTAGCTTCCTTAAGAATTTATTGGTGTCCTGATCCAGGCATGTTCTTGGGAAAGGGGCTGAGCAAAGCTCAGTAGGGGGGATCCCTCCAGCTTACGAGGCTCACAAGGAGTAAAGGGTGGTTCACAGTGAGCGTCCGTCAAGGCCCTCCGTGGGTACCCAGAGCTTAGAGGCTTAAGATGACAGTCTGTCTCTCCCAATCCTCCAAGGGGTCTTGCTTCCACTTCCCATCGAGTTTTCTCAAGAAAAAGGGCACTAAATGAGAATCTAAAAGAGCAGTTAAAAATTCCCAACAAACATATAGTCACACATTCACAAAACTAAATTTTAGAAAACCATAAATTTAAAGAAGGCAGTGAAGAGTCTGAATTACTTTCCTAAAAAGTGAATTGAAGGGCTTCCCTGGTGGCGCAGTGGTTGAGAGTCCGCCTGCCGATGCAGGGGACACGGGCTCGTGCCCCGGTCCAAGACCACATGCCACGGAGCGGCTGGGCCCGTGAGCCGTGGCCACTGAGCCTGCGCGTCCGGAACCTGTTGCTCCGCAACGGGAGAGGCCACAACAGTGAGAGGCCCGCGTACCGCAAAAAAAAAAAAAAAAAAAAAAAAAAAAAAAAAAAAGTGAATTGAAATGCACTTAGGTCACTCCATTTAGGTAATATGACTCTTAAGAATTTATTTTTTTTTAAATCTCAATTTCATAAAGTACTTAAAGGGCTTAAGTCAGAGTTATGATAAAGAGTTTGCATTTGGGTTTTTCTCATAAAGGACAGGTGGGAGGGTGGAAAATATGTAAAAGGATTAATAATGGGATTATTGGGGTTTAAACTGCCCAATATTTATCAGGTGACCATAAACTGCATAAACTAAATCTGAATTTATGGGGTGGGAGCTTAGCAAGTAATGATATTAATACTTTTTGATCACTGGGTTAGGATCATGTAAGAGGAATAGAAATGAACATAGCACAATTCCTGTCTTTAAGTAGCTTAAAATATAGAAGCAAAGTCATCTTACCATTCAAAGCATTTTAAGATACATGGAAGCTGGGAGGTTCAGGTAAAATTCTATGGGCCAGCAAAGAAAGGATGGACAGAAAATAAATAGCTAGAGGTGGACTAATGAGGAAAATGTGCAAAGGAGAAAATCAAGACAAGAATAGAACAATGGTTAGCAGTCCAGGGGCTGCTGCAAACACAGGGTGTTGGAAGTGGGATAAAGGGGGATGCACCTGGGAAAATGACTGAAACTTTATTCTCTTGGAGATTGCCAGGGGGACTGGGAGATATATTAAAAGATATATCTTTTTGCTTTTGTTTGGTAACAAGGTAGTGACACAATTAGAAAATGCTTTGAGCAAGAGATTAGATTGTAATGAAAATCAAGTAAGACTGATCTACCAATGATACTGCACAGAGCTGGCAAGCCCAGGGGCTGCAGACAATGCATGCTTCACCTTTCTCTTCAGGGTTTGGAGAATGAGCATCCTGCCACCCAGCTGATTGTGTAACAGCCACCATGTTTGTGCAGGGTCCTCCCATTCAGTGCAGTGAGAGGCTGGGCTTCTCCATCCCACGAGGGAAGACCTGCCAAAGAAGCTGAACATTGTTTTGATTTCTTGTAGTGGAACCTATATTCAGACTGTGGCTGTGTGAACTTGAGCTCTTCACCCATCAGTTTTCTTCTCCTGTGAAGAAAGTTTAGCACATTGGTCGGGATATGGGAAAAAGGCAGTAGCTAGCAGCTATAACTACAAATAGGAACTATAGACCATATATTTACTTTGAGTCCATGAATACTCTTTTCAGTAAACTGATGTGTACTCTCCTTCGTTAACTATACATTCAAAGAGATTCACAGATATCCCAAAGAAGTCTCAGCACAAGTGGGTAAGGCATTCACATTTTCAACTGTGACATTACTAGACCAAGCAAGTGTGTTCAGACAGGGTGGTGTCAACTGACAGCTGAGCTTCACACATATTCCCCTACTGAAATCCAGAGCATGAGACACTTTCCAGAGTCTGTAAACCCTTCCCTGAAAAGAAAAATAATGACAGTGACTCATGGGCTACTGGCTTTTTCCACAAAAGAGGCTCTGGAATGACGATGCTTCTTTTGCCCCAAACTACTTTTACTACTGTTATTTGTAGATGACAAAGAAGCTCTAAGTCCTATTGTTCTTAAGATTTCTATTTGGAGGCTTGTCCAGCAGAGTAGAACTGAAGGTCTATCACTCCTCACCTTGCCTGGCAGTGCTGGCCTGACGAGGGTCCTGAGATTTCCTCGGCTACCCCCCATCTTCCTCCCACTTTCCATCTCTTCTCTCCGGCTGCAGCCTTTATGCATTTACTTTGTGCAGAGTCATCATATTTTTTCACTACATGTGTAGTCCAGCTCTCCTCTGGACGTTATTGGGCAATGAAAATAATTGATCCCTGCTGTGTTCTTGGTAAAGGTCAGAGAATAGAATCATATCAGCTGACTTGATCTGCTTGGCTAGCAGTGTCGTGGGTTCTACACTGGCAACTGGAGAGGGCTGCAAACTGTCAGAATGAAGACTAAGCCTGGCCAGGCATCACATGAAATTGGGCCAGGAACGCTGGTTATTGCTTTTCAACAACTGGCCCTTTCTCTGAACCTTTCTACAAGGAACAGAAATGCAAATTGGAGTGGGACTTTCTTTCTCTTGGCATTGTGTATCTTGCTTTCAAAAATAACTTGGGTTTGCTTAGATTTACTCGAACATTACCACTTAACCTGACAATTGACTAAAGGGGCTTCCTGAAATGTCTAGTCATGGGTATGTACCAATTTTTTGTGTGCATTGATTTACCCTTCTTCATTAAAAACATTGAGAGAAGAAAAAAAATGATTGCTATCAGCTATCATGGCTTTGTTGGTGCAGAAAACAATCAAGGAGAATTGAGAATTGTAAGAAAAACACTAAGGAAATAAAAAGTTAGATTTACCAAATGAAATTGTCAAGAAATTGCAGAGAAAAAGCATTAAGAATACAGTTGCTCATTGAAAATAAAGAAATGATTAAAGTTGACAATAAAAAATGTAACACCTTTGGGTAGTAATAAGGTACTCACAGAAAGCTATAGAATTTATGGGTTCTTCCTTTAGAAGAATTTATGGGTTTGCCCAAGAGGCGTAAATGTTTCAATAATCTATGGGGATTGAGATAGTGGTACCTCTTCCCAATATTAAGAAGTCTGAATACTTCTGTTTCCTGCCAGAGGAAATAGAAATGACTTTGCTTCTAGAGAGTGAATGGTTAGGGAAGAGATCATGAACTTCCTCTGATAAATTTATTAGTAGTCTGGCTCCTTTACCTCTGTCTCCACAAACCCACCTTCCTCCAGTAGCCTCACAGTAACCCCTGCTTCCAAACCATCCTCCACCCCATTCACATCCTAATCTCTTTTTAATTGAAGTAGAGTTGATTTACAGTGTTGTGTTAGTTTCAGGTGTATAGAAAAGTGATTCAGTTATACATATACATATTTATAAAAGTTTTATACATAATATATATATTGAGTTTTTATATTTAATATATTATATATATATTACATATAATATACTATATATAATATACATATTCTTTTTCATATTCTTTTCCCTTATAGATTATTAAAAAATATTGACTATAGTTCTCTGTGCTATACAGTAGGTCCTTGTTGGTTATCTATTAATATTTTATATATAGTAGTGTGTATATGCTAATCCAAAACTCCTAATTTATCCCTCCCCCTGCTTTCCCCTTTGGTAACAATAAGTTTGTTTTTTATGTCTATGAGTCTATTTCTGTTTTGTGAATAAGTTCATTTGTATCATTTTTTTAGATTTCACATATAAGTGATATCAAAAGGTATTTATCTTTCTCTTTCTGACTTACTTCACTTAGTATGATCATCTTTAGGTCCATCCATGTTGCTGTAAATGGCATTATTTCATTCTTTTTTATGGCTGAGTAATATTCCATTGTGTATAAGTACCACATCTTCTTTATCCATTCCTGTGTCGATGGACACTTAGGTTGTTAAAGTGGTGCTTTCACGTGACAGTCTCCTACCCCAGAGCTACTTGCAGCAGCATATTCAAGCCTCTCTCTGTACTTTGAGGTTCTGTATCACCTGTCCACACCCACCCCATCTAGCCTCTTCCCTACGTGGACCCCCTGGAGTCTTACCTCTTCTCTCTAGGCGGATGCCAGCTTAGTTCTACCACCAGCAGACAAATCAAGAGCTTTCCTTTAGTTAAATACCTCCCTAATGAAAGAAGGCAAAGGAATCATGGACTGCTTCCCTGCTTGGCTTCTCCCCAGACTTGGTTTCTCGCTTCTGAAATGTGGGCCTTCCTGTTACCCTGGCCCACTCTTGTCCCACTTGTGCATCTACAAAGCAGGTTTCTGGGGGAAAAAAAAAAAAAAAGATGAACAAAAAAAAATGACTTCCTAGGGAAAGGCTGGCATTGGCTAAATTTTCCTGACAATCTTCATTCCTAATCATGCCATTTTTTCCTTCTGGTTCAAGACACCTTTCAGAAATATATCCTTCATTTCTAAACCGTATATTTTCCCATCTCTCTTTAACATTTGCTTGATCTCACTGTCCCTTATCTGATTTGCCTCTATCTTCCTTTCTCGTAATCCTTTGCTTTCATAGTCTCCTCACCTAATTATCCGTCCTGATTCCTCCCCCATTAATGCTGGGCCTCTTCCGTCCTCCTTTCAAGGGCTCATTTCTGACAGCAGTGTGGGAGCCCCAAGTTGCAAAGGAGATGCTGTTGACTTTCCCTTTTTAACTGTTGTCACCAAGGCTGTGTGTACCAGAAACCCCAGGTGCCGGGGGCTGGGCTGTCAGAAAGGTAGAGTGATCCAGAGAAGGGTCTGCCAGAAAGTGCCCCGTGATCCAAGTGGAGAAGGCCATTGCCAACACCAATATTAAACCAGGAGAAATAGTGTTGGAGTCTTTTCAAAACTGAAATGTGCATAAATGCTGTGTTTAAAAAGCCCCCATCTTTAAATCCACCATGGAATCCATCTAACTCTTAGTTTGGGAGCAACTCATTATAAGGAAAGGGAATCAGAATTCTAACTCAGAATAAAAGGAGGTAGAATCAGATTCCATAAAGCCTTCACATTCTTCTCAGGTATTAAATTACTATGTAATACCTGTGCTGTTAAAGACATAGTGTGCTGGTGACCAGCTACGTCAGCCTCTCTGATAAGAGTAAAGTTAGCGTGACTCACATGCTGCCGATTTTCTTCAACCTAGCGTTGATCAAGCCCACATAACGCAGACGTTCTATGGAGTCTATTCAGCCATCGCATGTGAGAGCCATTTCAAAGTTTGTGGCTCTGGATCCCATACTCGCATCATATAATGTTTTGTTCATAATATATGAACAGAAGGTGCTCTCAAAGGAAACTGAAAACAGTTTGGAGGCTGTAGTTTTTGAGCATGTGTGTGTGTAGGGTGTGTATGTTGTGTGTGTAGGGTGTGTATGTTGTGTGCGTAGGGTGTGTATGGTGTGTGTGTAGGGTGTGTATGGTGTGTGCGTAGGGTGTGTATGGTGTGTGTGTGTGCACGCTTCACCTCTTCCTTCAAGGTCGTGCTGTGTCCGTCACTGAGGACACTGTGTCTGCTCTTTGACACTCTCTGCAGAGTGGACAGGATGCTAAGTGAGAAGGGACCTCAAACGCCTCTACTCCCCAAATGGATTAAGCTTTCCTCGGGGAGGAGGGGATGATGGGAAAACTTTTAACATGTGGATTCTGTTTAAAAGATGAAATAACTTGTGTCAGTGTTCACCCCTATTTCTCATGGAAGAAACTATTGCAGTAGGAAAGAAAAACGAGCCGATTATGTGGCGGGCATCAAGCCAGGTACCTTCACAAATGTTGATTTATAGAAACTTCACAACAACCCAGTGGCCGTGTAATTGTCCCCATTTTTTCACTGTGGAGGAGACTGGGGCTCATGAAGGCCAAGGTCACACAGATAAGATAGGACAGGGTCCAAGCTGCCCTGGACTGCAATCCCACCCTCTTTTCCATTGTACACTCCTCTCTGAATATGAACTTGCCTCAGTTTCTCCTCTAATAAACCAAATTGGTCTTGTGGATGAAAGTGATTCGTATGATTGCCTGAATTTCTATTTGAATCTTTTCTGTAATTGAGAAACCCCAGAGTATTGATATAACTCCAGAAGTCTCAGTGCAATCATTTTGTTTTCTAAGGTCCAGGGAAAGTTACTTTAAAACACGTGGCAACTTCCAAGAAACGTTTAAAAAAAAAAAAAAAGGTGGAGATTTGAATTCTCAGTGTGTTCTGTTATTGGGGCAGCTGAAACTTGCAGTAGCAACAAAACTTGGTTCCTGACAGTACCTTTTACATTGTGATTGAAACCATTTGCTTTCCTTCAAGTTCATCACTTACCATTCTCTAGCAACTGAAATGAAGTTTCACTCCGAACTTCTTCCATTTTTACATCTTGATGGACTGGCTTAAGGTTCAACAGTCTAATGGCAATTCTTGCAGATCTCTACTCCCTGAGGGAGTCGTTGGCTTAAACGCTGGTATACTTTCTGAGCAAGTTTGTGGTTTCACTTTCCACACACACCCCACCCCGCTGTGGTTGTTTATTTATTTGTGGTTTTTTTTAACATCTTTATTGGAGTATAATTGCTTCACAATGGTGTGTTAGTTTCTGCTGTACAACAAAGTGAATCAGCTATACGTATACATATATCCCCATATCTCTTCTCTCTTGCATCTCCCTGCCACCCTCCCTATCCCACCCCTCTAGGTGGTCACAAAGCACCGAGCTGATCTCCCTGTGCTATGCGGCTGCTTCCCACCAGCTATCTAGTCTACATTTGGTAGTGTGTATATGTCCATGCCACTCTCTCACTTTGTCCCAGCTTACCCTTCCCCCCTCTGTGTCCCCAAGTCTATTCTCTACGTCTGCGTCTTTATTCCTGTCCTGCCCCTAGGTTCTTCATAACCATTTCTAAAATTTATTTGTTTTAAATTAAAGACCTGCTGCACAATTTCTGTTGACAATGATGACACCTCTATAAGTGGGATGATAGAAAAAAATGTTTTCCATCAAGTTAGATTTCTTAGCATGTCAAGGCGCCATGATTTGTGCGAGCAGAGCCATCTCTCCTTCAAAGGAGCCCAGTTCCTGTTTGTCCTCCTCTACCTCTATGGCCTTCCACCCCTACTTGCACCCCTACCCCCAAACAAACCGTCTCTATCATGCGTTCATTTCTTTTTGGCCTATTTGCACCTCCCTCCCAAACAACAACCACCAAAGAAAAAGGCAGGTAGCTGATGAAATACTAAAATAAATGTTGAGAAGGGCGTCTGTCCCATGGCTCCCTGAGTAACACGAGGACATCTCAGAGGGGACCTCCTGAGACAGAGCCCGGTTTTCTGCCCAAGAGTGCAGCACGAATTGTGTGAATTTTAAACCAATCGCCAAGGAGGTAGGCGGCCTCACAGGGAATAAAGAGATGATGCTGAGTGGAAGAGCCTCAGCTCCCTCACCCATCACAGCCTGAGAAAATCACCTGAATGTACCTCCACACACCAGAGGTCCCAACCCAGCTGCCATGCCTGGGACACGTGTGGACCTCAGGCCCAGGTTGTCACAACCACCCGAATCCCTTCTTAGCACTTTTATAGATCTCTGACCAAAAGAAAACAAAACAAAACAAAAAAAGAGGGGGAGTTATTTTTCACTGCCGGTCCCCCTTCCTAATTCAGTAAGAACGGATTTATTTCAGGCTTTGTAGCTCTGCCTCAGCCTTTTCTTTGCAGTTGCATCCCCCAACCACCCGGTTATATGGCCTTTTGTGACTCACAGACACTTGCGTGCACGTGGCACCAAAAAGAGCTTCCGCCAGGTGTGCATGGACTTGACCCCCCCCCAGGCCCAGGCACCTGATCTGCGGTAGATGCACCTGTGCCTTTCCGTCCCATAACCCCCGCCCTGGCCGTGCAGGTTTGGCTCCGCTGCAAATAGGGCCAGGCAGCCCGAGCCAGGAGCAGTGTCTGGCCTTCAGGTGTGCTTCCGTCTGTAACTAATTGCCCTGCATCCTGTGCACCCCGTTTACAGACAGTCAGCGGCTGAGTGATCCATGACTGTATGAGGTACAGCCATTGGAGAATCACCTCATCTTCTTGGTTAACAGGAAGGAAGCCTGTTAAAACCCCACGTAAACACTGAATTTTCTTAGTGGGCGTTTTAATTGTCACCGATTCCTGATGCTCACACACCTCAGGACCAGAATTGTGGCGGATCCGGCGGCAAGTAAACGATTCGGTTTCAGTTGCTAAACTCCCAGGATGAATTGCGCAGAAGATTATCAGAGTGAAAAGGGTGTGATGGGGCCGGATCATTAATATAACTGAGTGATTACAGACCCTTTCGCAGGAGAAAATCAGACAGGAACCGGCCATTGAAATAGAAAATAGAATCGTGGAGGAGACTGGCATGAGATCTGTGCTTTGTAGCTAAGAATAGCAAGGTTAATTACAGAAGGGAGGGACAGAAATGGGAAAGCAGCAATCGTACCCAGCAGAAGTTGCTGCAGCGTTAGTTCTAAAATAATTAGTGACAAGGTTGATGGTGGAGTTGTCAAAGCATTAACCCTTGAGGGCGGGAGGTGGCAGAGGAAAAAGGAGAGATGAGAGACACAGGTAGGTCACTGGTGACTTCAATTCACGTTTTCCTTGTCTGCCATGATGGACAATAACTACTTAATGACCTGAGCCACGTTCTAAGTCTTTAATTCTATTTGTCAGTATACGACTAACGCCCCTTAAGTTCAAAATGTGTGATGTTCAAACTCACTCATGCAACTCTATCTCCTTTTTACTCTTGACAAGCATTAAGTGCTATAATAAAAAGCAGAGTCTTTATTTCAAACAAATAAGTAAATACATCTCATAGCAAAAGTCTGAACAAACTCTAGTTAAGGAATTTTCTAGCCTTTATGAGTTTACCATATATAATAGTGCCCCAGGCAAAATTCTGTGAAACTCCTTAAGGAAATAATATAATAATTTTTTTAAAGATACGTTAAAGTTAACATGAGACTATCTAAAACAAGCTCATAACAAGGCTGACCTTTACTCAAAATACATTTTCTAAACAGCTAGTGTTTCTTCCCTTAGGATAATTGTAAGCCAAAGTTTATCATCTTTACCAGAACGATACCCTTTCTGTTCCGCTTTCGCTTTAGTGGTAGCTGATTGCATAGACAGAAAAAGTTTAGCTCAAGCATTAAGATTAGCAATGAGGAATAAAATATTAAACACTGGAAATGAATTTCTAAAGGAAGCTTTGTCATCCTCTGCTTAATGTTTCTCACATCAATTTTTGTGAGAATGTCTTCATTTGCTTTTCTGGAAAATAGAAATGAGGGCTATTTTAGCCTGTGGGCATGTGTCTTCCTTGTGATAAGCCTCAGAATTCCATCAACACTCTCTTTATTGTTACTGTGATTAGTGTCATCAGAGCTATTAATAAGCATCACTTGAGTCTCTGCTACATAACAGACATGTGCTGGAGTATTTACATGCTTGGATTATAACTTGTCACTAAATAGGTGGATATTATCCCTGTTTGAAGGAGGAGAGAACAATGGCTCAAGGAGCATCAGTATTTCACTGAAAGGTATACAATATCCATTGATAAGCAGCAAAACTAGGATTCAAATGTAGAAATCCATAGTTTTCCCAAAATACCTTGTTACTTCTTATTTAAAATTTTCTTAATTATTATTATGAATTCCAACTTCCTTACTACCATTAGCATTAAATAACTGCATTTATTTTTAGTATTCACAATGGAGTTACTCATCACAATATTTTCCATATTTTTTACCCTGAAGCCCAGTTTACAGAAGCTGCCCAATTTATATGCATTCTTCAGTGAGGTAAGCCTGTAGCAACCCCTAACCTCAGGGCAAACATTTTCTAGAGACAGTGGGAGTGGAATGGAAAATTCTTATTAAGAAATACAGTGAGGGTTTGCAAATTGTCCCCCAGGTCACCCCAATTGTCCTTCCCTTATTTAGAAAGTAATTGATATATAAAACCAAGAAAGGCATAGTATGTATATATATATTATTTTTTGGATGCACAGTTCTTTTTGGTTGTTGAAGCATAGTTGATTTACAATATTAAATTAGTTTCAGGTCTACAGTATAGTGGTTCAGTATTTTTACAGGGTATACTCCATTAACTTATTACAAGATAATGGCTATAATTTCCTGTGCTATACAATATATCCTTCTTGCTTATCTACTTTATGCATAGTACTTGCTAGTTTGTATCTCCTAATCCATGCCCCTATCTTGCCCCTCCTCACTCTCTCCCCCACTGGTAACCACTAGTTTGTTTTCTATTTCTATGAGTCTGTTTCTGTTTTGCTCTATACATTTGTTTTATTTTTTAGATACCACATATAAGTGATTTCCTCTTTGATTTCTTCATTAATCCATTGTCTTTTAGTAGCATGTTTAGTCTGCAAATGTTTGTTCTTTCCACCTTTTTTTCTGTAATTGATTTCAGGTTTCATACCACTGTGGTAAAAAAAAAATGGTTGATATAATTTCCATCCTCTCAAATTTATTGAGGCTTGTTTCGTGGCCTAGCATATGATTTATCCTGGAGAATGTTCCATGTGCACTTGAAAAGAGTGTGTACATAGTTTACATTTTTGCTCTCAGAGAGTATCTGGACCAGGTCAAGGAGTCTACAACAGACTGCATTAGTTTACTTGTTTTGTGGGATATCTTTTGTCTGTCTGCTGTCACTTCCATTCCCTGCCTTTTGCACTGCTCTGCTCTGTTCCAGATCCTAGGGAACCAAACTTGTCACACTCCATTGCCTCCTGGCTCCTGGGCAGGATGACCCATGGGAAGCTCTGGAGGATGATTAGAGAGAGGAGGTGTGGCTGCTCCTCCTCTGTGATTCTGGTTCCCGTTGGGCTGTCCCATTTCCCACCCATCAGTTCCCCACATGAGTCCAGCCCCCACTGAAAGGCTCCAGCAGGGGGCTTTGGCCAGCCTTGTCTCAGCATGTGCAGAACCTGGGGTGAGCATACAAAAGGAGGCCCACAAATATGTCCAATATTTAAAAGTTACAAATCAAATACGACTCAAAGTATTTTCCTATTTTTTTTGTGTAGCAAATACAACTTCATAATGAAAAATTTAAAAATAAAGTCACTTGCTTGGGAATCCACAAGATAAACATCCCTTTTATCTTACTCATTAGGGCGGGGGCTTTACTTCCCACACAGAAAGCTTGACTATGTGTCCTTCCTCTTCCCCACGTCTAGTAACCATGAGAATCCTGTGAGTGGGGATGCCAGGCATTTTGCTTTACTCCAGCCAGTCCAAGCCAAGAGTTCTCTGCCTGCAGGTGTCCCCTAATGCCCTAGTCTAGTTGGTGTTGAGCCTTTAAGTTCCTCAGAGGAACCTGGAGCTGGAAGGCCAGGTTCAAGTTCAGAACTCTCAGGCCTCGGGTTTGCTGCCTACCCACTTCCCTTCATCTCTTGGCTCCTGTCTACACTGTAAGGAGCTTTAAGTGCACCTACATGGACACTGCAGACCCCAGACAAACTCTGTCCACCACTACCACCCACTCCTCTCTTGATAATAACTGCCTCCTCTTGGCCACCTCTTGGCTCCAGGGATCTGTGCTGTCCGAGAGAGAACAGACCCAGGTAAAAGGCTTCTTCAGGCCCTGGAGACAAGCTTTGTCCTTTTGGGTGGGAAGACCAGGACTTGTTTACCTGGAACATAGTCTAGAAGGGGGCAGGGCATGAGATCTAGGAATGTATGTCCTCCTGACTCAGAGGTTTTTTTCTCTCTGGAAGGAAAGTTCTTCCCAGCCAGGAAGGAACATGGCTGGGGAGGAACAGAGAGAGGCCTTCCAAAGTGAAGAGCCCAGAGCAGCTTCCATCTTGCCCAGTTCTAAGACTTTGAGGAATCCCCCGAGGATGGTGGTGATGGCATCTTTCCACTAATGTCACATCTGGGTTACATCACTGTCCTCTGTTTTTCTCCTCAGCTCTTCTCTCCCCTGTTTAACCAATCTCCTGCACTAAATTCCCTCTACTTGAAACACCTAGAAAGTTTTCTGTTTTCCTGACTGCGCTCTGATTGATATAGTTCACTGAAAACCTTTCTAAAAAGCATTAGATTGCAGTGATCTTTTCTGTGTACAGTTGGTCATTCTGTGCATTTATCAGAACTAAAGAAAACAGGTCCTGTTACAGAGATAGATTCAGATGTATAAAATGTTTTCTGAAAATTGAAACCTTTTCCTAACATATGCACATTTCATAAGTCGTATTTCAAAAGGCTTTATATATTTAGCTGTACCTAAATTTGCATGTGGAGTTACAAGGTAAATAGGACAGATGGAGAAAAATAGAAGGGGAATATTTCAACATGCCAGGCAGAGGGGCAGGAAAGTGATAGTGATTCAACTAAATGCTGCCTCTTACCTAATATAGAGTCTTTGTTGGTGAGCTGCAGCCTTTGGGTTCTCTGCAATCCGCTCTGACACTTCCCACGTTGGATCTCTTTCACGTGTCATTCTACTAGGGCAGTGCACACTGCTAGCTCTTAAAATAAGAGTTACACATATGGTACTTATATAATGGAGAGAAAACCTGTGCAGTGGGCCTGGATATGTTCACATTTGTTCTCTTGATAACGCTTCAGGAGAGATGCTGCCTGGGTTATATAATGATTCAGTCCCTAGGTTTGTGGTTCTTTGTTTTTTCCTGGAAGGCACAAGAATTTGACATATATCTGACTTCTGAACTTTGCTCCTTTTCAGTAAAGAATAAGATTTTTTATTTTTAAAAATCCTAATTTGGGTGCTAGAACTTCTATTCTGTATTCCATATCACCTTGTCCAAATCATCACTGGAAACATAATTACTGAGAAACATCAAGGATCTTTTTGTCATGTTCTGTTGCTCCTGCTTCTGTGCCTTTGCTTGTAAACCTCTCTCACTGCAGCAAGCCTGCTCTGTCTGACCTGGCAGACACTGCCAAGCTTTTACAATAGAAGGAAAATCAAAGAAATCAACTTGACTGCTTGATAGTACTAAAATTTACAGCCAATTTTCAATTATCCATGTCAGAAGATGCAAGGACCTTTGGAATCAAGATCTAATCTATAAATAACAAACAACAGAAACAAAACAACAGAGCTGCGTGTGATCAAGAGTTGCAGACCTTTCCCATATTTTTTAGTCAGGATTTCTGAAGTAGTCATCAAAGCCTCACGGTTGAGAAACAGATCAAGACTTGGGTCAGGATTGTGGCGGGTAGAGCTGGATTGAGGAACTTGGCCTTCGTTTTTTGGTAACTGGTCATCCTGTTCCTCCACCATCTCCAAACTGACCTTCCTCTCCTGGACACACAGGAAGATCAGAGGGAGAGCCTGAGGCTTCTCACCAGAGGGCTGGGTGATTTAGAATATGGAGGGGAGATTGGAGAGGCTGCACCCAAGGCTGAGAGAGGCCGTACTACCTGGGAAGAATAATGTTCAACCCCTTAAACCACCCAACAAAGAGAGGAGAGAGAGGTGACTGCAGGCATCACTGGTTACTCTCCCATCCTGGGAGAAAGATGCTCCCTTATGCAAATGCCAGGGCAGGGAACAGAGTTCTCTAACACTTGCACCTGAACTATTAATAACGTGCAATATTCTACCTTCACAGTTGACAGTACTAGACCATTCTTAATGGAGTCAAAGAATGAAAGTCAATAACCTGTAAACCATATAATCAACTGCCAAGCCATGAAGCACTGATTGTTCATATGTATTGCCTCCGGTTGTCTGTTCTGTTCCAAACGTTAGCACAGCCTCACTCACGTGGGAAGGCTAGACTAGGATGTGTCTGTGAATCAGGAGACCACGTGGCCATCTTGGAGGAAATCTGAGAAGGTGTTTCCCATTTGTTGGACTAGTAGCATCATGTTTGCATATGTAGAGTGTTAGTGATGTCTTCCAGCTAGTCTGAGTAGTTGTGTTACCCTCATCGTTTCTGTTGGCATTTAAGCTAAGCAGTAAATTGTGATTTGTTGGTGACTCCCACCAAACGAGGAACTTTCTGTCAAAATATTCATGTTACCTAAGTTGATGAATGTCCAAAGTGAGAAGGGTTTATTGTTGTTAATAGCTGTAATGAGTACAATCAACAGAATTGCACTACAAATTTCAAGGAATTAAATGGACTCATGAAAATTAATCAAGTTAAATAACCAACATAGATGGTTATTTCTTATAATAATAAGTTACAAACAAGAGACTCAGCAGTGTTTCCAATCTCATCATTATTTACTTATTTTATATTTGCTTGCTTACCCCACTTCTCCCATCTCCCAAATGCAAGTTTTGGAACATGGCAATATTTTTCAAGCATTAATAGGACTTGATGCCTTCCTTAAAAATAATCCAAACCCTCAACGTGTCAGAGAATTATGAGACAGAGAATCTTTCAGCTCAAGTAACATTCCAGCACAGGAGGTGATGAAAATGTTGTTATCTGAAAATTACGCCCTATGAAGTGAATGGTCATGTTCTCACTTGAATTCCTCAGAAACAGATGGCCACTCTTGTAGTAATAAAAATAATTCTCCTTACTTACCAGGCTTTAATTTCAAAATGTATCCACTGGCATCACATGGCGTTATCCTCGCACCCATCTTATGAGGGAGATGAGACCAAGACATGATACTTGATGGCACACTCAGCAGAAAAGTCTGAACCCACCTTGGGACTTGTCATCACTTTCAGGGGACCTCAGGGCTCATTAGACTCTACGCTAGGATTATGATTGACCCATTCATAGACATTCTCTGTGAAAATTTGCAGCTGCCTTTTAAAAAGATGTTCAGAGGATATCAAGTGCATGTCCACAGGGTAAAATCAGGAGTTTGTTATATCATAGGCTTAGATTATGGTCTTGCCACGTTGAAACAGCATTTGTCCCAACTCCCATCTTTCTTAGACCTTCACTCAGGGGTAAACGCAGCCTGATTGATGCACAGCCAAACCAAACCATGGTTGGCAACGCTTGGTACTTTGAGTTTTGTGGTGATGACAGTGGAGGTCATGGTGGTTTCCCGTGGAGGTTGTTTATCAACATAAGAACTTGGCAGAACCGATATATTGCAGCCCAATAAATACGAAGGAAGTTTTACTCTGTAAATTCCTTTCTGCTTTTTATTAGTAAAATACTATAGACCACGTAGGAAAGCTTAAGGAAACCACTACGTCAAGAAAACCTGGCTTGAGGATGCTTTTTGAGGTTAAGCTACTTAGAGTACTTTCATTTCCTATCACTAGGGCGTGAGGAAGGCAAAGGAGAAGTTCTGAAGTTTTCCCCCTCAGCAGTCAGGTGGCTAAAGCTGGTGTGGAGTAGGGGAGGATGTTGGTTTGGGCCTTAAATGAGAGGAGAACAAAACAGTTCCAAAAGATGGTTCATGAAGTGTTCAAGATGAACTCAGAAAGAAAGGCACCAGCTGATCCTTAGGAGAAGGAGCCGAGCGAACGAACATGAAAGGTACTTTCTGAGTTGTCTTGAAATAGATAATTTAGTTCTGTTTGTTTATGATGCTGTTTTTATGTTTTATAAATTTATTTATTTTTGGCTGCGTTGGGTCTTCGTTGTTGCATGTAGGCTTTCTCTGGTTGCGGCGAGTGGGGGCTACTCTTTGTTGTGGTGCGCAGGCTTCTCATCGCGGTAGCTTCTCTTGTTGCGGAGCACGGGCTCTAGGCGCGCCGGCTTCAGTAGTTGCGGTGCACGGGCTCAGTAGTTGTGGAGCACGGGCTTAGTTGCTCCATGGCATGTGGGATCTTCACAGACGAGGGATCGAACCCATGTCCCCTGCATTGGCAGGCGGATTCCTAACCACTGCACCACCAGGGAAGTCCCTATGATGCTGTTTCTAATAAGAAAGATACATTCAATAAATTTCTGTCAAATTACTCTTTTAACATCTATCCTTTCTGCTGTTAGTTTTGGCCTTCCACAGAGAGAGCTCATGGTTTGAATCCCTGTTCTTCCACTTACTAAGTATGTTCACTTTTGTTACTTGGCCTCTGGGGGTTTATGTGAGTCCAGGTCACTCGGGAGTTACTGTGAGTCACATGAAACCATACACTAGGCAGTCCATGGCACTGAGTCTCTTCCCCTTGTAAAAGAAAAAAAAATGCACTGTACACTCGTTAAAAATGGCAGGGAAGACTTTTTATTGAAATAAAGGAGAAAGACAGTTGCAACGGGGCAATGAGATTGATTCAACTCTGCTGAAACAAAAGACAAGAGGATTATTAAACACTGGAATCAGCGACTGGAAAAGCACTGGGGGTTGATGGGGAAGGTTACTGACCCTTCCGGAAGAGATTGGGAGAGGCACCACCTTCCAGACAGTTCCATTTCAAAGAGGTGGCTCCCAGGTCCTTGAGAAACACATTCCTGGGTGGCAGAAGATTTGCATCTCCAAGGGGCAGAGAAAGAGTTACAATTCCACGTTTCCTAAAGTGAATGCTCAAAGAAAAGGGAGGTGAGGCCTGTAGTCAGAGGAAGGCTGTCTGACATTTAGTCCAGGAGGGGGTGGGAAGGTCCTTGGTCACCCTTCTCACCAGGTGTGTCCTCACACTCAGCATTTTTCCATCTCACAAAGTTTTGGCCTTTATTCACTTCCTCTCACATCATCTGATATCTGATCCTTCTGGAGTCCGTTTCTTCTTAAGCTTTTCTTGTTTTTTTCTTGTTGTTTATGTTTTTTGTTTTGTTTTGTTTTGCTCATATTCATTCTAGGTCTTCTCTCCTACACAATAAAAGACATTATTTTAAAAATGACCCATAAAACTGACCTATCTCTAGAGGAGCTTTTGTTTCATGGGAGGCCTGGGAAAAGCAGCTTTTAGTTTTTGAGTTTGGGGTTTGGTTAAGTTGTATACTAGGACCCCATCATTAGCTTGATTATAATCTCCTATGAATCCTGGTTCTTCTTTGAAGGACATTTTCCTTGAATTCAGCATGCTTTCCTCAGTCTGTAATTGCTCTCAAGGCTCAGGCTCTGTTATTGTTGTTAACAATAGATTTTTATCTTTTATCTGCTTTGACATTCATTTCTGTTTTTTTTTCTTCTTTCGATAATATTCTTCTAAGCAAAAATTTTAAACAAATCATAAGTTTAAAGAAAAGGAGTTCATATGCTTATTTTCTAATTTCCAAGTTGAACTGCATTTTTACCACTCCGTAACTGAATGGCAAAGCAAGTCGAACTTTTTAATCCTTGAGTTATTAATGTTATAGATTTTCTCCTCAAAATTATATTGAGTGCATAATTAAATCATGATGGAAAACCCCGTTTGTTTACTCCAGGCTTTGAATCAAAACAAAAACATAATATCCACATGGCTTGAACATATTCTATAAGTTCAATCCCCTGATTTTAGGATTTCAAAGACTTGTTTAAAGAAGATTTAAATGTTCTCTCTTCTCTCTGGGACAATGTGTTTCTTAGACTCTTTTCCTACTAGCAGTGGGAGTATAGTGAAAATACAGCTGCTGGATCTTTAAATGAAATTAGATATCTTAGATGCTGCAACTGTCTTCCTTATGTTTTAACTACAGATCTTCCTTGACTTACAGTGGGGTTATGTCCTGATAAACCCATCCTACTTTGAAAATATTGTAAGTTGAAAATGCACTTAATACACCTAACCTACTGACCGTTATAGCTTAGCCTAGCCTACCTTAAAGGTGCTCAGACACTTACATCAGCCTACAGTTGGGCAAAATCATCTAACACAAAGCCTGTTTTATAATAAGCTGTTGAATATCTCATGTAGTTTATGGAATACTGCACTGAAAGTGAAAAACAGAATGGCTGTCTGGGTACAGAATTGTTGTCAGTCTATCGGTTGTTCACGATCGTGATCTTGGGGCTGACTGGGAGCTGTGGATCACTGCCCCTGCCCAGCATCATGAGAGACCATGTATCACTAGCCTGGGAAAAGATGAAAATTCAAAATTTCAAGTAGGGTTTCTACTGACCGCTGTCACTTTCACACCATCATAATGTTTAAAAATTGTAAATTGAACCATCGTAAGTCAGGGACCAGCTGTCTATTGATTTGAACTCATTAAACTCAAGTGAATGTTACCTTTTGCTTCTTGGGTAATTATATTTTGTCAGTCTTTGTATGTCAAAGCTTTGGAGGTGTAATATTTCTTTATTTTTCTCAGTTTATCTGCCTCTAGAATAAGGGTAGCACTTTCTATCAGCATTCTTAGCTTTGGAGGCATGTACTAGTCTATTCTCTAAAATGGTGTAGTTAATAGAATATTTTGGTGTCCAAATCTGTTGTGTACCATACACGAATCTGTAATTTTCCAATATTTAAGAGGAAGTACAGAGTCATATAAGCACGGGCTGAGGAGTTCTGTGAGTCTGGATCTGAATCTTAACATGACTCATTACATTTTATTGGACTTTGAGTATGTTGCTTAATCTGTCTGATCCTCACTTTCCTCATCTGTATAAGGTAATAATAATAAGTGATAATATTTCCTGGAAGGACTATGGTAAAGTCTAGAAATAATGCAGCTAAAACACTTAGTACAGTGCCTAGCACATAGCAGCCACTCAAAACAAAGCAAAATCAAACAAAAAAAAACAACAACCAAAAAAAAAAAAACCAGGACCTTTAATGGCCATCGAATATACAGTTTTCCTAAATTATACTTATCCTAAATATATTTGCTTCTAAGACAAAAGGAACATCTTTCAATCTTTCTCTGATTATTAATTTCAAGATATTCACATTGTGACAGCTGTGCAATCTACTTTTCTGGTTAATAGAGATGGTTGATTGATAGAGGATGAATTACTTCTCTGTTTGAATTATCAGGTCATCTTTTGCTTTTCTTAAGTTGTTGCCCTTCTGCTTTAAAGGAGAGGCTCCTGGGTCACGTTAATCCTCTTTCTAGAACTAAGGTTAGATTTATACTTTTCTACACATAAGTTCCTTCACAGTTCCTCTGGGGTTCCTTAAGGTTAGTGTGTCAGGGTGTGGGAGAAAGAATAGGGTGAAACGAACCAGCCCACAGAGGAACCAGACCTAGGGCCATGGTCACTTTGTGCAGCTGCAGGTAAACACTCCACCTGACCGCAGGCTCACGTAAGTAATCTATACCGGCTGTTTCCTTGACCACAGAGCTTTCTCGACTTTTCAAGCCCTCATATGGTCTGTTATCATTGATTCTAAATACATGTTGGTTTTGGACTGGGGATTAGTAAATCACTGTGAATTTTCTTTTATGCCGTAGAAATCAGGAGTGTGTCATTGAGTCATCCAGCACCATCATGATATTATCTATATAAGTTCAATGACATCTTGATGTATGGTCATCCGACATATAGTTTCTTTGTAAAAGCAAGACCAGTAACACTTATCTTTTATTTTGCTTTTATCCAAAGTCTCCAGTCTTTGTCATACATAGAATATAAGATGCTACCTCTTCTCATTTATGGGAAAAATAAGAAGAGCTTCTCATTCGTGACTCAGTAACAAATAGAGGAGTGGACTGGAGATAGAGCTGCTTCTGGAGGCTTGCATTCAGGGAGATAAGCCAGACAAATAAGTAACTAGAAACAGAGCAATGCAAAGACAAGAAAGTGTTCATTCATCCAATGACTCACTCAGTCAATCACTCATTTATTCAGCAACTGAGAGTTTTTATTTCTTAACACAGGTCAGGCTTGATTCTACATTTATAATGATGAACAGCAGCAAAGTTATAGCAAACCGAAGCTTCCTCTTTGGTCCTTTCATCTGAACGTGTGCGTGGCAGTGTGGAGTGAGAGTAGATAGACAATTAAACGAGCTGTGATAATACAGTGGTGCTTATCAAAGAGGATGGGGCCCAAGAATATAGGAAGGCACATGGCAGACTTTGGAGATCCAGCAAGATTTCCCAGAGTGTTCCACCTTATTCATTCCTACTCACCACAAGATCATAGCTTCTTACTGTAGCCTCTGTTGCATTGCAGGGCAATGCTACCCCCTCATTCTCCTTACTCTGTGCTTTGTTCTTAAGATATTGTATCGGTTATACTTGTAAAAATAACTTTTTTTTTTTTTTTGCCACCACGAACTTTCTTGCTTTCCCAACTGTGCTCATACTCTAGTTTAAAACTACAGTTCTAAGTCCAGCTGCATTGCATTCTCAGTAATTACTCCTTTTCATTGGTGTGGATTTGATTCTAAAAATCTCTTAATGTCATTATCTTCTATAAAGTTATGATATTAAAGAGCCAATTGTATTGCAACTGATTAAAAATATAGTGTTTTTTTTTATGGATTTCAGAGTCACACTTGTGTTAACTGCTGCATTTTAAGCAAATCTAAAACATATTGCCATGCTTGAGTAATCCACATTAAAAATAAGTCAGGTTAACAATGTTCACTGCAGCACTATTTACAATGGCCAGGACATGGAAGCAAGCTAAGTGTCCATCAATAGATGAATGGATAAAGATGATATAGAACATATATACAATGGAATATTACTCAGCCATAAAAGGAAATGAAATTGAGTTATTTGTAGTGAGGTGACGAACCTAGAGTCTGTCATACAGAGTGAAGTAAGTCAGAAAGAGAAGAACAAATACCGTATGCTAACACATATATATGGAATCTAAAAAAAAAAAAAAAGAAAAAGGAAAAACAGGTTCTGAAGAACCTAGGGACAGGAAAGTAATAAAGGTGCAACGTAGAGAATGGACTTGAGGACATGGGGAGGGGGAAGGGTAAGCTGGGATGAAGTGAGAGAGTGGCATGGACATATATACACTACCAAATGTAAAATAGATAGCTAGTGGGAAGCAGCCGCATAGCACAGGGAGGTCAGCTTGGTGCTTTGTGACCACCTAGAGGGGTGGGATAGGGAGGGTGGGAGGGAGATGCTAGACGGAGGAGATACAGGGATATATGTATATGTATAGCTGATTCACTTTGTTATAAAGCAGAAACTAACACACCATTGTAAAGCAATTATACTCCAATAAAGATGTTAAAAAATAAATAAATAAAAATAAAATGGATTGTCAAAAAAAAATAAGTCAGGTTACAAAAAGTGAAGTATCATAATCTCTGGTTTTTGAATAATTTGAACACTGATACATTTTGAGTTCCTACAACATCCTACTTAAACTAATAGTCAAAGGGAGCTTACATTGTAACCACATCTCCTGGATGGCTCTTGTTCACCTTTCCCTGACACTTTTGGAAATTCTCTGCTTGACCTGGTTCTGCCTTTATTTGCTGAAGCAAGTAGGAACTTTTTTCCTCAAAAGAAAGAACACTCCCAAGTTCTAGGTTCAATATCTGTACTTAAAGATCCCAGAAGGATCGCATTCCTAGCTGTTCTAATTCACTACAATAGCCCAAGCCAACTGGTCATCCTCATGGAAGAAGTTGGGGAACTGGTCCTGCTGATGAGGGAATAGTCAGGGGATGTGGCTGGCACAAATGTTACTCTCTCTTTGCTACAGAGCCCCCAGCCTCAAATACATTGGTGAGGTGTTCATCCCAACTTATGAATTAAATTTGAAACTGAAGTGTATATTCTGGTGTCAGTATCACACTAGGAAAAATATGAAGCCACGAATCTTGACTTCCATCTGCTAGAAAGGCAGGGAGGAACAAGGTGAGAATTTTGTTTAGTGAGAAGTTTTAGATGTCTAGGATCTGCTCCAGTTTAATAATTTTAGATGATATTGGTCATTTCCAAGTCAAACACATCTACTAATAGCATTCAGTGTGAAGGAAAGCAAATGAGACCTGGAATAAATCAAAAGGCATGACTTGGGGTCCTTGCTCTGCCCCTACTGTGTGACTTTGGGAAAGCCACCTACCTCACTTCACAAATATTGTTTATTGCTAAGTGAGGGGGCATTTAGTGGAGACGAGGAAGATATGGTTCAAAGTATATTAGAGTGTAAATATTTGGATTTACTTCAGAGCTTGGCAGAGTAGTAAAATTTATTCCAATTGGTTCACAGACTGCATTTACTCTAGCACAATATATAATATTTTATCAATTAAGAGCATGATAATACATGTCTGTCTTTTATACATTGATACCAAATATAATATTTAGGTTTAACTTTGGCTCTGGGTTATGGGAAAATCCAAAACAAGAGTGATGTAAAAGATATAAAAGTTTATTCCATACTTAATATAAATATAGGCAGCTCCCTGTCATTAGGGACTCAGTTCCTTTGGACTTTTTTCTGCCATACTAAATTTGCAACTTCCACTCAGTGTCCAAGATGGCTGCTCAAGCTCCAGGCATCATGTAAACCTTCCATCTTACAACAAAAAGGAAAAGGGAAAGAAAAGGATACTTTCCAAAGTTCCCATACTATTTTTGTTTATCTTGCATTGGGAAGAATCTAATCATATGACCTTAAAAGAAAGGATGGAGGGCTTCCATGGTGGCGCAGTGGTTGAGAGTCCGCCTGCCGATGCAGGCAATACGGGTTCGTGTCCCGGTCCAGGAAGATCCCACATGTCACAGAGCGGCTAGGCGTGTGAGCCATGGCCGCTGAGCCTGCGCATCCAGAGCCTGTGCTCCACAACAAGAGAGGCTACAACAGTGAGAGGCCCGTGTACCGCAAAAAAAAAAGAAAGGATGGAAAAATTCAGTTTTTATCCTGGAGACTTATGTGCCCAGGTATTATCTTTTAACATTCTGTTACGAGGTCAAGGAGTGAACAAATATTGAAGGAAGTTAGTCATCTCTACAACAATAATAATGGATAACTCCTCACACTTAATCACCACCAAGCAACAGCATGTATATTCAGGCCAAAATCGCCTTTGAATTTATTAATAACAGAGCTACTTTCTTAATTTTTTCATAGGACAACTATTTACGGGATAAAATCTATGGGCCAGGTATTCCACTGAACAGAAAAAAAGAAAACAAATTCCTGATCCTTAAAAGCTATAATCTTTGAAATAAGCATAAAAATAGGAGTTTCCAACAGATACTGTGATAATATAAGAGAAAATGATTTTGAATTCATGGAAGAAAAAAGAAGATGTTGTGTTATTCTGAGGTACAATCATTGTTTGCTGTAGTCATGCATTAAATGGGATCCTAGAAACCTGGAAGGATGTGTATTCCTCTCAAAGCGCTTCAAGTACTACAAGAGAGTGTCTCATGCATTGAGAGCCTGTAATTGAGAACTGAATAAGATAAATAAGTAGATAGAAAAAGATAGATATGATTTATATAATATTAGCTTGATCTGAACTGATTCAGTGATTTGTGTAGCATTTGGTTCATTGGAATCGAGTTGATTCTGCATCAAAGCTCTCTTCCTTGTGGAATCCTGGCATTAGGACATTGTGGTCAAAGTAGGAGGACAGGTGGCTGGATGTAACTGAATTCTCTTTCTTCTCTCTTTTCTGTTCCAACACTAACTTTGACTATGCCACACCTCTCCTCAGACGGCAAAAATGTATGGAGAAGAATAGAAGGAGGGAAGGCTGGAGGTGGGGCGAGAGGAGCGGGTTTCGCCCTCCTAAAATGAGGGGAATGAAATGATAGCTCTCTAGAGATGACCAGGGACACCTTTCCACTCTTCCTGCACTCCCCACCCTTTCCCCCTCAACCTTGAGCCCAGATCTCTCTCGCTTGTACTCTTGCTTGTGAGTAAAAAAGGAGGGAGTTTCTCAGCTCATCCACATTACTTTAAATTGTATAATTAAATGTCATGGGCTTCCCTGGTGGCGTAGTGGTTGTGAGTCCGCCTGCCAATGCAGGGGACATGGGTTCGTGTCCCGGTCCGGGAAGATCCCACATGCCGCAGAGCGGCTGGGCCCGTGAGCCATGGCCGCCGAGCCTGTGCGTCCGGAGCCTGTGCTCTGCAACGGGGGAGGCCACAGCGGTGAGAGGCCCCCGTACCGCAGAAAGTCATGATATAAGAATAAAAGACTACACTTAAAATATTTAGTGAGATCTATTTTTGACTTAATGGCTTTTTGGATTTCGCCTCTCTTTTCCTGTTGACACATTTTTGCTGTTTTGGTTTTAAATAAAAATTTAAAATATGATAAAAGGAAACGGTATAAGGCATGACATGTCACGTTGAAACCAAAGAAGCTTAATAATAAAGTTTTGGCCAACCCAGAAACATTGTGATCCAGCCGTCACCATTTCTAAACAAAGTATGAGGTTATTATGTAGTATACTGCTAATGTTTTAATGTTCTGAAAATAACGTAAAATAATGTTTTTACTTCCTTCCTCTTTTCAATCAATTTTTTGCTAGTGTCATTTAAGCTCCAGCTTTAAAAGTGAATTGTCCTCATAAAATTTAGCTAATATTCTGTACTGATAAAAGAAATTAAGTAATGTTAAGAATGTGTTTTTGTTTTGTTTTGTTTTTTTAAAGAAGATGTTGGGGGTAGGAGTTTATTAATTAATTAATTAATTTTTGCTGTGTTGGGTCTTCATTTCTGTGCGAGGGCTTTCTCTAGTTGTGGCAAGCGGGAGTCACTCTTCAACGCGTTGCACGGGCCTCTCACTATCGCGGCCTCTCTTGTTACAGAGCACAGGGTCCAGACGCGCAGGCTCAGTAGTTGTGGCTCACGGGCGTAGTTGCTCTGCGGCATGTGGGATCCTACCAGACCAGGGCTCGAACCCGTGTCCCCATTGACAGGCAGATTCTCAACCACTGAGCCACCAGGGAAGCCCAAGAATGTGTTTTATACACACACCAAAAATCCAGCAACTTAAATTCAGAATTTGAAGTGTCCTTATCCTCTTGACCTTATTCCTTTCAGTAATCTGTACTAAACACATGTATATGTCATAACTGCTTGCAGATGTTTTTGTTTTTGTTTTTGTTTTTGTTTTTTGCGGTACACGGGCCTCTCATTGCTGTGGCCTCTCCCGTTGCGGAGCACAGGCTCCGGACGCACAGGCTCAGCGGCCATGGCTCACGGGCCCAGCTGCTCCGCAGCATGTGGGATCTTCCCGGACCGGGGAACGAACCCGTGTCCCCTGCATCGGCAGACGGACCCTCAACCACTGCGCCACCAGGGAAGCCCACTGCAGATGTGTTTTATACTTAAGTAATTTATAGTTTTATGTTCTTGTGTAAAATGTTTATATTGTAACTTGCCTAATACAGGATTTTCCATACACTGGATACTCAAGAAATATTTTGACCCTGAATTCCTTGATGGCAAAACCTATTAAGACATGATAAAGAAAAAGATTATCTAGGGTTTCTCTGGGCTGAACTATTCTTTCCCAATAAATGAATGTCTTCCTAAAGGTATTTATAGTCATTACTTATAAAAGTAATGGTACTGGAAATAGTTTGTTTTGCGATCTATTATTTTTGTCCAATCTGGATCACAGCACTGTGACCATAGTTGTCTGTCCCACATGCTGAGAAGCTGAGAACCTAGCCTGGCAGGGTTCCAGACTTTCAAAAGTCATTGTTTATTAAAAGATAAGAAGCAGCTTGAGACACATCTTCAATCTTGCTTCAGAATAAGGGGTTTGAGACAATGTGATTTCAGTATATCCCAACCAATATGCTGAAATTTTGATTTGTTCCTGGCAATAGTTTGAATTGTTTCCAGGGAGCTGGTTTCTGTCTTCTGAGAGCACAACGGCAAGGGGAGTGTAATAAGAAGTCAAAGCGGGGAGAAATGGAATTATGTGTGTACTGGATGGTCCATTGCAAATGGAACCTAGGAAAACACCCAAACAGAAAAACAGCAGAACCAGTATTTCTCAACTTTTTCAGGGGACTGGAATCCTTGGCTTCAGAGTTGGATGGGGGCCTATGCTCTAGGTCTTTGGTTTTCCAGTGGTGATGAGCTGATACATGCATAGTCACTCAGCTGGATAGAGGCTTCAAAGCTGCCTAGCAATTCCCTGTCATCTGGCCCTCCAATTCTCAACAAAGAGAATTCCCAGTCCCTCCGTAGTTACTCAAACCTCTGATCTGCCTCCTACTTCTATAACTTTAGCAACTGTCTCAATCCTACTCCAGAAAGAATCTGCCAGCCATCACAGAGAAGGACCTTACTTTCCCACCACAAATATGCCACGTCATCTACATTTCACCCCCTCATTCTTCTTCTCTACCTGTTTTAAATTAGGACCTTCTCAAAAGTTCGTTCTTCTCACGTGCTTTAGATTTCATTTCTGTCCGAATTTTCCTGAACTTGATGCAGTCAGTTTTTTCTCATTCCTGATTCACAGTTTCTCTCTCTATTTGATTCTTCACTTAACATTTAAACATACTTTAGTATTTCTCATTGTGAAAATAAATCTCGTACCCATATCCCCTTCTAATAATTATGAAAATACTGATAACGATACCACATATTTATTTAGCACTTAGTATATACCAGGCATATTCAAAGACCTTTCCTTTTTTTTTTTTTTAACATCTTTGTTAGAGTATAATTTCTTTACAATGGTGTGTTAGTTTCTGCTTTATAACAAAGTGAATCAGTTATACATATACATATGTCCCCATATCTCTTCCCTCTTGCATCTCCCTCCCTCTCACCCGCCCTATCCCACCCCTCTCGGTGGTCACAAAGCGCCATGCTGGTCTCCCTGTGCTATGCGGCTGCTTCCCACTAGCTATCTATTTTATGTTTGGTAGTGTATATATGTCCATGCCCCTCTCTCACTTTGTCCCAGCTTACCTTCCCCCTCCCCGTGTCCTCAAGTCCATTCTCTAGTAGGTCTGCATCTTTATTCCCGTCTTGCCCCTAGGTTCTTCTGACCTTTTTTTTTTTTTTTTAGATTCCATATATATGTGTTAGCATACGGTATTTGTTTTTCTCTTTCTGACTTACTTCACTCTGTATGACAGTCTCTAGGTTCATCCACCTAGTTTCATTCCTTTTTATGGCTGAGTAATATTCCATTGCATATATGTGCCACATCTTCTTTATCCATTCATCTGTTGGTGGACGCTTAGGTTGCTTCCATGTCCTGGCTATCGTAAATAGTGCTGCAGTGAACATTTTTGTACATGACTCTTTTTGAATTATCAAAGACCTTTCCTTGATTAACTTGTTGACGGGAGGGGCACGGACATCTTGCTGTGCTTACTCTGGAGTCTGCTAAAGGAGCTGGAGATGGGGCCGGCAGAAGGGAGGTCTGCACCAAAATCTCACTCTGTCACTAAGAGTTCAGGAGAGAGCACGTGACAGCACCATCTAAGGTTGTGGAAATGGAAAGGTCAGTGGAGTCAATATATCGTTATTAAATATACTCAAATAGGAATGGGTAATTGATTGGTTGTGGGGGAATTACAAGGTTGACATCTAGATTTCATTCATTCATGAGAATGAGGGTGTTCTTTCAATAATAGCAAACAGAAAAAGAAGAGCTAGCTAAAAAGCAAGGGTGAAGAGTTTATTTTTAGACATATTGGACTGGAAATATCTGGGGTTGGATGGCTCAGATATAAGGAAATAGAGATTTGAAAGGTGAGCACAAATGGAACCACCCAATCTCAGGTTTGAAAGTGGTTCTTTGGAGAAGTTCTTTGAGATTTCTACAAGTTTTCATGCCCGGAGTCCCATAACTGGCCGAGTGAATTGCATAATTTAACTGAGGGGGTCTTTCAGCGTCAGGCATTTTCCCTCAAGTATCTGGAGGAGTCTGCCTCCCTCCTTGCACCACCAAGGACAGCATTACTCTGTTTTGTTTTTTTTTGGGGGGGAGGGGTTGTGTTTTTTGTATTGTTGTTGTTGTTGTTTTTTTGTGGTACATGGGCCTCTCACTGTTGTGGCCTCTCCCGTTGCGGAGCACAGGCTCCGGACGCACAGGCTCAGCGGCCATGGCTCACGGGCCCAGCCGCTCCGTGGCATGTGGGATCCTCCCGGACCAGGGCACGAACCCGTGTCCCCTGCATCAGCAGGCGGACTCTCAACCACTGAGCCACCAGGGAAGCCCCATTACTCTGTTTTGGCTTGTTTTTTTCCACACCTTTCATTGTCAGCTACTTGATTCTCTTTTCATAGTGGGTTCTATAAAGAAGTATATCAGTTCTATAGGCATTATAAATTAAAATATGAATGCATAGCAGAGGGGCCCATTTTTGTTATTCTTTCTAGGAACTGACTACGATTAGATAAGTTACTATAATAGGTTGAGAATTTGCGTGGATAGTCATTATTGCTAATCCTTTTTAGAACCCATCAAGAGTTAAGCACTTTACATCAATTATATGTAATTTTAAGGTGACCCTATGTAGTGGGTATTTTCACTTCCAACTGACAAATGAAAGATTGACACTGTGAGAAATTGAATAATGTATGCAAGGTCACACATCTGGAGTTATTGACTGTCTATGTTGGATGCACATTGGAATCATAAGTGGAGCCTTGACAATTCTAAAATGGCCAGGCTACACCCCAGACTGATTGCATCAAAGTCTTAGGGGATTGCACTAATTGGTGCATATTTTTTAGAGCTCCCTAGGTGATAATCCTGTCCAGCCAAAGTTGAGAATTACTAGCCTGCCTCTAAAACCTAGGACATTTTCACACCATGTGGTCTCTAAATCAAAAGTTGTTTTCACTCCACATTTAAATAGTCTTGTGATACCAAGTGGACAGTTGATTAAACTTGATAAACAGTAAATAAATAAATGTCTTCTTGATATAAAAATGTCTTCTTCTTGTTATCTTCCTCTGCCTTCCAAGTCATCAGAAAAATATTTTCAAGGCCTAGAAACCCCAGCAAAAAGGCTTCAGAGTTTTATTTTATTTGCTCTGCTGTTACAAGTTGAAGGCAACTTTATACACAAGTTACTATTATCCCTTTTGAGTGACTGTATATGGTGCTTACTTAAACCAGGGGATATACACTCACTGATGAATGATTTCCTCTACAAATACAGATCACAATGTAAGTCAGTTTTTAGAAGTATCTTAGAGCTTATAACACATTTCGAAGATTCCAAGTTATTAGTGAAGCTTTAGATGAACTTTTGGCCTTATTTAGCAAGTGGCTTAATTTCATTTCATTTTGAATAAAATTGTTATTTCCTAAGTCTGGAGATAACAGTATATAATGAAGCATCTGCTGTGTGTGATGTACAAATGTTTGGATTCCCAAAGGACATATTTCAAAGAACCAGATTTCCCCATTATATGTGACAAACTTTCCAAGGTCTGCAAATTAGGAACATGTTTTTGCAAGATACATATTTTTAACATCTGTGGAACAGATTTTTATCTCTATTGACATCTATCTAGCATTTATTTTCTTTTTAATAGTGCTGCTTTATTTTAATATGAAATTATAAAAATCTAGCAAATAAGAGTTATTATTGTTTGAGGTATTCATATTTACCAACCATTGATATTGTCCCTTTATTCATTAACTATTTCATATCATACATGACTATTTAGCAATGTCTTCTATTGTTCAATTTTTTTTCAAAAAAGATGAATCAGAGAGATAATAATATAATAACATTTCCTCATCATAGTTTTGTGCCACTACTTTTAAGCGAGTATTAGAACTTTTAATGGTGAGCCAAGAGTTTTCAAGAGAGAACTACAGTCCATTATATCTCTTCTCTTGATATTTTCCTTTACATCCAAGGGGAACAATGCACAGGCTAAGTATCTGGGTCTATGAGAGATGTTTGTCAGTTTTCTGCAAATGACATGGCTGTTGATGTAGCATGTCACAGCAGCTATGGAATGAGGGAGCCTGAAGAAGTGACATTAACAGAAAGATTCTGACTGAATCCTTAATACCATAAAGTTTTCATTTAACTTTGTGAAATGTTGATGCTTAAAGCCACAACACTTACTGGTTTTAATGATTCATTCCATTTGGCATTTGCATATGTGTTGGTGGAATCTATATAACCAGAACTGTACTTTTTAAAAAACAGCTTTATTAAAGTATAATTGATATACAAAGAACTGCACATACTTAATGTGCGCAATTTGTACCATCACCACAATCAAGGTAGTAGATACATCCAACACTTTCCAAAGTTGCCTTGTGTGCCTTTCTTGTTGTTATTGTCTTTAATAGAACACTTAACATGAAACCTACTGTCTCAACAATATTTTTTCTTTTTTTAATTAAAGATAGTTGATTTACAATATTATATTAGTTTCATGTATACAACATAGTGATTCAATATTTTTGTAGATTATACTCCATTTTAAAAAATATTGACTATATTCCCAGTGCTGTATAAATATATCCTTGTAGCCTACCTATTTTATGCATAATAATTTGTACCTCTTAACCTCCTACCCCTATCTTGCCCCTCCCCCATCTCTCTCCCCAATGGCAATCACTAGATGGTTCTCTATATCTGTGAGTCTGTTTCTGTTTTGTTTTATTCACTCATTTATTTTATTTTTTAGATTCCACACATAAGTGATAACATACAGCATTTGTCTTTGTCTGATTTATTTCACTAAGCATAATACCCTTCAGGTTCATCCGTGTTGTAGCAAATGGCAAGTTTCATTCTTTTTTTGGCTGAGTAGATTTATCTGTTCATCTGCTGATTGGCACTTAGGTTGCTTCCATATCTTGGCTATTGTAGATGATGCTGCTATGAACATTGGGGTGCATGTATCTTTTAGAACTAGTGTTTTCATTTTCTTTGGATATATACCCAGGAGTGGAATTGCTGGATCATATGGCAACTCTATTTTTAGGTTTTTTGGGGGGGTTTTTTGTTTGTTTTCTGTTTTTTGTTTTTTTTTGTTTTTTGTGGTACGCGGGCCTCTCACTGTTGTGGCCTCTCCCGTTGTGGAGCACAGGCTCCGGATGCACAGGCTCAGCGGCCACGGCTCACAGGCCCAGCCACTCCATGGCATGTGGGATCTTCCCAGACCGGAGCATGAACCCGTGTCCCCTGCATCGGCAGGCGGACTCTCAACCACTGCGCCACCAGGGAAGTGCTATTTTTAGTTTTTTAAGAAAACTTCATACTGTTTTCCATAGTGGCTGCACCAATTTACATTCCCAACAACAGTGCACAGGGGTTCCCTTTTCTCCACACCCTCACCAACATTTGTTATTTGTTGTAAAGCTATACTTTTACATGGTGCATTTTTCTGTTTTATTTGGTGATGATTTGGACAATAAGGACAAATCACTTAATATCCTTTTTGTTTGTTTATAATAATATCTATTTATTTAAAAGCTATACACTTTTATTTCAAAAAGAATTTTTGGTGGCTTGAAAAGATATAGTATAACCACATAAATATGAGTATTAGCAAAATCAGGTCCCTCATGGCACAGGCAGCATATTGTAGTGAAAGGAGCACATGCTTCTTCATTTGCTACCTGTGCAACTTCAGACATGACTTCACTGAGTTTCATTTCCTCAGTTATAAATATTGACCTTGTAACATTGCTGTGAAATTAATGTTTAAGACAGAGGATGTGCTTAACAACTTAGTTTTCTCATCATCTTTTAAAATGTAGTAAAACATCTTTAAATAAGTTTGTTTTGCCAAATGAAAATATTTCATGTATTTGATTAAGGTTTTAATTATGATCCTATTATTAACATCTATCATTTATTGTGCACTTACTGTATGTGAAGTTATGTACTACCTTTGTGTAAAGCCCTTTTTATCCATTATCTTATTTCACTCTCACAACAATTCATTTTTAGTCTGTAAGAACTACCATTTTCTGAATATTACAAATAGGAAATTATTAGTGTAGCCTTTAAAGGACTGTCTTTGAAAATCACAACGGTGGTGAGTCATAATTTCTTCCCATAGCAACATTCATATGTAAAGAGTTATGGATGCATCCCAAAATTATGCTGTGTGTGTCTTGTACTGAATACATGTTTTATTCCATGAGAATAGCAAGGTATACACATTTATAATTTATTTATTATGGACAAATCAGTATGTGAATACAGGAAAGTATTAAAATAATTCAAATACGAATTCGTTCATATTAAGGAATTATTTCAGTTTGTCTAAGATTGTTAAATTGTTGTGACAACTGCAATAATTCTTGATTTCTCCATAAATGCTGAAATTAAAGTATATGGATATTGATACTGTTTGATAGTTTATAAATATTTCCCTGGAGTGCTTCATCTCAATATTCTGTTTTTCATATTTTTAACAAAATCAGGTTTCTCTGCATTCTATATGTTCCATGGAGGTTTTATTATATCATGTATCTCTCATCAAAAGCATTTTCTCTTTTGCTTTTTTGAAATATTTACAAAATAGTTATCTAAGATTGCTTATTTTTAAATGTTAACACCCTTCTCTCTGACTTATTTGAATGTTGGAAATAAGGTAAACACTGTGTTTTGTTCTTAGAATTCTTGAAAATCTGCCAAATGAAAAGAGGAAATAATTATATTTCACACTTTGAAAAATTCTTCACTGTAATAATGTAAAATAGTTTTCAAGTTGGAATTAAAGAATCATTAAGATTTGAAATAAACTAGTAAAATAGACATCTTTGATAAACCTAATAAGACGTAAGAAATATAGATAATCAAACTTAGAAATTAACAAATGGTATTTCTTAAAACTTATGAGAGGGCTTCCCTGGTGGTGCAGTGGTTGAGAGTCCGCCTGCCAATGCAGGGGACAAGGGTTCGTGCCCCGGTCGGGGAAAATCCCACATGCCGCGGAGCGGCTGGGCCCGTGAGCCATGGCCGCTGAGCCTGCGCTTCCGGAGCCTGTGCTCCGCAACGGGAGAGGCCATAACAGTGAGAGGCCCATGTACTGGGAAAAAAAAAAAAAACTTATGAGAATATTAATATAACCAGATACTAAGACATTGGAAAATGTAAATGAAAAGGATAATTTCCTGAGAAAACAAATTTCCAAAACTAATTAATTAAAAATTAAATTAATTCAAGAAGAAGTGAATATCCTGATGAGGTCTTTAATTAGAGAGTATTCATGGTATTGTAGAATTTTAGAGCTAGGGAAGCCTTTAAAGATCATATAGTAAAGATCTCATTATGCATGAGAATGTTGAGGTTCAAAGTTTGTGTGGCAAACTAAAAGAATTCCATTCATGAGCTCTGGAAATTAGGAAGTCAGGGGTTATTCGTGTGGGAGGGCAATTCAGGGGAGATGTTGTATGGCAAGAAGAGAATATGTGAGCTGGTAGTAAAGAAGTTGATGAACAGCTTAACCTTTCAAGAATTTTGACAACTGGAAAGAGAGAAAGCAACCCGATGAGAACCAGTCCAAAAAAAGGCAATAAAAAGGCGGTTGATTGGCTGGTTTGTTGGTTGAAGATAGATATTTTAACAGACTTGTAGGCTAGGAGATTATGTATATAAGCATATAGAAGCTAACTAAATGGGGAGAGTATAGAGCTGACCAAATGTAGGGTCGAGAGTAGTTACTATGTATCAAGCTCTTTACATAGATCATGCCATTTAACCTTTACAACAGTCCTACAGCATAGGTGCTGTCAGCATCCTCATTTTTACAGCAGATGAAGCAGTGTGTGAACCTGCCTCTTAGCTCTATTACACCAGCTCCTGGAAGGGTGAGGGTCTGCTCTGGAAAGGAGGCAGAGGTAGATGAAGCTAAGGGTCCCAGGGAATATGAGATTAACAATACTATTGATGGTCTGTACCTCATCAGTAATGTTGAAGGCAAGCCCATCTGATATAAGAGTAAGGGGGAAAGTTGGGACCTGAAAAAGATGAAAAAGATTGTGAGGCTTAGGCTATTAATGAGCAAAATAACATTGTCAAAATGCAGTGTAGTTAGGTAGTTAAGGAAGTGCACAAGCTCTGGGGTCAGAGACAATGTCTTAACTGCTCCTCCCCATTCAGTAACCATGAAACATGGGCCAAGTTACTTAGTGTCTCCAAACCCTCATGTGCCAAATGGGGATGGTGATCATCTGACTACACGTTATTCTCTTTTATGCCATTAGGAAAACCTCTATCCTGCTTTATTCTTCTTTTGAGACTTCCTGGAGGATTCTTTGTATTGGGTTTGCTCCATGACTTAGAATTGGCCTGTCAAGCTTAAAAAAAACAAAAATTGATGGGAATTGCATTGAATATATTTATCAGTTTGGAGAAGATTGACATTTACATGACACTGAGCCTCCCAATTCATGTACATAATATATTTCCCATCTATTCATGTCTTGTTTTGTGTACTTTAATTAAATGTTAGCATTTTCTACATGAAGCTCCTGCACATTTTTGTTAAATGTATTTGAGGTGTTTTATAATTTTGGTTGTTATTTTGAATAGGACCTTTTCCTTCATCTGATAATCTTTCCCTAGTGATTTTGTTTTATAGGTGCAATGTCTTTTCTCAGTTTCTGAAGGACTTAATCTGTTTTAGAAATTTTAATTTTTCTGTTACCTCTATTATCTCTCCTCCTGCCTCACTTTTTTTTTTCTTCGCTTGGCTTTTTTTCATTCTTCCACGTTGGAAGATTTTTTCAATTATCTAATTATCTTTTGCCGTGTAATCATATATAAAAGCAAGGCCCTAAAAAGTGACTTGAAGTTCTCTACTAGGATAGATGGACTTATTGAAAGGTAATCTACATGTTAATCAAGGATGAGCCAGGGTATGAAGATTTTTCCCCTTTGGGGGAGAATTTTAACCTCTGACCTGCTGGCATTTGGGGAGTAGAAGTGAGGGCGACAGAGAGGGAGGGCCCTATGGTTTAATACATACATTTGTATCTGCCTTGTACACTTACCCACTGAGACTGGTGTCTGAGTTCAGAACCCAACCCACTGAATTTTTCAAAGACTAAGCCTCCCTGTGACAGTGCTAGGCTGCATTGAGCTGGGAAGAAATAGTTTCAGCTGCTCTGTATGTAGAGTTTTCAACCAACCTGGCTCTTTTTCAGTCCCATGCAAACTTGGGTCTTCCTTCCATTTCTGGCCCTTACTGTTTCCACGTGTTAAACCCTCTGAAGGTCTGCAGGGTGAATTGTCTCCATTACAGTCAGTATTTCTTCCACCACCCCTCACCCTACAAGAGCTTAGGCTGTAACTTTCTCTGCCACTCTAAGTCAGTTACACCTCCTTCCCTCAGCATCTTATGAATTTGTCAATGCCTTGAGTTCATTCACTCTTGTCTACTGCCTATTCTCTTTTTTTCCTGTTGCTTAAAAATTTGGCCATTTTAACATGGTTTGGGAGGGAGAAGAAAGACAAATCAGTCATGAGTAGTTAGAAATTTTGTACTACATCTTCCAATGGATATTGTTGGTATATAAGGAAGTCAGTTTTGTATATTGATATCAGTGTACAGGAAATATAATATTTGTATGTTGATCTTATTTGCAGCCACCTTGTTGATTCTTCTTATTATTTCCAATTGTTTAAAAAATTGATCCTTTTGGGTTTTCTAGTAAGGAGATATATTTCTGCAATGATGAAAATATTGTCTCTTCCTTTCCTATTACTTTTTCTTATATTGTTTTGGTGAGGACCTCCTATACAATTTAGAATAGTAGAAGTGATGGTGAGCCTGCTTTAATTCATGATGGGAATGCTTCTAATATTTCACTATTAGATATGATTTTCAATCATAAGTTTTGGAGAGATAACCTTTATTAAGTAAGAATGTTCTCCTCTATTTGTAATATGTAATGAAGATATCTTAAATGATCTTTGGATTTTGAATTTTATCAAATTCTTTCACATTTATTGATATGATCACATGATTTCTTTAATCTGTTAATATAATAAATTATATTGAGAGTCACTTTAAATGTTGAAATCATCCTGCATTAGTGGGCACACTTATCTGACAGTGATTTAGTATCTTTTTTTCTGTATTTCTGGATTTGATCTTTAATTTAATACTTTCACATTTATGTAGATAAGTGAAAGTGGCTCATAGTTTTCTTGTTCATTTTGATGTCAATGTTATTCTAGCCTTGTAAAATGAATCAGATACTTCTAATCTTTTTCTTTGGCCTGAAAATATTTTATAAAATGGGACTTATAATACATTAAGTTTGTTAGAATTTGCCGGTAAATTTTTCTGAACCTTCTGTCATTTTTGAAGATTTCTTTTATTACCTTTTACTACCTTTCCATTTTAGCTAAGATTAAATTTTATCTCTCAGGCCAATTTTGATCATTTATGTTTTTCTTGAAGAATGTCCATCTTATGTAGATTTTCAATTATATATATATATTACCTGCTATTCTTTTATGATACTTTTAATAACATTTTTTATTCCTAATGTTATTTATTTTTCTTTCTCCTCCACCCTTTAAAAAATCACAATAGCCAAAGGTGTAGCTGCTTTATTAGCCTCTTGAATCAGCTTGGGTTTTGTAGATCAATTTGACTCTTTTTACATATTTTCATTTGTAATTTCTGCTTTTGTCTTTATAAAACTCCTTCTGATTTCTTTAAGTGGCCCATTTATTTTCATTTTCTCTTGTTTTCTATCTGTGGCTTTAACTCTCCTGAGTACTGTCATAGTAAAATTGCACAAGTTTTGATACTGATTTTCAGTTCTAAATAGTTTATAATTTGGAATTTAATTTCTCTTTAATTTATTAATTATTTAAAAGTTTTCCCCCCAAGAGGTACAGAATTTTAATTTTGATTTCTAACCTCATTACATTGTAGTTTGTGAAAATGTCCTGTATGTTATCAAACTACTTAAGTTTATTTTATTCTACTTTCTGTCCTAGCACTAGTTAACTGCTATAAATATTCTATTTGTATTTTAAAGAACTGCACATGTTGTTTCTTATGTATAATATTGCAAAGGAAGAAGATTAATCACTTTTACTGATTGTTATAGTATTCCATATTACTATTTTTCTCCACTTTTCTGTGACTTTCTGAGAGCTATAGGTTTTCTTTCATTGTAAACTTAGTTTGACAGTTTGTCCTCGTAGTTTTCTCAGGTTTTGTTTCATATACTTTGGAAACTTGTGATGAGTTTCATAGAAATGTGTTACTTTGGAGACTTCTTTATGGCCTGCTCCTTTTATCAGTATGAAAAGTCCTTCATCTCTTTTAATGTTCTTTTCGGTATTAACATTGTGACATCTGATTTTTTTCTTATTAGCATTTGCTTAATATAGCTCTTTCATCTCTTTATTCTCAGTCTTCCTATGTCATTGTGTTTGAGGTCTCTTATAAACTCATTACTGGATTTATTTTTTTTTATGCAGGATAAAAGTTCTTAACGTTTAACTAGTGAATCTAAAGCATTCCCATTTATTGTGATTCCTGTAGTTTGGAATTATTCTTATCCTCATTTAATTTTTCTGTGTATTATATTTTCTAGTTGCCCTTTTGCCTACCATTAATTGGACTGATAGATTTTTCTTAGTTCAGTTTTTCTACTATTTTACAAATATATTGTTTCCACCATTTTTGGTTACCTTAACATTGTTAACATAAATGTTCAAACATGTCTTTCTAACATCTAGAGTTACTCAGTATCTGAAATATTCCTGCAGACAAAAAAAAAGGCTTCAACATACTTTTAAATTACCCTGCTCCTTTGCAACTTTTATGTCTCACCTTTTAGCCCTCATTGATAGTATTTTGAATTATATATCCAAGTGGCTATATAATAAATATATATTTTTAATTTTTAATAAACATTTATTAAGACTTAACATATTTTAATATTGATATTCATGAGACTTCTTTTGTCTCATTCCTTTCTTCTGGATTTTTTATAATTATTGGTTTTTATTGTCTAGCAGTTCTTTCAGAGAGAATCTCAAGGTAATAAACTTCAAAGTTCCTTTCCATTCTAAAAAATGTCTTTATTTCTGCCTCTACTTGAATAATAGTTTTGCTGGGTGTAGAATTCTGCAAAGTTATTTTCCCTTAGAATGTTGAAGATAGCCTATTGTCTTCTTATATCCTGGGTTGCTCACAAGGAATCTGACGTCAATGTGATTCTTATTCCTTTGGAAGTAATCTTTCTTTTGACTCTGACAGCTTCTAAGATTTTGTCTTTATTCTTGATGTTCACAGATTTCATCACAATAGATCTTGGTGTGTGTGTGTGTGTGTGTGTGTGTGTGTGTGTGTGTGTGTGTATCTGTCTTCCAGCTAGAGGATCTTTAATGTTCTGAGAAATTTCCCCATAATATTTCTTTAAAGGCTTCCTCCTCCCTAAATTTTCTCTCTTTTTTTTCTTCCAAAAATACTTTTAAACAGATGTAGGAACCTCTGTATCATCCATATATCGTACATCTCCTACTTTCCATGTCTTAATCTCTGCTCCTAATGGGTAGCTTTGGGCTTGGTATTCTTCATTCCTCCTTTGTCAGCTCTCTGTTTTTCAGGCATTTCTCACAGTACCTAGTCTACCATAGTTTACATATCTTTTCTTTCCAGTTATTTTATGCAACCTTTTCTGTTGTCCCTATGGATTTGCAATGAAAAGTGTACGTGAAGGTTATAGGTATAAACTGTCCTCAGTTTGCCAAGTTAAATACCTTTCCAAGTTTTGTAATATTTATCAACAACAGGGAAGGAGGAGCCGAAGAAGTGAATGATGAGCTTGAAGAGCTAGTGAGTGGCAAGCTGTGAAGACCCAGCTCTGATGGAGTTGAGAGTAGACACACATGGGCTGAGTAAAGACAGGGTGTGAGAGGGTGGAGATCACCACAGAGGGTCCGGTGGCAGGAAGAATTGACCAAGAGACAAGACATGAACGTTGACAGAAAAGGAAAATCAGAATTTGAGTTTATAAGTGGAAAAGTCCCCAGTACTGTGGGGATCCAGGGATGGGTGATCTCTGTGGGTTCCTGATGTGGGATTTAGGTTCTGTGGAAGAAGAAATCAGAGAATCCTGAGCCCCAGACTTAGAGTGGCCACCTTCTGGAAACTGATGGGACAAATGTGAAAATAACAGACTTTATTTGAAAATCGCTATTTATAAAAGTTGTACTTTAAAAGACAGCTTAGCAAATATAAGACATCAGTAGAAAAATCAGTGTGTGTTTCATGAAGTGTATATCTGAGTATACTGATCCTTCACGTGATAATGAAGCAAAATGTAGCTCCCTCTCTCTCAGCATCATAGCATCATAGGGTTTTGCTGTACCCTTCGTACAAGATTAGTTTTGTAACTTTAGACATCTTTAGTCCACAGATACACCTTTATTACGTTGAGACAGCTTAATTCCATACTTGGAGCACTTTCTAGATGTATATGAATTTCATCTGATCATAGTAGGATGCCACCACCCATAGAAATGGGTCTTACTTCTCTCGTTACTGTATATTTCCCCACACACGTTGTGACCATATTATTGTCCCGAGAGACATGAATTCTCGAAATATAAATGTCAGTAACCCCAAATTATTTGTATTATGTGTATTTCAATTTACATTAGAATTAAAGGGAGTCTCATAAATCCCAAAGTAACAAGCATAATATAGCGAGAGCAAATTAAGTCACTGTAGTGAGACCTTGAGCATTTTACTACTTCTTACAAAATGTCAGTGCCTCTAGCACTTATCATTTAAACATTTCAACATTTTGCATTGTTTCATATAAGCCTGTACTGATAGTTTATAAATCAATAAACACATACAACTGAGAGGAGACGACCAGTTGGAAGGAAATGACAGGTGAATTAGAAAGTGTAACTAGTCCAGGTATTGAATGGAAGGGTTATCTTTGAAATTCAAATCGGGATCAGGGACCACAGATCAAGAAGGAGCAAAGTAATCAGCCTGCAGATGTTTAAACTTCAATGTGGAAAAAAGTCTGTGTCTCAAGTACAGGAGGAATCACAGTTGGTTAAAGCTCCTGCATTATGGCTGAAACAGGAGTAAAGGGATGAGGAAGAAGGTGCTGGAAATCCATGACTTTCTCAGACTGAAAGTTATCAATTTCTTTATGGATTGCTTTTTTTTTTTTTTACTTTTTATTTTATATTAGAGTTGATTAACAATGTTGTGATTATTTCAGGTGTACAGCAAAGTGATTCAGTTATACATATACATGTATCTATTCTTTTTAAAATTATTTTCCCATTTGGGTTGTTACATAATATTGACCAGAGTTCCCTGTGCTCTACAGTAGGTCCTTGTTGGTTATCCATTTTTAATACAGCAGTGTGTACATGTCAGTCCCAAACTCCCATCAGTTTTGTAAGAATAAACTTAAGTACCAAGTAGATTTAAGTACCACATGAAATAAGGAATCCCATGCTGAAAAATGGTAACAGCATTTTTAGTACTACTTAAAAAAATGATGATTATACTCATAATCGATTAAGCAGTTGCCATCTGCCTAGCACAGTCCTATTCAGCATCTGTACATTACCCCTCCTCATTAAATCAACCTGGTGAGATAAACATGGTAAAGTTTTTTTATATATGATTAAAAGAACTGAAAAGCGAAATTAACATCTGGTGAATTTCCAAAGAATAAACAAATAATTTGAATAATTTGGGTTAAATTTTTTTAAAGATATTCTGCTATAGTGGATCGGAATGGAGATGGGAGGATGGGGATTGTATTTTTATTTCTTTGTTATGAGTTTTTAGTGATTTTTTTTTGTAGCTCTCTATGTTTTGCTTTTTTTTCAATTTTTGGAAACAGCAAGACTGAAACTGACAAAGGAAGAAATTAGTTTGCTTACTGGGACTGGTTTATAAAGACTGGCATTTTAACAAGATTTACACAAAGAAATTATACCAGTAGTGAAGTAAGTAGCAGCCTTTACCAAAATGAAGCTGCTCATCTTTGCAGATGAGTCACAAGTAACTAGTGGTGGCACATATAAGTGATTAAGTCGCACAAAGAAAAAGATCTCTGAAATCATGGCTGTGTACTGCCAGTGACTTGGTTAGCTTTTCAAAATGATTTGATTAGGATACACATTATAGTGTAATAACACAGAGCAATGTATTAAGTGCTTTGAAATACATATGCTATTTTTTTCTAGGCTGTTAGCCAGACCTCATTTTGTACTTTGCCCTTACACCTTGAATATCACACTTGTATAAAAAAGCATAGTAATTTTTTTCTTTTGAAAGGCTGTGGCGATATAATCTTAACATCAACAGATAATACAACAAAGCATTATTGGTTAAAAAGGAAGGATAAAGAATGTACCAAAAAGAATTATGCAAGATGTCTGTAACTTAAATTAACCCAAAGAAAGGATCATTCCCATAATTATGTTTCAAGAAAAAAATTCAAGTAAAGTATTAATTTAAATCTCCCTAGAGTTTAAATTTACATTCAGGCTTCACTTCATAAAAAACTGAACACACAAGTGGAATTAGGCCATTTTTTTCTATCATAGATAATGTACAGCATAAAGACTCCAGGGTCTCTAATTTCTGTAAATAATTACTCTGTCACAAAGCAGAGGTAGATATTTGAAGTAAAAACAATGGGTTGGAGATTAACAACCTTCTGAAGGACATGTGATGCCCGCATATTAAGTGTGAGTCTTTTCTGTTTCCACAGAGCATCTGTACAACCACCACTGCATTTTTGCACTTTTTCTTCCTGGCTTCATTCTGTTGGGTTTTGACTGAGGCGTGGCAATCATATATGGCTGTAACTGGAAAAATTAGGACGCGGCTTATAAGGAAACGCTTTTTGTGCCTTGGATGGGGTAAGCATATTAATATTCCCTTTCGTGCTCTTGTTAAAATGACCTTGAACACTTCTGTAATGAATGAAGCTGGAGAGTGTGATTATCCCCAGGCTACTTTGTCTAATTTGATATGAGGAAGTGGAAATATAGGAGGCTGGTCATATTTGAACATTCTTTGAGCGTTTGGAACTTTAAAAAGGAGTGAATATTAGATGACTACATAGCTGGGCAGTTGATAATCAATAGTGCCCACGTGGTAGGAAATGAGACCTGAGGTATCTACAGACAAGGAATCAAAGCGTTCTCTACTAATAGGTTCTGGAAACACAAAATGTCTTAAGATGTTCAGGGCTCAAAGCATGATGTTCTAGTCATGTACACTAACCATGTACTGTTCTCCCCACAAGAAAACTCTGAGGACTCCATTTCAATAGAGCTATTCGCATCACAGGAGAAAGCTGTTCAGACCATGAGTGAAACCTCATGGCTAGTCCGTGGGGTCCTCAAAGGAAACACAGAATTGCTGATGGGCTGAGGATGAATTAATTCTTCATTAGGAAAGTTTCTGTCACATTGACTTATGAAATGGACATCTGGAAGACCTATACATTTCAAAGGACCAATTCTAATGTTTAATTGGAATTAATAAATTGGTTTAATTATAATTAATTAATTAATTAGTTTAATTCCCTTAAGAAACTAGTTTTAGGGGAAAAAAACAGGATTTTGTCTTATTTGCCTTTGAGTTTCAAAAGACCTGCACTAAAAAACCTGGAGAATTTTGGACCAAATATATAAGAAATGCCTAATGTACCAGGAGACTGGAGAATAGGATGCTAGAGGGACCCTGAAAAATTAGAAATAAGTGGACTTATTACCATACCAGAATAATTCATGCTGGAAAATATAGGACCAAGAACACGAGGATTATCCATCAGTTTTCAGCTAGGGGATGTCATGTCTGCACAGGGAAATGGGAAAACCATTAAGAAGAGATTGGAGAATGTAATGTACTTACAGTTTCTTAAAAATTTTGTCTGGATTTCATGTTAAAGACCTTCTAAAGTTGAATCAGGAATTGATTAGGTCTAAGAACTACAGTATGCAGGGAAATGAAGACTTTCCTTGAAGTATAAAGAGTAGCAATTGTCAGGAACCTTAGCTACCTTATTTAACATCATTACCAAAGATGATATTGAGGAGAAGGGTGCACAGCTGGTCTCCAGGATGACAGATAATATTAAACTCCTCTGGGTAGCAAAAAAGCTAAACCAATGGTTCTAGACTGTCAGGAGGTCTGGGAGTGGGCAGAATAGTGGCATATGAGTTTCATGACGGCAAAGGGCAACATAATAATTTAGAAAATTTTTAAATCTAAATTGTATGGAATGAAGATTATTAGCTCTTCAGCTAGGACCCAGAAGAGAATTTTTTTCTAAAAAACTCGGTCTGGTCAATCAAAAAGGTCAACTATATGAAAAAGGAAGAGAAGATGGAGGACAAGAAAGGGGGAGGAAGAGACATTATACATATAATTATATACATACATATATTACAAATATATGTGTGTACATATATATATGTGTGTATACACATATATATATATACAGAGAGATATATACATATACACATACATATAATATCATATATATGCAGAGAGAGGGAGAGACCAGCATTTGTTTAAAAGAACATGGTGTGTTCCTCAGAGGTGCTCTTTACAGTTCCCATCATTTAAACCTCGTGAAGGAATGTGATATCATTTGAAGATTCCCAGAAGAGAATAAGAAAAAATGATAGGAAGAAAGAAGATGGATGGAGGGGACACAGGAAGATGATGGATTTTTCAACCTGAAAACACAAACATGGTCTTCCTGATAAAAAGACATGACCGGATAAACCATTAGGTTAGACTGAACTCCATTCGCCAAAAACAGGGAGTTTCCATTGAACTTGAGCAAGGTAAGCATGATTCATAGAAACATAAACCGAAAGATGTCAGGTCGGAATTGGTGCAGGAATGCAGGCACTTGAATGCCAAGAGGGACTAAGTATTGTCCGGAGTGATACCTACCTAGAGGTTCATGAAGAAAAACTGGCATAAATTCCCTGAACTTTGTTCAGGATTGTTAAAGGAGTATGGGCAGGAAGCCTAAAAATCAATTCCTCGAGCCCTTAACCCTGTTCCTACATTCTTGTTATAAGTAAATCATAAAGAAGTAAGTGATTTATTTTTTCTATCTTATTATAAGTACAACTTGATGTGGATCGATATGAGGCCAACTGAATGTTCCATTTCTGTGATACTCCATCACACCAGAACATCCTTTTTCTGCCTTTCTGATTTTATAAATATAAATTTCCTTTATAAGAGTGTAAACCCCTAGGGAAAAAAACAAAAGATATACTAAATCTCTGTTATGAGTTTCCTTTAAACCCATGTCAAATGCGGTGGTAACCTAGCAACATCAGAGAAATGTGCTGACTTAAAAACCCAGCTGGTGTGCTCATGTCTTTGTACTTGGAAGAAATTTTGTAATGGAAACATACTTTATGAAGTGATTCATCTGAAGGTAGTTCCTCCGATTTCAGCACTCCAAGTTTGTTCTGGCTTTGCTTGAGCCAGTGTGCGCAGTGGTTGTAGCTGAATGTGAAGTGTGACAATGCTTTTCTTGCAGGTTTACCAGCATTAGTGGTGGCCACATCAGTAGGCTTCACCAGGACAAAAGGATATGGCACTGATCACTAGTAAGTCCGTCCACAGTGATAAATCTTGTTTATTATTAAGTAAATCATCAAATATGCTTCATTAGTCTTGGCTGGCACTGCTGATGGCTTGCACTTTATCACTGAGTCATTAACAATGGTATAAGTCATATTACTGAGGAATGATGGAAGTGGCTTAAATGCACAAAAGTTAAACACTAAATGCTGCAGGACTATTCAGAATTCTTGTTTCAGTCTCCCATGTCTTTGTAGGACCAGCGTCCTTAATTTCTAAAATATTTCAATATTTACTTTGCATGTTCAATCTCAGATACCTTTTTTAAAGAACTGGATAAACCTTGAAATGTTTACATTTTAGAATATGATTCCGATCTGAGCTTCTGATTTCACAGATGATAGTATATACTTGTAGCCACCAAATTATGTCACGTTAGTTCAAGTTTTGTTGCTATATTAGGGTAATGCATATTGAAACCTGTAGTTCAGGGAATCAATAGACTCCAAACTAGAAAATTCCTGGGCTGTGGAAGAAATTAGAAGGGAGAAAAAGGGATGTGGCGTCAGCCCACCCTAATCAGAGCTGGAATACTTATAACATTCTATGAGAGAATTTATAAGTCAAGACTACATTTAATATTTCAAATGTAAAGCAATGCACTTTCATATTTTACTTCATCTGCTCTTTCAAGTTGAGGAGACAGTAGAGAAATGAGGAAAGAGATGTGCATCTTATTAGAGGCATACGTCTTAAAGGGAGATGTCCTGTTTAACTGTGCTCAGGTTTGAGATAGGGATTGTTGCTAATGAGGCCCTCCGGTGGGTACATCCAACTGGAGAGTGTGCCAAAAGACACCACTTCACCTGCCACCCGAAAGAAACCTCCAAAGAATTGCAAGAACTCATGTCATCAGAGCACTTGCTTTTCTTATGCAATCGACAGTACAGAAAAACTCCCTGGTAGCATATGCTGTAGAGCAGTCCTAGTACAGCACCATTACCTTTAAGCTATTGCTTTTCACAGTAGCATGCCTCTTTTTGAAAGGCACCATGTTGGGGCCATGGAAAGAAGTAGGATTATAGATGGCACAGTTCCAATTTTCAAGGAGTGTATGATTAACAATGAATGCAATACGATGAGGAATGTATCAGTTTGAAGGTGAATTTACACAAAAATGCAGTAGAAATTGAGTAGTGGTCTCAGAGACACCAAACTGAAGCATTCTATCAGACTAAGGGCTTTTTCTCCAGGTATTTTATTTTTAAAATAGATATTAAATCGTCGACCTCAAAGTGGAAAAGTAGACTTTTATCTATCCACTGTTATGGCCAAGGAGCAATAACTAGATGCAGACTTTGAATCCACACACACACGCACACACGCACACACGCACGCATGCACGCACGCATGCACTGATTTACATAGTAACATTCACCTTATTAAGTGTATATAATTCTGTGAGTTTTAACAAATGCATAAGTCATGTAACCACCACCACAGCCAATACAGAAAAGTTCTTAGAAGAGAGAGAACAGTTATTGTTAATTGTTGATTGTTGGTCACTTTGGAGGCAGTCTGCTGATTCGGAGGACTGAGAAATAATACGGAAAGGGTCAGAGGTCAAAGACAAGTGCATGAAATGGTGGGCATGACTGCATCAAGGGGACCTCTTGACAGCCCTCTGCTATGAGAGAATGAGTGTTTTTACCTAAGTGGTTACCATGTCTCTATCAATGCAAACCTGCCTCTCTTGGTGAAGCTAGTAATTGAAACAAACACAGCTGTATTTATTTTTATTCAAAAGCTTATCTTCAGTGATTTTTTTAGTAGTCTAAGAAAAAGTAAAATTAGAAGAAAAAAAAAGCATGCAAAATGTAGTTTATCCATTCTTTGCAATGATGGCTTTTAAACCAATGTCTCCCACTATCTCAATGGTCTCAAAGAAGAACAGGTAAATGGCACATATAAGACTCTAAAAACATGCTGTTCTTGCTTCAAAGTATATTTGAAAAATTCCATAATGGATGTAAAGCAGCATTTTACAAAACTTAATCATCACCTTTGTACTGAAAGTCAGTATAAAAATCTCACTGCAAGAGTAATTTGTCTAAAATGTTTTAACTGCCCAACAGTAAGACCTTATAATCAAAGCGTCTTTTCTGTGAGAGGTATATAGTATTTCTTACTCACTAAATGAGCTAATCTTAGCTTTTTTCCGCTTCTTCTGTGCTATTTTTTTTAAACTACAAACCTTTGAAATATGCCAAAATTCCAAGTTATTTGTATCACACTTTAGTGGTTTAACCCTTATCACTAATTTTTGTTAGTTTTTATCTGATGTTATTTTCAGCTGCTGGCTCTCCCTTGAAGGAGGACTGCTCTACGCTTTTGTGGGACCCGCAGCTGCTGTTGTCCTGGTAAACACCGAAATCAACTTAGTTTGTTTTCTTAGCAAAGGAAGGCTACCTCGTTTGCATTAGAGAGACACTTCCGTATTGTGTAGAAATGTTAAAGTTCAATGAATCTTTGCTTAAATTTGAATGTTAACTGCCATTCAGTCCTTTATTACGCTAAAATATTCTTATTTTGAAGGCTGAAGAATTAAACGTGGGAGTGTGGGATTTCTCTTACAGGAATTTCACATTTGTGACGAAGTTTAAGTTTTGGTAGATTCTTCCTCATTAATGTATAGAATTTCATCATTATTATTTCAGCTTCACACTACTCTGTATGAGCTACATAGTTATTAGGATCTCTTAATAATAACTGTGGCTGATACCAAATAGCAACAAGAAAATATATGTTCGTGGGTCAAAGTTTCTTAGCCTCCGTGCTGCAGACATCTTGAGCTGGACATTTCTTTGTTGTGAGGCTGTCCTGTGTGTTTATCAGCACCCCTGACACCTACCTACTAAATACCAATAATACTCTTCAGTTGTTAACAATCAGAAAATGTCTCCAGACATTTCTCAATGTTCTCTGGGGGCAAAACTCTCCCCCCCCACCCCGGCCCTGGCCCCAGTTGAGAACCCCTGCCATATGTTATGCATAAGTTTTACAAATTTTTCTTTTCTGAATCAGAAAAGAATTCCTTTACATGTTTGTTTATAGGAACACGAAAATTTCCCACTAATCTGCCTTTCTTTCTCTCTCTCTGAATTTATTGATTACAAATCTTTCTTGCCTAATAAATCTTTGAAAAATGTTAGAGAGTAAAGAAACAATCTGAATGAAATACAAAGATCCATTCCGCTGTACAATTAGATTTCTAATTGAAAAGTTACCCTTTGGTTTCTTGAACAATTCATTCAATAAATTGGAAGCTAGCGATATCTTTCTTAATAACTCTGCGTGACTTTTCTTCCTGTAAAGCTTGTCCTTCCGCCTCTAAATTATAACAGAGAGCAGGAACTGTGTGTGATTCACAAGAAAAAGAAAATCTAGGCATGAGGGTTAGAAGAGCATAGGGAAAATGAAACTATTGCACACATTTTTGTCTGCTGCATTAAATTTTTATTTAATCAATTGACTTATTTCCCTAGGCTACTAGGTTAACATACCTATAACCCTAAAATGAAGAAACAAAAAGTATGTGTATAATTGAAAGATAAAAGGTCTTTGGAGTGGTGATGAATCCCCTCCTGATTAAATTGTAGATAAATAGACTCCATGGAATACACTTTCTATTTTTTAGTTCAAATAATAGACGTACAAAGATGAGTAACTCTTTCTCTTGATCAAATGGCATCTTGTAAGGAAACTATGAAGAGTGACACCTAAGTCCTTACCTAACGGGTGCTTTGGATCTTCCTTACACCAGTAATTCAGCAGATTTCAACTTTATGTTCCGTCTGCCCAAAGCATGTTGGAGAAGTGGAAGTTTCTTTTTTTATTAACTGGTCATCCTGCTTCATTTAAAACAGAAGTCTTGTGAACTGCTAGTTTCAGTGTAAAGGCTTCCCCATTTGCATTGGGGGTCGCACCAAGATTCTTTTGACCATGGAGGGTGAGGGGCAGGAAGGCAAAAAGGAGAAAATATTTCTCCTTGATTATCTATCTTGGTTCCAGCATTGTTCTGGATTCCTTTATCAGGAAGCTCTGGTAGGTTAGAGAACCGGGAGCTCTTAGAATAAAGCTGCTACATATAGACCACGGTGGGGCTTCCCTGTTGGTCCAGTGCTAAAGAATCCACCTTACAATGCAGGGGACGTGGGTTCGATCCCTGGTCAGGGAGCTAAGATTCCACATGCCGCGGGGCAACTAAGCCCGTGTGCCACAACTCCTGAGCTCTCGTGCCTCAAAAGAGAGCCCGCGTGCCACAACTACAGAGCCCACGCAACCTGGAGCCTGCGTGCCACAACTAGAGAGAGAAAACCTGCACGCGGCAACGAAAGATTCTGCATGCCTCGTGGAAGATCCCGTAATATCCTGCATGCCGCAACTAAGACCCGACGCAGCCAAAAATAAATAAATTAAATAAATAAATAAATAATAAATCTTTAAAGAAAAATAGACCACAGCAATCTCTACAGCTTTTTACAATTTGACTTGAGAAAGACAACCATGTGTGATTTCGTTTCAGCTGTACCATGCAAAAGACCTTTCGAGTGGGTGAGAGAGTCTTAGGAAAGGCTGAGAAGTGTTCAATGGAGCACATTGTAAAAATTAGTGTTAGTGTACATCTTAAAGGATGCTGCTGAGTTGAAGAGGCTTTCTCCTTTGTCTAGAAAAGCATGGTGCAGTAAAATGCTCCCTACCTCATGGGAGAAATAGCTGCACACTGTGCAGAATCGAGGCGTTCCGTTCTGCCAGCTGGGAGCAACAACAAATCCTTAGCACCTTTGGATCCAGGGCTCACCCTAGCCACACACTGCGAGACAAAGTCTTTTGATTCCCAGGCATAGGGTAAAACTCATTAACCAATTTATTTTATTCAAGGATGACTCAGAGAGAAGAATGCCAGCTTGACATAGTATGGCAATTGAAAAGTTCGGCAGTTGAATGTTAATTTCCTCAGTGTAAGCTGCAAAGCATAGAAATTAAACGTGCTTAATGCACTTTGAAACATTAAGGTCACACACCTTTCCAACTCATGAGGATCCTTTAAGAGACAGACACTAACACCACTGTTAAAGTGTCCCAGTTTCCTTTACACACTTGTAAAATATTTGAGAAGTGCTTCCTATCACTACCATTGTGAGTATATAATTCTGCCGAGGTTGTGAATGGATAAAAGTGGGTTTTCAGGAAAAATCAGGGACCCGATCCCCTTCCATATCATTGAAAGGCCAACCTTTGTTTCTATTTGACAGGTCAACATGGTGATTGGCATTTTGGTATTTAATAAACTTGTTTCAAGAGATGGGATCCTAGATAGAAAGCTGAAACACAGAGCCGGGTAAGCTGCAACTGGTGGATTTCGAAGGGTCTTTACCAGTGCGTCCCATACTCCAATTCCAGGTCACCGACTGCATTTGACCGTGCCTTGAATTTTGTTCTTGACAAACTGGTGTGTATGGTAGATTCTGTCATTCAAGTTTCCAATGGGCTATTCCTAAAGAGGTGTGACCAAAATCTGAAAATAATTAAAAAGACCATTAAGAAAATCTGGATTTGTTTGTGCATATTGCCTCTTTGTAAGATAAGATTAAATGTTAAGGCTAGCCTTGAAATTCTTGTCCTTGGGTGTGGGCTTCCAAAGACCTCCTAGTTTTAGTCACAAAGGACAGCAGGGTAGATTGAACATAATTTCAGTATGGGACACAAGAGAATCAGGACCAGCAAACCTTAGGAGGGCAAAATATTACATTTTCTTTGATTCATTGTATATATCAGAAAAAGTCTTCACTTGAAATAATCACTTCTGAAACACTATTCTTATCATATGTATTCATTTTTATGACATGTTCACTATAACTTGCTACAAAGAGTTACTCATAATTGTCACTTGCACATTTTAACCACTTATAAAATTTTGAAAAGCATGTCCTTCAATTTTACTGTCATTGTAATATCACCATATCTAATGACTTAATAACATTTCATGAGCAGGTTGATAGCAGCTTTTTAAGGTTATATTGTTAGCTCATATAAATTTGTAAAAACTTGAATGAAATATTAATGCCTTTGAGTTTCCCTTTGTATCATTTTTTATAAAAAGTTTATAGCTTTCTCCTTTCTGTTTGACTGTACTTTCATTCAAAACTTAACCCTTAATTGTTCTCATTTCTTTAATAATTTATGTATTCTTTAATAGGCATGGTATTTTATCACTGACTGGTGGGAATTTCAAGTCCTTTGTGTATTTATAATCTATGTAATGATTTATAAGACAAGATAGTCCAGGCAGTTTTTTTTCCTAGTAAAAGACTAGGTTTAGTGGCTTTCAGTATAAAATTTGATATCAATCATATCAAGCATTAGAACTTGCTGTGATGAATAAAAACATCATTGGAGGCTCCTTTCTGAGGGGGAATCACTTCCTATCTAGAGACTGTCTTCACTTCAGATGAATCTCTAAAGCAACTTGAAATAGGCAGACTTGAACTTGTACAGACACTGAGCTTTCTATACCATGTGAACTTGAAACTGTCACACTATTACTCATTAATCTGACGTATGGTTAGAATTGGAGCAATAGCTACTTCAGTTATTTCTTGCCTAGATTAATCATGTTAGAATAAATTGTTCATATTGGGTACTGGATATAGAAACTCAGTTCTGCCACTAGTGGTGTAGACTTGTATAATTATTGTTTTTAATTGGGGTGTGGAGTGGGTTAGTGGTTAGGATAAAGCTTTAAAATAAAATAGAAATCCACGCTCAGTATTTAGCTCTGCAGTTTCCTAGCTGTGTGTGGGGATAATAACTCTCGCCTCATAATAGAGTCTATGAAATACAATGTGTATAAAACTTTCATTAGAATTTCTAGCAAATAGCAAGCACTCACTCAGCAGGTGGTGGCTATTGTTATGATGGGTGAAATGAAGAAACCGAGCTGCACAGCTGGCTTGCAAAGGACCCTGAACTTCTGTCAATCATTTTACTATTCCTGACACCGAAGTCAGAAAAAGAGACGAGATTATCAGAATGAGCTTAATGCTAAGGATTTATTAAACTCAGTCAGAATTTTTTTCTCATTTGATTATTTTATACGTAACATCCAGTTCGATTCACATAGCTCTTTGGAAGAGATAATATAGGTTTAGGAGAAATGACAACATTGTCATATTATGAATTTAGAAAATATCCATTTCAATCTACATAATAATTTTTTAACCTTTATCTCTAAAAATATCATTAGAAGTTACACCTGTTTTACTGGAAAAACTGAGTCAAACAGTTTTTTGTTTTGTTTTTTTTTTTCTGGTACAAAGGCCACTGCTGGAGAAATAGGGGTGATGTTAATACAAGTTGTAGAAGCAGAATGCTGCTTCCTGTCCAAAGCAGAAAAGGACTATGAACAAATTAATGACTCTAGGCTTAAATATTTTTTCTATAGTAGAAAATCTTATTTTAGCTTAAAAATTGAAATTTGCTCTCTATTCCAAAGTGTGATTGAATGTCTTTTTTTAGAAGATATGAGTATTTGCAGCTAATTTTTAGTTCACAGAGAAGGAGTGGGACCAGTAATAAAGACTTCAGTGAAGAACAAATAATCAGAATTATCTAAAGAAACATTGGGCAGGAAGCTAATTGATTAACTTAACAACTGATCTCCCTAATTGTAAATATTGACCATTTCAGGTTGTTTGTATATATATATATATATATATATATATATATATATATATATATATATATATATATATATATATATATATATAAAACAAGTGTTTCTTTTGAAACATTATTATTTATTTAGAATCAAATATGGTACCAAGATGTTCCTCCTCCCATTTTGTCTACTTCTTCTATCTATTCCCTTTCTTCTTTTTATCATCAATTATTAGAAACTGCCAGGCATATAGTTTATGCTCAGTAAAGATTTATAAAGGAATGAGTGAATGAATATTTAAATAATAGTACAATAGTTTGACAAGTTTTGTAATACCCAAACTAGATTAACTTTTTCTGATACATAAGTGTATTTACCAAGGGGGAATTTATTGCAAATATCAACACATCTTACATAAAATGATAGTTGGAAAGAATGAAAACAAGATACAATGACATGTGTCTTTTTAGAACATCTCAAGTAAAATATTTTATTTTCTCTTTTTTTTTCTGCAACAGAACTTTCTCATCTACTATTTTAAAGTAGATATTGTGGAGACCACTTGTCTAGGCATTCTCCTGGGAGCAGTTTCACACACACACCGGCCATTGGGGCATTCATGAACCAAACTGGGTAGACTCTTATTACTTCTTATTTGGAAAAGTCTGGACACCTGTGTCTAGTACATATGCCCTGGGTTGAAACAGTAAAGTGAACGGTTTAGAATCATATTCTCCACCCCCATATCTAACTCTGAGAGCTTTGATTTTTCTCACGGGATCTACAGGTCACTTTACTTAATAGCTTTCAGATTTATCATCTCATCCAAGTGCAATTCAACAGTGAAGGCACGTCTTTGAAAGAAACCAGACTTTCTGAATTAGGAGCCCCTTATGACTTTCTCTGTTTTTATTTTACACATAGTAATACAGGCCCACCACAATATTATTTTTTTGAAAAACCTACTGGGCAAACCTATATTTTAGACATAAACATCACATGGGAATGGACAAGAGACCACAGAAAATTATTTTAAAGTGTTTTGAAATTTGATTCAAGTAATTCTTTTTGGTTTTTCCTAAAACTATAGGGTTCTAAAAACGAGTCATTTTCAAAGGACTTTTTTCTAAAGAAAAATGTGTCAAGTTTTTCTACGTAGTGTGACTTTGCTTCTATGTGATAATAGATTGAATCTGAATTTACCTGTAATATCCTCTAGACTTGAATAGACCATTTAAAAGCTATTGGAGTCTATGACAAAATGTGCAGAAAGAATATTTTGAACTTGGTGACTATGTTAAATGTGTTTTATTAAAGCAGAAAACTATCACTCTTTTTATTATCAACTAATATTTCATCAAATTTCATCAGCCCCTATATTCAGATCATCCTAAAATATAGACAGTACATTGATGCTATAAGAAATTTCCAAATATGAATATGTTGAGATAAAAGCTACATCTTCCACAAATGACTAAAAGCCTAAAATATATATCTCCCTATATTGGACTTCTGAGATACATGTGTACATTTCAGAAGGTTTTAACTGATATTACGTGTCTTTCGTAAGTGACATTGAAAATATTTGAAGCTAGGAATCCTTACCTGTTTGATTATCAAGGGTCTGAATAAAGGGTTTTCACTGTATGTCTACACAAACACATGCTTTTGTTTAACTCAGTGTATTGGGCAACTTTGATCTGTAGACACAAGGGCCATTTATGGTGTAAATTATGGAAATATGCTTCTCATGTAACAAAGGCCCATATTATTAAGCGGTGAATGTTACAAAAATAATGTGTAGTGTAAATGCATCTTTAACACGACAGAGAGCATTCTTCTTTGATAAATATACTTTTCTGCATGAAATCGTATTTAAAAGCTAACTTGCAGTGGCAACTTTTTTTTTGGTGACAATTCAATATTTTGTTCTTTTTGTGGGTGTTCTGTTTGTTTGCAGTCAGATGAGTGAGCCTCATAGCGGTTTGACGCTCAAATGTGCCAAGTGTGGAGTAGTTTCAACAACAGCTTTGTCAGCCACCACCGCCAGTAACGCCATGTTAGTCCCAATCATTTACATCTTCTTGTGACAAATCTTTTACCGTGCATGTGAGAAAATGCTACGATGGAAAAAAAAAAAATCATGTTTGCTAATATTAGAGCTAAGAGCATACTTAAATATTTATAGTTTGCAACGGCTTTTGTAACGATTGTGGGATTGTTTATCAAAAAATAAATAAAACTATCAAATGTTATCTGCTTTGTGGTTTCCAAGTTAATGTCTTGGTGCCACCTACAAGAATGCTTTGTTGAACTGGGGTTTGGTTATCGCCTGGGGCATACGTATGTGCAGCTACGTAATGTCGCTTCCTCTGTGTTCCAACAGGGCGTCTCTTTGGAGCTCCTGTGTGGTGTTGCCCCTTCTGGCTCTGACGTGGATGTCTGCAGTTCTGGCCATGACAGACAAACGCTCCATCTTGTTTCAAATACTTTTTGCTGTGTTTGATTCATTGCAAGGCTTTGTGATTGTCATGGTCCACTGCATTCTCCGGAGAGAGGTGAGAAAGATCATTCTGCAAGAGAGAAGAATGATACCTAGAAGAGTCTTTTCCATGTTAACAAATAGGATCTTTTCTTTTAATAACTTGATCTTCAGGTTAAAGCTGGTCTCCTCTAAAGACAATCGTTTGGGAGTCAACGCTAAAGAGAAATGAAAAGGCAAAGGCAAAGTTCAAGGGGGCTCCTTGGACTCTGAAAGTGACAGATTAGAACAGATGGGGTGATGCAAGGAAAAACGCAACCAGAGGTGCCAAGAGCCAGGGACAGTGGGTTCAAGAGAGGCTATGATGCAATCATAGGTGTAGATAAGAGCATGGGCGGCGTACCTAAAATGTAATTGCGATGGTATTTCTTAAACCTGTTCCTTAACTCATGCTTCTACACACAGCATAACCTCATTCCTCATACTTGACAGACTTTGTTTTAGAAAGAAAATGTTGAAGATGAACGAGGGGTTCTTTTGTCTCTGTACTAAGGTGCGGTTAAGGTTACTCAAAGGGGATGATTTTGATATGGATGTCAATGCTCAGAAAATACAAAATATGGACACAGTGGAGCATGATTGGGCAGTAATTGTCCCCAAGGACTGTAGGTCTGTAATCACAGTGCTTCTCCAGGTCCTGGTGAGGTTTGTTGGCAGCAGTGAAGGAAAGAAGTCATCCTTCATGAGACACTAACCTGCACCAAATCCATCAAGATCAGTGATGGAGTTCAGACTTGAGTTGTTTAGGGATAAAATATTGTTTTCCAACTGGTGCAACAATTATTCCGAGTGCTTGCAAGCACCAATACGGTGTTTACAAGGTTTAGGAATCATTTGAGCATTTACTCTGGGGACGGTGGTGACTAAAACACACAGTGACACAGTGCCATGCTAGTAATTTTGAGAAGATGGTCTCCACTGTCATTTCACATTATCTAGCTTGTTTGAGAACTTTATTGTGATGTGCACATTGCAAAAAGACACATGCGCATCTGAGTACACATCCTATAGCTTTCACATTGATGAGTGATGGTAAGCAAAGGTTTTTACCTCATTTACCAGATGAGGAGAACAGTATTTCTGAGCTACTTTAGTATAATACAGATGTCAGCAATAAACCCTCATGTGTATTCCCAGAACATCGTATGATGAGAAACAATGAAAACAGAAGAATGATTTCACATTGCAAGGGGAAGGGGGGATTTCATCACTTAAAAAATCTGATCTAGGTCTTTGTTACCAAGACATCACAAATTTCTACCTAGAATATCAGCACTAAAAATCTTCCAAGTTGATTTTTTTATAGACCAAAGTTGCTTAAAAGTTAAAAAAGAAATTGAGCTATGTTCTTCTCCGACCGTAACTATCCTGAGAGTCTTCTGTGTTAATGTTATGTCTAATATGTTAATGTTATCTCTAATATGTTTATGTAACAAAATTGTTCAAAGTGTGTAGACACATGGTACATTTTTGATGGACGATTAAGGATGAATAGTGTGGGCTGTAAGCAAGATCCATGATTTATCTGCATGAGATTTTCAGAAGATATTAATACTTTAGGTGTTAAAGAGGAAAAAAATATCCCAACTCTAAATAAGCTTCTCTTTTTCTTCAGAAATAAGCTCTCTAAAAAGCCTTGGGCTATGGTCAAAATATTCAGGTTTTAAAGTGACAGATATTTTGTTGGCTGATTCGCAAAGTTGTGCTGCTTACATGAAGAAAAATATTTGGCACAAAAATTCAATCCCATCAGAACTTTCCCATACTTGCTAATTGGACTAATAATTATCAAAAACATGATTTAAGGGTAATTAAATCATATAGTAAATGCTTCTGTTAAATAGGTGTCTGTAAATCTATATTTTCTGTATTTATTGGGAATAAGACTATGGATATTGGCCCTGTTATTATTGCATTTTCAATGATTAGTTCAAATTGAATAATTTTATAGTTGATAAATTAATAGCAGAGTGTCATGTCTCTCATTCCAACACTGAAATGGAAACTTGCATATCTAGTATTTTTTCATTGACCCTTAAAAATACCCTGTAACAGTGTTATAAATACACAGACCAGATTTCAGTTATAGGCAAGTCTCTCAGAATTCCTCAGTGGCAATTGTTACCGAAAAACCAAAAGAACCCTGTTTAAATTTTGCAAATCCCAAAGACCACATCACTGAATTCATAGAAATTCTTTCTGACCTTCTAAATGTGTGTTGCCCAACACTAGCAATGGGTCTATCTCATAGTACCTGTGATTACACTGCCCTAGCATTAACCACAGTCCAGGAGAATAAGGCATCTTTCCATATCCTTGCTATATCCTGTGAACAAACATCTCATAAAGATAGACCAAAGCAAATAGTCTCAGTAGCTACCTGTAACATATTGTATAATGACTCAAATCTAGTGATCTACTTGATAATCCCATAGGAGATGCTAGGAATACAGTTTTATCTCTACTGCTTTCTTCACTTTAAAATATTTTCGTCACAATAATTCAAGATAATTTGTATGGACTTTTTCTTTCTTTCTTTCTTTTTATTTGTTTAATATTTATGGTGTTCTTGCTGTATGCCAGCATCTAAGCTAAATGTTTATTTTTTAAATATTTATTTATTTGCCTGTGACATGCAGCTTGTGGGATCTTATTTCCCCAACCAGGGATTGAACCCGGGTCCTCGGCAGTGAACGCGCAGAGTCCTAACCACTAGACTGTCAAGGAATTCGCTGGTCTTTTTCTTTCTTAAAAGTGTATAAGCAATGTAAGGAATATTTCCTTCAATTTAGAAAGGGACTGGGTACAGATAAACATATTTCTGTTTCTGTGTATTTTTGATACATACTAACATAAAGTGGTTGTTTGTAGTCTTTAATGATTCATCCGATATGAATTCAAAAGGCTTTGGAAGCAACCTATGTGTCCATCGACAGAGAAATGGATAAAGAAGCTGTGGCACATATATGCAATGGAATATTAGCCACAAAAGGAAACGAAATTGAGTTATTTATAGTGAGGTGGATGGACTCAAGAGTCTATCGTACAGAGTGAAGGAAGTCAGAAAGAGAAAAACAAATACCATATGCTAACACATATACATGGAATCTAATAAAAAAAATGGTTCTGAGGAACCTAGGAACAGGACAGGAATAAACATGCAGATGTAGAGAATGGACCTGAGGACACGGGGAGTGGGCAGGGTAAGCTGGGACGAAGTGAGAGAGTGGCATGGACGTATATATACTACCCAATGTAAAAGAAATACCTAGTGGGAAGCAGCCACATAGCACAGGGAGATCAGCTCAGTGCTTTGTGACCATGTAGAGGGGTGGGATAGGGCGGGTGGGAGGGAGATGCAAGAGGTTGGGGATATGGGGATATATGTATACATATAGCTGATTCACTTTGTTATACAGAAGAAACTAACACACCACTGTAAAGCAATTATACTCCAATAAAGATGTTAAAAAAGAAAAGTCAAAGATAAAACAACAAAAAAAGGCTTTACCCATATTGACTTTTACAGTCTTCTATGAAGCAGGTGGGTCTGCACAGAGGGGAAGAGAGCCTTGCAGTTTAAGGAGAAAAGAAATGAAATACTGTAACTGTGGCATTTTGAATGTGATGTGTGTGGGGCTTCATCCATTTTAAAAGTGGCTTTGCTTTCAGTGGCTCGAATTAGAAAACCTAAATTATTTCAAGTCAGGAGGGGAAGGAGAAAGGATCATCCTACTACCATCTCAACTCAATTATATTCCACTTTTCTAAAAAAGCAAATTGGTTCTTTGACTAGCAGTTTGTTGTGACCTCCAGAGCTGATATCTTAATATTTCAGTTTCATAAAATGTTTATTCTTGAAGTACAGGGTCTTCTTCTGAAGTCCCTTTCTCTTTTGAATTGCTTCAGCAGATGTCACTGACAGAAGTGCAAACACCAAGAGGGAATAAGAATATTTTTAAAAATTAAACCATCTGATTTATCACAACACATTACTTTCAGCAACAAACCTAGATCTTGGAAACTAATATGTGTCATACGTAATGAGACAGGGTCTAACAGAACAAATATAGGTGCTTCCTTCATTTAGCCATCATTTCTTGAGAAGAATTCATTTGCAGCATGCACATAGCGACATAGCTACTATTTACTATTCTCCACATTGCTATGGAAATTCTAACTGCACAAGAGTTATGAAAGCTTTGAAATAGTTCCTGTTGCTAGGAAACCACTTTCCTGGTGCCTTCACATTCTTCTCATCTCTCCTGTCTCTGGCTCTGCCTGGCTCTAAGACAGTCGGGCAGCTTGATGTCAGAGGGGTAAAATAACAAGATTGTAGTACAAAATAAGCTACAATAAAACCCCTTCACTGGAAGGAAGGGAAAAAGGAAAGTACTTAAATGGATAATTTTGTTGTATCGGTATGTGAGGATCCTAGGGCTGCTCTGTACATCAGTAACAGGGCCAAGCTCATCTTTCTCTTTCCCCAGCGCTGGCAGGAGAGCCAAGCTCCGCCAGAGGAGGTCCCAGAAGTTTCATCCAAACCTGGGAAGTGATTTTGTAACAAATGCTTAAAATAAACATGAACAGTTCTTTTCTTTCTTTCTGTTTCTCCCACTCCCTTCCACCTTTTTTTTTTCTGTCAATGTCCCATTTCATCTTATTGTTTTCATAAAAATACAGATAAACAAACTTATTTACAAACACATGACAGTGATCATATGAAGCAGACAAGCCTCCTTAGCTATCTCATGTAAAACCAATATTCTCCCCAAATCATTTTAAAACGTAAATGAGGCCAGTAGTGGTGAAATAACTAGAGAGCAATTTGAAAAGAGGTCGTATTGCATATAAAAAAGTTCAGATGGAGAGTTGCATGAATCTCCCAGCTTGATCTACAGGGAATTTAGGTAGGACTCATGACCACGGAAGAAGGTACATTGTACAGCCCCCTGAAGAGCAGGGGCTTCAGTGGGTTTTGAAGATGGGGGAGTGGGTGATAGGAAACTTCAGAACTTAACGGGGTCCTGATTAAGAAAGCGAAAGTTTCAAGTGGAGGAAAATGGAGAGAGGGTCCCGGGCATACGACTTGCAAGAAATGAAGCCTGTGGTGAGTGGTAGAGAGTTGACTCTCCTCTGAGACCACCTGGGGCACATGGGGGCATAAAACAAGTGGAGAGATTTTTTTTTTAGTGGTTCTGACTGCAGCACCAAGAGAAAGACAGAACTGACGACATTTAAGGGCACAGCACTAAGTGATGTTTTAGAACTTTCTCCTTGGGGTGTGCAGCAGCCTTGGTGAGAGGCCACAGTGTGTCGTGAAGAAAAGATTTTAGAAGGTGGGTGAGTTGCCCGGGGTGGGGAGTGTTAGGGTCCTCATCCTTGCTCAGAGGGCTGTTGGGTTAAAGGGAGAGCGAGGTGGGTTGCTAAGAGCTTTATCTTGGTCGTGCTGAATTGAAGCTTTCAAAAGAAATGCATTTAAAGATTTTGTTTGTTTTGTTTTTAATAAGATAGAATGTGTGTCTGGAAGTGGGAGGATGGCTAAATCTACCGCAATAAAGCTGGATTTTAATCGGAACAGAGGGTAGGAAGCACAGAGAGTGCCTTTAAATAGGAGCGTAGACAGGACCCAAGGAAGGACCATATAAAACCCTCTATACTTTTCCCCAGAAATCACCAGCCTCCCTTCACTCAATAGTCATCTCACCTCTTAGGCAGGAAAATATAAGTCTTATATCTCACTCCAGATTAGGTTTTCCTGATTGGAGCATAGTTGCAATTATGTCATGGATATTTCTACCCATCTTAATCTGCATGCGTGGTTCTCCAACTCCATACAGGAGGTTAACAAAAGCATGAAGTCAGATTAGTACAATGGCATCAGTGAACAAATTAAGACACAGAGAGCTCATGGCAGAGATTGGCAAACTCTGGCATGTCCGCCAGGTAGCATCCAGCCATGGCTTACTGTTACCCAAAATTCTTCAAGTGCCTGCCTGCATGAAAGGGCAAATCTCACCTCTCTCTCTCTTCAGACCCCAGGATCCCAGCTTGCAACAGTGTTAAGCTGGTGACAGGAAGTTGAGTATGTTTGGAGTAAAGTTTCAAAATTAATAAAAGAAATAAGAGGTCATGAGTTAGGTTTTTATTTTCTGCCTTGACGTGGATGGCGCGAGGCTATGATGAAGTATCTTCGGTGAAGGCATGGGTAGAGGTGGCTGGTGTATGACTTCCCTTTCCTTCTTTTCTCTCCTGCATGCCGAAGAAATACTGTTACATTTTTTCAGATCCTGTATGTGAAATGCTGTCTGGGGCAGCTTATGTGACCCCCAAATCTGATACAAAAAATAGTAAAAGCTGTGAGAATTTTGAGACTAAGTGAAAGATCCTTTAGGTGTTAGAGAATTCCGATAGAACATCATTAGGACTGAAAGTTGGGACCGAAGTCCATATTTTCCCTTCCACATATAGCAAATGACAAACCATTTTTGTTCATTTCCCTTGCTGTCAGAGAGGTCAAATAATATTTTAATAGTGTGTAGTCATTCATGGTGCTTCTGTGAATTGGTATTAGACCCATGAAATTGACAACACTCTTGTTCATTTAATGGTGAAATTATATGAAATTTCATGTAATTAAAAAGCCATTTGTACAGATGTGAATCAATAGAAACAATAGTCGATATTCGATTTAGAAAATAACCAGAACATTTAAGAAACTTCTCTCCTCCCAAGCTAACAATCAAAAAAATCACAAGACTGTAACTTTAAAAAAAAAAAAAAGAATGTAACTTTATTTCTTTTCTTTGCTTAAAATGATCTTCTGGAATTGGGAAGTCAGGAAGAAAAACTGGAGGTAAAGCTGTCTTCTTAAAAGGTGAAGCTTTGGGGTCTGTAGCTAAATACAGAGCCTGTTTCAAACAGTGCAGCTCTCTCCTGAAGCTTCCTCTGAATTGCAGCACTGCCAAGCAATGCTCCCTGCTCTTCCCCAGCAATCTCTAAATCTGGCACCGACTCTCACAGTGACATTGCCAGCTGTCGTCGGAGCGGGGACCAGCAGAGAAGCTCTCGCTGGCGGCTGCTGAGATGAACCGAATCACTGTCCCTAGGGGAGGGACAGGAGAGAGACACGCCCTGTGGACCTCTTTGAACTCTGGTCTCATCCAGGAATCTGTCCACAGGAAAAGGGTTGATAGCTTTTTCAAGAGATTTTAGAGCAGCCCCAGCAGGATCTGGTCGGGATAACTTTGGTGGTGCCTGGCAGGATCCTTTCAGAAGACAACCTGTTAGCTTATTGTGTTCACCTCACCTTATTTTTGGAGATGTTTCTTGCCACTCTTTTTTATTTCACAACATGATACCAGGTTTCCTTAAAGTCTCCTAAATATTACAGGGCTATTCACATATCAGTTCTTTGCTACACCCCCGATACTTTTTAACCCTCTGTCTGACGTCAAGGTGGAAGATCTATGGCAGAGTATTATAAAAAGAGGACATTTTGAAATCTAGATTTTAACTGTGCCAAAATTGGTATTAAATGTTTAATTATTCTAGACGGGTTTGTTTAAAAATTGTATTTACTGGTCCTACATAAGTTTAAAACATGATTGATATTGGAAGAATTCAGGTATAATGATTTTAATATCTAAAAAGAAATTTTAAATTAAATTGGAACCTCAAATAAGTGACTCGTTCTCCACAGTCAGTCAGCTTAAGGAGCTTAAATAGTAAATATCTGCATCTTCTAACAGTTATTTTTCTTCAGTCTTAATCACAAGGCAAGAAAGACACCAAGACCATTATTGGCCAGCGTTGTAAACGCTCCTTTGGGCACAGAAAGTTTTAATTTCAGCATGCAATAGCGAGGTCGAGAGTCTGTCTTTTGTTTGTTTTTATGCTTTCTCCTTGTTCGGAATTAAGGTCCTTGTAGACTTGCTTTTTTAAAACTTCTAGTTGTTCTCCATAAGTACAATACACATTAGTTCACCAAAGATAAAAGTCTCTTTGTTTACCTGATAGAACATTCATTTAGTTATCAAAATGTTTTCAAATAGCTGCAGATGCATTTTCCAGGTACTGTCCTGCTTGAAACACCCTTTTCTGTGATAATAGTACACAGTACAGAATCTAGTCTAATCACGCTTCCCTGTCAGTGCTGGATAAATATTTAAGGCTAGTTCAGCTAGATTGCCTGAATGTATTTTTAAGATTTTTTTTTTAATCAAACAGAAGAATGTCTCCTGCAAATCTTTCTGAATTAGAAGGAACAGAGGCACTAAAAGTGTCAGAGAATCCAATACTTAAATCATGGCATTTATATGATCAGTAAAATGACCTTGAATTTACTGTAGACTTTTTATGTTTTTCTGTTTTATATTTCTTGTGACTAGCATTGACTGATTCATGGAGCTGACATCATTCTCCAGTATGGAAATGCCCTTAATCCATTGTCATATTTGAGAGTTTGGTAGTTTAAGGTATCCATTTTGTATGTGTGTGTTATGAAAAAGAGATTTCCTTTATATCTCCTTCAAGCAATCAGATAGTGGATTTTGAAGAGAAACTGACAGGAGTTGCTTTTCCGTATTTCATTGTCAGACAAAAATATCCTTGACAACTGCACTCTGAAGGCCTGAAAATAGAGTGGCTGGTGAACAAGAGTTAATGTTTCGTTTTACCAAGGACCACCTTTCATATTTTACGGGTGTTGGTGCTCAGAAGCAGATTTGAAACAAATTCATGTGACAAGCTCCTGGAAGGCAACATTTCTAACACATTATTTATCTTCTTTTATAAAGTGTGTGCTTCTTTAACAGTTGCCTCGGGGCACAAACAGAAAATTGGCAAGTACCTATTTTTCTGACATTAGTTCTTAGAATTTTTCTTCTGAAACAGATATACTTTCTTAGAGTTTTCCCCCAAATGCAAATTTCTGTGTAACAGAAGCAGAGATCATCTGGCAAACAGGAGACGCATTACCCTAGTGTATAACGATCTTCTGATTATTAATTGTATCGCTTTATGTCTCACAGCTATGACTTCTTAATCTAAGAAGCATTCGCTTCTAAAGAGTCTAGTTTGTCCATGCCATGTCTCCTCCAAGGGAGAAGCTGGATGAATTACTTCCAAATATGCATCCAGTTCTTCAGGAGAAGATGCTCAGACTAAATTTCACTGAGCCTGAACTTTTCCTGATGTGTCTGAAAGAGGAAATAAGAAATTACCTCACCCAGTTGTATCAGACAACTCCTTGTTCTTTTTTCCAGAAAGTTTCAGATTTAGAAATATTAGAATATACACACTACTATAGATAAAATAGATGAAAAACAAGGACCTACTGTATAGCACAGGGAACTCAATATCTTGTAATAACCTATAACAGAAAAGAATATGAAAAAGGATATATATATATATATATATATATATATATATATATATTATATGTATAACTGAATCACCCTGTTGTACACCTGAGACTAACACAGCATTGTAAGTTAACTATACTTCGATTAAAAAATGGTTAAAAAAAGAAATATTAGAATCAGAAAATGGAAGGGTCAGAGAATATGGAGCCCACCCCCCGCTTAATTCACAGCCATAGTGGTTGCATCACCAGGATCAGAATCTGAGGGGAGAAATCCACCACGTGGGGAGAGGTCTCATGATGGAACTGCAGCCAGGGCTCAGTGGTGGTAACTAAACTTCATGTCACTTTCCACATCTTGCCGTTTGGGAAACAGGCTGCTAACGAATTTTTGAAATGGGTGAGAGGAGCTGAAAACAGCTTAATAGGCTCAGGGTTTTTTATGGCCAATACATAAACTACGCACATCTCACAACAAGTGACAGGATATTTTATATACATGCTTTGCAAAACTGGACATCATTATGTTTCCCTTGGTGGCCCCTACAATGGTGCTTCAGGAAAATAGAAGGAATGCCGCATCATCTGTGCTTTGTTTGGTAACCCGATAAGACAGATTATAATAAACAAGGAGGGGAGTAACAATAATGTGAAGTCAGAAAAGCCAAATACTAGTAAAATGACGTTGCCATTGACTTGACTTATGGTGATGCCCACCGGCAAGCTTGTTAGGGGCCTAATGAGCTGCAGGAGGTGGACGGACCAGCAGACACAGAGGTACCATGACGTCAGAGTATCTGTCGGCTGATTTGTGTGTTTGTTATTCATCTATTCAGGTTTATCCATGTGCTGTTTAACAAAGGATTTAACGTTCTTCGAATTTCCTTGTGATGTGTTTGTTCTTTGCTCAGAATCCAGTTGTCAATGTATATTAAGGAAGTTCGGCTTTGCTAAGTGGCCTTTTTTTTTTCCACGAGAATCAACCAGAAACAGAGTAGTTTTTGTTACCTTTTTGTTTCATTGTGTGTGTGGGTTTTTTTGTTTTGTTTTGTTTTGTTTGCACATAAGGGCACATAGTACTTGAAGCAAGACAAGAAATGGTCTCCCCAATATGCATTACATAAGACATAAAAGGAAAATCCCAGATCAATTTTGGTGGACAGATCATTGAGTCATCTCATTTTTCCCAATGTTTAAAGCTGTTGTGAAGATTATGCCGAATAGTAAGACAGGCATATTGTTTGTAGCAGTGGAAATAATCCTGCCGTCGGGCAAGAATGATTAGTATTGAGCCAGACACAGGCATCGGGACAGCTGAGGAGTTCCCAGCACCTCCCTCTACAGATGTTGGTAAATGATGAATTCCCTGGGCATGGACCAAAGTCCAGGTGCACCAAGTAAACAAAACGGGTATTGGATCATAAAAACAGTGATAATGGTTTTCTCAGTCAATTGCCAATATGGACAGTATCTGGTCATTACCAAGAGAGAAGAAAATGAATGTTTGTCCTTTTTTCACAGGTTCAAGATGCATTTAGATGCCGATTGAGAAACTGTCAGGACCCAATCAATGCTGATTCTTCCAGTTCTTTTCCTAACGGGCATGCTCAAATCATGGTGAGCTTTTAATTCCCCTCTGAGTCTTCATTCAGTCATGATTTCTCAAGGGAATAAGCAAATATTCTTAGTCGTAAAATAGTATCAAAATTCCATTTTGAATGACTTTGACTGTAGTTCGGTCACAGGCTTGGAACTCTGATACCAGATGACGGTTCTGTCTGGACTGGTTAGGAGTCCTGGATCTGTTACTGGACCCTTGATGTGTTGAGTGTGGAGTTTCTGGGTGACACCAGGGGGTATGTTCATCCTCACACAGAGTTAGGGTTAACAGTGTGTCCATAGGATCATGTTTGTTTACAGATCAGAACAGGATGGTACCTGCACATCTGGTCTTAAAGCAAGACCTGAAGTGGTTCTCGCCTTGCTTCCCATTCAGATTCCTCAGAGAAGCCGCACTCCAGAGCAAGGAAACCAGCATCCTGGGATAGAACCCAGGATTGGTGGCTCCAGGGGGCAGCCCAAGACGAGAGCCACTGCCCTAAAGTGTGAGGGACAGACACACTCCCAGAAGAAGGCCAACCATTGTACATGAGCTCTGACTGTTGTTGGGATAAGGGGTACTTTACACATAACCACTTCCGTATATTTTCGAAATGAAGTAAGGTTTAAACTGTGTCATTAACATCATGGCTTAAATAGAGTTTTCTTAGTAATATGCTTGATTTATTATCGATGTGTTTGGATTAGGCAACACAAAAACAGTCTAAACGATATACTAGTAACTGAGACAGGAGAAGGAATAATTAATTCCTTATTAAAAACAAAGAGATAAATACTGATATCTTGAATCTAAGAATTGATTAAGATGGGCTAATTTGGGCTTCCCTGCTGGCGCAGTGGTTGAGAGTCCGCCTGCTTATGCAGGGGACACGGGTTCGTGCCCCGGTCCGGGAAGATCCCACATGCTGCGGAGCGGCTGAGCCCGTGAGCCATGGCCGCTGAGCCTGCGTGTCCGGAGCCTGTGCTCCGCAACGGGAGAGGCCACAGCAGTGAGAGGCCCGCGTACCGCAAAAAAAAAAAAAAAAAAAAAAAAAGATGGGCTAATTTAATTTCACCATTAAAAATAAACTAATTTGTTTACAGTAAAAGTTTGGGGAAAATATGAGGATGGAACTAAACTCTAAGCAGGTTCTAGGCCAGATTAGTATTGTTTAATCTTCAATTTTAATTCCTAAGCCTGAAAGTCTTTTGTCACATTTGCATGAAAATGTATCATCAGAAGAGCCTAGTTTGACTATTAAGGATTTGACAAAGCTGTATTATAAGATACTGCATTACAAACAATATATTCAAAATGAATGCATAAAAATATAAATAACAAAGACATTTATTTAAGTATCTTCATAATATTTCACATTCCGATCTTTTTATTGTGGTTTAAGGAATTGCCTTGAAATTCTATTTTTTTACATCTGGCGTTAGGTGACCATGGGTATAGTTTTGCCTTATTAAAGTCATACACCATGTTCCCACTGATTTTATCCAACATGTGGTCTCTAGAAAATACTCTTGAAAACAATTTGATTATTCCTTGATAAACTTCCTTTGCACAAAACAATATCCTGGTATCTCAGAGTCAGATATTTGTTAACTTCAGATAATTTGGTCAGTAAAAGTCACTTGAGGTCTTCATTAAATGATGATTCTATGTCATTATTTCTTGTTACAGACAGACTTTGAAAAGGATGTAGACATTGCTTGTAGATCAGGTAAGAATATTTGAATTTTGAAAATATAATCATTAGATGTTGAACCATTTTTATGATTTTGATTTTAAAGAAAATGCTGTGGTTTACCCATCACATATTCCTGTAAATGTGTAAATTGAGTCTTTCAACTGGAAACATTGTAATAGCAGATGTAGGAGAAGGGGGAGGGAATGAGAGAGAGAGAGAATATGAATGGGGAATGCGAGGAAGTGAAAATGGTTGATTGGAAGTACTGCGACTGCAGGAAAGCATTGACTTGGAGACAGAAGCCTTCCATCCACCTATCACTGGTTGTCAGGTGTAAGGCCAGTCAAGTTGATGTCCCTCTGTGCCTCAGTTTCCTCATCCATGCTGGAAGGATGAAATGCCATTGTGTGTGAGTGTGTTTGGGTGTGTGTGTGTGTATCACAGCTTTGTTGCTGTATTTTCAGAGCATGCGCACACCGTCTTAGAGAGCTGGGTCCCAGGGACAGCGTTCCCGACGTCTGTTCTCCAGCCTGTGGACACCCACCAAGAGTAGATGAATAATGTTCCTTTATATTGGGACAAAATATACCTTATTTAACCTTTTATTCATTGGTTTTCGTGGTGCCTTTGAGAATAAGAGTGAATATCCACTTCACCTAACTATCCAAATATTTGAAAGCAAATACTACTTAGCCCAATCTAGGTTTTTTTTTTTTTTCCAGACTGAACAAACCATGTTTCTTCACTCATTCCTCAGAGCATCCTCCCAGGCAGACATGGTACCCCAGGTGTCAATCATTTGAAATTATGGTGCCCAAGTTTTAACTATGCTGCCCACACTTAGCCAGCATTTATCACGGTTGGCTCTTTCCTTGTATTAATGCTATCTACCTTTGCATCTGATTTCATAGCAGCTGGTACAGTACTAGTGTCAACTGATTATCATTTAAAATCCCCAAGACTTTTTGTAGTAGCTGTCAGGGATTTCCCAGTCTATGATTTGTAAAAGTTCTGGGGTTTTCTTGTTTGTTTGTTTTTTTAGTCCTTGATGAAAAATCTAGCCTTTGCATTTATCTCTATTTGCTACTATCTTACTGGTTTTAGGTTACCATTCTATCCATTTGAAATTGTTTGGCCTTTGAAATTTTGATAAGAATGCCTTCTAAATCTTCATCCAAACTTTACAAATAAAGGAGTTATATTCATCTTGTTCTCTTTTGTTAAAATACCCATTTTCCCCAGATTCATTGTATTCTGAGATTTAGTATTCTTAATATTAGGCCAGTATCATTATTTTATTAGAAAAAAATTCTTTTAATTTTTCATTTTCTGTCTGTGCCTTTTTTTAGCTGAGCTTATCAGGAACTTGCCCCTGTGTTTTTCTAAAGATTTCCTTCCATGTTGAGGTATATTCAGTGTTAAAGTCTCAATTCCTGGTCTCTGAATAATCTTTCCCTAAGTTTTGTTGAAATTCACTTTCCCAAAGGGTGGAGTGTATATCTGATTATGCTAAATATTCAGGTGCTTTTTGCTTTGTCTTGGTTTTATTTGCATTTTGCGCTTCACAACTTGACTAATTTCTCTCAAAATTCCCATCACTTCAACATCACATTTGTATGTGTAGGTGGTGTAGATTTGTTTATGTTTTATATTCAAAATTTGGATATCCATGTTAAGTAAGTCAAAGAAACAGTTAAATTTCTCATATAGAGTCGACACTACTTAATAAGAAGAATTATATTTCCCCAAATATTTAAGATATACAAATTTTCAGCAAAGACAGCTGTATCATTGATAAAAATGTGCTACTATAACTACAAATCATATTACATTAATACAAACTAAATGTATTTTATACAAATGCAGATTATGAGATCAATATTCAGTACCAAGGTTTACTTTACAGTTTACAAAATACTGATAAAAGTATAAAATTATATGTCCTTAATAAAATGTAATAGGTTCCCATAACTAGCCTTTATATTGTATTGCTATAAATTTTGGATTAATTTTTGCCTACAGTTAAGGATTGAAAATATTCTTCCCTGAATTTGGAGATATTTTAAGGTATTTTATTTGGAATATTACTAAATCTATTAATTTAACATACTTTATCTCTGAATATTTTCAAGTAAATTGTTCCTGGCAACCACAGTTCATTACCTATCTATTAATTTAAGAGGTTTGGAAATAACTTTTTTAAACTGAATTATTCTACTTTTTAAACATTATAGTTAAATATAAAAAGTCACACCAAGTTGTGGATTAATAAAAAATACGCAATGTAGATTTAACATCTTTTGTTTGTTTGTTTTGTTTTTTGGGGGTTTTTTTCTGCTCATTTTTAAAAATTTTAACTGGAGTATAGGTGAATTACATCTTGAATATCTAAGAAGAAAGAGACCTAATACAATGATTAAATACAGTATCTCTAAAGATAAAAGATATTACATGAATGATGCATGTCTTGAATTAATTTGAAAGCTTCTCTTCTTTGTAATAGGGAAAGACATTCAGAACCTTCTATTTTGCAAACTCTGCTTTAATGCATAATAATTAGGATGCTATTTGAAAACTGGATAATAATGGGTAAAATTGAATATGTCTGAGACTTTTCATGAGGAGATAATAAACCAAATAGTTATAGCAACCTATGGCTAACAAAACATTCAATGACAATGGCTCTACTTGTTGATAGGGCAGTACTTGGAGGCCGTGTTGAACCACCTTGCACACAGTGCTGTTCTCTGTGCTTTCAGCACCACCATGACCAAGAAAACGTCTTCAGAATTTCATTCTCTCAGACCTCAAAACCGACAGCTGCCCGCAACTAAGCAGGCTTCAAGTCATTCTGCCTCCATTACACATAAAATATGATTTTCTTCCTTCTAGAGAGGCAAACAAGAGAAAAAACTGAACTATATTTTCATAAAGAATTCTGAACTCTTCCGTTGATTGGTTTTTCCTTGGTGTGTTTTATGTTTTCATTTTGTTCTCTTTCTTACTACAAGTTATCATGCATTTTTAAGTTTTCTAAGTCATTATTTTGCAGGCTTAAAATGGAATGGAGGTTTTAGAGACTCACATAGCTTTTTTCTGCTTAAAGTCAGTTGGCACTTTTAATACCCCCTCAAGGACATTGGAGCTTATGGATTGATCTTGTTAAAAAATGCCTTACTTTTCCTGCATGGAGCTGAAGATGATAAATACTTTTGAACCCTGCATCTACTTGACCATATGGACTTCACAGATAAATGCTCATTAGTTTTCAATGGGCATAATTTTTGAAGGGATTTCTGATGTAGTAGGATGAAATTCTCATTGATTACCTCTCTCAAGAAGTATTTTAATGAGTAGAACTTGTAGAATACTTTAGGGGAAAACCCTTTAAGAAAAAGTCAAACTCTTGTTAATATATCCATAATTTTATAAAGCCCTTTGCAGTAGACAGATGGAGAAAATGTCTCTGGTAATCTACCTTTCCCCTGAAAAGTTAGGCTGAGTTATTTAGGGTTAAGGCACTGAGATTTTTGAAAGTCTGTTCATCAGTTTTCCCATATGTTTTATCTGTGGGCTGCCTGAGAACTATAAGAGCATGTCAGAATCAACACAGAGTGACTGAGTAATTTGGACCATGTGCAAAAAATAGATATGTAATTTTGAATAATTTTTATTTTACTAAGGAAAATGTTTAGTAAAATGAGGGACAACAGAATACAATAGTAGTCAATAAGTGTGCATTAACGTTCTTTTATTTACTTTTATGTTCTAATTCACAGTTCTTCACAAGGATATTGGTCCTTGCCGAGCAGCAACAATAACAGGCACCCTCTCCAGGATTTCTCTAAATGATGATGAAGAAGAAAAGGGAACAAACCCTGAAGGGCTAAGCTATTCAACATTGCCTGGAAACGTCATTTCCAAAGTCATTATTCAGCAACCCACAGGTCTGCACATGCCCATGAGTATGAATGAGCTGGGCAATCAATGTTTGAAAAAAGAGAACAGTGAGTTGCGGAGAACTGTGTACTTATGTACGGATGATAATTTGAGAGGGGCGGATATGGACATCGTTCATCCTCAAGAAAGAATGATGGAGAGTGACTATATTGTGATGCCCAGAAGTTCTGTTAATACCCAGCCATCAATGAAAGAAGAAAGCAAAATGAATATTGGCATGGAAACCCTGCCCCACGAAAGGCTATTGCACTACAAAGTGAATCCTGAATTCAACATGAATCCTCCTGTCATGGACCAGTTCAATATGAACTTAGAGCAACATCTCGCACCCCAGGAACATATGCAGAATTTGCCCTTTGAGCCTCGCACAGCCGTGAAGAACTTCATGGCCTCTGAGTTGGATGAAAATGCGGGATTATCGAGAAGTGAAACTGGATCAACGATATCAATGAGTTCTTTAGAAGTAAGCAATGGAACAAGCCTTCCCTTGATATTTGAAAGTTAGATAGATGATACACTGATAGATAGACTGATTGATTAATAGATAAGAGGTAGATAGATAGATGGATGGATAGATAGATAGATTCATGGGCCACTGCACTGGGGGAGAAGGGTCACATTAGCTTTTGCAGTTATGTATTGTCTAAGAATTTGGGGTATGTTGTGTTTAAGGTTCTGGACATATGCTTTTTCCAGTAGAGCATCAGAATCCCCTTTCTCGAGGTCATAGTTTTAAAAATGAACCCTCTATAATTAAAATGATACCTATCTGTCATAATGGGAACCAAGTAGAGCACTCCTAAACAAACAGAAGATCCTCCTGATGTTTCTTGGGTACCAGAAGTCTTTTGGTGGTTAAAGTAGTTTCTGGATGGCACTACAAACTTTAAGCAAGGTCTGGGTTTTCTGTGTGAGGGCAGCTGTTAAAATAACAAAATTGGAACGTTTCAATGAGATCTACCATTACACTGATTATAGACTTCATTATTACCTTAGACTGATATCTTTCAGAGGAAATGTTTTTTTCTTAGCTCTTACAGAATTATGACCACTAAATGTTTTGGTCTTAAATTGTGAACTCTTGGGAGGGATGTAAATCAAGCAGATCAAGAGTCAGGACTCTGAGGTCAAACCACAAGGCTTTTGTGGAAAAGCAAGCTCCCCTCAGCTTCCTTTCTACCCACAAAGTGATGTAAAGAGTAGTCAACAGGTATCAATATCACTCATATTGTATTACAATTAATCAAGTAAGATCTAAGTCAAGTAAGACAAGTAATGTCTAGTTTTCTTTTGACATACCTCCTGTAACTGTTTTGTATGTGACTTTCATATCCTCTGTCTTGAAGTTTTGCTGTAAACCCACTGCGGATATATTGCATATGTTCAATATACAATGCAATATATGCATTTTTTAATATGTATTGCCAATTGTCTTAATATAACAGATTATTTCATAAGACAATATAATCGGTTGCCTACTCTTTCCATCAGAAGTTTGTTGACAATATTCTAATGTTCAAAAGTGCCCAGAGGCAATTGCCCCTTCCTTCTTCCCACAAGACTGTGCCTTCTACGAGGCCAAGATGAAGAGACACCCTGAAAGGCTGGAGTGACTTGATGTGCGGTGTAATTTTGAGGGTTTTCCCAGCTGCATTGAGGAAATTTTACCGTAGATGGGAATCTAGGATAAATCCCTAGATTCTGTCGGTAGATCAGACCTAAACAGAATAGGGTTTCTGAGGAGAATCATTCTTTGGAACCAAAGGCATAGGGGCAGTGAGTCCAAGTTCACTCTTGAGTGGCTGGAGCTCCCTGTAGACAAGAGCGTCCAATCATTCTGAATTAGCAGAGTAGCCACTGTTTCCATCTCTAACTTGCATATCCCAGAGACTAGCAGGTCTACTAAAATAATGACCACGTAAGCACAAACTACATAACATTTATGCAAAATCACAGAAGTTTTTACAAGAATTTTCAGTGAGTGTGCATATAATAACATAACGCTGTAAATAATCTTAAAGACCATATGGAGTCTTCTCCATAGAATGGCTCTTTAAAGTGTGCTAGAGGGGTTAGAATGGAATTGCATTAAAATATTTTGCTTGTTATAAAAATGCTTTATGTCTAAAAGGCTTAAAACCTTGCTGGGTTTGATATTGTACAGGTTGTATGTGTTTGAACAATAGACTGAATTTCTGAGTGCTGCTTTGTTCAGTCGTAATTTTTCCAAATCTCCATATCCTTATTATTAAGAATAAGCATCATATATAAGTGTGATTCAGCCAAAAGATCTGCATTTAAATGACTTAGAAATCACAAGGCTTACATCTTGAAAAGGAAGAAAATTCAGGATTCAGAATGAAATTTCAGTTCCTCATTTTCATTCTTTCAAAGAGTTTAATAGTTAGTAATTGCTTAGGGTGACCATTTTAGGAGACAGCTGAATATATAGATGTGGGAATGAATAATAAAAATTAGCATTTATATAGCATCTTTCATTAGCAGATCCTCAAATCACCTTAAAAACGTGAATTAATTAATCTTCGCGACACCTCTGGACGATGGATAAGTTGTTCTAATCCTTGAAGTAAAGTCATTTGTCCAAGGTCACAGAGTAAGTGCACAGCAAATCTAGGACCGGAATCTTTCTGTCCTGATCAATTTTACGCTGTCTCAAAGAGACAGTCATGTGCCTGAACACTAGCATGAGAGTAACTTTATAAAGTTCATTTAACCCTGGACAGACACTTGGTCTTATGGAATAAAGACGTGAAATGGATGAAGTGTAGATGTATACAGCTAGCAGATTTTGGAGACAAGACTGTGGCCATGAAGTGTGGTGGCCAGATTTTGGAGATAAGACTGTGGCCAGATAAAGTCTGGTGTGGCTTCCTTTGTGGGCAGAGTGAGCCACACTCTGCAGTGAACCAGCAGGTAAGCTGATATTCTGACAATAGAGGAAAAGCAGAAAGATGACTAGAGTATCTGCATGGATTGTGGTGTGCAACAGTAGCCAGGAGGTGTCTTGAGACCTAGAAGACAATACAGAGATGAAAGTGAGTGACTATGTGGCAGCCATGGGGCCATAGAACAATTTGAGTCTTCTCTGAGTGAGAAGGGAGGTTCCAGCCACAGGGGCATCCCTGCCTGGGAAACCGGGACGGCAGAGGACGGCCAGATGCCTCAGGGACTTTTCAGGGATGGAATAAAAAGATGTTCCTAGTAATTCAGGAAGTTGCCTCCAGAGGAGTGGGTGTTCACAATTTGACAAAGTGGGAAGTGGTGGGAGAAGGAAAAGAAGAGGGTAAAACCTGGCAGTTGCAGCCCAGAAGTCAGTATTGTGAGGAAGAGTGCAGGCGAGGAAAAACAAGAGTCAAAGGAGAAAGAAACAAAGCCAAAGAGTGGGTGGAAGTATTTATTCAAATAAGCAGGAGGCAACAAAGCAAGAGGGAGGCTCCCCAGCCCTGAAGGCAGTGCCAGCAGAAAAGGCTGCAACCTCCAGGACAGCTTGTTCAGCTAACCCCCAATTATTCAGCGTAGAAAGTTTAATAAATGCATCAAGTTTTTTCGGCATAAAAGCATTTCCAGCTTCTCTCCCGTCTTAATATTATCTTGTGTCTTTCTTTCATGTAATATGTTATCTGCCAATTTCCGAACTGTATCCATTCCCAGAATGGACTTGTTAAGCGATTCTGAAAACTTTAGATTTCCACAATTAGGGATTCATTGCAATATGCACATGGTAGAATGTCTCACAATGGCTTCAGTCCTAGATGTCCTCTAATTGCTTAACATTGTCATCAGCATTTAAGTCATTCACTTTCAATTAATGAGCAAAATGTGTTGAGTGCATGGTATGTATATAAAGCAAAAAACTACGGGGTACTGTGAAGCAAGTGGGGAAAAAAGAAGTATCAGCGTTCTCAAGCCATTGAGCACTATGAGATATATCAATAGTTTAAACCTTGGGCTGTGGTTCTATTTACTTTTTGAAAAATTATAGATATATCAGTGTAAGAAGATAGGTCAATATTTGTCTTGACTTATTGGAACATTCGATGGCTTGTAGCTGGTAGATCTAAACAGGACACATTTCCTTACTCAAAGCCTTCCCACCTCGTGTGCAGGTCCAGGGCCCACCTTCACCATTTTTCCCCTGTGTCTCTCGGGGTTGATACAGGTTCCTAGCTGGGTGAGAAGACTGGCCACTAGGAAACACTGTGAGAGATTGGAGGCTGGGGAAAAGAAGGAATCCAGGGTGTTTTCCTCCCTCTTTCTGCTTTGGGCAGTACCCCATGTCTCCTTAGCTGTTCTGTAGGGCCTCCAGCTTCTGCCAGGTGCCTCAGTCCCTGGGCTTAGGTCGAAGTGTCATCTCCCCATGTCCGTCCAGCCTGGTGGGCGGGGGTGGGCAGTAGCCCCTTCTCCTGCAAATCTCTGGGTTCCCTCATGGTCCCTTTTGTGGCTTCTCAGTTCCTCCATCACTGGGATTCCTGTGAAACACTTTGCTCCAATGTAAGCACATTAAGTGCTTAGCTTAGCTTTGCCTTAGCTTTTCTTATAACTAAACAGAGTTAGATAGTAAATTGCACAATTTCTTTTTTAAACAAAGTTCTGCTACTCCAGGTTTTCTGAACATTCCGATATAACTTAACAATGTATCTCAAAACATGCTCAGATAAATCTCTCTCAATGTATAAATGTGTAAATGGGTGCCATTCTAGGGTAACTTTTTATACACCAGTTTTCCTCTGGACATGAATTATAGAGCTCTCAGCATAATGGTTTTGAAAGGTAAAACATTTTAGCTATAGCGGCACATCGCAGGTGCTTCCCTATGGCTGTTGTGAACATCAAATTGGATAATGTATGTGAAAACCCCTTTGAACATTGTAAGGGGCACTTCAGATGTAAGGTCGTGTGATTATTATTTCATTACCGTTGTATCTTGAATATCGGTAAAGAAACTCGTTTGCTGTACTAGGTCAGTATTCAGGAAATTAGACAAAATGTTACTTCTGTCACTAACAGAAACCATTGTAGGACTGACCATTGGGCAGAGTATCTTTTTCTTTTTTGAAAATTTTTTTCCTCATGTAGCTGTGGTGAAAGAAATGCTTGCCCTTCTTCAGTGTTTTGTTTTTGCTCCTGGATTAGGAAATTTTGTCTTTTATGCAGGCGTACAAGCAAAATTCGCTCAAATAACTCATTTTTCAAAATTAATGATTCTCAAGTTTCATTTACACAGATATTTTGAATGGATTTGACATCAAAGCTTTCTCCTTGAGTGGGTTCATTGCTCAGCCTGTAATGAAAACTTTTAATGGCAGTCACATTGACATTTATTAGTCCATGGAATTTATTCCTCACTGTGAATCTTCTAGTATCTTGTCCAACTTAATTTGCAAAGGCACAAACAATGAAGTATTCCCTTTGAGAAACTATTCATCATTCTACAAGGCTTTGCTATGGACAGATGCCATTATACACATCCTTGCTAAGTATTCCTCTGAGTAGCCTCATACTGGTGTGCATTTTCTTACTCTGACATCATCCTAAAGAATTCTCCCCTCTCTTAGTGGTGGGCCTGTATTCTTCTAAATGGTCTCAATCCTCTTGGCTGTCAATAGATCTATTCAAAACGGTTTTCTTTGTGTATATAGCCCACATGCTTATCCAAATTCTCCTGGAGTATTCCTGAGAAAAAGAACAAAACACAACCAAAATACAAGTCATTCTTTTGGATTTGTTTGGCTTTCATAGTGTAGCTCCTTCAATCTTTCATCAATAATTTTGTGAATGTCTACTATTATGCCAGACCCTCTGATAGATGCCAGGGATATAAAAGTGGCCAAGACAGATGTGGATCCTGCCCCGGTGGTGAATAAACACTATGGAAGAGATAGATGGTGAACTGTTAACAAATGATTAATCTAAAAGAGTGTGCTGTGCTGGGAAATAACCATGGAGTGTGAGAGACAGGCTTCTTTAGATGAGGTGATCTGGGGGGCCTTCTGAAGCTCCACGGGCTGAACAATGAAGTTAAGGAGGAACATGGCTTGTGAGATGCTGAAGGATCGGGAGTGTTTCAGACAAAAAAAAATGCAGGTGAAGAGGTCCTGGGGCAGAAAAGAGCTTGGAATATTCTCATAGGATTAGAAGACACATGTAGCACGGGGCAAGCTTCTTAAGTCCGAGTTGGAATAGGAAGAAGAGACCAGATTTTGCAGAACCTTGTAAAATGAAAGAAAAAATTGAGGACAGTTAAGCAACTGTCATGATCATTTCTCCATCCATCCATCCATCACTTTGATGGTTTGGAATGGAAAGGTTTAGGATCCAGTGGTAGTGGGAGAGGTAGTAGAAGTGGAGCAGAAAGCTGGAGGACAGTTAGGAGACCACTGAGGTCAACCACACAAAAGACAAGAATGCCTTTGACTGTGGAGGGCAAATTAAGATGTGTTTTGGATATAGAACAGATGGCACTGCTGGTGGATTTGATGTGCAGGATGAGAGGCAGGGAGGGCTGAAGGGTGACTCCTAAATGCCTGGCTTCACCAACTAGATATGCAACATTTCCTGTGACAGGAAAGAAAAGGGTGTTTGCAAGTTAAAAGATGGTATTGAAAACCCTGGGAATGAATGATTTCATCCAAGAGAGAATATAAGAAAAAAGAAAACTATGGAACTCAACATTTAGAAGTCAGGGAGAAGAGAAAGAGCCAGCAAAGGAGACTTGGCAGACAGAACTAGAGCGAATAAGAAGGAGGAAAAGAAAACAAAAGGAAAAGCTGAGAGAGATGAGGAAGGGATTAACCTTCAAAAGCTTCTGAGAGTCCATTAATATGAGGAGAGAAAATTGACCTTGGAAACCGTCCAGATGGAGCTCATCTGAGACCTTGACAACAAGAATTTTAATGGAATGTTGAGGACAGAACAGAAGTTGGGGTGAGTTCTAAGTGGGAAATTAAGAAAAGGAAAGAGCATAAAAGAAATGTCACCTACTATGACAAAAAGGATGATTTGTATCAAGTTATTTGGGAACTAGGGGATGTACAGAGAAAGGGACTTATATCTTCCTAAAATATGTCAACACCATCCTGGCTTATTTTAAATTTGTATGTAGCATTTCTTCAATTATCAACTTACCATAAAAGTTGTTACGACTCGATCACTTTTCTTCATTGATTCTCATCTTTTAAACATATAACCATTCTTTCTAACCACTTTCCTACTTTACAATGACATTCCAGAGAGCTCAGAGGGACATTTGAATGAGCACATAAGTCAGTCACAGTTTCCACAGACTTCAGTGCTTTGAAAGACTCGCCAGCACATTGCAAAGCAGACTGAGAGATAATGAGTGTTATAATGAGGAACTGATAAACAGAAGTTAACATTCTGGTCCTTCCGTTCCATCACACATTTCCCAATGCAGATACTTCTTTAAGGTAAAATAGATTTTGCGATGGGAGACCCATCATGAAAGTGAAGTCTGCCACTGTGTTGCATCATGGCTCATAAACTATCTCATGTTAGAATGATTTTAAGTTATTTTATTTGACACAAATTATTGTAAATTGCCATCCGATTTTTCTCTCAAATAAGTGCCATATCGATGCTTTTTTTCTCCTTTAAAATATAATTGACAAGTAAAAGTTCATCTGCCTGACGTTGCTTTATGCTTGTAGAGCATCTCGGTCCCACTGCTGTCAGCCTGGGATTGACTGTATCCCGTAATGTTATTCTTGCTGAGTTCTAGGGGCAGTCAGCAAACTACCTTGGCTATGAACCATCACCCCTTACACCACTGAGCAGTTACTGAGCAACAGCGGAGAAAACACAGGGTTTGCAGGCAGAACACCTGAGTGGGAATCCCAGCCCATGTGATAACTACCCAGGTGAAGTAGGCAAGTTATTTGAACTCCTCTGGTCCTCAGTTTTCCTCATTCATAAACAGGGATAATGCATAGTACTTTCCTAACCATCCCACAGGGCAGTTAGCATGTTCAAACGTGAAAGCACTTTATAAAAGGTCTGAACACTTGGTCAGGATTGTGGGGATATGAATAACGTGCACATTTTATCTCCCTTGGACTCTCAAAGTCCGCCACATTTTTTTCCGCTCTCTAATTTTTAAGTCTTCACTGCTGTATTTTCCAGCCCACCTCTTCACCTTACCCCCAACTATCTTTCGGCTGTTTCAACTGAAATCTGCTTCACGTGTTCATTTCCTAGTCTAATCCCTCAAGGTTGCTAGTTCCGCTATATACTCTTAGGTTAGAATGTGATTTTAATAAATTGAATAGACGAGAGAGAAACTTATTTGCGGGGGTACATCTGTTTTCTTTTCTATGTTTCACATCTGCATAGGTGGCATCTGCTCTCATAGGGAGAATCTACCTCTGCCGTTCCTCTGGGTTCCTATCTTTTGTTCTTGTGCCTGAAATCGGGAGCCTTCAGCAATATGCATCCATCCACATTTCCAGTTCTTAGGCAACACAACTTTGCATTCAACGAAGAAGGTAGCACATGGCTGTTAGGACCTTTGCAATGGAGAAGCCCTCAACACGTGCAGTGGACGGGCCTCTTTGCTGACTAACTGAACATTTTTCATCAGGTTTCACTATTTAATTTTCAAATGGAAAGCAAAGCATGAGACTCATGTTCTGTTAATAATTGCTTAACACTGTTTCCATGCTTGAATTTTGCTGTATTAGGAAAGAATTTTGCTTAACGTATACTTACAGAAGTGTCCTGCTGAGTCACAGTGCCAAGAAGGCAAAGCGTCCGAGAGCAGAAGGGAAACCCTGACATTTGGTCTAACATCTCACAGCAAAGCGGGTTGCAGTGCGCTGGAGCCTGGCTGTTACACAGCACAGTCAGACAACAGCAGTGGCAGGGAGATGGCGAAGGAGGGCTGGGTTAAACAGCTTCCCACGCACGTCTCTTCTTGCAGGATGCCACCAGGGCTGGCCTAGAGTCTGCTGGCCACAGGGAGCAAAGTGAGCTCAGGCTGACTTTCCCTTGAATAAAGCAGCCCCCTTCTCAGCGCTCTCCACAACGGCATTGAAAGACGCGGCTCTCAGTCTTTAAGCAGCCCCACCAAAATCAAATGATTTCAGAACTTCTAAACTTTTTATTAAACAAAATCTCTCTTTGGGTATGTTGCTTTCTGTTTACTGCAACATCCTTTGGGGGAGGTTGGTTACCTAGGAAGGTTCCAGGTCTATAGTGACGATTTTAACTCTCACTGGAGAAATTTAGTCATATTTTCCAGTAAACTGCATTAGTTCCTTTCTTTCTCTCCTGATACTCAACAGTTACAAGAATCTCACCTATCTTGGATATGATTCCCTCGTAGGTTATTGAAATGTATGCTATAGCTATTGGGATGGGAGAAGAGGAACAAATAAAACAGAAGAAGTTTGTCCAAAGGTTCATATATTTTCCCAACTTCCTGGATATTACATGTTGTTTAATATTTATTAATTCCCCCTGTATTTCATTCCCACTTCTTCAAAAAAGAAAAAAAAAAGAGAGAAAAAAAGCCTGTATGGAAACTTTTGATATCCAACAATTTGGTGAACTCTGTATTTATCAGCTATCTCCTTCTACAGCTAATCATTCTAAGAATCCAGTGACTGCTTAGAGCAGATGTTTAGAACACCTTCCCTGCACTAATATTATATAATCACATTAATTTCATTTTAATCATGTTTCCTGATTTTATCAAGGCATATTTACCTGTAACTAGATTCGGGAACTGTTTAACAGAGTCAGAGGCATAGTGAGGTATTTACGTCAATATCCATGTCCTGCTGAGGTGTAGACTGTTTGTTATTCATTTTACTAAATTAGAACAAATACTTCAGCTCCTAATGCCTAGCACTGAGAGGGACTTTCCTGTCATGGAGGACTACCAAATACTAAGAAATTTATGGGTGAGACCTATATAGAACTTTGGAATATAGACAGAGGGCTGGATAGAATTTGGTAGAAATGAAGATTGCAGGGGGATGGTGCAAGGTCTTGAGACAGCTAGATGATTTTCCCACACAGCTTTGAACCCTTTGTGTCTATAAAGTAGTGTTGCTGTAGTAGACCGAAAGTCTCCTTCAAGATTGAATGTTTTGTGTGAATTTTCACTTAAATTTTTTTTCCTTATTGAAAAAATTAGAGTTAAGAGGCCAAGAGAAATATATTGTATATTTATATTCTTCAATTGTAAAAGAAGTCCAAAGTGAAAATGGAATAATGTGAGTGGAATAGTTTGAAATCATAAAAATGTTCACAGATTCTTATGTGCAGGAAATACTTATAACACAATGAAGCAGGATTATCTTATTGAAAGCAGTAAATTTTGTTTTATTTGAATGACTGAACATAACTTTATTGGTTTTTCTTCTTTTTAAAAAATATCTAACAGAGAAGAAAATCACGATATTCAGACCTTGACTTTGAGGTAAGTGTCTAAGGATTATTTTTTTAATTTTAATTACTTGAATTCAAAGTTGGTGTATAATTACATAAACATATTACCCTGTGCATCTGTGTAGGGGTTCTACTTTTTTTTTAATCAAATGAGAAGTCAAACATTTTTAATTAAAATCCCTACTGTATAACTAGTTGTAGAAAAAAAAATTTAAGTTCTAACTGCTTTAAATGTATGCTAAGACTGAGATTTTCCAGACAAGTAAAGAATCCATTTCATAAACACTAAGATAAGCAGACAATTTATGTTAAGAGTTGAACTTGGTCAATTTTTTTACCTCCCTCAGTTTGTTGGGAGGTAGGAATTTCGGTTTCTTGATTTTTCATATTTAAAACAATTGTGTTTGTTTTACTTCAGTGAGGACGTGAAGAGAGCCGTGTGAGGGGCTTTGGCTGGGTAGCTAGTCTTCCTCAGGACTGATTTGCCTTGAGTCAGTGGTACCATAGGCTCCCTGTGGTACCTTCCAGACTCTTTTTTCCAATAGCAAGTGTTGGTTCAATGTGCTCCTGTGTTTGGTAAATGCTTTTTCACAGATATAAACAAGACGAAGATGTTCATTTTCCAATTTATATTGCTGCTGTAATACTGATGCTAGAAATTACTGAAATCATACCGTTTGAGCAGCTTGTGCTATGCACAAAATTAATGATGTTGGAGCATCACATAAAATGCACTTATGCATCTTGATAATTGGATATGATTCATAGCCTGCTGACATAATTGGATATAATACGTTATCAATTTCTCCAGCATATTTGTACTGTTGTGATACTTACATAGAACTCAACACTCTTAGCTGATAGTCCTAAAATTACAGAAGCCTCCAGAACATGGAAACTCATAATTCCATCATTTCATTTATGTAGATGAATGTTGTAGCTCAGTAATGCACATCAGGTATCAAAAGGGAGTCAACTGTTTTTATTTACTGCAATGGTGAGCAAGTCCTGATTTTACCTTGAATAGAGTCTAAGGAAAATTGGTCTTTTTTAGGCATATTTCAGGAGTATTTGTACAAGATACAAAGCAATGATAATGAATCTGACCTCAGTGATTACGTGGCACATTTTAGTACTGATGTGGCTCAATTGTAGTAACCTGGCACAGAACCAATATTTCATTATATTCTAAATTGTTAAGGTAAAAGTATCAAGACTATAAATTCAAAGAGAAATAAGCAAAAGTCTTCACTTTTAGATTCTTTAGTGCCTTTTAAGGGACAGATATTTTAGGGTTTTTTCTAGTAATTCTTCAGGTAGCCAAAAGAGAGGATCATGGTGTGTGTGTGTGTGTGTGTGTGTGTGTGTGTGTGTGTGTGTGTGGTGTGTGTGTGTGTGTGTGTGTGTGTATTCTTGAAAACAATCAGTTGTTGTGTTAGTACAAAGGGAAGGAGGTGGGAATTAACCCACTAGGCATCAGTGATAAAATATAGTAAAAATCTAGATCTAAAATTAAGCCTCAGTGCAACCAACTGAAGTTATGTAATTGCCAGCACTGAAAAGGGATCTAATCATACGGTGTCCTTTGGAGCGTTAGAAAAATTGTTATTTTTCTTTTGTATTTGTATTTTTCTCTATGGCAACTGGTAGCAGACTCCCTAAGCGGATCCTTCTGCCTGTGCTTAGGATCCCAACATACAGCCAGGATATTATCGAAACATCTGCTGGTAAAGAAAGGAAGTGGCAACACTGCAACCCTGGATATTTTCTTGTGCTCTTTAATTGCTTTAGTTATTGCGTGATTTCTATAGGTGTCAAATCTTGCCAGAAAAAGTCTTTGAGGTATTACTTCTTTTTTAAGCAACCATTTAGTAGTGTTCCCCTTCGTCTACGTGCAACTACGCTTATGTAGCAGATGTCTCATAGATTGTGTTCAGAAAAGTTATGGCCGCATTGAGACGTTTAACACAATCTATCTGCTCTTTATGGATGGTCCTTCAAGAAGAGTTCAAGTTGTCCCCTCCCCATTTTAATTCAGGCTGGATAAATTAAGTATGTTTATGTCAGTCTTTCTGCTAACCCTCACCCAACCCCAGGAAGATTTACCACACAATGGCCAACTCAGGCATTTTGTCAGTGACAGAGAAACTTTGCCTCCTGGACTCCTGAAAGCATCTTCCCTTCACACACTCCCCAGAAACTACACATGAAAACAATATTCTCTTAACTCACCTATCCATAAAACCCTGTGGGTAAGTGTCATACATGGGAAGAGCCCTTTCATGGAGCTGATCTCCAAGACAATATTGAGCAAAGAAAGCAAAAGTTTGACTGGTCATAAAATGGTGGAACATGGATTCTTACTTTCTGGAAAATACACAGAAAATACTGTAGTGATGACCCTATGTTCTGTGAACAAACCTGTTATTGGATTTGTATTCCCAACTCCAAGCAGAGACTCGGTATATCATAAGCATCCAATAAGGCTTTGTTGAGTGAGTGATGAAAAATTGAATTTTTAATCTGGCTTGCTTTAGTAAAAAATGATCAAGCACTGTATCTGAGTTGGGGCAGAGAGCAGTGTAAAAAATGGACCACTATGGAGGTAACACCTCAAAGATAGCCACATGGGACTTCAAAGTTACCCACATCAAATATAACTCAAGGAGCTAGAAATGGCAGGTAGAAATTCCCAGAGGAGGAAAAGGCATAGAGATTGGCTGAGTGTGGCATGTGCAAGAAACAAGAAGCTAGTCAAAATTCACCATAACATGGGGTCTGTGGAAGAAAAGCACAGACAGAGGGGGAAATTTAGAAACCATATAGTGAAGGGCTTGCAACCATGGAAACAATTACCTGATTTGTTACTAAAAGCTGCTAAGTCTTTTCTGTTGTGTTTTGTTTTGTTTATTTTTAGTGAGGAATATTTTTAGGACTAATCTGGGCTACAGAAAGATAAATATGGCAGTAATAGGAAGGAGACATTATAGTATGGTGAATGAGGAAGTTGAAATATAAATTAGGAAGTGACTGGTCGAAGAAAGAAGAAATGAAGGTCCACTTCCTAGAGGTGGTAGGAAAGGAAATGGATAAAGGGACACTGCAGAGTCAAGATCAGATCCTTAACTGAGCATAGGGTCAAAAGGCAGGGGAGCAGAAGAAACATAGCTCTATGGGTCTGAGCCTGGGTTCCTACCAGTACCACAAACAGATCCAGGGAAGCCAAGGTGACATCTAGCTAGGATGAGTTGCATTTTAATACTTTAGGGATTAAGGTGACTAATATGATGTTAAATCAAAAATATTTGGCAGGTGGTTTAAAGTGTCTGTCTTGGATTGAGGACGAAGCTCAAGGAATTCTTAGGAACGCTATTACAAACCTCCATTCTGAAACCGTAATAGACATTGTTATTCTTTCCATGTTAAAAATACATGGAGAGAGGTATCTATTTTGTATCTTCTCTTGCAAAACCATGGGGATAAACCTTGTCACATTCTTCCATGGGAACCATGCAGCCTTTTAAACATGCCTTAGAATGTTCCTTTGACGTTTCTAGTGAGTCCTCCGCTCCCAGTAAACCCATGCTTCTCGCTCTGGGCAATGGTGGTGGGCAGCAGGCACAAGACAGCACCGATCCAGGGTGATCACGAAGTATCTTTGTGGGGACTTAATTTTATTGGAAGATTTGGGAGAACATAGTCAAGTAAGATAAAATATTATTTTATACTGATTTTATATCACTGTGAACACAGCTAAGCTATGACATAGAAGATAAAATTTAAATTAATTTCTAAATATCAATAGAAAGCATACGATTTCTTAGAAATGTCCTTTTCATAAAAGTCCCCTTCCTGCTTTGTCCCCGACCCCCAGCAGTGGGTACATTTTGTTAGTCAATCTGCACATTTTGGGAGGAAAAATTTGAGCACTGCAAACTTGGCTATATCCATCTCTTGTAGCCTCCTAAATTTAAACTGTTGCAAAATTATTTATTTGTAGCCAAGTATACTCTTGAGTGACAGTGACTATATATATATATATATATATATATATATATATATATATATGCACACACACACCTTATTCGGTCTTTCCAGACCTTTTGTCTGGTTTCTTTTAAGCCCCGAGTACATATTTATTCAACTAGAAACATGTTTGAAACGTAAATAGACACTGTAATGTCAGACATTTCAAATGGCTACAGGTTCTGTCTTATGGATACATTGGGACTCTGGCCAAAGAAAAGTACATAAATCATCCCCTTCCCACAATGTGGCTTTGATTTGATAGTCAACCTTAATTCCTGCAGTGTCTCTTGCTTCCTTGACATGGGTTTTCCCATCACTGCAGACTAGTATTCAACAGCCCACTCTGGATTGAAGCCTGTAAAGCAGTGAGATGAGTAGAGATAAACCTAGTTTTATATGAGTAAATATAGACATTGGCAGTATAGCTGTATAAACGCCTAACACTGAAAAGGTAATTCGGGCCAAGTGGTTTCTGATTCCTAACAGCACATGATTTCCCAGCCCCATAATCTAAAGTTTATAGTCGGGAGATTCTCCAATTTTTTCTAGCAATTTCTTTCCATTTCTAAAAGTTTATATATAGTAAAGCTTATCTTATCTGTAATTCAGGCTTAAAGAGATTCCAACTCTATGATTCAAGACTCTGAATTTGGAAGAGAAAACCTTCAGTTTGTTTCAAACCACCTGCAGGCCCTTTATAAGACACTTGTACGGGAAATAAGGGAGCACAAGAGGACCAGAACAGAGAGGGAGGCTTTTTGTCTGGGGCCAATAAAATGAGTCTTCCCTCCAGTGGGGAGACCTCTTGAATAGAACGAGAGGGGGCAAGATTTATGATGGCCTTCCAAGGCCTATGTATCTATGACATCTCATTCATTTAATTTATTCCACACCCATCTGTCGAGCACCTTCAGAATGTCAAGCACCGTGCTAGGTGTCAGGGATGCAAAGTCACGGCCCACGAGGTGCTCAGAGACAAAATAAGGAGACCAGCCTTCAAACCAGAATTGCAGTACTTTGGGACCATTGAAGGGTGATCAATAGCCACAGAGCTTATGGCCTCTCTACAGAAGGCCCCTCACCCACCCTGGACTGTTCCGTCTCCTCTTCCATCAGAAGAATTGAGATGGCATAATCACAGACTTGAATGGTCCGATAAAGGAGGCTCCCTGGACCTGCGGGGTCCATCTGAGACAGCAAGCAGCATGCAGAGAGAATTCCCTTGGACTCAGAATGGATTCCAACCTCCCACCACCTGTGTGAGCTGGGAGCCTTACCGGCCTCTCAAGCTAAGTCTCCTAATCGGTCAAGTGAGACAGGGACCACCACCTCCCAGGGTTATTGTGAGGATTGGGAAAGATAATAATGGCTCCTCTGGCTCTTACCTGTGTGCTCCAGTGATGTGACTTATAGCCCTTTTTAAGTCTTCAAAACAATCTTCCAAGGTTATTCTGACTACTGAAACTGTAGCTAAAGGGAGGTTGGGTTTTGGGCCTCTTACCACACAACTTGAAAGCCATGGAAGTAAGAACGTAATCCAAATTTGTCCAGACCTAGAGCTGTTAGATTTGATATGTCCCAAGTATTTAATCAAGGAGATTGTCTGGGATGTAATAGGAGCTCAAGACATGAAGTTTATTCCCATCCTAATTTTTCTCAAATATCTGAAATTTCATGAAAGTGTTTTACAGTGTATCACTTTTTCTCTAATTCCAACAATTAGAAGGCTGCCAAGACTGCCTCCCTTGAATTACAAAGATATGAAATAAAAGATAAGAGTCCTATGAAAAAAGCTATTCGGGAGACACTACTTTTGTGCAGTTAGGTGGCTGGTCTTCTTGGGATAGCACTTCAATACAGCTTTGAAAAAGGCTGAATGATAATAATCTGAGTGCAGGGGAGCATTGCCAAGCATTTATCTTTACTGCGAAAGATGCCTGTAATATTTGGAAGGCGTTATAACTGAAGGAACCTGAATTTTATATGTATTGCCAATTAGAATATATTTGATTGCTTCAATAGAAAATCCACATGAGTTACAGTTTTGTCACAGGAGTCAATTTCTTTGAGACACAGGATGTTTAGGTCACAAAAGAAAGGAAAAGGTAAACAGATAAACACTAAGGTCTGTAAAAATCCTAAAAGAGCCATCAAAATGAACCAGTAAGATTTATAAGCATGAAAACTTCTAATTAGGTAAGCAAGATAATCAAAGGCATGACTGCTTCAAATAAATAATTATTTAGGCAAGTAAATAAAGCAAGGGAAACCCTTATTACTTGTGACAACTAAAACTGCAGCTTAAGTTTTTATCCCAGAACACTACTGGGATAGAAACCATCCAATATTCACTGTGATGCTGGCTTTCTTGTCAATGGAACCTTCCCCACTAAGAAAAGCAGAAAGATGGACTTGAGTTTATGAACAAGAAGGAATCATGCATGGAAGGTCAAACTGGGCCCATGACAGATACGTGAGCTGCCCCTTGGCAACCCTAATGTGACACTCCTCTCAGAAGCAGCAGGCCATCACTGCTATGGTGATTTCTGGCTGTGCTAAGATGGCAGTTTCAAATTAGAATGATTATCTGGCATGAGGATGTTTCTAGATAGGAAGGGCCCTGAATTTTAGCATCTAAATTTTTCATTTGTCTTTATATTCATTTCAGGGTCCTTGAGCTTTATGGTTCAGAGTAGCTTTCATGAACTTACGGAGAACATTGCAAACTGCTCTTTGGTTATATCATAGTGGTATCCACCATATATATTTCTGAGAATGTCTTAACAATCCATCTCCTCAAAATAAAATCCACTCGGTTCAGAATCAGGCACTGCCCATTCAATCAGGATATGATTTAAAAACTCCTATCAGTTAATGTATCCTCATTTCCACGGGATATATTTGACACTTTATTTGCTTCATTAACCATGCTTTTACCCATCAGAGATATTTGGTTACGAGAGAGAGAGTGACTTTGACTGACAGACAAAAGAGAACTTTGTTGGAAGGTAAAGACCTTGATGGACAGTTCCCCAGTGCAAAGTCGGGACCCTCTGATGAAATAAAAGATAAGTGGAAGATGACACAGCAAACCCACCACAGGACCACGTTAGAGCAGGCTTGCTGTGTTAGTAGTATCAACCATCTTAGAAGAAACTAAGTCCATCTCTTTGGAAAGGAATGATCTCCTTGAGGAAAGGGGATTTGGGCATAAGATTACAAGTTGTACTAGGAATTCTCTGCATTTTATAAAATGGAAGAAAGAGAACAAACACGATGCAGGAATAACTGATTTGAGAATTTGAAACTTAAAAATGAATATGGAAATATTGGGGAACTGACCTCACTTGGATTTCTCTTAGCAAATTTCCCTGTCACGTACTGCTATAACAGCACTGCTTGTTTTCCTTACCACGGTCTAATTTAACTTTCATTTGAGTTATTATGTGATTAACACCTAGGTCCTCCGTTACACCTCAAACTATAAAAGGGCAGGGACTCTGCCAGATTTTGCACACCATTGTTACTCCCCCGTTTAGCTCAATATGAGATGTCATGAATATGTATTAACTGACAGAATGAAATATCGTTAGAGAAATGTCAGTACTATGACGTCACTCCGACTGCACCCTAGCACGAAGTAACTGTGTGGTTAGACTCGTTATCATGAGAATCACTATTTGTAAGTTAGAGCCAGAGTCAATATTCTGATGACTATAGCTTTGTTTTGGTTTTTTTTTTAAAGCATTCCTCCTCCCCTCCCCCACCCCAAGTTCCCTGAAAGTCATCAGACCCACCCATCCCCACCCCACCGTCAGAGTCTGGCTCCTGCAAAAAAAAAAAAAAAAAAAGCATTCCTTGTAACACAAATCCGTATTTTAGTCAGTGTCTTAGGACCTGGTGCTGCTGGAAATATTTGCCTCCCTAAGGATAGAATGTACTGCATTGTTTGCCAGCTACTTGGTCCTTAATATCCCTCCATCACGTTGCTTATGCAAATCCCCCTCTCATCAGTCTTCATCAGCTATCACTAGTCAAGTTACGTTTGTCTGGTGTTTCTCTGCAAACCCTGCAAATCTGTTTCTTGTACTCTCCCGAAAATTGCAGGGAAGTTCATCACTCTGTAGCCGGGGGCTGTGTTTCATGCTCCTGTCACCAGTGATGGTGCCATGTTCCCATCTTCCCCACCTGATTCATCAACAGCGAACTCCTAGAGCTCAGAAGAGCCAAGGTGGAAATAATCCAGTAGAGCAAGACTTAAAATGGCAGAATTCTCTCTTATGAAAGTAGGCTAGTGAAAATGGAAGAATTAGCTAAACAAAGTATTGCCTAAACACAGATTCATTAAATATAGGAAATTAAAGTTGGCCTAGGAGAGAAGAAGCCTTTTTAAGATATGTTAAAAATGCCATTTGCATTTTTCTTTTGCCATTTTTGTTCTCAAGGAGATAAAGTGTTCTACGCAAATGTCTTTTGAGAAGAAAATTGGGCATTATAGATCTTCCTCCAAAGATATATTTCTTTTTTCAAAACAAATCCTTACTTTTGAAAATATTTGATAATTAAAACAATAGACCAAATGTTCAAATCCTAGCTTAGGCATGAATACAGTATACCCATGCAATCCACAAGAGCAAACGGTGAATTATGAATCGCATGCTTAAAAAAACTATAAAATCTTACACAAACGTGAAGGCATAATCTTGGAGAACCACCAAAACTTTGAAATTTTTAACTTTTAAAAATCACAGTAGAGGAAGGTATTTTCTCCTTTACACTTGTAAATACAGGGTATTTATTATCTAACTCTTCTTTGTTAGCGCTCTTTTAAATGCTCTGTAACAGAAAAAGATTCAGCTCATGGTATTATACTTACCCCAAGGTCATTTTTGATTTCTGACTCGATTTGTTGAGTTATGATGAAGTTGGAAGAAGTATATCACCAGGGATGAAGGATATCAATATATTTGTATCTGTGGTTGTAGAAGCTCATCAACCACACAATTCATGCTCTGAATTCTAAGTGTTAAGATTCTGGACCATTTTGTAAACAAATATGTGAAACCTATGGGTCAGGTTTTCCTTCTGCGAAGCTCAATCACTATTCACAGGGAAAGTGTAAGATTTCAGATCTCACATTATATTTCAGACACTTTAGTGCTTTGAGTCAGCCTTCAATGGCAGGGCCTGGGAGTTTGCTTCCCCTTTAGTACAGCCAGCTAAGATTTTAGTGTTTATAGAAATAAAACATAAAAATGTAATATCTCCCATGACAAACACTGAGAGACTGTGGTGCTTTATAAGTCAAAATTTTTAAACTTTTTTTTATATTGTAACAATTTTTGTAAAACAGCTCTAACTTTGAATGATGAAAACCTTACAGAGGAATGACTGCTATATTTTTAATGCACCCACAGGAGAAAACTATTTTTTGGTAATCTTGTAAGTGGAAGAAATAGCCAATTCTTCATGTTCCAGAAGTGTGGACCATAAGACAAGGATTTGGTGCAAACCGTTTGCATTTTTGGCATCTTCTGGGACCTTCTAGCTCCTGGAAAATTTGATTTCCCTTATTAGCATAGCAAAATACTAAATCTCTTCTTTTAACGCATAAATCAGATTAGAAACGAGAGCCATCTTACTCTCTTTTGCAGAAGGTCATGCATACAAGGAAGAGGCATATGGAACTGTTTCAGGAACTCAATCAGAAATTTCAGACTTTGGACAGATTTCGGGATATACCAAATACAAGCAGTCTGGTGAGTATGCTTTACTTCATCGGTGCCTGATGCCACGATAAAGATGCATCATGTCAGCTGTCCCCCCTGCCTTCGGGAAGCTCCCAGATGTCTTGGGAACACAAGAGTGGCAAACTGAAAAATAAGTAATAATCCCCCGAAGGTGCTTTGAAATGTACTAAGGGGCCAATTAGGAATGACAGAGTCTTTAAGTGTTTTATTCATATTTCAAATGTCCTCAATTATAAGGTCTAATTGCAATTAGTTATATATCAAAAATGTGCTGGATTCACTTGGACCTTTTATCATCAGAGTTAAAAGTCAGCTAATTCAAATTTCCAAGTACTTGACTAAATATTTTCATTAGAATGCCTGGCATTTTAAGGTCATTAAATGTAATATATATATAACCTATATAATATAGATAGATAATATATATTATAAATGTATAATATATAAATAACACATATATCTGTCTCTCTCTCTTTATATATATATATATATGGAGAGAGAGAGAGAGTTGCTACCTAAAACTAGAGTGGTGGGTTTTGTCTACCAGAGTAGGGAAAAGAGTTTCAGGATACACATCAGCGCTGGGGGCTTTGATTGTTGATTGCAGCGATTCTCTTCACTCATTCCTACTACTATAATGCTAGCGTAGGATGTAATCAAATAAAATGATGTTTTGCAGCTACTATGTGCATGGCACAATCAAAGCTCCAGAGAGGGTTGTATCATTATTCGTGAGAGCACTGGAGCAGGCATCCAGAAATCAGTATGATGCTTCGACAAGATATTTCAGTTTTATGATGGTGCAAAAGCAATATGCATGCAGTAGAAGTCGTACTTTGAATTTTGATCTTTTCCCAGGCTAGTGAGATGTGGTCCAGTACTCTCTCGTGATGCTGGGCAGGGGCAGAGATCCACAACTCCCACTCAGCCCCGAGATCACGAAGGTGAACAACTGATACACTGACAACCGTTCTGTACCCAGACAACCATTCTGTTTTTCACTTTCAGTGCATTATTCCATAAATTACATGAGATATTCAACACTTTATTATAAAGCGGGCTTTGTGTTAGATGATTTTGTCCAACTATAGGCTGAGGTAAGTGCCTGAGCACCTTTAAGGTCGGCTGGGCTAAGCTATGATGGTCAGTAGGTTAGGTGTATTGAATGCATTTCGACTTATGATATTTTCAACTTATGATGGGTTTAGTGAGACATAACCCTGTCGTAAGTTGAGGAAGATCTGTAGAAGACAGCTCAAGCAAGAGCTATCTGCTTGAGTTTTCTAGCAGATAGTTAGCTTCTGCTAAGAACTCGAGAGCTCAAGAACGATCTTGAGCAAATTACAAAGGTCAATTTCTGAACCTCAATTTTCTCCTTCTAATTTGGGCATAGAAAAACAGTCATTAATAATACGCTTCCTTCGATCCTCGCACTTTCCAAAGCGGGTGGGACCCTGAGATGCTACAAGCTGAGACTCAGCTCTGAGGGCTGGAGCTGGGACAGCCGTCTGACCCCATGCTTCTCCTCTCCAAGCGTGGCATTCCTTCTTTGCCTCACACTTTTGCAGGCCTTGGCTGGACCTACTCCTCCCAACCTCTGGCGTTCTGAAATACATGTCACTCTAAGGTATTTTGGGTCACTTTCTAACGCTAGTGATTCTTTCATATGTGTATGGGTCTTAATCCTGGCTTCCTGATTAGTATCATTAGCTTATCAACAGCAAGAATTTATGTGTCTTTGTGTTTTTCTTGCATTCTTCTCAGTACTGAGTATGATGCTGGTCGTGCATGGTAAGTGACCAGTAAAAGGCCGCTCTTGATTTCTTGCATGTCTAATAGTTTAATCTGCATTTGTTAAATGAAGGTTATCAGAAGTATATACACTTTAACTCTTCATTGGTCTCTAAAGAGCTTGTGTATATCAGTCTATTTTCCTCCACACAGCAGGAATCATGTGTTATGTGGAATCATCAACACAGCACTAGGCGTAGAGAAAACATTTACACGTAGTGAGTGGTTCTTTCTCCGTCTACCGCCCCTGCCCCAAATATTAACCTGTCCATTTTTAGTTAGCAGGAAAATGAAAATTGCACCATTGAGATTAGACCTAAACTTATTAGCTGCTCATTTTGGAATGTTGAAAGCTAACATTGAAATAAACTGAAGAAACTTCATTTTGTTTTTTTTTTAAGAGAAGGTTATGTTTACCAATCCAAAAGCCTTATGCAACAGATACAGCTGGCTGACTGCTATAATATGACTATAATTTCCCCTTGTATTGTCTGGGTATTAAATCATTAATGGCACAAATATCTGTATCTCAGTTTCCTGACAACCAAAATAGTCTACTAATTACAGCACAGCTCTGCAGCAGCCTGCCTTTTCTAGAAAGGATTTATAAATATTTATCATTTGGGAGGTTAGGAGTGGGGAGGATAGTTGTCATTGCTGCTTCACTATTGTCCTAAATACATGAGAACAGAGAAAAAAATCCTTATTCAGTTCTGATTAATAAGGGACGTGCGAGTGAGTTCACTATCCTTAATTCAGTCATATAATTCATAGTGGCACATTGCTAATGGAACAGTGCATAATTGGGTGGAGAAAGACATGTTCGAGACACAAACCTCAATAAAGTCTGTTTCATCTTTTTTTCCGGCTCCTAACTCACAGCACCTGCCTGGCACCTGCAAATGATGGTAATTATGTAGAATGTGGGGAATCAAAGGGAAACCAAAAGACCATTAAGTCCGTCTCCCTGCTCCAGCCCGGACAGCACCTGAATCCCTACAAGGGGTAGGCATTGTTAACAGCCTTTCCCTGTGAGTGTCTCCATCAGGATCCCACCGGCGAGCAGCAGCTCCAAATTCTCCCTCTTTTAGAATGTAAAATATACACATTCTCTTTCCCTTTGTCCCCTCGATCCGTAGACTGGAGGGAAAGAAGGAAGAGAGGGAGGGAAGAAAAGGTGAAGGGAAGGAGGGAAAGAGGAAAGGATGGAGGCAGGAGGGACTCACAAGTCTGCCAGACCCTCAACCCCGGCTGGGAACTGAGGGAAACACGCAGGCAGCCCAGGCCATGTTTCCGGTGGCTCTGAGTTCTCATATTCCATTAATCTTCTCTATTTATACAGCCTAAGACCATATTTGTATTTTTGGAAGCCTCATGCATGTTGGCTTATACTGAGTTTATAATTTATCAGGCCTTTATCACACATGCTTCAGTTTACGTACATCGCCTCTGCTCTATACTTGAGCTCAAAAAGCAAACCAACCAACGTAAAACAGTTACATCAAATCAGGAACTTGTACCCACTCGGATTGAATTTTATATCAGGATTTAGGCCTCCACTGAAAGCTTTCCTGGCCTGGGTGGCTCTCCCTGTGGAATTCAGTGATCCCCACGGGCTGTTCCAAGGTTGATCGTTCTTTGGACCGTTGAACAGTTTACACTTTCCACGCGAGAATCCATCCACCCCAAGCACAGAGGAAGATGGGTGGCCCCATGGGCACCACCCCCTGACTTCCAGCCCCCTCACTCCCTGGGGGTCCTGTTCCCACCCTGATTGCTGGGGGTGGCGGTTCTTCTCCACTCAAGGGTGTCCACACACTTGGGAACAGTGGTGAGAACCACAGCTCAGCAGGGAGTACTATGGGATGCCAGAGGAGATGAACCACATTAACTAATTTATTACCCACTAATAGAAGCTCTCGGAAATTCGATCGGTCCCGTACTGGCAATAATACTCTTTGAAATTAGAATCTAGACATCCTGACAGTGTTTAAAATGGGCCTTTTTAGTTCCTGTATCCATGGTGCTTGATCTTTAAAATATAAAAGGAAAATCACACTTGTTCCAAACATAATGAAACCTTTATTTTTAAAGCCAGTGAACTAACACTTTACATATCTTGAATCCTTTTAGGATTGAACTAATTCAACTTTCTGTCAAAGCTAGGATTCCCAGAAAGCTCCTTGAGACAGCCCTCCTCCAAGATGAATAAATCCACCCCATGGCTTTCCATTGATGACTGATGGCTCAGGTTCCTGTAGTGCCCTCTAAGGTCCAACCATTCTTCATTGCCTACAAAATAAATTCCAAATTGGGAAGTAGCCTGGCAGGCGAAGCCCCTTATGATCTGGCTTTCAGTTCACGTTTGCCTGTTTTTTTCTGATATTCTTTTTCACTCCAGCTAAAATGAATTGGCACTGTTCTGAGATGTCCTATCTCCACGCTCTCTGGGTTTGTACTTCTTGGTACACGTGCCTTTCCAGCCACCCGACCTCCAACCACACATATGCCTTCATGACAAAGCCCATTCTTCTATGCCAGCCTTAACGTCACTTTTCTCAGAAAGTTCTCTGTGCTCCACAAAGGGAAGCTGTATTTCCACCCTCTGAACTCCCTCAGCACTTTTTCCGGCTCGTAGATGTGGATATGACTGTATATTTTATACCTTCATTTAACTATAGACACCTTTATGATGTGTATGATTACCATCTAGTGAGAGCATTTATTAAAATCAGGCATCATGCTGAGCCCTCTGTGTTTTTTATCTTTGCAGCCCCACAAAGTCGGTAATGAGCTGCACCCTTGGCCAACTCCTTTGGCCCAAAAGACAAAGCATATCTCTCTTTTGCAAATAGTAAAGTTGAGATTCAGAGAAATTGTTCAAGGTCACGTTCATATGGAATGGAGTAACTGGAATTTGGTACTGTGTGCATTGGGCTTTAAATCTATGCTCCCTGGTGGACCATGTGCTTTTCACCAAGTGATTTATCACCTGACTCTCCCTAGCACCTAATACGATGCCAGCACAGAGCAGCTGGTAAATAAACATGGGTTGAAGGGAAGCAAGGAAGGAGACAGGGAAAGAAAAAAGGGAGAGAGAGAGAAGGGGAGAGTTATAAGACTATATAGTTCATGAGACTTTAGGGTATCAGACTAAATCAGAATGAATCCACTGTACATCTCTCCAAAGATAACTTTTTATTAAATCTTTACCTATTAGCTATTTTTTCTTGTGTGTCCTCATGATTAAGGCTAATAAGTGCTGGAAACATCTAATGTATTGAGAATTTTAATAACATAATTTCTAGTTATAAGTATTTCTGTAAGTCGCCTCTTTGGCCTATCCCAACCAGAGAATGATTTTTAATATACTGAATGGAATCCAAATAATTATTCAAGAACCTGTTTTATGTTCCCCCTGCTAATTGATTATAGTCAGTTGAAGGCCAGAATTTGTGGGGGGATGGGTGGGGGGGAAGGGAGAGGGAGTAAAGGACGCATTTAACAACCATAGTTGTTTTAGCTTAAGTTTTGTCTAAGGAGATTTCAGTCATGATTTCCTTCTTGTTCTTTGATGTTATTCAGATTAGTGTATCCTATTCAAAGCCCTTCATTTTACAGAAATCTTTAAATCATACTTCTTTAAAATAGAGAAATTTTACTGCTAACTTTCAGCAAATACCAGACTATAAAAACCACAAATGATGTCTGCTCATGCAGTCATCGAGCACCTATAACATGGAAGGTCTCGGTGGTGTCATAATTAGGCAGATCTTAAATCTTAGGTAATTAGAGGGTGTGGACTGTGAAACTTAAGAAGAAATGACTTGTAGACATTTTTTTTTAAATGCTTATATTGCTGGATATGTTTCCCCCAAAACGGTGTGCTCTTTGAAAGGATTTGTGCTAGTGTGTTACCCAAGTATATAGAAAATTGTGGGGAATATACATCAGATAAAAAAATAGATTACACACAGCAGCATTTTCGTATTCTAAAAAGGATAATTTCTTGCAGAGAAACTAAACAAAGACAGTGATCTAAAATTTCATTTTATGAAATATGGCTAGTTTGGGTTTACAGCTTTTAATGTTGCGTAACATGCCCTATGACATATCCTCAATTTTTTTTATCCCTCCAAAGATTCTGACAAAATACTTAAATTTTCTACATTTAGTCTTAGCAGGAACTTAACGCTCCTTCCTACCTGAACATATAGCCATCCTGACACTTCACAAGATGCCCCAAAACAAAACATCATCTACCTTGCCTTCTTTAATACTATTCACTTCCTTTGATTGCTGGAAAATTTTAGGGTAACTCAAAAAAGGTGTTCATCAATTTGTTCAATGAAAGAAAACTGAAATCAAAACCACTTCCTGCAGCTGGCCACAATTTCAAATCATCTCTGAATCACATAAACTGGATTAAGCTTAGGAACAGCCTCTCTTCCTGGAAATTTCAACAAGCAGCAATCCTAGCCATCAAATAAATGACTCTCTTCCCCTCTCTTCTCGACAGGAAAACCCAGCACCAAACAAGAATCCATGGGACACTTTCAAAAACCCCAGTGAATACCAACATTACACCACAATCAATGTCTTAGATACAGAGGCAAAGGACACCTTGGAACTGAGGCCAGCAGAGTGGGAGAAATGTCTGAATTTGCCTCTGGATGTGCAGGAGGGGGACTTTCAAACAGAAGTTTAACAAAATCAAAATGGACTGAGGTGGAGACAAAATGTATTGCACTGACACTTAAGACTTGGGAAGCCTGACATTTCTATCCGGACAGTGTGACTCTCTCATGTCAGCACCTCCACATGCCAAATGTCAGTGGTGTTTGCTTTGGTAACTTCTCCCTAGTCAGGCTAGTGGAGAGAAGCCCAGGTGTACAGTCCTGACCACCCTGTGTTGTAAGTACCCGTGGAATGGATTTGTAGGGTAAACTTTATAGATAAACCTCAAGCAACGATTCATGTTGTAACCGCTTCATATGGTTTAGTTTTCAAAAAACTTCACCATGAAGCACAATGTATATATTTATGCAGTTTTTAAAGTTTATAACAGTCTGTTTGGCCATTACTACACTTTTTACTTTATAATATAAAAGCAAAGTTTTTGTCATTAAATGAATGTTTGTTGAGCTACATTCTTCATTGCTTTAAATGCAATAAAGTAATAATCTCACTTTTATATGAATAATATATTTCACATCTTTATTATTGCAGTTTTCTCTAGAAAGCTCTGAGTAGCTTTCTCTGCTGCAGCTGTGTATAAAATATTTAAAATGTTGTATGGTGTAAATAAACTTTTGTCTACATATCAGTTTTTTAGTGTATTTTATTTTGGATTTGTTGAACGGAAATTTACATATTTATAAAGTCTTGTTTCACTACAGATACTGAAAATGTATTCATGGTTTTAATAGCATACCGTTATTACTCCTTTGAGGCTCATGATTTCTCCAATGTAACAGTAGGTCTGTATAGTGCTTCTGTATTTTCTACTCACACACCCTTTGGAGCAATGTACCATGTAAATGGGGCTTGTCAGAAATCTGCTGCCATCATAGTCTTACATAAATATTACGTTTTTTCTCTCTCATGGCAACAAAAGATAACTGCTAGTAGGAAACAGTAAGTTACCATACAAAAAATAATACAGGGACAATGTTTATTATAAGTAATGAAGTTCACTGCATGTTTCACAGAAGAAACTACTTGTACTACCGTTCTTCACGGCATATGGGGAAAATGAACTTATTTGGGATTTTTAAAAAAATTGTATCTGTACATTCTCTAGCAGAAGGAAAGGGGAGTGAATGTATTGGCAGATGATTTATCTGTGATTTGAAGAGTCTGACATGAGCTTACTGCAGAAGGCTCCCTGGTGTCCTGTCTGGTGTTAGAGCCACACAGTGATGTCCCCCCCAACCTCAGGGTGGCACCAGAGGAACCCGGGGGCCAGGGGGGCAGGTTGGGGAGAGGATTTCGGCAATTTCCTCATCCTTTCGGGATGATGAGATTGTGCTTTTCAGTCTGAGGGAAGTAAAGGGAGTGGGGAGGAGATTGGGGGCTTTGAAATTTCTAAGATGTTTATTTAGTTTGCTGGTTAAGCCTGGGCTGCACGGCCTCCTGTGGTCTGGCCGAGACTCAGATGGGCTCCTTCTGCCAGTGACCGAGGGGACCCCGGCCCACAGGCCACGAGGCAGACACCAAGGTGCTTCAACCTCAAGGGCGCCTTAAAACCCAACTCCTGTCAGATACCCTTCCTGTGCTCCATGTAAAGTCGTGAGAAGTATATTTTTAATCAGATTTTAAAAATAAAAGTGACATCATTATGCAAAAAAGAGTACAACATAACGAAGGACTGGTTTTTCAATAAAAATAAACTTGATGCTAATTATAATGTAATTGTAATATTTAATGGCTATTAAATTTATCACATGACTTTCCGGTGGCAGGAATAATATTTAGTAGATTTCTCTCACTTTCTCTCTCTCTCTATTATATATAAACACACACATATATGAATGTGTGTATATGTATACATATACATATACACACGTATGCACATATATGTATATAAAATCCATAACGCTCAGCTCCATCTCAGTACCCTGTAGAGGGAATGAAAATCATATATACAGTTCCCCATTTCAAACTGTAAAATCTTGATGAAAAAGAAAATGAAAAAACACAACAGGACTTCCCTGGTGGCGCAGTGGTTGAGAGTCCGCCTGCCGATGCAGGGGACGCTGGTTCGTGCCCCGATCCGCAAGGATCCCGCGTGCCGCGGAGCGGCTGGGCCCGTGGGCCATGGCCACTGAGCCTGCGTGTCCGGAGCCTGTGCTCCGCGGCGGAAGAGGCCACGGCAGTGAGAGGCCCGCGCAAAAAAAAAAAAACAAAACGAAACACAATAAGCATATGTTTGAATACAAATTCTATATGTTTAAAGAGATAAATTCAATATATTATAGTAATATTTCTTCTAAAACCATAATATTCATGGCCATAAAACAAAAACTTATACTTTTTGCCATTTTTCTCTAGTTCCAATAACTCTAAATATTAGATTAATATATGAAAGCTAACCAAAACTTGCATACTTAAAAATGTTAGCGTAAATTTACTCTAAGAAGGATGCCAAGTTGTAGTGGTGCTGTTTGTTTTTTAATCTGTAAGAAAAAAATACAGGTCAGTAAGTATCAAGGAATCATCATTTTAAGGCAGCCCTCTTCTAGTACACGCCTTTGAAGTTTCCACTGCACTTCCACACGTACTCTGCCAAAGTGGGTGCAGCTGTCACCCAGATAGTGCTGGGCACATCCCTCTGAGCCAACTCAGGACCTGCCAGGGTCCTTGTGCCCTTGGACTGAAAGGTCTCCCCTTCCGCATCACCGGATTTTCTTTATGCTTCAGAATAACGTCATATTTCTTCTTCACGAAGTTATCCATGATTTTCCAAGCTAGAAAATAATTTCTCCTGTGAACTCTTACAGCCCTGCTTCTGTACCTCTCTTAGGATTTTAAAAATCTTCTATCTTGTTACTTATACACATTTCTGATATCCTCTGATGGACTGTAAGTGCCTGGAGGGCAGGATTCACATCTGATCCATTTTTGTATCTGTAAGGGACCTACCACAATAATGTGCACACAATAAGTATTTGTTGAATTATTTGTGGAATTTATTTTAGAATTGCTTACAGTCATATATATCATCACACATCCAAAAGAGTTTACTGAACAATTATTATGTGTTTACTTCTATAAGTCCTCTGTTTTAGGTAGCTCACAGTATACTGAAGATATGAGATACATATGTGAAACAAGTATTAATATTACTTAAATATTAAGAAGCTCTTATTACCCTATATTGTCTTTTTGTCCTTAAGATTACCACATGGGGCAGGAATTAATTACCCTAAAGATGGGGCTCAGAAGAGGCTGAGCTACCTAAGATCACCATAAGTAAATGACAGACCCTCTATTAGAGCCCAGGTCTTCTGACTTCTACTTTGGGGTCATTCTCCTGATGCCATGGTATTTCCACTTGTTCCTTCTACATTATTAAATCCCCAAATCAAATAACAACAAGTTCCATGGAAATGTTTTTCAGGTGAATCGTAGAGGCAGAAAAATGAAAACATGCATTAGCTGTCATGGGAGTGCTGGGGCTGGAGCTGATTGTAGCAGAAAAGCATGGCTTATCCAAAATAACAGGTGATTTTAAACAGATTTGGATCTAGAGTCCATTGTGTGGTTCTATTTGGACCTGCTTTACTTCTCAAACCCACTTGAAATGTACTTAATTTTTCCCCAGTTTTGTTATTACCTGCACACATGCAACAGGAGACGGAAGAGAGAAGCCAACCTGAATTTTCAGGTTGGATTCAGACACTTGGTAAAAATATATAGCCACAAGAACTTTTTTTTAAAAAAAAGCATAATCAAAATCCCACTGCTTCAAAAAATTCAACTTGTAAATTTTGAATCACTCTTAGCTTCTTAGGAAAACTTTATTAGTTTTCCAGAGTTATTGATGTAAAAATCAATTCAAGAAATTCTACAATGTTGTAGCACTTCATTGAAGAATATGAGACAAACATGTCTGCAGCATGTCAATCTACACAGAGTTTTACATGATGAAAAAATCATCTTGCCCCTGAGATGTTTCTGTAGTTATCTGTAACTGGGATATTACAACAGAAAAGAGGTTTAATAAGAACAGAGAACCAGAAGAACATAGAGACTGAAGAAATTTTGGTGACCAATGAAAATGGCTATTGTCTTTTAGGTGTCAAAAAACAAATCCAGACTTAGGTAAGGAGAACCTTTATGTGAAAAGACTACTGCAGTAGGGCAGAGGGACTGTTGCAGTAGGGAGAACACTCCAACTGTGAGATCCAGAACATCCCAGATGGCAGGCAGGAAGGGGTGAGTCCGCAAGACAAGAAGGAACTGGGTGGGAGAGTAGGATGAGTGGGACCAAATAGCACTGGGAATGTCTTTCTCAGTGGCTAGACAATTCTGGGACAGATAGACAGGCAGGGGCAGTGGTTCCATTTTCCCTGCTTGGTTAATCTCCTGATTGTTGTTTAAACTCAAGGATGGTCCAAAGTTCAGGAGCCTGGGAAAAGGAAGACAACCAACTGAAGTTTGGTCAAGTTAGCAAGTATTTTGTTCAAATTGGTCCATGGGCACAAACAGTTCTGCTAGTAATCTGAAGACAAAGCATAGGAATCTGGATGGTCTGTGTCTGATTTTTGTCGTGAGTAGACAAGAGTTTCATCTGAGAGTCTTGTCTAAGTAATATCAGCAGGATGGTTCTTTGCATTTTGTAAAACTTTTTTTTTTTGGAACACAAAAGAGTGGGGGATTTCTTAACCACTGCCATTTTCCAAAGTCATAGAGCTCAGGTAAAGTTCAACACTGTCACAGTGAAAGAAACTAAGCCCACTGGAATGAGAAGAATTATTCAAGAATAGTCCATGTGCAGCCAGCAGTGATTAAAGAAACGATTTTTCTCATGTTAGACAAAGGTCATGGCTCTTTCTGTTTTGCAGATGACATGATACTATACATAGAAAATCCTAAAGATGTCACCAGAAAACTGCTAGAATTAATCAACGAATTTGGTAAGGTTGCAGGATACAAAATAAATGCACAGAAATCTCTGGCATTCCTATGCATTAACAACAAAAAATCAGAAAGAGAAATCAAGGAAACAATCCCATTTACCATCGTAATAAAAAGAGTAAAATACCTAAGAATAAACCTACCTAAGCAGGCAAAAGATTTGTACTCAAAAAACTATAAAACACTGATGAAAGAAATTAAAGATGAATGACATAAACAGATGGAGAAATATACCATGTTCTTGGATTGGAAGACTCAATACTGTGAGAATGACTATACTACACAAAACCATCTACAGTTTCAATGCAATCCCTATCAAATTACCAATGACATTCTTCACAGAATTAGAACAAAAAATTTTACAATTTGTATGGAAACACAAAAGACCCCAAATAGCAGAGCAATCTTGAGAAAGAAAACCGTAGCTGGAGGAATCAGGCTACCTGACTTCAAACTATACTACAAAGCTACAGTAATCAAGACAGTATGGTACTGGCAAAAAACAGAAATACAGGTCAATGGAACAGGATAGAAAGCCCAGAGATAAACCCATGCACATATGGTCACCTAATCTATGACAAAGGAGGAATACAATGGAGAAAAGACAGCCTCTTCAATAAGTGGAAAACTGGACAGCTACATGTAAAAGAATGAAATTAGAACACTACCTAACACCATACACAAAAAATAAACTCCAACTTGATTAAAGACCTAAATATAAGATAGGACACTATAAAACTTTTAGAGAAAAACATAGAAAAAACACTCTTTGACATAAACCAGAGCAAGATCTTTTTTGACCCACCTCCTAGAGAAATAGAAATAAAAATAAATAAATGGGACCTAACTAAACTTAAAAGCTTCTGCACAGCAAAGAAAACCATAAACAAGATGAAAAGACAACCCTCAGAATGGGAGAAAATATGTGCAAATGAAGCGACAGATAAAGGATTAATCTCTGAAATATACAAACAGCTCATGGAGCTCAATATCAAAAAAAACCAATTGAAAAATGGGTGGAAGATCTAAAGAGACATTTCACCAAAGAAGACATACAGATGGCCAAGAGGCACATGAAAAGATGCTCAACATCACTAACTATTAGGGAAAAGCAAATCAAAACTACAATGAGGTATCACTTCATACCAGTCAAAATGGCCATCATCAAAAAAATCTACAAGCAATAAATGCTGGAGAGGGTGTGGAGAAAAGGGAATCCTCTTGCACTGTTGGTGGGAATGTAAATTGATACAGCCACTATGGAGAACAGTATGGAGGTTCCTTAAAAAACTACAAATAGAACTACCATACGACCCAGCAATCCCACTACTGGGCATATACCCTGAGAAAACCATAATTCAAAAAGAGTCATGTACCACAATGTTCATTGCAGCTCTATTTACAATAGCCAGGACCTGCAAGCAACCTAAATGTCCATCAACAGGATGGATAAAGATGTGGCACATATATACAATGGAATGTTACTCAGCCATAAAAAGAAACAAAATTGAGTTATTTGTACTGAGGTGGATGGACCTAGAGCCTGTCATACAGAGTGAAGTAAGTCAGAAAGAGAAAAACAAATACCGTATGCTAACACATATATATAGAATCTAAAAAAAAAAAGGGTTCTGATGAACATAGGGGCAGGACAGGAATAAAGACGCAGACATAGAGAATGGACTTGAGGACATGGGGAGGGGGAAGGGTAAGATGGGACAAAGTGAGAGAGTGGTACGGACATATATACACTACCAAATGTAGAATAGATAGCTAGTGGGAAGCAGCCGCACAGCACAGGGAGATCAGCTTGGTACTTTGTGATCGCCCAGAGGGGTGGGTAAGGAGAGTGGGAGGGAGACGCAAGAGGGAGGCGATATGGGGATATAAGTATATGTATAGCTGATTCATTTTGTTATACAGCAGAAACTAACACACCATTGTAAAGCAATTATACTCCAATAAAGACATTTTTTTAAAAAATCTACAAACATTAAATGCTGGAGAAGGTGTGGAGAAAAGGGAACCCTTTTGCACTGTTGATGGGAATATAAATTGATACAACCACTATGGAGAACAGTATGGAGGTTCCTTAAAAAACTAAAAATAGAACTACTGTATGACCCAGCAATCCCACTACTGGGCATATACCCTGAGAAAACCGTAACTCAAAAGGACACATATACCCCCATGTTCATTGCAGCACTATTTACAGTAGCCAGGACATGGAAACAACATAAACGTCCAATGACTAATGAATGGATGAAGAAGATGTTGTACATATATACAATGGAATATTACTCAGCCATAAAAAGTAACGAAATTGGGTCATTTGTAGAGATGTGGATGGACCTAGAGTCTGTCATAAACAATGAAGTAAGCCAGAAAGAGAAAAACAAATATTGTATATTAATGCATATATGTGGAATCTAGAAAAATGGTACAGATGAACCTATTTGTAGGGCAGGAATAGAGACGTAGATGTAGAGAATGGACATGTGGACATGACAGGGAAAGGGAGGGTGGGACGAATTGGGAGATTAGGCTTGACATAAATACACTACCATGTGTAAAATAGAGAGCTAGTGGGAACCTGCTGTATAGCACAGGGAGCTCAGCTCGGTGCTCTGTGATGACCTAGATGGATGGGGAGAGGAGGGAGGGGGGTCCAACAGGGAGGGGATATAGGTGTACATGTAGCTGATTCACTTTATTGTATGGCAGAAACTAACACAACATTGGAAAGCAATTTTCCTCCAATTAAAAAATAAATAAATAACTGTCCATGTTCAGCCAGCAGTGATTAAAGAAAAGATTTTTCTCATATTAGACAATAGTCATGACTCTTTAAACAAAAAATATTCCAAAGTGAAAGTGGTAAATATTCCAAGCTAGGTGAGAACAGCTAATTTTCTTTAATTCTGAGCTCACCAATCATCTCTTCATTTGGACTCCTTGTATCTTTACACCACACCATGTGCTGGTTCGGAAATACTGATCTATCTAAAATGTAAAAAATGGCACTTTGGTTTGTGATTCAGATAGAGCTGGGATGTGGGCGCAGATTGCTGCTTTACCCAAAAGAAATGCAAACTTGCCCCTCTCTTTATGAGTAGGTAACTTTCCACTTGAAGCAAGGCTTCTGCTGAAGTTAGGCTCCTGCCCTTCCTTCTTTGAAGATCATACTTCAAAGACTTGGTCCAGATGCTTGAGCAAGACATTCCTGTACTGTAAAACCTGCAAGAAGCTTTTAAAAAGACCTGCATCTCACAGAGGCAGATAGAGAACTTAACGATTCCAAGTTCTCTAAAGAAAAAGCTCTAAGAAGAGGCAGGTCAGGGGCCTAGAGTCGAGGAGAATCCTGTCTGAAGTTTGGTCAGGCGAGGGGGGTGTTAAGATCTTCCTGGTCACAGGTAAATTCATCCACTGACACCTAAAAACCAGCTAAACTGTTAAGACATCTGCGAGCTTAATCCACTAGAGTTCAGTCCCCTCAAAGCATCAACCACTTCTCACCCCTACAAAAGACAGCAATTCATCATGAAAACGATTCTTCTGGAAGCAACCACCGATATCAGAGACCTCGGAGCCTCTTGACCTCGGAGCCTCTTGAGAAGTGTCCAATTACAGCTTCTTCCTCACCAAAACCACTAAATTCCAGGAAGAGGAGCCAGCTTGCTTTTAACAAGCAATTTTCACCTAAAGAGGAGAGTCAGAAAGATCAGAAGTGAAGGTCAGCATTTCAGTTCCTGTTCTTTTGTTTAATCAGCTTGGAGGTTGTATCAACTTTTCAGATGAATGCCTAGCATCATCTAGTATCTCTCTCTTTTCTCTCTCTCAAATCTAGAATTGCATTTCTAAAATGCATGGAGAATTTTATATGTAGACTGGAAGATAATTTTATTTAGTAATTAAGTTGTGCTTTATTCTGAAGTGAACTAGAGGTGATTTATAAAAAATATATACATTAATATGTTTATTCAATAAATATTTAGATACTGTGGTAGGAGGTGGTGATTCAACAGTGAAGAAAGCATGGTCCTCGTTTTCAAGTGACTTAGTATCCTTGGGAACAGACAGACCAACAAAGAGAATTACAATAATTTAATGGACTTATGCTCTAGGAAAAGATGCTGATACATAGGTAAAAAACATGAGGAAGGACAATCAAGGTGACATAGAGGCTAACTTAACACCTAAAATGTATGCCTCAAGGTTCTAGACTCTTCTCTGGAGCTAAACCAAGTGATGGCTCTGAGCTTCCTAGCAACCAGTGCAAATATAGAACCTGCAGGAAATTCCCTGGTGGTCCAGTGGTTAGGACCCTGTGCTTTCACTGCTGAGGGTGTGGGTTCAGTCCCTGGTCGGGGAAATAAGAGCCCACAAGAAGCCAGCCGCACGGTGCAGCATGGAATCTTATATGTATATATATATATATATATATATATATATATATATATATATATATGTATATATAAACTGCAATTAGTTATGTAGTTCACAGTGTCCCTAAGACCCTAAGATAAAGCCAACATCTCCTTTGTAGACACAAAAGGCCAAGAGGTGCTTCTCATGAACCCTCATGCTGCATTACATGGTGAATTCCATACCCATAGCCTCCTCAATTCCCTGAGCTTTACAGACATAATTCTCATGTCTCTCTCTCTCTTTTTACACAAAGCCTGTTCTACTTTTAATATACCACATATAGGAGATCATAAAAATATTTCTGATTATTTTTTGTACAATTTTTAAAGGATACGCCTCATTTACGGTCATTAAAAAAATTGGTTATATTCCCCGTGTTGTATACAACACAACCTTGTAGCCTGTCTTACACCCAGTAGTTTGTACCTCCCACTTCCCCATCCCAATGTTGTCTCTCCCCTTCCCTCTCCCCACTGGTAACCACTAGCTTGTTCTCTATATCTGTGAGTCTGCTTCTTTTTTTGTTATACTCACTAGTTTGTTGTATTTTTTAGATTCCACATATAAGTGATATCATACAGTTTTTGTCTTTCTCTGTCTGACGTATGTCTCTCCTTGATGGTTAATTTATGTCTCAACTTGACTAGACTACAGTATTTGGTCAAACACCAGTCTATATATCATGGTGAATCTATTTTTTGGAAGAGATTAACATTCAAATCAGTAAGACTTTGAGTAAAGTAGATTACCCTCCATAATATGGGTAGGCCTTATGAAATCAGTGGAAGGCCTTAAGAGATGCCCCAAGGGAGAGGAAGTTCTTTCCCCAGACGGCCTGAGGACTAGAGCTGTAGCATCAACTCTTCCATGGGTGTCCAGCTGCTGGCCTGCCCTGCAGATTCAGACTCACTAGCCCCCGTGATCACATGAATCAATTCCTTGAAATAAATCTCTCTCTGTAAAATATTTACACACACACACACACACACACACACACACCCTATTGGTTCTCTTTCTTTAGAGAATCCTAATACAAATAAATAACACCCAAGTACAATCACCAAAACCAGTTTTTCACAGTCAAAACATTGTGCTACAAATACAAAGCTCCCCCAAGATCTGGCTGAATCCAAAAAGAGGAGAACATCATTCTACTTCAAGAAATCACCCATGAAGATGACCTTCCAAAACAGAGGGTTTGGTAATAATCTTAAGCTCTTTCTGCATGCTAGCGAATACTTTATGTATAAATATTCATTTAATCCACGAAATAAGCCTAGGAGGCAAGTTCTATCATTATTTCCACTTTACAAATAAAGACACAGGGATGCATAACTCTTCCAACATGACACAAGGCAGAGGCAGGACGCATCCTCACAGTTTGGCCCCAGAATCTAAGCTCCCAATTATTCTGCTGAAAACTGAATAGTGCTCAGGGGGTAGAAAGTTGAAGGGTAAACTCACTGGCACGTATTTGGGATGAATGAAGGACAGATCTGCAGAATCAAACAGAGAGATGTGGGTATCCAGAAGGGCACGCCCCTTCCATACAGAAGGATGCTGAGGGAGAACTGCCAACAGCTTCCCCGGAGCACAAGACTGGGTTTGGTTCAACACAAGGGCACGTGACAGAATGAGATCCCAGGGTTTACATCAAAGTACGTTTTTCTTAGAGAATATTATCAGGTTACTAAAGCATGCCATGTTCATATATATACAGAGAGAGAGAGAGAGAGAGAGAGCGAGCACTGACCACCCAATGCCTTTAATGGGAACATGCCCAGGGATTCTCACGTCTGAGCCTGAGGAGATGGGAGATGGGGATGGTCCACGGATTCCATGTGGTTGCTCCCTGCTCACCCTCCCCTTCACAGGACGAGAGGGAGACTGGTTGGCCCTTCTTTTGCCACCTAACCTCCCCAGTGACCCAAGGATCAGGAAAGCATAATAAAGAACCAAGTGAACTCCTGACAAGGCCTCTTCATCCTGGGGTCCAGCCATCTCATCATGTCAGCAGACAGACTTCCCTGAAAAAGAGAGATGTTCCCACAGATCACTCTGAGCAAATGGCCTCCACCATGTGGCCATTGTGAGGACTTATCTTTATTCTTGTTTCAGGATCTTGGAGTACAGCCAGCTTTGGGGTACCTTTCCCTTTCCTTTTCCTTTCCAGAATTCCTTAGACCCAACTTGCAAACAGATCAGCCATACCCAACGGCCCAATCGGTGGGAGGTCTTGGACAAAGCCCTTCCTTTGCACAATTTCATTCTCGGGCATTTATTCTAGAGGTGAGAACTGGACCTACTTTTCTTCATGGAGCCTGGTGGAAACACAGCGCACATACTTTTTGTGCTTTGAATTGAGGCTCTCCCATCCCTATCACGGTCCCCCAGTTTCACCAATCTGTGTCCTCATTTGCTGGGAAGCCCATCTGCTAGGTGCCTGTGAAACTGTCCGGGGCTGGCTGACATAGTCCGACCATGCCTGGGGTGAAGCAGCAGCCTCAGTGAGGGCCAGGTTCTCTCTTCTTGCCATGGAAAGGCCTGGAGGAAGAATCCACACACACCTCTGTCCCTGCCAAGTTTGGCATCAGATTACAGACAACTTCACAGAAATCTATCCTGTGACCTACTGAACAGGCCCCAGGCATTTGTCTTCAGCACAGCTCCTTTGACTGAGCAGATCACTTATCTGATGAAAAAATTGTATTCGAATCTTAAAAATACTTGAATTGTAAGCAGGGCTGTGGGTTTTTTAAAAATATTTTTTATGATGGTATCAAAAGACCAGCATATTCTAGAGATTATTTGGTATATTTATTTATTTATTATTTTTATTTTATTTATTTATTTTTTTGCGGTACGTTGGCCTCACTGTTGTGGCCTCTCCCGTTGAGGAGCACAGGCTCCGGATGCGCAGGCTCAGCGGCCATGGCTCACGGGCCCAGCCACTCCGCGGCATGTAGGATCTTCCCGGACTGGGGCACGAACTCGTGTCCCCTGTATCAGCAGGCGGACTCTCAACCACTGCGCCACCAGGGAAGCCCTGGTACATTTATTTTTAAAGGCAATTGTGTAAGCGCTATTTTGGAGCAGCCAAGAAAATGTTAGTAAGCACATGGCATCCAGGTTTCTCAGGAGCCCAAGCGGAGACCCTCTGCCCCAGTGTTTCCCCTACACGTTTTCTGGGATGTGGCAGGGCACATCTTCCTGTTGACACCAGCATCGTGACAACCATGTGTTTACATAGCAAGATGCTAGACCTTGTCCGTAATTTCTAATGCTTCACTTCACTGCAGCTGTGCAGAGACCTTCCTAACCCCATTTGAATTAGTGTAATTAACTTCCAATCTTATAATTCTAGCATGGTAGGTGTTTTTTCAGAAGTTATCATTTGACACTCAAAGAGAAAATTCTCTAAAAATTATTTCATCATTCAAAGAAATCATCTTGCTTCCTTTAACCATGCATCCAAGAAAAGCCTGTAGGCATTCACAGGCACCTGCCTAGTTGCACATCATCATCTTGCAAAATCGTATAGTCAGATGAGGGCCACCCTGAAAATACTTGCTATGTTCAGGGTGAAAGAGGTTAAACAAACTATTCTACTTCCTGTTCACAGCCGCAAATGCAGGAATATAGGTCACTTAGAAATGACTCCTTTTCTCCTAAGTTGCAAGTTATACAAGCCCAGGTGTTTCAAATTTTTGTACATCAAAGTCTCTCTGCTGTTCAAAAATGTATAAAAAGCCTCTTCCAGAAGGCTTCAAAAATGTAAATTAGAGAATGAATATCGATTTGCCACTTTGCATCGTGACCTGTGTTTTCCAGCAACACACGAGTACAACCATGAGCATTATTTTTAGGGGCTGGTGGATGAGGAGAGGGGAAAAGAAAGAGAAGCAGAGGGAGGTAAGAAGACAGGGAGAGAGAGGCCATCAGGATGAGAAATGAGAGCTAAGTTGAGAGAAAGAGAAAAGGCATATGTAGAAAGCACTTCGGGAAAAGAAAACAAACGTATGCTTCTCTGCCGGCCAAAAGCATGAAGACCTGTGGCAATCACAGAGCATCTAGTCCTTGGCAAAATCACTGCGCAAAAAAAAAAGGCCAAGAAGCACGTTAGTGTCGTAAATGAGAAGACCGGGCAGAGGGCGGGAGGGGAGGAAGGTAGGCAGGTGATAAGGATGCACAGGACACACCGAGATACTGACCGGGATTTTAAGCTGCGGGGTCCTTTGTCAAGACTGGTGTCCAGGGAACTTCCAGCTGTTGCTATGAACAAGGAGTAAAGCTTCCTAAGTGCTTTTCCAATACAGATATTCTACCTATGTATCTAGAGAAAGTAGGTTCTCTAGTAAACGGAATAAACTCACTGGGGAAACAAACTCACTGGGGAAACATAAACTCACTGGGAAAACTCACCACCGAAATACTGCATCTAGAGAAACTAATGCTGTTTTTCATCTGCTTGAAGTCCATTCTTATATCTTCCTAAAGTACTGATCAAGATCAAGACTAAGATTTTTTACCTTCAAGAGTTCATTCAGCCTCAACTATTGACTGGTTACAAAAGCAAACACTACTTATTATTGCCTGTGGCCCAAAGGAACAAATGTTCTGGTTACTTATGTGTAGGAGATGAAAAGAATCTGCTGGACAGGAAAAAATGTGGCAGAGGAGAAAAAGAAGAATAGGAAAACAGGAGGGGTCACGGGTACATGGACATAATTGCTTTCTAGTTATGTAGAAAGTGGGACAGCAAAGTACCTCTAATAATAGCTTTACTACCTGAGGCAGGTATGTTGAATCTGCTCTCTCTTGAAGAGTCTGTAATTCCGATGAAGGATTTTGACCCATAAAATTCATATATCAAAATACATAAAGATCATATTGAGGAAATGAATGTCATTAAAGAGGCCATGTGATTTTTGATTCCATGGCAGAAGTTTCCGAAATATAAATCTTCTCCATGGAATGCCATCTCATTACCAACCCATGGTTTATAAGTAATATAAAAGTGTCCCTTGCTTCTGTCTCAGGGGAAAAGTTCATAGTACATGCCTCATTTACAATTTGACAAAGGCTTGAAAATTTATAGCTTTTTTTCTTTTACTAAATTTTTGTTTTTAATGAAAGTGAAACTATGAATGCTCCTAAACTCTAATGAAAGAAAAGAGAAGAAAGTTAGCACTTCATGATCATCATCACACACTATCACATTACAGGAGACAACACTGAGTCCATTGCTGTTTTTGTAACATAATCTGGTTACATAATCTTACAGGAGATGTGATATGAAAATGCCTTCTTTCTCTGAAGAGAGTCAGAGGCTACTGAAATATATGATAAGACTGACCTGGCCCAATGTAAATACCCAGTAGCAGCAAGGATTTACTCCTTTTTCTGAGAATAAAGAAACCTTTTTCTTTTCTGACTAGGAGAACAAATGCAGTTAAGAACTAAGCTATTAAAAAGTAGATTATCAGGTAGCCGACTCATTTCCTGAAGTGATCAGCAAAGCTGAAAGTGTACTTGGGGACATTGGTGAGGAGGGATTGGAAGTGACAGAAAGCCACAACTCACCAATACTGCTTGGTGACAGGGAGCACAGACCCTTGTGAGGTGTGCTCATTTATTTCCTCTGCCTTATCTCCGAAAGGTCTGTTCTCCACTTGATTACAAGCTGAATCTGGCTTCTCAAATCAATTCTTCTAACGTAAAGTGACGGTGTTCCGTTAAGTGACTGTTTTTACCTAGTCGGTTCCTGGTGAGCTGAGCCCCACGTGACTGCTTCTCCTTTAGAGAGCTCTAAGGCTTAAAGGGTCACAGCAGCCATCGTCAAATCTTCCCTGACCCCGAATCTCACCTTGTCCACCATACCAAGTCTGGGAACATTCTAGAAAAGCTTCTCCAGCGCAGTGACTGACCCGTTTCCCCACACACAATGGAACATTTGCAAACTATGCAGCAATCATCCCTGTTTTGTTGACCTCAGAGTTTGATTTATTATTTCCAAAAGCAACACAAGGATCTCTTATTTTTTAGAAAAAGAGCATTGTACAAAAAGAAAAAATCTGCCGATGTTTATTTGAAATTACATCCATAGGTAGGCTTATTGGACCTTGAACTGCTCAAGTAATGCAGAGAATTCCCTTCAACTACTTACTGTCCCACAATGAGAGCTAGTGATGACCTTTAAAAATGTTATCTAACCACATAATAATAAAAGTTATTGAAATAACATCAATATTTCTCCTACCTCTGGAACACTTCCAAAGATATTCAGAGAATAGAATTTATTTACCAAAAACTATGTTCTAAGTTTTTTCTTTTATGTAAAGACAGGTATTTGAATTATTTAAATTGTTAAGATTACTTAGAGCAAGACTTGTGTTCAGATATAGCGTCAGCCTATAACGTCTCTGCCGACAGCACTAAGTACATAAGTAGATAATCACTGTCACAAAGCAATTTAGGTCTCCAGCAAAACACTGAGGAAGATGTGCCCATCACAGACTTGTCTTCTTTTAGCAAATTGCTTCCAATCAAATGGTTGAAGTTTGAGTTTCTTTTTTGTGTGTGTGGTTTCTATGTTTTTTAATTTTTATTGGAATATAGTTGCTTTACAATGTTGTGTTAGTTTCTACTGTACAGCAAAGTGAATCAGCTCTATGTATACATATATCCCCTCCTCCTTGGATTTCCTTCCCATTTAGGTCACCACAGAGCACTGAGTAGAGTCCCCTGTGCTGTACAGTAGGTTCTCATTAGTTATCCATTTATACATAGTATCAATAGTATCATAATAGTATATGTCAGGCCCCATCTCCCAATTCATCCCACACACCCCTTTCCCCCTTGGTGTCCATACATTTTTTCTCTACGTCTGTGTCTCTATGTCTGCTTTGTAAATAAGATCATCTATACCAATTTTTTTCAGATTCTACATATATGCGTTAATATACAACACTTGTTTTTCTCTTTCTGACTTACTTCACTCTGTATGACAGTCTCTGGTTCCATCCACATCATAGAGATGGTTTCACCACCATTTTAGGATCAGTGTAGCCCCCAACTGAATTCTCCAATTTCCAAAAGAGAATAAAATATGTTCATTAAAAACTCAAAATACTGGCTGCACAACGAAAACTTCCCATAGCAGCACACCCCACTCCCCCCTCATCATCACCCAAGTATTGCAAAACGTAAAACAAGAAGGAAACATGCTGACAAGATAACTGCCTCTCAAGTATCACCTACTACAGAGGGAAAGGTATTTAAGAAAACAATTAAGGTTACAAAACGTTTCTGACAAACTGGTTCCAATTCCTGCTTTTCTTTAGCCGTGGAGTTGATGCTCCCCTGTCCTCTGGGAGTTTGACCCACCTGCAGCCATACAGACCCCGGAGCTGTGGCTTCCAGAGCGATGGGGCTTGTGTCATGATTCTGCCATGTACAGAAATCATTTTCAGGTGTTTTTTTTGTAAAATCACAAAGTTCCTCTTATGCTTAAAAGACCTCAAAGTACCCATTTCTTTGTGCACCGTCAGAGGACAGCTGGCATGCCTTGCAGAGTTATTGGGGGCAGGAGGACAAGGCTGCAGGTCTGTGAAGAGTGAACAACCAGCCCCAGGGGTCCTGCACACACACTGGCTCCCCAGTTCTTCTTGTGCTCAAAACCTCTTAAAAATTCTTGACTATCTCCCAAATAGTTTCTTTATTAAAATATCTGAAATATACATATTAGAAATCTAAATTGCTTATTTTAAGTTTTATTTATTTAAAAATAACAATAATAAATCCATAACCTGTTAGCATAAATCACGTATTTTAGGAATAATTTATTTTCCAAAACCGAAATAAATTTAATAAGAAGAATAGCAGTATTTTACACTTTTTGCAGATCTTTTGTATGCCTGGCTGAAGAGAAGAGAGCTGGATTCTCAGATCCATTCTGCATTCCTTCAACGCACCCATTCAGTGTGTTCTGACATGTTGTTTTTATTGAAGTAGATGAAGAAAATCAGGTTCCCCACAGATGTGTGATGGGAAAGGGAAGAAGTCATTAAATAATCTTTTTAGATACTTCTGGATAGTCTTCTTTGACACTATATCAAAACTCAGCAGGAAGAGTATCTTAAAAATTAGTTGCAAGACTATATTACAAAGCTACAGTAATCAAGACAATATGGTACTGGCACAAAAACAGAAATATAGATCAATGGAACAGGATAGAAAGCCCAGAGATAAACCCACGCACCTATGGTCAACTAATCTATGACAAAGGAGGCAAGAATATACAATGGAGAAAAGATAGTCTGTTCAACAAGTTGTGTTGAGAAAGCTGGACAGCTACATGTAAAAGAATGAAATAAGAACACTCCCTAACACCATACACAAAAGTAAACTCAAAATGGATTAAAGACCTAAATGTAAGGCCAGACATTATAAAACTCTTACAGGAAAACATAGGCAGAACACTTTATGACATAAATCACAGCAAGATCCTTTTTGACCCACTTCCCAGAAAAATGGAAATAAAAACAAAAATAAACAGATGGGACCTAACGAAACTTCAAAGCTTTTGCACAGCAAAGGAAACCATAAACAAGACCAAAAGGTAACCCTCAGAATGGGAGAAATATCTGCAAATGAAGCAACTGACAAAGGATTAGTCTCCAAAATTTACAAGCAGTTCATGCAGCTCAATATCAAAAAAACAAACAACCCAATCCAAAAATGGGCAGAAGATCTAAATAGACATTTCTCCAAAGAAGATATACAGATTGCCAACAAACACATGTAAGAATGCTCAACATCACTAATCATTTGATTTGCAAATCAAAACTACAATGAGGTATCAGCTCACATCAGTTAGAATGGGCATCATCAGAAAATCTACAAACAACAAATGCTGGAGAGGGTGTGGGGAAACAGGTACCCTCTTGCACTGTTAGTGGGAATGTAAATTGATACAGCCACTATGGTGAACAGTACGGAGGTTCCTTAAAAAACTAAAAATAGAATTACCATATGACCCAGCAATCCCACTACTGGGCATATACCCAGAGAAAACCATAATTCAAATAGACACATGCACCCCAATGTTCATTGCAGCACTATTTAAAACAGCCAGGTCATGGAAGCAACCTAAATGCCCATCAACAGATGAATGGATAAAGAAGATGTGGTACATATAAACAATGGAATATTACTCAGCCATAAAAAGGACCGAAATCAGGTCATTTGTAGAGATGTGGATGGATCTAGAGACTGCCATACAGAGTGAAGTAAGTCAGAAAGAGAAAAACAAATATCGTATATTAACGCATATATGTGGAATCTAGAACTGGTTTGCAGGGCAGAAATAGAGACACAGATGTAGAGAACAAATGTATGGACACCAAGGGGGGAAAGTGGTGTGAGAGGGGTGGTGTAATGAATTGGGAGATTGGGATTGGCATGTATACACTAATATGTATAAAATAGATAGGTAATAAGAACCTGCTGTATAAAAAAATAAATAAAATAAAATTCAAAAAAAAAGTTGCAATGTCAAATCTGAAATCATTGTTGTAAAATTTTCATATTCTCTTACATTAAAATGTATTGGTCTGTCTTGTACTTTGAATGTGTCCTGTACTCTGAACAATTTTGTAATATCATACATTGATCATTTAGAAAATATTGGACAAGTTATGCAGCTCTTCCTAGTGTTAAAAACACTTCATTTATGTACTATCAAAAGATCACATTTATTCATATCACCACCAGTCTCATCGGATAAGTCTCTAAGTGTAGGGAAGCTATAAAGTTTGCGGTGGCAGACCTGAGTTTTCCAAAATTCTAGTTTTCACTTGAACGCTAAAATTTTATCATTGGCAACAAATACTGTCAGTCGGTTTCCTTGAAGTGGCAGGTTCACTTTGTTCAGTTTCAAGAAAATGTCTCCCAAATACTTAAGGGGGTACTTTTTTATAATTCATTTTTTTCATTCAGCTCATTCAGTTTGTAACTCAGCTGCACAATGAGTTACAGGTTGGTAGTATTCTATCCTACACAATACTAAAAGGACACGTACTCAGGATCAAGAGGTAACACAATTTTTACAGATTCATTAATGCCATTCTTATGTGAAATTGGCTTTGTGCTTTGCTTTTAATCATTTTTGTTTTGTTTTTCTACTGAGAATGCCTTGCAGTGAAGAACAACAGAATGACTTTTAGTAACGTTTGGTGCCACTGATTTTATTTGCGTTAAAAATCACCAGAAGTTTTACCACTGTTGCGTTTACACCATTAATGTGCAAATATCACCACAGTGGGAAAGGCAACTAATGTCTTGGTGTCACTGTGAGAGCATCAGTCCTAAAAGTTGTGTTCTTGTCATTATGAAGGATGTACTAGAGCCATCCATTCATTCAGCAAGTGGGTATTGAATGTCCCCTATGAGCTGGGAGCTCTTCTGAGAACTGAGAACCCAACAGCAAAAACAAATATGGTCCCAGACCTTGTGGAGCTTATAGTCTTGTGGTGGAAATGGCTGTTAATCAGGAATTCCTAAAACAAATAAATTTCATGAAGAAGAGAAGTGCTAGGACACAGTACCCTGAGAACACAGAAGAGGATTTGACCTGGTTGCAAACTTCGGGAGCATGTCCATAAATAGTGGTGATGGAGCAGCAATGTGATGATGAAGAGCTGTCCCATGTGACCTGAGTGGATGCAGGGGGTAGAGAGAATGGCATGTGCAAAGGCCCTGTGGTCGAGGGTAAGATGGAGAATGAGGTGTCCAAAGAAGGGCGTGTGCACATTTGAGGCTCCACCAAATGGAGCATGGTAGGTAATGGTATGCAACTCTTTTATCCCAAGAGAAAACGGCGGAAGCTTTGAAGTATTTTAAACATGAGAGTGATCGTGTTCTGATCTGTCTTTTGAAAACATTACTCTGGACATGACGTAGAGATGCGCTGGGTGGGGGTGGATGGGAAAGACACGTTAGGAGGTGGCAGAATAAGTGAAAGGTGAGAGTCACCTGGCTGAAAAGATGGAGAGAAGTGACTGGATTTAAGGGAGTAAAGTCGACAGAATTTAGGATGGGTGGGATTGTGTAAGGAGGAAGAGGAAGGTGCAAAGACGCCACCTGGTGTCTAGATTCTGCAACAAGATGGATGGCGGTGGCAAACACTGAAGAGACGATACCGGAAGGAGGTCGTCAGGTAGAGGGGTTAGTGAGGGGCTAGAGAGCATGAGTTTAATTGGGGGCTTAATTAATATTAGATGTCTTTGGAGACCATCAACAGAAGAGGGGGACTCAGTCTGCAACCCAGAGGAAAGGCTTGCACTGGAGAAACACATGTGTGAACAGTCGGCCATGGAGGTCCTTGAACCTGTGGAGTAGACGTTGCCCCTAGAGAGGAATCAGAGGACATGAGACCCCAGGAAACCGTGACCTCTAACACAACAGTGAGGAGGGAGAGGGAAGGGAGGCCTGAGAGGGTCACAGATGGAACAGCTGAAGGGCGGGGAGGAAACAGTCAGATGCCGGGCAGTGCATTCCACAAAGCAACTTTATGTCAAGGGGAGAAACGCCCAGCATACGTTTCCACGTTTCCACGTAGGGATGCTCTAGAGTTCCCGGGAGACACAGGTGTACCTATAAGTGAGATTGAAAGTTGCTCTTCTCTAATGGCTTGTTCTCCAGTGTTTATCAAATCCAAGCAGGAGCTTACCCATCGCAGACAGCCCATCATGAAAACCTTAACATAAAGATCAAGTGATTCTCACTCACCCCCAATGTCCCTAACTCCTGTGAGGAACTGTGAGAAGAGTTGAGAGTGACACATCCAAAGACATTCTATGATGTGCTAAGATGCAGTCGTAAAGCTGGGTGTCTTATGGAAAGAAGAATAAGACTGTAAAAAAAAGAAAATTACACTCAAGTTCAAGAGGGCAAGGATGTTTAAAGTTAATCCTCTGTAAATGATATTTTTGGTAAGTATAATGCGAATTCAGGAATAACAATATGGCAAAGATAGCTGCTTGCCTGACAGAAATTCCTTTTCCTTTTCTTTCTTTAACAAAGCCTAGATTTTTAATTGGTCACAGTGTTACCCCAGCCTCTTTGCAGATGTGTGTGGCCATGGGATGTGAGAAGATACTGTATTACATGGGGCTTCTAGAAAGTCTCATTGAAAGGAAAGGTTGCCCTTCCTGGCTCCTTCCGGCTGGCTGAAATGCAAATGTGAAGGCTGTCACTAGCCGGTGACACATCATGGGCTGTGAAAACAAATACTAAGCATAGGGCTTCCCTGGTGGCGCAGTGGTTGAGAGTCCGCCTGCCGATGCAGGGGACGCGGGTTTGTGCCCCGGTCCGGGAAGATCCCACATGCCGCGGAGCGGCTGGGCCCGTGAGCCATGGCCGCTGAGCCTGCGCGACCGGAGCCTGTGCTCCGCAACGGGAGAGGCCCCAACAGCGAGAGGCCCGCGTACCAAAAAAAAAAAAAAAAAAAAGGAAAGGAAAGAAGAACTAAGCATAAAGGAGAAGCAAGAGAGGAGGCACCTGGGTCCCTGACAACCTGAGCCCCCATAAGAGCTCTTGCTGCCACTGGACTTCTGGAAGAGAGATGTGCAGACAGTTTAAACATTGTTTTGATGGGCTTCGAGTATATGCATTTAGACCTGGTCCTAAGGAGCTTAAGGTTGTGACCTGAGAAGAAATTATAGCAGATGTAAAATTCAGGTGAGACTCTAAGGGTGAGGAGGGGTGATCGGAAACTGATAGTTTAACCAAATAATGTTCCAAAAGAACATTAAGTACAATAGATGCAAAGAAGGACTCCATTCTCTAAAATTAATCAACTCCGGAGTATTAAGTTTAATATAGGTAAATCGAATAACTTTTGCATTCCATGTTTTTTATTTGTTTTCCATAAGATTTAAGATCTTCTCATTCTCCCCCAACATCTTCTGTTTCATAACATAGAGTTAAAAGATAGCTTCTAAGATTAATAGGAAAATTCAGAATTTAGATTTTGTAAGAGAGGCAAGATGGTGATAGAGCACCAAGCCTTCTACAGGGACACAAGTCTCAGGGAACAGTGAATGGTGCAGAGAAACGCTGAACTCGGAGCCTCTGAGCGTGCTCACTGCGGGATAACAGAGCCTGGGAGATGTGCCCGGCGAGATGGGCAAGCGTCCCAGGAATTCCAGAAGCTATACATCCGTGAGCTTAGCATCGGTCTCCAGCGGAATTCTGGAATGGTGATTAAATGAATGGCTTATGAGCATGTTAGAGAAAAAGAAGGAGTGGAACTGATGATCCCTATGTACCAGGGTAGAACGCCGCGCACTCCTTCTTCGGTGTGTGTTCTTGTTTACCAGGACCCTCTCACGCTTCCCTCTGCCGCCTATACAGTCTCCTCACCAGGAGATCTCACGTGCATTCTTGCCTTTAACTACAACAGTTCAAGGGTAGCCAAAAAGATAGTGAAACCCCACACGTACAAGAGACAGTAAAACGTTTTAATACAATCACGCAGGCAGCATTACAATGTGTAAATGTCAGGCCAGTTCTGTCCGTGGAAAAAGGGAGGAATACTTTCTTGATTCTCTATTCAGTATTCGTTAGCTCTTTCTTCCTCCCCTTGGAAATGAATAGCAAGCTCACAAGGGCAAAATAAAGAGCAAATAGTCAAGATGGAAGGGTGGGGAGAGCAGACCAGTCGTGTGGGAAAGGAAGCAGGAATAACAACTGAAAGCATATATTTAGTGTAAGGCACTTGACATAAAGAACCTCTGAATGCAATTATGGCTTTGTTCTGATGAAAATCCGAGCAATTACTGATGAAGTCATGGGTGGCGAACACTTTCTGGTGTGGCACAAAAGCAGCACGGAATAAAGAACAGGCCCAGTAGCACTGGAGGAAAAGAAGGAATTATCTGCGCCCCATCTGACTGAAGACTTTCACCAGTTCCATAATGGAAAACGTCTAGACTTGGATGTGGTTATTTAGAGATTCCCCATCATTGGGTTGAACTTAAGCGTATTTAGTTCTAATTTCCTAGTGTGAGGTCTGCTATTTTCAACTCCTTCTTCTGTTCTCTTCTTAAAATCCTGAAGAAAGACGCCACCCCCTCCCCGAAGGCGTTATTACAGGTGAAGACATCTGGATAAGTAAAGACTTTGCTGCCAAGAGTTAGCAAGGCAGGGAAGCTGTACTGCTTCCAGACGCTGCCCTCAAGGCTCGTGAGGCCCGTGCTGGTCACTAGGAATCCACGGATAGATGACACGACGGATATATAAAAATCTCCTGTCTGCCTTTGTTGACGCAGACTCACAAGGCAATGGGATTGCGCACCTTGTCTTTCCCAGCACCGTCCGCTGCCTCAGTGGTCTCTTCATCCGTCCCGTGTAATCAAGCTGGATGCCCTGGAGCGAGCCAGCCTCCCTCTCTGCCCACGCCTCTCCCCCATCCCATTTCCATCAGCCACCACATGCTATCGATACCACCTTTAAAACTCTTATCAGTCAATTCCATTATCTCCTCTCCCTCTGCTGCCACCCTGATTCAGTCTTCTATCCATTTCTGTCTACAGTTATCTTTCTAAAACAAAAATCTAATTATTTCGTAGCCTTACTTTAGCAAACCTTCCGCTGTGCCATTCTGCCCACAGGACGAAGGCCAGCTCTTTAGCAAGGCTCTTAAAGCTTCGAGGAATTGAGTTCTGCTTTTCCAGCCTCATCTCCCACCCGCTCTCTCCCTCCCTCTTTTCACACACACACACGCACACACACACGCATACACACACACACACACACACATACACACATGCACGCACTCCCTTCTTATCCGCTAATGACCTAAGGCTAAATTTTCTGAATATAAGCAACAAACGTTTACCCTCAGAGCCCCAGCACAAGGCTTTCCCTGTGGGTCTGAAGTTACTGTGCTGTTGTCTATATAAACACCACCAACACAGGAATAACACTCCTGATTCCCAGGCCCAGCTCTAACATCACTACCACCAAGAAGTCCTCCCTGATTGCTGAAGGTCATATCAATAGATGCCTCCTTTGTCTTCCCATAGCACTTTGCAATGCTGGCTTGGTTGTTTTCTGAGTGCCTGCAATGGACAAGGACCGTTCAGAGCCTCAGGGATTCCGAAATGGAAGGAATAATGCAGGTCTGAGGCCAGGCCATGGGGTGAGAGTATCAGTAGTTGTACAGGACACTCTAGGAGGGTCACTCAGAGGATGAGGAGAAGCGTGGGGCTGACGGGGAGGGAGAAAGAAAGAAAGGGTTTCCAGCGGCTTGGTTCTTTGGCCTGTGTTCCATTATCAGTGGCTTTGACAAAGACAGAGAAGGCACAGCAAAGAGCTCAGCAGATGATACAAAACAGGGGAAATGCCTAAGACAGCAAAACACAGAATAAGAATAAAACACATACCAGTAGGTTTGATCTCCAAGCTAACACAATGGAATATGCACGGGTAATTTGAAGGTACGCACTTTATATTCAAAACATTGCACAAGGACAGGTGTTCTGGGAGGAGTGAGGGCTGATTTAAGAGTAATTTACATAAATTGGATTTAGTTGACTAGCTGATATCTACTGACTATAGATTTTGTTCCCAGTGCAGCACTAAGTACTTTATATGCAGTGTCACAGCCATGCTATCACCAGCCTCATTTTACAGCTGAGGAAACTGAGGGGCAGACTGTTTAGTCTAAGGTCATATAAGTAGAAACGATGGCTCTAAGATGTGAAACCAAGCCTTCTGACTCTGGGTCCTCACAAGCAATCACTAGGCAAGGCTCTCTGGCATGAGTAGTGCTAAGCCAGTTGTAGGATGTGCTTAAATTAAATAGCAAATGCAACATTGGGTTGTATTAATAGAAATATATTGTCCAGATCAAAGGAGGTAATTTTCAGCTGTAGCTGATTTCTTCCTAATCAACTCAAGTGTGGATGTTGAGCTTAGTTTTGGAGCTGCATTTTTTAATTTAAATTTATTTATTTAAATTTATTTTTGGCTGCGTTGGGTCTTTGTTGATGCAAGCGGGCTTTCTCTAGTTGCGGCGAGCGGTGGCCTCTCTTGTTGCGGAGCACGGGCTCTAGGCAGGGGTGCTTCAGCAGTTGTGGCATGCAGGCTCAATAGTTGTGGCTCACAGGCTCTAGAGTGCAGGCTCGATAGTTGCTGTGTGCAGGCTTAGTTGCTCCGGTGCATGTGGGATCTTCCCGGACCAGGGCTCAAACCAGTGTCCCCTGCAATGGCAGGTGGATTCTTAACCACTGCACCACCAGGGAAGCCCCTGGAACTGCATTTTAAAAAGAACATGGACAAAGCAGAAAGCACTCAGTGGAAGACGATTAGGAACATATATGTCCTGAAATTCAGATATTTAACTGAAAGTTTGAAGCTCTGAATATAGTTAGCCTGGAGAAAAGAAAACTCACAGGAAATATATTAGCTTTCTCCAGCTGTCTAAAAAGAACCGGTCACATAGGCTAGGACTATACTTGCATTGCTATAATAGGCAAAATTAAGGCCAAAGATTAAAATGAAAACACATCTTTTTACTCATTGTAGTGAAAACAATTATAGTATTTACAGTTGTGTAGAACAGTTCTCATAAACGAGTAAGCTTCCTGTGACAGAAGGATTCAATGGAAATCTAGCTGAGAACAGGGAGGGTGGTGTAGACAGGGTTTCTGTATTACATGGAAGGCTAAACCAAATGGCCCCTAAATTCCGATCTCTTCTACCTACTCTAAGGTTTGTTTTTCATAGTCTAGTTTGAAAATACTACAGTTAAGCAGAGTTGCTGCATAGGAGGTTTTTATACAGGGCTGGCAAAGAGCAGAGGCTCCATGATTATGCCTTCAGTGATCTGGTTACGGATGACACTGGTTTATGTTAAGAGACTTTCCATGGCCAACAAAATGTGCTGATGTGTTTCTGTAAATGAGAATATGGCAATTTTAAAAGTGTCCATCGACAGAAGAATGGATAAAGAAGATGTGGTATATATATATAGATATAGATATAGATATAGATATAGATATAGATATAGATATAGATATAGATATAAAACGGAATATTACTCAGCCATGAAAAGAAATGAAACTGAGTCATTTGTAGAAATGTGGATGGACCTAGAGTCTATCATACAGAGTGAAGTAAGTCAGAAAGAGAAAAACATATATCGTATATTAACGCATACATGTAGAATCTGAAAAGATGGTACAGATGAACCAATGTGCAGGGCAGGAATAGAAACGCAGACACAGAGAACAGGCATGTGGACACGGGAGGGGAAGGGGAGGGTGGGATGAACTGGAAGATTAGGTTTGACATAAAAACACTACCAAGTGTAAAATAGCTAGCTAGTGGGAACCTGTGGTATAGCATAGAGAGCTCAGCTCAGTGCTCTGTGATGACCTTGAGGGGTGGGATGGGCTGGGGGGAGGGAGGTCCAAGAGGGAGGGGATATTTGTACACATATAGCTGATTCACTTCATTGCACAGCAGAACCTAACACAACATTGTAAAGCAACTATACTCCAATAAAACAAAACAAAACATTGTCTCCCAAAATCCTGTACTATTCCTCTGACCCAGAGGTGGGGTCTGCATCCCTAGCCCCAGAATCTGTGCAGGCTAGTGGCTGCCTCAACCAATAGTGTTCAGTAGAGGTGACACCGTGTGACATCTGAGGCAGGGCTGTAAAGGGGCTGTGAGTGTCCGCCCGTTTGCTTGTGCCAAGAGCCCACATGAGATGGACTGCCCTGTGGCCGCCATGCTGTGAGGAAGCCATGCCACGTGGAGAGGCTGTATTGCCAACACACTGTGGCTGGTGTGGGTCTTTGTCCCCCAGCCCAGAAGTGTGAGTGAAAGAGCCTCCAGGCAAGTCAATGCATAGCCCCCAACCCTTGAGTCCCCGCAGCTGAAGTTCCAGGCCGGGAGCAGAGATAAGCCATCCCTGCTGTGCCCTGTCCAAGTTCCTGACCCCCAGACTCTCTGATCATCATCAAATGTGGATGGTTTCAGACCACTAAGTTTTGAGTTGTTTGTTGCACAGCAATAATGACTGAGACAGAATAACATTTCACATTTATAAGCAACATTTCTGGATCTATGTGGAGGGAAAATCAATTACTACAGTAAACATGCCACGAATAAAGGTAGTCAGGAGGACTGATGGTGTATGGGAGGGGGCATTCTACAGTGGCCTTTGGCTTAATACAGACCTTTTTATGCTCAAGAAAACCCACTTTGAAGTAATCCTCAGTTGGAGGATAGTAAGGGATATTTAAACTATATTACTCATTCATTTTACATTGATTGACAGTGTGATTTTTCACGGGATAACCTGGATATTACAAAGGAATGCGAGTTAGTTTGTGCAAATTCTTAAATAGCTCAGGCTTCTCTGCTAGAGCCCTTCCACGGATTGGCTACGACATCCACTTTAGGGGCCTCTGTATTTTAACTTTCCTTTCAGAAAACCTTTGGTAACCAGAAGTCAGATGCTCTTGCTGTAATAAAAAACTCAAACTGATTGTATTGGAACCATCTCATCTTAGACCAGAGTTAGGAAACCATCAAAACATCAGACCATTCTCATAAACTGTCAAATTCCCAGCACCTAAGTCATTCATGGCTTTTCTCTAATAAGCACATGAGTTGTGTTTCTGGAGGAGTGTTCAGAAGGGTGACGCCATCCGAGGTGGACACACGGTTTCCTCCCAGTTAGAATATTGACTCTACAGATCCTTGAATAATCGCTCTTTGCTTAAGAGATGATCAAGGCTCCAGAGCCACTTCACTGCTACTTGCTTCATTATTTTACCAGGGGATGAAATAGACTTAATAGAAGGTAATTATATTTGGCTTTGGGGCTCCAAAGAAAGAAAGAGGTCAGTATTACATTTGTTCCTTCCTAATCCCCTAACTCTTCTCAAGACTTCAAAAGATAATTGCCTGTAATTCAGAAAGTTCATGAGTTAATTTACTTAAGAACCTAGAAACACACATCAGACCCAAGGAAGACCTCGAGACACCCTCTATGATCTTTTCCCTAACAGGATTATTGAAGACAAGATGATTTTAAAGATGCTGTGCTAAAATGATATGAAAAAAAGTTATTTTCGGTTTGCATATGTCTACACAAAGCAGAAACGAAACAATGTATTTTATAATGTCGGTACTAAGTAATATGTGTTTTAGCATTTTTTATTATAAAAGTAATACATGTGTGTGATTCTTTTTTAAAATGCAAAAGTGTTTATGGTAAACAGCGAAAACCCCTCCTTACTCACCGGCCAGTGTACCCTAAACACTTCTCCAGAAACAACTGCTGTAACGGCTTGTATCACATAAAACATTTATGTATTCTGTGGTTTTCTTTATATTGTCTTCTTCAAATTGTGTCTGAACAATGTATTTTGAATATATTTCCTGCAAAAAATGTACATCCCTAGTATGTATGTCTGTGTATATGTATACACAGACATATATATATACACACATATATAATATATACATATAATACACATACATATACATATATAATATATAATATAATAGATTCTTAGGACTCCATTTTATGGCTATACAACAATAATTTATGTCACTAGTACCCTATTAATGGACAATTAAGTTATCAGATTTTTGCTCTTGTTATCAATAATTTATTGAGGGTCCTTTAACCTATATGTTTTCATACATCAGGAGCACATTCTAAGATAAATTCCGGCTAGGTCAGAAGGTATATGTATTTTTAAAATATTCTAGCTGGGCCATGTCCTTTATATCCATGAGGTTAAAAATATTAATTCCTAGATGAAATTTACAGCAAAATGTGAATTTCATTTTATTTGAAATGGGACAGAACTTATAATCAATGATCTACCTCCAAAATATGAAGGATCTTAAAATGAATTCTTTCTTTTCCCTTAAAACAAAAGAGGTTTCAATCCCTTGCTTGAACATTTTACAAAAGAATTGTCATGCACAATAAATAGACCCTGAATCTATTTCAAAAAGATACATTTTGAATGGTGCTTCCTGTTTACATATTTCACAAACTGCAGGAAATAAATGCTGTCTGTGAAACAGTGTAGAAGAGGAATCCTTCATAGGAGTTAATTATCTGGACCACAACAAAAAATAAAATCTCATTCCCAGCAGATGAAATTGTGCACTGCTAAGTCAGACCGCTGGTACAGCTGGACAATTGGAGCAGACATATCGTAAGTATGATTGCATATAAAACAGTGCCGTGAACATGGAGCTACCCCTGCTCAGATATTCAAAAGCCATTTCATGGTTGCTATAGTCTAAGATAAATCTTCTTGGGCGTGCCCAGTCATGCATGCATCAGGTAAGGCTCTCAGCCAAAATAAACTGCACTTCAATAGAAGACGGAAAACCAAAGCCCGCAGCAGGTCCCTTTTCCAACTTGCTCTTTTTCAAATCTTAATTTCCTACTTCCTCCATTCTCTTGATTTCCTCTCTCACTCTCTCTCTCTCTCTCAATCAATACAGGAATTTCTCTAAGAAAAGTTTCTAACTATATTATAGCCAGTATATTTTGTATATACAAGATATATCTTTATTTCCGTCTTTAAATGCGAATATTTAATCACCTCCTTTCCTCCTTTGGGAGCTTTGGTCTCACTGTCAGAATTGCTAAATAGGAAGGTACAGGCAGCCTGTGATGGCTCCCTTGTCAATCTCAGTGGGCACCAGCAGTCACTGGAGCTTGCAGAACCAGTTGCTAGGCAACCTGTTCATCTTCTGAACCTGATATTTCAATTCGGCAGCAGTAAACGTCTGTTATGTTATGGCCTTTCAGAACTACCTTCATTACATAATATCTACCATTCTAATAAAGGAGTTCCAAGTGTTGAGGGCTGTGAAGGGAGCAAGGAAATTCGGTGCAGCTATGGCACTGAGATAATGTCAAATGAGACTTTCTGCACATAAAAAGTATAAAATGATGACATATTTAACACTCAGTCCTTCCTGGCAGAGCATTAAGGAAGCATCATGCAAGAGTCATTTCCTTGATGATATCAAATCAACTCTTGTTATCAATCTAGAAAGGTTTCTAACTGCCCCTCTAATGAAGGTGCAACAGCAATGGCCTAGAGAAATAGGAAGAATGTTAACGCTCGTATATAATAAATGATGCTAGTGTGTCTAGCCAAGTATTCGTCCAGAGGACAATTCTTGGGAACAGACTTTATGGAACTACATTGAAGTCTGCCCAGCAACAGCTATGCAAGCATTTCAAGTTGCCAATCTTGCTGGAACATTTTCCTGAATAAATATCTGATATTTTATGCCCCTCACTGGAAATGATTTCGAATAGTACACTTTATCCTTGAGTTTATTTTAGAAGAAACAAATAATTATTTTAATAAGATGGCTCAAAGCATATTTGTTTACTTAGCTACTCTGTGTCCAAGTTTTCCTTATTTATAAAATAGAAGGGTACTAATTAGAATACAGGTTTGGATACAGTAACAACAATAAAATCCCCAAGTAACAGTATCTTAAGGAAGACAGAAAGTTATTTTTCTCCCACATAACAGTTTGCTAGGAAAGTCTCAGGCTGAGATAGTGTCTTCTGTTTTTTGTCTTCCCATCTCCAACTTGCAGCTTCTGTCTCCTGGTCTAAGATGCTGAAGGGGAGTGCCTTACACGCCTTCCCTCAAGGCACTCCTAGGAGCTACTTCTGTCTACACTCCATTGGACAGAACCTGCTCACACCCAACCACAAGGAAAACTGGGAAACCTGGCTGTCAATTAAGAGGACGTGTGTCTGTCCAGCTACAATGCAGGGTGGCTCTTAATAAGGAAAAGGGGAAGTGTGGAGAGTGGGGGACAACCAGCTCTTCTCTGCCGTATGAAGAAACAAAAGCAATCCTCAGCAGTGTCACAGAGAAGAAGTAATAAAGTTATCTTAAACTGTAAAAATAACATTTCTCTTACAAGTTTTAATTATACCCCAGGAATGGAATAGGCAGAGAGAATAACTAAAACAAAATGAATTCACCCCTTTACCTCACTTCTTTCAGAAAGGGTCCAGTACGCTGAAGAAAATGGGCCAAAAGCAATTTGGGATGACAGGTGTGTTAATTCCCTTGAGTATGCTGACGGTCTCACCTGTGAATACAGATATCGAAACTTAACCAATTGTACACCTGAAATATGTGCAGTTTGTTGTATGCCAATTATCCCACAATAAAGTGTTTTTTTAAAAAATCATAAAATATGAACAAAAATGCATTTAAATAAATGCCATGGCTTTTCTTAGGGAAATAACTGCAAAGAGGGTTAAACTCAACGTGCTGCTCTCATCAATTAAGTTCTCCAGTGATGCAGAGAAACCAAAACTGTGACCTACTGCTAACACAACAGTACAAAGTATGTGGAAAAAACCGGGAAGAAATGGATCACTGAGAATGCTTGAGCAAAACTACATTTATTCAGTAATTCAATGTGTGTGTGTGTGTGTGTTCATGATCTCTCCTGAGTCACCAACGTGAGAATCTACTGCATTCAGATCATGGTCAAGGTAATCGTGATGAAGTGTAGGAAAAACACTCCTTATAGGGAAAAAACAAAAACAGGAGAATATGCTTTCTTTTGGAACTGGAGTCAGAAACTTCAGGCGGCAGACAATTGGCAATTTTTTTTTTTTTTTTTTTTTGTGGTACGCGGGCCTCTCACTGTTGTGGCCTCTCCCTTTGCAGAGCACAGGCTCCAGACACGCAGGCTCAGCAGCCATGGCTCACGGGCCCAGCCGCTCCGCGGCATGTGGGATCTCCCCGGACCGGGGCACAAACCCGTGTCCCCTGCATTGGTAGGCAGACTCTCAATCACTGTGCCACCAGAGAAGCCCGCTTTATTTTTCTATAAAGATAAATAGTAGAAGAAGGAAGATCAGGGGACCAAAACCTTCCCGTTTACAGTGAAAAGGATGGTGAACTGACTGGTCCCTTGGCCTGTCACTTTTCCTAGTCTCAATTTTTCTTATTAATTCTCATCTTTATGTATTTTGTATTCACTCGTTCATTCAAACATTTTTGAGCACCAACTTTTCATGTGCTAAACACTTTGCTAAGTGCTGGGGATAAAATTAAATAAATAAATGCAACCCTAAGGAAAAGCTCACAATGTGGAAAAAGAGAGAGGTAAGCATAAAATCTCTTCAGCTCAGCTTATCCATTTTTTTCCGAATCTTTGTGATGCCATTGTAAAATATATATATATTTACTATATATTTTAAGCAAACCCAGAGAAATAAGTGGTAGAAAAGTAGGAGAAGACTGTTTTCTGCCCCAGAACCAAAATTCCTCTTGTCTGCATATCATCGGAAGTTATTTTTTCTCTGTATTTTAGAATATCAAATTGGGTGGACTTGGCCTCTGCATATCTTTGGCATCTTTTCATTCCATGATATGGTAATATAAATAGAAGAAGACAGATTGAAGAGCAGTGAGGCATGCATACATTTCAAAAGTAAAATAAAATAAAAGCTAAAACCTTTATATTACAGCCAGGAGAATAGTGAGGTTTTATGTTAAGGGATGATCCTTAGCTAAACAAGTGTTTTATTTTACACCTCACATTATTGTTTTCTGTGTTGCTTTATCCTTCATCTTATATTAATAAACAGATCTGAAATAGGATTTACTATATTAGATGACCTGCCCATAATGGTACCACATCATTTCAAATATAAACCTATCTTTTTTGCAGAGGGGCTAAGAAATATGTCCTCAGAGGGGATGAGCTCAGGGTTGACATTCTTTGCTTCTTATTGGGCGGCACGTTTTGGATCCATTACATTTGGATGAGACATGAACGTGTGGGCTTGTGAAGTGTGGTAGAGACAAGCTGATCACAGGCAGGATGTCTAAATGGCAATGGTGACAACACCTTAGGTGAAAATAGTCTTGCATCAGTGCAGCAAATCTACAACAAGCCCAAGATTTCATAATGTTAATTAGCTAAAGTAATTTATGTAGAAAGGGTGATTCATTATTCATTTATTTATTTATTTAATTTTTGGCTGCGTTGGGTCTTTGTTGCTGCGCACAGGCTTTCTCTAGTTGCGGCGAGCGGGGGCTACTCTTCTTTGCGGTGCACGGGCTTCTCATTGTGGTGGCTTCTCTTGTTGTGGAGCACGGGCTCTGGGCACGCAGGCTCAGTAGTTGTGGCTCACAGGCTCTAGCGTGCAGGCTCAGTAGTTGTGACGCACGGGCTTAGTTGCTCCGTGGCATGTGGGATCTTCCCAGACCAGAGCTCAAACCTGTGTCCCCTGCATTGGCAAGTGGATTCTTAACCACTGCACCACCAGGGAAGTCAGTGATTCATAATTTTAATTTTGAATAATTAAAGGTAATTTTGAATAATTAAAGGTAAGGTAATTTTAATACCTCCTCACCCTTTCTTTTCCATGTCATCAAATTTTCCATGTAATTAACATTTTTCTAAACTCTTTGTAAGCCGTCATCCACTTGGTGCTCTGCAACCCCTTTAAAACTATGTTGGTTATAACATTTTCATTTTAAAGCTTCCATTGACTCATCAGTACGTATTTAAAATAGTTTGACCTTGCAAAGCATTCACTGTAGGCTGGAGGAGATTCTTCCACCCACTGCACTTTTCTGATTAAGGAAGACAATTGATTATAGATTAAAGTAGTGACTGTGCTTCCACAAGCAGATGGGAAGATCTGATGTTCACAGGTGCTGCCTTCTGTCCTCTGAAACCCAAAACATAACTTGCATGCTCCCAACTTTCTCCAAATTATCAACACTGCCATGAGAAATTTGAGTGCCCGAGGAGTAAACACATTTTTCAAAGGCAAAAACAAGTTTTCACCCCATCCATCAAAACCTATCTTCACTACTGAAATAAAGTTTTCAAGGAAGTTAGACAGAAAGAAAAGCTAATAACACTGGCACTGCTGCTCTTAAGTTTTCGAAAAACTGATGATTATCTTAATTTGAAATAAGAGCTAAACCCTCCTCCTCTTGATCCAGGGTTGTTATCCCCCAAAACAGCTGTGGATTCATAAAAGAGAAAATAATGCCTACGGTTGCTATTTTGCAAGTTGTGTAATCTTAAGTTACATATTGATTAATGTGGAGTCTTTCCCCACAAAGCTGCAGGTTTTCAGGTATTTTGGAACCTATGTGGAAATGCTACCATGGACCTTTGTGGGGCAAACTGGAGGCAGACAGTGCAGGGAACACGGCTGCAGCCCTCTCTCAGGTTCCCTGGGGAGCTCATCTCAGCCATGGGGCTTATTAACAGTCCAGAGTTTATTTGCATTTTAATAGGGGACCCTTGAAGAAAGTCCTTCAGTTCAGAAGAAATAAACTAAAATGATAGATGAGGGTTTATGTTTTAGGAATGTTTGCTAGATATACATCAATTAAATCACAGAGATGCTTGCTTCATCTCTAAAATACAGCAGAAACTATGTTAACTGAAATTATATATGCCGACAGTGTGGTCAAATAACTCCCCAGAGTATAGGTCATATTTTGGCAGCTTCTATGTTTCAATGTTGCTGACATCCTGCACGTTACCAAACCACATAAATTTCTAAAAATGTTACTTGCTGTATTCAACAAATAACCACTGTGTCATGAGCAGGGCAAGGTGTCGGGGATTCAACAGAGAACAAGGCAGGTACAGTCTTCCAGCAATCCTAGCAATGATCTGAAGGCTAGTGGGAAGGGACATAGATGTCTTGGGGGAAAGTGGTCCAAAAGAGGCCTGAACAAGTGGGGCCGGAAGGAAATGTGGGTTAATTCATCAAATAAAATTAAGTTGGTAATTACTGGTTACCCCAAGATAAGGCAAGCTTCTCCCTAAATCTCTCCCACCCTGTCCCTGCCCCCAAACTTTCACATACGTGTGTATGAGTTTTAAATAACATAATAGACGTTTCTTAAAGCACAAAGACTGTGTCTTATGAAATAGCAATACTACTGGAGTTCAATCAAGGTTAAATAATAATAAATAGTAACAACAAATCCAGAGCTATTACTCTCCTGCACCAACATTTGTCAAGCAAAACGATTACATGTTTTGTGACCTGGATAGTAAAAGTGTCACTTTTATGAAGCATTACAAATTATATCATAAAAATTAGAAACTGAATGGCCTTTATAAGTCACATCGTCTTGCCCCTCTCCCCTGGGGTGGCAGCCTAGAGAATTGTGCAATGGGCCCAATTACCCAGTAGGGGCGCTGTAGGGAGCTCTTACACAGTTCACTCTTAACTTACAGGCCCCCAAGGTCTCAAAATTCAAACCTGTATTTTAGCCTTTTTTGAAGCTGATAAAGCAAAAAAGATTGGTCTTTTTTTGGAGAGAACATCTCCTTCTTTGTAGAACTGGGGATGAGGCTGTCAAAATATCAAGGATTCCCTGCTGACAGTTTTGTCTAGCTCTACAAACTACGGAAGTCAAAACTGGAGTCTCATATGTATCCCCGGAGTCAACCAGCTTTTTCTGAAGCTCGAGGGTCTTGCTAGGTGGCACCAGATGGCTGTTTAAAGCCTCAGACCTCCCCAGCAGGAATAAGGGATTTGGAGAATGCTGCTCTGATGGGCACAGGGCTTAACTTGATGCCTGTTGTCCTGGCATAATTATTATTAGTGACTCCTTTTACTTTCCAAGGTCTCCTAGTTTGGAAAATGAATTATATATAGTTCCCATATAAATAGAAGGAAGAAGGCTGTTGACCTCACCCCCTGTGACCAGGCCTCAGTATGTTGGCAAAACAGGTATTCAGGGGCAAATGCCTACCCAAAGGGTCTTGCTTCTGCTGTAAAATTTGCTGAGTGACGCCTGCTTTTGCAACTCCATTTGGACGATGCAACTTTCTCATGCATGTAAAAAGATGGTCGTCGTCTTCACAAGCACCGTCTACAAAGATGAAGACCAGCCATACCGTAGATTCTCAGTATATTGCTGTCCACTAGAGAATGTAAGCTCCTTGAGGGCAGGGACTTTGTTTTGCTTAGCACTGTATCACTAGTACCTAGAATAGCCCATGGCGTAGGGCAGGTGCTCAACAAAATCTTCTGGAACAGATGATTCAAGAAATCAATGCTGTCCTTCACGACTTTCCAGTGGACCATGTTACATGTGAATATAATATCAAAAGAAACCACGTTTCTTTTGCATAGTTGTTACTCTTTCATTGTAACACTCCACTGGCCACATTAAACATCCATTGCCATTTTAATGTCAAGAAATCAAGCATCTTTTCTTCTGGTCCCCTTTTCCTTTCTCTCTGGTAAGTCTTTGTCTAGAAACCCTGAGACTTCACAAATAGAGGTTGCCTAGAACTAAATATGAAGACCGTGGCTTGTCCCTTCCCCTTCGTTGAGTCACTTGTTAGAGCTAACACCAAGGATCTTTTTCCAGATGGGGGAGAAATCTGGTCATAAAATAAGACCTGTTAGTGATGTTCATTCATTTTTATTTACTAAGACTAGAGTTTATTACCTCTGCAAATTGCAAAGCTATTCAGGTATTATTACCTAAATGTATGTGTGTTTCTTTAGAAAAAAAATGGAAATTCCAATCAGAACATAAATTATTTAGCTAGATGCTGGTATCTTCTTCTTCTTTTCAAAAGTTTATATACCATTTACTTTCCCACCATGTTCATCCCATGCAAATCCTCTAAGGCTGGTGCATATCAACAAAAGTCATTTTTCATTTAGAATATTTTTCCAGAATTAAAAAATGTCTGGAGGATCACAGAAAGATCTAGTATAGGTCTTATCTATGCATAGCAAACCCAAACTACACATCTTGGTCAAAGTCAGAGGGGTCTGTCTTTGAAGTACATCCTCCTCTACAGTTCTCCAGCCAGAAACATGGGTCATCTTCTTTCTAAAGGTCTGGTCCCAAAGACTGAGGTGCAGATCAGCAGAAGAAAGTTAAGAATATTAGTTTGGAATATTTCATTTCCATGTGACAGAAACTCAGTTGGAGCTTAGCAAATAAGATAAACTAATGAATTCTCAGAATCTAAGGAACAGCTGAACAAACTCCTGCACCGGCAGAGAAACCTCAGGACACCAACTCCTTTTCTAACCCCACTTTTCTGCTTATTGGCTTCATGCTTCTTTCTCACTATCGGGCTTTCTCATTGTGGAGAGGAAACATGACATCTTTTTCAGGGAAATGGATCACTGTGACTGGATCCGGGTAATTCACACACACACATACACACTGTGATTGAGTATCTCAATAAATCTTATATACAAGGCTGGCAAACGAGAATAAAATTCTATACATAGATAACTTTATATAGATAAACTAAAGCTGTATTTGGTAAAGGAAGTCGCGGTCACAGGATGTTTGTTATTTTGTATGTTGCATGGTGGACTTGTTTCTGTCCCACTTATGATGGTCTTAGAGTGACTTTTTCTGATGTTGATATTCTCTGACATTGTTTATGTCCAACAAGAGAGCAATATGGCCTTGCTGTGAGACTCAGACCAGCTTATAAGAAAGGCCCCGCCGTGAGTGTTTTTGGATCTCAGGGGCTACCCTTTCTTTTCTTTCTCAAAGCTTTGATAACTAGGCAATCAATAGCGATGTCACTAATGGTTGGGAAATAGCCAGACTGCCGAGGACAGAGTTTTGCATAACAAGTGAGGAAATGGACATATACAAACTTAGAGAAAAAGGGCCTTGAGGGCTTCCCTGGTGGCTCCGTGGTTGAGAGTCCGCCTGCCGATGCAGGGGACACGGGTTCGTGCCCTGGTCTGGGAAGATCCCACATGCCGCGGAGCGGCTGGGCCCGTGAGCCATGGCCGCTGAGCCTGCGCATCCAGATCCTGTGCTCCGCAACAGGAGAGGCCACAGCAGTGAGAGGCCTGCGTACTGCAAAAACAAAACAAAACAAAACAAAAACAAAAACAAAAGGGCCTTGAAGGAAAAAATTGACCTTGAAGGAAAAAGTGGGAAAACTAATGGCTTGAAAATATCCGTAGGCAGATGGATAGGAGCCAATGAAATAGGATTTAATAAATGCACAAGGTGCCTGAGGAAGTGAGAGGGAATGGAATAAAGAATTCACTTCTTGTTCTGGGGTGGAAGCGAAGAATACGATGAATAAAAGCAGAAAGTTTGATATGGAAGAGAAAATTTGTAAATAACTTATGTAGTGGACCTGTCTTGATATGCAATCATCTACAAAGAGTAAAGAGGCTAAGAATGGAATTGGAACTGGAGGACAATAGAAATGCACCATGCTTACGGTACCACGAGCAGTGCATCCAGTGATCATTTAAAGGTGAAGAAAGGGTTACGGAATGCAGGTGTGGGTCCCGCTAAAATCAAGTCATATGAATTGGTGGTGGGACTGGCTGTGTCCTGACTCTAATTGGTGATGATGTTGACATTATCATAGCACCGTGCTGGGTAACGGTAATTTATCCGTAGGCTTAAGACTAAGAGATAGTATTAGTATTCAAATATTTGAAATATCTAGACAAGGTTGATTCCTTTTATTGTTTCTTCTGAAATTGTACCTGAACTAATTACATTTGAAGAGCAAATTCTATCCCTTTTTTGTCCTAGTGTGCCAAATATCCTACTATGCTACTATTTCCCTGTTTTAATCTATACGGTGTTCATGTGATATTACAAAGTTAATGAGATCCAGAGAATTGTGGAAATGTACCCCAATTCCAAAGAACTTCATATCAATCCATCATATCAGCTTAGATGATTAAGTGTTATTCAGTGTTCTCAAACATAGGCTAGGAAAGAAGAAATAGATGAAGATTATAATAACAGGACTTGACATGGACCCACTTAATTGCCATTAAGTCAGGCTTTTTATATCCTTTATCAAATTACCACTATGCTTACGCTAACCTGCAAAAGGAGATGTTAAATAAAGCAGATTTTCTGTTTTGCTAGTGGCTAGAGAAATATATCAGGTCTTAAATCACACATACATTAAGTTGATTTGTTTTTCTTTCTTTTCCACCTCTAAACTATGTGGTATGGTAGATGTTGTATGATAAATGACATTATTCAAATATAAAAGTCTAGTGTTTATTACTGAGAATTCAGCCCAGTAGATATTTTAAAACTTGCTTGACTCCATAAATTCTAAGCTCTGAGTCCCGTTTTGCTTTTTAAATCTCTACATCTGGTAAGGGGACTGTCCTCAGTAGAAATGGAGCTTTTAAAATTTGAACCAAATGTTTAGACTTTGAAAGATAAGGTCTAAATGTCCTCAGTAATCCAAAGAGTTTTCTTAATTCAAGTTTTGAGAACCTGAACGTACCTAATATCAAAGAATAAGTTGGTTCTTGTAGTTTTAACTGTGGCATCTTCTATTTGTATCTCATAGTAAAGTTGATCATTAAGTAAAGTAATAAAAAATAATAGTAAAGTTGATCATTAAGTAAAGTAATAATGGCCAATTACTATGGTTTATGAAAAAACATTAAAAATCAGTTATAACTTCAACTTGTCCTCATCAGAACTCTAAAACTTCCAAATGAAGATGTAGTGTGACTAATAGTTTCTAGACTGGACTATAAGGCCTTATTTGAAGATCACGGGCTGGGTGAGTTATACTTTATTCCATACGGATCCCAGAACACGACCAAGTCAAGGGATTAGGATTACTTTTATCCTGATTTAGCCTCTAAATAAAAATAGTTTTCTCACACTGCCAAAATCTATGGCAATCTCATGCATTTAACACTGTTGTGACCTTTCCTTGAAGTTTTCTTCCTTGAAATTCTTACTTACTTTAATGTTAGTTGTGTTCATTTCAGCTAGCCGGATTAAACTGGAGTCTGAGAGGGGTGATTTTTAATTAACTGCTCCAAGGAAAGGAACTATGACTCCGTGGAGATTTCTGCAGGACTCACTTGGGCCATTGTCTCAGCACACAGCAGCTAAGATGGAGGATTAATTGCCCTGCTTTCAGAGCAATGGTTTAAAAAATTACATTAGTTGAATAGAATACTGCTTTGAAAGACACAGCTGTATGTTTAAAAAAACCACAAACGGGGACTTAGGTTAAGGAGAGACTTTATTCGGAAGGATTATTGCAAGAGGGGGGACTAAGAATTACTGCCACGGGAAGGATGCTCTGACTGTCAGATCTGGAAACCAGAGGGCGCCTGCCGTAGGGCAGTGGACGGATGTGAATGTGGCGTGGACATAGCAGTGACAAGACAGTAGGTCAGAGAATGCACTACTCAGGGTCAGCCTACTCTTAGGAGGGGTTGACTCAGGCTGAGGGTGGACCAAAGTTCAGGGGTCCGGGGGAAGGAGAGAAGCTTAACTAAAGTTCAATCATAACAGATTCATGCGTATTTTGCTGCAATTGATTAGTAGAGACAAAGCAGTTTCGCTAATCATTTACGAGGCAGAGTGGGAATTTGGAGGGTCCCTGTCTGGCCTCATCAGAGGCAAACAAGGGGGGTAGCCCTGAGCTATAGCTCAGTCATGCAGGGAAGAGTGGTTCTTTCCATTTAGCAGCTTTTCCAAACACAAAAGAGTGGGTGGACTTCTTAACCATAGCTGTTTTCCAGGGTCCCAGGGTTTGGGGAAAGTTCGACTTTATCAGTGCACAGATGTAATACTCAGGGTTTTTTTCCCTCTATTGTATGTGAGGCAACACAAATTTCACAGAAGCTTCTCTTACTCTGTGGTAGGCAGAATTCTAAGCTGGTCCCCAAGATCCCTGCCTCTCTGTGCAAACACTCTGTATCATCCCCTCCCCTTGAGAATGGGCAGGACCGTTAATGTAGCAGAATCTCATTCCCAGGACTATGTTACTTTATTTGGTAAAAGAGACTTTACAGATGTCATTAAGGTCCATAATCAGCTTGCCTCTTCCCTCCATCAGAAAGAACGCAGGAAACCTTCCCGTCAATCATATTTTAGCATAAATATCTCCACTAAGCTTCCCTATCATTTGCCTGCTCTGCAGGGGCTGGGCAGCTCAGTATAAACACTCATCTGGTGCTGTAGGAGGTTAAATTGGAACTAGAAGGTTGAAAACAAAATGAACACTTTGCTTCACCCAGCAGTGAAGAGTCCCACTCTGAATTGCCACTGGGCCTTTTGCATCACTGAACTTCTTTCTTAATATGAATGAGATATGTTTCTTTTTTAGGTTTTTAAACATGGGGTTACCAAAAATGAGAAATAAATGGAGCTAGCTGACTGGGAACAGCTGATTGAGTGTGGGTCCTTCAACACCTTTTTTTCAGACTGTGTGTCTCTGGGCAAGTTCTGAACTTCTCTGTGCGTCCCGTCCCTTGTCTGCAAAGTAGGAACAATGATACTGTATTCTCATGAGGTTATAAGAATAAATGAGATAATCTGTTTCTTTGCATAATATCTATATGGCTTAACTAGGAGAATAACTGCTAGTTGAAATTATATAAAAAGGCATTCATAATAAATAAGCAATAAAGGATTTTAGTTTTGTTTCTGTGGTTTGTGTTAAATTTTCTCCCTTGATTTGAAAGTGCCCTTAGTTTAAAATTCCTGATGTTTTGTCATTGTTTTTGCTGTTGTTGTTGTTGATTATTGGTATTGGTTACCTTGGGATTTAGTTTTGTTTTACTTTTTTGCTTTCATTTTTGTTTTTTAACTCCAATAGAGGTGTAAAGGTAAAGATTTGAGAGAGAGCTTTCATACGATTTTGCTCATAAAATGCTAAGTTTATTCAAGAAAAAAGAAGGGCACGGTGTGTTTAGAGGCAACAATGAGACAACAAAAGAATCTGTCAGGCTGCCAAGGGGGACTTATAGTCTGAGGTTAAAAGATAGAACAAGTCTTACATTAGAACAAAATGGATTTGAGTGGATTTGAAGGCCTTGGCTGTTAGGGCAAAGTTGATGGAATTGCTCTTATAACTGTGATTTTAATTGACTTAAGAGCAGAAAGGTAAAAAAATAAAAGTTGAAGAAAATTTTTTCCATAGAGACCAGAAAAATATTCAGCCTGAATTCAGTTTGCTGCTCTTTTCTCCTCGGAGGGCAGTAACCTAGGAAGCCTTCACATGTGAATTTATGGGTTCCAGTTTGGTTTTCATGGGCTACATTAGATTTGCTGCTTAATTAGGAATGTTATCCACCCATTCAACTTTCCAAATGAACACAGGAGAAACTGTATAAATGTTAAATGCTAGAAAAATGTTTGGAATTTGTATATGGTATTAAATAACAACTCCTACCAGCTGGTTCTTGCTTGGCCAACCAAAAGCTTCAGAAAAACGCTCTTTTTGAAAGATAGATCTATAGTCTTAAAGTAGACACTGAAATCCATTTATCACTGAAGGTTCTCCCTTAGTCAGAGAATTGAAAAATGTAATGAAAAGGAATTTAGAGATTAAAAACGGCCAGCATCCTATGTATTCTTTGTATATTCAGATGTATGAGGGGGGAAAAAAAGGCAGAGGGACACAGGAGGAAGAAGCAAGACTCAAGGAGCAATTCCTCGGGAGCTTGCCAGCTGTAGCTCCTCCTGTAAAGGACACGCCCTTCAGGGTTCAACCTGACGGGGTGCTCATTGCCTCAGACCCGCCATTTGCCTTAGGATGAAGCTACGGTTCTGTCCTACATCTGTGATTATAAAAGGCAATCCAGGGTTATTTCATAACCAATGGAAATATTTATGGGCTTTGTTGCCAAAGACAGTTTATATGTGTGTGTGACAGTATGTTTGATGTTCTGGCGACAGAAACTCCAATCCAGGCATTTCATCCTGGCCTTTTCTTGCTACAGATGAGATACGGGTGTAGGCGGGCAGAATAATTCATTGCAGATGACAAAACCCTGATCACAACGTATAATGCCCAAGTCTATTGTCTATGCAGGCAACTTTAGTTATTATTATGCCATTTCAGAGCACTTTATAATTAAGTTTCAGATGAAAATCCTTGTGGAAATGATTCACTAGCTTTCGATTTTGTTTTTCTTTTCTTTCCTTTTTCTCACTGCAGTTCTTCAGTTTCCCCTACCTGTATTTTATGACATTCCCCACTGCTATAAACTAAGGCTCCTAGTTCATTTTTCAGCCGTTCCATTAATTTGGTATTTACTCCTTATTCAGATTCCCTCATAAAAGTGCTAATTATGATCATATCTAATAGTGACTAGGGAGGCACCCCACCAGTTCCTTCCTACCTCCAGCTGGACCCACTCACATCCATTATCAGGGTTTGGTTTGTCAGCCAGATTGCAATATTCCCAGCTGCCCTTCTCCAAGCCTGCTAAACCCAGTTGGGGAAATAAATCCAATTCACAAGACACTCTATCAATTATTCCAGCAAACCTCAGATGCAGAGCCACATTCTGTGTATTTACTAATGTAATACCGTTGGGAAAGAATCAACGCTGAAGACGAAATCGAATTTATTCTTACCTCTTCTCATAATTATTGCTCCTATATGTACAGATTTTTCTACAATCATCTGGCCTAATGTTAAATTCACGTGTTTACCTATCTTTCAGGAAGCTGCAAATAACAGTTCTAGGCTGCATGGAATTCTTGCCTTTTACGAGCTCCAAAATTGATTCACAAAATGCGTCAAAACAAAGATTTATCTCTGGACCCTATTTTAATGTTCTTGAGCATTCTGATTATTTTCCTGAAAGTTATTTTGACAAATTCTTTCCTACTGTAAAATAATTTTAAATATTTTTGCTAATTGATTTAATCAGCACAACCCACATACTTTTAAAAAATCTTCTTGTTGGGCTTCCCTGGTGGCGCAGTGGATGAGAATCCGCCTGCCAAGGCAGGGGACACGGGTTCGTGCTCCGTTCCGGGAAGATCCCACATGCCGCGGAGCGGTTGGGCCCATGAGCCATGGCCGCTGAGCCTGCACGTCTGGAGCCTGTGCTCCGCAGCGGGAGAGGCCACAATAGTGAGAGGCCCGCGTACCGCAAAAAAAAAAAAAGAAAAAAAAATCTTGTTCACTGCACAATGTTTGCCTTATTTATTAGAAACTTTTCTTCTTTCAAATTTTACTTTAGTTATCCAGACACTATTTTAGCCATTTAATTTTTTAAAAATATGTTCTGTTTTGGTGTGATATTAAGACCCTGGAAAAACAATTCACTGTACCACAGAGGAAAGACAAGGAGAAAATATTAATGTAATTAGCTTCCTTCAATAACCAGGGGGGCCCCTGTGGGAAATTCTTGCCTTGTTGAAATCAGAGTATCTCGACTTTACTTATGATGTTTAGAACCACTCCACATTTTTTCCAACTTTCCTCATTTCCTTCTGATTACACCGAGATGAACAGCTCTTTTCTATCCCTACATTTCTGCCAACAGGCTCACTCTGAATGTCAGTTTTGGTTCACATCAGCTGTACTCCACGTATGTGTCCGCTCTATTCACGCAACTGAGTCTTTCGGGTTGTGCTGCCTACAAAGTGATTTGTTGTTCAATCCACAGCTTCAAATACAACAGTTCGGAAGAGTTGTGCCCCTGGACGTTCAGAAGTGCCTCCAGTTTTCCCCACAGAACTGTGTCTCCTCTCAACTAAGTTTTGAGGATGTCATTCTGATCCAGTACCGGCTGTCCTCACTTTTCAAGAACTCTAGTCACCAGAGCTTAGTTTAAAAAGCAGCAGACCCCAACCACACAGTTCAAATTTCAGTTCCCATGTTCTCATCACTGTGAGCAGTTGCATAAAGTACACACTTCGCTGCGAGCCGCTGTCCACAAATCACCAGGTAAATAAGAGACGCGCTTCAGGATCATGACCAAACACATGGCTTCTTTCAAAGTCTGTCACTGCAGATCCCGTTTGGTTCACAGGTAGGAAAGCACGTGTTAGTGTTGCCTCCTTGTCTCTCATTCTAGGTTATTAGTAGCAGGTTCCACTACTGAGACTTCTCATTTGGATATAAATGGTTCTCAAATTATGAAGATTATTAGCGTTACTGCTGTTAAGGAGATTACTGAGCCTATAGATGAAATGATATTTCATGCCGTTTATGCGTCAGGGTAGAAACATCATGGCGCCCCTTTCATTCTCCCAGCGGTGCCTCCAGGTGGTTCCTGAAGACATCTGGTTCCTTCCAGGTGACTCGTTCCAAAAATGGATAATCAAAGAGGGAAGTGGCCAACAAAGATGAAAGTGCTGGCTTGAGGACACAGGGGAGAAGGGGAAGCTGGGATGAAGTAAGAGAGTAGAACTGACATGTATACAGTGCCAAATGTAAAATGGATGGCTAGTGGGAAGCAGCTGCATAGCACAGGGAGATCAACTCGATGCTTTGTGACCCCCTAGAGGGGTGGGATAGGGAGGGCAGGAGGGAGATGCAAGAGGGAGGCCATATGGGGATATATGTATACCTATAGCTGATTCACTTTGTTTTAAAGCAGAAACTAACACACCATTGTAAAGCAATTATACTCCAATAAAGAAGTGAAGGAAAAAAATGCAAGTGCAGCAAAGAAATGAGGGGTGATTACACTGGGAGAGATATTTCACTGGAACTTGCACGGAGTCCCAGCTGACTGTGGGGACACTGGCACAGCCACCATTGGGGAGGCTCTAGACCTACAGCCGGAGAGCCTAGTGGAGGTGAGGCTGTGGACAGACAGGTGTGGACAGACAGGAAGAAGACGGTGGTGAGGAAAAGGAGGATGATGTCTTAGAGGAAGTGATGCTGGCAAAGATGTCTCATTAAAGAAATTATTGGAGATATTTCACAACATTGAAAGGGAAAAGGATACAACATGGGAAGCTGATCCAGATTTACAAAGGAATGTGATAATTGGCCAAGGCAGTTAGTTATATGATAACAATAAGGGCATCACTGTTCAAGCTACCCTTGGTACGTTTTTTACAAATAAATGAAACTTTCATTATTAATGTTTCTAATTTTTTTTGATGTGGACCATTTTTAAAGTCTTTATTGAATTTGTTACAATACTGCTTCTGTTTTATGTTTTTGTTTTTTTGGCCGCGAGGCATGTGGGATCTTAACTCCCCAACCAGGGATCAAACCCGTACCCCCTGCATTGGAAGGCAGGGTCTTAACCACTGGACCACCAGGGAAGTTCCCTCTGATATTTTAAATAGCAGTATGTTAAATAAATATTAGTTTTAGTATTTAAAAACATCTCCCTATACACTTAAAACCAACGGTAAGAGAGTTTTAAGTGTTTTGATGACAGTTTCTAATAGCACAGAACAATCATAAATTTTCCCAATTATGATTAAGATCTCCATGCTTGGTGTCAGCTGGCACAGCCATTTACTGTTCCTTCACAGCTGTGCAAGGTAAGGACAACCTGTAATAATTTTTAAAAATTTCAACACCAATAGCTAAAAGGGACCTATGGTTTTCCAAATTAGGGAGACAGGAAACATGTTTAGTTATTCATTGGGCTTTGACTACACTGTCCTTATGGACATTCAGTTTTACTGTTTCCGCATGAAATAGCATATTGCCAATGTAATTCCCCACATTTTTTCCCCAATGCTTAATCTAAATGTGGCACAGGTTCTGGTTTTCTTCCTTCCTATTACAGAACTCAAGCAGCTTACACTCCTGGTAACAAATTTGTGTATTGCTCTCACATGAGTGCAGTTGTCTACATAACCCAAGAAACAGAAGATGAGATTCTAAAAGGAGCTCTCATGGCTTACAATGGACTGAGCTCCACAGGATGCTGGTACTGAACCGCATCAAGAGAGCTCCATGTACACAAGTCTGAGCCCAACCACAGTGGGAAGAGCTTTAGCCAACTTGAGGGGAAAAAACGCTCAGAGAGAGTGGATGGAATCTTTTCTCAAATTTTCGGATTGTCTATATTAAACTGGCCACTCAAAGTATGAACACAGATTGTCTCTTGTTTATTCAGAGACTCACAATGGCCCAAAGAGCAAGTGGTTGCCAAAGGGACAGAGTGACTAGAAAAGAATGAGAAGTTCTTATCCTGCACTATTTTTTATTCCTAAGAATGTTATTTGGAACCCCAGATTCATTTTCTCCTACTGTCAGCATTATACACAGTGAACATGCCAGCCCACAGAAACCTGTTTAACCCAAAGTGCCCCTCAAAAAAGACGCTAATTGTTACACGGCAGTAACCCTTCATTTTTCTAAAGATTATTTTACTCAATAAGCTGATGACAAGGAATATAGCCAGAACACAGGAGGGGTATAAAAAGTCTATAGAAACTGTATTTATTTATTTATTTTTAATTAATTAATTTTTGGCTGCATTGGGTCTTCATTGCTATGTGTGGGCTTTCTCTAGTTGCGGTGAGCTGGGGCTACTCTTTGTTGCGGTGTGTGGGCTTCTCATTGAGGTGGCTTGTCTTGTTGCAGACCATGGCTCTAGGTACGTGGGCTTCAGTAGTTGTGACACGTGGGCTCAGTAGTTGTGGCTCATGGGCTCTAGAGTGCAGGCTCAGTAGTTGTGGCACACAGGCTTAGTTGCTCCACGGCATGTGGGATACTCCCAGACCAGGGCTTGAACCCATGTCCCCTGCATCGGCAGGTGGATTCTTAACCACTGCACCACCAGGGAAGTCCCCAGAAACTGTCTTTAACTTGTATTATTTGCTTAGGAAACCCAGATGAACAATAAAAATATCACTTGTAATTTGACCACCCACAGATAACCATGCTTAATATTTTGATGCTTATTATCTGAGACTTATTTCTATACACATGTGTATGAATGTGTATAATGTTAAATTCTAAAAAAGGTATGATCATACTATGAATTTTACTTTGAAACCTGCTTTTCCTCACTTAACATATTACAGATATCATAGTGAGAAACATGTATCTACATGATAATTATTAAAGGCGTTACATATTCTATCAGTGAAGCACAACTTGGCAAAGGACCTTCTCATTAACAGCAGACTAGGTGATACAGAAGAACACATACATGATCTGGAAGATAAAATAATGGAAATCACCCAATCGGAACAGCAAAATGAAAAACAAATTTTTAAAAATGAGAACAGTTTAAAGCACCTCCGAGACAACAACAAGCATACCAACATTTGCATTATAGGGGTCCCAGAAGGAGAAGACAGGAAGGGATCAAAAATGCATTTGAGGAAATTATGGCTGAAATGCTCTGAATCTGAAGAAGGAAACATATATCCAGGTACAGGGAGCACAAAGTGTCCCAAACAAGATAAACCTAAACAGACACACACCAAGACATATCATAGTTAAAATGGCAAAACTAAAAATAAAGAGAGAATTCTAAAAGCAACAAGAGAAAAACAAAGAGAACAAGGGAACCCTCATAAGGCTAGTAGCTGATTTTTCTACAGAAATGTTGCAGGTCTGAAGGCAGTGGTGTAGTCAAAGTGCTGAAAAGGAAACACCTGCAACCTAGGACACTCTATCCAGCAAGATTATCATTCAGAATTGAAGGAGAGATGAAGAACTTCTCAGACAAGCAAAAGCTAATAATGTTCAACTCTACCAAACCTACCCTAAAAGAAATATTAAAGGGTCTTCTCTAAGTGGAAAAGAAAATGTTACAACAAGAAGTAAGAAGTTATAGGAAAGGGAAAATCCCCTACTAAAGGAAAATATATAGTGAAGACTACGGATAAACCAGTTAAATAAGATAGTACAGAGATCAAAAGACAAAAATTGTAAAATCAAGTACAGTTGTATAACTACAATAAACAGATAAGGGATAAACATGACGGTATAAAACATAAAATAAAAAACACAAAAATTGGGGGAAATTGGTTCAAGATAGCAGAGTAGAATGATGTATGCTCACTCCCTCTTGTGAGAGCACCAGCATCACAACTAACTGCTGAACAATCATTGACAGAAAGACACTGGAACTAACCAAAAAATACACCCCACATCCAAAGACAAAGGAGAAACAGCAATGAGATGGTAAGAGGGGCATAATCACAATAAAATCAAATCCCATAACCACTGGGTGGGTGACTCACAAACTGGAGAACAATTATACCACAGAAGTCCACCCACTGAAGTGAAGGTTCTGAGCCCCACGTCACTCTTCCCAACCCGGGGGTCCAACAGTGGGAGGAGGAATTCCAAGAGGATCAGACTTTGAAGGCTAGCAGACTTGACTACAGGACTTTGACAGGACTAGAGGAAACAGAGACTCCACTCTTGGAGGGCACACACAAAGTAGTGTGTGCAACAGGACCCAGGGGAAGGAGCAGTGACCACAGGGGAGACTGAACCAGACCTACCTGCTGGTGTTGGAGGGTCTACTGCAGAGGCATGGGGTGTCTGTGGCTCACCGTGAGGACAAAGACACTGGCAGCAGAAGCTCTAGGAAGTACTCCTGGGCATGAGCCCTCCTGGAGTCCACCATTAACCCCACCAAAGAGCCTGTAGCCTCCAGGGCTGAGTCACCTCAGGCCAAACAACCGACATGGAGAGAACTCAGCCACACCCATCAGCAGACAAGTGGATTAAAGTTTTTCTGAGCTTTTCCCATCAGAGTAACACCAAGCTCTACCCACCACTAGTCCCTCCCATCAGGAAACTTGCACAAGCCTCTTAGATAACCTCACCCATCAGAGGGCAGAGAGCAGAAGCAAGAACCACAATCCTGCAGCCTGTGGAACAAAAGCCACATTCACAGAAAGACAGACAAAATGAAAAGGTAGAGGACTTTGTACCAGATGAAGGAACAAGGTAAAATCCCAGAAAAATAACTAAATGAAGTGGAGATAGGCAACCTTCCAGAAAAAGAAACCAGAATAATGATAGTGAAGATGATCCAGGACCTCGGAAAAAGAATGGAGGCAAAGATCAAGAAGATGCAAGAAATGTTTAACAAAGACCTAGAAGAATTAAAGAACAAACAGAGATGAACAATACAATAACTGAAATGAAAAGTACACCAGAAGGAAGCAGTAGCAGAATAACTGAGGCAAAAGAACAGATAAGTGACCTGGAAGACAAAATGGTGGAATTCACTGTCATGGAACAGAATAAAGAAAAAGAATGAAAAGAAATGAAGACAGCCTAAGAGACCTCTGGGACAACATTAAATGCACCAACACTCGCATTATAGGGGTCCCAGAAGGAGGAGAGAGAGAGAAAGGACCCAAGAAAATATTTGAAGAGATTATAGTTAAAAACAAGAAACATCTCAAATAAACAAGCTAACCTTACACCTAAAGCAATTAGAGAAAGAAGAACAAAAAAAACACCAAAGTTAGCAGAAGGAAAGAAATCGTAAAGATAAGATCAGAAATTAAATGAAAAAGAAATGAAGGAAACAACAGCAAAGATCAATAAAACTAAAAGCTGGTTCTTTGAGAAGATAAACAAAATTGATAAACCATTAGCCAGACTCATCAAGAAAAAATGGGAAAAGACTCAAATCAATAGAATTAGAAATGAAAATGGAGAAGTAACAATTGGCACTGCAGAAATACAAAGGATCATGAGAGATGACTAGAAGCAATGATATGCCAATAAAATGGACAACCTGGAAGAAATGGACAAATTCTTAGAAAAGCACAACCTTCCATGACTGAACCAGGAAGAAATGGAAAATATAAACAGACCAGTCACAAGCACTGAAATTGAGACTGTCATTAAAAATCTTCCAACAAACAGAAACCCAGGACCAGGTGGCTTCACAGGCAAATTCTATCAAACATTTAGAGAAGAGCTAAGACCCATCCTTCTCAAACTCTTCCAAAATATAGCAGAGGGAGGAGCACTCCCAAACTCATTCTACTAGGCAACCATCGCCCTGATACCAAAACAAGACAAAGATACTACAGAAAAAGAATATTACAGACCAATATCACTTATGAATATAAAGGCAAAAAACCTCAACAAAATACTAGCAAACAGAATCCAACAACACATTAAAAGGATCATACACCATGGTCAAGTGGGGTTTATCCCAGGGATGCAAGGATTCTTCAATATACAAAAATCAATCAATGTGATACACCATATTAACAAATTGAAGATTAAAAACCACATGATCATCTCAATAGATGCAGAAAAAGCTTTTGACAAAATTCAACACCCATTTATGATAAAAACTCTCCAGAAAGTGCGCATAGAGGGAACCTACCTCAACATAATAAGGGCCATATACGACAAACCCACAGCAAACATCATTCTCAATGGTGAAAAACTGAAAGCATCTGGAAGTCCTAGCCATGGCAATCAGAGAAGGAAAAGAAATAAAAGGAATCCAAATTGGAAAAGAAGAAGTAAAACTGTCACTGTTTGCTGATGACATGATACTATACATAGATAATCCTAAAGATGTCACCTAAAACTACTAGAGCTAATCAATGAATTTGGTAAAGTTGCAGGATACAAAATTAATGCACAGAAATTTCTTGCATTCCTATACACTAACAACAAAATATCAGAAAGAGAATTAAGGAAACAATCCCATTCACCATTGCAACGAAAAGAATAAATACCTAGTAATAAACCTAACTAAGGAGGTAAAAGACCTATACTCAGAAAACTATAAGACACTGATGAAAGAAATCAAAGATGACACAAACAGATGGAGAGATATAACATGTTCTTGGATTGGAAGAATCAATATTGTGAAAATGACTATACTACCCAAAGCAATCTATAGATTCAATGCAATCCCTATCAAATTACCAATGGCATTTTTTACAGAACTAGAAGAAAAAAATTCTTAAAATTTATATAGAGACACAAAAGATCCCAAATAGCCAAAGCAATCTTGAGGGAAGTAAATGGATCTGGAGGAATCAGACTCCCTGACTTCAGACTATACTATAAAGCTACAATAATGAAGACAATATGGTACTGGCACAAAAACAGAAATGTAGATCAATGGAAAAGGACAGAAAGCCCAGAGGTAAACCCACACACCTATGGTCAACTAATCTATGACAAAGGAGGCAAGAATATACAATGGAGAAAAGACAGCCTCTTCTGTAAGTGGTGCTGGGAAAACTGGACAGCTACACATAAAAGAATGAACTTAGATCACTCTGTAACACCATACACAAAAATAAACTTAAAATGAGTTAAAGACCTAAATGTAAGACTGGACACTATAAAATTCTTAGAAGAAAACATAGGAAGAACACTCTTTGACATGAATCACAGTAAGACCATTTTTGACCCACCTCCTAGAGTAATGAAAATAAAAACAAAATAAACAAATGGAACTTAATGAAACTTAAAAGCTTTTGCACAGCAAAGGAAACTATAAACAATACAAAAAGACAACCCCCAGAATGGGAGAAAATATTTGCAAGTGAATCAAGAGACAAAGGATTAATCTCCAAAATATATAAACAGCTCATGCAGCTCATCATTAAAAAAACAAATAATCCAATCCAAAAATGGGCAGAAGACCTAAATAGACATTTCTCCAAAGAAGACATACAGATGGCCAAGAGGCACATGAAAAGGTGCTCAACATCACTAACTATTAGGGAAATGCAAATCAAAACTACAATGAGATATCACCTCATACTGGTTTGAATGGGCATCATCAGAAAATCTACAAACAACAACTGCTGGAGGGGGTGTGGAGAAAAGGGAACCCTCTTGCACAGCTGGTGGGAATGTAAATTGATGCAGCCACTATGGTGAACAGTATGGAGGTTCCTTAAAAAACTAAAAATAGAATTACCATATGACCCAGCAATCCCACTACTGGACATATACCCAGAGAAAACCATAATTCAAAAAGACACATGCACCCCAATGTTCATTGTAGCACTGTTTACAATAGCCAGGTCATGGAAGCAAACTAGATGCCCATCGACAGATGAATGGATAAAGAAGATGTGGCACATATATACAATGGAATATTACTCAGCCATAAAAAGAAACGAAATTGGGTCATTTGTAGAGATGTGGATGGACCTAGAGACTGTCATACAGAGTGAAGTAAGTCAGAAGGAGAAAAATAAATATTGTACATTAACGCATAATGTGGAACCTAGAAAAATGGTACAGATGAACTGGTTTGCAGGGCAGAAGTAGAGACACAGATGTAGAGAACAAATGTATGGACACTCAGAAGGGAAAATGGGGGGGGGGGGCTGGTAGTGGGATGAATTGGGAGATTGGGATTGACATATATACACTAATATGTATAAAATAGATAACTAATAAGAACCTGCTCTATTAAGAAAATAAGAAAATTAAATTTAAAAAAAAGAAAAAGTAAAACACAAAACGTGGGAAATGAGAATAAAAAACGTAGATCTGCAGAATGTGTTTGAACTTAAATGACTATTAGTTTAAAACAAGTTGATGTAGTTATAAGATAACATGTAGGGACCCAATGGTAACCACAAATCAAAAACCTACAAATAGACACACAAAAACTAGAGAGAAAGGAACACAAACATATCACTAAAGAAAATCATCAAACCACAAGGAATGAAACAAAAAGAAGAAAAGAACAGAAAATAACTAGGAAAACAAGTAACAAAATGGCAATAAGTATACACCTGTCAATAACCACTTTAAATGTCAACAGACCAGAATGTTTATTTTTTATTATAAACATACATATATGTATATCATTGAATATCTATCTTCACATATTTCTTTCCTCTGGATAGATTTTTTAGAATTAAAATGTTAAGTCCAAGTATGCTGTAGTTATACAATCTATTAATATCATACAATTAAGTTTTTATTTCAGATATTGTAATTTTTTAGTTCTAGAATTTCCATTTGATTCTTTTTACCAAAATTTCTTAATTTCTTCCCACTGCTTCCATATTTTTCTGTAGATTTGTTAACATATTAAACATGCTAATTTATTATCTGGGTGATCTGCTATTCTGTTTCTGTTAACCATATTTTCCTCTTGACTATGAATTACATTTTCTGTTTTATCATATACCTAGAAATTTTTTAAATTGTATACTAAGCCTTGTAGATGGTACATTGTGGAGGGTTTTTTTTTTTTTTTGAATTTTAATTTTTTTTGTGGTACGCAGGCCTCTCACTGCTGTGGTCTCTCCCATCGTGGAGCACAGGTCTGGACACGCAGGCTCAGCGGCCATGGCTCACGGGCACAGCCGCTCCGCAGCATGTGGGATCTTCCTGGACCGGGGCACGAACCCCTGTCCCCTGCATCAGCAGGCGGACTCTCAACCACTGCACCACCAGGGAAGCCCCATTGTGGAGGTTTTTAAGCAAGAGTTATCTGAGGGTTCCATTTTTTGTTTTTGTTCTCAATTAAATGCAATTGAACCTAGTACTACCTGATACATTATGTTTATCTGGGTTTGTTTCTGAGCTATTCCATCCTACTGATCTATTTGTGCACTTGGCTTCCAGTAAAAAACTGTGTTAACTTCCTCTGAAAAGTATTGAGTTTTGTTCCTGCAAATAATTAAATTGTTGGCAGATCACGTTGAGAGTGTGGAGGTGTGGTTTCAGGCTTTGTTAAATAAAGCTGGTGCGTTTCAGTTCTGCCCTTTCTCCTGAGACATGGGTCTCATTCCTAAACCATGGCCTTCTGGATTCCATGGAAAGCTTGGGGTGTTTCCCAAACATTGGTGGGGATCAAACTCCAAACTCTGTCTCTCCAGCATCAGGGTAGCTGCTAAAATCTCTGTACCGCTTCTTTTTTTCAGCCTTCCAGCTGTTGTTTTCCGCTGGGGCATCCTGGCATTTTCCACACATGTGGAAGGATTTGAGAAGTTAGTACACAGTTTTGGGGGCTCCCCCTCATGTCTCTTTCTTTTCTGGTATTTCTTCCCCTCACTTCCTGGCGCCATGGCCACACCTACTTGCCAGGAAGCATGGGAAATGTAGTCTTTGTTTCAGGTGCCATGCATTCACATTTTAATTACATTTTAACATATATTAGTCTATCAAGGTAAAAAATAAACTATGTTTATTGATAGCCACACATAAGGTGAAAGGTTAGTATATTTCTACCTCCTCTTCTTCCCATCCCCAAGTTTTTGTTGAAATAATGTCTCTAAAAAAAGAAAAATCCAGCAATGAGAAGAATACAGCATCACTTCTCTATTATTTCAGCAAATAAAATCATAACCTGGTTATACACAAGAGGAAATATCAAACAGAAATTTAGGAAGTTTCTACAGAATAATTGACCTTCAAAAATGTCAAGGTCGGGCTTCCTTGGTGGCGCAGTGGTTGAGAGTCCGCCTGCAGATGCAGGGGACGCGGGTTCGTGCCCCGGTCTGGGAAGATCCCACATGCCGCAGAGCGGCTGGGTCCGTGAGCCGTGGCTGCTGAGCCTCCGCGTCCAGAGCCTGTGCTCTGCAACGGGAGAGGCCAAAACAGTGAGAAGCCCGCGTACCAAAAAAAAAAAAAAAAAAAACGTCAAGGTCATTAAAGTCTGAGGAATTAGACTGAGGAATCAGACTGAGGAATTCTTCTAGACTGAAGGAAGCCAGGGAGATATGACAATTGGGTACAATGTGTGGTCCTGAATTAGACCTTTTGTTATGAGGGCATTGACAATGGGCAAAACTTGAAGTTGGGACAAGGATATTCAGGAATTTGTCATGCTATTCATGCAACACGAGAGTTGGAAATTATTTGAAAATAAAATGTTTTTTAAAAAATAAATAAAACAAAACATCCAGCTTATCATGATTATTAATTTTCTTTTCCGATAGTACATATATTCTAATTCAATACATTATGTTTTTGGCATTTTAAGCTATGTTAACAATTTTAGACTTACACTTTTTCCATTTCTAATTTATGATTAACATTCCTCTATGTGCAATAACTTCAGGAGAGGTAAGCAAATAAGCACTTTTTGAGCTGTTGTTTATCTGCAAATGTCTTTCCTGCTATTGCAGTGAACAATGGCTTTTCAGGCAGTATAGCTTTTATGCCACAACTGCTGACATTTCTTCCTCCTCTTTTAGTGTTTAGTCTCATAGAAGTATAACAAAAAGGATTTTTTGCCTTCTATAAGATTTTCTGACTAGATATTTGAACGATTTCCCCTTTGTTTCTGAAATTCAATTTAGTAGACTATGTCTCATCATTAATTTTATTTGGATTTGATGACCCCTTTATTATGAAGACCAAGTCTTTAAAAAATTCCTGGAAATAATATATATCTATGAATATTTTAATTTTTTTGGCTTGTTTGTTTGTTTAGGTACTTTTTCTTCACCTGAGGCAGTATTTTCCCAAATTTTCATATCATTAAAATCACTCCATGTTCATATTTTGAAAAATAGGTAAACCTCAGTCGAGTCCCCAACATACTCAACTAGCATCTCTGAAGATGGGGCTTAGGACACAGCATTTTAAATGTGTCCAGGTGGCTATCACACTCATAAACATTAGGGAAGCCTTTCTGTATTTTTCTTTATGCCTATATTTGACTTTTCTGCATCTATCCTCTGTGTCCTTTGTACCCTACTCCTTTATTTTTTTCCTTTATCTTCTCTGAGACTTTCTTGAGCTGCTTTGCTAGTTCACTGATCCAGTTTTCTGTGGTATCTACTCTGCTGTTCAATGACTGATTTTTCAAATTCAGTACTCACAAGTCACCTGAAATAAAACTGTCCCAGTTTCTGATTCTTCTGTTTATATAAATGCAAGAGCACTTGAGTCCTGACGAGTAGACACATTCGATTTTTTTTAAACTTGGTCATTTTTCTTGAAGAAGTCAGTTCCTCAGGGGCCATTTTGTCTGCTTTGACTTCTTTTGAACTAGTGAATCATTTCCTATGTACCGTGTATATATTATGATTTTGTTGTACTTACAACCCATGGAGGGATGGACTTATCCACTTTTAGAGATGATGTGCCCATGTGTTTATGCAGACCAAAAGGGGAAAGAGAAATTGCTATTTCTATAGTTTTTTTGTCTGCATAGTATTTATTCAGTGAAACAACAATCAAGAGTACACTTCACTTGGCTTCGCTTGGAATGGATCTTGCTTTGAGAAGGACGGCTGCATCCCCAAAGAGCTTAGAGATTCTCAACAAATGGTATCAAGAAAATAAATAAATGTTTCTTCACAACTATTCCTTATTGGAGATGGAGGAAAACAGGGGTGGTAGCAAAACTTCTCTGTGTATATATCTTTATATTATTTTTTATTTTTGAAACATATGAAAGTATTATTCATTCAAAACCTAAATAAGTGGTGCTGGGAAAACTGGACAGTACATGTAAAAGTATGAGATTAGATCACTCCCTAACACCATATACAAAAATAAGCTCAAAATGGATTAAAGACCTAAATGTAAGGCCAGAAACTGTCAAACTCTTAGAGGAAAACATAGGCAGAACACTCTATGACATAAGTCACAGCAAATTCCTTTTTGACCCACCTCCTAGAGAAATGGAAATAAAAACTAAAATAAACAAATGGGACCTAATGAAACTTCAAAGCTTTTGCACAGCAAAGGAAACCATAAACAAGACCAAAGGACAACCCTCAGAATGGGAGAAAATATTTGCAAATGAAGCAACTGACAAAGGATTAATCTCCAAAATTTACAAGCAGCTCATGCAGCTCAATAACCAAAAAACAAACAACCCAATACAAAAATGGGCAGAAGACCTAAATAGACATTTCTCCAAAGAAGATATGCAGATTGCCAACAAACACATGAAAGGATGCTCATCATTAATCATTAGAGAAATGCAAATCAAAACTACAATGAGATATCATCTCACACCAGTCAGAATGGCCATCATCAAAAAATCTAAAAACAATAAATGCTGGAGAGCGTGTGGAGAAACGGGAGCACTCTTGCACTGGTGGTGGGAATGTGAATTGGTACAGCCTCTATGGAGAACAGTATGGAGGTTCCTTAAAACACTACAAATAGAACTACCATATGACCCAGCAATCGCACTACTGGGCATATACCCTGAGAAAACCACAATTCAAAAAGAGTCATGTACCAAAATGTTCATTGCAGCTCTATTTACAATAGCCCAGAGATGGAAACAACCTAAGTGTCCATGATCGGATGAATGGATAAAGAAGATGTGGCACATATATGCGATGGAATATTACTCAGGCATAAAAAGAAATGAGATTGAGCTATTTGTAATGAGGTGGATAGACCTAGAGTCTGTCATACAGAGTGAAATAAGTCAAAAAGAGAAAGACAAATACCGTATGCTAACACATATATATGGAATTTAAGTAAAAAAAAAAAAGTCATGAAGAACCTAGGGGTAAGACAGGAATAAAGACACAGACCTATTAGAGAATGGACTTGAGGATATGGGGAGGGGGAAGGGTAAGCTGTGACAAAGCGAGAGAGAGGCATGGACATATGTACACTACCAAACGTAAGGTAGATAGCTAGTGGGAAAGAGCTGCATAGCACAGGGAGATCAGCTCGGTGCTTTGTGACCGCCTGGAGGGGTGGGATAGGGAGGGTGGCAGGGAGGGAGACGCAAGAGGGAAAAGATATGGGAACATATGTATATGTATAAGTGATTCACTTTGTTATAAAGCAGAAACTAACACACCATTGTGAAGCAATTATAATCCAATAACGATGTAAAAAAAAAGAAAAAACCTAAATAAAGTTAAGGTAAAAAATAGTATAAAAAATTTAAAGGAAGGTGGTAGAAATGGTTTGAACAGCCCTAGGGAAAGTACTAGATTTTTTTAAACAATAAAAATTATTTTCTTTAACAAGAGAACCAAGTGGTCCCTCAATTCTAATTTGTTTAGATTTTTGAAAGATCAGCTTTTAAATACAGGTTTCTGAAAATTCCTTTGGGATTTTCTCTATTGTGTTAGCTCTTTATTAAAAGTACTATGCCCCATTTCTATTTGCACTGCTCTATTAAGAAGCCCATTCCTGTTTCAGATAAGCAACAAGGTTAGGCAGAGGAAAGTCAGAGAACTTAATCAATACACTTAGAACATAACAAGTGTACCAATTTCTGGCCCCGTGTTTCCTAAAGAAAGATCTTTAAAATATATATATTTTATTAGCGGGAGTGCCAAGTCTCACACATCATGTTGGAATTTTCAGATAGTTGTGTACGTTCTTAAAAAACAACCTCCCCTGGATGGTAGAGTGAAATTCTGAGACATAAAGTCCTATCCTGGCTCCAAACTGTATAAATTAAAGGAATATTGATCTTAAAATACCAGTACTGTAAACAATTGAAGCGTTAGCCTGAACTGCCACTGGCATTGTTAGTTTTGTCTACATAATGCTCTCCCAAGCAACCACTTAAACAGTCAAGCCCATTAGCTCTTCATAGAGATCAACTTTGTCAGCCTAGACAGATTTCTTTAAGCATATAGATCTCTTTCTTGAGTCTGATTACTTGCTCTGGCATAGTGATGGCAAAATTCACCGTATTATCTGAACACCCATTTAAAGTAGCTATAAACACCAGCCTCTAAGATGAATACAGGTGCAAGAGAGGCACAGTTTTCTTACTGCCTCTTATTTTTCTGTTATGCACACTAGTCTGAAGTCAAAAACAGAGTATTCGTTGGAGAAATGGCAGGACATGAATTCAGTACCATTAATTGCCTTACCACCAAAAACACCAACACTTTTCTCCTTTGACTAACAAATTGAAAATAGTCTTCATTTTATAAGATTCTTTCAGAAGATGATATTTTAAACAACAACAACAAAAAATTGGAACATGGGCAGTTACAATTCTGCAGGAGAAATGGCTATAGCTCCTCCTTGTGAAAATAATTGCAGATTTAAGTTGAAATCGCTTATTAGTGAAAATAATGGGAGGATATTGATCAATACAAGATGTGACCATTATTTCACATTATTTAGTCTAAAAAAATAGTCCTTTTGGTGATGCAGCTTCCTTGAGATGATGTTATTTGTGGGGGGAGGGGAGCAAAGAGCAGAGGGCTGGAAATAAAGAGGCTGAAACAAACCACCCAGCAGGGTGTCTGGCACATAGCAACTCAGTGAGTGTTCATTGAATCAAAATCAGAATTGGGGGTCCTGACCTGTCAATCACCACTTGTGATCTTGGATGTTTTGATCTCTAACACACAGCTTTCTCATTCACAGTGGTTTATGCCTCTCAGAATAACATATTACAGTGTATACGAACATTTGAATCGTTTAAAGGGAACATACATTTTACAATCTGCTTCACTTAGAAATTACTCTTATTCTGAGATATCAGAGACGGTGTTGGAACAAGCCCAGTGATCAGCTATTTGCTTAAATTTACGTGCTTGTGTGGACAAAACATTAATGTAATGGATAGGATTCCACCATTACGTAGATAGACCAAAAATAAACTGAATTCTGCCATTTTCTGTTTGTTTCAACAGGATTCTCAAGCTCCAGGCAACAAAGGGCTTCCATGTGTCAGTTCAGCCCTCCTAGCACCTGAACAGACTGTTAGAAGTAGGATAGGAGCCAGGGTTTCTGCTAGGATCTAGCTGTCCCTGGGATGGGGTCTGTGCATCCCCTCACACAAGGGGTTCTCCCCATTCCGTGTGCATCCTCACCATTTGCCTTGATTTTCAGAGTGTTTCCCAGATCCTACCCCCTGCTGCAATCAGTACCTCTTCTGAGCCCCAAGTTTTCTTGAATTGGGCCCAGATGCCCTGCCCCACTTCCTGCCTAGTTTCCTCCTAACAAAGTTCAGACTCCATTCTCTTACTCACCTCCCCCTACTCTCCATCCAGCCATGCCAAGGCACTGGACAAAGGTGTGATTAACCCTGAATTAACCTGAGACTGATACATCACCACTCACCTGACTACTCATTAATTGACCCAATAATCATCTGGAACTCACGGGCAGCTCTTACCCTTGAGTCCTCTTTCACTGATAAAATCGAAGCAACTAGAAGAAAACTTCCAGACCCCTACCTGCATCTCCACCTACATGCTCTGCCTTCCTATCTGTAACTAAGAGTGAACTACCCCTGCATCTATCTGAAACCAGGCCATCCACATAAACATAGGACCCCATCTCTTCTTTCCTCCATAAAGGCATCGTTCTAGCAATTCTCTTCTATCTCTCCCACATCAACACATTTATTTTCTCTGCTAGTCTTTTACCACGAAAATGCACTGTTATTTCTCCGGTACTATAAAAAAACAAAAAACAAAAAAAAACAAACAAACTTTCCTTTGTCTCTCTGCTGCCAGAGTAGCACTATATTGCTTTGCTTTCCTAGAGCAAAATTCCTCGAAAGCACTATCTACACTGTCTCCAACTGCCCTCCTATTCTCTCTTAATACATTCCAATGTGTCTTTTATGCCCAGCTTCACCAAAACCACTCTTGTCTCAGTCACCTATAACAACCACATTACCAGTTTTCACTTCTCAATCCTCTCTCTCCTCAGTCTATGGGCAGCATTTGATGTGGGTGAGTGCGCCCCTCCTGGATACACTTGGCAACTCCACTCTCCAGTGGAAGAGTCATCTGTCATCTGGGATGAGAAAACCCAGGAAACCCCTAGGCATTCTTTCAGAATACACCCAGGATCTGACTGTTCTTCCCACCTCCACTGCCGACACCCAACTGGAGCCACCATCACCTCCTTCTGGGTTGTTTGTGATGACCGCCTAACTGGTCGTTCTGTTTCCACCCCTGCAGCGTTACAATCTCTTTTCAACATCAGCCAGAGCACTCCCTTTAAACCGAAGTCAGACGATGTCTCTCTGTTCAAACTCTTCCAGTTGTTTCCAATCTCGCTCAATATAAAACCAAAGGCTTTAAAATCTCTTACAAGGACTTGCAGGATGTGATCGCCAATTCGGTTCCCTGAGACACTCCCCTCAGCTGTTCTGTTCCAGCATATGAGCCTTACAGTTTTTCTCAAACGTATTCCCGGAAGAACCCCTCTCTCTTTGCGGTGCCACCCCTTTCTGATCGCTCATTTCTGCCTCCAGTTTTCTGTGGATGTATCTGCTTGGAGGAACCCAAAGACGTGCAGAACCCCAGCTGCAAGGGAGTCCCCAGGTGTGATTTGTAGCCAGCTAGTTTCTGTAGTATAGCAGGGGATGGAATGGTACTGAGTGTGCCAATCTGGTTACTATGCCACAGAAACGGAATAATAACTAGGGGTTAGTGGAGAGAAAAGGTAGTGGAAATTAGTCATAATTTAGGCTACATCAGTGCAAGAAAATAGAGAGGTTGCCTTTGGGCACAAAATCAATAAAGTAGCATACTTACATTAAAAACAATAACATTAATTACACATGATAATTTGAATAATATCATAGATAAATCTTACATGAACTATGCAAACAGAATGCTAGACTTAACAGGTCCTTTATAAAATATATGTGCTGTCTCACCATTTACAGAAGTGATATATAAAATTTCCATTTCAAAGTCTCACAGAATTTTAAGAACCTTCGCTGGTGAGATTTTTTAATGGGCTTACTTCCAGGTGTGAAACAAAGATTCATAATGACTGGCTCAATGTCATGTGCCCAGCCAGAGATAAATTCCAAGAACTTGGTGTCTCTATTCATAAGACTATATTTGATCATGCTTTAAGTGAAGAGATTGTGATTGTTCAAAATAAAGCACAAGGAGAGCTTATTAAATGAAAGTGGGCAATATATATTAGTCATTTCTTCATGGCAAGCTTAATAGTTCAGTAATTCTAGGATCTAACAGCAACATCAAAGTACTGACTTGCTAATACTTTCTGCTATGGTTGCATTTCTTCCACACCACCACACAGGTCCTTTCAGATTCCACTCAGTCACTGATGGAACTGCCAACCCAGCTCAAAAATGTCTTACTACTGGATTATTTCCAGGATTCTCGTGGCACTTTCCTTGGAAGTAGGTTTGTGGCTCTGTTCAATATTTTCTACCCATTCCAAACCATCATCAATCACAATGCTCTATCTCACATTTATTTCATACATTCTATTTCCTGGGACCAGAAAAAATAATTTAACTAAAATTTCTCCATTGATTTCTATGGGATAGGATGGCAGCCACTTCTGCTGTACTTTCTTCCTAAAAAGCTATTTTATTTTTATAACACTTAAAATTTCTTCTGCATAGTTGAATGAATACATATTGGTGTTAATAATGGGGAAATTGAAGAAATTTGCTTTGATGGCTTCACTGAAGAAGATAGATGAAAGTGATAAGTTCTCAGCCTAACAAGTAATGCTTCAAGGAGCTTTTGCTACATTTTCACCTGTTGACAACAGCTGCTGCTGATTGTTTTAAAAAAGCAATTGATAAACATTTATTATGAATTTACTAAATAAGAAGAACATTTTCGATAAGGAAATGCAAATAACAGTAATATTTTAAATATAAAGAAGATAACATTGTACCTTAATATCTTAGTGCTAACTAACCACTAGGGGATAGGGATCAATCCTGGCTGGGGCAGTGATTTGGGATATAGGAAGCATTCCTGCCTTTGGAAGATCTGAAAAGTATAGATCTGGAAGAAGAGGAATCTAAGTCAGTGGAATGTGGTGACCAGAGACTTGTCTGGAAGTTAGGGTAAAAGTTGTTCGGGAGTTAATAAGCAGAGAGGCCATTTTTTTAATATAAATTTATTTAATTATTTATTTTACTTATTTATTTGGTTGTGTTGGATCTTCGTTGCTATGTGTGGGTTTTCTCTAGTTGCGGAGAGCAAGGACTTCTCTTCCTGGAAAACACAGGCTCTAGGCGCACGGGCTTCAGTAGTTGTGGCACAAGGGCTTAGTAGTTGTGGCTCGTGGGCTCTAGAGTGCAGGCTCAGTAGTTGTGGCGCATGGGCTTAGTTGCTCCGCGGCATGTGGGATCTTCCCAGACCAGGGCTCGAACCTGTGTCCCATGCATTGGTAGGTGGATTCTCTTTTTTTTTTAACATCTTTATTGGAGTATAATTGCTTTACAATGGTGTGTTAGTTTCTGCTTTAAAACAAACTGAATCAGTTATACATATACATATGTCCCCATATCTCTTCCCTCTTGCATCTCTGTCCCTCCCGCCCTTCCTATCCAACCCCTCTAGGTGGTCACAAAGCACCGAGCTGATCTCCCTGTGCTATGCGGCTGCTTCACACTAGTTATCTATTTTACATTTGGTAGTGTATATATGTCTATGCCACTCTCTCACTTTGTCCCAGCTTACCCTTCCCCCTCCCTGTGTCCTCAAGTCCATTCTCTATGTCTGCGTCTTTATTCCTATCTTGCCACTAGGTTCTTCATGACATTTTTTTTTCTTGATTACATATATATGTGTTAGCATACAGTATTTGTTTTTCTCTTTCTGACTTCCTTCACTCTGTATGACAGACTCTACATCCATCCACCTCATTACAAATAACTCAATTTCGTTTCTCTATATGGCTGAGTAATATTCCATTGTATGTATGTGCCACATTTTCTTTACCCATTCATCTGTTGATGGACACTAAGGTTGCTTCCATGTTCTGCCTATTGTAAATAGAGCTGCAATGAACATTTTGGTACATGACTCTTTTTGAATTATGGTTTTCTCAGGGTATATGCCCAGTAGTGAGATTGCTGGGTCATATGGTAGTTCTATTTGTAGTTTTTTAAGGAACCTCCATACTGTTCTCCATAGTGGCTGTATCAATTTACATTCCCACCAACAGTGCAAGTGGTTTCCCTTTTCTCCACACCCTCTCCAGCATTTATGTCTGTAGATTTTTTGATGACGAACATTCTGACCAGTGTGAGATGATATCTCATTGTCGTTTTTTTGTTTGTTTGTTTTGGTTTTTTTGCGGTATGTGGGCCTCTCACTGCTGTGGCCTCTCCCATTGAGGAGCACAGGCTCGGGACACACAGGCTCAGCAGCCATGGCTTACGGGCCCAGCCGCTCTGCGGCATGTGAGATCTTCCCGGACCAGGGCACGAACCCGTGTCCCCTGCATCGGCAGGCAGACTCTCAACCACAGCGCCACCAGGGAAGCCCTCATTGTAGTTTTGATTTGTTTTTCTCTAATGATTAGTGATGTTGAGCATCCTTTCATGTGTTTGTTGGCAATCTATATACCTTCTTTGGTGAAATGTCTTTAGATCTTCCACCCATTTTTTAATTCGGTTGTTTGTTGTTTTGATATTGAGCTGCATGAGCTGCTTGTAAATTTTAGAGATTAATCCTTTGTCAGTTGCTTCATTTGCAAATATTTTCTCCCATTCTAAGGTTGTCTTTTCACCTTGTTTAAGCAAAGGTTTCCTTTGCTGTGCAAAAGCTTTGAAGTTTCATTAGGTCCCATTTGTTTATTTTTGTTTTTATTTCCATTTCTCTAGGAGGTGGGTCAAAAAGGATCTTGCTGTGATTTATGTCATAGAGTTTTCTGCCTATGTTTTCCTCTAAGAGTTTGATAGTTTCTGGCCTTACATTTAGGTCTGTAATCCATTTTGAGCTTATTTTTGTGTATGTTGTTAGGGAGTGTTCTAATGTCATTCTTTTGCATGTAGCTGCCCAGTTTTCCCAGCACCACTATTGAAGAGGCTGTCTTTTCTCCACTGTATATTCATACCTCCTTTATCAAAGATAAGGTGACCATATGTGTCTGGGTTTATCTCTGGGCTTTCTATCCTGTTCCATTGATCTATCTTTCTGGTTTTGTGCCAGTACCATACTGTCTTGCTTACTGGAGCTTTGTAGTATAGTCTGAGGTCAGGGAGCCTGATTCCTCCAGCTCCGTTTTTCGTTCTCAAGATTGCTTTGACTATTCAGGGTCTTTTGTGTTTCTGTACAAACTGTGAAATTCCTTATTCTAGTTCTGTGAAAAATGCCAGTGATAGTTTGTTACAGATTGCATTGAAACTGTAGATTGCTTTGGGTACTATAGTCATTTTCACAATGTTGATTCTTCCAATCCAAGAACATGGTATATCTCTCCATCTATTTGTATCATCTTTAATTTCTTTCATCAGTGTCTTATAATTTTGTGTATACAGGTTTTTGTCTCCTTAGGTAGGTTTATTCCTAGATATTTTATTCTTTTTGTTCCAGTGGTAAGTGGGAGTGTTTTCTTGATTTCACTTTCATATTTTTCATCATTAGTGTATACAAATGCCAGAGATTTCTGTGCATTAATTTTGTATCCTGCTACTTTACCAAATTCATTGATTACCTCTAGTAGTTTTCTGGTAGCATCTTTAGGATGCTCTATGTATACTATCATGTCATCTGCAAACAGTGACAGCTTTACTTCTTCTTTTCCAATTTGGATTCCTTTTATTTCTTTTTCTTCTCTGATTGCAGTGGCTAAAACTTCCAAAACTATGTTGAATAATAGTGGTGAGAGTGGGGCACATTGTCCTGTTCCTGATCTTAGTGGAATTGGTTTCAGTTCTTCACCATTGAGAACAATGTTGGCTGTGGGTTTGTCATATATGGCCTTTATTACGTGGATTAAAGTTCCCTCTATGCCTACTTTCTGGAGAGTTTTTATCATAAATGAGTGTTGAATTTTGTCAAAAGCTTTCTCTGCATCTATTGAGATGATCATATGGTTTTTCTCCTTCAGTTTGTTAATATGGTTTATCACATTGATTGATTTGCATATATTGAAGAATTCTTGTGTTCCTGGAATAAACCCCACTTGATCATGGTGTATGATCCTTTTAATGTGCTGTTGGATTCTGTTTGCTAGTATTTTGTTGAGGATTTTTGCATCTATGTTCATCAGTGATATTGGCCTGTAGTTTTCTTTCTTTGTGACATCTTTTTCTGGTTTTGGAATCAGGCTGATCGTGGCCTCATAGAATGAGTTTGGGAGTCTTCCTCCCTCTGCTATATTTTGGAAGAGTTTAAGAAGGATAGGTGTTAGCTCTTCTCTAAATATTTGATATAATTTTCCTGTGAAACCATCTGGTCCTGGGCTTTTGTTTTTTGGAAGATTTTAATCACAATTTCAATTTCAGTGGTTGTGATTGGTCTGTTCATATTTTCTATTTCTTCCTGGTTCAGTCTTGGAAGGTTGTGCATGTCTACGAATTTGTGCATTTCTTTCAGATTGTCCATTTTATTGGCATATAGTTGCTTGTAGTAATCTCTCATGATTCTTTTATTTCTGCAATGTCTGTTGTTACTTCTCCTTTTTCATTTCTAATTCTATTGATTTGAGTCTTCTCTCTTTTTTTCTTGATGAGTCTGAATGGGGTTTATCAATTTTGTTTATCTTCTCAAAGAACCAGCTTTTAGTTTTATTGATATTTGCTATTGTTTCCTTCATTTCTTTTTCATTGAATTTCTGGTCTTATCTTTACGATTTCTTTCCTTCTGCTAACTTTGGTGGGTTTTTTTGTTCTTCTTTCTCTAATTACTTTAGGTGTAAGGTTGGCTTGTTTATTTGAGATGTTTCTTGTTTCTTTAGGTGGGATTGTATTGCTATAAACTTCTCTCTTAGAACTGCTTTTGCTGTATCCCATAGGTTTTGGGTCATCGTGTTTTCATTGCCATTTGTTTCTAGGTATTTTTTGATTTCCTCTTTGATTTCTTCAGTGATCTCTTGGTTATTAAGCACCATATTGTTTAGTCTCCATGTGTTTGTGTTTTTTACATTTCTTTCTCTGTAATTTATTTCTAATCTATAGCACTGTGGTTGGAAAAGATGCTTGATATGATTTCATTTTCCTTAAATTTACCAAGGCTTGATTTGTGACCCAAGATGTGACCTATCCTGGAGAATGTTCCATGTGCATGGGAGAAGAAAGTGTAATCTGCTGTTTTCAGATGGAATGTCCTATAAATATCAATTAAATCTATATGGTCTATTGTGTCATTTAAAGCTTGTGTTTCCTTATTAATTTTCTCTCTGGATATCTGTCCATTGGTGTAAGTGTGGTGTTAAAATCCTCCACTATTTTTGTGTTACTGTCGATTTCCTCTTTTATAGCTGTTAGCATTTGTTTTATGTATTGTGGTGCTCTGATGTTGGGTGCATATACATTTATAATGTTACATATTCTTCTGGATTGATTCCTTGATCATTATGTAGTGTCCTTCCTTGTCTCTTCTAACATTCTTTATTTTAATGTCTATTTTATCTGATATGAGTATTGCTACTCCAGTGTTCTTTTGATTTCCATTTGCATGGAATATCTTTGTCAATCCCCTCACTTTCAGTCTGTATGTGTCCCTAGGTCTGAAGTGGGTCTCTTGTAGACAGCATATATACAGGTCTTGTTTTTGTTTCCATTCAGCCAATCTATGTCTTTTGGTTGGAGCATTTAATCTATTTACATTTAAGGTAGTTATTGATATGTATGTTCCTATTACCATTTTCTTAATTGTTTTGGGTTGTTATTGTAGGTCTTCTCCTTTTCTTGTGTATCCTGCCTACAGAAGTTCCTTTAGCATTTGTTGTAAAGCTGGTTTGGTGGTGCTGAATTCTCTTAGCTTTTGCTTGTCTGTAAAGGTTTTAATTTCTCCATCAAATCTGAATGAGATCCTTGCTGGGTAGAGTCATCTTGGTTGTAGGTTTTTCTCCTTCATCACTTTAAATATGTCCTGCCACTCCCTTCTGGCTTACAGAGTTTCTGCTGAAAGATTAGCTGTTAACCTTATGGGGCTTCCCTTTTGTGTTATTTGTTGCTTTTCCCTTGCTGATTTTAATATTTGTTCTTTGTATTTAACTTTTGATAGTTTGATTAATATGTGTCTTGGCATGTTTCTACTTGGATTTATCCTGTATGGGACTCTCTGTGCTTCCTGGACTTGATTAACTATTTCCTTTCCCATATTAGGGAATTTTTCAACTATAATCTCTTCAAATATTTTCTCAGTCCTTTTCTTTTTCTCTTCTTCTTCTGGGACCCCTATAATTTGAATCTTGTGGGTTTAATATTGTCCCAGAGGTCTCTGAGACTGTTCTCAATTCTTTTCATTCTTTTTTCTTTATTCTGCTCTGCAGTAGTTATTTCCACTATTTTATCTTCCAGGTCACTTATCCGTTCTTCTGCCGCAGTTATTCTGCTATTGATCTCTTCTAGAGAATTTTTAATTTCATTTATTGTGTTGTTCATCTCTGTTTGTTTGTTCTTTAGTTCTCCTAGGACCTTGTTAAACATTTCTTGTATTTTCTCCACTCTATTTCCAAGATTTTCGGTCATGTTTACTATCATTATTCTGAATTCTTTTTCAGGTAGACTGCCTATTTCCTCTTCATTTGTTAGGTCTGGTGGGTTTTTGCCTTGCTCCTTCATCTGCTGTGTGTTTCTCTGTCTTCTCATTTTGCCTAACTTACTGTGTTTGAGGTCTCCTTTTTGGAGGCTGCAGGTTCGTAGTTCCCATTGTCTGTCCCCAGTGGGTAAGGTTGGTTCAGTGGGTTGTGTAGGCTTCCTCATGGAGGGGACGAGTTCCTGTGTTCTGGTGAATGAGGCTGGATCTTGTCCTTCTGGTGGGCAGGTCCACGTCTGGTGGTGTGTTTTGGGGTGTCTGTGGCCTTTTTTATGATTTTAGGCAGCCTCTCTGCTAATGGGTGCGGTTGTGTTCCTGTCTTTCTAGTTGTTTGGCATAGGGTGTCCAGCAGTGTAGCTTGCTGCTTGTTGAGTGAAGCTGGGACTTGGCTTTGAGCTGGAGATCTCTGGGAGATTTTCACCATTTGTTATTACATGGATCTGGGAGGTCTCTTGTGGACCAGTGTCCTGAACTTGGCTCACCCACCTCAGAGGCACAGCCCTGACGCCTGCCTGGAGCACCAAGAGCCTGTCATCCACACGGCTGGCTGGCACAAGGTGGCAATCCCTGGTTTCATATCAACATGATCTCAGGCACAAACCTCCTTGTTTTTCCGTTTTGTCTTTAAGATACTTGTTGAAACAACTGGCCCGCGGTCCCCAGGACTGTCGCAGCTTCAGCTGCTGGGGCCCCTCCAGAGCCAGCAGCCTCAGTGTGGCCACCCTCCCCTCGGGCTCCGGGGTAGTTCAGTGACGGTGGAGGGAAGAGACCGGAAGGTGGATTCTTAACCACTGTGCCACCAGGGAAGCCCAGAGAGACCATTTTTGACTGAAACTGTGATTGATGTAATAGTAGAACAGATTAGAACTGGAAACTCAGGTTAAATCCAAATCTGAGTCCTGAGTACAAAGCTAAGGAATTTAGACATCACATTTAGATACTTATGAATCAGGGTCATATACTGGTGGTCCATGGGCTTTAACAACAGCACATGTTTTCCACTTGACCTCACCTGATGGCTTTTGGGTTTGACTCCTGCTCTGAAGAGCGGAGTGTCATTTAAAGCATTTTCATAAAAGAGCAACATATGGCAATTAGTAGTTTCAAAAGAGAAGTCTGGCTGCAGTGTTCAATAAGAACTAGAACATAGATAAACTGGAATGAAGGAAATCTACTAGCAGGTGACAGTAGCAATTTAAGGATGGAATTATAAAGGCCTGAACCAGCATGGTAATGGTGATAAAGGACAGGGGAATTCCTGAGGGCAGTCAATTTAGTTACTTACAAATATTTTTGGAATCTCTAATATGGTGGTCAAAAGCCTTTGCCCTAATAGAGCTTATAATTTATTGTGGGAGACAGACTGTAATCAAATAATAACACAAATGATTACAAAATTGTAAATACTATAAGTACTTCAAAGGGTAGAACATGCTGGGAGCCTTGACAGAGTAAGACTAGTGAGAGAAATTTCAGTTAAACCTTGAGCATAGATCTGGAGGATCAGGTGGAATTAATCAGATACACAGGGCTGGTAAGAGGGTTCTAGGTAGAAGACACAGGCAATGAAAAGCCCTGTGATGGGAAAAGCATAGCAAGCAGTAAACACTGAGGTGATGTCAGTGTGACTCAGTGCAGAGAGGGGGTGTGCACTTGGAGGAGCCAGACCATGCAAGCTCTTGTGAAGGAGATTGGGCTTAATCGTAAGAAAAACTGGAATATTATTTGACTTTTTGGATGCAGCTGGGTGATAGTTGCATTTTAAAAGAACATACTGACTGTAGCAATGGGAAATGAATTGCAGGAAGGCATGGGGAAGGGTTTAAACCCAAATGCTGCTGGCAATGCTAAGCTTCAAACAGAAGGAACACGTGGGTGAAATAAGATATTTAAGCACTTCCGAAAATATATTTCATAAAACACCAATGCAAAATGTCCTAAGGGGAAACTGTTCCATGATCCAGGAACTTTGGGATGTGTTGCGTATTATATCCCCCCTTAGAAATCTGCAGTGAATGTAGCATATTAAAGACTAGTGCTGTGAAAGAATCCAGCTAGAAATAAAAACAAGGCATGTTTAACTTTGCAAACCCCAGAATATCACAATTGTATCTAACCTTGAAACTTATTGCACACAGAATACATCTTGGGAAATAAAGATATGGGCTGATTTCTTGTAGACACAGAACTGGATTTTAGTTGATGGCTCTGACTAATAGTTTAGTTGATGGCTCTGACATATTGCTATTATAGAGAAATATTTTTCTACTTCAGTTTTTAAGCATAATATTGAAGAGAGAAAAAGAAGAAGAATATTTAGTCCATTAGGCTATTGCAATGACATAAAAATGAAATAATTGCAGAAGTATAAGAAAATTGAATAATAATGATGGGTTTGCTTCTAAGGAACAGTTGTTGGGTGGAAATAATAAAATCAATTATTACATATTTCTAAAAATAAGAAATGTAAGTTTGAGCAGCAGCAAGCCTCCAAGACCTCCTAAGGAGCCATACCTTTTGCTATTTATGCTCCACTCAGCACCCTCCCATGATGAATCACACTACTGGTGACCAATAACACACAGTGGGAGTGGCTGTAAATTTCAAAGTGAGGTTATAACAAACACTGCAACTTCCACCTTGGGCATTTAGGTTCTCAGATGGTTGCTTGCTCTGGGGGAAGCCAGTGGCTGTGCGGTGAGGACACTCAAGCTACCCACTGGAGAGACCTGGGTGCCAGGAGCCAGCATTCAACTGCCAGCTAAGTGAGCCACCTTACAGCAGGGACCCCAGCCCCAGGCATACTTTGATGATACTGCAGCTTCTGCTGACATCTGACTGCAACTGCTTGAGACCCTCAAGAGAGGACCTGCCCCAGCAAGCCCTTCCCAAACCCCTGACCTACAAAAACAATGAAAGATAAACAATTACATAATAGGGAAGAATCTTTGTGTTCTATCACAAGTTAATCACTGAAGGAAAGTTGCCTATAACCTTAAAGTGTACACAACGGCCCAACGCTGAGAACCCTGTCTCACAGGTGATGAGCATTCAGCTAAAATACCTTTGTTTAGCCCACAGGAAACATCCTGACCAGGCCCACCTGTGAATGGCTGCAGGAAGGAAGATATTAACACGTCCCCTCTGGAGTATGATGGGAACCAAGAAATGTTTGACTTTACTCCCTCCCCTTTCAGTATAAAAGAAACCCGAATTCTAACTCAGGCAAGATGTTTCTTTGGGGCATGTGTCCACCATCTTCTCCGTTTGCTGGCTTTCTGAATAAAGTCTCTATTCCTTGTCCCAACAACTCGGCTCTTGATTTATTGGCCTGTCGTGAGGCGAGCAGTATGAACTTGGGCTCGGTAACAATTATCGTCATTTTATGTCACTACATTTTGGGGTGTTTTTGAAAGCAGCAATAAGAAACTAACATCTAAATACAAGTCATAGGGCTATACTTTGCCAATGAAGCGTTAATGCTTGTAGAAGCATTTTATTTGCCTTCCAACTAGTTTATACTATGCTCTTCAGAAATAAAGCTCCAAGGATGTCACCTGATCATCTGCAGGAAAAAATTTAAAGACCTCATGATATAACTCATAGGAACTGACAGATCACATTGCAAATGCTAATGTATAACCCTTCTTCTTTGGTGGAGGCATATTGTCACAGAAGTGGGTCTTTAGAATACTGTCAAATCTTGAATAGGATAACCTTCTCTGATGATGAAAATGATTTAAAGGCTTTGAAAACTCTGCTAGCCACTGTGAACGGAGTGAAAAATTTTACAAGGTGAAGAGGATGAATCTCATACTTTGCAAGGTCTTCCCTTAATAACGTTCACCAAACTCTTTCCAATCCTATATTCTATATTATCTACTCAATTGGGTATAATAATGCAGGCCTGGGGTAGAGTCTAACTCATTTCCACGATCCTGACACTTCACTTTATCTATTAGTCTCAACCTCGTCCCTCACTTCTTACCCTGATGTTTCTAACAGAGAAAAAATGGTCTTGGATTTTGTCCTTCCTCTTTTTTCCCCACTCCCAACCACTTTAGGAAGTCTTATTTGAGTAAGAGCATTGCTCCAAATCAGAGACGCTTGGGTGAAATGTGAGAAGGCATAGCTACCGACAATCTATAAGTACAACCAGCCTTTGGATAACTGAGATTTGACTAATTTAATTTTAAGTATATTCAATTTTATTTATTTTAAAATTATCTTCCCTGAGCTTCCCTGGTGGCTCAGTGGTTGAGAGTCTGCCTGCCGATGCAGGGGACACGGGTTCGTGCCCCAGTCCGGGAAGATCCTACAGGCCGCGGAGTGGCTGGACCAGTGAGCCATGGCTGCTGAGCCTGTGCGTCCGGAGCCTGTGCTCCACAACAGGAGAGGCCACAACAGTGAGAGGCCCGCATACCGCAAAAAAAAAAAAAACAGTGCTATATCACTACTATTAGAATGGATAAAATCCAAAAACCTGAAAATAGCAAATGCACAAAGTTACATATTTAGATTTAAGAAACTATAGACAAATTTCTTACAATTGTCCTATTCAAACGAGTGAATCATTAGGAAGGGGCTGAAGAAAGTGCTTGGTGATAAAGTCCATTTTCCTCTGAAGGCTTTCGAAAATCCTTTGTATCTCGGGAACAAGAGCAGATATGGAATGTGCTTAGTTATAGTGTTGGGTAGAGAACACACATACACAGAGCTTCTGCATGTCTGAATGTCTGATGTGGAAAGTAGGGATTAGGTGATAATTTTTTGAGCCAAAAGTAGCACATAGATACTGCTGAGCCACAAAAAAAGTCAAAATTCTCAGGCTTGCTAACACCAAAACTGTCAGACAGCAAGAGCGCCAGCCATTCAGAGCATAAGATGTGACAACATGAATTACATGGTTGTGTGAAATGTACAAACTAGCAAACATCATCTTCCCTGTTCCCTCCCCTCCTAAGGCATCATCTTCCCTGTTTCCTTCCCTCCTAAGGCATCATCTTCCCTGTTTCCTTCCCTCCTAAGGCATCATCTTCCCTGTTTCCTCCCCTCCTAAGGCATCATCTTCCCTGTTTCCTTCCCTCCTAAGGCATCATCTTCCCTGTTTCCTTCCCTCCTAAGGCATCATCTTCCCTGTTTCCTTCCCTCCTAAGGCATCATCTTCCCTGTTCCCTCCCCTCCTAAGGCATCATCTTCCCTGTTCCCTCCCCTCCTAAGGCATCATCTTCCCTGTTCCCTCCCCTCCTAAGGCATCATCTTCCCTGTTTCCTTCCCTCCTAAGGCATCATCTTCCCTGTTCCCTCCCCTCCTAAGGCATCATCTTCCCTGTTCCCTCCCCTCCTAAGGCATCATCTTTGTTCAGAATTCCCTGGTTCCTTTATTTCCCAAATTAGTACTAATAGGCAGAGAAAATGGGAAGGTCATTAGCAGGTGGCTTTACATTTTAAAAAGACATGGAAAACTGGATAATAAAATTAAGACTTTCCGTTCATCAAAAAACACTAATAAGAGAGTATAAAGGCAGCACATGGAGTGGAAAAAGATATTCATAACACATATATCTGGATAAATCTATCCTGAATATACAAAGAACTCCTACAGGTCAATAGGGAAAGAACACACAAACCCAGTCGAAAATGGACAAAAATTCCCAAACAAATATTTTACAAAAGGGGATATCCAAAAAGCCAACGAGTGTATGAAAAGGTGTTCAACTTCTTCAGTCATCACAGAAATGCACGTTAAAACCACAAATAGATTTCACCACACACCTACAATGATGGTGAAAAGGAAAATAAACAAACAAACGATAATGGAAAATAAGCGTTGGTGGGGAAGTAGAGAAACCGGAATGTTCAGACAATACTGTTGGGAGTGTAAATTTATATAACCACTTTGTCAATCTCGTTGGCATTCTCTATTAAAACTGCCCATGCTGAGAGGAGGGTGTTAAAGCAACTGGGTTTTGATCCATTCACTGCCCTTACCAAGGGGAGCTCTTGGGAGAAAGGATCTTGGGGTCATCCAGTGTAATCTGCTCTATAACTAGACCTCCAGATAAATAGACTAATGATATTTGGGAGAAGTGACCTTCAATCTGAAATGCCCTTGGCAGGATGTCTTAGTTAAGGATTACCCATAGAAAAAGAACCCAGGATACATGAGAAATGGCCCTCTGGAGAACCTCACCTAAATTACACAGCTCCATGGCTTCACAATTTAAATGCTCCTGACTTGTGAGGTGACCCCGCAAATGTAATATCTATTATTCTGGGCCAGCAGGACATGTTGGGCAAGGAAAGACAAGACTGGGGAAGCCACCCTTGATGCCCTGAACTCTCTCTTCTCTTTCTGAAATCGTCAATCGCCTTCAAATTGAAATTATTTAGTAAAGCTTGCTGAGGGATAAGATCTCTGTGGTTCACGTGAGTCTGATTTGATAATTCCTTCCTGTGTGTTAATTTATACTATCAGACACGATAATTGCACTCATAGATGAATGGCAAACAGAAGTCATTCAGATGTTCAGCTAAGCCCCAGGAATGTTATATTCATATTAGGACTATTCTTAATCCAAAATGCCTATAAAATATCCAAATGAGGGCTTCCCTGGTGACGCAGTGGTTGACGGTCCGCCTGCCGATGCAGGGCACGCGGGTTCGTGCTCCGGTCCGGAAAGATCCCACATGGCGCCGAGCGGCTGGGCCCATGAGCCATGGCCGCTGAGCCTGCGCATCCGGAGCCTGTGCTCCACAACGGGAGAGGCCACAGCAGTGAGAGGCCCGCGTACCGCAAAAAATAAAAAATAAAGTATCGGGGCTTCCCTGGTGGCGCAGTGGTTGAGAGTCCGCCTGCCAATGCAGGGGACACGGGTTCATGCCCCGGTCCGGGAAGATCCCACATGCCGCGGAGCGGCTGGGCCCGTGACCCATGGCCGCTGAGCCTGTGCGTCCGGAGCCTGTGCTCCGCAACGGGAGAGGCCACAACAGTGAGAGGCCCGCGTACCACAAAAAAATAAAAAATAAAAAAAATAAAGTATCCAAATGCCTATACAGAAAAACTGACAAACTGTGGTATGTTCACACAATGAAATGCTATTCAGCAACTAATAAATTCAACTACATGAGTTAGTATGGATGGATCTCAGAAAAGTGATGTTGACTGAATTAAACCAGACCCAAAGAGTTCTGTGTGTTTCTAAAAGCACAACAGGCAAAATTAATCTAAGATGTTAAGGGTCAGGTCATGCTACCCTGTTGGAGGGTTGTAGTACCTAAGCAGAGCATGAGGGGATTTCCTGGTAAGGTTTTATGTCTTGATCCAGGTGCTGGTTAGTTCAGCTTGTAAGAATTTATTGAGCTGTATGCTTATGACATGTGCACCACAGGAAGAAAGGATCGCTGGTAGGGAGCAACACCCGTAAATGGGTCTTGGAGGGTTAAGACGGTCAAGAAAAAATTTTAGGAAGTTTTACTGGATATCGGTCATAGAATTCTCCCACTGCTGCCCCTTCGAGAAGCTTCTGTCCTCTTGGGACCAGTGAGCAAGTCCTGGTCTCAGGGCAACTTCTGGTTTTCCTAGATGGATTACTGTGTCTCAAAGGAACATGGAGCATCTAGTCTCCTCTTAGAAATACACGGTGCAAATTTCTAAGGTAAATACACACTGTGCATTTATCTTAGACATAAATAATGGCTCATGGTATTCAGATTAACTACTTTATCTGTAGCTATCTTATAAAAGAAGGTGACAAAGAATGTATTGTGGAGTTTGAGTGATGAATTATATACTCAAAGTTTAGTGAACAAAGAGCAGGCTTCCTGTGGAGTAAAAATGGTTCTGGGAAAACAGTACATTCTCAGGCTGTGAGCTTTCAAAATAGGGATAAGCGCCTAGAGGAGTATGGCAAACTGTAAACCTCAGAGTGGAGAGTGCACCTGCTGATGAGGTGAGGTAGGAGTCTGTACCTCAGTGTTCTGATGATTTAATGCACATAAACCACGAAAAAATTGTAGTGTTGAATAAATACATGCTTCAAATACATCCCCCCCCCAAAAAAGAAACTTCTGAAGAGATTTATATGAGTTTCAGTGGTTTCTAAAGCCAAATTATTTATCTATTCAACATGACAACATGTGGAAATGAGTGATGAGATGGGAAAAACAGCATTATAATGGAAAAGAAAGAAAACTTTTCCAACAGATATAAATGAAAAAAACTTTAGAGATAGCAAGGCACCTAATTATTGACATTTCTAAGCCTCTGCGTTTTGGTTTTAAGAAAATATCCAAATTGATGCTGTCATACTTCATTCCATATTGTTAGTGAATATTCAACTTTTAGTCTATTTCTAGTACCTCCTAAGAAGTTTCAAACATTATTGCTAAATTAATAATTCCAAATACATATTCCTGCCTTCTGAAATGATGACAATGGTGACAGTGATGATGGTGGTACTAACTGTAACAACAACAAATATACCTTAAACCCCTAATCTATAAGATACTGTGCGAAAACCTCCTAATACAAGGGTTCTTGAGTAAAAATCCAATAAAATCCAGGGATCTATAAATTTGAATGGGAAAAAATACATCTTAATTTTCCCTAACTTTTAACATAAATTAACACTTCTTTCAACAGAAATTTAACATGTCTTCCAATAGAAATCACAAATATTTTCATCACACATTACACTTACGAGAGATACCTTGAAATACTTGTTTATGCTTATTACTACATTGAAATTATGAGTTATTTGACTTGTCCTCAGATCTTATTATTTCATGTGTAAAGAACCACGTATACTAGTGTGGCACACAATTTTTAATATTTTAATAACTATTTCAAAATGACTTGTTTTCTTTTAATTCTATGTATTTTATTTTATGAATTGAAAAATGTTATCTTCAATTACACCAAAGGGTTCCATGGCACCTAAAGGGTTAAGGACCCCTAAAATGTCTCATTTAATTCTTATAACCTTATGACATTGATAATATTATCATCTTCATTTTAGAACTAAGGAAAATGAAGCATGGAAAGTCGAATGACTTTCCCAAGTTCACAAGACTAATAAATCTCAGGGCTAAAATTAGAGCCTAAATTCATCTGTCTTCAGAACCTGTCCTCTTGACCACTGGTCTACGTAGGCTGTTAGAAATTTAAATCCTAGTACAGTGGCTTTCAAACCATGTCTACAGATCCCTAGGGTGAAGCGGTAGAGACCAAACTTCAGGCAGAACAGTGCTTTGCTGATAGCTTGAAGTTCCATTTAAATTTTTGCTTTTAAAACTTATGTCCTCTAATATTAAAAAAAAAGTTCTCAACCATGGCCCTAAAAGTAACATAAAAATATACAAATATTAGTCACAAGTGAAGGTTTTAAAAAAATCAGTTTTTAGACAGATATTTTTATTATCAACCAATTCGCTCAGCCAAGGCCCCAATTAAATCATTTTGCTGAATAATTTGATCCCTCAAAATCTTAATTGGAGAACCAACTGTGTTTTTACAGTTCTGACGGAACATCTCCAGCCTTGACCCCTCAAAGCCAACGATAGGACAAGGGAAGAATCCTGTACTTCCCAGGATTGCACCCACTCCATCCAACCCCAAGCTCAAGACCCTAAGTTTATTGCATTTGTTTTGTTTTACAAAACTTTCAGAGCTGGTAGACTTGGCCATGCTGAAAATATCTGATAATTGACAGCAGGCTAGACTTGGCTGTAGTATATGTTTAATATACAGTCACTCAACTGCATTTTTATTTTATTTTTGTTGTTAAATTAAGCTGTTTGGCTTGATTACTTCCTGTGAGATTTCTGAGAGTTCCATGGAACAATTTCAAGATTATAGATAAGGCAGAGTTAACTTTATGAAGACATGTTGTATATTTGGAAATGGTACCATGTTCAATTAGGAGGGCTTACATTGAGGCAAGAAAGATACACATACATAAAAACATTGGATTTTTCCTTTTAGGATATTATTCAGGTTCAGAAGGAGTGGAGATTGATTAGGAAAAAAAGAGAAGGCTTTTTGAGATTTATCCCTTTTGTGATGGGTCAGAAGGAAGTACAGGGGCTGACTAGGTCAGAATTGAGAAAAAATACTGACCCAGTATTATTGTCTCTGCCATTAAACGTATCTGAGTGACCAACAGAGATGTCATTCAGCACTATTAACTATCCCATTAAGTATTAAGTGTATCTTTCAACATTGTATCCCAGTGCTCTAGGGTATAAAGAAATGAATGAAAAATAATTTGGGAAACAGACGCTGCTGGATGAGGCAACAAATACGATGAGATCGGAGGATGATAGACCATAGTTTACCCAAAAATCTTGTGAGTAAAACAGAGCATCTCTGCACAGGCTTTTCGCTGATCCTGGGTTTCTTATAACTGCAACAAGAAGAAAAGTCTTCTTTAATCCTTGACTTGCCAGAAGCTTAAGTACATATCTGCTCTCAGATGAAGCTCTCATTACCTTGTAGTTTCTCCTCTCCACCCCCATTCCCTACAAAACAAGAGAATACAAATGATCTACATGTAGTCCTGGGCACTTTACTGGGCACTTTATGCACAGATTAATCCTTATAAACTAGTCAGATGGCTATTATATAAACAAAAACAGCATAGAAAGTGGATTTGATTATCTTAGCCTCTCCTTTCTTTTATAGATTAATCAGTAATTACCAGCCTTAAGAATGGTGTCGTCTCTCTCTGTCCCACATGAAAATATCAGACAAATATCAGAGGAGAGACACAATTTAGCAAAAATCTGAGTCAGTGAGAAGTCCAGCAAGTGCCATGTCATGAGAGATGGACAGAGACCCAGGCAGGGGCTGGGGCGGAACTGTAGCAACAAGACAGGGAAGCAGAAACTGCGCTGCAAAGGGAGCCCGGGGAGCAGTTATGACTCAGGAGGACAACCCTCAGGCATCCCTGCAACATCATCAACATCTCCACTTCCCATACGATCCGTCTCAGCATCTTGTCACCAAACATTTTCCAGCCACCTCTTTCCACGTTCATATTTCACCAGCATGCTCTCAACCCCAAACTGCCACAGAGTGAGATACACAAAACCCCCTTCTTTGGAAGGGATCCCCTTTACATGCTGTGGTAGCCCCAGAAGCTGCAACAGTGCTAGCGCTCAGTGGATTCTCAATATGTGTGCTAAAATAGTGAATGATTTGCAAATCACTCAAAATAACTTGTTCTCCCTGAGCATTCATAGGGTATATGCACCCTGCAGTCAATCAGATGCAAATATGGATTCAAAGGAGGTATGTGTGGGTCAGTTTGTGTGCATGGCAATGTTAACATGAACCTTTTGGGTAGGGACTTACATCCTTGATGGGGGAAGGATAATCCAAAACAAGATAAGCCATGCAACTCAGCATGTGCTATTTGATGAAATGAATGAGATATATATTTATGTATGTGTGTGTTTATGTGTATATATATGTATATATATATTTAATATATTTTCTATATATTTTTTAAAGATATTTTTGATGTGGACCATTTTTAAAGTCTTTATTGAATTTGTTACAATATTGCTTCTGTTTTATGTTTTGGTTTTGTGGCCGCGAGGCATGTGGGATCTTAGCTCCCCGACCAGGGATCGAAGCCACACCCCCTGCGTTGGAAGGCAAAGTCCTAACCACTGGACTGCCAGGGGAGTCCCTATTTTCTATATTTACCTGAGGAAACCATCACAGGTAGGTAAATCCAAGAAGGAAAGCTTCATGACAAGAATGACAATAGCAATTCAGATTTTAAGCAAGTGCTTTATGTATATTATTGATTCAAATAATTTCTCACTCCCTTATCAAGTATGTGCTCTTATTATCTCCATTATACAGGTGAGGAAGCTGAGGGTCAGGTGGTAGAGGAGCTTTCCTCCGAACACACAGCTAGCAAATGTGGACCCAGCTCTAGAGCCCAGACTCTTAACTACTGGGTTGCATATAAAGGAGTGTAGACATAGATTTATTATTATTAATACTATTTTTGCTCACTAATGTAATAATTATTAATAATACTGTTGATGATAGATTCTAATATAGACTGTTTCCTGTGTGCCAGGTATTGCACTAAATACTTTACATATTTTATTTAGTCCATAAGACAATTTTACCAGGTCGGTCAGTCATGAATCCCACTTGACAGAGGATGACACTGAGACCCAGCTTCAGCAACCTGCTCATGTTTCATGGGTAGTGATGATGTACAGGGTGAGCCAGACTAACTCAAGAGCCTACACACCTAAGCACTATGACAGAGACCAGTCCTTCCCAGCAGGCAGCTTCAGAGACTAAATCAAGCAGTGACAGAGAGAAGGGCACCATGTGAGCATTTCCATCCAACTGTATTTTCCACCCCTTCTAAAGCAATGTGAACTCTCTGAAGCTTCTATTTGAATGGAGACTGTCCCCTGCATTTGAAAGAAAGTGATTTGGGGCTGTTAAACAGAGCAGCTCTCTTCGATATGTAATTCATTGTTGTACAGAAATTTTCACCGTCAAGGTCTGAAATCCGGGCCGGGGCAGTAACCAGAAATCCGTTCACAGAGCAGTATGGGTGACCTTGAAGTAGGTACATGTCAGCTGAAGACACGGGTGTTCCTCTCATGACATGTACCTGTGCAGTCATGTCAAAAATAAGCTATTACAGTGAGGAGACTAAATGATGCTGTCCAGTCATCATGAAAAGATTTCTTTTCTTATGTTGTGTGTTGTGTCTTTTATTGTTGTTAAAATCACTAAATTTTTACAAAGCTTCTGTGTGCCTTGGCTGCTTCATCTGTCAAGGGAGATAATAGTACCCACACCTCAGGGCTGATGTAAGGATTTAAATGAGATAATGAGATAACATTTCATAGGTGATTTGTACAGTGCCTCGCACAGAGTAAACACCTAGTAAATTGTATGTACATCTATGTACGCTTACTATAATCCAGCCCAAAAATTAGTAATAATAATTACATCATCGATTATCATATGCACCACAGAACCATGAGGACCTGCCAGTTGAGAGAAGGAAACCAGGAAGAAAATGATTTTGTGGGAGTGGAGGGAATCACAGTCAGTGTAAGGAAGTTAGAGAGTAAAAAGAATGGGATTCTGAAGAAAAACAATCACAACTTAAAAACAAGTATGAGTTTTGACCCATGGAGGGTAAATATCCCCCTTCTGAAAAATTATTAGCAAACAATGTTTAATGAAACACCTAGACACTAGCTGAAGTGTCTCATTGCCACTCCTGGAAGGAAGAGCAAAATCAAGGTAGTTAGAAGCTCTCTTGAGGGGTAACTATGAAGTGTGCCATCTTCCTGGGACATCATCTTGGAGGAAGTAAAGTGATTCCTGTTTACCTCAAATGGCTGTGTATGGACCAATGTCTTGACACCTCCTAGACTGTTATGGATGTGAATACTGGCAATATAAGAGGCTACTTGCAGTGAAAACTGTCCCCCTGATGCTCAACAATGCCCATGGATGACAGTCTCCTTCACAGAATTGGGAAGATTCATTGGCTAATTGTAGACTCAAAGTTCAGTGGAAAACTTACCTGGCAGCGACGGAGCACCCAGGGACCATCCATGAGGAACCTCGCTGCTTAAGAGGGTGGCTGTCTTACTGTCCTTGGAGAGTGGCACATTTTTATATTTAAAAAATTATGAAATCAGGGAACTTCTGATGGGGGAGGCTGTGCATGTGTGGGGACAGGGGGCAAAGGTACTTTATGCTCAATTTTGCTGTGAACTGAAAACTACTCAAAAAATAAATCTATTTTTTTTAAAAAAGGGCATGTGGAAATTATAATGAAGGCATTCAGATGTTATGCAAACTTTATTGGAGGATACACATAGATTTTTAAAAATCAAATGGTCAGGAGGTTCCATAAAATTCAAGGTGGAGAATAAAACATGAGTTAAAATCTTTCTATTGTTCCTTTTCCTACCCACTATGTAGTCTAAAAATAATTTGTGTCTTATTCTCTGTATTTTATGGAATTTTATGCCTTTCAGACTTTGCAAGTGTTCTTTTGAAGTTTATTCTTGTAGGTCTTCCCACCCACCTTGGTAACCTCACACACTGATGCTTCAACCTCTCAAAACAATAGGGACAAAGGATTGATATGTTATACCACAGTAGCCTCAGTTCTCAGGGTCTCTCTCATTCCTTACATGGTTTTCTATGTAGGGTGGTCTGAGGTCCTAGAAAAGATTCTCCCAGATGCCTCTTCCCCCTATTAAAAGAATGAACCCAAACTGTCCTGGAGTTTGACAAAACTCATAAAGCTCATCTCTTGATTCATCAGCCTCATCTCTTTTCAGATTTCTGTAACAGCAAAGAATTTTTGGTTCCTTCAGGCAATAAAATTGTACCTTCATGAATCAATAGAAATGGTTCATGATATGGGCTTCATGAGCCTTGTCAAACTCTCTGGGACAGCTTGGGTTCATTTCCATAATGAGGAAATGGGAAAATCTTGGAAGGGACATGGAACATAGTTCTCAAGACTTCAAAGACATGAGTGGCAAACAACAATTGCGGGTACAAATAAGATTTTTCAAGTCTTCTTCCAGTTGATGGTGATGATAGTAAATGAGATGGTTAATTTTATGTGTCAACTTGTCTGGGCCATTGTGCCCAAATATTTGGCCAAATATTATACTGGATATTTCTGTGAGGATGTATTTTAGGTAAGATTAACATTTAAATTGGTGGATGGACTTTGACTAAAAGAGATTGCCCTCCATAATGTAGGTGGAGTTTATCCAATCAGTTGAAGGCCTGAATACAACAAAAACTGACCTCCCCTGAGCAAAGAATTCTGCAAGCGTACAGCCTTTGGACTTGGACTGCAGCAATGGCTCTTCCTTGGGTCTCTAACCTGCCAGACTACTTTGCAGATTTTGGACTTGCCAGGCTCCATAATCCTGTGAGTCAATTCCTTTAAAAAAAAAAACCCTCTATATATTCAAATCCTATTCACTCTATTCCTCTGGGGAGAGCCCTAACTAATACAGTAAAAAAAAAAAATTATATTATAATGAAGTAAAAATAGAACACAGTTGACCCTCAAACAATGCAGGGGTTAGGGGTGCCAACCCTTCGCATACAACCTTAGAGTCAGCCCTCTGTTTCCGTGGTTCCACATCCTTGGATTCAACCAACTGCAGATTATGTAGTACTGTGGCATGTAATTATTGAAAAAAATTCCATGGTTATGTGGACCTTGCACATTTCAAATTCCTGTTGTTCAAGGGTCAACTGTATGCATGTCTTTGATAAAAATATATGACATCAGAATGATGGACTTTTGTCAAGGGATGGATTGTATCACATAAAGTACAGTTAATACATGATCCACAGGAAATTTATTGGCCTCAATTAGAGAACTCTAAATGGATAAAATAGAAGAGGGAATATAAATATATATTATATATATTATATATATATTATATATATATATACACACATTCACACAAATACATTTTTATTGGTTTTCTTAATTAGCACTTTATTGAATTTTCTAATGGCCCTGTCTGGTTTATGATTTTTATTAATAATCTGTAAGATACAGAAGGAAGGAAAGACAGGGTATTAATCCAGCTTTAACTGCTCATTTCATTCAAGCTCCTGATTTCAGCTTATAGATAGCTATTTTTCAATCCTCTCTACCCATATTCTTTTTCTTCTTTCTGTATTACTATTCTAGAGCTATCAATACCTGTTTTAATAAGCATATTGACACTGTGTGACACTTCAACTGTTCAATTTTTCATACATCATATCCCAAGTTCAGTGGCAGAATTACTGTGAAATTAATGATGCTTAACTTTCAGAGGCGCTCACTCCCATAGGTCACTTTCAAAGCCTTTGGAGGAGCCCTAGCACTGATTTTGTGAAATTTGGGAAACTAATGTATTTTAGCATTCTTTTTCTTTAAAAAGAACTCCTAGAATTATATTAAGGTTCAGGATCCCCAAACAAGGATGTGCTTCAGCCCCACATGCATGCTAGCTTAATAAATCCATAGATAAATTGAAACTGGGTAGGTTATTTAATTTACAGTATGATGGAATCAGGAATTTTTAAATCTTCAGTTTCTAAAAGAATGAGTCAACATCCCAAGATTAATTTATCAGAATTAAGGTAATGTCCTGATATTAACTACAAATAATCAATTGCTTGGATGCAGAATGGAAAAGGAAAGAGATATGAAAACCTCTAAGATGGTGGCATAAACACAGTAGGAGTCCACAAGAATGACACAACCACTATAAACCTAATGAAAACTCATATTATAGAAATACTATGTCCTGATAAAAAAGGATTAAATAGCCTCACTCTTCTATGTGCTGGGCAGATACTAAAGGATCAGATTCAATTCTAGTTTCCTGACCTGAATAGCTTGGCTACCAAACAGGGATCCCAGGATAGTGGGCTGGACAACCCAAGGAAAATGCTGAGGAGAGGAGGTCTGTTTCTACTGGATGATACTCAGGAGAGGGAAAGACACAGACAGTGCATTTAACTCATTGAATTAAAGTTATACAGAATAGGGAGTAGGTGCATCCTTCATTGCAGAGGACAAGAGTAGAATCAACGGATGAAAACCAGATGAGTAGACACATTCAGCTGTTGAAATGGGCTGCCTCAAGAAATAGTAAGTCTCACTGGTTTTACATGGCTGCTTTAAGGACTGCAGACTGTCTTATTTTTTCAAGTTTTTGCTTCCTGAAAGATTATTTATCCCTGTCCACTGCCATGTGACCTGCAGTATCTTCCTGTGGGTGTGCACTTCCCTGATCCACGTTGAGGTTTTGTCAATGACTGTGAGGGGATGTGAGGTACCCCAGTATTTCTCACACTTTAATGTGTCTAAAAATAGGTGAAGATCCTGTCAAAATGAAGGTTCATATTCAGTAAGTCTAGAGGGGTCCGAGATACTGTATTTCTAACAAAATTCCCAAGTAATGTCACAGCTGCTGGTCGTCAGACCAAACTTTGAGCAGCAAGGCTTTATGCAGCACCTAAGCTTGAAGAGGCATTATGAGTTTCTTGTGTCTCTCTTGCTTTTTCCCCTTGGCCACAAAGCCAGCATGTCCTGAATTTGGGAACTTTTTCAGCCTCAGTCCTACAATGACAAGACATGTGCAGAGCCAGAGCCACCAGCATCAAAATGAATATGAAACAAATGTTTTGGGATGATCACTACAGAAACACTGACTAATGAAAGATTCATCTATGAAAGATCACACAGAGGGCATTCCTGAAAAGAGAGTGAGTCTGGACTTAATTGCAAGTGTCTTTACAAATCTGTATTCTAATCATCCATAGACTACAGTTTGAACATGTTCATGTGCACCAGTAATCAGCAAATTAGTAAAATGCTAGGGTTGATTGACACTTCTTCTTCTCTCCTTGCTCCCATATCCAGGTGATGAATCTGGCATTTGAAGGCCTCTAGGCCTTCAGGTCATAAAACAGAAGTTCCCCTCCTGCACTGTTGGTGGAAATGTAAATTTGTGCAGCTACTATGGAGAACAGTATGAAGGTTCCTTAAAAAACTAAAAATAGAGCTACCATATGATCCAGCAATCCCACTCCTGGGCATATATCCAGAAAAGATGAAAACTCTAATTCAAAAAGATATATGTACCCCAATGTTCATAGCAGCACTATTTAAAATAGCCAAGACATTGAAGCAACCTAGATGTCTATCAATGGATGAATGGATAAAGAAGATGTGGTACATATATATATACATATATATGTAGTATATCTATATTATTTGTTTATATATATTTATATATATATATATACACACACACACACACACACACACACACACACACAACACACAATGGAATACTAGTCAGCCATAAAAATGAATGAAGTAATGTCATTTGCAGCAACATGAATGGACTTAGAGATTATCATACTAAGTGAAGTAAGTCAGACAGAAAATGACAAATATTATATGATATCACTTATATGAGGAATCTAAAAAATAATACAAATTAATCTATTTATAAAACAGAAACAGACTCACAGTTATAGAAAACAAACATGGTTATCAAGGAGAAAGGGAAAGGAGGGGATAAATTAGGAGTTTGGGACTAACATATACACATTACTATATATAAAATAGATAAACAACCAGGACCTGCTGTATAGCACAGGGAACTAGATTCAATACCCTGTAATAACCCATAATGGAAAAGAATCTGAAAAAAAATTGTATATATATACATATATATATAACTGAATCACAATTCTGTATACCTGAAACTAACACAATATTATAAATCAACTATATTTCCATTGTAAAAAATGAGAAGTTCCCCAACCTGTGGCAAAAATCACGAAACGTTCATTGTCACATCGTCACGAGTCTAGATTTTAGATAAGCTTCATAGGTATGAGGTTGAGAGGGTGACTATGGGATTTTACTGGTCCCAAGAAGTTTAGAATTGCCTTGAGTAACCATGAAAATGTCCTGAACAAGAGGAAAGTGCACTTTCCTCAAGGAGGTCTGAAAGGAAAACTCCCCACATTCAGCTCTTCTAAACAAGCAAGACACTCATGAGATTACGACATTGGCAGTACAGAGGAAAAGGTGCTGCCAACCTCATAGTCAAACCATTGAATTAATGTTGGTTTATCTTAATTAAACTTATTATTATAACCCTGCACTAAGTGTTGCTGTCCTGTCTTTCCAGTATTCCCAGGAGTGCTGAGGGAACATGCCAGCCCAGCAATATTCCATGAAATCAATTACACAGGGAAATTTGCTAAAGTATGCTCTAATGTGAATGCTTTTCCTATACTTACTCTTTGGATTTTATGGTTAGTTTTTAAATTGGTTAGAGCAACAGTAATACCTTTTTAAGAAAGCAAATTCCGGAATGAAGCCTCTAAACATAATCTATTGATTTAATATTTAATACATTAATAAACAATTCATCTGGTTCATGACCATTAATGCGAGATCACCATTTGTCAGAGCCTTGTGGAATATCCCATCACCAACCAAAAATGTGTTGTTAATATTTCCCTTGTTCTGTATTACCAACTCTGGAATTTTGCAATGTATCAATTACATATCTGGCTATCTATATCTATATATAGATATAGATATCTATATCTATATCATAGAACGTGAAAACAATTATCCTTTCATCCTGAAATATAATGATATGAATTTTTAAATGCTCTAGAAGATCATATCTTTCAAGTGTTTATGTAAATTGTTAAATTCCCTCATGAAGAATGGTTTTCACTTTACTGTGAACATAACTGTACACGTGTTCTTAATGAGCAATTTATTTATATTGGTAGACGTAATTACCTGTTTCATCACCTAAAATGAATGTCAAATTTCTGGAGCAAGTTTCCCCCCCAAAGCTAAAGATGTTTCTCATGTATCATGTCATAAACTGAGAATGCCTGTGAGGTACTTCACAGTAACCATCAACATCAAACTACACTCAGGGAAGTCAAAGCTAGAGGGATAGGACAATGGTGGTTAAACTACATCCTGGGTAATGACTCACCATTTGACTTTGAACTAAGGTTCATGCTAAGCAATCTTCTACTCTGTCAAGATTACTGCTCCATAGGAAAAATTATATTTATTTACTTCTCTAGAGAGCTACAAATTTTAATTAATTCTTCTAAAGAGCATTTGACCTCATTGAACATGTGCTAGCATTTGTATAATGATCTCTATTTTTGGTTTGGTCATATTTTTTAAATTACTTTTAAAATTACTTCCCTGGCAGATAATACAATAAGATGTTAGGTAAGTTAAAATTAAAACAAGACTACTCATTTCTAATGTTAGACTACATTACACTGCACATAAGTTAAGGGTGCTCCATGACCTTCAACAAAGATGTAATAGAAACCTAAAAGCTCCAACCACTTGAAAAGGGGCGATGACTGTCTCCTTGGCATTTCTGTAAAGCACTGCTCTCTATGACATGAATTTTATCATTACCAAACCAATAGCAGAAACAACTGCATTCCAAAATATTTTTAAATGCAAACAGCTACCACTGTTAAATAAAATCTGTCATGATTTTTACTCTGTAATTCAAATATTACTGATTCCCCATAAGGATTTAAGAACAGGAACAAATTTCTTATCCCCCAATGCATGATATGGGTATTGTTTATGAAGATAATGCCTCAAATTTAAACCCATAATTTTAAAAGGTTGGTTTCTCTGGTATTATGCCTTATTCATCTTTTTTCATCACAAGGGCAATATCTGCCTCAAATAATTTTCTCTTTTATCTCTAGACCTCATTTTATCTTCTTCATGTTTGTTTTTAACAAGACTACTTAAGTAGTTTTTCCCTTATCTCTTCCTAAATATTATAGAAAACAACTACAAACTGGTATTAACAATGAGACATACTTTCAGCTTTAATTCTGAATATTTATATAAATAATACAAAAATTACTAGAAAAATAATTCTCAGTTGCCTATCTCAACTAGATTATACCTGCAATATACCAGTCCCAATCTGCTGGTTATGTATGCCAATGGTTTTCATTATACTTTCTACAAGTTATGTTTAATTATAAAATATATATTAAATATGCAGAAAATACAGGGTACAGTAAGGGAGCTATATCATGTACTCATTTCCCAAGGCTAGAAAATATTAACATTCTACCATAATCTACAAATCTGATTTTATTACTCCCTTCTGAGAAGTAGCCACCATTGTGAAGTTGTTATGTAGCCTTCCTATCCATGCTTTCACATGCATACATTTCTGTAGACAATATAGAGCAGAGGTATGCAAACTATAGTCTGTGTATCAAATCCAGTCATGGCCTGTTCTGTATGGCCATGAGTTAGAATAGTTTTTATATCTTTAAAATGTTGAAAAGAAAATATGTGTATATGCAGCAGAGACTATATGTGGCTCACAAAGTCTAAAATATTTACTATTTGGCCCTTTACAGAAAATTTTACTAGTCCCTGATATCAAGTATTAGTTTGCATTTTTAAAATGGATATACATGATGTCATGTTAAAGAGGTCTTCTGAAACTTCCTTTTTTAAACTCACATTGTTTTTGAAAATTATCAATGTGGATATCTATAGACATATTTCATATTTTCAAATTGCTGCAGAGTTAAAATACCACTGAAAATGCCACAATTTATTGTGTAATACTCCTATGGACAGACATTTGTGTTCTGCTCAATTTTTGGTCATTAAACATATATCTGAAATATATACTGTCATACACATCTCCTTGTACACGTATGGGAGGTCTCCTGTGTTGTGTGTTCCTGGAAGTAGCATTGCAGGTGATGAGGTCTGTACATCTTCAACTTTGCTCAAGATTGACAATTACTATTTAAACTGGCTTCATTGAAGGAAACAATCCCATTTACCATCACATCAAAGAGAATAAAATACTTAGCAGTAAACCTACCTAAGGAGGTAAAAGACCTATACTCAGAAACCTATGAGATGCTGATGAAAGAAATTGAAGAGAATTCCCTGGTGATCCAGTGGTTAGGACTCCATGTTTCCACTGCCAGGAGCCCGGGTTTGATCCCAGGTTGGGGAACTAAGGTCCTGCAAGCCTCGTGGTACAGCCAAAAAAAAAAAAAAAAGGAAAAGGAAAATGACACAAATAGATGGAAAGATATACTGTGGTTTGGGATTGGAAGAACCAATATTGTTAAAATGACCATACTACCCAAGGCAATCTACAGTTTCAATGAAATCCCTATCAAATTACCAATGGCATTTTTCATAGAACTAGAACAAAAATTTTTTAAATGTGTATGGAAACACACAAGACCTTGAATTACCGAAACAATCCTGAGAAAGAAGAACAGAGCTGGAGGAATCATGCTCTCTGACTTCAGACTATATGACAAATCTACAGTAATCAAAACGGTATGTACTGGCACAAAAACAGACACATAGATCAATAGAACAGGATAGAAAACCCAGAGATAAACCCAGACACTTATGGTCAATTAATCTATGACAAAGGAGGCAAGAATATACAATGGAGAAAAGATAATCTTTTTAATAAGTGCTGCTGGGAAAACTGGACAGTTGTATATAAAAGAATGAAATTAGAGCATTCTCTAACACCATATATAAAGATAAACTCAAAATGGTTTAAAGACCTAAATATAAGACCAGAAATCATAAAACTCTTAGAGGAAAACATAAGCAGAACACTCTTTGACATAAACTGCAGCAATATTTTTTTTTGCAGCCATCTTCTAAAACAAAGGAAACAGGGCTTCCCTGGTGGCAGTGGTTGAGAGTCCACCTGCTGATGCAGGGGACACGGGTTTGTGCCCCGGTCTGGGAAGATCCCACATGCCGCAGAGCGGCTAGGTCCGTGAGCCATGGCTGCTGAGCCTGCGCATCCAGAGCCTGTGCTCCGCAACAGGGGAGGCCCGCATACCGCAAAAATAAATAAATAAATAAAGCAAAGGAAACAAAAGCAAAAATAAACAAATGAGACTTAATGAAACCTAAAAGCTTTTGCACAACAAAGGAAACCATTGACAAAATGAAAAGACAACCTACTGAATGGGAGAACATATTTGCAAATGATATGACTGATAAGGGGCTAATATCCAACATATATAAACAGGTCATACAACTCAACAACAAAAAATCAAACAAACAACCTGATTTAAAATTAGGCAGAAGAACTGAGTAGACATTTTTCCAAAGAGGAAATGCAGACGGCCAACAGGCACATCAAAAAATGCTCAACAGGGCTTCCCTGGTGGCGCAGTGGTTGAGAGTCCGCCTGCCGATGCAGGGGACACGGGTTCGTGTCCCGGTTTGGGAAGATCCCACATGCCATGGAGTGGCTAGGCCCGTGAGCCACGGCTGCTGAGCCTGCGTGTCCGGAGTCTGTGCTCCACAAAGGGAGAGGCCACAACGGTGAGAGGTCCGCGTACCACACACACACAAAAAAATCTCAACATCACTAATCATCAGGGGAATGCATATCAAAACCACAATGAGATAGCATCTCATCTCTGTCAGAATGGTTATCATCAAAAAGAACACAAATAAAAAATATTGATGAGAATGTGGAGAAAAGGGAACCCTCCTACACTGTTGGTGGGAAGTAAATTGGTTCAGCCACTGTAGAAAACAATATGGAGGTTTCTCAAAAAACTAAAAGTAGAACTGCCATATGACCCAGCAATCCCACTCCTGGATATTTACCTGAAAAAGAACAAGAACACTAATTCAAAAAGATACATGCACCCCAGTGTTTGTAGTAGCATTATTTACAATTGACAAGGTATGGAAGCAACCTAGGTGTTCATCAACAGTTGAATGGATAAAGAAGATATGGTATAGCATATATACACACACACACACACACACACACACACACACACACACACACAATGTAATATTACTCAGCCATAAAAATGAATGATATTTTGCCATTTGCAGCAACATGGATGGACTCTTGTCTATTATGCAGACAGAGAGAGACAAATACTATATAATATTTATATGTGGAATCTAAAAAATACAACAAACTAGTGAATAAAACAAAAAAGAAGCAGGCTCACAGATATAAAGAACAAACTAGTGGTTACCAGTGGAGAGAGGAAAGAGGGGAGGGGCAATATAAGGGTATGAGATTATTTTTAAAGGGTTACTATGCGATTATATGAAATCATCTGTGAAACTTGAAAATTGTAAAGTACTACAGAATTTAAGGAATCTTTCCTTCAATAAAAAGTAAATTTAAAACATCTTTGTTGATTACATTCTCAGCAGCAAGGTATGATTGCTGTCATTTCAATACTTGGTATTATCACACCTGTTTAAGTTTTGTCAGTGGTAACCCCTTGTTTTACATGCACTTTATTGATTACCAGTGCACCAGTTTTCAACTTACTGACTCTCAGCTTTAAACCCATCCTTTTTGTCCTGCTCTGTGTTACTGGAGCTGTACCCTCTAAACTTTCATCCTTTTATTGCTCCATCAGTAGAGGTCACTGAAGGGAGTTTAAAGCCACAGCAAGAGGAAGGGGTGTCCCTCCCTCAATCCAGTGTGCTTTTCTAGTCTAGCACAGCAGCCAGCAAATTGGTACACAAGAGGTCTGGTGGTGTGTACCCACTTCAGTGGCCTGCATGGTCTGACTCCAGCCTACCCATGCCCTTAGGCAAGCTTCTCAGCCACTTGGCTAGCCCATGTCCTCCAGCAAGTTTCTTCCCATTGGCAGCTTTAGAGAGAAGAGAGACAGAGTCATCTAAGCTCGTAATTCCTTTCTTGTTCATTCTCCCTCAGCTTAGAGGTGGTAGCTCCTTTCCTCATTTGTAACTTCTGTACCCTTAGAGTCATTTTTAGCTTCTATTATCAGTTAACCATTTTTGAGAGCTAGTTGTTTGTATTAAAATCTCCCTGTTCAAATGATTGGTATGATTAATGTCTCCTGAGTGGATCCTGACTGTACAATGAGTGAGGATGAACGTATTTTCAACCCTCAGTTATTGGCCCTTCAATTTTCTTCTCTGGATCATGGGTATGTAGGTAGACAGACAGATAAATAGATAGAAAGAAAGAAAGAAAGAAAGAAAGAAAGAAAGAAAGAAAGAAAGAAAGAAAGAAAGAAAGAAAGAAAGAAAGAAAGGAAGGAAGGAAGGAAGGAAGGAAGGAAGGAAGGAAGGAAGGAAGGAAGAGAGAGAGGGAAGGAGAGAGGAAGGAAGGAAGGAAGGAGAGAGATGTGCTTCTTTTCCTGCGGGAAGGTAGATGTCCTTTATGTATTTGGGATACTAATCTTTTATCAGATCTATGGTTTACAAATATTTTCACCAAAGCTGTAACTTATCTTCACATTCAGTGCTGTCTTTTGACATAGAGAAATTGGTCAATATTTTCATTTATGATTTGTGCATATTGTGTTTTATTTTAAAAACTTCATTATCCTTACGTCATAAAGATTGTCTCCTATTTTTCTCATGGAAGTTTTAGAATTTACTTTTTTCATATTTAAGTCTTTAATATACCTGCAATTTGGGGGTAAGCAAAGTATAAGTTGAGAGTAGTATTTTACCTTTTTTCATAGAGATAGTGATTTTTGTCTCAGCTCCATATGGAGAAAGAACATATTGAATAGTTATTCTTTCTCTACTAATGTATAGTGCAACCTCAGCATTTAACAAGTTATTATAAACATGAGCTTCTTCCTAAATTTCAAAATTCTGTTCATTTTTACCTATTTATCTAATCTAGTATCAATATCCACAGTTTTAATTATGATGACTTTATAAGTTTTTTAATCTGATAGAATAAATAAGCACTCCTCCATTTCCTCTTCTTTCCTCTCCTTTAAAATTGTCTTGGCTAAAGATATGGAAGCAACCTAAATGTATATTGATAGATGAATATATAAAGAAGATGTGGTATGTATACAATGGACTATTACTCAGCCACAAAGAGAATAAAAGCTTGCCATTTGCTACAACATGGATGGACCTAGAGGTATTACACTAAGTGAAATAAGTCAGATAGATAAAGAATTACCGTAGGACTTCACCTATATGTGGAACCTAAAAAACAAAACAAACAGAACAGAAACAGATTTGTAGATACAGAGGACACTCTGATGGTCGCCAGAGGGGAAAGCAATGTGAGGAATGAGTGAAATAGGTCAGTGAGATTCAGAGGTACAAACTTCCAGTTATACAAGAAATAAGTCACAGGGATGTCATGTATAGCATAAGGAATACAGTTATTATTATAATTATTTTATGGTGACAGATGGTAACTAGACTTATCACGATGATCATTTTGTATTGTACAAAAATATTGAATCACTTTGTTGTACACCTGAAACTAATATGATATTGTAAGTCAATTGTATTTCAATTTAAAAACACATTAATTAATCAGTTAAATTGTCTTGGCTATTCTTTGCCCTTCAGTCTTCCATCCAAATTTAGGATAATCTTATCAAGTTCCAAGAAAAGAATTTTGGGGATTTATATGAATAGTATTGAATTTATTAATTAATTCAGGCAAAATAGAAACAGTTACAATGTTGAGTCTTTCCACACACAACATGGTATTTCTCTCCACTTACTAAGGTCTACCTTCAGTAAAGGTTTAAGATTTTTTCCATAATAAACCTGAATGATTTGTGTTATATTTATTCCTAGATACAGTGAAAGTAATTAAACAAGGAGGCTGTTAGCATGCGGTAGCCCCAATGCCTTGGGAGTCACATAAGCAATCAAAACCTAAGAGTCAGCACATTGGAATTTGAGAAAATGAAACTTAAGAACAATCAGTCACAAACAGCCAACCAACCTTTCCCAAATAAGGTAACTGCTTACGCTATAGCCAATCAAACAATTTGCTGGCTGGGCTTCCATATCTTCTCTATAAAAATCTCTCCCCTAGCTCCTGGTGGTGGAACACTCCTAACCACTTCTGGTTTGGTGCCGCCTAGTTCAAATTGACGTATGCTCAAATAAACTCTTGAAAATTTTAATGTGTTTCATTCAGTTCATCTTTCGATGATACCATACAGAGTTTGGGGTTTTTTTGGTTTTTTGTTTTTTTTGCTATATCAAAATAGTTTTTAAAATCACACATTCTAATTGGTTTTGATGGTATATAGAAATAAGATTTTTTTTGGTGGTGATTTCTGTATTCAGCAAACTTGTTGGTCTCATTTCTCGGTTGTAATAGTGTGTCTGCAGATTCTCTTGGATTTTCAAGGCAGTTAATCACACCATCTGTAACATTTTGCTTTACATTTTATTTCACATGAAATAGTGGAACATTCCTAAAGACCAAAGTATTTAATCATCAAATGGGATTCACTAACTATTAAGCATCTTCTCTAAAAAGAAAAGTTTCCTCCAGAAATGAAGTTTAGCAGCATTGAGAGCCCTCGTGTGGACACAAGTCAAGTAAATCTCACTTATATTTTGTTTTTTAAACCAGATCAGTTCAGGTGTTAACTGATTTAATCACCCTTGTCAGTTGTAAGTTAAGCTGAAAACTTTTGAAACTTAATTTACCTGTGCTTTAACAGAGTAGCAGGTTGCTGTGGTCCTCTCTGTCTGCCCTTAATCAAAGATATAGAAGAATTACTTCCTTTGTATTTTCTTAGTTATCAGTCTCTTTAAATTTATGTCTAAAGGAAACTAAATAAAGCTTTCAAAGGTGACCATCCAGACCAAAATAATAATAACTAGAAATAATCAATAAACATAAAAATCAGCTTTGCTAATAATAAAAATGGAAATTAAAATACTGCTTTTACCCATATAAAATTGTTACAATTTTGGTTTTGGTTTTGGTGTTGGTTTGGATTTTTAAGGAGTAAGAAGGGTAAGAGGGTTTTTTCATACTGTTTGGTTTCAGGGAAAAGGAAGTCTCATGGATTTCCCAAGGGAGTATATGCTGGTGAGCAACTGGGCAGAATTTAGAAAAAGAGTTTAAAATCGTAAATGCCATTGGATTCAAGAATTTCCCCTCTTTATCTTTATTTTAAAGAAAGAGTCAGATCTGTGGTAAAGATGGAGATAAAAGGAGGCGGATTGTGGTGTTATTTATAACGACAAAAATGACATATCTAACAAGAAAGAATTTGTTAAATTGTGGTACATTCGTATGACAAAATACTATCTAGCCATTTTAAATCTTATCAGAAAAGGCTATTGCGTGAACTAGAAGTAATTTTCCTAATATACTGCTAACGTTTCAAAAATCATATGTGTAATATAATATCAGTTTGAATCAAATTCTGTGTATGTAGGAATAATAGCTTTTACTTATAATGGGCCAGGCATATGTGTGTATAAATCTATTTAATCATCACATCAGTCTTATGAAAATGCTATTATTATCATCATTTTACAGATGCAGAAGCCAAAATACAGGGAGATTCAGTTATTTGCTTAAGATTAGACAGTAAGAGGCAAAGCTGGACACACACACGTGCGCACACACATGCACACACACACACACGCCAGGACATAACACACAGTTCTCTCTAAGCAGTGGGAGTGTGCATCTTTTTTGTTTTCATATTTGTGCATGTTTTATATACTCCAAATTTCCCCAAATGAGCAGTTATTAATAAATCCCATAACTTATGTAACTATAAAGATGAATATTAATGTTTCTTGTGAGAGTTGAAGGAAAAAAAGCCTCCTTAGTCGTAGGTAACCCTAAAGCATATCCCTCTTCACATATATTTTTGGTACCAAATTCTGGAAACTTAGTGCAGCCTCTGTATTGATTTATATTTTCCTGTGCATATTGTTTCCATGAAAACAAAAACAAAAAATTGTAAGCCATTCCCATGCAGCAGCTTTATGCCCCTGCCAGTTACAGCTGATGTTGGGAGGGAATTTCCCACCCCTCACACCCTGAAAATAACTGAAATCAGGCTACAGCTCTACCTGTGTTCACTCATTACCCTTAGCCAGAAAGCAATAAGTTCTGTAAGGAAAAATATTGCCCCATTAAACAAAGTGTCACCATTGAAGAGCAATCATTGTTTTTTATTTTTCCCATGAGGTTATCTTAATAACTCACTCATAACAGTTATCTCCCAGGAAACATCTAGTTCATAGAGTAGTACTGTTAAACAATATGAATCTGGTACAAATAGCACAGGATGAATGTTTCCAACCGTAAAGGCTCCAAACTTATTAAAAATATACACAAGGCAAAGACCACTGCAAGCTACCGCCAACTGTTGGTGGAAAACTAATTTATTCTTGCCTTTTCAGGGCTTTTCACTCCTCCATATGTAACTTGTTATGTTACAAGCTATCTTTCATCACACCAAAGGAAACAAGGTAAACCTAATTGACAAATCCACATTTGATTTGTGAGACCAAAGATTTGTGAGAAATAATGACTAATTGGCATTTTATTCAATCATCATTTTAATGTCACTGGACCATTATTCCCGAATGAAGGGAGTGAATTCATTTGACTGCTTTTCCTCCAACATGGGGTTGGCGGGAAAATTTCCAAAGAAAGTTACAATGAAATCTTTGCAAAATATAAATTCTTGTTGCTATGGGGACTCTACACTCATATACATGCATTGGTGCCCACAGGATGTACCATTTGCTCAAATGACCTAAGCCCCATACCACCTACATTCTTGTTCTTACATTTATTGCTTTCCCCTCAACTGGCAATTGTTTATGATACAGACTTACTGACAGAATTATCATTGAGGTCAAAATAAATTTGTATCATTCATTGTAAAGCAAAAGGAAAAGAAAGTGCTACTGAAAACTTCTACCAAAACTTGGCACCTGACAAAGTTTGAAATAACTCACACTGAAAACCAGTGCTTTTAAACTCAGTATATTTTGTTTCTTCAATCCATTACTAGTTTGTCACTGATGAACTGTCCTTTTTTTAAGAAAGGAACGAAGGTCATGAAAAGGAAAATAAATATCTAGTTGCATACCACTCACCTGATTTGGGGTGATTATTATATTTTCCAAAGCAGGGTTGTATTTCATTTTCTTGTAGATGTTAGAATTAAGATTTGCTGTAGTCATCACAGTGTATTAATTATCTATTGTGGTGTAACTACCTACTCCAACATTTTGTGGCTTCGAACAACAAAATGTATTACCTCAGTTTCTGTAGATCAGGGAACTAGATGAACCTTAGCTACATCTCCTGCTTCAGGGTCTCTCACAGGCTGTAATAAAGCTGGTGGCCAGGCTGCCCAACTAGGGAAGAATCCACCTGCGAGCTCATTCGTGTGGTTGATGGCAGGAATTAATTCCTTGTGGGTTTTGGACTGAGGGCACTTCCGATAGCCAGAGGCCACCCTTGGCTTCTTGCCACATGAGTCTCCTCAACACAGTAGCTTGTTTCCTCAAAGCAAGAAACCTGAGAATGCAACAGAGAACCTTCCGGCAGGAAAGAGCATCTCACCAACATGGAAGGCAGAGTCTTTGGTCTCATAATCATGGAAGTGACATCCTATCACTTTAATGTGCTCTGCTTTTTAGAAACAAGTTACTAGGTCCAGTCCATACTCAAAAGAGGGAATTACACAAAGGCATGAACACTATCTTGGAAGTCTGCTCACCAGACACAATGATAAGTTGTGAATTAAATCATGCTCAGATTGAGAAGTATTACAAACAGGAGTGGAATATATGAGCCCAAAGTATGCCACGTTGGCACGTGGGTTATTTTAAGCTGATGGCAATCAAGGCCTAACAAACTCATGAAGAGTTGGGTTTTTTGTTTTTAACCTCTTCCTTAACTGCCTAGAAGAGTTTATACAGGGGGCCTGGACCAGGAAAAGAGCTATGACCAGAGATAACTTTTTACATGAGAAAGACATCTGAGGGCAAACATTTGTTTAGCTGTTCTTTGCTCTTCCCCTTCCTGTGAGTTCTCTTCCTCCTTTTTGAAGCCGCAGACCCCTATCCCCTTCTCCTTAGCTCGGGATGTTGTATAAACCTCAGTTAACTGTCTGAGCACCTCATATCCTTGGAGCTCCCATATTTACAAAATTAAATTTGCTTTCTTCTCCCATTAATTTGTCTTATGTCAATTTAATTTTTAGACCAACCAAAGAACCTAGAAGAGTAGAAGGGAAAAGTTTTCCTCACCTACAATTACAGACACATCTCATTTTACTGCATCTCACTTCATGGTGCTTTACAGATATTGCATTTTTCACAAGTTGAAGGTTTGTGGCAACTCCGCATGGAGCAAGTCTATTGGCACCATTCTTCCAACAGCATTTGCTCACTAGTGTCTCTGTCATATTTTTGCAATTTTGGAATATTTCAAACGTTTTCATTATTATTATATTTGCTGTGGTGATGTGTGATCAGTGATCTTTGATGTTACTACTATAATTGTTTTGGGACACCATGAACCGTGCCCATATGAGATGGCAAATGTAATCAATAAATGTTTTTTGTGTTCTGACTGCTCTACCCACCAGCCATTCTCCTATCTCTTTCCTCCTTGGGCCTCTCTATTCCCTGAGACACAACAATATTGAAATGAGGCCAATTTAAAAAACCCACAATGGCCTCCAAGTGTTCAAGTGAAAAGAAGAGTCACACATCTCTCACTTTAAGTCAAAAGCTAGAAATGATGAAGCTTAGTGAGGAAAGCACGTCCAAAGCCAAGACAGACTGAAAGCTAGGCCTCTTGTGCCAAACAGGCAGCTGAGTTGTGGATGCAAATGAAAAGTTCTTGAAGGAAATTAAAAATGCTACCCCAGTGAACACACAAATGATAAGAAAGTGAAACAGCCTTATTGCTGATATGGAGATAGCAAACTCCTAGTGTCTGGATAGAAGATCAAACAAGCCACAACATTTCCTTAAGCCAAAGCCTGATCCAGAGCCAGATCCTAACTCCCTTCAATTCTCTGAAGGCTGAGAGAGGTTAGGAAACTATAGAAGAAAACTTCGGAGTTGCAGAGGTTGTTTAATGAGGTTTAAAGAAAGTACAAGATGAAGCAGCAAGTGCTGATATAGAAGCTTCAGCAAGTTACCCAAACGATCTAGCTAAGATAATTAATAAAGGTGGCTACACAAACAACAGATTTTCAATGTAGGTGAAACGATCTTCTATTGGAAGAAGATGCCATCTAGGACTTTCATAGCTCGAGAGGAGACGTCAATGCTTGGCTTCAAAGCCTCAAAGGACAGGCTGACTCTCTTGTTAGAGGTTATTGCAGCTGGTGACTTAACTTGAGGCCGGTGCTCATTCACCATTCTGAAAAATCCCAGGGCCCTTAAGAATTATTCTAATTCTACTCTGCCTGTGCTCTATAAACGGAACAACAAAGCCTGGATGACAGCCCATCTGTTTACAACATGGTTTACTGAATGTTTTAAGCCCACTGTATTGCTCAGACAAGAAGATTTCTTTCAAAATATTACTGTTCATTAATAATGCACCTGGTCACCCAAGAGCTCTGGTGGGAATGTACAATGAGATTCATGTTCTTTTTATGCCTGGTAATATAACATCCATTTGTCAGCCCATGGATCAAGGAGCGATTTTGACTTTCAAGTCTCATGATTTAAGAAATGTATTTTGTAAGGCTATAACTGCCACAGAGAGTGATTCCTCTGATGGATGTGGGAAAAGTAAATTGAAAACCTTCTGGAAAGGATTCACCATTCTAGATGACATTAAGAACACTCATGATTAATGGGAAGAGGTCAAAATATCAACATTAACAGGAGTTTGGAAGAAGTTGATTCCAACCCTCAGGGATGACTTGAAGGGGTTCAGACTTCAGTTGGGGAAGTAACTGCAGATGTGGTGGAAACAGCAAGAGAACTAGAATTAGAAGTGGAGCCTGAAGGTGTGACTGAATTGCTGCAATCTCACGATAAAACTTGAATGAATGAGGCGTTACTTTCTATGGATGAGCAGAGAAAACGTTTTCTTGAGATGCAATCTACTCCTGGTGAAGATGCTGTGAAGATTGTTGAAATTACAACACAGGATTTAGAATATGACATAAACTTAGTTGATAAAGCAGTGGCAGGGTTTGAAAGGATGGACTCCGATTTTGAAAGAAGTTCTCCTGTGGGTAAAATATTATCAAACAGCATTGCGTGCTAGAGAGAAATCATTAATGAAAGAAAGAGTCAATCCGTGTGTCAAACATCACTGTTGTCCTGTTTTAAGAAATTGCCCCGGCTGCCCCAGCCTTCAGAAGTGGCCACCCTGATGAGTCAGCAGCCATCAACATCGGGGTAAGTCCCTCCACCAGCAAAAAGATTCAGACTCTCTGAAGACTCAGATGATGGTTAGAGTTTTTTTGCAATAAAGTATTTTTTAATTAAGGTGTGTTCATTGTTTTCTTAGACATAATGCTATTGCACACTTAATAGACTATAGTATAGTGTAAACATAACTTTTATATGCCCTGGGAAACCAAAAAATGTGTGTGAGTAACTTTATTGCAATATTCACTGTATTGTGGTGGTCTGGAAATGAACCTGCAATATCTCAGAGGTATGTTTGTACAAACCAAATCCTTATTTCTTTTTATTTCCATTTTAAAGGTAAGTTTCATCAAAAGTATACAATCATTCCAAGGTATTAAACACACACGTGCTCATGCACACACACACACAGAAGACAGAGAAAGATCAACGTGGAATTTAGAGTTCCAAGATAGGAGCAAATAAAGCATGGAGTTTCTTAAAAATATTTTTTAGGTGATGCTTAGGACAGAGACAGAAGCCACCTGACTTTCATAACTGCTTCCCTCTGCCCAGCTATGTGGATTTATCACCTGGTTCAGGGAGTGTAATCACACTGGGCTTGATCCCCACCATTCCTCCATCATAATTGTTCCCGAATTCTGCAACATTTTACACCCCCGAGTACAGGAGACAACCGCATGATGAGGCTGAGGTGAGAGAGAGTTTGTGGGCCAGTCTCTTTACCACTTCTATAGGTTTTGCTTAAAGCATAAGCCTCATTTCTTTATTTAGACAGACTTTATGGCACAAACCCTTCTCTACTCACCTTCCAATGTGTACTTCCTGAATCACCTAGATGTCCAGCATTCCACCAAGGCTTGTGAGTGGTTAGAAACCATAGATATGGCCCTTGCCCTTTAAACTAGTTTGGGGACTAAGCCATGTACACCTGCAACCAGGGGAAAATAATTTAAGGCCAATTTAAAATTAAATCCAGAACACTGGATTATAAATCAGCGGATCCTCTACAAAAATGTGGTTAAAATACTAGAGCATTGCAGTCCATTCATTCACAGTAAACGCCATTGTGACGGGTCGTATATTCCAAAGAAGACTGCAACAATACCTCCTACACCACATCCTCTTCTAGACCCTTTCTACTCTCTGTCAAGAGGCTGCATTTATGCTCCCTTCCTTTGGACCTAAGTAGGCTTCTGAGACTGCCTCAACCAACAGAGAAGGGAAGATAGACATCAGTGACTTCTGAGGCACGGTCATAGCAGTGCCCTGTGCTCTCCCCTTGTTTCCTTGGGATGTTTGCTCTTGGAAATCAGTTATCGCTTGTGAGAAAGCCCAAGCAGCCCATGGGGAGGCCTACGTGGAAAGGAAGCCGGGCCTTGGTCTCCCTGCTCTGGCTGAGCTTCCCGCCAGCTGCCAGCACCAATTTCACATCCATGTTCCACCCATGAGGCATTTTGGATGTGACCCTCTGGCCCCTCACGGAGTCACCCCTAGTGACACAAAGTGGACCCATCCCACCATCCATGCCCAATTGTAGATTTGTGAGCAAAATTAATATTGTTGTTTTAAGCCACTAAATTTTGGCTGGTTTATTTTTCTCAGCAGTAGGCACATGGGATACCACATAGTACCAAACTTCACTTTCACTTGTATTCAGCTAGGCTTCCTTCAATAGAAAAAGGGATGGAGTTACTTTAAAGCCCTGGAGAGTGAACCTAAGTCACAACCTGTCTTGATTAGGCCCAATCACACAAATAGCAACTGTTACCAGAGTGCCATTTATAGTTAGTCAATATATATTAAACCACTTTATAAATACTATGCAACAAAATTCATGTGCAGATCTAGGAAATACTCTTCTATAGTTTTGTCAAGACCAGTGTATGCCCAACGTGGGTAGGTCTTGAATGTTAACAACATCCATCTTCCTGAAGAAAGGGAATACATTTTTTGAACTGTAAGAGTTTACAGAAGGGGAAAATGAATCAGGGTTGGAATAGTCAGGGAATATATCCTAAAGGAAGTGGAACTTGGGCTTTGTGTTGAAGAGTGGGTTGCATTTGGACAGGCCACATGGAATGTGTACTGAGTAAGGGAGATACCATGCACAGATGCCACAGAATGGGATACAGGCCCAGGGTCTTTTCTAGACCAACTTGTCTAGAAGAGCAGAAAAACCTTAAGAAGGGGTGAATGAAAAAAAAGGAGAGACCAGATTGCTTACAAAGCTGAAATGTAAACTCCTTTAGCACTGGTTTTAAATCTGGGTAACAGTTCCAGTAATTGCTGTCAATTTGCCTGTTGTATTTAGATGCATTAATTAGGAGTCCAAATAAATCTCTTTTTAATGGATTTTCTCCCTCTCTGCTTCTGAGACGTGCAACAGCATGCTTTTTACCAAAAGGGAGTTAACTCTTTTTTTTCTCAAGCAGCTCCTTAAAATTTAAAAAACGTATATTGGTTATGTTTCTGTCTCTAAAGTCAAGCCCATGTTTCGGTAACAGGAAGGGCTTAATGGTTTAAATGAAGTTCTCTGTTGTCCCAGGCTTTCTTATCAGTCCTAAGAGCTTGAGTCAAAACCATTGACAACTGCGTGTATCAGCTGATGGGCAGTTTCAGAGTTGAAGGAAGATAACCCCAGTTTTGTTACAGTCAACTTACCTCTGGCCCCTACCCCCATTCCAGAATCCTATTCCTAGGATCAAGGTGGACCTTCCCACGCTTTCGTGTTTACACATCCAGTCACTTACCCATTAACTCCCATGTCCTAGGCACTAGCCCAGTCACCACTGACTGTGGCCAAATCTCTGAAGCAATGGTTTTTTTGGCCTCTGGGAACGCGTGCCAACTTCCAAGGTCTTTGAGGTCACCTGATAAATAGCTCTCTCTTACTGTTCAAATTCTGAACCCAATAAGATCAATTCGTGGCAGGTCAGAATGTCACTCAGGTAAACCTGGATGGGAGGATGCAGATTATATCTAAGGACGAAAGAATTTCTCGGAAATAAACAGAGGTACCTTGCCTTGACCAGAGAAGTTTCGCTCATTATGTCTTGTATTACATCCCCAACTGACGGGAGCAGAACGGAGGGTAGCTCTAGCTTCCAAGACCAAAGGGAACAGAAGGCCCAGAGCTACACATGCCCAGTTTCTCTCCACAGACTTCCAAAAAGAGATGGTTGGGAAAGATGAGAAATCTAGAGAATTGCTTGCACACAGGCTAGGAGTCAGCAAACTATGGCCCATGGGCCCATCACATGTTTTTGTACAGCCTGCAAGCTGAAAATAGGTTGTACATTTTTTTAATGATTGAAGAAAATCAAAAGAAGGATAATATTTTCTGACCCATGAACACTACAGGAAGCTTACATTTCAGTGTCCATAAATAAAATTTTATCGGAACACAACCATGCCCCTTTGCTTACATGTTGTCTGTGGCTGCTGTCACCATACAGTGGCAAAGTTGAGTGTTTGTGACAGACTGTATGGCACATAAAGCCTAAGGTATTTGCTCTTTGGCCCTTCACAGAAAAAGTTTGCTGACCCTTGACAAAGAAGGAAAAATCTGAGTGGAGAAGAATCATTCTCCCTGGAATTTTTACTGAAGATGTATCCCCTCTATGTTTCTGTCTGTGATGTGGGATCAACATTCTCTCAGCCCCACTGCTCAAAACCTTCCAGGCATTTTATGACTTTCCTTAACTACCTTATCTATCTAATCACCACTTGTTTTCTGTTTGTTTTCCTTTTAAATTGTCTTTGAAATTTTCTTTCCATTTTTCCTGCTAGTTCCCTAGCTTCACCATTTCACACCAGGATCCCTGCAACAGTTTTCCAATTAGACATCTTAAGTCCACCATCTCCACAGTCTTTTTGAATTGAAAATAACATTAGAGACTTTCTATTCAATTCCCTCATTAGGAAAATGAGGACACTGTTACTCTGTGAGGCAAAATGACTTCCTCAAATTTGCAAATCTAACTTGTGATAGACCAGGACGGGGCCTCAGGTCTCCAAACAGTTCAGTGCTCCTTCTACCACGGCATGCTCAGTCCTCACATTGCCCTGCACACGAAATTTCCAAGTCAAGTTTATAATCTAGACCAGGAATCAAAAATTATAGTCTGTGGGCCAAATTGTGCTCTCCACCTGCTCTTTGGAAATTAGGTTTTATTGGAGCACAGCCATGATCATTTGTTTGCTTATTGTCTATGGTCGCTTTTTCACTGCTGTCTGTGGTGGAGTTGAGTAAGTTATACCAACGACTGTAGAGCTCACAAAGCCTAAAATATTTACTATCTAGTCCTTCAGAGAAAACATTTGCAGAGTCCTGATCTAGACTCTCTAAGTGTTCCACCTTATTTCTCATCACTCTCTGTGGCACTGATGTCTTTCTGTTCCCTACATTTATTCTTACTTTCTCTAATTTTGTTAAGCTAAGCACATGACAGCCTGAAATGAAGACTACACTTCTCAGCTTCCCTTGTGTCTTGTGGCCAATGAAATTCGTGAGAATTCAGTGGACTTGTGCATGCCATTTCCAGGAATTGTCCTCCAAGGAAGGAAGTGACTTTAAAGGATGAAAGTGTGCCTTTTCTTCCAGCTGGAATGATGCCCAGATGACTGGAAAAGCCAGCATGCACAATCAAATGATTTGACAGGGAGCTAATATATGACAGAGCCACACAATGGAAAGATCCTGGGTTCTTGACATCAGAGTCCTCAGATCACATAGCTCTGGGGTGTTTTGTTTTGTTTTGTTTTGTTTTTGCGGTACGCGGGCCTCTCACTGTTGTGGCCTCTCCCGTTGCGGAGCACAGGCTCCGGACGCGCAGGCTCAGCGGCCATGGCTCACGGGCCCAGCCGCTCCGCGGCATGTGGGATCTTCCCGGACCGGGGCACGAACCCGTGTCCCCTGCATCGGCAGGTGGACTCTCAACCACTGCGCCACCAGGGAAGCCCAGCTCTGGGTTTTTACATGAGCGGGAAATGCAATTCTATGTTAAACAAAATCCTCCACTAATTAAGATTTCTCTGCACTTGTAACTCATCCCAAGTGACACATTTTCCTATAGGAAATTTCTCTTGCAGACAAGCTGATATTTTTAGAACTTGTTGAATCAGTTATGCTTATTCCCACACCTCTATGCTTTTGCTGATGCTGGACTGGCCCCTTGCCCTCTCCATTTGACCACATTTTATGAACTAGTCAAAGCAGTTGATGCTGTATCTACATCCTGAAGTATTTTTCTTCTCTTTTCCTATTTAAAAGTAAGTGCAATGGATTTGGACAACTGAGATTACACACTGCATTACATTCTTTGAGTCATGTGTTTGATCTTTTATGCTCAGTGAGAATGTAGACTTTTAAAGGACTGGGATATAATTTCTTTTGTTTTATCTTTATTTCCAGGGTCTCCATACTATAGGTAACCTCAAATATTTGATGGATTTATTCGAATAAATTTTGGCAAAAGTGAGCCATACGTACTCATGAGCTCACAAGCTCATTCTTTAAACACAGAATGTCTTCCAACACCTGAGTCATAATGTACAAACCAGCCAAAGGAAGATCTGTCCCATCCTAGGTAATTCGAAAATGCATATGATGGACATTTAGGCAAAGAGTTACATGCTGCCTAGTAAAGGCATCTTGAGACAATGCACATCACCTTTAGGTATGATAGATTGGACAGATGTGCCACGCTTTCGCAGAAGTGAGTGGGTCAATTCTTTGTTCAAATCCTTCCTTTATGATTTATGAGATGCTCTGAGGCCCTGGAAGCTACACAGCCATACCTTCTGCCTAAGTGACAGCACGTTAGACAAATACATTTAAACACTGGAACAAAAAGCTACTCAGATACTGTTTATACTTGTCCCAGTTCAGGAAGCAAACAGAAATGCACTGGCTTGTCAAGGACTCAAACGTCAGAGCTCAAACATTTCCTGAGCCAACATGCAGGCAGTTTTCCCCCTGTGGAGCTGCAGAAGGTAGATGAACCCTCGTTTATCTACAAGGTATAGGGCCATTTATGCAAACCCAGCCTGCAGTTCATACATGGTGATGTACAGTCTGTGTCTGCACTCTAGTTGGCAGCAGAGCTCCTAGAACATTCTTACAAATGAATCGATTCCGGTACCCGTCAAAAGCCTATCTACAGGGCTTCCCTGGTGGCGCAGTGGTTGGGAGTCCGCCTGCCGATGCAGGGGACACAGGTTCGTGCCCGGGTCCGGGAGGATCCCACATGCCGCGGAGCGGCTGGGCCCGTGAGCCATGGCCGCTGAGCCTGCGCGTCCGGAGCCTGTGCTCCGCAACGGGAGAGGCCACAACGGTGAGAGACCTGCGTACCGCAAAAAAAAAAAAAAAAAAAAAAAAAAAAAAAATTCTATCTACAGATAAGTGCCAGGAGCCGCTGAAGGGAGAAGTGAGTGAAAACCATCTCTGCACTCACTATTTATGGCCAGGCTCCCCTGGAGAGGCAGACAGTTGCCTATCTGCAGAGGGAGTTAGACTATGGAAGAAGCAAAAGCTTGTCAGGAGGCATGGCAACAGAGGGACTCGCAAGTCTTTTGTTAGTTGTAGTAAATTTGTTCCTGTCCAGATCCCCGAAGGCTTATTCCCCCAGTTTCACAGAACATTTTGTTCAAATCTTCTTGATTTCTTCATTAGTCATTGTTACTTATTTGAAGTTCTTATCAGAAAATTTCTTTTTCTTATCGAGACGATGTCATTAAGTTATGACCTTTTGTATCATTTCCACCAACCTTGGTTCAGATCATTCTGAGACCTCAGCCCCAATGGTAAGAGGAACAAAAGGGACTCATTACCTTTTATTTTAAGGCAGCAGTTCTTCTTAGATGTCTTAGGTCACCTGTACATTTCTGCCCCATCTACTCCTAGATACCCTATTACAGTCCAGTCCGCATATTTATCCTCATCTTCATCAGGGACTTCTCCAGCAGTTAAATTTATCTTATTCACTGTAAGCACTATTCCTTCCTTCATAAGCCTTCCCTTCACTGATTATGTTAGAAAAAGATAATTAAAAACAAAATATTCCCTGGTGGCGCAGTGGTTAAGAATCCGCCTGCCAATGTGGGGGACACGGGTCTGATCCCTGGTCTGGGAAGATCCCATGTGCCGTGGAACAACTAAGCCCGTGCACCATAGCTACTGAGTCTGTGCTCTAGAGCCCACATGCCATAACTACTGAAGCCTGCGTGCTCTAGAGTCCACGTACCACAATTACTGAGTCCATGTGCTGCAACTACTGAAGCCAATGTACCTAGAACCCGTGCTCTGCAACGAGAGAAGCCACCGCAATAAGAAGCCCATGCACTGCAATGAAGAGTAGCCCCCGCTTGCCTCAACTAGAGAAAGCCCACACACAACAACGAAGACCCAACACAGCAAAAAAAAAAATCTTCTCCCAACCCAGAAAACCTTCCCACAAAGGGAGAGGAGAAAGAAAACAGTTTCATTATGGAATAAGCATTAAACCAGAATGTGATGTGCATCACAGGCAGTCCACTAATAGATACAAAGACAGAGAAATCTCACCCTTTATACAGCCGAGCAGATACAGCCCATTCCATATGTTTGCAAGATAATAACTAGTGCTTACATAAGAGGACTCGACAGCACCATTTGTTACACAGAGTTCATCCTGACTGTACCTGGTTATTGGGGTGACCGTCTGTGTTAGATAATTGGCTTTTTCCAGGGGAAAACAATCTCATCTTTTTGTGACAGGAGGCTGTTTTGCAACTTGTAGCCAGGCACCCCCAAAGTTAGGCTCTAGCCCTCCCACAGAGATGGAGAGACTGGGCAGTATTGGTCTTGACATTTACATTCCAAAGGATGGTTCCCAGGTCCTTGAGAAAGTCATTCCTGGGTCATAAAGATAACAAAAGGCCTATCTAGTACTCAAACGTATTTATAAAATTTTAAAGAAAGAAGAAAGAGCTCACTAGAGTAAATGCTCTAAAAACTAGAAGGGGGGAAGTTTCTTCCCTTATTTTCTACAGAGGGAACTGGGTCTCTTCTTTTAAATTTGTATTTGTCCTCACAATTATACCCTAACTTTAATCTCCTTGTTCTAACTAATGCAATCATGTGTGATGAGGGAGGAGAGATTTGAAGGCCAGTGATGGAAAAGCTCCAAAAAGGAGATTGTAGAGAGAACCAGGGAGAAAACAGGCATAGACCTTACTGTGAGGCAGGAAGAAAATATGGTACTTGAACGCGGTTCAGAAACACTCACTGGCTGTCCCTCATAGGTGAAGTGTTAGGTGGGATTCTTGGGTCCTACCCTAGACATTTGCATTCAGCAAGTTTTGGGAACTTAAGTTTAGGCTCCAAAACATAGAATTAAAGAAAGAAAAAACTTTCCCAGAGAGATCACAATGGCAGAGTAGGAGGACATGGAACTCACCTCCCTCCACAAACACATCAAAAATACATCTACAGCTACATTTCTCACTGAAAATAATCTGGGGACTGGCAGAAAGAGTCCTGTACCACCAAGGCTGTAAGAAAGATTCACACAGAATCAGGTAGGAAGGGAGGAGAAGCCATCAGGTCAGGACCTGGGCCCCTGGGAGGGGACTCAGAGGAAAAGGGAGATTCACAGCTGGAGAACCACCCTGGGGTGTGAGTGGCTTGAGCCACATATTGGGCACCGAGCCCTGGGGTCCATCACCAGAAAAGAGGAATCCACATAGCTGGCTAGAAAACCAGTGGGGCTGACATGGGGCTGTAAGAAACCCACATTCCTCTCATGAAGAAGACACTCAAGTAGCAAAATGGCAAGAAGTACATACCTATCAATATCATTTTAAATGTCCGTGGAGTAAACGCTCCAAACAAAAGACATAGGGTGGATGATTAGTTTTAAAAAGAGAAAGCTATATGCTGCTTACAAGAGACTCACCTCAGAGCTAAAGGCACACACACACTGAATTTGAGGGGAAGGAAAAAGATATTTCATGCAAATGGAAATGACAATAAAGCAGGGATAGCAATACTCATATCTGACCAAGTAGACTTTAAAAGAAAGTCTATAACAAAAGACAAAGAAGGGTATTATACAATGATAAAGGGATCAATACAAGAAGAGGCCATTACACTCAACATATATGCACCCAGTACTGGAGCACCTAAATATATAAAGCAAACAGTAACAGACACAAAGAGAAAAATGTACTATAATATACACCATAATAGTCTGGGACTTTAACACCCACTGACATCAATGGACAGATCATCCAGACAGAAAAGAACATAAGATGCTCTTTGATATAAATCACAGCAATATTTTTTTCGATCTCCTAAGGCAGATGAAACAAAAGCAAAAGTAAATAAATGGGACCTAATTAAACTTAAAAGCTTTTGCACAGCAAAGGAAACCTTTGAAGAAACAAAAAGACAACCTCTGAATGGGAGAAAACATTTACAAATAATAAGGGGTTAATATCCAAAATATTAAAAACAGCTCATATAACTCAACATCAAAAACATAAACAACCTGATTAAAAACTGGGTAGAAGATCTTTAATAGACATTTTTCCAAAGAAGATATACAGATGGCCAACAGGCATATGAAAAGATGCTCAACATCACTAATCATAAGGGAAATACAAATCAAAACCACAATGAAATATCACCTCACACTTGTCAGAATGGCCATAATCAAAAAGAACACAAATAACCAATGTTGGTGAGGGTGTGGAGAAAGGGAACCCTCCTACACTCTTGGTGGGAATGTAAATTGCTGCAGCCACTGTGGAAAACAGTATGGAGGTTTCTCAAAAAATTAAAAATAGAAGTACCGTATAACCCAGCAAGCTCCTGCTGGGTATTTAATCTGAAAAAAAACAAAAACAAAAGAAACACTAATTTGAAAAGATACATGCACCCCAACATTCATAGCAGCATAATTTACAATAGCCAAGATACAGAAGCAACCTAAGCGTCCATCAACAGAGGAATGAATAAAAAAGGTGTGTTACATATTTGCACAATGTAATATTACTCAGGATAAAAAGAAATAAAATTTTGCCATTTGCAACAGCATGTATGGACCTAGAGGGTATCATGCTTAGTGAAATAAGTCAGACAGAGAAAAAAAAACAATCATGTTATCACTTATATGTAGAAGCTAAGAAATAAAATAAATGAATGAATATAATAAAAGAGGAACAGACTCAGATATAGAGAACAAACTAGTGGTTACCAGTTGGGAGAGGGAAAGGGACTGGGGCAAGACAGGTGTAGGAGATTAAGAGATACTAACTACTATGGACAAAGTAAATAAGTAAAAATTATATATTGTACAGCACAGGGAAATATGGCCATTAATTTGTAATAACTTTTTTTTTGTGGTACGCAGGCCTCTCACTGCTGTGGCCACTCCCATCGTGGAGCACAGGCTCCGGATGCGCAGGCTCAGCGGCCATGGCTCACGGGCCCAGCCGCTCTGCGGCATGTGGGACCCTCCCGGACCGGGGCACGAACCCGTGTCCCCTGCATCGGCAGGCGGACTCTCAACCACTGCGCACCAGGGAAGCCCTGTAATAACTTTATATGGAGTGTAATCATTAAAATATTGAATCATTATGTCTCATACCTGAAACTAATATTATAAATCAACTATATGTCTATAAAAAATAATTAATTAATTAAAGAGAAAAAGGTTTTCCAAATGATTTTGATGTACAGCCAGATATAAAAACAACTGACTAGGGGTATAATAACGTGAGCATTGCTCTCATTTTTCCCTTGGGTCAGTCCTACAGAGTTTACCCTAAGATCTTGGAGAAATGGAGATAGAAATAAATAAAATACGTAATATTAGTAGTGTGTTAAAAAATAAATAAATAAGCAAAGGCCATTCCATTTGAAAATTTTGAAAATGGAATTAAAAAAATCATTTTTCCCACCACAGAAAATACAGCCTGATTTTTAGATTCCACATACAAGTGACATCATACTGTATTTGTAGAAACAGAGAGCAGAATGGTGGTTACCAGGGACTGGGGATGGAGGAATTGGGGAAATATTGGTCAAAGGGCATAAACTTGAGGTTAGAAGATGAATACGTTCTGGAGACCTAGTGCCCAGCACTGTGATTGTAGCTAACAATACTGTATTATATACTTCAAAGTTGCTAAGAAACTAAATCTTAAGTGTTCTTATCACAAAAAAGAAATGACAATGGTGGGACATGTTGGAGGTGTTAGCTAATGCTACAGTGGTAATTATATTGTGATAAACAAATGTATCAATTCCACACATTGTACACCATAAACTTATACAATGTTATATATCAATTATATCTCAATAAAAAATTATAAAAAGAGAGCTGCTCTTGCAGATGGTTTCTACTTCCCTCCCATCTATGTCACGGGGTTTGAGGGGTGGACATCTGCAAGGCCCCAGGGCTTCAGAGGAGGCTGGCAGAGATAACAACTACAGAGGTCTGTAAGAGTCACACGGAAAGGACACTTCCAGGAGACGGGAAAGACTTGAGTGAGAAGGGGACGTCCAGGGATCTCTAGGTGGAGGCTCAGATCAGCTACCATTAACTTTACCCTCATCTTCTTGATTGTTTTCATCCAGACTTTTTTTTTTAATGTAGATCTTTTTTAAATTTTATTTTTATTTATTTTTAATTATTTTTTGGCCTCGCAGCATGCGGTATCTTAGTTCTCCAACCAGGGATTGAACCCACACTCCCTGCTGTGGAAGCCCACAGTCCCAACCACTGGACCACCAGGGCAGTCTCCAGACTTTTGATTTATGGTGAAAAGCTAAAGGTGAAGGCACCATTTCTGCTAACAAATGACTGACAGCAACAATTAATCACAAAGCTCAGTTGAAGGCTGCACTTTGTGAGTACCATTTGGACCCTAGGAGGTTGATAAAATATGAATTTCCTAGCATCTGTAGATAGACTATAAAGGCTACAAAAGATGTTTGCAAGATTTCCTGGTAGGGCGGCCAGCAGCACTGTTCATTACTATGTTCTGTCTAAAAAATAGATGGTCTAAAAGTAGTGTCTTGATCACAGTGGGATGGGTGGAGAGGTGCAAGGGCAAGACAAGAGTGCACGGGGATACTATCATAAAGCAATATGATTTATCAGACATAAAACACAAATGGTTTTCGGAGCCTACTATAGGTAATATGAATCTTTTATAACCCTATCCACCAACCAGAAATATATCCATCCAAAATCACAAAATTGCAGTAAATACTAGTTCACATCAGTGTAGTAATGAAAATAAAACAAAAGAAATGGTAGTGACTCCTATTCTCAAATGAAATTCAGCCTCTTCTGGTAATTAGTAGGATATCCAGTTTCTCCAGCAATAACATCACACTGAGCAAACGGGCTACTGAACATGTACCTGTAAAGATGCTGTGGGAAAAACTGCCGTAGGTTGAGCACCTGTAGTGTGCCAGGCGGGAGGCTAAGTATCCTACACAGGTTATCTCAGAAACGCTCAGAGTAATTCTAAGAAGTAGGTGTTATTTACAGTTTACACATAGCGAGTCTAAATTTCTGAGAAATAAATTGCCCAGAATTGTACAACTAGGGATAGTGGAAGCGGAATTGAAGGTGAGGGCTTCTGGACACAAAGCCCTTTGCATTTTCACCCTGCTTTCTAGTATCGATTCTGTGGATTACGCATCCTCTAGGCTTCTACTCTATGATTTGATTCTAAATGGTCATGAGATAGAGGAACTGTCTGATTAGTTCTTTTCTCGTTGGACATGCAATCCCTAATGACTTCAATTACCCAATATCTTAAAAAGGGCAAATCTTACATTTTTATTTCCAGTGGTCTCTGACTTAATGTTCCCCTATCTGTATAAGTTTTTGAAGGGCTAATATATTAATATATTGCATATATTATAACACTTGTGCAAAGATAAAATCATTTTACAATGAGATTAAATATTTTCAATATAACACTTTCAGTATTTTTAAGTTTTATTTATCCACTCTGCCCAAATATATTGAGTACAATGAGATGAAAGATGTTGCCTTATTTTTGAAAACCTTGGTTTAGTATTTTGTTATACATTAATTAGATTCCAGGTCAGTTTTGAAATTCAGTTTATTTTGATATTTATGTGAGACATTTTTTATTTGGCCATGGCAGTCATTAAAAGCAAATATTGAACTGGTAAATATGCTTTTTCTCTGATTTCATCCTATTGTCCTTGAAAACTCATTAGACAGTGTTACTTTATATTTTTCACAAGTGGTTTCAAATACCCAATAACATGAAATATTTTTAAATTATCTAGAAAATTCTGTTTCCAATTTTCTTAAATGTGTGTAGAGGGGGTGTGTGTGTGTATAAGTATGTATATATATTTATATCAATGGCATGTATTGCTAAATGGTGAAAAGATATCCAGATGTTTATTTTCAATATATTTTCTCTATAGTACAAAAGGCAGTTATTTTCTCACTTACTGTTATTATAAAACTTACATGTGGATAATGCGAAAGTATCTGGTGGACCCTGTTAGATCTAAGCAGATGGTCGCTGTTTCTAACCATGGAGTGAGGCTGACAAAGAGCTCCTACCGCGAGTGTCGCTCTGACAGTTTCTTGTGTGCACAGGTGCTTATATTTTTGATATCACTTTCAAGTTTAATATCCATATTAATATTTAAACCTCTTTTCCATTTTTGAGGTATATTTATTAAAACTCAATAATAAGCTCTGTAAATCCATTTATCCAGTAATGTTACTGTGTGGCAGGGCCCTGATTAGACATGTGAGGGACCTCTGTCAGCCCAATTCTCAGTGCAAAACTAAACTCTCTGTGCAGGAAATCTTACTTACTGTGTATAACCCATCCTGGTGAAAAATGTAGGGACCAGTCAGGGCATCCAGTGCCCATCCATAGGTGACACTTCATAAAGCTCAATTCCTTATAAAAAATTAAAAATAAACACAAGTAAATGTTCCAATATTTTCTCCATACAGCATAAGTGGTGCCCATACACCTTCCCAGAGACTGCTGTGTGGTCAACTCCCACTTAGATGCCCAATCAACACCCCAAAACAACTTAACCAAAACAGAATGTCTCCTTTTTATATTCTACCACGAACCAAAATGTACCACTTTCCTGTGTTCCAACCTTTAAATATTAAAGGAAAAATGCCCCAAATCAAGAAACATTGGTCAGCACTTACTAGGTGCCAGCATTGCGCCAGACAACACAATGCAAATTCAACCCAAATTGTCGATATCCTTAATCTGCAATGTACTTTTATAAATGGATAAGGAAAACTGATAATTTCCAAGGGATGTATGAAAAAGTTTTGATTTCATTAGTAATCAAATAAGCACATCTTCTTAAAAAAGAGAGGCCACTTTTATCAATCAAGTTACACAAGATATTTTAAATGGCAGTACTCTATATTAGTGATGAAGAGAATGTTCTTTGTATAATACCATTTGACAAAATTTGTCAAGGATTTAAGAAATGTTTGTGCCATTTTAAACTATGATTAACAATGTCATTTTCATAAATTTATTCTAAAGACATACTCATAAAAGTATGGAAAGATTGATTTAAAAATTGGTCTAGCAAAACATTGGAGACAATTTAAATATCCAACAATTGGAGATTAGGTAAATCAACTGCAGTGGATCCAAAAGATGGACAAGTATGTGATTATTAAAATCAGATTCTGAAAGAATATTTAACGATATGATATAATTGTAAGTGAAAAAAGACAGGATATAAAAGGATATAAAGTAAATAAAGGAAGATCTCAATTTTGTAAAAAAAAAAAAGTCTCAAAAAATAAGAATAGAAGGAAACACATTTTTTTTTTTCGGTACACGGGCCTCTCACTGTTGTGGCCTCTCCCGCCGCGGAGCACAGGCTCCAGATGCGCAGGCTCAGCTGCCATGGCTCACGGGCCCAGCCGCTCTGCGGCACATGGGATCCTCCCAGACCGGGGCACAAACCCGTGTCCCCTGCATCGGCAGGCGGACTCCCAACCACTGCGCTACCAGGGAAGCCCAGGAAACACATTTTTAACAATGTATGTCTCTGTGTAATAGAGTTACAAGTGGTTTCTACTTAAATTTTTTATGCTCTTTCATATTCTAACAAATTTCTACGTTGAATATATATGTATGTACACATATGTATATATACACACATATATGTATATATATTATATATATATTATATTATATATATATATATATACACGCACACATTCTATTCACTATAGACATTTAAAATTTTTGAAATACTTTTGGATATTCTCTGATATGCACCCAAATCAAATCCTGTATTATGTGTACATGTGCATATACAGGATTTAATTTTGCAGTATACCATAGAAAATCCCAGTACATGGCCTAAGCAAGACAAAGATTTATTTCTCTCACTTGACTGAGGTCTGGAGGAAGGGAATCTGGAGGCTGGCAGGTCCAGGGTTACCAGTGGCTGAGGCTTCTCATACGTTTTGGTTCCACCAGTAGAACATGGCTTCCTTGCTCAGGGTCACCTTACCGTCCATTCCATCTGCATTCCTGGAAGGAAGAGGGATGAAAGGGGGTGGCAAAGATCACACCTCCTACCAAGTCAGGACCTGTGAGGAGCCTTTTGGGAATCCCTACCCAGTAACATCTCATGGCCACCATATCTGCAAGCTGTGACCTGGAGACTTTACGTAGACATACATCACTGCTTGGAGTAAATTCTGGGCTTTCTTCTAAGGAAGTAGGAAAGAATGGCATTTGCATAGGCAATCTGTGGGCTGTACTACACTGATGATAATAAAACTGCCTTTTAAATTTTTCTGTAAAGCGTGATGGTGGCAGAACAACAAAAAGAATCTATGTGAGGAAAAAAAGAATGGAGGAGAAAAGAGGAGATGCAGATAAAAATAAAGAGTAGCAGAAATGAAGGATTATTCTGATGCTCATTAGTGGGGAAAGAGAGGGCTCAACAATGGCTTAACTCCCAACTATGCTAAATTTCTAATACACCTTATACCACTTTCCAAAAATAAATTCAAAGGAAATGAATTGAAAAGGAGAGAAAAGTCTGAAAGGCAATGGCATTCAGTCTTCCTTGTCTCTTTCCAGGATTCCCAGGAATTAAAGTAAATCTTGGGAACACAGTACATATGGCTAAATTAGAGTCTGATTCTTCTGTTTCTCCCTGTGTAAAATAGAGAAGGCTAGAATTCCTGTAACGTGTAATTTGTATCTTAAAAAATATCAGTGCAATCCAGTCTCCTACTCCATGGGATTAATATCTCTATACAGTACTTGCTATTAAACATATTTCTTGCTTTTCATATGAGTTTGTAATATAAATAATATTTAAATGTATATGCAATTTTAGATGGATATATATTTATATAGAAATATATAGAAAATTACATATAAAGATATATATTATAAATATATATATATGTATTTTTCTAGCCATTTTTAAAAATAATCTCAAGCGCATATTATGAGTTATCAAAGAAAAGTATTTTGAATTCATTTTGAAGTTAAAAGTTAAACTTTAAATCAGGCACATGATTCTAGAAAAGTTGAAGCACAGAGAGTAACAGAAAGCCTTAAAACTAAATAAAAACAAAGGATTACCCCAGTTTATCCAGTTATATAGCTGAAGAAGTGACAAGAAAATTAAAGAACTTCCTATATAAATTTTAGATTAGCTAATTAAAAGACATTAGCATTTCTGAGTAAACAAGATGGTCAAAATATCCAAAGAGAATTTGATGCCTGGGTCTAAAATGGAACCACAATGATTATTCTAGAGAGAACAATTAGAAGATGCTCAAAATTAAAACATGGAGGTCTTCTATTTCTTCAGAAATGAAGTTGAGTATATGATGGTGACATTCCCTTCCATGCCATCCCACTATTCTGTGTTGTTATTTTCCTTTTTTTTTTAATTTGATAAGTGTGAGATTGTGTATATATTGGCAGAGAGCCTAGTTTGCAGAGGAAACATAGGAATAAAAATATCTATGAACACCTGCTAACATTTCCACAATCAACAGAACATTTCCATGATGCTCCCTTAAAAGTGACAGTCCTCCCTGTTCTAAGGTTTAAGGTCTATGATCAGAAACCCACTCTTACCAAACAGAGAGCTCTCCTTTTGATGCTAAGCAATAGGATGTTGATAATCACAGGAATTTAATTTCCCCACTTAATGTCAGTAGTAAATTTGGTTAAGGCAGGACAACACCATTATCAAAGAACAGCTAGCAGATCATTGAAAAGCTACTAAATTATGCCATGGAATCTTTGAATTTATTATCACTTTACATTTTACTGACTCATTTATCTAAAGCACCAGAAAGCTCCTAAATTCTGAATCCTTCTTACCTGATCATTCAGAATCAAGCAATCAAACAGCATTTATCAGAAGCCTTCTGGCACGTTGTGTAATATTGGGAATTTTACCAAGAGACTTCTCTAGAAATACGATCCCTGATCTCTGAAAACTTGCCTCGTGAAAATGTTAAAAAGAATTTTAACAGCTGTCTGTTGTTGTATATCGTTCCTTGTCACACATTGTCATAAATGTGTCACAATAACCCAACAAAGTCGGCACAATTATCATCTTCATTAGGTAAAGTGATGGGCCCAAGATTACAAAACTGATAATAAGTGATACCAGTTTCAAATACAACTCAAATAACAACACTGCCCTGGACCTACATAGAGCATAAAGGACCAAAGTATCTAAATTGTGTATCAATGTAGCACAACCACTGTACATTTGTTCTAAAACATGATGTTTATGTGTATTTGCAACATAAATATGAATATATATTTTAAAAATACAATATATGCAAAAACCAAACGAAAGCACAAAAAACCTTAAACTGAAACAAGAAGTCCACATTGATTAACTTCATTTAATCAACTAGGTTAAGGCAAAATTTTCCTAGTCAGTGCTCAATAAATAGCTTCCATTATTAATAATAATAATATTATTATTATTATTAAAGTAGTGTGCTTTCAGGGGTTGAATAATATGGGGAGTGGGGGGTTTCCTGATTGGATATCACCCAAGTCTCAGATCCAAAAGAAATGCCCTTTCCTTCCCAGCAGATACAACTAGACATCTAGAAGTAATCCAACTCAGAATACCACCCCCAAAACGTCTAAAACTTAAAATTAATTTTCTTTCTTTACTGTGAGACAGACAGATACTACAATGCCAACTGATAATGCAAGAAGGCCTTTGCTTCCTTCAGTCTATCTAATAATGGACTAATTTTCTCAAACCTAGGAATATGTCCCCAGCCCAGCTAACTCTGGACCCCTGGGTCTCCCGGGCTGTCTCATCTGTAATGTACCAAGTCTGCATGGCTAAGGACTTAAAAGTAATCATAAATGAAGTGTCAAGGAGGAAACACAAGAGCATAGATGTCAGGTCACATGAGATTAATTCTATTCTTCTGGATCTGAGAGCAGCTTTATCTAACATAACAATCTTCAGGATACAAAATAAAGCCACTAAATTATACTCTGTATTTTCAAGTCGTAAAATTCATCACTAATATAAAAAGATTACTTTAAATATTGTCCATAAATCACCCTCAGTAACAATTTCCAAAACAGAAACAAAAGGTAAAATATACTCTCTAGTCTGAATTTATGGTTTGTCTGCGTCATAAGACAAAAATGTATCCTGACGAGTTCTCTGAATTGTCAGTTTATTGTACTACTGAGTTTTCAAGTGATTTATCTTCTGGGTATAAGGCCAATATTTGCATCTCGACTCATTTTTATAGCTACGTTACACGATTGTTATGGCCAAGAATTTAGCATTCTGGTATATGAACAATAAACTCCTGGAATCTTGTAAACATTTTATTTCTGTTCCTTCACAACAACTAAAAGGTGCTAATTCTACAACCTTTCTTTGTAAAGTTGGGGTCACACATACGGAATTAGAAGTCAAAGTAGATGAAACATTTTGGAGTATAGGTATCAAAAATGGTAAAATACTATATTGAACACGTTTACATAATTTGTTCATTATATTATTAGTTTTTAATGGGAAAAAATATTTATGTTTAGACAAACACAAAAAGTCAACTTGCAGTTGTCAGCCTGCACCAAAAGATGATGATTTAAGCTAAAGAAAAAAAGTTAATTTTATAATTTTTGGATTCAACAATTTCTATTTTAAAATATTTAATGGGGGGGACGAGGGGAAGATGGCGGAAGAGTAAGATGCAGAGATCAACTTCCTCCCCACAGATACACCAGAAATACATCTACACGTGGAACAACTCCAACAGAACACCTACTGAATGCTGGCTGAAGACCTCAGGCCTCCCAAAAGGCAAGAAACTCCCCATGCACCTGGGTAGGGCAAAAGAAAAAAGAATAAACAGAGACAAAAGGATAGGGCTGGGACCTGCACCAGTGGGAGGGAGCTGTGAAGGGGGAAAGGTTTCCACACACTAGGAGCCCCTTCGTGGGTGGAGACTGCGGGTGGCGGAGGGGGGAGCTTCGGAGAAGCAGAGGAGAGTGCAGCAACAGCTGTGCGGGGGGCAAAGCAGAGAGATTCCCGCACAGAGGATTGGTGCTGACCGGCACTCACCAGCCCGAGAGGCTTGTCTGCTTCCCCGCCGGGGCAGGCGGGGCTGGGAGCTGAGGCTTGAGCCTGTCGGAGCGCAGGGAGAGGACAGGGGTTGGCGGCGTGAACACAACCTGCAGGGGGTTAGTGCACCACAGCTGGCCGGGAGGGAGTCTGGGGAAAATGTCTGGACCTGCCAAAGAAGCAAGAGACTTTTTCTTCCCTCTTTGTTTCCTGGTGAGTGAGGAGAGAGGATTAAGAGCACCACTTAAAGGAGCTTCAGAGACGGGCAGAAGCTTGTGTGCGAGCACAGGTCACTATCCACATCCCCCTCCCGGGAGCCTGTGCAGCCCGCCACTGCCAGGGTCCCAGGATCCAGGGACAACTTCCCCAGGAGAACGCATGGCGCGCCGAAGGCTGGCGCAATGTCACGCTGGCCTCTGCTGCCGCAGGCCCGCCCCACGTTCTGTGCCCCTCCCTCTCCCCAGCCTGAGTGAGCCAGAGCCCCCGAATCAGCGGCTCCTTTAACCCCGTCCTGTCTGAGCGAAGAACAGACGCCCTCCGGTGACCTACACGCAGAGGCGGGGCCAAATCCAAAGCTGAGCCCCTGGGAGCTGTGCAAACAAAGGAGAGAAAGGGAAACCTCTCCCAGCATCCTCAGGGGCAGTGGATTAAAGTTCCACAATCAACTTGATGTACCTGCATCTGTGGAATACCTGAATAGACAACGAATCATCCCAAATTGAGGAGGTAGACTTTGAGAGTAAGATTTATGATTTTTTCCCCTTTTCCTCTTTTTGTGAGTGTGTATGTGTATGCTTCTGTGTGAGATTTTGTCTGTATAGCTTTGCTTCCGCCATTTATCCTAGGGTTCTATCCATTCGTGGTTTTTTGGTTTGTTTTTAATTTTATTTATTAGTAATTATTTTTTATTTTAATAACTTCATTATATTTTATCTTACTTTATTTTACTTTATCTTCTTTCTTTCTTTCTTTCTTTCTTCCTTCCCTCCTCCCTTGCTTCCTTCCTCCCTCCCTCCCTCCTTTCTTTATTTCCTTTCTTTCTTTCTTTCTTTCTTTCTACCTCTACTAATTCTTTCTTTCTACTCTTTCTCCCTTTTATTCTGAGCTGTATGGATGAAACGCTCTTGGTGCTGCAGCCAGGAGTCAGTGCTGTACCTCTGAGGTGGGAGAGCCAACTTCAGGACACTGGTCCACAAGAGACCTCCCAGCTCCACATAATATCAAACGGCAAAAATCTCCCAGACATCTCCATCTCAACACCAGCACCCAGCTTCACTCAACGACCAGCAAGCTACAGTGCTGGACACCCTATGGCAAACAACTAGCAAGACAGGAACACAACCCCACCCATTAGCAGAGAGGCTGCCTAAAAGCATAATAAGTCCACAGACACCCTAAAACACAAGACCAGACGTGGACCTGCCCACCAGAAGGACAAGATCCAACCTCATCCACCAGGACACAGGCACTAGTCCCTTCCACCAGGAAGCCTACACAACCCACTGAACCAAACTTAGCCACTGGGGACAGACACCAAAAACAATGGGAACTACGAACCTGCAGCCTGCAAAAAGGAGACCCCAAACACAGTAAGATAAGCAAAATGAGAAGACAGAAAAACACACAGCAGATGAAGGAGCAAGATAAAAACCCACCAGACCTAACAAATGAAGAGGAAATAGGCAGTCTACCTGAAAAAGAATTCAGAATAATGATAGTAAAGATGATCCAAAATCTTGGAAATAGAATAGACAAAATACAAGAAACGTTTAACAAGGACCTAGAAGAACTAAAGATGAAACAAACAACAATGAACAACACAATAAATGAAATTAAAAATACTCTAGATGGGATCAATAGCAGAATATTTGAGGCAGAAGAACGGATAAGTGACCTGGAAGATAAAATAGTGGAAATAAAAACTGCAGAGCAGAATAAACAAAAAAGAATGAAAAGAACTGAGGAGAGTCTCAGAGACCACTGGGACAACATTAAACGCAACAACATTCAAATTATAGGGGTTCCAGAAGAAGAAGAGAAAAAGAAAGGGACTGAGAAAAATATTTGAAGACATTATAGTTGAAAACTTCCCTAATATGGGAAAGGAAATAGTTAATCAAGTCCAGGAAACACAGAGAGTCCCATACAGGATAAATCCAAGGACAAATATGCCAAGACATATATTACTCAAACTGGCAAAAATTAAATACAAAAAAACATATTAAAAGCAGCAAGGGAAAAACAACAAATAACACACAAGGGAATCCCCATAAGGTTAACAACTGATCTTTCAGCAAAAACTCTGCAAGCCAGAAGGGACTGGCAGGACATATTTATAGTGATGAAGGAGAAAAACCTGCAACCAAGATTACTCTACCCAGCAAGGATCTCATTCAGATTTGTTGGAGAAATTGAAATATTTACAGACAAGCAAAAGCTGAGAGAGTTCAGCACCACCCAACCAGCTTTACAACAAATGCTAAAGGAACTTCTCTAGGCAAGAAACACAAGAGAAGGAAATGATCTACAATAACGAACCCAAAACAATTAAGAAAATGGGAATAGGAACATACGTATCAATAATTACCTTAAATGTAAATGCACTAAATGCTCCCAACAAAAGACACAGATTGGCTGAATGGATACAAAAACAAGAAGCATATATATGCTGTCTACAAGAGACACACTTCAGACCTAGAGACACATACAGACTGAAAGTAAGGGGATGGAAAAAGATATTCCATGCAAATGGAAACCAAAAGAAAGCTGGAGTAGCAATTCTCATATCAGACAAAATAGACTTTAAAATAAAGACTATTAGAAGAGACAAAAAGGACACTACATAATGATCAAGGGTACGATCCAAGAAGAAGATATAACAATTGTAAATATTTATGTACCCAACATAGGAACACCTCAATACATAAGGCAAATACTAACAGCCATAAAAGGGGAAATCAACGGTAACACATACATAGTAGGGGACTTTAACACCCCACTTTCACCAATGGACAGATCATCCAAAATGAAAATAAATAAGGAAACACAAGCTTTAAGTGATACATTAAACAAATGGACTTAATTGATATTTATAGGACATTCCATCCAAAAACAGCAGAATACACATTTTTCTCAAGTGCTCATGGAACATTCTCCAGGATAGATCATATCTTGGGTCACAAATCAAGCCTTGGTAAATTTAAGAATATTTAAATTGTATCAAGTATCTTTTCCGACCACAACACTATGAGACTAGATATCAATTATAGGAAAAGATCTGTAAAAAACACAAATACATGGAGGCTAAAAATACACTACTTAATAACGAAGTGATCACTGAAGAAATCAAAGAGGAAATTAAAAAATACCTACAAACAAATGACAATGGAGACACGACAACCCAAAACCTATGGGATGCAGCAAAAGCAGTTTTAAGAGCGTAGTTTATAGCAATACAATCCTACCTTAAGAAACAGGAAACATCTCGAATAAACAACCTAACCTTGCACCTAAAGCAATTAGAGAAAGAAGACAAAAAACCTCCAAAGTTAGCAGAAGGAAAGAAATCATAAAAATCAGATCAGAAAAAAATGAAAAAGAAATAAAGGACACGATAGCAAAGATCAATAAAACTATAAGCTGGTTCTTTGAGAAGATAAACAAAATTGATAAACCATTAGCCAGACTCATTAAGAAAAAAAGGGAGAAGACTCAAATCAATAGAATTAGAAATGAAAAAGGAGAAGTAACAACTGACACTGCAGAAATACAAAAGATCATGAGAGATTACTACAAGCAACTCTATGCCAATAAAATGGACAACTTGGAAGAAATGGATAAATTCTTAGAAATGCACAACCTGCCAAGACTGAATCAGGAAGAAATAGAAAATATGAACAGACCAATCACAAGCACTGATATTGAAACTGCGCATAAAAATCTTCCAACAAACAAAAGCTCAGGACCAAATGGCCTCACAGGTGAATTCTATCAAACATTTACAGGAGAGTTAACACCTACTCTTCTCAAACTCTTCCAAAATATAGCAGAGGGAGGAACACTCCCAAACTCATTCTACGAGGCCACTATCACCTTGATACCAAAACCAGACAAGGATGTCACAAAGAAAGAAAACTACAGGCCAATATCACTGATGAACATAGATGCAAAAATCCTCAACAAAATACTAGCAAACAGAATCCAACAGCACATTAAAAGGATCATACACCATGATCAAGTGGGGTTTATTCCAGGAATGCAAGGATTCTTCAATATATGCAAATCAATCAACGTGATATACCATATTAACAAATTGAAGGAGAAAAACCATATGATCATCTCAATAGATACAGAGAAAGCTTTTGACAAAATTCAACACCCATTTATGATAAAAACCCTGCAGAAAGTAGGTATAGAGGGAACTTTCCTCAACATAATAAAGGCCATATATGACAAACCCACAGCCAACATCATCCTCAATGGTGAAAAACTGAAAGCATTTCCACTAAGATCAGGAATAAGACAAGGTTGCCCACTCTCACCACTCTTATTCAACATAGTTTTGGAAGTTTTAGCCACAGCAATCAGAGAAAAAAGGAAATAAAAGGAATCCAAATCAGAAAAGAAGAAGTAAAGCTGTCACTGTTTGCAGATGACATGATACTATACATAGAGAATCCTAAAGATGCTACCAGAAAACTACTAGAGCTAATCAATGAATTTGGTAAAGTAGCAGGATACAAAATTAATGCACAGTAATCTCTGGCATTCCTATACACTAATGATGAAAAATCTGAAAGTGAAATCAAGAAAACACTCCCATTTACCATTGCAACAAAAAGAATAAAATATCTTGGAATAAACCTACCTAAGGAGACAAAAGACCTGTATGCAGAAAATTATAAGACACTGATGAAAGAAATTAAAGATGATACAAATAGATGGAGAGATATACCATGTTCTTGGATTGGAAGAATCAACATTATGAAAATGACTCTACTACCCAAAGCAATCTACAGATTCAATGCAATCCCTATCACACTACCACTGGCAGTTTTCACAGAACTAGAACAAAAAATTTCACAATTTGTATGGAAACACAAAAGACCCCCAAATAGCCAAAGTGATCTTGAGAACGAAAAACGGAGCTGGAGGAATCAGGCTCCCTGACTTCAGACTATACTACAAAGCTACAGTAATCAAGACAGTATGGTACTGGCACAAAAACAGAAAGATAGATCAGTGGAAGAGGATAGAAAGCCCAGAGTTAAACCCACGCACATATGGTCACCTTATCTTTGATAAAGGAGGCAGGAATGTACAGTGGAGAAAGGACAGCCTCTTCAATAAGTGGTGCTGGGAAAACTGGACAGCTACATGTAAAAGTATGAGATTAGATCACTCCCTAACACCATACACAAAAATAAGCTCAAAATGGATTAAAGACCTAAATGTAAGGCCAGAAACTATCAAACCCTTAGAGGAAAACATAGGCAGAAAACTCTATGACATAAATCACAGCAAGATCCTTTTTGACCCACCTCCTAGAGCAATGGAAATAAAAACAAAAATAAACAAATGGGACCTAATGAAACTTCAAAGCTTTTGCACAGCAAAGGAAACCATAAACAAGATGAAAAGACAACCCTCAGGATGGGAGAAAATATTTGCAAATGAAACAACTGACAAAGGGTTAATCTCCAAAATTTATAAGCAGCCCATGCAGCTCAATAACAAAAAAACGAACAACCCAATCCAAAAATGGGCAGAAGACCTAAATAGACATTTCTCCAAAGAAGATATACAGACTGCCAACAAACACATGAAAGAATGGTCGACATCATTAATCATTAGAGAAATGCAAATCAAAACTACAATGAGGTGTGGAGAAAAGGGAACACTCTTGCACTGCTGGTGGGAATGTGAATTGGTACAGCCCCTATGGAGAACGCTATGGAAGTTCCTTAAAAATCTATAAATAGAACTACCATATGACCCAGCAATCCCACTACTGGACATATGTGCTGAGAAAACCATAATTCAGAAAAGTCATGTACCAAAATGTTCATTGCAGCTCTATTTACAATAGCCCAGAGATGGAAACAACCTAAGTGTCCATGATCAGATGAATGGATAAAGAAGATGTGGCACATATATACAATGGAATATTACTCAGCCATAAAAAGAAACGAAATTGAGCTACTTGTAATGAGGTGGATAGACCTAGAGTCTGTCATACAGAGTGAAGTAAGTCAGAAAGTGAAAGACAAATACCTTATGCTAACATATATATATATATATATATATATATATATATATATATATATATATATATATATATATATATATATATATGGAATTTAAGGGGAAAAAATGTCATGAAGAACCTAGGGGTAAGACAGGAATAAAGATATAGACCTACTAGAGAATGGACTTGAGGATATGGGGAGGGGGAGTGGTAAGCTGTGACAAAGCGAGAGAGAGGCTTGGACATATATACACTACCAAACGTAAGGTAGATAGCTAGTGGGAAGCAGCCGCATAGCACAGGGAGATCAGCTCGGTGCTTTGTGACCGCCTGGAGGGGTGGGATAGGGAGGGTGGGAGGGAGGGAGACGCAAGTGGGAAGAGATATGGGAACATATATATATGTATAACTGATTCACTTTGTTATAAAACAGAAACTAACACACCATTGTAAAGCAATTATACTCTAAAAAGATGTAAAAAAATATATATATATTTAATGGCTATTGTCTCATTAATATACAGAAAGAACTTTAAGTATGAATATAAAGTAAATTTACTTTTCTTAGACTTAATAATAAATATTCAACTTCCTAATGTATATTTACTAATTCTTTCACTAAAACCTAACTCTAAATACTTCAGTGCCAACAGTATGGGAATTGAAATAGTTTCTTTAATTTTTTAATGGTTTATGGAGGCAATTTATTGGAACAAAGAAACAAGACATGGATTTTAGTTTTAAACAGACCTTGAGGAAGCGAGGGAGAAAGATACATACATACATAGGACATACATACATATATCATACATACATAAAATATTTTATCTTGGTTTTATGGATTCTAATTCATTTAGCTCTTTGATAAAACTTCTATTTATCCTTCTGGTTCTAAACACAGTTATTTTAACAGTTTTTCATATTGCTCTATTGTTCCCTGTTCTTGGGAGCAAATTCTTTCTCTCCTGGTGATGGACTTTGTTGTGTACTTTGTAATGTTTTTCTGTGAGCTCCTCTTTGATAGAAAGCACTTTCCAGATTATAAGGCTTCCCAAAGACCAATTTTATTTTAAAGTTGAGGTACAATTTATATGTATATTAAAATACACAAATCTTGAGTATTCAGCTTAGTTAGTTTTTGCATATGTAATATATACCTAAACTATTACACAAGTAAAGACATAGAATGTTTCCTGCATCCTTGTGGCTCCTATCCATCAATATCACCTGAAAGGTAACTACTATAAGTCTTGATATGATAGTTAGCTATACATGATATAGGTAACTAATATGCTAGTATAAGTATTTCTTCTTAGGAAAGAAGTATGTTATAGATGTACAGTTTTATTCTTCTTTTTATAGCTTCTTTCCTTATTCTAGGTCCTTTGAACTTCTACCTATTTATTTATTTTATTTTATTTTTTTACATCTTTATTGGACTATAATTGCTTTACAATGGTGTGTTAGTTTCTGCTTTATAACAAAGTGAATCAGTTATACATATACATATGTTCCCATATCTCCTCCCTCTTGCATCTCCCTCCCTCCCACCCTCCCTATCCCACCCCTCCAGGTGGTCACAAAGCACCGAGCTGATCTCGCTGTGCTATGTGGCTGCCTCCCACTAGCTATCTATCTTACGCTTGGTAGTGTATATATGTCCATGCCACTCCCTGGAATTTCTACCTATTTAGAATCAGCTTGTCAATTTCCATCAAAAAACCTTGTTAGAATTGTGACTGTGATTGAATTGAATATACAGATCAGTTTATGGAGAATTGACATATAATCAATATTAAATTTTCTAATCCATGAACATGGTAAATCATTCTGTTTATTTGATTTTCCTTAATTTCTTTCAGCAATATCATATAGTTTTTTGTGCCCTTTTACTAGATTTATTTCTATCTATATGATTTTTGGTGCTATTGTAAATGATATTGCTTTTAATTTGATTTTAATTGTTTGTTGGTTGTTAACACAATAGACTGATCTATACCTTGCAACCTAACTTCCTTATTTCTAATATTGATATTTTGTTTACAGGGTTTTTAAATTTTCTGTGAATGTAATCATGTCATTGTGAATAATAGCAGTTTTCCTTCTTCCTTTCTATCCATTCTACCTTTTTCTTTTCTTGCTTTACTGCACTTCTAATACAAATGTTAAATAGAAGTGGTGAGAATGGACATCTTTTTCTTATTCCCAATCTCAGGAGGAAGCTTCCAATATTTCACTATTAAGTATGTTGTTTTCTGTAGGTTTTTTAATAGATAGCCCTTGTAAGATTCAGCAATTCCTAGTTTTCTGGACATATGTTGAATTTTAGCAAATATTTATCTACATTTATTGAGATAATAAAATTATTTTTATCCTTTAATCTACTGATGTGGTGAATTCTATTATTTTTTTAAATTATTAAATCATATTTCTGGAATAAATCCATATTGCAAATTTCTAAATTAGCCACGTTCATGGCTCTATGGAGTTCACTATTTCCAGGCAACTTTTTATATTACTGTCTAAGTTTGGGTTTGTGGTACCATGAGGGTAATCCAAATGACAATCTATACTATAATCATTTTGTATGTGGATACATGAGTATGTATAATATGATACGTACTCATGTATGTATGCATGATAAATATGATGGATTTCTATTATTCTGATTATAACTCACTTCTCTAAACAGAGCTTAAAGGAGCTTAATAAAAAACAAACTTTAAAAAGTAGAAAAAAATTTACATTTTTTAAAAATCTGTTGATTTTTACCCAATAGGGTTCCTTGGGCATGAGATTGATGAGAGGTAAGTAAATAAAGGAGAATTTAGGAAAAGAGTTACAGGCATGAGCAGGAAGCAAAGTACTGAAAGCAGATAAGGGCAAGAGTACCGCCATCTTTTGCCATCTCATGGAGAAACCAGAAGAAAACCTTCCACAGCTCCTGGGAAGTGGGCCTCATATTACTGTAGGACAGTGCAATAGTGTATGTTTATAGAGATAATCCTATAAGTAATCTAGAAAATATTAAATTACGTTTAGTTTGTTCTGATTAAGAAGATGTAGGGGCTTCGCTGGTGGTGCAGTGGTTGACAGTCTGCCTGCCGATGCAGGAGACATGGGTTCGTGTCCCGGTCCGGGAAGATCCCACCTGCCGCGGAGCGGCTGGGCCCGTGAGCCATGGCTGCTGGGCCTGCGCGTCCGGAGCCTGTGCTCCACAATGGGAGAGGCCACAGCAGTGAGAGGCCCGCGTACCGCAAAAAAAAAAAAAAAAAAAGAAGATGTAAAGTTTTCTTCCAAATATTTTATGCGAAATGGTTGACATTCCAAGTCTGAAAAAGAGGCGAACTTTTCATATATATATATAGTTATTTATAAAATTATATCTTTATATATCATATATAAAGGTATATATAGTTATGTATAATATAAATAATGTTATAAAGGTTTAAGTTAATATATAGTTATATAAACTTTTATATATGTAGATGTTTATATGTATAGTTATTTACTTACATAATTTTATAGACTATAGTTCAGCTATTTAGGATTCAGTCTCAGTTTTTTGAATAACTGAAATTTACCTTTCTTATGGACATGAACTCATTCTTTGTCACTCTGTTCTTTTAAAAGTAAATGCCTTGTACTCACTAGCTAAGAGATTTCACCTAGCAATTTCAGTGATGGTTTAAATAATTTGAGCTGTCAAAATGGTATCAATTTACCTGCTCTCCCATCCTTACATCCATAAAAGCATTTCCTTTTACACAAGAGTGTACTGAGGAATAATTAGTAAGTGTTTTTAAAAACAACTGGAAGGTATGAAAGATTACTCCAAAATGCTAATTTTGATTATTATCATAACAGCTAAAAGGCAAGAAGAAGAATACAATGCAGTGATCCTCATTGTTGGCTTAATACAGATGTCCTCAACCATCTGTGAAAGGGATAAAGGAAAAAAATCTGTTGGGCCCAATAGCAAAAGCAAGATAACAGTTGCAAAACTGAGGGGGACTAGAGTTTTGCATTAGAGAATCCTAATTCGATTCTTCACCAATTGTCTGGCAGAGCATAGTCTTTAAAACAAATTAAGCCTTCCATCTTCAAATGTATCCTGAAGTTTCCACAAAATTCAATTAGGCTCTAAAGCCCATCCTAAAGTCCAAAGTTTATAGGACCTGAGATATCAAAGATGGCAAATGTAACTTTGTGGTAGAATATACCTGTTTATGTACCCTGGATATTTCCCGTCCGCAGAATAGGTGTATGTCCATATGAATGTTTCCTCTACCATCTACAAGGTGATAACTTCCAAATGTGTGTCTGCAACTCAGACGTCTCCTCTGAGCTCCAGACTCACCTGTTTATCGTGATATCAAACAGAGAGCTGTTGATATCTCCAACTGAATGTCTTACAGACATCTCAAATTTCATGTGTCTCAGACACAGTGCCTACAATACTCAACCTCCCAGTTTTTCTCCTGTGTGTCCTTGATATTCCCAAAGATGGTACCACCATTCACCGGGTGCTCAAACCCGAGGGCTGTTTTTGATCCCTCTTTCCTTCTCATCACTAGTGTCTAATCTACCTCCAAGCCCTATCAACTCAACGACAAAAATATCTTGAGTCTCTTCCTCTCAGCTGCCACTGCTTTAATGACCCTTGTTCAAGTTATTACAATATCTGCGTATAATTCTGCCAACTTTGCTACAGCTATTTTCAATACAATAGCCAGAGCAATCTTTCAAAAAAATAAATCTGACCATGTCACACTCCTGTTAAAAGCATTCCCATTATTCCCATTTCACTTTGAACAAAATCAAATCATTTAACATGGCCTACAAGACTGTGATCGGGCCCAGCCCCACCTCTCCTGCTTCTATTCTTGAACTCCTGTTCCAGCCACACTGGCCTTCTTTAGAGTCTCAAACACATTAAGCTCTTTCCTTCCTCAAGGTCTTCACAAAGGCTGTTCCTTCTACCTGAAACACTCTTTCCTCTGAGCGCTGACTTGTGTGATCTTATGACTAATCTCAAATATCACCTCCTCAGGGAAGCTTCTATTAACTCTATGCTGTCTAAAATAGTTTTCTCACCCCCCATGACATTTCCCAGTAGTCCCTCTTATTGCACGTTCTTATTTCCTCTTCACAGCATCTAGTACAATTTGTAAGGTATTTACTTGTTTGCTTACTTATTTTCTTATCCCTTCCCAAAAAAACAAGTTCCATGAGGATTGGGAGAAACGCTCTTTTTTTTTTTTTTTTTTTTTTTTTTCCTCACTGCTGTGGCCTCTCCCGTTGCGGAGCACAGGCTCCAGACGCGCAGGCTCAGCGGCCATGGCTCACGGGCCCAGCTGCTCCGCGGCATGTGGGATCTTCGCGGACCGGGGCACGAACTCGTGTCCCCTGCATCAGCAGGCGGACTCTCGACCACTGCGCCACCAGGGCAGCCCTAGGAGCACTCTTTTGCCCACCTTTGTGATCACAGTGCTGTGGACTGGAGACATGCCTGTGTGGATGTGCTGAAGGATGTGTGTTTATGGAAGATAGAGACTCTTCAGTTAAACCTGCTTCTCACTGCACTCAGTTCAGAGGCCGACCCTCAGGAAGGGAAGTTGATGGTGGGAAGTTAGAAAGGGCAGCTGGAACTCTCTCTAGGGGTTGGATGTTCACCATATGCTAAGTCTCCTCTTTTTACTTTCCGTATCCTATCTCTTCTCACTTAGCAAGTAGCTGGTTCTTCTGCCTTTGCTGCTGCAAAAATGATCTTCATCCTCAGAGGAAGATTATGGTGCTTTATCCTGCATTGCCAATCAGTCAGGATGTCCGTGTCACTCTCCCCAGCCCGCCTACCTGTAAACACCTCCATCATTTCCCCCACCTGTTTCCAACACAGTAATCAAGAAATACCACTCACTTCCCCTTCTGTCTGTCTCTTTCTATAGATGCTTTATAGGACAGTTTATGCTATTTCGAAAACCTAGAACAACCTCCCATCTGCCATCTGTTAAACCATCATTTCTCCTTCATTAAAAATCTTTCTTAAATTCAAGCACATTTCAGAAAAGTATGAGTCTAAGAAGGAGTGAGTCTCACATTTAGATTCATATGTCTGACACTGTTCTGTATTATCTACCTGGGTCTACTTAATAGGAAAAAAATAAAAAATAAATTCCCAAATAGAAAAGCAGAATTATAGCATGTATATATTTTAAATGCATGTGACCATATTTATACAGATGCATATTCTGTTTGTGACCTGCTGCAGTTTTGCAAAGTTATTTTTTCCAAAATTTTGCAAAGACTAGAACTATGTTTCCCTTCTGCACACTGCCCTAGCACACTGAGGATACACAATAAACATATGTGTGTGTTATAAATATGCTAATGTACAAATTGCAGATGAATGCATATGAAGTTTGAGAAGAGTTTCAGATTGGCGATTCTTCTCAAACATAACCACTGGCTTATTTCTACTGATTGAGAAGGTATCTCTACACAACAATGTCAAGTTGGCTGACAAGTAGCTCTCCTCCTGAAGTACTTAAAATATTTCGTGTTCTTAATGAGACTATATTCACCAAAGTAGGATAAAGAATTTTGACAGTTCCACAATGGGGGTACCATACATCATTAATGTCAGACTAGAAAAAGGGGAAGATTTCACCATTTATCTCCCAGTCCTTTAAGTCCCAAACCAAACACTATCCTAATTGTGGAAATCACTGGCTAGACATCAGGACCACATTTTTTAAATATGGGAACTGATAACAGACCATGAGTTTATTATGAGTCAGCACTGAGTTCTTTAAAAATTCATACTTGGAGGAGTTGGCCAGATGAGAGTAGGCACTGATTCCCATTTGGCAGACCAAAATTATGGGTGGGATGATTAAAGCCTATTAAGACAGAATAAAGCATTTGGGTTGTTTAATCTTCAAAAAAGAAGGTAATGGGGATGATGGCTACTTTAAAAAGTAGAAAAATTTTATATAAAGGGTACTTCCTAGTATTTCCATACTATGAGGGCTATATAAGCTGGGAAGTGGATTTAAATTGTGATTGAGAAGAGATTTACACTAGAGATAAGAGAGTTTTGTTGATAGAGATTTTAACATTCAAAAAGAAGCTTCTGCAGACATTAGTACAATCTCCATCCTCAGAAAGCCTTGGAGCAGGATGTATGGTCATCTATCTCAGGTTGCTTTGATATCGGAGAAAACTGTCCTGCAGTTTGCACTTAAGAATTGGTATTCTTTGATTCTACTTTCAGTGACTCTGGGAAACTTTTTCCTTAAAAATAACAACTTTTTATTTAAATAGTATATGGACTACTGACTATTTTAAAACACTAATACTTATTATTAGAAATCTTTATGATGTGAAGAAAGAACAAGATGTGAAAATGAGGCAATGAAGAAGGGGCAGGAACATTTCTATGATTACAGGTTCATTGTAAACAAAGCACATCTCTTTCTCATTCTTCTTTCCCCTGTAATTCTGAATGTCAATTCTGATGCAGTATGAATCCTGAGAGGGAGAAGGTAGGAACAGTTATCACTAAATTTAATCTCTGGAAAAGTTTACAAATGGAAAACTTCATAATTGAACTTGTCACAAATATGGTACTTTGAAGAACTGGCATTAACTAGACACAGAGGTGTCCTCATTCCCAATCTGTAGGACCATTCAAGAAAGATGGGGTCACCCCTATATCATGGATAGAAATTCCACTGTCCTCCATCTGGCTCTGACATTTCCCTCCACATAAAGTGTGTGCTGGTTCAGTTCCAGTCTGACCTTTAGCTTTCCCTGTAATAAAAACTCCCCAGTCATATCTGCAACAGCAGCAGGAAGTTCCTGAGCTTGACCTTTACCTGGCACGGGAAGGACGTGGTGTTACAACAGTACTCTGTACAGATGTTACACTTGTAACGAGATGAACTACTCATTCACAAAGACAATGTTTCAGGCTAAGTCATTAAGAATTACAAAGAGCTCTTAAAATCTAAATGAAGACTGTCAGCAGTAAACATGTACACTTACACCAAGTTACCCAAAATTTCACCCTATTTATGGCAGGTATTTTACAATTATAATCAGAGTGGGTGAAATAAACACACATGCATTTATCTAGTTAAGTTTTTCAATTTTGCTGATCTTCAGTTTTTCCATTTGGGAATTTATATTACAGCTGATTTCTGAGAACTTTCCAATTAAGAAATTTAAAAAGGGTCAATTCAGTGACTTCTTTTGATTAATTCGGTGAATCCAGAAACCACAAAATGCCTTCTATGTTAGCTCCTTTAAGTACAGTTTCTGTTTGCTCTTAGCCAGAAAGTTCATTCAGGAAACTGATGTGTACAAACATTGTGACAATCCAAGGAAAACATCCCACACAGGCCTCATCACCATGGCCAGCTCTCAGAATCAAGGTACTCACCCTGGAGAAAGAGGAGGGGGAGAAAAAAACATGAAGCAACAAAAGGATTTCTCTAGTGGGCTTAAAATTTCTAGCAATGATAGGAGAAATGAAAGAATAATTGAGAAGGGAAATGTTGGAAAAATACAGTCACACACGTTATGTGACATATATCTAACTTTTGAAAAAGAAAAAAAATCAATTATTTGACTATTTACACATTCTAGAAATATGATTTTATTTCTAAAGAGATACAAATAATTGACTGAATTAAGTTGTCCTTTAAATGCATCCACGAGGTCAATGACTTAAAGGTAACCTCAGCTTTTGCTAACATTTCAAGTTGTTTGCAAGAATTAAAACATACTTCTTTTCTCTTTTATGAAGCTTGACTAATTATCACCTAGATTTCCAGACAGTTAAAATATCCTAAGGATAGAGAAAAGATAAGTGTTGATGATGGGGTGGAGAAAAGGGAACCCTTGTATACAGTTGGTGGGAATGTAAATTGGTGCAGCCACTATGGAGAACAGTATGGGGGTTCCTTAAAAAATTAAAAATAAAGCTATACTGTGATCCAGCAATGCGTCTTCTGGCAATATAGCCAAAGAAAATGAAATCAGTACCTTGAAAATATATCTGCACTCCCAGGTTCTTTGTAGCATTATTCATTATAGCCAAGATATGAATAAGACCTAAGTGTCCATCAGTGGATGGATGAAGAAGAAATTGTATCTATATACATACATTTTATATATATATATATAAAAATATATATATATAAATATATATATAAATATATATAAATAAATATATATAAAATATAAAAAATATAAAAAATATATAAAAATATAAAAATATAAAAAATAAATAACAATAAAAAATAAAATAAAAAAAATAAAATATATTTTTTGTAAAAATAAAAAATATAAAAAATATATATAAATATATATAAATATATATATATTTTTATATATATATATAAAATATATATTTTATATATATATATATATATATATATAGCCACAGCCTTAAAGAAGGCTAAAGAATAAGACCTAAGTGTCCATCAGTGGATGGATGAAGAAGAAATTGTATCTATATACATACATTTTATATATATATATATAAATATATATAAATAAATATATATAAAATATAAAAAATATAAAAATATAAAAAAATAAATAAAAATAAAATAAAATATATTTTTTATAAAAATAAAAAATATAAAAAATATTAAAATATATATAAATATATATATATTTTATATATATAAAATATATATTTTATATATATAAAATATATATTTTTTATATATATTTTATATTATATATATATATATAAAATGTATGTATATAGCCACAGCCTTAAAGAAGGAGATTCTGCCATTTGCAACAATATGGATGAACCTGGAGGCTGTCATGTTGTACAGCTGTTAGCATAACTAACACCATCTTGGGCCCCTTCAGCTCCTCCTGTTCTTCCTCTGACCCTACCTGGGACTTTACTGTGTAGTAAATCTCTTCTCTGTTGTCAAAGGCTTTGTAGTTAATAAATACTGTTTAATGTTCATTAGGTAGCCCATATGCTCTGTTAGTCTTTGGACAGTAAGATTTTTCACTGACATGTTCCCGGCACTCATGAGTCTAGTTACCCATCATAGATCAGATACAGTCTTGACTTAGGAATGCACGCCCTGTCTCTGAGCACGTACCCTCACGCCTGAGTTTGACTATACAGTTGTCCCAGTGGCCCCTTGGTGGTGCAGAGAATTGCTGAAGAGCAGAGGGATCACTGTCTGCCTGATTCCACACTGTATGTAAGTTACTCAGTAATAAACTGACCCATTGATTATAGGGGGCTGGCTCCTTCATTTTTCAGTTTCAAGATACCTTCTCCGTTTGGTGGGCATGCTCCATTCTCTCCATCCTTGGATCTATGCTAAGAGAAATAAGGCAGACATAGAAAGAATAAAACTGCATGATCCCGTTATACGTGGAATCTGAAAATGTCAAGTACATAGAAGCAGAGAATAGAACAGTGATTACCAGATGCAGGGAGGTGGGAAAAATGGGGCAAGGTTGGTCAAAGGGCACAGTTGCATTGATGTAGGATGAATGAGTCTAGAGATCTAGTGTACAGCATGATGACTGTAGGTAGGAAGACTGCACTGAATATGGAAATTTGCTAAGAGGATAGATTTCAGGTGCTCTCACTAAACACATGAAAATGGTAACTGTGGGGGAAGATATGCTAATTAATTTGACTGTGGCAATCATTTCACTATGTGTATGTATATCAAATCGTCACCTTAAACATATACAATTTTAAAATATACATATATAAATAAATAACAGAGCAGGGGAGGGATGAATTAGGAGTTTGGGATTAACATTTACACACTACCATATATAAAATAGATAACCAACAAGGACCTACTGTATAGCACAGGGAACTATACTTCATACTTCGTAATAACCTATAAGGGAAAAGTATGAAAAAGAACGTATATATATATATATATATATATATATATATATATACACACATAGAGAGAGAGAGAGAGAGCTGAATCACTTTGCTCTACACCTGAAACTAACACAACATTGTAAATCAACTATACTTCAATCAGTCAACATAAATAACATAAATAATAAATTAAGTAATATCCTAAAGAAAACAAAATTCAAAAGAACATCCTAATATTCACCTCTATTTCATGCCATATCAACACTCAAATACTCCCAAATAAGCTAACATATTAATTTGTTTCCAAAACTGTTTATACAGATTTTTTGAATGTGGATTTTTGTAAAAGAGAGCTATGGATTCCTAAAGTTGGTGGTATAAACAAGTCAGGGACAAAGAAGAAAATGAATGGAGAATGGAGATAAGGCTCAGTGACTCAGACTCCTGGTGGCAGATGGCAGAAGCCAGATCAAACTAGCCGAAGCACAAGAGAGAGATATTGGCATGAATAACTAAGAAATCCTTGACCTATTTGGAGCATGATATCATCCCATATCTGAGGCTGTGTCTTTTTACCCTCTGATTTCCTCTGTGTTTGCTTTATTCCAGAAAGATTCAATCATGTGGTAGCAAAGATGATCCCCAGCAGCTCCAGGGTTAGAGCTAAGAAATCCAGGAAAAAGAAAGACGTACTCTATCCCCCAGTATCCATGTCAGTCTGTACCAGTGATGTCCATCCCTGAGCCAATCACTTTGTCCGGAATTATGAGAGAACGCTGATCAGCCTGGGGTTGTATGCTTCCATGTCAATGAAAGTGAGGCTGGGTGTTGAATTCTCACTATAATGACAAGAATTTGGGGATTTTCGCTCCAAAGAGGAAAAAGGTAGAGGATAGATCATCCCTCCCTCTCCACCCCCAGTGCCCTCATAACACATAAAAATAGCTGATGTATTCTGCAGGGCTAAAGTACTTATTATTCTATTATTTGCCTGTAGTCTCTCTGCCTCCTCTTAACTCTTCTTTCTTCCTTTCTTTCTCTCTCTCCTTGTCTCTCTCCTGCCCTCCTCCTTTCATCCCTCCCTCTTTTCCTCCATCCCTCCTTCCTTTCCTGCTTTGTTCCCTTTTTTCCTTCCTTCCTCAAAATAACTCCTCAAAATAACGTGCGTATATATTTTAGAAGTCAAATACTATTACTGTAAGGCTTACAGCAAAAAACACCAGCGTCCTGCCCTATCCTTCCTCACCATTTACTTCCACCACCAAAAGATCATCATTTTAAACTATATTATCTTTTTATTCTATTGTTTTACTTCCCATTTCTAAACAGCAGGCTTATAAATAGTATATCTTTATTTTTTAGATATTGACAATTGGCACCCCACACAGAAGTACATTTTTTAAAATCTCTTATATGAGCAAATACATATACATCTTACTCTATTCTCCCAATGTGGTTATATCATAATTTTTATTAAGTCACTATTCATTTTTAACAAAATTGTGATTACGTATACGTTGTTACAGCTCATTCACATAGTACATATAGGATTGTATTTTCTTTCTTTCTAACATTTGCTCCTCATTTACTTCTTTCTAGTGTTTCTATTTGACTGGGGTGTTTTAGTCTGTTTGTTACTGTTGCTTATTCGTTTGCTTGATTTTCTTTGCTTGCTTAGTCTTCTGTGCATTCGTCACAAAGTTATATATTTTAAAAATCTCCTAACAAACTCTCAGATTCATCTCAGTACAAACCCATCAGGTATGTCACCAGTTCATGGGGGTCTTTGGGAGGGGACTTCCGTGTGGTGGCCCCACACAAGGGTGTCCTGCTGTAGCCCACGCTTGTCCAGTGGAAGCCCTGGTACTTCCCTCCACCCACGTGCTTGGAATTCCCTTCGCCCACTCCCTTTGTTAGAACCCTCTGTCCTTCGACCTCACGTCTCTCCCGTATTGTTTACCCTCTGGTTTTGGTGGAGCGCTTCCTCTACCGACTTCCAGAAAATACATAGAAGATAACTTTGTGAGACCCCACATGTATAAAGAGCCTTTGTTCTGCCCTCACATTTGACTGGTGGGTTTGAGTGAGTGTGAATTAGGCGGACCCTTCAATTGGAAAGCTGTATGGCAGGTCCATCGATGATCTCTTCTGTCTCATTACTTTGGTTTCCCTGACTAGAGCCTTACCTGTAAAATATTAGGCCTCCTGAATGGATCCTCTGCTTTTTAAATATATATTCTCCTATTTTCCATCACTTGTGTTCCTACTTATCCTCTGTTCCTACTTTCTGAAAAATGTCTTCAATTTTTTTTTTTTTTTTTGGCTGCGTTGGGTCTTCGTTGCTGCACGCAGGCTCTCTCTAGTTGCAGCGAGCAGGGGCTTCTCTTCATTGTGGTACACAGGCTTCTCATTGCAGTGGCTTCTCTTGTTGCGGAGCATGGGCTCTAGGCGCATGGGCTTCAGTAGTTGTGGCATGCGGGCTCAGTAGTTGTGGCTCATGGGCTCTAGAACGCAGGCTCAGTAGCTGTGGTGCATGGGCTTAGAAACCACCCTTTCACTTGCTTTCACCTCCAAATGATCTCCAGCCATCATTGATCTCTACTACTAGTGTTATTTTTCTTTCTTCTCCATCTTCTCTCTTCCTCCTCCTTTTTCCCTCTTCTTCCTTCTTTTCCTTCTTTACATTTTTTGTGTGATTCCTCTCATGAGAATATAAGCTCCATGAGGACAGGGATTTTGCTCTGTTTTGTTCTCAACATACTACCTAATTCCTAGAACAATACCTGACAAAAAGCTAATATGTACTTGCTGGGAAAAAATGACAACATACTAGAAAAAATAGAAAATTTAAGTAAACAGAAAAAAAATAATTTATTTGCAAAGATCACAAATAACCTCTCTATCCAAAGCTAATAATTGTTAACACTTGAGTGAGATCCTTTTCTTTGCAGATATATACCATATATTCTTCCAGAAGAATTCTTCTGTCTTCCACAGTCCTTCTGAGGAGAGAGAAATATAAATTACAATACAACACACCAAGTACTATGACTGAACAAAACTCTATGAAGCAGAAAAGGCAAATAATTAATTCTGCCTGGCAGAGTTAGGAAGTATAATAAACGCTGAACTTAAAATATAAGTAGAACTTGTCAGATTTCTATGGGATATTTTAAAGAAAATCCCAAACCTCCTATCACCCTGCTATATAATTATTTTCTTCTTCTTACAATAAATAATATTAATAAGTATATGGCCACTGTTCTGAAACAGGGCATGTCAAAGATTACTGTACCCATTTCTTTTCTGTGAGATGTTTGCATGTTTTCACTAAGGAAGGAAGACGAGTACATCCAAATTTCCATTGTACATAGAATGTTGAGAAAATTCAGATAAAATATCATTTAGTATTATATATCTGGTTGCTTAGTATTATTGGATGAGTCAAAAGGGTCCTTTCACAAAAATTGAGGGGAAACGTTTCAACTACAAAATAAAAAATTGTCAATCATGATCTCTTTTAAAAAATTATAATGTAGCATCAGTTACATCTTTAAAGGAATTTGTAAATATATATATATATTTTTTTAAATCCTGGCATTCGTTTAGATTTTATTCCCTGTCATCATTTAGTCCTTATCACAGAGGCCTCAAACAGCAGACTACAAATGGGGTCACCCGAATATATTCTCTATTTTAGTGCAGCAGGAAAATGCAGAGATGTCCCAGTTTAGTCAATCCTGTTTTTGGTTTTGCAGGTCACACACCAGCCCTTCAGTTCATGAAGTTTCTCTCTATGTCTGGAATCAAGGCCTCCTTTTCCTGTAGAGCACTTCAATGATGTCAACCCAGAGAAGAGAAAACTGATGGGACTGATTTCTCTGCTGGACGTTGTCAGCAAGACAGTGTAAAACTGACAGGCTTAAGGACTCAAATGAAATATCCCAATGAAAGTGCAGCTGAAATGTGAAGACTAGTACCACTAGCAATATATATGCAAAAAAAAGAAAGGAAGCAAAGAGCATAAGTATGACCAACGTAACACAAGAAAGAGCATGGGGAAGAAACTTCAACTGAGGAGTTTTCAAACTCTAAAAGGAAGTTATAGGCAACAGAATGGAGATGAGAGATAACATAATCCTACAATAGACTTAATGCACTCCACTAATGAATCAGAGCACTGCAGTGTTTCAGCCCAAAGAACCTCTTAAAGGGGATAAGAGGCAAGGAACAGCTTCTTTATAAGATTGCCTGATTCATCTCAGAATATAACATTTTCATTTTCCTGAAGTCATCTTCAAAAGCCTATTTCAGTGTAGAGTTGACCCCTGAACAACATTTGTTTGAACTGCACGGGTGTACTTATACGTAGATTTTTTTTCAATAAATATATGTCCTTCCATTACCCACAGTCCACCTCCTTCATTTGTGCCTATTTGTCCTCTTAAATTACTTGCAAGAAAGTGAGAGGAAGAGGGTGAACAAGCCCAACTTAATAATGTGGAAATCAGAGTGTGGTAAATGGCCCATAGAAAGATTCAGAAGAGACAGCAGTGGTGAGCAAAGCCAGGAGTACCTGGTAGATGTAAATGAGGAAGGAATCCTAAAAGCCTGAAGTCAAAAACTGAATGTGCAGCTGTGTTCAGTGTGCAGATATTTTGTCTTTTGCCTGCGTTTTGTTGACTCACACGATATTTAAAATTTATTTGAGTTAGGTACCACCATTAACAGATCTAGAGATTTTACATAAAAATACAACTTTCTGATGCACCTGGGGCTCTGTAGATCTAATCCTGGCTGCCCTGACTGAATGATCTGTGCAAAGTCACCCTCTCCGTGCCTGAATTTCTTCATCTACAAATCGGGGGTAATAATATACCTCACTTTATAGAATTTTTGTGAAGAGTAAATGACAGTGAACTGAAAGTATTTGGAACAGTATTTAGCACAGTGTAGTGATAGTACTTGCTTTATATTTGACAAAGTGAGGCTTGGAATCCTGAGATGAGCATTAAAAAGAACACAGGAAAATGACAAATTGATCAGCAAGGCATATTTTGTGAACTAGATAAACAACTGAGTTATACAGGCTTCCAACCCAATGATTTGCTTTAAGAACGAATTGCATGTGCTCAAGGAAATGAAGAATCCCTTTTGAAGCATCTTCAGTTTCAAAATTCTATGCACATTGAAATAACAGCGTAAGGAAGCAGAAATTTCATCTTGAAAGTAACTAAAGAAGCATACTTCAAAATATGTCAGTCTTACTCAAGTGAACATTTTTTTTTTTTTGGAATTGAGGTAACACTGGCTTATAACAGTATATAAGTTTCACATGTACAACATTACATTTCTGCTTCTATATACACGACAGGGGGCTCACCACCTAAAGTTTGGTTTCCAACCATTACCATACAGTTAACCCCCTTTACCCATTGCACCCTCTTCCCACCCCATCCCCTTTGGCAATCACTATTCTCTCTGTGTGTCTATATGTTTGTTTTTGTTTGGTTTGTTCATTTTATTTATTTTTTAAATTCTACATAGGAGTGAGATCATACAGTCTTTGTCTTCCCCTGTCTGACTTATTTCACTTAACATAAAGCCCTCAAGGTCCATCTGTGTTGTCACAAATGGCAAGATTTCATCTTTTTTATGGCTGAATAGTATTCAGGTGGCATATATATATATATATATATATATATATATATATATATATATACACACACACACACACACCACATCTTCTTTATCCTTTCATCCATAGATGGACACTTAGGTTTTTTCCATACCTAAGTTACTGTAAACAATGTTGCAATAAACATAGGGGTGCATATATTTTTTCTAATTAGTGTTTTCATATTCTTCAAATAAATACTCAGAAGTGAATTAGCTGGATAATATGGTAGTTCTACTCATAATTTTTTGAGGAACCTCCATACTGCTCTCCACAATGGCTGTATCAAATTACATTCCCACCAACAGTTTATGAGGGTTCTTTTTCCTCCCCACCCTCTCCAGCACTTGTTATTTCTGGCCTTTTTGATAATAGCCATTCTGATGGATGTGAGGTGATATCTCATAGTGGTTTTGACTTGTATTTCCCTTATAATTAGTAATGTTGAGCATCTTGTCATGTGCCTATGAGCCATTTTTCTTCTTGGAAAACTGCCTGTTCAGATCCTCTGCCCATTTCTTAATCAGCTTGGGTTTTTCTGTTGTTGGTGTTCTTCAGTTGTGTAAGTTCTTTGCATATTTTGGATATTACTCCCTCATTGGATATATGATTTACAAATAATCTTCTCCCATTTGGTAGGCGTCTTTTCATGTTGTTGATGATGTCGTCTTTTTCTGTGCAGAAGTTTTTTAGGTTGATGCAGTCCCTTTCGTTTATTTTTGTTTGTATCCCTTGCCTGAAAAGACAAATCCAGAAAGATATTGCTAAGACCAATTACAAAGAGTGTATTGCCTATGTTTTCTTCTAAGAGTTTTATGGTTTCACGTCTTACATTCATGTCTTTAATGTATTTTGAGTTAATTTTTGTGTGTGGTGTAAGGTAGTAATTTAGTTTCTTTCTTTTGGTGTGTGGCAGTCCTGTTTTCCCAACATCGTTTACTGAAGAGACTATCTTTCTCCATTGTATATTCTTTGCTCCTTTGTTGTAAATTAGTTGTCGGTATCTATATGGGTTTATTTCTGAGCTCTCGATTCTGTTCCATTGATCTGTGTGTCTGTTTTCTGCCAATACCATGTTGTTTTGGTTAATACAGCTTTGTAATATAATTTAAAATCAGAGCGTGTGATACCTCTAGCTTTGTTCTTTTTCCTCAGGATTGCTTTGGCTATTTGCCGTCTTTTGTGATTCTACACAAATTTTAAGTTTTCTGTTCTATTTCTGTGAAAAATATCCTTGGGATTTTAATAGGGATTGCATTGATCTGTAGATTGCTGTAAGTACTATGGACATTTTGACAATTTAACCCTTCCAATCCATGAGCACAGAATATTTTTCCATTTCTTTCTGTCTTCTTCAATTTCTTTCAACTATATCTTATCATTCTTAGTGTACTATTTTCAGTGTTTAAATTTATTCCTGGTATTTTATTATTTTTTTGAGTTTGTAAATGAGATTTTTTTTTTATTGATGTATAGCTGATTTACAATGTTGTGCTAGTTTCAGCTGTATGACACAGTGATTCAGATATACATATATATACATGTTTGTATATTATCTGTATTCAGATTTATATATATAGGTATAAAGAATATATATATTCTTCTTCAGATTCTTTTTCACTATAGGTTATTACAAGATATTGAATATAGTTCCCTGTGCTACCCAGTAGGTCCTTGTTGTTTATTTATTTTATATATAGTAATGTGTATCTGTTAATCCCAAACTCCTAATTTATTCTCCCCACTCCTTTCTTCTTTGGTAACCATATGTTTTATTCTATGCCTGTGAATCTGTTTCTGTTTTGTAAATAAGTTCACTTGTATCATTTTTTTTAGATTCCACATATAAGTGATACCATGTGATATTTGTATTTCTCTGTCTGACTTACTTCACTTAGTATCATTATCTCTAGGTTGCTTCAAATAGCATTATTTCATTCTTTTTTTATGGCTGAGTAATATTCTATTGTATATATAGACCACATCTTCTTTAACCATTCCTCTGTTGATGAACACTTAGGTTGTTTCCATGTCTTGGCTATTGTAAATAGTGTTGCAATGAACATTGGGGTGCATGTATCTTTTAGAATTATAGTTTTGTCTGAGTATATGCCCAGTAGTGGGATTGCTGGATCATATGGTAGTTCTATTTTTAGTCTTTTAAGGAACTTCCATACTGTTCTCCATGGTGGCTGCACCAATTTACATTCCCACCAACTGTGTAGGAGGGTTCCTTTTTTCCACACCTTCTCCAGCATTTATTATTTGTAGACTTCTTGATGATGGCCATTCTAAGTGGTATGAGGTGGTACCTCATTGTAGTTTTGATTTGCATTTCTTTAATAATTAATGATGTCGAGAATCTTTTAATGTATCTGTTGGCCATCTGTATGCCAAAGAAATCCTGAAGAAAAAGAACAAAGCCGAAGGCACAACCTTCCCAGACTTTAGACACTACTACAAAGTTACAGTAATCAAAACAACATGGTATTGGCACAAAACAGACATACAGATCAATGGAACAGAATAAAGAGCCCAGAAGTAAACCCACACACCTACAGTCAATTAATCTTCAACAAAGGAGGTAACAAACATGGACCTACTGCATAGCACAAGGAACTCTCTCAATGCTATGTGGCAGCCTGGAAGGGAGAGAAGTTTGTGGAGAATGGATACATGTATATGTATGGCTGAGTCACTTTGCTGTGCACCTGAAACTATCACAACATTGTTAACCAGCTATACTCCAATATAAACTAAAAAGTTTAAAAAATAAGAATATACAATGGGGAAAACATAATCTCTTCAGCAAGAGGTGTTGGGAAAGCCGGATGGCCTCATGTAAATCAGTGAAGTTAGAACACATCCTCACACCATACACAAAAATAAACTCAAAATAGCTTAAAGACTTAAATATAAACATGACACATAAAACTCCTAAAAGATAACATAGACAAAACATTCTCTGACATAAATCCTAGCAATACTTTCTTAGATTAGTCTCCCAAGGCAAAGGAAATAAAAGCAAAAATAAACAAGTGTAACCTAGTCAAACTTACAGGCTTTTGCACAGAAAAGGAAACCATAAAGAAAATGAAAAGACAACCTACAGAATGGGAGAAAATATTTGCAAATGTTGCAACCAACAAGGGCTTAATTTCTAAAATATACAACAGCTCATACAGCTCAATATCAAAAAGCAAACAAACAACCCAATCAAAAACTGGGCAGAAGACCAAAATAGACATTTCTCCAAAGAAGACATAAAGATTCTTTTCTTAATTTTTCATTCTGCTAGTTTGTTATTAGTGCCTAGAAATTCAACAGACTTTCATATTGATTTTCTACCCTGCAACTTTACAGTATTCATTTAACATTTCTAATAGTTCTTTTGATGGAGTCTTTAGGGTTTTATACATATGTAATCTGCAAATGATGACAGTTTTTCTTCCTTCCCAGTTTGGATGCCTTTCTTTTCCCTTGCCTAATTGCTGTGGCTAGGACTATGTTGAACAAGAGTGGCAAGAGTGAGCGTCCTTGCCTTGTTCCAGATCTTAGAGAGATACCTTTCAGTTTTTCATCATTGATTATGACATTAAATGTGGGTTTCTTGTATATGGCCTTTTTTATGTTGGGGTACTTTCCTTATATGCTCACCTTGTTGAGAGTTTTTGTCATAAATGGGTATTGAATCTCGTCAAATACTTTTTCTGCATCTGTTGAGATGATCATTTGATTTTTATACTTCATTTTGTTAATGTGACGTGTCATGTTAATTAATTTGCAGATTTGAACCATCCTACATCCCTGGAATAAATCCCTCTTGATCATGGTGTATGATTCTATAATGTATTGTATTTGGTTTGCTAATATTATGTTGAGATATCTGCATCTATGCTCATCAGAGATATTGACCTGTAATTTTGTGTGTGTGTGGTGTCCTTGTCGGGTATTGGTATCAGGGTGTTGTTAACCATGCAAAGTGAGTTAGGAAACATTACCTCCTCTTCAATTTTTTTGGAAGAATTTGAAAAGAATAGGTATTAAATCTTCTTTGAATGTTTAGTAGAATTCACCTGGAAGGTATCCAGTCCTGGATATTTGTTTTTTGAGAGGTTTTTTAAAATTACCATCTCAATCTCCTTACTAGTGATTGGTCTACTTAGATTTTCTATTTCTTTATGATTCAGTCTTGAAAGGTTGTACGAGTCTAAGGATTTATTGATTTCTTCTATGATGACCAATTTGTTGGTGGATAGCTATTCATAATATTCTCTTATAATCCTTTGTATTTCTGTGGTATCTGCTGTAATTTCTCCTCTTTCATTTCTGATTTTATTTATCTGAGTTTTCTCTCTTTTTATCTTTGTGAGTCTAGCTAAAGGTTTGTCAATTTTGTTTATCTTTCCAAAGAACCAGCTCATAGTTTCATTGATCTTTCATGTGTGCGTTTTTGTTTATTTTTGGTCTCCATTTTATTTATTTCTGCTCTGATCTTTATTATTTCCTTCCTTATACTGACTTTGGGCTCTGTTTTTTAATTCTTTACCTACTTCCTTTAGGTGTAATGGTAGATTGTGGCCCAATCTAGATTGTGGTAGATTTTATGGCCCAAACTGCTATAAAATTCCCTCTCATTACCACTTTTGCTGCATTCTATAGAATTTGATATGTTGTATTTTCATTTTCATTTTTCTTCAGTCATTTTTTTACTTCTCTTTTCATTCCTCATTAACCCAATAGTTTTTCTGCAACATGTTGCTCAGTCTCCACATATTTGTGATTTTTCCAGCTTTCTTCTTGCAGTTGATTTCTAGTTTTATACCACTGAAGACAGAAAGGATGTTGGATATGCTTTCAATCTTCTTAAATTTATTGAGACTTGTTTTGTGTCCCAACATATGTTCTATCCTTGAGAATGTTCCACACACATTTGAGAAGAATGTGTATTCTGCTGCATTTGGATGGAATGTTGTATATAAATCTATTAAGTCTATCTGGTCTAATCTTTCATTTAAGGCTGCTGTTTCCTTGTTGACTTTCTGTGCAGATGATCTATCCATTGATGTAAGTGGGGTGTTAAAGTCCCCCAGTGTTATTGTGTAGTGTCCATTTCTTTCATTAGGTCTGGCAATAATTGCTTTATATATTTTGATGTTCCTATGTTAGGTGAATATATATTAATAACTGTTATACTGGGGCTTCCCTGGTGGTGCAGTGGTTGAGAATCTGCCTGCTAATGCAGGGGACACGGGTTCGAGCCCTGGTCTGGGAGGATCCCACATGCCGCGGAGCAACTAGGCCCGTGAGCCACAACTACTGAGCCTGTGCGTCTGGAGGCTGCGCGTCTGGAGCCTGTGCTCTGCAATAAGACAGGCCGCGATAGTGAGAGGCTCGTGCACCACGATGAAGAATGGCTCCCACTTGCCACAACTAGAGAAAGCCCTAGCACAGAAATGAAGATGCAACACAGCAAAACTAAATAAATTAATTAATAAACTCCTACCCCCAACATCTAAAAAAACAAAACAAAAAAAAAAAACATTGGTTGAAAAAAAAAAAACCAAAGCTCCCTATAAGCCTAACAAAACTTTAAAATAAATAAATAAAAAATAACTGTTATACTTTCTTGATGCATTATCCCCTTTATCATAAAGTGTCCATCTTTGTCTCTTGTTACTTCTTTTGGCTTGAAGTCTATTTTGTCTGATAGGAGAATGGCTATACCTGGTTTCTTTTGGCTGCCATCTGCTTCAAGTATCATCTTCCATCCCTTCTTTTTTGAGCCTCTGCTTGTCTTTAGAGCTGAGGTGTGTTTCCTGGAGGAGGTATATACTTGGATCTTGTTTTTTAATCCACCCAGCCACTCTATGTCTTCTGACTGGTGAATGAAATCCATGTACAATTCGGATGATTATTGATAGATGAGGACTTAGTTGTGCCATTTTGTCTTTTGTGTTCTGGTTGCTCTGTATCTCCATTTTTTCTTTGTCCTTGTGTTCCTGTTTGCCATTTTAGTTTGGTGGTTTTCTATAATTTTTTTCAGTTTCCCCTCTTTTCTACGTTTCCTGTCTCTGCTCTAGATTTATGTTTTGTGGTTACCATGAGGTTTGTATAAAATAGTCCTTTTATATAAAAAATAGTCCTTTTATGCAAAAAAACATCATAGATAAAAATAATCCTTTTCTGCTGATAAAAATTTGTCTTTGTTTGCCTATACAAGTTCCATCCATTTTCTCTTCCTCTTTTATGTTTTTATTGTCTCAAATAATCTCCTTTTATGTTGGGAGTTTGTTATCAAATTGAAGTAACTATTGTTATTTTTACTGCTTTTTCTCCCTTTAATCTTTATGCTATAATTAAGTGTTTAACAACCTCTTCTGATATAGAGTTGCGATTTTCTGATTCTGTCTCTCTATTTATCATCTTACTTAAACTTTTCTGTACTTTTGCCCTTTCATTTAAGGGAGAAGAGCTCCTTTCAAAATACCCTGTAAGGCAGGTCTGGTGGTGATGAACTCCCTCAGCTTTTGTTTGCCTGGGAAAGCCTTTATTTCTCCTTCATATCTAAAGGATAACTTTCCTGGATAGAATATTCTTTGTTGACTGTTTTTACTTTCAATATTTTGAGTACGTCATTCCACTCTCTCCTGGTCTATAGAGTTTCTGCTGAGAAAGCCATCCTTTGTTCCCTGGCCACTTTAAAATTCTTTCTTTGTCATTGACTTTTGACAGTTTTAATATAATGTGTCTTAGAAATGGTCTTTGTGCATTGTGGTAATTAGGTGTTTTCTTAGCTTCCTGGACTGGCATACCCAGTTCCTTCCCAGGTTTGGGAAGTTCTCAGCTATTATTTCTTTAAATAAAGTCTCTGCTTCTTTCTCCCTCTGGGATACCCATTATCTTTATGCTGAACTTCCCAATGAAGTTGGATAGTTCTTGTAGAATTTCTTAATTTTTTAAGATCTGAGTTCTCTCTCCTTTTCTCCTGTATCATTTCTATCACTGAGTTCACTAATTCTCTCTTTCATCTGATCTTCTCTGTTTCCAGTGCTTTCTAATGCATTCTTTATCTCATTTATTGAGCTCTTCACCTCCAGAATTTTTGTTTGGTTCCTGTTATTGTTTCCATCTCTTTGGTAAGTACTCCTTCTGTTCATTAACTTTATTCCTGAGCTCACTGAACTTTCTTTCTGACTTTTCTTGTAGCTCATTGAGTCTCTTCATGACAGCTATTTTGAATTCTCTATCAGTTAGATCACAATATTCTGTAAATTTAAGTTTGGCTTCTGGAGAATTATCATTTTCTTTTTGTAATACTGTGATACCATGTTTTATCATGTGCTTGATAAGTTGTTCCTCTTTTAGTGCATTTGAAGTAGTGAACACCTTTCTTCCTTAGGCAGAGGGGTTTATTTTGTTTTGTTTTGTTTTTGTTTTTTTCACTTGATTCTAACAATTCAACAGCTTGATAATTAGATATCTTTATTTTTCAGTAGGTGGCGCTATAGCACAAGTTTTTGGTTTCTCTTACTTAGGTTTCCTCATCTGCACTTTCTACCCTCCATTGCCTCTGCCAGAAATGTCACCTGGTGCCCTTGTTGTACCTGAGCTTCCACGGTTGCTGGTGCCTTGTTGCTGCCAGTATCACTGCTGTCACTAGTGTCACCACCTGGGGCACCAGGACAGTGGGTGCCTCTGCTGTGTCTAGGGTTACTTGAGTTGTGGGCTCTCCTCAGCTTTTGCTCCTCCATATATTCCAATACACCCACCTTCAGAAGTATGAATGTGTGGAATTCTCTGGTGTCCTAGTGTGTTGGACAGAGGAACATTTGTTGAGTTATGGATGTTTTACTGTTTGTAAATTGAAGGGAAAAAGACAGCATCTCACACCACCATGATGCTGATGTCACTCCTCCTGAGAGTTCTTAATGAAAGAAAGCATCTGGAGCAACATTACAGAGGCAAAATGTCCTTAACACTCAATACAAGGTTATACGGGTAGAACTTCTAAAACTTACACTAAAATTTTAACAAAGAGACTTATAATTATACTATTTTTAAAACAAATTTCAAAACAATATGCCACAGTAAATGAATGTCCTTTATAGTCATATTGTTATCTAAAATCTAAAAAGAAATAATGCATATTTATAGGCATTTATTTATATTTATATAAACAGTTATCTTTTATAGGCATTTATATGTAAGAGAAAAATGGTAAAATGATATGTAAAAATTAAGTATAAATATGTGATATACACATATTTTAACAGAACCCAGGAGAACATTTGGATTGTTGAATAATCAGTACACTAGATGACAGTTAAAGGATTAATAAACTTAATATATAATGAGCACTTATAAATCAATAATAAAAAGTCAAACACCATAAAATTTTGAAATTATTTAAGTACATAATCATTTCTAAAAACATAAAAACAATAAGCAAAAACATTTTAGCCTCACTAGCAATTAAAAAAAATACAAATTACACAATTAATGGAATTTTATATTTTACCTACAAATTGGGAGAGATTTTAAAAATTTAACAAGGGTTCTAGGAAAGGGAACTCACACCCATTGTTGGTACCAATTTCTACAAATTATGGAGGATAGTATATGAATAGATGTCAAAGGCCTTAGGAATATCCCTATTCTTGGGTCTAAAATTCCACTTTTAGTAATTTGCCCAAAGAAAAGAAGTCACCAAATGGGAGAAAATGATAGCTTATATCTTATGGCCTGTGGGTTGGCAGTTCACCAGCAAGCAGTCCTTATCTAGAGAGGAAGACACTAAGCTCATTCTCATGACAGATGGACATGACGATGATTGCCTTGCTCTGACTCCATTACTTTAATCTTCTGGTGGCACGCCTTAAAACCCATTAAATTGGGCTGGATCACCATCAGAGCGTGAACATCTTATTCCTAACCCTTAAGTCTCCTGAGTTCACTCCTGAATAGCACCCAGAAAATGTAGGGAACAACAGGTGTGACCTACTACCAAGACCTTGACACAAAAGAGAAGTCAAAACCCAGAAGTCACAGAAAGAAATATGGATTAACTTGACACAGAGAGCAACCTTAGATTTCTACACCTCAAAAAAATTCATGAACTATGGGAGACAAGTGAAGAGATGGAAAAAATACATTTGCCACATACATGTCAAAGACCAAATATTCTTAATATTCCAAAAGTTCTTATAGGTCAATATAAAAAAGAGCAAAACTCTAATTTTAAAAATGGGCAAAAGACATTCATTGACTGCTCAAATAAAAATAAATATAATTTTTAAAGCATATCAGAGGAAATCACCTTAATCATAAACAACTGCAAATTAAAACCATGAGACAACAGTTTTCACCTCTCATACTAACAAAGACCAAGGCTGATAATCTCTTGTGTTAGTAATACAGTATTGACACAGAATCTATCACACATCACTGATGTCTGTACAAGTTAATATAATATCTATGGAGGTCAAATCAAAAAGATTTATTACTATTTAATATGAACATACACTTTGATCCACAATTGTACCTCTAGGAATTGATCAACATATACTTACACATGTGCTTAAGATGAAATCATTCATTGCCACATGGTTTACAGTAGCAAAAGACTGCAAGCAATCTAAATATTCATTAGCAATAGATTTTTTAAATAAAAAATATATTTATACAATAATATATTATGAAGTAATTAAAAAGAAAAGATAAGTATATATGTATTTTATATATATATATATATATATAATACATATATACTGATAGAGAATGAGCTCCATGATCTATTTAATATTTTTTTTTAAAGTGCAGAAGAATGTACACATTTTGCTTCCATTTGTTTGTATAAAGCAATAAAGCACGTTTCATCAGCATAGACTACCTCTAGAAGGATTTACAAGAAACTTTGCTACTGATAAAAACAGCTAAGTTTTGGGCTTCCCTGGTGGTGCAGTGGTTGAGAGTCCGCCTGCCGATGCAGGGGACACGGGTTCGTGCCCCGGTCCGGGGAGATCCCACATGCCGCGGAGAGGCTGGGCCCGTGAGCCATGGCCGCTGAGCCTGCGCGTCCGGAGCCTGTGCTCCGCAGCGGGAGAGGCCACAGCAGTGAGAGGCCCACGTACCGCAAAAAAACAAACAAACAAACAAAAAAAACAGCTAAGTTTTACAGAGCACTTACAATAGGCCAGGCATTGTTCTAAACAATTTAGTTATATAATTTAATCATCAAAGAAGTTCAGTGTGTTAGGTACAATTATTATCCCTATTTTCCAGGTGAGGAAACTGAGGCAGAGAGATTAAGTAACATGCCTAACTTCTTACACACAGCAACTGCAAGGGGAAGAAAACGTAGGAGTCAGGGTTGGTAGGAATATCTACTCTCTGCTCTATTGCTTGTGCAGCTACTACATTTTCAAAACATAAAAATTAAAATTATAAAAACGTTACACAAAGTCTAAAACACATCTGGAAAAACAGTAGGAAAAAAGCTCAAAGTTCTGAGAATGTCTAATGAAGGAAGACTGACCATACCAGATGCTATAAACAGAAAAATTTAAGCAGTGAAGAATTAACAGAGAGACCAGTGTAACAGGAAAAAAAAAAAAAAAAAAAAACTTAGAAGTCAATCCTAGCAAAATAAGAACTTACTGTATTATTTTAAATACATGAAGATGTGGGAAGATTTTTGCCTTTGGGTAAATTGACTAATTGTTTGGAAGAACATTCATTCAAGGTGTCATCTGGCATCATATGCTAATTATAAATAAATTGAAGAAATAAATGTTAAACTGAAGCATAAAAACAAGAAATACATATACAGTCGGCCCTCCTTATCTGTGGATGCAGAATCAGCAGATAAGGTAACTATGGGACTGGAGCATCCATGGATTTTGGTACCCATGGGTGGGTCCTGACATCCCCTGTGAATACTGAGGAATGACCGTGTGTGTGTGTGTGTGTGTGTATGAACTCCACGGGTCCACTTATACCAGATTTCTTTGATAAATACGTACGATAGTACTACATGTTCTGAGTTTGATCGATGTCCCTTACGCTGGTGTTGTTCAAAGATCAACTGTTTGTATATCTAGGAGGACCTGATCTCTAGGTAAGGAAAGACTTTCTTACTGTAAAGCACAATGGAAGAAATAATCTAGAGAGGATAAGGCAATTTTGCCAACATCAAAATTCTAAAACTGCACATTTAAAATATCATAAACAAAATGCAAGGCTATGAATTGGGAATGATTGTTCACCACAAATATAATAATAAGTTATTAGCATTATATACAAAACATGATTATCAATAAGTAAAACAATAAGATGTTAGACAAAAAGCCAAGAAAGAAAACTAACTGACCACAGAAGAAAAATACTCATCACACGCAATTCATTTAATTCTATCTTTGATGTAGGTATAATTACTTTCCCCATTTTACAAATGAAAACTGACACTCAGATTAAGTAGTTCTGCCAAAGTCCTATAGCCAATAACTGGTGAGCTGAGATCTGTCAAAACTTACTTTACTCCAAAGCCCATGCTTTTAACCCTAAAGCCCCACTCTCTGGACATCGATGTGTTTCACTATATAGATACACAGTATAGCAGTCATAGTGTGTCACTATCAAAAGCAAAGCTGAAAAAGATGGTTTCATGCATGTACTTAATAAATTGATACAGTGTTTCTCCGTGTCTAGTCTCAAAATAAGGTCCTTATACCTAATCAGTACAAGGACATATACTTACCAGTTTCCTAGTGAAATAATTCAACAAAATCCATGTGAGAGTTTATGTTTTGGAAGCACAAATGGAAAAACAAATGTAGATATATCCGTGGGAAAGGACTAAACGCATTTCTGGTTGATTATTGCTCTGCCCTATGTAGCACAGTTTTTTAGGAAGTCAGAGGCCAAGTAGCAAAGGCACCGCTAGGCATGTATTATTACCAAGAAGAAACTGAAATTATAATAACATTTGCAATACCTAATTTGAATTTTTCATTTGTTTGCATTACTTAAAACAATTTTATAACCACATAAAACCTAAGGGTGTTTCTGTCTAAACATTAATATCTTTATTCTGACTTAAATCAGCTTCCCTGCCAGATTGTTGGCCCAAAGTTCTGGTGTTACTGAAGTTAACTGATTGCTGGACAAAGAAAGGTAATGTCAACTTTGGTAGCAGAGGTTACCTCTGAAGCTTTGACGAATTCTTGCCAAACCCAAGATCTATTTCCATTCTAAGACATCTGTTACTCTGCAAATGGACTGTCTCCTCCTTCCCCCTCATGTTTTCCAAAATCATCAGTTTCCTTCAACCAAGAAGCCTCACCATTCCTGATACTGCTGCTTTATGTTGTGGAGCTTCACTCCATAGGGGGAAATCTTAAATCTGTATATAGATATACACAGAGAGATAGCCAGCCAGATAGACAGATAAAACATTTTCTATTCCAAAATTCACAGGCAGCCTTGGGAGGGATAAACATCTTTACTGCAGATTCTTCCAGGGTCACTTTGTGTCTGAGAGAAAGAAAAACTCTGTGGATGGTTGAATTGTTTAAACCTATCCACTTAGCTCAGGTAAATTTATTGGTGGATGAATGGATAAATGGTAGGGATAAGAAGGAGGGTATTAAGTGCCAAATTTAAGCTTCAACAATAGCTTTTGCTGCCAACTGGCGTGACTCCAAATATCCCCTCACCGAACAGATGGTATGCAAGCTGTACCCGTGGAAAATGACACCTTTTAAAATGCATACAATGAATTAGATATTATGGAGTTGAACCTGAAAGTTTAAACTGTTTTTACCTTATTATTATACCTCTACTAAGAAAACTTCATAGAATATTGAATATTATTAGTGCGCCCACTTAGCCAATATGCATCAAGAATTTTAGGTCAAGTTCTTGAAATATACTATGGCTATGACAACATATATTTTTTATTGATCGAATATGCTAATATCTAAATGAGGGCTCAAAGGGAAAAATAGAGAGGGATGTTGAGTTTATTTCATTCTGGGTACTAGAAAAATTCAAAGAACATGGAAAAATATAGATTATAGGAAGCATAGATGTTTAAATTATTAAACAAATGCACAGATAAGCATTCTATTAAAATTATCTAATTATTTTCCTTTCTCTTGGGTTCTTTAGAGGATTATGGTCCAAGTGCTGTTCTTGCTGCTGTAGGCCACGGTGCCTTTTTAAATACCAGTATATTGCATCAGACTTTTTCATCTGTTTCATAAATATAAAATGCAATTATGTTCATCAAATACATCATAGAAATACCTTGATAAGAAGTGGACAGTACCACGGGTTTAGTCGCAGCAAATGATAATCCTGGGTGTCACAAAATAGACAATTTCAGAAGCACTGATGAGTTATGACAGCAATCAAGTCCTCGTCACTGGGGATATTTTTATTTGTGCACATCTGGTGTCATGCTTTAAATACCTGCCGTTCGTAGAAACACAAGTGATCATATTCAATACAAAATAATAATAAAATAAACAAACAGATGCTGCTGCTCTCTCGAACACGCCAAAACACACTTGGTCCAAGTGACAAGGGCCAAATTTCACCCTTGGAAAGTCATGTGCTGCTGGGTCCCCAGTATTTCAGGATTCATCAAGGCTAATTATTCGTCTCAATTCCACATTCTCCCAAATGGGGAATTCTGAGAGTCTATTATTTTCATCACGCCAAGGCTAGGGTAAAAAGAGAAAACGAAGCTTAAATAAACTCAAAAAACAGATCAAAGATCAGCATGTAGAAGATATTTTTCATTTTTAATTTACTGATTTTTTTTAATGCAAGATTCAAAATGTCCAGAAGATAATAGGAAAGTAGCCTTCCCTGTCCTCCAGTTTCTTTTGCCAAAGGCATCAGTTTCTTGTGGCTCTTTCCACAGGTATTTCTATGCCTAAGCAAACATGTAATATTCTCTTTACTTTTAACCAAATGGGGTTTACTATATGCATCACCCTCCACCTTGCTTTTTTAAATTAATTTTTTTCAGAGATTGTTTCATGCCAGTACATAAAGAAAACTTTCTTTTTTCATTACATCATAGTCAATTATATAAATATCCATTAAATTAATGGATTAATTAATTAATTAACAATTAAATTAATTGTTAAAATTCCCTATTGATGAATGTTTAGATTATGTCTCATCTTGTACAACTATGAACAAAGGAAGTGCTCTCTCTATATATATATTACTTATAGCTTAGGACTCTGCCTAGATCCTAAACCCTATAAGTGTTTAATATTTGGTTCAATTATTAGCACAGACACAAAATTTCCTACTTCAAACAATTTCATCTGGTGATTTTACCCTTTACAATCCTTTCCAACTCTAACTGCCAAGTATAACAATAGGCTCTCAGTGAACATTACTTAAGAGTGATGTGGCCAATCCAAAAATGGGCAGAAGACCTAAATAGACATTTCTCCAGAAAAGACATCCAGATGGCCAAGAAGCACATGAAAGGATGCTCAACATCACTAATCATTAGAGAAATGCAAATCAAGACAACAATGAGGTATCACTTCACACCTGTTAGAATGGGCATCATCGGAAAATCTACAAACAATAAATGCTGGAGAGGGTGTGGAGAAAAGGGAACCCTCTTGCACTGCTGGTGGGAAGGTAAATGGTACAGCCACTGTGGAGAACAGTATGGAGATTCCTTAAAAAACTAAAAATGAACTACCATATGACCCAGCAATCCCACTACTGGGCATATACCCTGAGAAAACCATAATTCTGAAAGATACATGTACCCCAATGTTCACTGCAGCACTATATACAATAGCCAGGACATGGAAGCAACCTAAATGTCCATCGACAGATGAATGGATAAAGAAGACGTGGTACATATATACAATGGACTATTACTCAGCCATAAAAGAAACGAAATTGAGTTATTTGTAATGAGGTGGATGGATCTAGAGTCTGTCATACAGAATGAAGTAAGTCAGAAAGAGAAAAACAAGTAGATGTGAGGTTGAACCTAGTGGCAGGACAGGAATTAAGATACAGTTGTAGAGAATGGACTTGAGAACACAGTGGTGGAAGGGGAAGCTGGGACAAAGTGGGAGAGTGGCATGGACATATATACACTACCAAACATAAAATAAATAGCTAGTGGGAAGCAGCCGCATAGCACAGGGAGATCAGCTCGGTGCTTTGTGACCACATGGAGGGGTGGGATAGGGAGGTTGGGAGGGAGGCTCAAGAGGGAGGGGATATGGGGATATATGTATACATATAGCTGATTTACTTTGTTATACAGCAGACACTGACACACATTGTAAAGCAATTATGTTCCAATAAAGATATTTTTTAAAAGTGGCTAAGCAAAATGAAAAGACAACAATGAATGGGAGAAGATATTCATAAACGATATGACTGATAAGGGGTTAATATCCAGCATATATAAACAGCTCATACAACTCAACATCAAAAAAACAAACAATCTGACTTAAAAATGGGCAGAAGAACTGAATAGACATCTTTCCAAAGAGGAAATGCACATGGCCAACAGGCACATGAAAAGATGCTCCACGTTGCTAATCATCAAGGAAATGTAAATCAAAACCACAATGAGGGCTTCCCTGGTGGCGCAGTGGTTGAGAGTCCGCCTGCCGATGCAGGGGACGCGGGTTCGTGCCCCGGTCCGGGAAGATCCCACGTGCCGTGGAGCGGCTGGGCCCGTGAGCCATGGTCGCTGAGCCCGCGCGTCCGGAGCCTGTGCTCCGCACCAGGAGAGGCCACAGCAGTGAGAGGCCCGCGTACCTAAAAACAAACAAACAAACACAATGAGGGGCTTCCCTGGTGGCGCAGTGGTTGAGAATCTGCCTGCCAATGCAGGGGACACGGTTCGAGCCCTGGTCTGGGAAGATCCCACGTGCCGCGGAGCAACTAGGCCCATGAGCCACAACTACTGAGCCTGCGCATCTGGAGCCTGTGCTCCGCAACAAGAGAGGCCGCGATAGTGAGAGGCCTGCGCACCGCGATGAAGAGTGGCCCCTGCTAGCCGCAACTAGAGAAAGCCCTCACATAGAAACGAAGACCCAACACAGCCATAAATTTAAAAAAAAAAAAAAACCCACAATGAGATATCAACCTTACACCTTCAAAATGGCCATCATCAAAAAGAACACAAATAACAAATGCTGGAGAGGGTGTGGAGAAAAGGGACCCTCGTGCACTGTTGGTGGGAATGTAAATTGATGCAGCCACTGAGGAAAACAGTATGGAGATTTTTCAAAAAACTAAAAATAGAATTACCATATGACCCAGGAATCCCACTCCTGGGCATATATCCGGAAAAGATGAAAACTCTAATTCGAAAAGATACATGCACCCCAATGTTCATAGCAGTGTTATTTACAATTGCCAAGGTATGGAAACAACCTAAGTGTCCATCAACAGATGAATGGATAAAGAAGATATATATATATATATATATATATATATATATATATATATATATATATATATATATATATATATAAAATGGAATACTACTCAGTCATAAAAAGAATGAAATGTTGCCATCTGCAGCAACATGGATGGATTTGGAAGGTATTATGCTAAGTGAAGTAAGTCAGACAGAGAAAGACAAATACTGTATAATGTCACTTATATGTGGAATATAAAAAATACTACAAACTAGTGAATAAAACAAAAAAGAAGCAGACTAAACAGATATAGAGAACAAACTAGTGGTTACCAGTGGGGAGAGGGAAGGGGGGAGGGGGAAGACAGGAGTGGGAGATTTCAAATATTATGGGATTATATGAAATCCTTTGTGTGAAACTTCTGAAAATTGTAAAGAACTATAAAATTTAAAGAATCATTCAATAAAAAAAAGAGGTGTTCAAGGAAAAAAAAAAAGAGTGATGTGGCATATTAAATCTCATTAAAACTCTAAATGACATCACCAATACTCAGAATACTGCTTCATTGGAGGATCTGTTTGACCCTAATTAGTGAAATCAACTTGCCTTTCTTTGTATGTCCTGGCAGAAAAAAAGGGACCGGGAGTAAACCACACACATTTTGGATTTGTGACTCGAGTGACAGCTGACCTCCCCCATGTGAGAACTCTAGCAGCGTCAGTATCAGGTGGGTTAACGTTTAACTCTTCTACGTAGGGCATAATTCAGAGACCTTTTCAAGGTACTATGGTTCAACTCTGGTTCACTTAGGCGGCAAAATATTTTACCGGAAGGATAGTGAGAGTTTATAGAACTGTCTGAAAGACAAGGCTTGGACAACGGAAACTAATGCAACTCCAAGAGCTCAGAAAACAGAAGAACGGTATCTGCACAAGACGGCACCTCAAGTAATCCAGATGGCATGTCTGTGGGCCACTGTGGTCACTGCCCTCTGGGGCCCCTCAGCAGCCTCCAGTGAATCCCCACCGTCCCTCCGCAGTGGTTTTCAATCTTTCTTATCTGTGTCCACAGGAAGGGATAGATTTCTTATAGTACCGCCATGCATATAAATTAAACCTGTTTCATTAAAACAAGACTCTTCCAATGTGCAAGGCATTCCAATATCATATAGTCCCCTCTACTTCATGTTTTAAACACTGGTTACAACCCACTAAATTAATTTCAAGACCCTGTATAGGTCAGTTTGAAAAGTACTGCTCTAGAGAGATTGATTGAGATAACAGCATCACCATGGATAATAAAATGAACAAGCTTGTGGATGAGGTGAAAAGTAAAGAAAGTCAAAGACCATTTTGCCTCTGGAAGGGGACAGGGTAGAAAGAATGGAAAATGATCTTACACTCGCATCCTTCATCAGCAAAATGAAACTAACCCGACTCTAATTTAATACCATACCGAAGATAAACCCACACCCATCACTGCATAGCACTGAAGCAGTAAAAATCATGGCTTGTCTGACAAGGAAGGAAGGAAGGAAGGAAGGAAGAAAGGAAGAAAAGAAGGGAGGGAGGGAGGGAAGGAGAGCAATGTTTTAAGTGTTCTTTGTAGGAGTAATCCAGCAGCTGAAATTCCATATAACTGCCCTGAAAAGTCCTCATTTATTTCAGAGGTAACGCTGGTTTTTCTCATGCCCTTTTCACCTCCCCTTTGCAAACTCTCACCCACCATTACTTAGGCTGGAGTCTCCTTGTCTGACATGAGCTGTCAACATACTCAGTCATAAAATTAAAAAGAGCATTCTTGTAGGATCCAGCTGTTTCCAAACACATCCACCTAGATCCTAGACTAACTTCTTGCCACACCGCATGCCAAGAAATAAATCTAAACTCAAGGTAGACGTCATGTGCTGAGGCCCACGACGTACCTAACCTCGGGCTCAAGTTCGTGCTCTGTCTCTGGTAGATGACATTTTCCTCAGTCTCTCCCTCTTGTTCTCATCCAGCGGCAAACACCTCTCTTCTGGGAACAGTCAGCCTTCCTGCAAGGTTTCAGCCTTGGCATTTATCCCCTCCACAGTTCTAAAGTTAGTGGAGAAATAGAAATATTTCATTGTCTCGATTATGCCTCCACTTTTTCAAATTACTCCCAGGAAATGTCAATACCAGGAGAAATATTTTGGAGACTGTGACTGCATATTAAGATTGTGCAGAAGAGTGGCCTGTCCTAATGAAATCAGCCAGGACACCCACATAGGTCGTGAGTTCTCTTCGCTCAAGGAAAGCACTGCATCACAGGCCTTCCTGCTTAGAGGAGATGACAGCCTCCAGTCTGTCGGGTGCCCTCAGTGGTCCAGGAAGGGCTGGCTGGAACCTCCACGCTGGTCACCGTGCTCTGTGTAGCAGATGCTGCTCAAACGGTGATTTTTTTCAACTTTGGAGCAAAACCCTTGCACTCTACTTCTATGTTCAGTCACATTTGTAATAATGGAAGGAAAAATAAGTGACTTTTCGAACTCCTGTTACACGTCAGTCAGGGAGAGCAAATATAGCTCCCTCTGACAGCTACTAAGTCAGACTAAAGAATTTCTCAGCAGTTCAGGGGTGTGAATTTGCACATTCTTTAAGCCGGTTATTTCCTGGGTGTACTGTCTCTGCAGATAAAACGTGAAACACGACGTGGAAACGTACTTGGCATTCACAGGTGACAACCAGATTCCTGTAAGTCTGGTTATAGCATAAAGGATTACCAGCGGAGGGCTGGGTTCCTAAATGTCACAGGTGGTGAGGCTGCATCTTCACCGTGTCACTTCACTCTCACTTGTCCTCAGCCCCGATGACATAACCTCAGCCCACAGTGCAGGCTGGAGGGACAGTATGTTACCAAACACAAAAAATATCAGACTTTGGGATCAGAAAGAAAGCATGAGACGTAGAAAAAGTGTGTTTTCTTAACAGAAAAACAAACAAAGTGAATAAATGCAAATTGTTTCACAATGTTAATTCTGATTCTTCTTCAAATCCATAACTAAAATGTTAAACCTACGGTTTCCTGATTTGATTTTGCTTTTCCTATTATTCTTTCCTTTTGTCTTGATAACCTGATTTTACAAAAGATCAGCTTTCCTATTGTACTTCAGCAAATTATTCTGAAGGAAAGGATTCAATGGGCAGCATTTTCAAATAATAATTAATGGCTGATAGCAAAGACTTCCATTTCATGTCAGAGAATATCTATGTTGTAAAGATGATTTCAAATTACTTCTATCGTACCTGCTTAGTGCTCAATGTTTGAGAGTATGTAAGGTATGATACTTGTATGATTTTGTTCACAAATGTGTGAGGTCGACATTTGTCCCATGTTATCAAAAGTCAGTTCCATTTTCAAGCTCTCGACCTCATTTATCACTATCTTTCTTTACGCCCAGTAAGTTAAATACAGGATTTTCTCATTTTAAAGACATTCAGATGCAAAGATAAGCTTCGTTCAGTTTCCCCACCTCCAAAAAAAAAAATTGGAATTAATCCTCTGTTTTATGTCCATGTTTGGCCTCATTCCCAGACTTTCGGGTTATCTTGGTACGCGGGCCTCTCACTGTTGTGGCCTCTCCCGTTGCAGAGCACAGGCTCTGGACGCGCAGACTCAGCGGCCATGGCTCACGGGCCCAGCCACTCCACGGCATGTGGGATCTTCCCAGACCGGGGCACGAACCCGTGTCCCCTGCATCGGCAGGTGGACTCTCAACCACTGCGCCACCAGGGAAGCCCTCGGGTTATCTTTTATAACCTGGAATCATCATACACAGCTCTGTAGATCCCCTAATCCTAGCCATGCTCTAACCCCTCTGAGACCTTCTAAGCTGGGAATTCTGTAACTTGCAGCTTAATATCAGCAAAATATCCCTCATCCTCAAACTCACAACAGAGCCTTTGCTTTACTCTCTGCTGGAGAAATCTGATCCCACCCTGAGGACTATGCCAGTAGCTGCTCCAGTAGGACCTTCTCCTCCAACGTTGCATATACTTCAGGGTCTGGAGGTAGGGTGGGTCCTCCTTGATCCCTGTGGACACCTTCAGACAATTTTCTTGCCTCTTTTCCCATAAATCTCTACCCCCTTTGAAGCACATGTCACCTGTGGGCGCTGTCTACTGAGTCTCTAGTCAACCCTCTTCCTGGTGTTAGCACCTTGTTTGTGACTTTCCTAGTTGTTACTGAAAGTCGGGTCAGCTGGTTGCTGCTTGAAGGCCAATACTCAAGAGGAAAGGTTAGTGGAAAAGAAAGCTTGTTTTATTTCAGAGGCTGACAACAAGGGGAGAGGGCAGACTTATCTCCAAAGGCCGACTTCCCCCTGCCAGTCGGTGGGCAAGAGATTTTATTTTATTTTTTTAAAAAATTTTTTATTTAAATTAATTTTTATTGGAGTATAGTTGATTTACAATGTTGTGTTATTTTCTGCTGTGAAGCAAAGCAAATCTGTTTTACATATATCGACTTTTTTTAGATTCTTCTCCCATATAGGTCATTACAGAGTACTGAGTAGAGTTTTCTGTGCTCTACAGTAGGTCCTTATTAGTGATCTTATATATAGTAGTGTGTATATGTCAGTCCCAATCTCCCAGTTTATCCCTCCCCCCTCCCCTTTCCCCCTTTGGTAAGTATAAGTCTGTTTTCTACATCTCTGACTCCATTTTTTGTTTTGTAAATAAGTTCATTCGTACCATTTTTTTAGATCCCACATGTAAGTGATGTAATATGATGTTTGTGTTTCTCTGTCTGACTTACTCCACTCAGTACTGCAATCTCTAGATCCATCCATGTCGCTGCAAATGGACAAGAGCTTTTAAAGGGGAGTTTCAGGGGTGCACAGGCAGAGGGAGGGGGCTACATGCAGAAAGAACACAGGCAGCTCTGACAGTCGTCTTGATATTGGTCATGCCCTGGTCAGATCAATGTCATCTTGATCGTTTTAAATACAGTTTGTTTTCAGTTCCAGGGTCGATTTGTTCCCATTTCTTTGAGTCCAGTTCTCCGAACTGTGGCAGCTTATGTCATGGTTATAGTCTGGTCATCATGCACTTAACTTCTTCCACCTGGGGAAGTTTTCAGTATCTACAAAAGAGCTCAAGAGACATGGCTCAGAATATTGTCTATAACCCTTGAGGAGGAATTAAATGCCCTTGACTTTGATTAATGACTATATTATTATTTGGTCTTATTTGACTGCTTTCCTTTGCTTCTGCATTTTCTCATTTCTCTGATTAAACTTATTCTTTGGCTAAAGTTTTTCTACAGACAAAAGGCAGGCAGAGGGCTTCCCTGGTGGCACAGTGGTGGAGAGTCCGCCTGCCGATGCAGGGGACGTGGGTTCGTGCCCCGGTCCGGGAAGATCCTACATGCTGCGGAGCGGCTGGGCCCGTGAGCCATGGCCTCTGAGCCTGCGTGTCCGGAGCCTGTGCTCCGCAACAGGAGAGGCCACAGCAGTGAGAGGCCTGTGTCCCGAAAAAAAAAAAAAAAAAGGCAGGCAGAGGACCTGGGGAAGGAATGACCGTAGAGTCGTGCTCCATTTTACTGTTACCACTACTCCTATGGTGACTCTTCATTATTTCAATATCAACAGGAATGATCCCATCCAAACACTAGTCTCTCAATTTCTTTATTTTTTCTCCTCCAGTGGTCTTGTCACATGCATCCCGTGGTCAAACGTCAACACTGACAACAGCAGCAGCAGTTCCTGACTGCCCATCGCAGGGATCTGCCTTTCCGATCACCACCATTCATCTTTCCAGCCAACTTCCTTGGACTCTCTCCCTCTGTGCTGTCCATTTATCCTACCACTTTTCCACTGTTCATCTCCCCCCTCACCTGCTTATCTAGTTAGACTCCATGATCATTTTAATCCCTCTCTTGCATTTACTCTAAAATTCCTTGACTTCATGTAGGTCGGCAAAATCTGAACTCGATTAAACTCAGTTCTCTCTTTACTCCAGGCTGGTTCTTGAGCTGTAGACATTGGCTTACAAAAAAACACACATGTGTACAGATTAGATCCACTGTATTCCTCCAGACCTTAAGTGGGCCCTCAAGCATACCTCATAATCCTACTATATTCTTGTAATCAGTTTACTCTCTGATAATGCATCTCCTTTTTCCTCAAAACTCCAACTATTTCTTTCACTTCCATGGTCTCAGCTGAACTTGACATCATTTGTCAGTTTATTAGCAAATAAAAGCCATCAAAAGGGAAGTAAAATATGAATCAGAATAAAGGAAGATGAGAAAAAACTGTATGGAATTTCAGGTATTGGTATGAAGTCATTCCTTAAAAAAATGTTTTTCCTGGCTCTGTTTTCCGAAAGGGTATAGAAACAATGACACCTTAGCAGCAATGTGCATCTATGTGCCCCAGTAAGAGGAACGTGGGTTCCTTGGAGAAATGGCCAGTTCCAGGTGTGAAGTAGGAAGGAAATAGGAGGTGGAGTAGGAAAGAACACCTTGTGCCAGAGAATAAGAAGTCGGCCTGAAGGAGGTGACACTGGCTGGATCTGGGACTTTTGATCATCCAGAAGAATAATGGCAGTAAAAAGTACTACACATTAGATAATAAGATATCTACACAACCTCAAAGTATCTCCTGAAATATTCTGTTGATTACAAAGGGAGATAAAACTTCCTTTAAAATAAAATGGAGAACTCTTGCAGACAGAACCTTAACTAAGTAGTTTTATTAACTTGCTCGTGTTGCTATAATGGAATACCACAGACTGCATGGCTTGAGAAACAGGCATTTATCTTCTCACATTTCTGGAGGCTGGAGGTCCCAGATCAAAGTGTCAGCAGGGTTGATTTATAGTGAGGTCTCTCTTCTTGGCTTGCAGACAACCACCTTCTTGCTGTGTCCTCACGTGGCCTTCCCTCTGTGCACACATGCTCCTGGTGTCCCTTCCTCCTCTTATAAGGACATCAGTCCTATAGAGTCAGGGCCCCACTTTTCTGACTTCATTTAACCTTAATTACCTCCATAAAGGCCCAATCTTCCAATACAGTCTTATTGGGGGTTAAAGGCTCAACATATGAGTTGGGGAGGGACACAATTCAGTCTGTAAATGTGGTGAAATTTAACATCACCAGTAATGGGAGACATTGACAACAGGTGACTCCTGATGTGACAACTAGAAGGACACAGCATCACTTAGTAGCATTCTCGCCAGAAATGCTAACGGGGAATTCATCATGGGGAGTCAGTCAGATAGATAAAAACGAGGAACGCTGTGCAAACAACTGACTCGTGCTCTTCAAAAGTGTCAGTGTCCTGAAAATTGAAGAAAGGCTGAGGAAGCTTTTCAAATGAAAGGAACTGTTCCTCATCCAGGAGACCAAAGCAACAGGACAACTAGATGCGGTGTAAGAACCAAGTTGCTGTAGAGACACTGCTGGGAACACTGGCAAAGTTTGAATGCAGGCTGTCTTTTAGATACAATATTGCATCAGTGTTGCCACAGCGCCAAATTTCCTGAATACTTTCATTGTGTTATGACTAGGTAAGAAAATATCCTGCTTTTAGGAAATAGATGCTGAAACTTTTAGGAATAAAGGATCATGACATCTGCAATCTACTCGCCAATTGTTTATCAAAATACTAATAATACATCAAAGATATGTAGAGAGATAAAGTAAGGGTGATAAAAATGTTAACAATTGATACATCTAAGGAAAATGTTCTTGAAACTTTCCATAGACTTGAGATTTTTTTAATGTAAAAAGTTAAAAAAACAAAAAGAGAAGACAACCAAACATATGGAAGTAAATAATGCAGGTAGCTTCATCAGCTGCCACAAAATTCCACTAGAAGTGACTTTTAAACAGTATAAATCCACAAGGACAAAGAGATGAGCAGGTGTAACAGAACTTGGGAAACAGGGAAACAGATGAATGAGTAGTAATTGACTTAACAGATCCAAAGAGCTGAATCTGAAGCCAGTGGTGGGTACAGCCAGCCAGTTTACCCTACAGAATCCCACCAAACACTCAGCCATTGGCAGTACCAGCTGCCTCTGAGGATGAGATTAAAAACAAAAGAATCCCTTCCCCAATTGCAGCCCAGCAACTGCTTCTCTCCCACCTCGCAGAAGACCAGAGATTTATCCCCCTAGAGATGGTAATGCAGAGTGTGTCTGGGCTGGCAGACTCCAGGAATTTTGAGAGCAGGAAGATGTTACTGAAAACAAGTGGTTTAGAAAAGATTACTTGCATACAGGTCCTGTCATCTTCAAGCTGTGTACCCAGGAGAGTTCATCATATTCTGATTGGGCATACTTCTTAAATTCATCCAAAACTTTTAAAATATTGGAAGAAATCACTAGCCAGAGAGAAGCCAATTTAAAACATTACTAGCAACCTTATAAAAGTCACTAGGTCCACAGAATTCACTAGGAAGTTCTGTTAAATTTTAATAACTGTCATGCTACATAAGCTGTTCCAGAATGTTTATTAACAAATGAGCAAAGACCTTGAATAAAAATTTCTCTGAACAAGACATACAAATGGCCAAGAGGTAGATAAAAAGATGCTCAACTTTACTAATCATCAAGGAAATGCAAATCAAAACCACAGCGAGATAGCAGCTACACCTGTCAGGATGACTGTCCTAAAAAAATAAAAAAGGTAAGTGTTGGGGAGGTTATGGAGAACCCTCGTACACTGTTTGTGGGAACGTAAAATGGCACAGCTGATATGAAGGTTTCCCAGAAAACTAAAAATAGAGCCACCACATGATACAGCAATCCCTTTTCTGGGTATTTATCCCAAAGAATTGAAATGAGGATCTTGAAGAGAGATTTGCACCCCCATGTTCACTGCAGCTCTATTCACAACAGCCAAGACATGGAAACAACCAAAGTGTCCACAGGTGGATGAATGAATGAATCAAATGTGGTATATACACACAATGGAATACTATTTAGCCTTTAGAAAAAAGAAAATCCTGTCATATATGACAAGATGGATGAAACTGGACACTATGCTAAATGAAATGAGCCAGTCACAGAAGGACAAGTGGACAAACGCTACATGATTCCACTTATATGAACTCTCTAAAATAGGCAAACTCAGAGAAACAGAGAATGGTATTTGCCAGGGGGTGGGGGCAGGGAGAAGTCGGGGTTGCTATCCAATGGGTATAAAGTTTCAGTTGTGCAAGACGAAGTTCTAGAGATCTGCTGTATGACGTTACCCCTATAGTTAACAATACTGTATTGTTCACTTCAAATTTTATTATGAAGTTAGATCTAGTGTTAAATGTTCTTACCACCGCAACAGAAAGCATGCAGTCACCTGAGTTTATGTTACCAAACTGGTAAAAACAACACCTAAAAAAAGATAAAACTACAGTTCATTTTCATCATAACTATAGTTTTAAAAATAATAAACAAAATGCTATGATATCAAACTCAACACTGTATAAAAAAATGATACCCCATGGCAAGTAGGACTTATTCCATGAGAACGAAGATGGTTTAACATTAGGGACTTATTCATATAACATTTCCTATGCATAGATCAAAAAGAAAAGCACAGACTAACAAATTGTGTTGACAGATATCTAAACCCACTTGCTAAATTTCAGCAAACACTTATCTTTAAACAACTAACTCCCTAATATGATAGGAATAGCAGAATACTTCCTTAACGTGACATAGAAAGTGTGTATTAACCCAGTAGCCAACCTCAGGTATAACTGAGAAACATTCAAGGAATTACTTTTAAATGAGGAACAATGCACAGGTAAGATGCACACAGCTGCTGCTAAGGCTTGACACTATCTAAAATTTCTGACCGACACAATAAAAACCTTAAATCAGAAGTATAATATTTTAAAAGATTCTCTACCTAGAAAACCCAAATGAATCAACTGAGGAATAACTAAAGTATTAAGAGAAGACACAAAAGTAACCTGTTAGAAAAATAATAGCTTTTTTCAAATACCAAGAACATCCATTTAGAAAACGTAATGGACGAAAGTTTATTAGCACAAGAGAATTTGATTTACGTAGGAATAAACATTTGAAAACGTGTGCAGGATTTATACTGCATAAACTACTGAATATTTCTCAGAAACATAACAGAATCTGACTCAATGGAAAGACTTAACATGGTAGATTTCAATCCCTTTCAAATAATTGTTCTAATGAATTTCAACTTAAATCCTGATTTTTTAAAAAATGAAAAAGTGATTCAAAAGTTCATTCAGTTGAAAGAATAAACAGGATAGAAGATGCAAAAAAAAATTATAAAAGTGTAATGAGGAGATTTTTTTCAACGACTAAAACTGAGTACGAATTTAGTGGATAACCTGAGAACAGACATGAGTGAACTGTCACAGAAGTCAGAAGCAGACACTCATGTGAACCAGAATTTAGCAGGTGATAACAGTGGAATAGTGAATCAGTAGCAAAAGATTGTCCCATCAGTAAGGCTGGATAATTGCCTGTCTAGATATTTTAAACTAGTTCCTCACTTGAAAGCCTCATTCAAAATATAGTCCAGATAAATTAAAGAAATAACAGTAATAAATGAATGCAAAAATAAATCAGTGTATTATAAAAGAGCCAAGTGAAAATACGTGTGAATTGCACAAAGCCCAAGGGAAAACAGGGTTTCCTAAGTAAAATTTAATTGAAGGAAGGAATATCCTAAATAAAAATTTCACCGTAGTGGCAGATTTCACTACACAACAATCCAAATCTCCTATATAACAAAAGCCATTGTAAATAACATGAAAGACAGATGACTCAAAGGGAAATACATCTATTGGGAAATTTGTAGACATCTTTAATTTATAAAGAACTCAACAAACAAAATGGCAAATAAAGAGAGTAAAAACATTTAAAAAAGGATAATGGACACAAAAGAAGAAAGGCAACTGGACAGTAAATGTAAGAAATTTGCTTTTCTACACTGAAACACTAATCTAGCCTACCAAATTTGTGACTGTATATATATATATATATATATATACAGCTGTCCATCTACCTGTTTATATCCAAGATAGGCAGGAATGCAAGGAAACTTATACTTTTTATAACCTACTATGTAGAAAGGGGATTGTAAATCTTGTCTGTAATGGGCCCAATAGTAAATATTTCCAGCTTTGTGGGTCATGTGGTCTCTGTTTGCTCTGCTATCACAAGTGCAACCATAGGCAAATGGACATGGATGTGTACTGATAAAACTTTATTTGCAAATACAGGCATTGGGCCAGATCTGGTAAGACAGACCTCTGTTTTAGAGGAAGAAGTTGCAACAATTCTTAGAACACTTTGTTCAATATATATTGAAAGCCTTAAAATTTGCATATCATTTGACCCAGCAATTTCCTTCTAGGAATGCATTCTGTAGACACCATTATACTTATGAGTATTGATATTCGTCAGAGAATGTCTCTAATGTCTAACGATGTGTTTTTAAATAAACAAATCCTGCTTTAGAATGGATAACTATGCCATAACCCAAAATTATGTCATAGAAAAATATTAATGACATTGGAAATATTTATAACCAATTGAAAAACAGGTTTCCACAGAATATATACAATATGACCATAAATGTTTTGTACATATGTGTGTGCGCACACACACACACACACACACACACCCCGTAGAGACTGAAGAACAGAAATGCAAATCACAGCATCTGAGTTAAAATTCAGGTTCCACAATTATCTGTATGAATTCAGTCAAGTCATTTAGTCTCTTTAAGCCTCATTTTCCTCATCTGTGAAATGGAAAGAGTAATTGTACTTAACTCACTGAGGTATCATGAAAATTAAATGACACAATACATTTGAACACTTAGAATAACTCAATATATGTGTATATGCACATAGATACGTGTGTATATGTATATCCAGAAATCCAGAATATTTATCTTGATTCTTGTTATCCTCTCAGCTCTTTGATGTATTTTCTGACTTTCATACAATATGTATATATTATTTTGTAATTATACAAAAATGTTAAATTTTTGCATGTGAGAATTTCATAAGCTACTTTCAATATCATAGCAAAGTGAAATTGTCCATTAAGAAATATTCTTTTCAAGAATTCAGTAAATTTTGAGGAGCACTGAGTCTGCCCAAAGAGCAAAACCTATATCTGATTTTCAAGAAGCAATTTCACAGGCTGCTGATGCCTTTTTCCCTGAGAGGAAGAAAGTTAAAGACGCTTTTATCCCAGGTGAGGCAGATGTGGACCTTAGGCTGGTAGCACACGTCTCACTGGTAGCTAACAGTCAGCGTGGCCTGACCTAAGGCAGGGATGTGAAATATTCACTCAGTGTCAAGAGCTCATGTCCTGGCAGGAAACACCCCCGAGAGCAGATCTCTGTGACCCTTGCTTCTTATTTGAATAAATCAGTAGAACCAAAACATGTTTTCTCTAGGATGTGAGTCCAAAAGTGGCCTTCCTGCATGGCAGACTCTTCCTCTATCCCCAACTATATTTTTATGTAAAATCATATTGTGATGTTCATCAATATGGGTTCATCAATGGGGAAGATGTTGATAATGGGGGAAGCTATGCATTTTGGGGTGCAGGCATATCACAGATCTGTGTGCCTTCCTCTCCATTTTGCTGTGAACCTAAAACTGCTCTACAAAAGTCTCTGCAAAAATTCCAGTGACCTGCCATGATCCTACCATTTATCCCACACTAAGTTACCCACTGCCAGATCAGGGTGCCTTGCGCTAGGTTCTGAAGATATAAATGTGAATAAAGATGGTCCCTGTAAACAGCGGGCATAAACAAAAAAAGACATAAAAAAAATCATAAGGATAATTAATTATATATGAGATTCTGTCTTCAAATAACACTGTAAGGTAAATACTGTCACCTGCGTATTACAGATGAGCCTTACAGAAGTTGAGGGACTTGCCGGCAATCGCAAAGCTAATTAGTGACCAAGATAGGGTTTCAGTACAAATCTGATCACAGAGCCCGAGCTCCTAGACACTGCACAGCATCAAATTGTGTAGAAGTCCGTTCGCTCATTCAGCGTACAGTTATAGACACGACTGCCAGGCCTTAGGTAGGGATCTTGATAATAGCTTAACTCAGAAAAATAGGAAGGGAGAGAAAAAAAGGCAGGACGAGTGATTAGATCTGGCCCAACGCCTGTATCTGCAAATAAGGTTTTATCAGAACACATCCATGTCCATTTGTCTATGGTTGCGCTTGTGATAGCAGAGCAAACAGAGACCACATGACCCACAAAGCTGGAAATATTTACTATCGGGCCCATTACAGAAAAGATTAGAGGCAGAAGCGAGAACTCGACTGAAGCCAGGCACAGGTCTATGTCCTGAATAAACACACGGCATTCATGGAATCAAATAGGTCCATCGCCTGTGCCTGAGCTGCAGGCATTCTGCATGGCGTCGAGGAGGGTTGGAGATCCAGTCCCTGCCAGGGTCTGCCCTACCACTCGCTGCTGTGACCTCAGCACCAAAAGCTTGTGCGAGAGGAAGGGAAAGCGATTTCTGAGCTAATACCACGTGATAAGTTTACGGGCGTGAAATGAATCAGTTGTGTGCAGGGGCATCAGAATGGGAAGTGGGAGGTCAGAAACACTCCATGGAAAAAAGTGACTGAGCCTGGAAGAATGAGTAAAGTTTTATAAGGAGCTGTTTTGGATCAATCTGCCCCAGTTACCCCGCTTGAATTTCTTGTACACACAACCCTGTAATTCAGGGATTTCTTACCGCTCTGAATCTGTGAATGCAGGTGAATCGATGTCAGGGTGAAGGCTGCGAGATAAACCTTTCAAAACTAGAAAGCCTTATGTGTGTCTTTCCATATTGCTTTAGACTTTATATAAAGTGCTTGCTATACATGGCCTCATTATATGAAGCTTCAGAGTGTGTGTGTGCATATACGTACATATATAAAATCATCCCAACCTCAGCATTTTTTTTTTAAGGTATACAATCCAATTTTATTTTCCCCACCAGGGTATCCATGTATTAACGGATTACCAGCTTACAGCAGACTAAAGCTTTTTTGCAAGGGTCACACAGTGGGGGGAGGAAACCCTGGAAATGGTTTTTATTTATTATTTTTTTTTTATTTTTTAAACATCTTTATTGGAGTATAATTACTTTATAATGGTGTCTTAGTTTCTGCTGTATAACAAAGTGAATCAGCTATACATATACATATATCCCCATATCTCCTCCCTCTTGCGTCTCTCTCCCACCCTCCTTATTCCACCCCTCTAGGTGGTCACAAAGCACTGAGCTGATCTCCCTGTGCTATGCGGCTGCTTCCCACTAGCTATCGATTTTACATTTGGTAGTGTATGTATGTCCATGCCACTCTCTCACTTCGTCCCAGCTTACCAATCAACCCAACCTCAACATTTTTGCAAAATGTCATAGGCATTGATAATATCAGTATTGGTACTAAATGTAGACCCTCGTAACAGTGAAGCCTCCCCTCCTGGTCTCCTTCCCGCCTTGGTGCCCTGACACAGGGCATCCACTGCTCCCTTGTAGCCTCCATGCCCTGCTCACTTTCCTCTCTTTTCAACCAAATCTTTATAGAAAACGATTCCAATAAGTTGATGACTTAGAAGCCACAGTACCAGATGAGTTTTCACACACACATGTACAGAAATAGTTTTCATATTTCCTTGGGAAAATACATACTGGATATATTTTTCAAAGAACTTAAAGAACTTCCACATTATCTCATCATAACATTCCGGGGAAGAATATCATGGCAGCCCACTCACTTCCATTTCACAGATGAAGAACCAGACAGAGGAAGGTCACAACGATGGCCCAAAACTGTACCTAATATCAGAAACAGAACGTGGAACACTTGTTTCCCAAATTTTAGATTTTTCCTATTTCTCTCTGTCATCTAACCTTAACTTTCAATGTTGCTAAATACATAGATAAGAAAAACAACATTTTGTTCTTAAATGTATGTTCTATTTTACAGACAAATGTTGTCAAACATACTTGGCGGGCTTCCCTGGTGGCGCAGTGGTTGAGGGTCTGCCTGCCGTTGCAGGGGACACGGGTTCGTGCCCCAGTCCGGGAAGATCCCACGTGCCATGGAGCAGCTGGGCCCGTGAACCATGGCTGCAGAGTCTGTGAGTCCGGAGCCTGTGCTCCGCAACGGAAGAGGCCACAACAGTGAGAGGCCCGCGTACCGTAAAAAAAAAAAAAAACAAACAAAGAAACAAAAACATACTTGGCATTTTTTGCATTTGATACAAGAAGCTATTAGAATTAGTAAAAGCTTAGTGCTGAGTATTTTCCCTATTCTAAACTTTTATATTGATGTAAAGGACCAATAAGTCGATTTTGTTAACTTCCGAAAACCCATTGCCTTGATTGTTCATGAAACTATGGTAGTTCTTTGATAATACTTTTTGTGGTCTTACTTAACACATTTTTATGACAAGCAATAAAATATTTCTCAGAATTTGGCCCATCTCAAATCAATGAGTCACATGCTTATCTTAGGTGCTGTCACCTCCATGTGGGGCTTCAGGGTAACTGATGAATATAGGATCACACAGGCAGACTTGATCTGGAAAAGGTTTAGAGATGACACCAGATTGCTGAACACCTTGGTTGTGTCAGAAAAATTTTGCCATCAAGGTCAAAATTACAACTAGATTGACACAAGCCTGTGGAACAGGTTACCCCGTCATTCTTTAGCTGTAATGAAGGCTGGTCTGGGAATAGTTTCTATATCACGCAGTATATTGGTTTACTAGGGCTGCCATAACAAAGTACCGCAAACTGAGTAGCTTACAGAGCAGAAATGTATAGTCTTACAGTTCTGGAGGCTAGGAGTCCAAGGTCAAGGTGTTGGAAGTGTTGGTTCCTTCTGAGGGCAGTGAGGAGAGATCTGTTCCGGCGTCTCTCCTAGCTTTTGGTGGTTTTCTGGCATGTTTGGTGTTCTTTGGCTTTTGCTGCATCACCCCAATATCTGCCTTTATTCCCACATGGCATTCTCCCTGTGTGTGTATATCTGTGTCGAAATTTTCCCTTTTTATTGATATAAGGATACCAGTAAAATTGGACTGGGGTGTTCTACCCTACTCCAGCATGATCTCATTTTAATTTATTACCACTGCCATGACCCTACTCCAGAAAAGGTAATAGGGGTTTAGGGCTTCAGCATATGAATTTTTGAGGGACACAATTCAGCCTATAATCTCTGGGAATAGAACTCATGGTCCAAACAAAATGCCCAATGGATGGCACTTAGGTGCTGGCTGTGTTTTTTTCTACCCTTACAAAGGAGGCTGGGATCTTTGGTTCATTGCCATGGGGTCAATTAGAGTCACACAAAAGAAAAAAAAAAAGACCACAGACTCCCTATGGTGTGAAGTGTGTGGCCCTGGCCAGTGTAGGTAGGTGAAATAGCATGTAGACGTCTTGGCAGACAACATCATCACTACTGGAATCACCCAAATGCACAACCTCTTGAAGTGACTCAGACTCCTTTTATTACCAGGTAGAGCAATGTTACTGCTGCTTAGGGAGTAGTAGAATTCCCTTAAATTTAGAAGCTATTTAGAATCCCCTGGAGCCATGTGCTTTCTGACAATGATGAATGGAGATTGCTATCATTCTCTCATCTCAGTGTCCAGTGAGGCCGAGAATGTGGTAAATAAAAATTTCACATATTCTCTTTCGAATTATATAGACTTAAATGTACATATCTGTGTTAGTTTTCTAATGCTGCATAACAAATTATCACATAGTTAGCATATTAAAACAGTACTCATTGGGCTTCCCTGGCGGCGCAGTGGTTGAGAGTCCGCCTGCCGATGCAGGGGACACGGCTTCGTGCCCCGGTCCGGGAAGATCCCACATGCTGTGGAGTAGCTGGGCCCCGTGAGCCATGGTCGCTGGGCCTGTGCGTCCAAAGCCTATGCTCCGCAATGGGAGAGGCCACAACAGTGAGAGACCCACATACCGCAAAAAAAAAAAAAAAAACAGTACTCATTTATTGTCTCACAGATCTGTAGGCCAAAAGTCCAGCACAGCGTGGCTGGATTCTCTGTCCAGGGTCTCACCAGGCTGGAACCAAGGTACCAGGCAGGGCTGCAGTTCTCACCTGGGGCTCAGCATCCTAACCCAAGCTCACTGGTGGTTGGCAGAATTCCTCTCTGGCCTCCTCCTCCTTCAAGCCAGCAACAAAATATGGAGTCAACACACTTTGAATTCCTCTGGCTTTTTCTCTGCTATTTCCTCTCCAGCTTTCAAAGGGCTTGTGTGTCACAATGGGTGCACTTGGAAAATCCAAGATAATCTCCCTATTTTAAAGTCAACTGATTAGTAACCTTAATTACAACTGCAGAGTCCCTGTCCAACAGTACGTAGACAACTATCTGATGAGATAACTAGGGAATGGGAATCATAGGAGACAGCTCTGGAATTTTTCCTCCCACAAGGTCTAAAAAACTCAAGCTAAAGGCATTAATGTGTGGCTAATTGATATTCAAACTTGTTCTTTTAAGCAACTATGGAGAGAGGGTGAAACATAAAAAGGGGGGGGGGGAAAGTAAACTAACAAACAAACAAAACTGCTAACCATATTGAATTTTTTGCCTTGATTCTGGTTTTAAAAATAAAACCCTGAGTGGTAGCCTGAAAGCAAGTTGGGAAGAAAATTTAGGTCTGGAAACTCTTAACTCTACGTATAGTGGTGGTATTGGGGTAGTTAATTAAATCTCTGAGACTCAGTTTTCCCTTCAGATAAAAGTGAACAATATTAATACTTTACAGGATTGTTATGCGAATCAAAAGGGATAATTTCCAGAAAGTATTTTTTAATTGTAAAGCCAGAAGCAAATGTGAGTTGTTGATATTATCGCAGAAAGTTTAAGCCTACTTCAGAGAGAATCAGAGTACCCAGCCCCTCCTTCCCTTAACTGAATAATCGCCCTGGAGGTGAATTCTAACAAAAAAGAAATCCAAACTTTAGTTGAAACTTATCCAGCATTCATGCCAGGAGATATTCCTGTGAGTGCATGAGTAGGTGAGCACATGCTTCGGGGCGATACACCATGTTAAAACTGTACTCTTCTAATTCAGTAAGCAAGATAATAAGGTTAGGGAACATTCTGATGGAAGAAATTTAACAAAAAAGCCTTAAAGAAAAATCCGAAAGCCTCTCCTAGAACCAGGCAAGGAGGGGTGAAGCCCTAACAAAGGAAAGAAGAGCAAAGAATTTTCAGCACTGAAGCAACCCATCTTCTGTCCTCGTCTGCTCAGAAGACCTCTGCAGACCTGTCTGAATGGTTTGGGTCAACTTCGTTTGCTAAGAAACAAACAGAAGTCGTCACACAAATGAACGTTTAGGTGCCTGTCACCCTCCTATTACACCTCCAGTGACCTACCTCATGCCACATTATCACTAACACTTATTTCTACCCTAAACAATTGCATCCTAAAAATTCTCTTATTTATGCACTTAACTAGCTCTGATATAACATGCATTATGACCAAGGCACTGTTCTAAATTCTTTATTAATATTAACTCATAATGATAACTCATTTTGATAACAACCCTATAAAGTTGAAAATATTATTATCCCTATTTATAGAAAAACAAAATATAGTTATTTATTTCAAAATTCTTTTCTTCATACAAAAAGGAGAGCATTTTTCCCCAAATAGTTTCCTCTCTTCTTTCTATCACTTCTACAGTTTATATCAAGAAGGAATTTGAAATGCAGTTGCTTAAGGATTTATCCTAGTAAAAATTACAAAACAAAGTCAGACTGATTTCAGTAAAATCTGTGAAGCAAACGGGTTAGACCCATACAAGATACACCGTGATTAGAGGTGGTATTGTGATTTTCTAAATAGTGTCAGTTTTAGCGAAGTTAAGTTTCCTCCCCACACAATAAAATGTGCCAAGCTGTCTTTTTATGATTTACTATGGCTCTTGAACAGTACAGCTCTTTCTACATTTTAAAAGCACATGCAGTTCAAATTCTTTGATTTTATTCTTCCTTCGTTCTGATAAACATGATGGAAACCTGCCATTTCCATTTCTAAGCAAGAAAGACATGCTCTTGGTATATTTTCTCATATTTTATTTTTCCAGCAAAATTTTCTAAAATTCCTCTCCACTTATTGTGCTGTTTCAAGATTAGGAAAAAAAAGAAAAAAATCCAAAGTGATACATTGCTCTGCCCTACTCTCCCCTTAGACACACAGCTGGCTTGAGTGTGATGCTGTCTAGTAAATACGCCTGGTGTCAGCTGAGGCTGCATAACAAATACCATAAACTGAATGGCTTATCGACAACAGAAATTCATTTCTCAATATTCTGGCTGCTGGAAATCCCAGATCAGAGTGCCCCACGGTCAGGTTCTGGTGAGGACTCTCTTGTGAGCTACAGATGGCTGACTTCTCATTGTGTCCTCAGAAGCAAGCCCACCTAATACTAATTGCCTCCAAAGACTCCGCCTCTTTATACCGTTAATTGTGGGGGGTAGGTTTTCAACTATGAATCTTGGAGGGGACACAAGCATTCAGTGCATGACAATGGGTTTATTCTGAAAGCTCACAGGTGCAAGTAACAGAGATAGCAAATGGCCAGGCGCAGGACTGATACTCATTTAAACAGAAAGATAGTTTTGAGAAGAGTTTTGCTAAATTTAAATTCTATTTTGAAATTTTATATTTCAAGTTCCAGATTTGTGCCAATTACTTGAAATCCATATAACATCATTATCAACCTTAACCAGTGGGTAAAAATGTATGTAAGGGCACATGACATTTGAGATCACATCTCCTTCTTTGAAAAGTTAATGTACCTGGCACTAAAATTAGATAAATTTTCTTTAAGAGTTCAGGGGAAAGAGTATTCATTAACAGCCAAGCTGTCAAAAAACATGAACATTTTACGACCATTTTATTTGCCTCTCACACAAATGTATTTGAGGTTGTTCTTATGACAATAGTTAACAAGCAACCACCACACAGTTGGCATTAAGTGCTGCAGCCTCCAGGCCAGCCTGAAAACTGTGTGGGACAGGGTCCCACATAAAGATAGCCCTTTATGCTAAATTTGAGAATTCATTCATTGGGCCCATTCTGACCCAGGCTCCAGGCTTTCCAATAACATACGCAGAGTATTTTATAAATGTGAATCACCTTCTGAGTGTAAGGTGATACAACTACAGAAATAATAATAACAGCTAATGCTTATTTCATGCTTACTATGTTCCAGACACTCTCATAAGCACTTTACAACTATTAATCCTTATCTTTGTTTTAAAAATGAGCAAACTGAATCCTGAGAGGTTAAGTTGCCCAGGGTCGCAAAGCTAGTAAGTGGGAATCAGCACTGGAATCCTGGCAGTCTGTTCACAAGTCCATATTCCTAACCACACAATTCTGAATCAAAATTCTATCTCTTACAATGAAGAGGCAACGACACCTCTACTCCTTAAAAGTTACACCTAAACCTCCTGCATACTATCTAGAACAATCCTTAATGAAAAAACTCACTCCTGAATATTTATGTTAGTTATATATTGCTGTTTAACAAACTACCTCAAAATTTGCCACCTTAAAACACCAAGAATGTATTATCACACGGTTTCTGAGGGTCAGGAATACGAGAGCGGCTCAGCTGGGAGTTCTGGCTCAGAGTCTCCATGTGTCCTCAAGCAGTCATCTGAGCATTCCACCAGGGCTGAGGACCTGCTTCACGGTGGTTCACTCACATGGCTGTTGGCCTCAGTTTCTTACCTCATATGTCTTCATGAGTCTACCTGAGTGTCCTCATGACACTACAGCTGGCTTCCCCCAGAGAAAGTGATCCAAAAAGAGAGAAGAAGGCGGAGGCCATGAATCTTGTAACCTAGCCACGGAGGTCATGTTCCATTATTTCTTTTTTAGCCCATCATTAGACCTAAATCACTAAGCCCAACCCAAACTCAAACGGAAGAGAATTAGGCTCCCCCTTTGAAGGGAATATCGAGGCATTTTGCACATATTTTAAACCCACCACTTATATCTATCTCATTGCAAATATTCTAAATGATTCTGGCTCCGGGTCATGTTTTCTTCCTGCTTTCTTGACTTTATTGCAATGTGCCCACAAACGCTGAGCTAATCAGCACTGGATTCTCCCCTCAACTTGGCCCAGGTCACCATTCATACCTTTTGGGAGGGTCTCAATCAGAAGAAACATGACAGCAAGCCCTTGCCTACAGCCATGTGATTCCCTGAATATCCTGTTCCTATTGCCTTGACCAAGTTGACAAATAAGCAAAACTTGTTTCAGACCCCAACTGCCAGAAATTCTCCCTGGATCACAGGGTCCTCCTCCTACCTGCCCTGGTCCAGAATCCTCCACTCAGGTATGCCAGGTAGTCAGCTTGACTTTCCACCTGCTCATTCTCTAGCACCATCTCCTCAAAGCCTCACTCTCAGCTGGCACTAAAGCGTAGACCCTCTCAATATGACCCGGAGTTTCTCAACCTTGGCACTATTAACATCTGATCCTGAGTAATGTTCGTGTGTGTGTGTGTGTGGAGGGCCATCGTGTGTACTGTAGGATGTTTAGCTGCATCTCCGGCCTCTACCCATGGGCAGCAACCCCCAGATGTGATAAAAGTGTCTCCAGACTTTGCCAACTATTCCCTGGGAGAAGAAAGTGCCCTTGATTGAGAATCACTGATCCTAGCTATTATGACTGAAATTGACTGAGTAAAATATGTGAGCTTTATCAGATAAAATATGTGCAGAGTGTTGACCTAAAACAAATATACTGCCAGATAGTTCTCTAGCAAAACTGGTTTTATTCAGGATCAACAGAGAATTGCAGTTTGGTGTCTGCAACCATGGCGAGTGACCGTCTGAGTCCCCAGCAAAAATAGAGAAGTCTTTCACAGAGGGGAAAGGAAGCTGGGACGGCTGGAGTAAACAAAGCGTCCACAGCTTTCATTGGCTGAGTCCTTGCCAGGAAAGAAGAGGAGTCTTTCTTCTCCCCACTGGGCTCTGCCATCATCACAGGGTGTGAGGGCGCCCCCTGCTGGCCTCCTGACTCTCGTTAATTTTTTACAAGAGATATCCCATTCTTCACTTATAAGAAGTAACCAATGAAATTTGGAGTTAAGCAAGAAAGATTTCAATACAAATTTAGTTTAGGTGGTTGTCTCTTCAGCTGCTACTTGGCCTTTCTTCTACTAGCTGGTTTCTGGAAGAGAGGAGGATCTCTACACAGAGGTTATGTTATGTTTTCTCAAGGTTACAAATACTTAAGAAATCTGGAACAAGATGGAGGAAAAGTAGAATAAGGATAGTAGAAAAAGCAAACTTGTTTTTCCATGATAAAATTACTTTAGGATATCTACTGAATGTTCATCCTTCTGTTTAAGGGAAATTTTACTGCGTGGTAACCATGTACAAGTCGGTTGGCTAAACATTTTGTTCAAAATATGAACTCATTTAGTTCTTTTAACAACACATGCAGTAGGCATTATCATCCTCCTTGTGATACACGAAGAAGCTGAGGCAGAGATATTTTCTTGCTGAATAGCTAGTTTTAAAAAATGCTTTAAAGATCTCTCTTCTGCTCTCTCTTCCCTCAGGGCTTTGTTTTTGTTCACTAGCACGTTTCACTTTTCTCTACAGTGATTCATGCTAAGCACTGAAAACTTAAAAAAGAAAAAAAAAGAGAATCACAGAAGTTCATGGGTACACCTAGCTCTCCATTTTCTGAAGGGAAACAATAGAACTCAGAATCAGTAAGAAAAGGAAAGTAACCCGACCAGAGATGCCAGCACAAGAGTGAACAGGGAAGTGACTTTGCCTTCAAGGGGATGGGGGTGCTGGGAGGAGACCAAGATGGAACGGTGAAGACAAGGTAAAGAGAAGCACTTCTGCCAAAGCAAGAGGTCAGATATACTTAAAACACAACCTGGATCTTCGTAGAAACTCGACCCATTGCCTTGAACAGAAAGGGGAACTTATCTAAGAAAACTGCTGTTGGCATTAGAATGTTCCTAAGAAAATGTAATGCATTGGATGACTCCGCAAACAATTGAGTGTCTACTTTTTGTGTCCAATCATGCCCTGTATCCTCACTTGCCCTTCTCAAAGGCCTTCAGCAGTGCTCTGCTGCCTCCTTAGCCCGGTAATAAAGGTCTTCTATAATCTGACCCCACCCTACTTCCTCAGCTCAATCTTTGCTCAGGATGCACAAAGTTGAGACACTTCCATTTTCCATGAAATGCCTTCTCCACCTCTAAATGCCTAGTTTCCTCTGCTTAAAATGCCCTTTTCCCAGGATCTGCTCTGTTAAAACGTTAACACCTTTCAAGGCCACGGTCAGACGTCTCCTTCCCCACAACTCAATCTCTGGTTAACTCCAGTTGGAAGTGCCCTCTGGCTCTGACAACTACAGTGATCACCGTACACCTCTTTGAGGAACTTTTGGGATTTTCCCTGTATTATAAGGAGCTGTGTGTCTGTCTATCCAGGCACTAAACAGTAAACCTTTTAAGGGGACGAACAAGTTTTATTCATTTTAGTCTACAAACTTTGAAAATCATATATACTCAATAAATGTTTGTTGAATTAAATTGAAATTTGAGGGTTTGACACCTTCATTTTAAAGATTAAGCAAAACCTAAGTCAGCAGAAAAAGTTCCACTTTCTGAAATGCTGCCAAGTGCCTTAATAATCTTGGCATCTGTAGAACATCTTTCATTTCTGAAGTGCTTTATAAAAAAATCTCTACTTAACCCTTCAGTGGTCCCGGCCTTGGTGTATCATGTAATAGGGTGACGATCTCATACCCCTTGGGATAATGCTGGGAAGACGTCCCACAGAGGGTGAAGTCAGGTGATTTCCACAGCACAGGGAAGCAAGAAGCCAGCAGGTTCCACATGAAATAACTGTCAGTCACCACACAGGCGCCACAGGTGGTGGCAATAAGCACAATGAAAGGCAAAGCTTCCTCTTCTGTTTCCCTTTCTTCCTTCTTACTATAGGTGACATCATCTTCCTATGTCTAAGTGCTCATTTTTATAAATTCTAGAAAATAATTCAAGTTCTCTTTAGTCTAACAATTTATTGTTGTACAAAGCCAATGGGCCAAATCCGAAAATATAAATTAGTGTGTATGGTTGTGTTAGAGAGAGAGAGGAAAAAAATTATTACATTCAGTGAAGAGCATGATATCACAGCTGTCAGCCAATTTTAAGTCAAACTTTATGTAAACATTTAGACGTTTGGAACAAATTCTTTTTTTTCTTTTTGCGGTATGCAGGCTTCTTACTGCCGCGGCTTCTCCCGCCGCGGAGCACAGGGTCCGGATGCGCAGGCCCAGCGGCCATGGCTCACGGGCCCAGCCGCTCCGTGGCATGCGGAATCCTCCCAGGCCGGGGCACGAACCCGTGTCCCCTGCATCGGCAGGCGGACTCTCAACCACTGCGCCACCAGGGAAGCCCTGGAAGAAATATTGTAGAAAACAAATTACTCCTTTTAACACAATGAATTACCATGCTTGTTCTCTCCACAATAACCATTAATTCACAAAAAATTAGATTCTACATAATTTTCAGGAGCATATCTACTAACTAAGTTAGAGCACAATAAGTAAATCAGTCGTAAAAATTAGAAACATCTTACGTATCCAACAATATAAAATTGTTTATTAAATGTAACAATAAAGTATGCTTTGTTCTTACACTAGAACATTATGTAGCCATTAAAAATTGTGTTATAAAAATTAGTGTGTTGTGAAAAAATATTCACAGCATATTATTAAGCAAAATAAAATGAACACTTGTGAATTCTGATAAATAATTCATTTGATTGATTATGAATCCTAATATTTTTGAGGTTGTTTTAATGACAATATTTTATAGGTAACCACCACTATGATCCTAAGACAATTGGGCTTAATGCTTGATTTCAGAAGTGATTCACTGGGCCATTACCAACTAGGTCCCTGATAAGGTACAACAGGTTGTTTGTCAACATAAATCAGGAAGTTAAACAGAAGAAAAAAGAGGAAGAAAGAAAGAAGGAAGGAAGGGGAGAAAGAAAGGAGAGGGAGGGAGGGAGGGAAGAAGGAAAGGAAGAAGAAAAAGTTAAAATTCAAAAAGGTAGAAGGGAGGACTTGAGAAAGAAAAAAAGGCAGAAATAAATAAAATATAAAACAAAAAATTAGGAATTTTTAAAAGCCCAAAATTGGTTTTTTGGAAAAGCTAATCAAATCAATAAATCTCTGGAAAAATTGATCAAGATGAAAAAGAGAGAAGACAGGGCTTCCCTGGTGGCGCAGTGGTTGGGAGTCCGCCTGCCGATGCAGGGGACGCGGGTTTGTGCCCCGATCCGGGAGGATCCTGCGTGTCGCAGAGCGGCCGGGCCTGTGGGCTACAGCCACTGGGCCTGCACGTCCAGAGCCTGTGCTCCGCAGCAGGAGAGGCCACAACAGTGAGAGGCCCACGTACTGCAAAAAAAAAAAAAAAAAAAAAGAAGACATAAATTGCCAATTTTAAGAAGTAAACAAAGGACTTCACTAGAGATCCTACAGATATTAAAAAGATAATAATATTGAATGAGCAAAATCCTTTAAAAATCCAATTTGCCAAAACTGGCACAATAAAAAACAAAATCTAAATGCTCCTACAGCTATAGTCTACTAGAATCTATAATTTAAAAGCTTTTCACAAAGAAATCACCAGAACCAGATGACTTCATTAGTGAATTCTTACAAATATTTAACACCAAGCTTTTGCAAACTCTTGCAGAGATTTATAGAAGAGTGTACACTTTCTAAGTATTTTGTGAGATTGGCATAGCCTTGATATCAATACTTGGCAAGAATATTACAAGAAAGGAATATTGCAGTGAGATTTCTCCTACAACACAGATGTGAAACACCTACAAAAGTTAGTAAATCAACTCTGTAAAATATAAACATTGTGATCAAGTTGGATTTAATCCACAAATGTAAATTTTTTAAATATAAAATCAATTAACCTAATTAACCATATTAACAAAATAAGGAGAAAAGCCAAAATAAAAACATTTGATAAAAATGTAAAACTCATTATAAGTATAGATACACATATATATAATTTTATTAAATTAGGAATGAAAAGGAAACTTCTTGTTACTTATTACTTATCATTGATTAGTATAATGTAATCAATGATATTACCTAAAAAAAGACTACACAGCAAATGTCTTACTTAAAGTTGAAAGAGTGTAAGTTTTACCCTCTGACATACAGAATAAAATAAGAAAGCCTGCTATCATGACTTTATTCAACAACGTAAGAGAAGTCCTCATTACTGCAAAAAGAAAAACAAAGAAAAGTTACAAGGACTGGAAAGGAAGAAATATGACCGTCATTATTGATAGATAATAAGATTATGTACATGGAAAAATTTAAAGGATCTATGAAAAACTATTAGACTTAAGTTAAATTAACAAGGTAACTAGCTATAAGGACAATATAAAAATTGTTATTCTATGTACTAGACAAAAACAAATAGAAAATGAACTTTAAAAATAATTTATAGTAAGTCAAAAATATCAACTACCTGGGAATTAATTTACTGAGAGAGATGTGAAACCACTACAGAAAAAACTAAAAACAAATTTAAGAAGACCAAAATAAATGGAGGGATATACCATATTCATGGATAGGAAGAGTCAATATTTTTAAGACATTAATTTTTCTCAATTTTCTCTAAGATTCAATGCAATCCCATTCAAAATTTCAGCAGACATTTTTGTGAAAATTGTTGAACCGATTCTAAATTTTTTACAGAAATTGAAAGGAGCAAGGATAGAGAAGACCATCTTGATGAAAAATAAAATTAAAAGACTTCTACTACTAAATATTAAGACATTACACTACCAAATATCAAGACTTATTGTAAAGATTTAGTAATTAAACACTGTGATGTTCATACAAGGATAAACAAATAGACCATTGGAACAAAATTAAGAGTCTAGAAAGAGTCTAAATAAATCATCACCTAATTTTCAATAAAGGTGCCAATGCAATGCAGTAGGGAAAGGAAGGACTTTTTAGCAAGTGGTGCTAAATCAGTTGGAAATCCACAAGGGGAAAAAATTGAATCTTAATTCCACCTCCACAACACATAAAAATCAATCTCAGATGGATCATAGATCAAAATGTGAATGATAAAACAACAAAGTTGTTAGATAAGAACATAGAAAATGGCTTCACAAACTTGGAAAAACAAAGATTTCTTAAGTGAGAAGGAAAAAGTAATACCCAAAAAGGGTAAAAATTCAGACTTCATTAAAAAGCATCTCAATTCATCAAAAGACATCATTAAGAGTGTAAAAAATCAGGCTTCCCTGGTGGCGCAGTTGTTGAGAGTCTGCCTGCCGATGCAGGGGACACAGGTTTGTGCTCTGGTCCAGGAAGATCCCACATGCCGCGGAGCGGCTGGGCCCGTGAGCCATGGCCACTGAGCCTGCGCGTATGGAGCCTGTGCTCCGCAACAGGAGAGGCCACAACAGTGAGAGGCCCACGTACCACAAAAAAAAAAAAGAGTGTAAAAAATCAAACCAAAACTCCAACATATAAAGGGCTTGGAAGTCATCATCTCCACCCTTAAACAAGAAAAACATAAACAAACTGAATATAAACAAATTTGCTTAATCCATCAGAAGAATGGGATTGCAGGGCAAACAGTGACTTCAAAATGTGAAGAATGTGTGTGATGAATTGGGATGAATACATACACTAATACATATAAAATGGATAACTAATAAGAACCTGCTGTATAAAAATAAAATAAAATTCAAAAAAAACCATAATGTGAAGAAACAGGCACATGCTGAACAATATAGCGACTGAGATCAGCTTACCCTGAGCAGAAGTCACTGGAGCCATAAACTTGTAGCAACACTTAAATGGTAATTTTAGCAAATTGACGGAATGTAGAGTGTGACAAAGCAATCTAACTGTATTACACATTTATGACACAACCTCACTGAAGGAGGTGGGTGTTTTAAACTAAACAACTTTGCAAATGAGTTTCATCTTTATAAGACTAAAGGCAAAAGAAACTGTACTCTATATAAAGTTGAGTCATGGATGAACAATTCTGATACCACTATCCATGTGTACCAGAATTGAACAATTAAATGGATGGATGGTGGGAGGTGGGATCCAGGTTTCTTACTGTTGGAGTCAGAGGTTATTGAGAAGCAAGTGGAAGAGGCTGGAATGATCCATGTGGTGATGGATTAGACACTGTGTATAAGTTCATTTAGCTGAGCATGAACTCATCAGTAATGAACTCATTTAGCTAATGCAGATATCAATGTTTACACACAGAAACATTTATAATGTGTGCATATACACAGGTTAGTATAGGCACATATACAGCCTTGCTCTATCAGCTGAAAGGGCGTAGAAGCAGTGACTCTCCAGTAGCAATGATCCCACCTAGTGCCCTCCCTCTAATAAAAGGAATCAGGGATCCTTGAAGAAATGGCTGATTCTAGAACTTGAACAGAAAATACATAAGATGACACCTGAGCATCTCTGTAGAGCCAGAAAATAAGGAAGTGCTCCCAAAAAAATAGCCCACAATATTGGGGGGACATCAAAGGGACACAGGAACCAATTGAAAGAGCCCCCAATGGCCAGAGCTGGAACAGTTTGAGCAACAAAATTTTGAGCAACAAAATAAAATGGTCTTAGATTATAACCCAAAAAATAAAACAAATATCTGTGAGTTCATATTGATATAAATGAAGTAAGTTAATAACGAAGGAGAAGAGACAAATCTCCCATGCAGAAGATTTCTAGATAATTTCTGTAGCTACTCCACCCTCAAGGATGGGGGGCATAGCAACTGAACTTCCCAATTCTGAAGGGTGGGCTGCACACAGTGACTTCCCCCCAAAAGGAGAAAACACTTAACTGAGGAGGAACCTAGAAAACACCAACTCAACCAGCTGATCAGGCTATCACTGCCAGCAATAAGTCATGCTTGTAGTATGCATTCTTGATAGGATGTGATGAAAAGACCACTTTATCTCTGTGATCTTCCTCCACAAAGCCCATGATGCCAGTTTACTCTGTGAATCCAAAACTCCTAATTTATCCCTCCCCAGCCTTCCCCTTTGGTAAACACAAGATTGTTTTCCATGTCTGTGAATCTGTTTCTCTTTTGTAAATTGACGGTATCTTCTTATATGTGTACCCTTAAGTATAAAATGCAAAAAAAGAAAAACATCAGACACATTCCATTAGAGGGGTATTATACAATATATCTGACCAGTACTCTTCAGGACTCTCAAGGTCATCAAAAACAAGGAAAAGTCTAATAAACTGTCACAACCAAGAGGAACCTAAGGAGACATGACAACTAAATGTAATGTGATAACCCAGATGGGATCCTGGAACAGAAAAAGGACGTTAGTTAAAAAACTAAGTAAATCTGAATAAAATATGAAATTTAGTTAATGTTTATGTATCAGTATTGGTTCATTAATTTTAACAAATGAAAAATACTAATGTAGGATTTAATAATAGAGAGAACTGGGTATGGGATATACAGGAATTCTGTGCACTATCTTTGCAATTTTTCTGTCACTCTACAACTGTTCTAAAATAAAATTCACCTTTAAAGTAATCTGCACCATAGAATGGGACAAATATTTGTAATGCTTATATCCAGGAAAGGACTTACATATAGAAAACATAAAGAACAGACTTGTATACAGAATACATAAAGAAAAAGGCAAATTGATGAGGAAAAATAAAAATGGTCGAGTGAACTGAGTAGGTATTTCACAAAACAGAAGACGCAAATTGCCAGCAAGTATGTAAAAATGTGCTCAACATCATTAGTCATCAAGAGAAGGTAAATTAAGACTATAATAAGAAAACACCTCACACACATCTGCATGGTTATAATTTTAAAAACTAACAGCACTAAGTGTTGGTGGGATGTGTACCAAAGAAATTGTAATCACAGCTGCTGGGGAGGTTACTGGCAGAGCTACTTTGGAAAATTAATTGCTGTCTATTAAAGCTGAATATAGTTATTCTGTAGCACCAAACTAGAAACAACCCAAATGCCATCAATAAATAGAATGAATAAATAAATGTTGGTATGTTCACATAATGGGATGTTATACAACGAAAGAGGGTATTTTATTGCTGTATAAGCATATGGATGAATATCACAGAAATGAACAAAATGAGCCAGACACAGAAAACTAAGATATCATTTATATAAAGTTCAAAAAATAGGCACACAGAATCTGGAGTGATAGAAGTCAGATGAGTGTCACCTTAGGGGGAGAATGACTGAAGGGGGCTTGAGACAGGTTTCTGGGATAACGGCAGTTTTCTGTCTTGGTTTGGGCAGTGAATATATGTGCATGTTCCCTCTGAAGAAGTTAATGGAGCCCTTACATTACATCTGTGTGCTTTACTGCATGCATCTCTTACTTCAACAAGATAAGTTACAGAAACAACTACACTGAGACATCATATCTCACCCACCAGGTTGTTAGAAATTCAAAAGATGCACAATGTACTCTGATGGTGAGGCTGTGAAGGAAGGGGCCCTCCAGGCAGTGCTCGTGGGAATGCTACATGTCACCACCCCACGGAGGAGACTTTGATGTTGTTATGGGCTGAACTGTAACCTCTCAAAATTCACATGCTGGAGCTCCAAGCCCCAGTACCTCAGAACATAACTGTGTTTAGAAAGAGAGCCTTCAAATGGATGACTAAGTTAAAATGAGGCCATTACAGTGTACCCTAATCTAATCCGACTGATGCCCTTAAAAGAAGAGGAAATTTGGACACAGAAATGTAGCTGCACAGAGGAGAGACCGTGTGAGAACACAGCTGGAAGGCGGCCACCTGCAAGCCAAGGAGAGAGGCCTCAGGAGAAACCAAGCCTGCCAGCACCTTGATCTTGGAGTTTCAGCCTCTAAACTGTGAGAAAATAAATTTCTATTGTTTAAACCAACCAAACCTAGCAACCTAGGGTATCCCAAAAGTCTTAGAGCATTTTTAAGCTTTATTAACTTCAGAACAATAAATGCTATAAGCCTACAAAATATAATTTGAATGTTTTTTATATTCTTATATACTCACTTACTGTTGTGAATTTTAAGTAATAATTTTTATTTACTTTTTAGGCTCTCTCATAGATGATGCAAACATTGATGGAAAAATTAAAATTAGAAAATTATTTTTCCAACTGACAAGATTAAGTATGTAAATGAAATTTAAATAATTGAGCCATCAAGTGATAAGTTTTTGTAAACATTTATATTTCTGACATTGTTAAACCTTAAAACACACTGAGCTTGTGGAACACTTTGTGTATGCATCTACCCTTTGATCCAGGGTTCCCACTTCTGTCTGTCCCACAGTTAGACTGGCCAAAATATGTAAAGATAAATCCACAGGGCTTTATATTTTAATACTATTTGTCATGGAGGAACCAGGAATAGAAGCTAGACATCTCTGAATTTATCTTGTTTCATATATTTTATTTTGAAGCCTTGCAAATACTTTACATATTTAGAAGCTCAAATTAAATTTAAAACAACAATTCCTAAAAACTGAAAGTAACATAAAAAATATATTGTGTATCCAGTTGATGTAATAACCATACAAAGGCAACTAATTCAAATGACTTTAAAGCATAGAAATGTGACTGTATTTTCTTTTTTTAATTTTTTTTAAATTGAAGTATAGTTAATTTTACAATGTTTTGTTGTCAGGTGTACAGCAAAATGATTCAGTTAAATATATATATTCTTTTTCAGATTCTTTTCCATTATAGGTTATTACAAGATAGTGAATATAGCTCCTTGTGAATATAGTTCCCAGTAGGTCTTTGTGTTTATCTATTTTATATATAGTAGTACGTATCTGTTGATCCCAAATTCCTAATTTATCCCTCCCCTCCTTTCCTCTTTGGTAACCATAAGATTGTTTTCCATGTCTATGAGTCTGTTTCTGTTCTGTAAATTGACTGTATATTCTTGTATATATACCCATAAGAACAAAATGCAAAAAAAAATTTAACTGTTATAGGAATCATATTATTTATATTTTCAGTGCTATTACTGGTATTTTTATTCTGAGTATTATTTCCTTGAGTTAGACAAGGAAAATGGGTAATTATGTTGTTGTTCATGAGAACTGGGATATGGGGCATGTGGTAAAGAAAATACAAATGTAACATCAACAGATGAAGTAAAAAACCTTATTGTCCCAAATTTGAATTGGAAATGGATTCATTGTTTCATTTCAAATGTCCACTGAAAACACCTGTTGGGATACAATAATCCATGGATGTCTCACAGTTCTGCACATCTTATAAGCAGAGCTACTGACTGCCCTTTTTTTCCAACTATCATTTCAAGGATGTTTCTATAGAGAACAGCCTTGGAAGATGGAAACAGAGTTTTCCTCCAGAGCACAGGGCAAAAATTCTTATTGCCCTTCAGAAAATATCCAGGTTTCCTAAGCTCAGCACAACACACTCAGCTCCTGTGCAGTATCACCTGGCCCACTGTGTGGGAAATGGGGAAATGGGAGATACTGAAGTAAAAATGCTGATACTGTAGCTACTTCTACTGAATTGAGTAATAATCTTTTCTTCATCTTTGACCCAGGAATCTCTTGTCTTCCACCAATATTCGTGAAACTTTGGAAGGCAAATTTCATAAATTACAAATAGGTAAAATCTCAAAACCTTCATAGTTCTTAAAATGCCTAGAAACAGGATCCTGCCTGGTAGCAAAGAATAACTCTAACACCTGGATTGTTGTGTCTAAATACCATTTCCCACTAAAAGGAACCAGGGCTCCTTGAAGAAGTGGCTTATTCCAGGTCTGGGCAAGAAATGTGTTAGAATGATCCTGGAGCATCTTGGTATTCCAGAAAACAAAACAAAACAAAATGAGGTGACCAAAGACTACTAGGGTCCTGTCAAAAGTACTCAGGAGTCAATTTGAATAGGCTACTACGGAACAATTTGAGCATCAAAAAGGATACTAATGGCAGTAGATTAAAACATATAAAATATGTTTAAGTCTATGAGTACATAATGATAAATATTTTTTTAAATCCCATTGATCACCTTTGTAGTATACAAGAAACCAAAACATAATTTTGAAAACTGGTAAATAAAGTGAAAGAATCTAGCATTTTTCTGCTTCCTCTATATGTACTATGCTTCAGCATAAGCAAATAGTTAATGAGGGGAAGTATCGCCTTATATAACTATTCCAGCTATTAAATGGATTTTCACAGCACTGTTTTACAGATATCAGGGCAGATAAACAACCAGACTTTATGTACCTCCTGATGGAAGTACACACCACCACCTATGATGTAATTTTGCCAAAAAAATGAAATAGAATGCCAATGAAACCTCTAGATCTAAATACCAATTTATAGTAAATAAGGGACAGAAGAACATGGTAAAGGAATGCAATCAGCAACTTTTACAGGACAAATACCTAGTTTATTAACAGAAAATAAGCAAGAAAAAAAAAAGGATGAAACACCTATAGATGAAACAAGACCTTGTTTTGATACCAAGTCAAACAAAGAAACAAGAACAAAATTAATATTTACATAACAATAGGTGGAGAATGACCACTAGATAGGTGACATTAAAGAATTATTGTTTATTTGGGGGGAACGTGTAATGATAATACAGTGGCTATATATATATATATATATATATATATATATATATATATATATATTTTATGGTACGCGGGCCTCTCACTGTTGTGGCCTCTCCTGTTGCGGAGCACAGGCTCCGGACGCGCAGGCTCAGCAGCCATGGCTCACGGACCCAGCCGCTCCGTGGCATGTGGGGTCTTCCCGGACCGCGGCACGAACCTGCGTCCCCTGCATCGGTAGGCAGACTCTCAACCACTGCGCCACCAGGGAAGCCCTACAGTGGCTACATTTTAAAAGGGAAGTCCTTGCCTTTCAGATACATTCTGAAATATACACAGGTGAGAGATGATGTCTGGGATTTACTTCCAAGAAATCCCACGTAGAGAGAAGAAATGAAGGGAAAGAGCAAACATTGTGCTGATGGGCTCTGGGCACCAGAGAGTTTATTATAATATTCTCTGCTTTTGTGATTGTTTGATATTTTTCATACTAAGGAGCTGTTATAAACAGGAGTTAAGTTTTTTCAGTAAAAATAATGATGGTGAAATAACAAACAAAAGAATTCATAAGGGGAAACCCATCCTAAAGTATGGATTTCTAAATTGAATGTTCAACTCTCTCATTTACCACAGACAAAACTTTCCCATCTTTAGATGATGCAAAATATGATACTCTGAAATGAATTAGACTCTTTAAGAGTTTGCTTGCAGCATTTAATTATATATATATATATATATATATATATATATATATATATATATATATATATATATATATATATATATAAACTGCTGATGTGAAACACTGCTCTTGCATAATTCACTTTACAATTACCCAGGAGCACTTCATAGCCTAAGCTAATTTCATAGGAATAAGTTACCCAAGGAATTAATTACCAACCAATTTATGACTTCTTCATATCGTCTAAGCTGCTGAAGAAACTGGTTACCTGGAAAATTATGTAATTTTGGAATACTTGTCAAATTTAATTTAGGTTGAGTTGTAAGGCAGAATGAACAAGCATTTTCCTATTTCTTGTTCCTAAAGAGCCACAGGTGTGTCTTCTACAGGACAGTTGATTGTAATATGTTGGAGGAATCCTACTCTCTGCAGCTGTGCAGTCAAGGCTACCAGAATTTAACATCTCAAAGGATACAGCTTCAGAAATCTCTACTGAACTTAGCAGCTGTCAAGAGCTAATTGCCTGGTAGCATACCTGGTTTTCTCACATCATAGCAATTGATTTGAGATTTGGACTGGTGCTTGATGTGTTACATCAAGGGTAAACTCATTCTTAAAAGCAAGACCCAGATTAATGCAAAATCAAAGTCTTTTCCATTTGCTTTCTTCACCAATTTGGTAGGAATAAATTTGGCTGTCCCGATACCAAGAGAGTGATCTCTGGAGGCTCAAAGGGTGTCTTTATGTTTTATATCAAAATATAAACACTGATATTCAAATACTGTCTTCTGATTTCCCATTAATTTGTCTCTTTCAAGTTTTGCCCTCCCTATGGCTGCCAGACTTAGCAAATAAAAATGAAGTTTGGATAAACAACTTTTTTTTAGTATAATCATGTCCCATGAATATTTAATATAAGTATGTCTCATGCAATATTTGGGACACACTTATGTTGAAAAGGCATTTCTCGTTCATCTGATTTTCAAATTTAACTGGGTGTCCTGTATTTTATCTGGCAACCCTGGCTCTCCCCATCATCAGCAATAAAGTTTCTGAAACTTTCAAAGGAGATGAGAATTTCTACATTATTTTGGTTGGTCCTATTCTTGCTGAATGGAAAATTGCAAGAGTCTGGTGCAAGGCCTCAAGGGAATCATTGTTAAGAGATAGCCAACTGCATACATTCTTTCGAACTCAATCTCAAGAACGAATTTTCACCTGAGAAGCAAAATCCTCAGAGCAGCTTTCTTGGTTTCATAGTAGATTCACTTGGCAAGAGTTAAATCCATTGTTGGGTAACTTGCCGTCCTATACAAAGTGTGTTACTAACGTTCCTGTGTATCTTGGGGCAACCACAATCTTCCTAGGGAATTCCCTGGCAGTCCAGTGGTTAGGACTCCATGCTGTCATGGCTGAGGGTCCGGGATCAATCCCTGGTCAGGGAACTAAGATCCCACAAGCCAAGCAGCCAAAACTAACAAACAAACAAAAAGGATGAAAACAAATGAACAAACAATCTTGATAAAGAAATGAATCTTTCTCCAGAGAAAGAGAGTTGCTTCTCAAATGCTGAGTACACAGATCACCTGGGAATCTTGTTAAAATGCAGATTCTGGTTCAATAGAGATGAATTCTGCAGTTCTAACAGATCCAGTATTGCTGGTCCATATACCACTATTTAAGAAGCAAGGGACTAGAGTAAAGCAATCCATGTAAGAGATGTTGTGCAAGGCTTGATACCAACAGAAGCTGCTAAACGTCAGTGACCCAGCTCTCAGAAGGATCTTGAGAATCAGGGTAAGTGAATCATGCCTAAAGCTGGGAATATAGCCAAAATTGAATTAAATAGTGATGGAGATTGTACTGAAGTCATCTCTAATTATATATAACCCTTGCTTGAGATAAGTAACAGAAATAAGTAATAGAAATCTGGGTCAGAGAACTGATACTAATGGAAAATGTTTTGAAAGATAAGCAGTCCACACTTATCCGGATCAGGGGTTCTTACCTTGAGGTCCATGGTATCTGAGTGGTTCAGGAATATATCTGGGGAGACCTCAGGAACCTTCTGACTTGTTATACAAAATTAGGTGCTAATAATGCAGGGCTGACATTTAAAAGATTTAAGAACAAGTGTGGTTCAGGCACCACTGATAGGAGTATATCCTTGACCAAATAGTTGCCAGCCAGCATGTGGTCACAGTGCAGCCCATCTGAATAGCCACTCTGTTTATATGTGTTTTCTCTGTTTACATGCTTTTCTGTTTATATATTGATTGTTTCCATAACTTTCCTCAGATTCTCAAAGGAGTCAGTGATCCAGAAAAAGTCCTAAACCACTGCTGTCAATGAATTGTGTCCAATAATGGAAAGGAATACACATCAGTAACTGAACATATTAAGTGATTGATGAATGTTAGTATATGGTTATTGATCAGTATAATTTTTATTTTTTTATTGAGGTATAGTTGCTTTACAATGTTGTGTTATTTTCTGCTGTACAGCAAAGTGAATCAGCTATATGTATACATATATCCCTTCTGTTTTGGATTTCCTTCCAATTTAGGTCACCACAGAGCACTGAGTAGAGTTCCCTGTGCTATACAGCAGGTTCTCATTAGTTATCTATTTTATACATAGTAGTGTGTGTCTGTCAATCCTAATCTCCCAATTCATCCCACACCCCTTTTCCCCTCTTTGGTGTCCATACGTTTGTTCTCTAGGTCTGTGCCTCTATTTCTTCTTTGCAAGTAGGTTCATCTGTATCATTTTTCTAGATTCCACATACATGCACTAAATGGAGAAAATTCTCTTCAATAAATGGGGCTGGGAAAACTGGACAGCTACATGTAAAAGAATGAAATTAGAACACTCTGTAACACCATACACAAAAATAAATGCAAAATGGATTAAAGACCTAAATGTGAGACCAGACACTATAAAACTCTTAAAGGAAATGTAGGAAGAACACTCTTTGACATAAATCACAGCAAGATCTTTTTTGACCCACCTCCTAGAGAAATGGAAAGAAAAACAAAAATAGACAAATGGGACGTAATGAAACTTAAAAGCTTTTGCACAGCAGGAAACAATAAACAAGACAAAAAGACAACCCTCAGAATGGGAGAAAATATTTGCAAATGAAGCAAATGACAAGGGATTAATCTCTAAAATATACAAACAGCTCATGCAGCTCAATATCAAAAAAACAAACAACCCAATCCAAAAAAGGGCAGAAGACCTAAATAGATATTTCTCCAAAGAAGGTACACAGATTGCCAACAAACACATGAAAGAATGCTCAACATCATTAATCATTAGAGAAATGCAAATCAAAACTACAATGAGGTATCACCTCACACCAGTCAGAATGGCCATCATCAAAAAATCTACAAACAATAAATGCTGGAGAGGGTGTGGAGAAAAGGGAACACTCTTGCACTGATGGTGGGAAGGTAAATTGATACAGCCACTATGGAGAACAGTATGGAGGTTCCTTAAAAAACTAAAAATAGAACTACCATCTCAGTATAATTTCTAAATCGCTTTCACTGAGTCAGATTTTAGAGTTAAATTGTCAGCTTTTACTTAGGAATGACATAAGAAAGACTCTCATGAATCATTTGCTGGGTTTTCCTAAAGTCCGTAGCTATTACATCTCACTGTCTGGCTCACATGAAACAGTTGTAAATTAATTCACTGAAAGTCAACTCGGAGAAGTCTACAAGGTTGCTTTTTTTTAACTGTGGCATTTTTATTAACTAGTACTCTTTTTGTTTTTACAACATCATTTTAAGGACTTTTCCAGTTGTCTTCACCCTAGCTCCCCACTGTTGTAGAGGGTTGGAGGGTCAAAGAGAAGAGACACTCGAGTTCTAGCATCTACCCAGAGCACGCCTCGAATACATGTGGCTCTGGCCTTCCATTTGATTTTTCTCTTACTCCCATCTTTTCTGTCCCTCTTTTCTCTTTCCTACCCTCACAACCTAGCTCTGAGTCTTTTTTTAAATTAATTTTTATTGAAGTATAGTTGATTTACAATGCTGTTAGTTTCAGGTGTACAGCAAAGTTATACATATAAATAGATCCACTCTTTTTTTAGATTCTTTTTCATACAGGCCATTACAGAGTATCGAGAAGAGTTCCCTGTGCTATATAGTAGGTCCTTATTAGTTATCTATTTTTTTATATAATTGCGTGTAGCTCTGAGTCTTGATAAGTATCTACCAGGTTTCACTGTGTTCCAGACCCACATGTTTAAAAACTGCATGAAGAGGAGGGGCCTTCAAGATGGCGGAAGAGTAAGACGCAGGAGACGACCTTCCTCCTCACAGATACACCAGAAATACATCTACACGTGGAACAACTCCTACAGAACACCTACTGAAGGCTGGCAGAAAACCTCAGACCTCCCAAAAGGCAAGAAACCCCCCACGTACCTGGGTAGGGCAAAAGAAAAAAGAATAAACAGAGACAAAAGAATAGGGACGGGACCTGCACCAGTGGGAGGGAGCTGTGAAGGAGGAAAGGTTTCCACACACTAGGAGCCCCTTTGCGGGCAGGGACTGCGGGTGGCAGAGGGGGAGAGCTTTGGTGCCGCGGAGGAGAGCACAGCCACAGGGGTGCGGAGGGCAAAGCGGGGAGATTCCCGTACAGAGGATCGGGGCCGACCGGCACTAACCAGCCCGAGAGGCTTGTCTGCTCACCCGCCAGGGCGGGCGGGGCCTGGAGTTGAGGATCGGGCTTTGGTCGGAGTGCAGGGAGAGGACTGGGGTTGGCGGCGTGAACACAGCCTGAAGGGGGTTAGTGCGCCATGGCTGGCCGGGAGGGAGTCCGGGTCAAAGTCTGGACCTGCCAAAGAGGCAAGAGACCTTTTCTTCCCTCTTTGTTTCCTGGTGCGTGAGGAGAGGGGATTAAGAGCGCTGCTTAAAGGAGCTCCAGAGACGGGCGCGAGGCGCAGCTAAAAGCGCGGACCCCAGAGATGGGCGGGAGACGCTAAGGCTGCTGCTGCCGCCACCAAGAAGCCTGTGTGCGAGCACAGGACACTATCCACACCCCCCTTCCGGGAGCCTGTGCAGCTCGCCACTGCCAGGGGCCCGGGATCCAGGGACAACTTCCCCGGGAGAACACACGGCGCCTCAGGCTGGTGCAACGTCACGGCGGCCTCTGCCGTCGCAGGCCCGCCCCGCCCTCCGTACCCCTCCCTCCCCCCGGCCTGAGTGAGGCGGAGACCCCGAATCAGCGGCTCCTTTAACCCCGTCCTGTCTGAGCGAAGAACAGATGCCCTCCGGTGACCTACACACAGAGGCGGGGTCCAAATCCAAAGCTGAAACCCGGGAGCTGTGAGAACAAAGAAGAGAAAGGGAAATCTCTCCCAGCAGCCTCAGGAGCAGCGGACTAAAGCTCCACAATCAACTTGATGTACCTGCATCTGTGGAATACCTGAATAGACACCAAACAGTATGGTACTGGCACAAAAACAGAAATATAGATCAATGGAACAGGATAGAAAGCCCAAAGATAAACCTATGCACATATGGTCACCTTATCTTTGATAAAGGAGGCAAGAATATACAGCCTCTTCAATAAGTGGTGCTGGGAAACTGGACAGCTACATGTAAAAGAATGAAATTAGAACACTCCCTAACACCATACACAAAAATAAACTCAAAATGGATTAGAGACCTAAATATAAGGCCAGACACTATTAAACTCTTAGAGGAAAACACAGGCAGAACACTCTATGACATAAATCACAGCAAGATCCTTTTGACCCACCTCCTAGAGCAATGGAAATAAAAACAAAAATAAACAAATGGGACCCAATGAAACTTCAAAGATTTTGCACAGCAAAGGAAACCATAAACTAGACCAAAAGACAACCCTCAGAATGGGAGAAAATATTTGCAAATGAAACAACTGACAAGGGATTAATCTCCAAAATATACAAGCAGCACATGCAGCTCAATATCAAAAAACAAACAGCCCAATCCAAAAATGGGCAGAAGACCTAAATAGACATTTCTCCAAAGAAGGTACACAGATTGACAACAAACACATGAAAGGATGCTCAACATCTCTAATCATTAGAGAAATGCAAATCAAAACAATGAGGTATCACCTCACACCAATCAGAATGGCCATCATCAGAAAATCTACAAACAACAAATGCTGCAGAGGGTGTGGAGAAAAGGGAACCCTCATACACTGTTGGTGGGAATGTAAATTGATATAGCCAGTATGGAGAACAGTATGGAGGTTCCTTTAAAAACTAAAAATAGAACTACCATACGACCCAGCAATCCCACTACTGGGCATATACCCTGAGGAAACCATAATTCAAAAAGAGTCATGCACCACAATGTTCATTGCAGCACTATTTACAATAGCCAGGACATGGAAGCAACCTAAGTGTCCATCATTGGAGGAATGAGTAAAGAAGACGTGGCACATATATACAATGGAATATTACTCAGCCATAAAAAGAAACGAAATTGAGTTATTTGTAGTGAGGTGGATGGACCTAGAGTCTATCATACAGAGTGAAGTCAGAAAGAGAAAAACAAATACCGTATGCTAATACATATATATGGAATGTAAAAAAAAAAAATGGTCATGAAGAACCTAGTGGCAAGATAGGAATAAAGATGCAGACGTAGAGAATGGACTTGAGGACACAGGGAGGGGGAAGGGTAAGCTGGGGCGAAGTGAGAGAGTGGCATGGACTTATATATACTACCAAATGCAAAATAGATAGCTAGTGGGATGCAGGCGCATAGCACAGGGAGATCAGCTCGGTGCTTTGTGACCCCCTAGATGGGTGAGATAGGGAGGGTGGGAGGGAGAAACAACAGGGAGGGCATATGGGGATATATGTATATGTATAGCTGATCACTTTGTCATACAGCAGAAACTAACACACCTTTGTAAAGCAATTATACTCCAATAAAGATGTTTAAAAAAAATTACTAAAAATAAATAAATAAATAACTGCATGAAGATTGGACTTCTACTTCTGGGAAGAAGGAGTAAATAAACTTTTCCCTATTCCCCCTCTAAGTATAACCAAAAACCCCCGTATGTCATATATAAAACAAGGGTAAGACCTTTTCTTGTAGGTTCCAGTTTCTGATACATAATGGGGCACATCTTTAAATCTGATGCTAAATTAGTTTTCCTAGCCATTAAAATTTTTTATCCTCTTTAAAATGATTTCACTAAGATTTTTTCATTTGTTAACCTATTGGTAACATATATATATGACTCTCTGGAGGTGGAATGATATGGTATAGGTAAAAATCTTGTAGAGATATGTGATGGTTTGTTGTAGAGGGGAAATATTTAAAAAGCATTGTTGCTCGTAATTAAACATAGTTTTTGGCCCTCTTAGCAAGGAAGACTCAATTTTCAGTTAGTATGATAGGTTCAGGCCTTTGATTCTTCAATGATTTAATGACCAGATGTTGAAGCCAAAATATTTTGGCATACTTCATCAAGATGATCAAAAGACACAGATGACAGCATTCACAATCTAAATGTTCTCCAGGTTTTATTCAACCTCTGAGAAGTCCTCTGACTGCAGGAATATGATAACTCCAATCTACAGACCTATCCTTTTGGCTTATTGTCAGGGTTTCCCTTTTGCAAAATTAAATGGGTTAAACTGGCTAGCTGTTCAGCCATTCTTCTTCCTGGGCACTCAGCTGGACTACAATTTCCAGACTCCCTTGCCCTTAGGCATGTCATGTGACTGAGTTCTAGCCAATGGAATTGGAAGAAAGAGCTGTGGGCCACCCCTAAGCCTGGACCAGTTTACCACTTGACCCCTTAGGTTATTGTCTCCTCTAGGTTCATGTACAGTCGCTAAGAAGCCACACATGAAAGATGGTAGAGCCACAGAATGGAAGGAATCTGGATCCTGGAATCGTAGCTTAGGAAAACAGCTGCTTGCCAATCAGAAACACTTGTTTTAGACTTCCTATGAACAAGAAATAAATTTCTCTTGGATTTAGCGACTGAAATTTGTGGGTTTATCTGTTATAGCAGTTACCACTACGCTAAATAACGCAGAAGGTTTTACCTTCCCTACCTGCCCCCCTACCCATCCCCCATTTTTTTTTTTTTTTTTTTTTTTGCGGTACGCGGGCCGCGCACTGTTGTGGCCTCTCCCATTGTGGAGCACAGCTTCTGGACGCGCAGGCGCAGCGGCCATGACTCACGAGCCCAGCCACTCCGCGGCATGTGGGGTCCTCCCGGACCGGGGCATGAACCCGTGTCCCCTGCATCGGCAGGCGGACTCTCAACCACTGCGCCACCAGGGAAGCCCCCCATCCCCCGCTTTGTTCATGTTTCCCCTCTTCAACACCCTCCTTCTTTCCCTTATTCCAACACAGGTCCACCACCCAGTTTCCAGCTCCTGGGCCTGGGCAGGCTTGAGGGCAATGCCCCTTTAGGCCCCAGAGAGCTCTCCTTTTCCAACGTTGCACATGAGGCATCTTTGGAAGGAAGAGGGTTGATTGAGTCCTTGCTGAGGAAGAATTCAAGCCCAGCCTGAGCTCCTGGGAACAGAAACTAGGGGGGAAATGGGAAGGGTGGAGCCCTGGGTCGTACACAGGCCCTGAGGGCTGCAGGCAATTCTGCATACCTTTGTGGCCGCAGTTCATGCCTGCAGGCAGAGGCTTGCCAGACATCCAAGAAAGAGAAGCCTAACCCCTGGGCTCAGGTGGGGTGCACTTCCAGGCAGGGTTGTTATTATCTGGGCTGTGGGCGTATGACGGCTGCGATTTCCTCTTCTTTTTCTTTGCCGGAACCACCTTGTCGACCTCCTATTGTGAACCTATGAAAAGAAAACCACAAAACAAACCAAAACAAAAACCACACCTCTCTGCTACAGGGGAAGCTAGTCAACCTTTAAATTAGAAAGACCGAGTTGCTGTTACTCTGCCTCTGACTATGCCGCGTGAGCCTGGTTCCCTGCCGTTAGGAGTGATTCAGGAACTCTTGTCTTAAGAAAGAAGGGTCTGGAACAAAAAGGGACAAGGGAGACAGAGGAAACACAGCAGACCATGAAAAGAAGCCAGGATGAAAAAAGAAGATGCAGTCTTACTTTTGTCACTGCTGGAGACATAGGAGAGAAATCAGCTTTGAAATGACATGACTGTTTTTGGTTGTGCGTGTGTAGATGACAAATGTCAGGTGAAATGCAGTTTTTCAGTAGTAGTTTTTTGGGTTTTTTTTTTAGTGGTACGCGGGCCTCTCACCTCTGCGGCCTCTCCCGCTGCGGAGCACAGGCTCCGGACGCGCAGACCCAGCGACCATGGCTCACGGCCCAGCCGCTCAGCGGCATGCGGGATCTTCCCGGACCGGGGCACGAACCCGTGTCGCCTGCAACGGCAGGCGGACTTTCAATCGCTGCGCCACCAGGGAAGCCCTCAGTAATAATTTTGAGAATAAAGGTGATGGGTTCTTTTTTAAAGAGTAGCCGATACATAGTATGTACTTAATACATTGTAAATAAAGGAATATCAAAAAGAAAACAAAGCAATTTTTTTTAACAAACAGAAAATGGAAAATTGCTACTTCTTATATGACTTCAAGATATTCTTTAAACTTTTTGGAAGGTGATACCAATAATATCTTTTTATATCAAGAAATCTCATTAACAATGTTTGATATGGGCAAATTCATTTTAGTATCATTTTGTTCATAAATCAGAGGCTGGACTGGCATAGAAGGTGATTCAAAATTCATAATTCAAGCAGATTTGGCCAGTTATCACATAGACTGAATAATCTTCCTTTCCTCATGGAGCTAAAATAAAACCCTTTTGGTCTAGTTTCTGTCGTTTTTCTTTGGTGCTTTGATTGGAATCTACTATTATTTCTTCTGTTCTTCTGCTTTGTTAGAGTTTCTTACCTTGCCTCAACCCCTTATATTGAAATATAAACCCATTTCAATCTAAAAGAAGAAGAAATACAACTTTACCCAGTCAAGAGGCAGAGGAGACTTACTTTAAATAAATAACACAACATTCCAGTCCATGGTCAATATTACACCACAGCAGATACACTAGTACCAGAATAGGTATTGCAGACCAAGAACAAGCCTTGGCAAAACCAAAGCAGATGGCTTCTATCGTAACCCATCGAGAAGAACTATGGAAGTATGACGTATTGGCCTTGAATACTAATCCTAAATCTAATGATAATTAAATAGCTGCATGGCTCTGGGTTAGTTAGCTCTCAGCACGTCCATCATTTCCTCACCTGTAAAATGAGAAGTTTTGAAAGGTTCCAAGTCCCCTCCAGTGAAGGAGTTGACTCAACCCAGTTTGTACCTTCGGAATCTTTGCCTAAAACAGAAATATTGCTTCCAGGTTTGACATAGGAAGCATTTCATTTGTTTGCACAAGATACTCACAACCACGCGCAGTGGTTGGGAGTCCGCCTGCCGATGCAGGGGACACGGGTTCGTGCCCCGGTCCGGGAGGATCCCACATGCCGCAGAGCAGCTGGGCCTGTGAGCCATGGCCGCTGAGCCTGCGCGTCCGGAGCCCGTGCTCCGCAACGGGAGAGGCCACAGCAGTGAGAGGACCGCGTACCGCAAAAAAAAAAAAAAAGAGATTTGTGAAAAACCATATAATGAAAGAGGCAAAACATGTGCGTTTTCTCTGCTTTGTGACTGTCTAAATTGACAGCATTGGAAAGGTCATGTTAAATACGTTTCTGTGAACATAATGTTAATATGTTCATGTGTAACGTATGTTATGTCATATAGCACTCTAGTTAGCTTTCTCCCTTGCCTGTCCATCCTGTCTTCCTCCTTAATATAAATCATTATTCTCCCTATTATGCACTGTGGATTAGATAAAAAATGATTTAGACAAAGGCTTACCTTTCAGATGCTTATAGCTGAGAAGGTTTATGTGTGCGTGTGTGTGTATACATTGTCCATTTATATATGTAAATATATTTTACTTGGCATTTTATATATATATATATTTGATATAGTTACCTGATGTGTGTGTGTGTGTATAAATCTTCTCAACTATAAGCATCTTATATGAGCAAATATATAAAAGAGAGAGAGAGAGAGAAAAGGTAGGAAGTTATTTCCAGGTAAGGGATGAAAATGATCCTAACTTAGCCTGATGACTGTAGCAGCGGGGATGGGTCAGCAGGTATGAGGACTGACTCTACAGTGTTTGACAACCTGGGACAAAGGTGAGTAATTGCGGGGAAAGGACCGCTATTGAGCCCCAGAGCTCGGGAGGTTGATGGAGTCCCCACCAGCGTTCTGTTTTGAAGGGTGTGTGATGAGGTGAAGTCAGGGCGGAGTACACTCGAGGAACACACACAATCAACAGAAGCACAGACAAAGTTGCTTGGGGTGTAGAGATGTGAGCACTTCATTCACCTCCCTTCCATGTTCTGGAATATTACAAAATGGAAAAATACCAAAAAAGAGTATATGTAAAAGTTTTCTGTATGAAAAATTAATGCTTTTAATAAACACATATAAATCAGAACTACTTTTTGTATGACCATGGAGATAATGTCAAAAAGCCTACATTTGCAGTGGAAGAGGAAGCCCTTAGTCAATTCTGAAGGTGGCCAAGAAGGAAAGCCAGTGCATGACGGAGGCTGGGGCTCTCGGAAGCAAGGAGGAATTGGCTAGTGACTTGGCAAAGCAATGTTAATGATTTAAGTGGCTGTTCTCTAAGTATTTAAAACAATTGTGAATTGCGTTAAGAAAGTTGACATTATTGCCAAATTTATTACTTGTATTTTTTAATTAACTTGCTTTTGTTTTATTTATGTGAAATTACTTTTTTTGACTGAAGTATAGTTAATTTACAATGTTATCTTAGGTTTAGGTGTACAGCACAGTGATTCAGTTATATATATTCTTTTTCAGACTTTTTCCATTATAGTTTATTACAAGATATTGAATATAGATCTCTGTGCTATACAGTAGGACCTTGTTTGTTATCTGTTTTATGTATAGTACGGTGTACCTGTTAATCAGAAACTCCTAATTTATACCCCCCCCCTTTTCCTTTTGGTAACCAAAGTTTGTTTTCTATTGCCTGTGAGTCTGTTTTGTAAATAAGTTCATTTGGATCAATTTTTTAGATTCCACATGTAAGGGATATCATATGAAATTGTCTTTCTCTGTCTGACTTACCTCACTTACTATGTTAGTCCCCAGGTCCACCCGTGTTGATTCAAATGGCATTATTTCATTCTTTTTTATGGCTGAGTAATATTCCTGTGTGTGTGTGTGTGTGTGTGTGTGTGTGTGTGTGTGTGTATTCCATATATGTATATATATATTCCATTCATCTGTCAATGGGCATTTATATTCTTTCCATGTCTTGGCTATTGTAAACAGTGCTGCCGTGAACATTGGGGTGCATGTATCTTTTTGAATTAGTTTTCATCTTTTCTGGATATATGCTCAGGAGTGGGGTTGCTGGATCATATGGTAGTTCTATTTTTAGTTTTTTAAGGAACATCCATACTGTTCTCTATAGTGCATGCACCAATTTATATTCCCACCAACAGCATAAGAGGGTTCCCTTTTCTCCACACCCTCTCCAGCATTTATTATTTGTAGACTTTTTGATGATGGCCTTTCTGAGAGGTATGAGGTGTTACCTCATTATAGGTTTGATTTGCATTTCTCTAATAATTAGCGATGTTGAGCATCTTTTCATGTGCCTGTTATTCACTATATGTCTTCCTTAGAGAAATCTCTACTTTGATCTTCTGCCCATTTTTGGATAGGTTGATTTTTTTTTGGATATTGAACTGTATGAGCTCTTTGTATATTTTGGAAATTAATTCCTTGTTGGTAGCATTATTTGCAAATATTTTCTCCCATTCTGTAGGTTGCCTTTTCATTTTGTTGATGGTTTCCTTTGCTTTGCAAAGTTTTTAAGTTTAATTAGACCCCATTTGTTTATTTTTGCTTTTGTTTCCATTACTGTAGGAGGTGGATCCAAAAAGATATTGCTGTGATTTATGTCAAAGAGTGTTCTACCTAGGTTTTCCCCTAGGAGTTTTACAGTATCTTGTCTTACATTTACGTCTTTAATCCATTTGAGTTTACTTTTGTATATGGTGTTAGAGAATGCCTTAGTTTATTCCTTTATATGTAGGTGTCCAGTTTCCCCAGCACCACTTACTGAAGAGATTTTCTTTTCTCCATTGTATAATCTTGCCTCCTTTGTCATAGATTATTTGACCATAAGTGCATGGGTATATTTCTGGGCTTTCTATCCTGTTCCATTGATGTATGTGTCTGTTTTTGTGCCACTACCATACTCTCTTTATTACTGTAGCTTTGCAGTATAGTCTGAAGTCAGGGAACCTGATTCCTCCAGCTCCATTCTTCTTTCTCAAGATTGTTTTGGTGATTTGGAGTCTTTTGGGTTTCCATACAAATTTTAAAATTATTTGTTCTAGTGAAGAATACCATTGGTAATTTGATAGGGATTGTATTGAATATGTAGATTGCCTTGGGTAGTATGTTCGTTTTAATAATATTGATTCTTCCAGTCCAAGAAAATGTATATCTTTCCATCTCTTCATGTTGTCTTCAATTTTGTTCATCAGCATCTTACAGTTTTTGGATTACAGGTTTTTTGCCTCCTTAGGTAGGTTTATTCCTAGGGATTTTATTCTTCTTGATGCCATAGTAAATGGGTAGTAATAGTAAATGAATAGTAAATGAATGTAAATGAATAGTAAATGAAATAGTAAATTTCTCTCTCTGATAGTTCATTGTTAGTTTATACAAATGCAACAGATTTCTGTATACTAATTTTGTATGCTGCAATTTTACCAAATTCATTGAGCTCTAACAGTTTTTTGGTGGTGTGTTTAGGATTTTCTATGTATAGTATCATGTCATCTGCAAAGAGTGACAGTTTTACTTCTTCCTTTCCAATATGGATTCCTTTTATTTCATTTTCTTCTCTGATTCTTGTGGCTAGGACTTCCAAATCTATGTTGAAAAAAAGTGGCGTGAGTGGGCCTCCTTGTCTTATTCCTAATCTTAGAGGAAATGTTTTCAGCTTTTCACTGTTGAGTATGATGTTAGCTATGGGTTTGTCATATATGGCCTTAATTTTGTTGAGGTATGTTTCCTCTATGCCCACTTTTTAGAGAGTTCTTTTCATAAATGGATGTTGGATATTGCCAAAAGCTTTTTCTGCATCTATTGAGGTGATCATATGGTTTTAATTCTTCAGTTTGCTAACGTGGTGTGTCACATTGATTGATTTGCAGATATCAAAAAATCCTTGCATCCCTGGGATAAATCCCACTTGATCATGGTCTATGATACTTTTAATATATTGTTGGATTCAGTTTGCTAGTATTTGGTTGAAGATTTTTGTATCAATATATCAGTGATATTTGGCCTGTAATTTTCTTTTCTTGTGATATCTTTTCCTGGTTTTGGTATCAGTGTGATGCTGGCTTCATAGAAATGAGTTTAGAAGTGTTTTGTCCTCCACAAATTTTTAGAATAGTTTCAGAAGGATAGGTGTTAACTCTTCTCTAAATGTTTGGTAGAATTCACCTGTGAAGCATCTGATCCTGGACCTTTGATTGGTGGAAGTTTTTTTATTACTGATTCAATTTCAATATTGATAATTGGTCTGTTCATATTTTCTTTCTTTCTGGTTCAGTTTTGGAAGGTTATACCTTTCTAAGAATTTGTCCATATCTTCTAGTTTGTCCATTTTACTGGCATATACTTGCTCATAGTAGTCTCTTATGATCCTTTGTATTTCTGTGGTGTTGGTTGTAACTGCTTTTTTGTTTCTAATTTATTGATTTGGGCCCTCTCCCTTTTTTTTTCTTCATGAGTCTGGCTAAAAGTTTATCACTTTTGTTTATCTTTTCAAAGAACCAGCTTTTAGCTTTGTTGATCTTTTCTATTGTTTCTTTCTTTTTTTATTTTTTTTATTTTTTTTTTTTTGCGGTATGTGGGCCTCTCACTATTGTGGCCTTTCCCATTGTGGAGCACAGGCTCCGGATGCACAGGCTCAGTGGCCATGGCTCACGGGGCCAGCTGCTCTGTGGCATGTGGGATCTTCCAGGACCAGGGCACAAACCCATGTCCCCTGCATTGGCAGGCAGACTCTCAACAACTGCGCCACCAGGGAAGCCCTCTATTGTTTTTTTAACTTGCTATTTCATTTATTTCTGCTCTGATCTTTATGATTTCTTTCCTGCTGCTAACTTTGGATTTTGTTTGTTCTTCTTTCTTTAGTTTCTTTAGGCATAACCTTACATTGTCTATTTGAGATTTTTCTTGTTTCCTGAAGTAAATTGTATCACTATAAACTTCCCTGTCAGAACTGATTTTGCCACATCTCATAGGTTTTGGCTTATTGTGTTTTTGCTTTCATTTGTCTTTAGTATTTTTTATTTCCTCTTTGATTTCTTCAGTGATCCATTGGCTGTTTAGTAACAAATTATTTTTGCCTCCACATATTTGTGTGTGTGTGTTTTTAACATCTTTATTAGACTATAACTGCTTTACAATGGTGTGTTAGTTTCTGCTTTATAACAAAGTGAATCAGTTGTACATATACTTATATCCCCATATCCCCTTCCTCTTGCATCTCCCTCCCACCCTCCCTATCCCACCTCTCTAGGTGGTCACAAAGCACCAAGCTGATCTCCCTGTGCTATGTGGCTGCTTCCCACTAGCTTATCTATTTTACATTTGGTAGTGTACATATGTCCATGCCTCTGTCTCACTTTGTCCCATCTTACCCTTCCCCCTCCCCATATCCTCAAGTCCATTCTCTAGTAGGTCTGAGTCTTTATTCCCATCTTGCCCATAGGTTCTTCATGACCATTTCTTGTTTGTTTTTTAGATTCCATATATATGTGTTAGCATACAGTATTTGTTTTTCTCTTTCTGACTTACTTCACTCTGTATGACAGACTCTAGGTCCATCCACTTTTCTACAAATAACTCAATTTCCTTTCTTTTTATGGCCGAGTAATATTCCATTGTATATATGTGCCACATCTTCTTTATCCATTCATCTGTCGATGGACACTTAGGTTGCTTGCATGTCCTGGCTATTGTAAATAGAGCTGCAATGAACATTGTGGTACATGACTCTTTTTGAATTATGGTTTTCTCAGGGTATATGCCGAGTAGTGGGATTGCTGGGTCATATAGTAGTTCTACTTTTAGTTTTCTAAGGAACCTCCATACTATTCTCCATAGTGGCTGTATCAATTTACATTTCCATCAACAGGGCAAGAGGGTTCCCTTTTCTCCACACCCTCTCCAGCATTTATTGTTTCTAGATTTTTTGATGATGGCCATTCTGACCAGTGTGAGATGATATCTCATTGTAGTTTTGATTTGCATTTCTCTAATGATTAACGATGTTGAGCATTCTTTCATGTGTTTGCTGGCAATCCGAATATATTCTTTGGAGAAATGTCTATTTAGGTCTTCTGCCCATTTTGGAATGGGTTGTTTGTTTTTATGATACTGAGCTGTATGAGCTGATTGTAAATTTTGGAGATTAATCCTTTGTCAGTTGCTTCATTTGCAAATATTTTCTCCCATTCTGAGGGTTGTCTTTTCATCTTGTTTATGGTTTCCTTTGCTGTGCAAAAGCTTTGAAGTTTCATTAGGTACCATTTGTTTATATTTTTTTTATTTCCATGTCTCTAGGAGGTGGGTCAAAAAGGATCTTGCTGTGATTTATGTCATAGAGTGTTCTGCCTATGTTTCCCTCTAAGAGTTTTATAGTGTGTGGACTTACATTTAGGTCTTTAATCCATTTTGAGTTTATTTTTGTATATGGTGTTAAGGAGTGTTCTAATTTCATTCTTTTACATGTACCTGTCCAGTTTTCCCAGCACCACTTATTGGAGAGGCTGTCTTTTCTCCATTGTATATTCCTGCCTCCTTTATCAAAGATAAGGTGACCATATGTGTGTGGGTTTATCTCTGGGCTTTCTATCCTGTTCCATTGATCTATATTTCTGTTTTTGTGCCAGCACCATACTGTCTTCATTACTGTAGCTTTGTAATACAGTCTGAAGTCCAGGAGCCTGATTCCTCCACCTCAGTTTTTCCTTCTCAAGATTGCTTTGGTTATTCGGGGTCTTTTGTGTTTCCATACAAATTGTGAAATTTTTTGTTCTAGTTCTGTGAAAAATGCCAGTGGTAGTTTGTTAGGGATTGCATTGAAACTGTAGATTGCTTTGGGTACTATAGTCATTTTCACAATGTTGATTCTTCCAATCCAAGAACATGGTATATCTCTCCATCTATTTGTATCATCTTTAATTTCTTTCATCAGTGTCTTATAATTTTCTACATACAGGTCTTTTGTCTCCTTAGGTAGGTTTATTCCTACGTATTATATTCTTTTTGTTGCAGTGGTAAATGAGAGTGTTTCCCTAATTTCTCTTTCAGATTTTTCATCATTAGTGAATAGGAATGCAAGAGATTTCTGTGCATTAATTTTGTATCCTGCTACTTTACCAAGTTCATTGATTACCTCTAGTAGTTTTCTGGTAGCATCTTTAGGATTCTCTATGTATAGGATCATGTCATCTGCAAACAGTGACAGCTTTACTTCTTCTTTTCCGATTTGGATTCCTTTTATTTCTTTTTCTTCTCTGATTGCTGTGGATAAAGCTTCCAAGACTATGTTGAATAAGAGTGGTGAGAGTGGGCAAGCTTGTCTTGTTCCTGATCCTAGTGGATATGGTTTCAGTGTTTCACCATTGAGAATGATATTGGCTGTGGGTTTTTCATATATGGCTTTTATTATGTTGAGGTAAGTTCCCTCTATGCCTACTTTCTGGAGGGTTTTTATTCTAAAGGAGTGTTTAATTTTGTCAAAAACTTTTTCTGCATGTATTGAGATGATCATATATTTTTTCTCCTTCAGTTTGTTAATATGGTGTATCACATTGATTGATTTGCATATATTGAAGAATCCTTGCATTCCTGGAATAAACCCCACTTGATCATGGTGTATGATCCTTTTAATGTGCTGTTGGATTCTGTTTGCTATTATTTTGTTGAGGAATTTTGTATCTATGTTCATCAGTGACATTGGCCTGTAGTTTTCTTTCTTTGTGACATCTTTGTCTTTTTGGTATCAGGGTGATGGTGGCCTCGTAGAATGAGTTTGGGAGTGTCCCTCCCTCTGCTATATTTTGGAAGAGTTTGATAAGGATAGGTGTTAGCTCTTCTCTAAACGTTTGAAAGAATTTGCCTGTGAAGCCATCTGGTCCTGGGCTTTTGTTTGTTGGAAGATTTTTAAACACAGTCTCAATTTCAGTGCTTGTGGTTGATCTGTTCATATTTTCTATTTCTTCCTGGTTCAGTCTTGGAAGGTTGTGCATTTCTAAGAATTTGTCCATTTCTTCCAGGTTGTCCACTTTATTGGCATATAGTCGCTTGTAGTAATCTCTCATGATCCTTTGTATTTCTGTGGTTTCAGTTGTTACTGCTCCTTTTTCATTTCTAATTCTATTGATTTGAGTCTTCTCCCTTATTTTCTTGATGAGTCCGGCTAATGGTTTATCAATTTTGTTTATCTTCTCCAAGAACCAGGTTTCAGTTTTATTGATCTTTGCTATCCTTTGCTTCATTTCTTTTTCATTTCTTTCCTTTTTTTAAACATCTTTATTGGAGTATACTTGCTTTACAATAGCGTGTTAGTTTCTGCTTTATAACAAAGTGAATCAATTATACATACACATATGTCCCTATATCTTTTCCTTCTTGTGTCTCCCTCCCTCCAACCCTCCCTATCCCACCCCTCTAGGTGGTCACAAAGCACCGAGATGACCTCCCTGTGCTATGTGGCTGCTTCCCACTAGCTATCTATTTTACATTTGGTAGTGTATATGTCCATGCCAGTCTCTCACTTTGTCCCAGCTTGCCCTTCCCCCTCCCCATATTCTCAAATCCATTTTCTAGTAGATCTGCGTCTTTATTCCCATCTTGCCCCTAGGTTTTTCCTGACCAATTTTTTTTTAGATTCCATATATATGTGTTAGCATACAGTATTTGTTTTTCTCTTTCAGACTTACTTCACTCTGTATGACAGACTCTAGGTCCATCCACCTCACTACAAATAACTCAATTTTTTTCTTTTTATAGCTGAGTAATATTCCATTGTATATATGTGCCACATCTTCTTTATCCATTCTTCTGTCGATGGACATTTAGGTTGCTTCCATGTCCTGGCTATTGTAAATAGTGCTGCAGTGAACATTGTGGTACATGACTCTTTTTGATATGGTTTTCTCAGCGTATATGCCCAGTAGTGGGATTGCTGGGTCATATGGTAGTTCTATTTTTGGTTTTTTAAGGAACCTCCATAGTGTTCTCCATAGTGGCTGTATCAATTTATATTCCCACCAAGAGTGCAGGAAGGTTCCCTTTTCTCCACACCCTCTCCAGCATTTATTTTTTATAGATTTTTTGATGATGGCCATTCTGACCAGTGTTAGATGATATCTCATTGTAGTTTTTTTTTTTTTTTTTGGCGGTATGCGGACCTCTCACTTTTGTGGCCTCTCCCATTGTGGAGCACAGACTCCAGACGTGCAGGCTCAGTGGCCATGGCTCACGGGCCTAGCTGCTCCATGGCATGTGGTATCTTCCCAGACCGGGCACGAATCCATGTCCCCTGCGTTGGCATGTGGACTCTCAATCACTGCGCCACCAGGGAAGCCCTCATTGTAGTTTTGATTTGCATTTCTCTAATGATTAATGATGTTGAGCATTCTTTCATGTGTTTGTTGGCAATCTGTATATCTTCTTTGGAGAAATGTCTTTTTAGGTCTCCTGCCCATTTTTTGTATGGGGCTGTTTGTTGTTTTGATATTGAGCTGCATGAGCTGCTTCTGATCTGATCTTTATGATTTCTTTCCTTCTGCTAAATTTGGGGGTTTTTTGTTCTTCTTTCTCTAATTGCTTTAAGTGTACGTTTAGGTTGTTTATTTGAGATGTTTCTTATTTCTTAAGGTAGGATTGTATTGCTATAAACTTCCCTCTTAGAACTGATTTTGCTGCATCCCATAGGTTTTGGGTCGTCATGTTTTCATTATCATTTGTCTCTAGGTAATTTTTGATTTCCTCCGTGATTTCCTCAGTGATATCTTGATTACTTAGGACCGTATTGTTTAGTCTCCATGTGTTTGTGATTTTTACATTTCTTTCCCTGTAATTGATTTCTAATCTCAGCATTGTGGTTGGAAAAGATGCTTGATATGACTTCAATTTCCTTAAATTTACCAAGGCTTGATTTGTGACCCAAGATGTGATCTATCCTGGAGAATGTTCCATGTGCATGTGAGAAGAAAGTGTAATCTGCTTTTTCCAGATGGAATGTCCTATAAATATCAATTAAATCTATCCGGCCTTTTGTGTCATTTAAAGCTTTTGTTTACTTATTTATTTTCATTTTGGATGATCTGTCCATTGGTGCAAGTGAGGTGTTAAAGTCCCCCACTATTATTGTGTTACTGTTGATTTCCTCTTTTATAGCTATTAGCAGTTGCCTTATGTATTGAGTTGCTCCTATGCTGGGTGCATATATATTTATAATTGTCATATCTTCTTCTTGGATTGATCCCTTGATCATTATGTAGAGTCCTTCCTTGACTCTTCTAACATTCTTTATTTAAAAGTCTAATTTATCTCATATGAGTATTGCTACTCCAGTTTTATTTTGATTCCCATTTGCATGGAATATCTTTTTCCATCCCCTCATTTTCACTCTGTATGTGTGTCTAGGTCTGAAGTGGGTCTGTTGTAGATAGCATATACCCAGGTCTTGTTTTTGTATCCCTTCAGCCAGTCTATGTCTTTTGGTTGGAGCATTTAATCCGTTTACATTTAAGGTAATTATCAATATGTATATTCCTATTACCATTTTCTTAATTGTTTTGGGTTCGTTATTGTAGGTCTTTTCCTTCTCTTGTGTTTCCTGCCTAGAGAAGTTCCTTTAGCTTTCTTTTAAAGCTGGTTTGGTGGTGCTGAATTCTCTTAGCCTTTGCTTCTCTGTAAATTTTTAATTTCTCCATCAAATCTGAATGAGGACCTTGCTGGGTAAAGTAATCTTGGTTGTAGGGTTTTCCCCTTCATCACTTTAAGTATGTCCAGTCACTCCCTTCTGGCTTGTAGAGTTTCTGCTGAAAGATCAGCTGTTAACCTTATGGGGATTCCCTTGTATGTTATTTCTTGTTTTTCCCTTGCTGCTTTTAATATTTTTTCTTTGTATTTAATTTTTGATAGTTTGATTAATATGTGTCTTGTTGTGTTTCTCCTTGGATTTATCCTGTATGGGACTCTCTGTGCTTCCTGGACTTGATTAACTATTTCCTTTCCCATATTAGCAAAGTTTTCAACTGTAATCTCTTCAAATATTTTCTCAGTCCCTTTCTTTTTCTCTTCTTCTTCTGAGACCTCTATCATTCGAATGTTGTGCATTTAATGTTTTCCCAGAGGTCTCTGAGACTGTCCTCAATTCTTTTCATTCTTTTTTCTTTATTCTTCTCTGCAGTAGTTATTTCTACTATTTTATCTTCCAGGTCACTTATCCATTCTTCTGCCTCAGTTATTCTGCTATTGATCCCTTCTAGAGAATATTTAATTTCATTTATTGTGTTGTTCATCACTGTTTGTTTGCTCTTTAGCTCTTCTAGGTCCTTGTTAAATGTTTCTTGCACTTTCTCTATTCTATTTCCAAGATTATGGATCCTCTTTACTGTCATTATTCTGAATTCTTTTTCAGGTAGACTGCCTATTTCCTTTTCATTTGTTAGGTCTGGTGGGTTTTTACCTTGCTCCTTCATCTGCTGTCTGTTTCTCTGGCTTCTCATTTTGCTTAACTTACTGTGTTTGGATTCTCCTTTTCACAGGCTGCATGTTCGTAGTTCCTGTTGTTGTTGGTGTCTATCCCCAGTGACTAAGGTTGGTTCAGTGGGTTGTGTAGGCTTCCTGGTGGAGGGAACTTGTGCCTGTGTTCTGGTGGATGAGGCTGGATCTTGTCTTTCTGGTGGGTAGGTCCACATCTGGTGGTGTGTTTTGGAGTGTCTGTGGCCTTATTATGATTTTAGGCAGCCTCTCTGCTAATAGGTGGGGTGTGTTCCTGTCTTGCTAGTTGTCTGGCTTAGGGTGTCTAGCACTGTAGCTTGCTGGTCATTGAGTGGAGCTGGGTCTTGAATTGAGATGGAGATCTCTGGGAGATTTTTACCATTTGATATTACGTGGAGCTGGGAGGTCTCTTGTGGACGAGTGTCCTAAACTTGTCTCTCCCACCTCAGAAGAACATCCCTGATGTCTGGCTCAGGCACCAAGGACCTGTCATCCACATAGTTCAGAATATAAGGGAGATAAGAAAGAATGAACAAAAGAAAGAAAGGAAGAAAGAAAGAAAGAAAGAAAAGAAAAGTTATTAAAATTAAAAATTATTATTAAAAAATTTTTTTAAGTAATAAAAAGAAAGAAAGAAAGAAAAGAGGCAACCAAAGCAAAAAACAAATCCACAAATGATAACAAGCACTAAAAACTATACTTTAAAAAAAAAAAAAAATGGACAGACCAAACCCTAGGACAAATCGTAAAAGCAAAGCTATACAGACAAAAATCACACACAGAAGCATACACATACACACTCACAAAAAGAGAAAAAGGGAGAAAAATATATATACCATTGCTCCCAAAGTCCACCTCCTCAATTTGGGATGATTCGTTGTCTATTCAGGTATTCCACAGATGCAGGTACATCAAGTTGATTGTGGAGATTTAATCCTCTGCTCCTGAGGATGCTGGAAGAGATTTCCCTTTCTCTTCTTTGTTCGCACAGCTCCTGGGTTTCAGCTTTGGATTTGGCCCCACTTCTGCATGTAGGTCGCCTGAGGGCATCTGTTCTTCACCCAGACAGGACGGGATTAAAGGAGCAGCTGATTCGGGGGCTCTGGCTCACTCAGGCTGGTTGAGGGAAGGGGATGGAGTGCAGGGTGAGCCTGCGGTGGCAGAGGCCGGCATGACAATGCAACAGCCTGAGGCACACTGTGCGTCCTCCCAGGGAGGTTGTCCCTGGATCACAGGACCCTGGCAGTGGCGGGCTGCACAGGCCCCCGGGAGGGGAGGTGTGGATAGTGACCTGTGCTTGCACACAGGCTTCTTGGTGGCAGCAGCAGCAGCCTTAGCATCTCATGCCTGTCTCTGGGGTCCGCGCTTTTAGCCGCGGCTCATGCCCATCTCTGGAGCTCCTTTAAGTGGCGCTCTTAATCCCCTCTCCTCGCGCACCAGGAAACAAAGAGGGAAGAAAAAGTCTCTTGCCTCTTCGGCAGGTCCAGACTTTTCCCCGGTCTCTCTCCCAGCTAGCCGTGGTGCACTAACTCCCTGCAGGCTGTGTTCATGCCACCAACCCCAGTCCTCTCCCTGCGCTCCGACTGAAGCCCAAGCCTCAGCTCCCAGCCCCGCCCACCCCGGAGGGTGAGCAGACAAGCCTCTTGGGCTGGTGAGTGCCGGTCGGCACCGATCCTCTGTGCAGGAATCTCTCCACTTTGCTCTCCGCACCCCTGTGGCTGTGCTGTCCTCCGTGGCTCCGAAGCTTCCCCCTCCGCCACCCACAGCCTCTGCCCATGAAGGGGCTCCTAGTGTGTAGAAACCTTTCCTTCTTCACGGCTCCCTCCCACTGGTGCAGGCCCCGTCCGTATTCTTTTGTCTCTGTTTATTCTTTTTTCTTTTGCCCTACCCAGGTACGTGGGGAGTTTCTTGCCTTTTGGGAGGTCTGAGGTCTTCTTCCAGAGTTCAGTCAGTGTTCTGTAGGAGTTATTCCACATGTAGATGTATTTCTGATGTATTTGTGGGGAGGAAGGTGATCTCCACTTCTTACTCTTCCGTCATCTTGAAGCTCCTCCCATATTTGTGTTTTTCACAGTTAATTTCTTGTAGTTAATTTCTACTCTCATGGCATAATTTTCATTAAAGATTCTTAGTATGATTTCAGTTTTCTTAAATTTTCTAAGGCTCGCTTTGTGGCCCAGCATGTGATCAGTCCTGGAGAATGTTCCATGTGCACTTTAAAATAATGTGTATTCTGCTGCTTTTGGATGGAATGCTCTATAAATATCAGTTAAGTCCACTTGGTCTAATGTGTCACTTAAGACCTGTGTTTTCTTATTGATTTTCTGTCTGGATTGTCTGTCCTTTGATGTAAGCGTGGTGTTAAAGTCCCCCACTATTACTGTGTTACTGTTGATTTCTCCTTTTATATAGGTTAATATTTGCCTTATATATCGAGACACTCCTATGCTGGGTGCATATATATTTACAATTTTTATATCTTCTTCTTGGATTGATCCCTTGATCATTATGTAGTGTCCTTCTTTGTCCCTTGTAACAGTCTTTATTTTAAAGTCTATTTCATCTGATATACGTATTGTTACTCCAGGTTCTTTTGATTTCCATTTGCATGGAATACATTTTTCCATCCCCTCACTTTCGGTCTGTATGTTTCTCTAGATCTGAAGTGAGTTTCTTGTAGGCAACGTGTATACAGGTCTTGTTTTTTTATCCATTCAGTCACTCTGTGTCTTTTGGCTGGTACATTTAATCCATTTACATTTAAGGTAATTATAGGTGTGTGCTCTTATTGCCATTTTGTTATTTGTTTTTTGTCCTTTTCCCCCCTTGTTCTTTTGTTCTCTTCTCTGTGATTTGATGAATATCTGTAGTGTTATGTTTGGATTCTTTTTCTTTTTTGTGTGTTTATCTCTTTTAGATTTTTTCGTTTGTGGTTATCATGAGGTTTTTGTGTAACATTCTATATATACACATGTCTGCTTTAAGGTGCTGATCTCTTAATTTCATGTGCATTTTAAATACCCTGCATCTGTACCCTCCTCCCCTCATGATTACTGTTTATGATATCATATTTTGCATCTAATTATTTTGTATATCCCTTAACTGCTTATTGTGGATACAGATGATTTTACTACTTTTATATTTTAGCCTCCCTCTTATCTTTGTGTGTGGATGATTTCCTACCTTTCTGTATGTTTGCCTTTGCTGGTGATTTTTCATTTCATAATTTTCTTATTTCTAGTTGTGGTCTTCTCTATTTCACCTAAATGTGGCCTTTTCTTTTTTGCCTAGAACAGTTCCTTTATCCTGTGTTGTAAATCTGGTTTGGTGGTGCTCAATTCTTTAAGCTTTTGCTTGTCTGTAAAGCTTTTGATTTCTCTATCAAATCTGAAAGAAAGCCTTGCTGGGTAGAGTATTCTTGTTTGCAGGTTTTCCCTTTGCTTCACTTTAAATATATCATGCCACTCCCTTCTGGCCTACAGAGTTTCTGCTGAAAAAGAAGCTGATAGCCTTATGGGATTCCCTTGTATGTTATTTGTTGCTTTTCCCTGCTGCTTCTAGTGTTCTCTCTTTATCTTTAATTTGTCATTTTGATTATAATGTGTCTTGTTGTGTTCCTCTTTAGGTTAATCCTGTTTGGGACCCTGTGCTTCTTGAACTTGGGTGACTGTTTCCTTTCCCAGATTTGAGAAATTTTCAGCTATTATCTGTTTAAGTATTTTCTCAGGCCTTTTCTCTCTCTCTTCTCCTTCTGGGACCCTTATAATGCAATTATCCATGTGTTTGATGTTGTCCCAGAGGTTTCTTAAATTGTCTTCATTTCTTTTTACTCTTTTTACTTTTTTTGTGTTAAGTGGCAGTATGAACTACTCTGTATTCCAGCTCACTGATCCTTTTTTCTGTATTGTTTAGACTACTTTGATTCCTTATAGTGTATTTTTTGTTTCAGCTATTATATTCTTCATTTCTGTTTGTTTGTTCTTTATGTTTTCTAACTCTTTGCTAAAAACTTCTAACTTCTCACTCTGTGAATCCATTCTCCTCCCAAGTTCTTTTATCATCTTTACAAACATTACTCTGAAGTCTTTCTTGGGTAGATTGCCTCTCTCCACATCACTTAGTTCTTCTTCTGGGGTTTTATCTTGTTCCTTTGTGGAAACATATTGCTCTGTTGCCTCATTTTGTCTAAGTTGCTATTTGTATTTTTTTTCAATTTATTTTTATTTGTTTATTTTGGCTGCATTGGATCTTCATTGGTGCATGTGGGCTTTCCCTAGTTGTGGCGAGTGGGGGCTCCTCTTCATTGCTGTGCATGGGCTGCTCACTGCGGTGGTTTCTCTTGTTGCAGAGCATGGGCTCTAGGCATGCGGGCTTCAGTAGTTGTGGTGTGCGGCCTCAGTAGATGTGGCTCGTGGGCTCTAGAGAGCAGGCTCAGTAGTTGTGGTGCACAGACTTAGTTGCTCCATGACATGTGGGATCTTCCTGGACCAGGTCTCGAACTTGTGTCCCCTGCATTGACAGGTGGATTCTTAACCACTGTGCCACTGGGGAAGACCTGTATTTTTATATATGTGGTAGGTTAGTTACATTTCTCAAGCTTGGAGAAGTGGCTCTCTGTAGGAGGCATCCTATACACCCCAGAAGTGTACCCCCCCACCCCATCGTCACCCAAGCTATACGCTCTAGGGGTTCCCCCTAAGAGGGCTGTGTGGGTCCTTCTATTTTGGTGGGATGACTATGTAGAGGGTTTGGTAGGCTTGGTTGGCCCCTAATCTGGTTGGTTGCCAGGCCCTAACTTGTGCAGATGTTGCTGGCTGCTTTTTAATGGGGACTGATCACAAGGCAGCTGGTTGCAGAATCCTATGAGGTCCTGGGTCTAGTGCTGGCTCACTAGTGGGTGGAGTCAGGGTCCCAAAGACTCCAGAGTTCTTGCCTGCCCACTGGCAGGCGAAGCCAGATCCTCACAGGAAGAGCTCATTCCTGGAGTCTAGCTTCAGAGACCAGGGATCCCAGAGCTCATTTCAGATCATTGGTGGGAGGAGTCGATTCCTGACACAATTAGGTATGAGGTCTGCAGTGCCCCAAACCTTACATTTGCCTGCTAGTGCTAGGGCCTGGACCTAGCTAGTCCCAGGGTAAGGTCTGGTTGGCTGTTGGTGGACTCTGTCCACAGGATGTGGGATCATAGTTTTCTGGCTTTTGGTTTCTGCCCCTGGTGGATGAAGCTGGGTCTTGTCCCTCTGGGGGCAGGGCCATGTGTAGGGATGTGTCTAGAGTTGGCTGTGGACTCATGAAGTCTTTAGGCAGCTTATCTGCTGATGGGTTGAAATGTGTCCCATCCAGTTAGTTGTTGGCCTGAGGCATCCCAGCCGTGGAGTTTCAGACTTTTGGGTGAGGCCAGGTCTTGGCATTAATGAGCCAAGATGGCAGCCACCAGCAGCAGTGTTCATGTGTTTGAATGTTCCCAAATCTTGCTGTCACCAGTGTCTGTGTCCCAAGGGTGAGCCACAGCTGTCCCCACTTCTCCAGGAGACTCTCCAAGATGAGCAAGTAGGTCTGGTCCAGGCTCCTATCAAATTACTGCTTTTGCCCTGGGTCTTGGTGTGCATGAGATTTTTGTATGTGCCCTTTAAGAGTGAAGTCTATTTCCCCCAGTCCTGTGGGGCTCCTGCAATTAAGCTCTGCTGGCCTTCAAAACCAGATGTTCTGGGGTCTTGTCTTCCCAGTGCCAGACCCCTAGGCTGGGGAGCCTCACATGGGGCTCAGAATTCTCACTCCTATCAGAGAACCTTTGCAATATAATTATTCTCCAGTTAGTGGGTTGCCCACTGGGGGATTTGGGATTTGATTATATTGTGAGTCTGCTCCTCCTACCTGTCTCATGTTGACTCCTTTTTTTACGTCTTTAGTTGTAGAAGACCTTTTCTGGTAGGTTCCAGTTTTTTTCATTGATGGTTTTCTGCAAATAGTTGTGATTTTGGTGTGTTCATGAGAGGAGGTGAGCTCAGCGTCTTTCTACTCCGCCATCTTAGCTGCTCTCTCAAAATTACATGAAACACTGTCCCTTGAGAGGTCTTCTACAGATGTTTCCTCAGAAGGATAATCCCACGGCTACAGAATGAAAAATAAGTGGTGCTACAGACTTAGAAAACAAACTTACGGTTACCGGGGGGAAGGGTGCGGAGAAGGGACAGATTGGGAGTTTGGGATTGACATGTACCCACTACTGTATTTAAAATGGATAACCAACAAGGATTTGCTGTAGAGCACAGGGAACTCTGCCCAGTATTCTGTAACAACCTAAATGGGAAAAGAATTTGAAAAAGAATAGATACATGTATATGTATACCTGAATCACTTTGCTCTTCACCTGAAACAAATACAACATTGTTAATCGACTATACTCCAGTATAAAATAAAAAGTTAAAAAAAAGAAAAAGAAGTGAAGCTGTTGTCAACTGCAGTCAAGAAAGGTTGAAAATTTTACACCACTCTACTGAAAGATCACAGTACACGTGGGAATACAAAGGGTCCTGAAATTCCTCCCATTGATCCAGCTAACACTGTGTGAGGCCCATGCTGAGCTCTTAAATGGTCTTACATGATTCTCAGAACAATCCAGTGCCACAGGTGATGATTACCTCCAGTTAGAGATCAGGAAATTGAGGCTTAGAGAAGTCAAGCAAGTTGCCCAGGTCCCAAGGTCATTATATTGATGTGAAATCATCTTTCCCTCTGAACCCCAATTAACTGAAAAGCAAGCACACTTTGGAAAATGTTGCCCAGAACAGATTGGTTTTCTACGCCCAAAGCCACTCACTTCTCTTTCTCTGTGCTGACTCCTAACTCCAAATAGGTGGCAGTGCTTCTGTTTTTGCTTCTTTGTTTTGGTGGCAGCATGATGCGGGCATGCACTAACGACCAACTCAAACCTTAACCCCTAACCCCTCAAAAAGTGATATAAATGTCAGCTTGCTTTTCCCGCTCTCTAGTAACACCTCTAGGCTCAGACTCTTTCTGACTAATTTTATAGAGGCTCACCACTTTGGATGCACCCATGTTTAGCAATTAGAATAAAAGATACATTAAACTGGCCTACACTTGCATTTTTTTTTAGCAAACTACACACATTAAAAAGAATTGCCCCTGCTGAAAATGACCAGACCCTGTGTTCAAAGAGGAAAATTAATGAATTCTTTCTTTATAGGCAAAGTATAGTAAGGCCAAGCAAGACTACCCAAATTTACTTTCATCTGCAGCTGAGTAATTAGATAACAATAAACTCTGTCCTAAGTCACCACTCTAAAGCCCAGCTGAAGCTACCAGCCGGCAAATGAGTCTATTCTAGAGGAAAGGGTGGATGTGTGTGCATGTACTAATACACAATAGAAAATAAAACCCCAATGGAAAATGAAAAATGCTAATGACTCAGAAAAGCAGATAAGAGCCTTATGATGAAACGGGACATAAGGAAAAATGTAGTTTTCTCTAAATTGTTGTCAAAATCAGACAGCAGCTGCTCAGCAAATGGTAAAACTTGGGTATAGAGAAAACGATGTGATACTAAGCTTTTAATCTCTATCCTCTTTTTTGTTCAGAATATATCAAAATAAGACTTTGTCTTAGATTATAGGAGAGTAGCTTTTCGAAGCTTTCGGAAAAGTATTAAAACTTGACTGTCACACAGCTCATTAAATGGGAAACTCTTACCTCTAGACAACAGAATAACTTTTCAAATTGGAACCTGTTATTTTTATTAAGGAACCATGGTCTTACATTTTCAATCTAAAGTAAAAAAATGTGTCCTATATGATAAAAAAGAATTTTGTATTTTTCTGGAAGTAGTTTTTTCACTGTAATTATACAGAATTAAAAGTACTTACTGTTTGCGTAATTGTGAATTTTACCAAAAAAAATTGAGTCAAACTGTAGGCCGACATCTTGAAATATGTATTATACACAAATTGCAAGTGGAGTAACAGGTACTTTTGTATTTATTGAGCTATGGTCTTTTGTATTGGGGGCAGGAAATGTATTTGTGTGTCAAAAAAAAAAAAAGTGCCACGCACACTGTCAGCTCTGTAGATATAATAAATACTGAGCATGTTTACACCAAAGTTTCATTTGTATTTCACATTTTTGGGTTTCCTAAAATTTCTCAATTTACCCACTTTATATTTGATACCTTGACTAAATCAACATTTGGTCCTAGTTTGGAAGTTCGGGTGTTTTAGTTATTGATAGAATTAATTCCATTTGTAGGTCATTAATTTATTTTGGTTCTTCCTTTCATTCTCTGACTTCAAGGCTTGTTTAAGCCTCTTTCCTCACCCAGGTGAACACACATGTTTCTTGGCCTTGGTGGTTATAGTACTTGTTGACCATTTTACCTATTGCCATCAATTTATGCCGGGTGGTTTCTTGGGTTTATCCAGTGAAAGTACAATACTCTAGTCCCTCAATAGATTCCTGAAAAACCCAAACTTAGAGGATAGGGAAGTTTAAGACATTGGAGTTCAGGAGACTGATGTTGGAAGTGAATTCAGGAAAACCCTCTACACACTTATGTCAACTAAAAAGGCAAAACAGGGCTTCCCTGGTGGCGCAGTGGTTGGGAGTCCGCCTGCCGATGCAGGGGACGCGGGTTCGTGCCCCGGTCCGGGAAGATCCCACATGCCGCGGAGCGGCTGGGCCCGTGAGCCATGGCCGCTGGGCCTGCGCGTCCGGAGCCTGTGCTCCGCAACGGGAGAGGCCACAGCAGTGAGAGGCCCGCGTACCGCAAAAAAATAAATAAATAAATAAAAAATTCTCTCCTCAAGACACTGGAATTGCTTGGATATGTCCCATGACAGATGTCCATTCTGTTGGGCCTCAAGCAAAATTTGCAGGGCATTAGAAAGTTAACGACAAGAAATGAGCTTCGATTCTGAAAAGATGGAGCCCAATCCATTAATGATAATTACAGGTGGTCTTGCAGCCAGCGAGGACATTAATAAGAAAAAAGAAACCTCAAACCAGGACCTCAGAATCAAAGACTTAGGATATGTTCAGCTTAAAGTCCTATAACTGTAGTCACTGACCCAGACAACCAATATTTTATATCATTTTAGGCTAGTTCTTAGAGCTTAGAGTCTATATCATATCAGGACACTGAAATAAAGAGGAAGCTTATCATAAAACCCAACACTTAGAATGTCAGGCATTCTTCTGAGCATTTTACACATTAGCTTATTTAAGTTATTTAATCCTCATGACAAATCTCTCTGATCCCATTTTACCTGTAAGGCCATTGCTACATCCAATTACACAAATAGTATGTGAAGGAACCAGCATTCAGCCCCGGTTGTCCAGCTCCAGTGCCCAGGCTTTTAATCAGGATACTTCGCTTCTCTAGCTTTTGCCAGATACCGGTCATCTGAGACTTCCTGGCTTTCACTGGTAATTTGAGTAAGTGGTGCTGTGCTAGACCTTTCTTATTTCCTCCAGATCCACCTCACCTTGCTTTACGCCTCCGCAGACTCCCCTGCTGCCCTGGTCCAGCCTGGGCTCACCAGGAGAGGTACCAGCAGGTGACCCAAGGGCAGTAGAAGAAGGTAAGGAACCATCCCGCAGCCAACCTCCTTGCCAGGTCACTGCCCACTGGCTGCATCTTCCTCTGTGTCTTCATGTCTAAGGGTGGTAATGCTTCATGTGTTTATCAGTCCCCAAGCCTGATAAACCTCCACTCCTTGTTTCTTCCCTTCTCTTCTGCCCCCACTTTGTAAAGAGTCCCTTTAGTAAACCCTTCTCATCAGGTTCCTGCAGAAACCTGGACAGTTACAGGTGCCTTTCAATCAGCATGCCAGCTGCTGATTTCCCTTCTACTTATGGAGGTATCGCACCGAAGAGTCAAACTTGTGTTCACCAAAGGGTCGCTGGACTGTCAGAGTCATTTGGGTCCCCGGAGGCATAATGCCTTGCCCTGTATAAGGTGTTTCCATTTGTTCACTTATTCATTTATTCATTCAAAAATATTCACTGAGCACTTACTATGTGCTAGGCATTGTGACAGGTGCTGGAGATGCAGCCGTAAACAGGATGGACTGGGGCCCTACTCTCATGAAGCTTACAATTTAGTGGGAAGAAACAAAAAATAATCAAGCCCACCTAATAACTGTGATAACTGCTCTGAAGACAATAAATCAGTATAGTGGTAGAGAGAACACCTGCTGGGTGAAGGGATGCTACTTTCAATAGGCTGGTTAGAGAAGCCTCTTTGAATCCTACCTGATGGGAGGGACCTAGATGTGAGAAGAACTGGAGAGAGAGCATTTCAAGCAAAAGGGTTTGCAAGTACAAAGACCAGGGAGGAATGACGCTTTCAAGGAAAGGAAAGAAAGCGATGGTAAGGAATGAAGTGGGAGAAGTGGAGCAGAGCAAACTCACCCAGGGTTTTCTAATTCTATAGTAACTATCGAGTCTATAAGAAAAGTCTGAGGTTCGCCTGCCACCAGGTTTTTGTTTTGTTTTATTTCTTTCTGGCTGCGTTGGGTCTTTGTTGCTGCACGCAGGCTTTCTCTAGTTGTGGTGCGCAGGCTTCTCATTGCGGTGGCTTCTCTTGTTGCAGAGCACAGGGTCTAGGCGCGCGGGCTTCAGTAGTTGTGACATGTGGGCTCAGAAGTTGTGGCACGCAGGCTCAGTAGTTGTGGCACGCGGGCTCAGTAATTGTCGCTCACAGCCTCTAGAGCGCAGGCTCAGTAGTTGTGGTGCACGGGCTTAGTTGCTCTGTGGCATGTGAGATCTTCCCAGACCAGGGATTGAGTCCATGTCCCTTGCATTGGCAGGTGGATTCTTAACTGCTGTGCCACCAGTGAAGTCCTGCCATCAATTTTACACAGGAGGTTAGTGGAAGAAACCCCCCTCGGACGAACCCAGTTAAGAGGAGTGATCCAAGGGCAGGAAGAATCAGTGCTTTTTACAAAGGCAGCAAAGATATTGTTTCTAGCTTCTTATAGACCGGACTGATGATGCAGATTTGGAGGACAAGAGCAATGGTTTCCCCCAAGAGTATCACTCTATGGTCCTGAGAGTTTAATATAGGGCTTTGGGCATTTGGGAGGCAGAGAAAACCCTACAACTCATATGTTTCTCATCTTTTTAAAAAAAATTTGGATCTAAGAAAAGTTGGAATCCAAATTTGAGAGAAGATGCGTCCTGAGAGAGATTTTTTCTGTGTCTAGTGCTATATCCAAATCTGCAACGCCTTTCTGATTAGATGTTTCAGCTGTGAATTCACTTCTCCTGTCCCCAGACTCAGTATCCAAGATGCAGAGATGCGGAAATGCAGTGACTTCCAGCTGACCAGGAAGAGGGGAGATTTCAGGCTATAACTCTGGTCAAGAGAAATAAAGATGTTGCAAAAACTGAAAATGGTTGACCAAATCTTAATGAGCTCAGAAACTGGAAACAGTGATTTGAAAGCAAAAGCAAGTGGTCAAGGGCTAAAAGGGCCTGTGAGATTTCTGTTACAGGCACTGATTTTTATTCATTTACTGACATCTTTAGGGGGTGGAGAGGGCTTGTTCTAGTGGTCACATGTATGGTACCTCTGGGCAATGGACAAGCCGCAGATGATTGGGGTAACTTTTTAGATGTTTGGGATATTTTGAGAGTTATTTCTCAAGGGTCCTCTCCAAACCACATAGGTATGTATCTTAGCTGTCTCCAGTATGATGACCTACCAGTGCTGTTAAATCTCAACTCGGTCCTAATAGGACCTCCAGTTTCCTTTCTTTTGCCAAGACTTTCTCTGAGAAATCTTTTTTCCTCTCTGCCCTTTGCTTCACTTCCATTTCCTATTCACAAATTTTCATTCCTCTTTTTCAATTCATCCCCAAAGTGTGATGAACAACGGCCAATACTGTTAAAGAAAGGGCATAATTTAAGGAAGCTGCACATCCTGGAATTCTGTATAGGAAAACCCACTCCTGTGAGGAAGGTAATTTTTAGCTCCTTACAAATTATAAGGTCAAACTTCCTCTAACAGACCTTCTTCCGCATTAATTCCGTGTTTAAGGATTCCTCAGTTTTGTGTAGACTTGCCGTCCCATCTAAGTTGCCCTCTTCAGTGTACTTAAGTGCCAGAGGTTTCTTAATAACTTGTTGACACTTGATGTCTGTGATATTGTGCACATCAGTTTCAATGGGGCCATTTGCTTGGGCCTAATGCAGTGACTCGCAAGGCAAGCTCCCCTGGGGTTGAGGCAGGAGAGCCTCTCTAGACATTGTTATTAATGAACAGGCTATCAATCACTTCCTTCCCATTCAGAGGTTTGTCACTCTTCATTACTCAGCTCTTCAGACCTTTCTCGCTATTTTTCCCTTGCTCTTCATCACATCACATGCCTGTCATGCCTGCCCAACTAGGTGATCTGCTTTTTGTTCTTAGCAGGTAGTGGAGCTTAGTAGATTTGGTGAACCTGTATTTCACTGCTTATATAATCTTTCTGGAAGGAAGGAGAGAGGAATCTAAATACCAAAATTGGATCTTGGTTAAAAACTTATTTAAATGAAATTTTGGAATGTTGTTTATAAGTACAAACATAACTGAAAAGGGCTTGATAACCTTTGAATTACTTTGTTGAAACTTGCTCACTCTGAAGGTTTGATCCCTTTATTCATCGTTGAAGTAGACCTAAGAGATTATAAATGCAAACAGGAAAGATGTCATTTTGAACTATTCGGAACTATTTTTATCAGAATGGTTTGACAGCAGAAACTGGGGCCTAAGCTACGTTATAAACCATGATTGGGAAGAGTAGATAAATATTTTCTTTTCTTTATATATTCAGCCAAAGTGAATTTTCACATGTGGAGTTTATTTACATAGCAAGAACGAAGACCAGGTCATTAATGTCATTTCACATAAGTCACTGGACAGGAACATGCAACCCTGATTAATTTAGTTTCTTTTTAGCTCCAAGCTAAACACTTCAAAACAGCGTAGTTTTAATGAAAAAATGGAATATTCCTCAAGTGTTATCAGACAAGCAGGAAATCTAATAAAATAAACCCATATCTGCTTTGAAGAGATGTCAGGTAAGTGGATATTTTGCAGGTTCTGAGCAGTTTCTATTCATGGTAACTTGAGAACATCTACTGAGAGAATCTAGTTTCCAAAATAAGTTAATCCCCGTATTTTGAAGAGGAGTTTTAGAATGTAGAATTAAAGTAATAACAATAAAAATAGAAAGAACTTGTTGGAAATCACAGGATGCTAATTGTGATGTGGGAAACTGGCCGTACCTTACGAGAAGTTGGGCAATTTGAGGGATAGGCAACAAAAAGAATACAGTATTGTTTCTTCAAGGAGGAGATATCCCTTTCAAACACATTGGACTGTTAATATAAGCTCCCAGATTTGCCATGTTATGCCGGTGTGTATTTCTCAAAGGCAAATAAGCAAGCAAACAAGCAAAAACTATAGATAGCTACACCTCATTTCATATGTATATGTATATATATATAAAACAAATAAACTGACAGATATTTCTCCAGCAAAGGTGGGTTTATTTGGGATCAGCAAGAATTGCAATTCAGGGTCTGCAACCATGGTGAGCCACTTGCAAGTCCCCTTATGGCAAGGGAAAAAGAAGACCTTTATAGAGGGAAAGGAAGGTGGGAGGGCTGAAATAAACAAAGAGTCTACGGCTTTTCACTGGCTGAGTCCTTGCCAGGAAAGAAGAGGAGTCTTTCTCCTTCCTTTTGGGCTCTGCCATCTTCACAGGGTGTGAGAGCGCCCCCTGCTGGTCTCCAGACTCTATTTCATGAGGTTTCTGTTTGTTTGTTTGTTTATGAAATAGTTCACACATAGATCATTTTCAGCAGAAACACAAAGCCCCACAGGTTAAATTCAAGATAGGGTGAGTAAACAGAAGAAAACTAATCTGGGATCACTGAAAAATTTTGTAGCACTAAAATGGAACAAAACTGTGAGAGCTCCGAGATAAACATAACCCCAAATTAGATTTGCTGCAAGAAGATTTTAAAAAAGAGATAAAATCTATTCTCAAAGAGATAAAAAAGGACAGGACATCTATTAAAGAAGGACAGTCCAGAATAAAATACAAAACAAAATGAAATCTGCAATAGACCAAATAAAATCACTGTTGGAAGCAGACAAGAGCTCGTTATTATGGGAAGCTGCTATGTGATGGAGTGGAGAGAGTGTGAGATTTGGAGTCTGAGGATCTGGGATTAAAACTGCTTTGGTTATTTATACACTATGTGATCATGAGAAAATCACTCACCCTTTCTGAGCAAAAGTTTCTTCATATGTAAAATGAGGTTAATGGTACATTCTAGGCTAGTCAGAAACATCCCATTTACAACCCTGGGGGATATAATGTAAACGGTGCCCCTGGAGTTACATATCACAGCATGCTAAATGTCTGCAATAAAGTAATGTCACTGCATCTATTCCTAGCGCATGGTAGGTAGTTCATACTTGTTAATTTTACCTAAAATCATAGCAAAGCAGACCTCATGACAAAATGCTGAATCAGCAAGGTAGACAATGAAAGTGACAACTATATCCTGGTCACCAAAGGTATAAATGTTAATATTAAAACATCTGCAGAAAGATGAAAATCAGGGATAATAGATCTAACCTACAAATGACAGCATTTTCCAAAGAAGAACACAGGATGAATGCATGTGGACACTGGTATTTAAAACATGTAAATTAAGAAGAAGTTCCAAACATAAGTAAAATAGTAATTAAGCTTAGAAATAGGCATCACCGTGCCTCAGGTTTTAAAAAATAATTGGCTACATGTAAAAATAATTTTGCAGGGACTTCCCTGGCAGTCCAGCAGTTAAGAATCCGTGCTTCCACTGCAGGGGGCACAGGTTCGATCCCTGGTTGGGGAACTAAGATCCCACATGCCACACAGTGCAGCCAAAAGAAAAAGAAAAAAAACTGTAAAAAAAAGAATAGTAATTTTGCAAACATGCAGTTTGAAAAGTGTTATACTAAAGGGATAGAAAATAAAAATTCAGAGAAATATTTTTCCCCTCTGGATGAACCCAGGCCAGGACAAAAGAGTTACATCTGAAGAAATCTCGCTTATAAAGAGTCAAAAAGAATGAATCAAGGTGTTGCTTGTGTGGAAAGTCACCAAAATGACATTCCCAGATATGCAAATATATTAACCTTTTTAGAGGAGTCAGGTGAAGACATACTCCAGAACACTAGATACGAAGATAAATTTTTGAATAGAGATGACACCATTAAAAAACTTAAAATTAGTGCTGATATATGTTAAATTTAATGGAAAAACGGGGCATATGAAGAATATTCCAAAGGATTAAAAAATATCCAGGACCCTGGGATTCCAGGAAGATAACGACCTTCTTTTCCAGCATCAATTTCAATCATTCTGCCCCATTTGAGCCAAATCGCTGTTGGTGCTGACAGGAAACCAAATCCAAGTAAGGCCGTGGGCTCCGTGAAAGACATAAGGTGAGGTTAAGCCCCTGGGACTGGGTCAGCACCGGGAGACCAGCACCGGGAAGCCCAGGCTGAGGATCACAGCCAGGCTGTTAGGAATCTCAGGTGGAAAGGAGTGGGCCTGTGGAGACTTCCTGTCCCTGAGGATACCAAGAAGAAGCTGGAATAATGGTCAGGCGCTCCTTGGCCTGGAGCCTGGGAGGGAAGAAAGAGACCAGAAAACAGGGAGGCTTCCTCCAGGTGTCTTGGTTAAGAGACTGGCAGCCTGTCTGCTTCTGCACAGTTGGACCAGGTGGAGACAGATGTATGCCCCCCCACCGGAGGAATTCCCAGAGAGCTGGCAAAGAAAAATAACATCACACAGGGCCCAGCAACTAGAAGGAGAAATATATCAGTCAGGACAGAATGCTCAACAGCAAAGGAGGCACATGACAAAATGAATAAAACAATAATAGGCACACGTAAGGATACTTGAGAGTGCAAGGAATAGTTTCTGGAGTTACCGAAAAACCACATGTTTTTCAACTAAATATTTTCGTAGGAGAACTGAAAGAGAGGCTAATAGTTGTGATACTTGAATTACAGGCATGGACAATCAATGCAAGAAATATCTCAAGCCACAGTTTAAAATATAAGAAGATGGTGTATTGATTTCCTATTGCTGCTCTAACAAATTACCACTTACCCAGTGGCTTAAAACAACGGATTCATTACCTTGCGGTTCCAGACATCACAAGCCTACACTAGGTCTTTGGCGCTGCTTTTCTTCAGGAGGCTCTGGGGGGTGGGTTTCCTTCCTTTTCCAGATTCTAGGGTCACGTGCACTCCTTGGCTTGTGGTCCCTTGCTCTCTCTTCAAAGTCAGTGGCCGAGCACCCTCTCTCCGCTCTGACATCCTGCTTCCATGTAAAAAGGAAAAGCCCTATAAAAGGACCCTTGTGGTTACCTTGGCCCACCAGGAACATCCAGGACAATCTCCTGATGTTGAGATCCTTCATTATATCTGCGAGGTAACATATCCACAGGTTCCAGGGATTAAGAGGTGGACATCTTTGAGGAGAGGCATTGTCCAGATTACCCCAAGTAGAATGAAGGAAAAAATAAGAGTTGGATGATAGAGCCAGGATACGTAACATGAAAATCACAGTCATTTCCAGTAAGAGAAAAAACAACACATGGCGCATAAACATTTGCTTAAACGTGTACTAGGAAAAGAATTACCTAAAGTGAAGAAATCTTGAACCTGCAGCTTTAAATGACTTCATGAGTTCAGGCAGGATTCGTGGGAAAAGAGACGTCTAGGCATTCTCTGGTATCATTTTCAAGCTCTTAGGACAAAGGGAAAAAAATCAAACCTTTAAATAAAATAGCAAGTTATTTAGATAAAAGAAGACTCATGTTAATATTGGACTTCTCATATATATAACACTGGTAGTAGAAGAACGCAGTGGAATAAATCTAGACTCTGAGAGTCCACACCTTTCCTGTCACCAATGTTGCTGATGAAAATCTAATGATAAACTGAGACTTAGTTTTCCCAGATAAACTATGGGAGAATAATGGGAGAAAAGTATTGCAATCCAAGAATCCTATACCCAGCCCAAAATTATTCACCAGCAAGCCAGACAGATACTTATATATATGCAAAAATTTAGAGAGCATATCACATACCCCAACTGAGAGAAATACTCTAGAAAGGGCTTTATTCAAACTAAAAAATGGAGAAAAACAGAGCCCTCAAAATGGGTGTCCCTGAGGGAGAAAGAAATAACGGAGAACATGGATAAGTCTGATGGCTTTATCTCTTAGACCTTCTGAAAAAATGTTTTTATTTTTATTTATTTATTTATTAAAATTTGAACAGCACTTTTTTTTTAATTTATTATTTTTGGCTGTGTTGGGTCTTTGTTGCTGCACGTGGGCTTTCTCTAGTTGCGGCGAGCAGAGGCTACTCTTCATTGCGGTGTGCGGGCTTCTCATTGCAGTGGCTTCCCTTGTTGTGGAGCACGGGCTCTAGGCACATGGGCTTCAGTAATTGTAACACAGGGGCTCAGTAGTTGTGGCTTGCAGGCTCTAGGGCACAGACTCAGTAGTTGTGGTGCATGGGCTTAGTTACTCCGTGGCATGTAGGATCTTCCCAGACCAGGGCTCGAACCTGTGTCCCTTGTGTTGGCAGGCAGGTTTTTAACCACTGTGCCACCAGGGAAGCCTAAAAATGCTTTTAAATATGTCATGTTAAAACAAAGTCATTTCTGAAAAGGGAATTCAATGGAAATTTTAATTATGATGTAGAACTAAAATACTAAATTAGTTCAGCAAAACCTAAGAATTCATACAGTGGAAAGGACACAGGAAAGTAAAAATTTTCTAGATGTCTCATGTAGTTGGGAGTGAGGTAGACAGACAAGAGAGGAGGAAAGTTAAGATGTTGTAAAGGTCTCATATAATAAGAGCTGGGAGCAGGGAGAGATAGAACAAATGGGTGGGAAAATAGAACATCTTTTTAAAAAATTTTTATTCAAGTATATTTGATTTACAATGTTGCAGGTGTACAGCAAAGTGATTCAGATATATATATATATTTGATATATATATACACATATATATACACACATATATATATGCTTTTTCAGATTCTTTTCCATTATAGGTTATTACAAGATATTGAAGATAGTTCTCTGTGCTATACTGTAGGTCCTTGCTGTTTATTTTATGTATAGTAGTTTGTATCTGCTAACCCAAACTTCTAATTTACATCCCCATCCTTTCCCCTTTGGTAACCATAAAGTTATTTTCTATGTCTGTGAGTCTCTTTCTGTTTTGTAAATAAGTTCATTTGTATCATATTTTAGATTCCACATATAAGCAATGTCATATGGTATTTGTCTTTCTCTTCCTTGCTTACTTCACTTAGTCTGATAATCTCTAGGTCCATCCATGTTGCTACAAATTGCATTATTTCATTCTTTTTATTTTCTTCTTTTATCTTTAAAAAAAAAACAAGTTCCTTTTAGTTTCATTGATCTTTTCTTTGTCTCTGTTTCATTTATTTCTGCTCTGATCTTTATGATTTCTTTCTTTGTATTAACTTTGGGTTTCATTTATTCTTCTTTCTCTAGTTGCTTTAGGTGTAAGGCTAGGTTGTTTGAGATTTTTCTTGTTTCCTGAGGTAAGATTGTATGGCTATAAAATTCCTTCTTAGAACTGCTTTTGCTGCATCCCATAGGTTTTGGATTGTCCTGTTTCCATTTTCATTTATTGCTAGGTATTTTTTGATTTCCTCTTTGATTATTTCAGAGATCCATTGGTTGCTTAGTAGCATACTATTTCGCCTCCACATGTTTGTGTTTTTTGCAGTTTTTTTCTTATACTTGATTTTTAGTCTCATAGTGTTACGGTCAGAAAAGATGCTTGATATGATTTCAGTTTTCTTGAATTTACTGAGGCTCACTTTGTAGCCCAGCATATGATCTATCCTGGAGAATGTTCCATGTGCACTTGAAAAGAATGTGTATTCTGCTGTTTTCAGATGGAATGCTCTCTCTATATATTAATTAAGTCCATTTGGTCTAATGTGTCACTTAAGACCTGTGTTTCCTTATTTATTTTCTGAATGGATGATCTGTCCATTGACGTAAGTGGGGTGTTAAAGTCCCCCACTATAATTGTGTTGCTGTCGATTTCTCCTTTTATGGATGTTAGCATTTGCCTTATGTATTGAGGTGCTCCTATGTTGGGTGCATATATATTTACAGTTGTTGTATCTTCTTGGATTGATTCCATGATCAATATGTAGCTTCCTTCTTTGTCTTTTGTAACAGTCTTTATTTTAAAGTCTATTTTTTCTGATATGAGTATTGCTACTCCGGTTTTCTTTTGATTTCCATTTGCATGGAATATCTTTTTCCATCCTCTCACATCAGTCTGTATGTGTCTCTAGATCTGAAGTGGGTCTCTTGTAGGCAGCATGTATACAGGTCTTGTTTTTTAATCCATTCAACTGGTCTGTGCTTGGAGAATTTAGTCCATTTACGTTTAAGGTAATTATCCACATGTCTGTTCTTTTTTTTTTTTTTTTTTTTTTTTGCGGTACGCAGGCCTCTCACTGCTGCGGCCTCTCCCGTTGTGGAGCACAGGCTCCGGACGCGCAGGTTCAGCGGCCATGGCTCACGGGCCCAGCCGCTCCGCGGCATGTGGGATCTTCCCGGACCGGGGCACGAACCCGTGTCCCCTGCATCGGCAGGCGGACTCTCAACCACTGCGCCACCAGGGAAGCCCCATATGTCTGTTCTTATTGCCATTTTGTTAATTGTTTTGGATTCGTTTTTGTAGGTCTTTTTTTTCCTTTTCTTCTTTTGTTCTCTTCTCTTGTGACTATCTGTAGTGTTATGTTTGGATTCCTTTTTCTTTTTGTGTATATACCTAATATAGATTTTTGGTTTCAGTTGACTATGAGTTTTTTGTATAGCAGTCTATACATACACATAATTATTTTAAGAGGCTGATCTATTAATTCTTAATTTTATTTAATTATTTATTTATTTATGGCTGTGCCACGTGGCATGTGGGATCTTATTTTCCTGACCAGGGATTGAACCTGGGCCCTCAGCAATGAAAGCGCAGAGTCCTAAGCACTGGACTGCCAGGGAATTACCCTGATCTCTTAATTTTCAATGCATTTTAGATATCCTGCATTTGTACTCTCTTCCCCTCATGATATCATATTTTACATCTTATTGTTTTGTGTATCCCTTAATTGCTTATTGTAGATACAGATGATTTTACTACTTTCATCTTTTATCCTCTCTACTAGTTTTGTGTATGGATGATTTCCTACCTTTATTGTGTGTTTGCCTTTACTGGTGAGCTTTTCCATTTCATAATTTTTAAATTTCTAGTTGTGGCCTTTTCTTTTTTGTCCAGAGATATTCCTTTAGCACTTGGTGTAAAGCTGGTTGGTGGTGCTGAATTCTTTTAGCTTTTGTTTGTCTCTAAAGCTTTTGATTTCTCCATTAAATCTGAACAAGAGTCTTGCTGGGTAGAGTATCCTTGGTTGTAGTTTTTTCTCTTTCAGCACTTTAAATATATCATGCCACTCCCTTCTGGCCTACAGAGTTTCTGCTGAAAAAATAGTTGATAGCCTTATGGTAGTTCCAGAAAATAGCCAGCCTTATGGGAGTTCCTTTGTACATTATTTTTTGCTCTTCACTAGCTGCTTTTAGTATTCTCTTGTATTTAAATTTTGTCATTTTGATTACAATGTATCCTGGTGTGTTCTTCTTTGGGCTAATCCTGTATGGGACTCTGCCTTTCCTGGACTTGTGTGATGGTTTTCTTTCCCAGGCTTTGGGAGTTTTCAGCTATTAACCCTGCAAATATTTTCTCAGGCCCTTTCTCTTTCTTTTCTCCTTTTGGGACCCCTATAATGCAAATATTAGTGCCATAGATGTTGTCCCAGAGGTCTCTTAAACTGTCCTCATTTCTTTTTATTTATTTATTTTTTCTGTTTAGCAGGAGTGATTTCCACTACTCTGTCTTCCAGCTCACTGATCTGTTCTTCTGCCTCAATTTGTCTACTATTGATTCCTTCTAGTGTATTTTTCTCTTTGGTTATTACATTCTTCATTTCTATTTGTTTGTTCTTTATATTTTCTAACTCTTTATTTAAAACATCTAACTTCTTGCTCTGTGCATCCATCCTCCACCTTTGAACATCTTTACAAAAATTGCCCCGAACTCTTTCACAGTTAGATGGCTGGAGTATCTCCACATCACTTAGTTTGTTTCTCAGGTTTTATCTGGTTCCCTTTTCTGTAACATATTCCTCTGCTGCCTCATTTAGTCTAAGTTTTGAAGGGTTGGGTTTTTTTTGGTTTTGGGGGTTTTTTTTTTTTGGTACTTGTATGTATGTGGTAGGTTAGTTGTGTTCCTGACTTTTGGAGAAGTGACTGTCTGTAGGAGGCATCCTGTTGTCCTGGCAGTGAACTCCCCTCTCATCACCCGAGGCTCTAGGGCTCTAGGGGTTCCCCCTAAGAGGGCTACATGTGTCCTTCTATTGTGGCGGGCTACGTGGGCAGTCTTGTCAGCTTGGTTTGTCCCTAGCCCAGTTGGTTGCCAGGCCCTGCCTTGTGCAGATGCTGCTGTTTAGTGGGGCCTGGTCACAAGGTAGCTGGTTGTGGAACCCTAGGGGATCCCTGTGGCTACTGCTGGTTCACTAGAGGGCAGAGTCATAGTCCTGAAGACTCTGGGGCTGTTGCCCACCACTGGCATGTGCAGCTAGATCCTGGGGTTAATGCCAGACTGCAGTCAGGCAGAGCTGCTTCCTAAATGTATACATATAACCAAATCGCTTTGCTGTACACCTGAAACTAACACAACATTGTAAATCACCTATACTTCAATTTAAAAAAATTTTTTTTACAAAGAGATCAGAGACAGAAAAAAAGTGGGTAAAGAAAAATGATAAACATATGGATAAATCTAAATACATATTAATATAAAACAGTAAATACATATTAATATAAAACAGTAAATAGTAAATAATAGTAATAAAAAACAATAAAAAATTTCTACTTTGTAGAATTTTTTTAAAAGGATATAGCTAGATTGCCTGTCACCATTTGAATGTAACCTACAAACAGATGGGGCAACTAGAGCTGAAGCATTCTAAGGTACTTGATGTTTATGACAGAGGTTGACAGACTATGTCCTTTGGCTGAAAACTCATTTGCCTCCTATTTTCTTTTATTTTGGAAAATAGAAATGTGTTCTCTCCATTTTGGAGGCTAGAAATCCAAAATCAAGGAGTTAGCAGGGCCCCATTTCCTCTGAAGTTTCTAGGGAAGTATTCGTTCTTGTCTTTTCTTAGATTCTGACGATTGCCAGCAATTCTTGGTGTTCCTTGGTTTGTAGCTGCATCAGTCCAATTTCTGCCTCTGTCTTCATGTGGTCATCTTCCCTCTGTGGGCCTGCTTGTGTCTTCTTGGCCTGCTTACAGGGACAACAGTCATTAGATGCTTGTGTTAGTTTCAGGTGTACAGCAAAGTGATTTGGTTATATGTATACATTCAGGAACCAGCTCTGCCTGACTGCAGTCTGGCACCAGCCCCAGGATGAAGTCCGGTATGACTTCATCTTAACTTGATTACATCTGCAAAGACTATTTCCAAATAAAGCCATATTCACAGATACCAGGAGTTAGGACTTCATCATACCTTTTTGTGGGACAAAGTTCAACTCACAACAGTCTATGGCTTAATATTCCACCCTCTGAGCCCTTGGCATTAGAGGAGCCCCATCCCCCCACTCTGGACCCTTGGTGACAACTCAGCATCAATTTTTACAAAGTTTTCTTGGAACACTGCTACATCTATTTCTTTATGTATTGTCTATGGCTGTTTTATGCTACAATGACAGAGTTGTATTTGCAGAAAATCCCGAAGGTTAAAATATTTACTGTCTGATTCCTTATAAAAAAAAAAGTTTACCAATCCCTGGTTGAAGGGAAGCATAAGGATATTGACTATATTTAGACTTTAAATTCCCAGAATATGAACTAAAATCATTGAAACAGAGATTATAATTCCCAATGCAATAGAGCTTAAGTCAAAAGAAAGAAAGAAAGGAGAGAAAGAGTGAAGGGAGGGATGAAGAAGAAAGAAATAACAACAAAAAATCAGGTTAAATAAAAATCTCTATAAAATATGCAGGAAAAATCCATATTATAAATAATTGGGTATATTTAAATGAACTGAAATTTTAATTAAAAGAGACATATTGTCAGACAGTATTAAGAAATAAGCTAAAAATCTAGCCACATGCAGATTATAAAGGATAGAGAAAGTTTGAAGTAAATGAATAAAAAAGACATAGTAGAAAATTATTTTCTAGACATACTAGAAAATTACCAATAAAAAAGTTTATAAATCCAAATTAATTAATATTAGATAAATTTCAAAAAATGTTTGTTTTAACAATGCTAACATGTGTTATTTTCATACAAATTAAGCTTTATATATCATAAGCCCATCAACTAAAGAGATTCTAGAAAAAATATTCTAGAATTAATAAGAATTTAATTTTAAAAGCTGAATACTAGATAAACATTAAAAAGATCAATAACTTTTTAAGATTTCTAGACACAAGTGTCTAGAAATAGAAACAGGAAATTTTTAAATATATCAAGCTATAAATCTACTATAATATTGCAATATGGAATGAGTAGAGGTAATCTAAAATTGATTGGGTTCTAGAAATATATCTTAGTGTATATGATAATTAACATGATAATTTTAGATTATAACTTAGTGGGAAAACAATGAATTAGTTAATAAGCTGCTGCTATGCTGAGTATTCATTTGGAATAAAATTAAAATTTAATCTTTCTCTTATACAAGAACCCAAAACTAAATTTCAAATATATTAAAGATTTCAATGTACAGAAAATTAATTATCAACATAAAATATAAGATATGTACAAACTAGTGTTTAGGGAATATATTTTAAAATCAAGGTCTAGAAGTTTTTATGAAATTGTGTATAAGTCAAGATAATGAAATTGTGAATAAGTTTTATGAAATTGTGTATAATTTAAGAAAGCAAGAAATGCACTAATTGTTTCAGCAGAGGGAATTTAGTATAAAAATTTGGTACACGTTGTTGGAGAGCTTAGTGGCAAGAAGAAGACGCTGAGATTACCCAGAGATAGTAACTGCAGAAGCAGCACGAACACACACACACACACACACACACACACACACACACACACACACCCCGCTACTCCAAGGCTGGGAGAACAGAGAGAAAAGGTTGGGGTTATAAAGCCTAGGAGCTCAGGGGGCCTACGAGCCTGGGTCACAGACCCTACATGAAGCTAGCTGCAAGGAGAAAAGTAATTTACAAAGTCTCAGCTCTGGCATTTGGAATGACTTTGGAGCTTAAAAACAAAATGTTTAATAACTGGCACAGATAGATTTCATTGACTACATAAACCTTAAATGCTTTGGATGGCAAAGAGATCATAAAGATAGTCAATAGGCAAACAATACAATTGGAATAAGGACAGAGCCGTCATATTCGTGGCTATCTATCCAACTGCAAAAAATAGAGCCCCTGAACAGAATGGGATTTTTTACAAGGGTTTCTTTTTCTCCACACCCTCTCCAGCATTTGTTATTTCGAGACTTTTTGATGATGGCCACTCTGACTGGAACGAGGTGACACCTCATTGTAGTTTTGATTCACATTGCTCTAATAAGGAATTGTTATCTTGATGCTTAACACAGTTGATGTACAAGAGGTGGTTTGAGGCCTTGTCTTCCTTTTATGAAACCAAAACTTGGGTCCACTGACCCACGTGCAGTAAAGCCAATCTGCTGACCTGGGTGTGGTGAAGGAAAGTGCAGCGTTTCTTGTACGGCACCAGACAAGGAGTCCAGGGAAGCTAATGCTCAAAAAGCCTGAACTCCCCGATGGGTTTCAGGGAAGCCTTTTTAAAGGCCAGGTGACGGAGCGAGTCCCAGGGTGTGTGATCAGTTTGTGCAGTCCTCTGGTTGGTTGATGGTGGTAACAGGGCAGTGGCACAGGGCTTAACGTTACCAGTCCTCAGGCTCCAGTAGGTCTGGGGGCTACGTGCTCATGGTCATCGAATAGTTCATTTCTTCTGTTTAGTGGGGGTCTGTAAAACAGCTCAGGAGTGTGTATCAGACACTTTTATCTAGGTACTTCAGGGAGGAGCTACAGCAGAGGATCTGGGGGAGGGTTTGTCCTGGGAGGCCTGAAGGACCCTGTTCCATACATTTCTCCAGGACTCGGGCAGGTCAGAGTCCCTGTGGTTCTCAGAGCGGGCACGGGATGCAGTGCGGGGCTGAATTTGCTCGCTTGCTACCTCTGGTCTTATGAGGGCTCGTTGGATCCTAACAGCCTTGGGTGATGGGGAGCTAAGGGCAGGAACTGCATGGTGGGCTTAACTGCCCCCTTTCCTCCCCTGCTGGTCGAGAGTCCCTCTCTCCCAGAACTGGCAGTGTGATTGGTCAGTTCATTCACCACTGACCCACAAGGACAGACACTGCTGACAAGGATGGAGAGTTCAAAACAACCTGAATGTCGAGGGGACGTAACACGAGCAAGCAAGCAAAACAAAATCAGAATACACTTAAGGGGGCACGTAACCCGAAAAAAGAAGACCAAATGGATCCTGCGGAGCAGAACATTCCCTTTGAGGAAAAAGAGTGAAGACACAAAAGAATTCAAAATAAATCTTAAAGACATGACATTAGAGCACAAAAATAGACTTTCTGGAAAAAATACGTGTACATAATTTAATTAAATGATTTTAATATATTTGCCATATGATCATTTAATTAAAATCATATAATTACTATGTAACACGTATGTATAATAAGTAGTTAAATTTCAATGGACAAACTATAAGATGGTCACAGCTGAGAACAGGGTTACCAATCAGGAAAATACAAAATGGTCCAGAACACAGAGAGCTGGAAGGGACAGAGGGACAAAGGGGAAGACGGCTCAGGCGCCATGTGGGTAAACCACCCCCACCGGAGTTCCCTTCTCCATCACTTCTCCTGTGATGCTGCTTTTCTGGTCTGGGAGCCAAACATTAAGGGGCATGAAGCTGGAGGAGCCAGAGTCCCCAAAAGCTGCCACAAAGCTGCTCTTCTGCGCTGTCACCCTAACTCAGTTCTTCATAACAGAAACTTCACAAAAAATCCATATGTAAAAAGTAAACGTTTAAAGATTTTTAAATCGAGTAAAATCATAACTAATTTCACCATACCAACCAAACTTTACACTTTTTCCAAGAGGGAGAACACACTACAAGAAATTTGACATGAAAGACTATTATCCAAGCGGGCAAGATTCTATTACTTTTTAAGTCAAACACACAGCCTGACGCCGATATGTCCTCCAGGCATATCTCCCTGAACAGCTTAAAACAAACTTTCAAAGACTCGTGTCTATAGTGAATTTCTGAAAACTAAGGTATATTTTCCCCAATGACCATTTTAATAAGAATGAAAATATAAGATTGAACACTTAAGTAAAAAGTATGTTTTTGAAAAGTGGATTTGAGTAATACTTTGGGCATTATTTATAATAAAGCACAAACGACACTGAACCCAAATCACAAAGACTTGGGGCTTGACGAACAAGAGAGAGAGAAACACAGAGGTCCCAGCACTGTTTGTAAGTTCTACAGGTAAAGGACAGAGCCTCTTACTCCTCTCTGGTATGAAACAATCCATTTGTTGTCTGTAAATATTTATTTTCAAAATCCTAACATCATAAATCAAAGCCCAGCGTTAATATTTCCTAACCCTTTACTTTTGACAGGGTGTTTACCTAAAGCTTTTGTACTTAAAAGGATCCTCACACCTTCAATTTATTTGTAAAAATCCTGTCTTCTTCCATGCTTCATTATCAGTGAAGTGGAAGAGCTACAGTTGATATTCTGCCCAGAAAAAAAAAAAAAAAAAGATCAGAAGTACCAATTACCAGCTTGTTGGGTACAGCTGGGAGTATAAACAGAGGTCTACACATGTGTTTCCCAAGGTGGGTTCTAGAATGCCTGTTGATTGCTAGAAAATGCCATCCAGTGACTCACAAGCAGATAAATTTATTGGAGCAAAGGTCATAAATTATGTATGGAGAATTGCCCAAGGATTTTGGAAACAATATTTACAGCCACCAACCGAAGGTGGACAGGAGCCTTGGTGATGAGGGCTGTTGGTATTATTAGCCTCACACACTCTGTCAGAGTCATACAATCTGCTTTTCTGAAAGCTCCTAAGCCCATTTATGAAATGAGACTTTCTCGAAGGGGTGAGAGGATTCTGTCTTGCAGGCTGTACTTGTCTTTGTAATCTCAGCATCTCCTGGAGTCTGGCACGTGGTAAACGTTCACAACATGTTTCTGATTGAAAGCACGCTGTGTTTGTTAAGTCACCATGACTCGTAATAATTGCTGCTCTCAGGCAAATAATGTCAAAGGAATGCTGCTATCAATGTAACGAGAGATTTATCTTGAAATGTTAACGTAGTCACAGCTAGATTACTTCTTCAGTATCTCTTAATTGCAGGTTGAGTGAGAGACTGCCCAAGTAAAAGGTCCCTACACTCTCAGAAATTATATAACACTTAAGACAATTGCAAAAGTTCCTTTTCACAGAAAACATCTGCTGTGCCTTAATGCCTAGACATTCCCAACAGTGATGATTTTATCCAGGGAGGTGAGGGAACATGGTTGGATGAAATCAAGTAGCAAGCCATTATCCCAACTCCGAAGACAGAGAGATGGTTGGAAGACTTAGTTCTGTTGGTAGGAACACCAGTGTACAAAGTAGCAGCAACTACCTTTCACTAAATGTCTACTACAAGCCAGGTGTCACCCTAGGCACTTAGTTGAGCTCTTTGGGTTGTTGTGTAAATGGCCACACACACCTGGGGAGTCCTGGAGGGGGAGGTACTGAGGCTACAGCCAGGGCATGACCCCTTGACGCCACTCTTTCTTTTATGGGGTCTTCTGGAAGTTTCTATAGAGTTTATTTTTCTTTTCTCTAATGATTCTAAAAGTGCTTAATCTTATAAATATATGATATTTACATCTCTATTTCAAAAGGTCAGGACAAAAATGTAACTTTGAAGTTGCTGTGATTTTTATGGAGTGAGATCAAAGCTTGGCTTTTGTTTGGTTTTTGATTACTTCATTTAAAAAATGTATGGTAGGGAGACACGTTCACATCTAGGTTTAAAACGTGCTGAATTGTTGAGATGCGTTTTTCAATATTGTTTTAATATATGTTGGAGGAAAGTCTGGCTCTTTTGCATGTGAACAACTTGGATCAGGGAAGAATGAGCAACAGCTACAAAGAAATTCAGGAGAAGGAGAGGATTGACTGGGACTTAGAAAAAAGTGAGAAATTGCTTTTACTGAGTAGAAAAGTGGAGTCATGCTGGGAAATGTGGAGTCTCCATGGTTAAAATTTCTTCTTTATCTGTCAAACCAAAGGGAAGAGAAAGATAGTTTTGAAAGAGAGAAACGCACAATTCTCTGAGGAAATTACTTCAACGACTAAATAGGGAGAGGCTGAGGTAACAGACAGCTACCACGTCCAGAAGGGCTCCTGGGGGGTCATTTGTCTTCGACAGTGTGAAACTGTATTTTACACCGAAAATTGGCACCTGAAGTAGCGTAGATGAAAAATTAGAGGTTCCATTTTTAAAGCTTTAGGAGAAAGATGTAGGCTGAGAAGAGTTAAAGGTAAAACAGAAAATTAATTCATTAAATTCTGATATTTATATGCCTTTCAATTTTGTCACACTTATTTGCCCTGATCATAATATACTACATAATTTTAATTCCAACTATTTAAAAAAAATCATCGAATGGAAAAGTTCCTTGGATAGGAGTGTCAGGAGGGGGAAATTTCCCCCTCTACCTCTCTTAAATGCTTATGGCTGGACTAAGAATAAAATTGACACAGATTAACAGGAGAAAAAACAATTTAATTTTGTGTGCACAGGAGATCATAAAATGACGCTCAGAGACTGACCAAAAGCAGGCAGCTTTTATACTTTTTAGACAAAGAAACAATAAACTTGGGAGGAATTGACAGGATAAAGAAACTTAGGCTTTGGGTGCTTAATTAGCGAAGAATCTAAACAAGAGTGTGGGCTTGGGGTACTAAATGGAAGCAGCAAGCTTTCTTTATACAGCCTTCTCAGCCCAAATTCCCTGTCCCTGGTGACGAGTGTCCCTCTACTTCCAGACGCAGGAAGCATACTTTTCACATGAGAGATTTATTTCCTGTTTTCAGGGAGACAAACAGGAGAGTCAGTGTCCTTTTTTGCACTGGCCATTTCTTAAGTAAATTTCATTCAAAAGAATCAATATACCATTGAGGCACATTTTAGGGCAGCCTGCCCTGGGCCCCACCAGGGGCTATGCTTTATACATCTTTGTAGGTCTCCACTTTGGCTCAGTCAGCCCACAGGAATAGTTGTGAAATGAATGGGAAGAGAAACCTGTGTTTTCAGTGTACTCCTTTGGGAAGCTTATCCATTTGAACTCTAGGGACAGAATCCACTGCCGAGGGCCAAACTCAGAAGCCTTCTTGGAGCACGTATTTGCAAATGTGTGACGCTATTGGATTGGAAGTGTGGCTCCCTGGAGAATATACATCCCACCCAAAGCACTCAAATCCATTCTGGTTTGAAACCATGTGCCTTCCTAAGGCTTGTACGTATGTAGACTGGTCCTTGGTGATAAGTGCCTGAGTGCCTGCTATGTTCTGAGTGCTTTGGTAACAGGGTAGGCAATGCGAGCCCATTTTACAGATGAAGAAACAGGCTTACAGAAGTAAAAGTAACTTGCCTAAATTCACCCAGCTACTAAGCACCTCAGGTCAGATTTTGATCTAGGTCTTTCTTCTCTTTGTACTTTTATCACACTGCTGATGGAAGCAAGCTTGGTGGAGGTGTATGAGGAAACAGAAGCTTAGGTAATGAATTGCAAATTCTAGCCTCTAAAGTGACAAATGTTTCACTTAATTTTACTTTGTTTTTGAACTCCACAATGATGGTACCTGTACACTTTTTATTCACTCTGAAAGAGAAAAAAGCTTTACAAATGTTATTTTTTGAATTCACAATGTTCCCAGGAGGAACTGAAGAGAAATTCTCCACTCTGTACATTTAAGTAAACAGAAACACAAAAACCTAGAAGACAAAGAGTGTACTGTAGTCTTTTCCTAGCCACTCAGCAAGGGAGCCTGTAAGGAAGGAGAAACACAATGGCTGTGCTTCATAATTAGTGCTCTGACTATAACTCACTGCTCCTTTGCTTGAAGTAATTGGGATGTTTCACTCTTGCATTTCATTATTTGGAGTCTTGAAATACAATTTGAGAAAGTGAGGTCTCTCAGCAGAAAAAACAAAGACATTAATAGCCATGATTTACATTACAAAAGTTTACATCTCAAGGATATTTCCTCTTTAGGGTTTCTTACACTCTGAGCTCTCATAATATGATTAAATGTTTGTTTTTGAATCTACTAGGTACTTAAACTAGAGGTGGGATTACAGGAATATTTCTTAAATATAAAGTTTTTGGAGTCCTGATTATTAAAGAGCATTATTAAATAAAGGAAAGCACCTTAGAAATAAGAACAAAAATAGCTAATAAATATTGAGAATTTATCACCTAACAGACACGAAACTAAGAATTTTATACTGATTTTGTGTCTCCAGTAATCCCATGAAGGGGATAATATTATTATTCCAATTTTACAAATGAAGAAACTGTGACACAGAGAGGAATAATCACTAGTAGAGTTGGTCCTCCATATCCAAGGGTCTCACATCCACAGATTCAACTAACCAGGGGTTAAAAATGTTCAGAAAGAAAATATTCCAGAAAGTTCCAAAAAAGCAAAACTTGAACTTCCAGTGCACTAGCAACTGTTTACATAACATTTACATTGTATTACGTATTATAAGTAATCCAGGGAAGATTTAAAGGAAATGGAAGGATGTGGGTAGGTTATATTCAAACATTCCACCATTTTACACATGGGACTTGAACATCCATAAATTTTGGTATCCACTGGGGGTGTCCTGGATCCAATCCCCTGCAGATACCAAGCGACAACTGTATTCACAATTTTCAACTCTGGAGTCACATTTATAATTCTCTTTGACCAAAAGAGAGAAATAGGACACAAACATTGGAAGTGGAAGGTAATGTAGACATAATATTGTCCATAATTTCTCCCACTGGGATCCATATGAGAAGATACAGGACAAATCCCTGATCAAATAAATTCAGAGATCACTGCATATTGTATTTATTATTTCTCTAGGTCAGTTAAAACCTCTGAATTGCTTGAATTCTTTTACAAGTTCATATCACCTTTAAACTGAAAAAGTTATGTTTAATCATGAAAAAACTATGAAACAACATACTAAAAGCATTTGAAGAAAATTCTTTTTCACATAGTTTACCAGTCCCCCTTCTGTAGTTTTATAAATTTTATGTCATTAGCCAACCTTTCGTTTAATAAAACTACCTTTAGCAAAATGATTTTTTTTTTATTGAAGTATATAGTTGACTTACAATGTTGTGTTAGTTTCAGGTGTACAGCAAAGTAATTCAGTTAAACATATGCATATATTTTTTTTGGATTCTTTTCAATTATAGGTTATTACAAGATACTGAATATGGCTCCCTGTGCTATATAGTAGGACCTTGTTGTTTACCTATATTATATATAGTAGTGTGTATCTGTTAATCACAAACTCCTAATTTATCTCCTCCCCCTCTCACTATCCTGTTTGGTAACCATAAGTTTGCTTTCTATGTCTGTGATAATATTTCTGTTTTATAAATTTGTTCATTTATATCATTTTTTTTAGATTCCACATATATCATATTTGTCTTTGCCCGATTTACTTCACTTAATATGATAATCTCTAAGTCCATCCATGTTCCTGTAAATTGCATTATTTTATTCTTTTTTAGGGCTGAATAATATTCCATTGTATATACGTACCACATCTTAATCCATTCATCTGTCTATGGACACTTGGGTTGCTTCTATGTCTTGGCTATTGTAAATAATGCTGCTATGAACACTGGGGTGCCTGTATCTTTTCAAATTAGAGTTTTCTCCAGAATATGCCCAGGAATGGGAGTGCTGGATCATAGGCTAACTCTACTTTTAGGTTTTTTTTAAGTAACTTCCATACCGTTCTCCATAGTGGCTGCACCAATTTACATTCCCACCAACAGTGTGGTAGAGTTCCTTTTTCTCCACATCCTCTGCAGCATTTATTATTTCTGTATTTTTTAATGATGGCCATTCTGACTGCTGTGAGGTGGTACCTCATGGTAGTTTTGATTTGCATTTCTCTAATAGTAAGCGATATTGAGCATCTTTTCATGTGCCTGTTGGCCATTGGTGTGTATTCTTTGGAGAAATGTATATTTAGCCCTTCTGTCCATTTTTTGATTGGGTTGTTTGTTTTTTTGACATTAAGCTGTATGAGCTATTTATATATATTGGAAATTAATCCCTTGTTTGTAGCATGATTTGCAAATATTTTCTCCCATTCTGTGGGTTGTCTTTTTGTTTTGTTTATGGTTTCCTTTGCTGCGCAAAAGCTTTTAGGTTTAATTAGGTCCCATTTCTTTATTTTTGCTTTTATTTTCATTACTCTAGGAGACGGATCCAGAAAAAAAATTGTTGCAGTTTATGTCAAAGAGTGTTCTGCCTCTAGCAGTTTTACAGTATCCAGTCTTACAAACGTAAGTCTTTAATCCACGTTGTGTTTATTTTTCTGTATGGTGTTAGAGAATGTTGTAATTTCATGTTTTTACATGAAGCTGTCCAGTTTTCCCAGCACCATTACTGAAGAGACTGTATTTTCTCCATTGTATATTCTTGCCTCCTTTGTCATAGATTAATTGACCATAAGTGTGTGGGTTTATTTCTGGGCTTCCTATCCTGTTCCATTAGCTATGTGTCTGTTTGTGCTAGTACCATACAGTTTTGATGACTGTAGCTTTATATGGTAGTCTGAAGTCAGCAAGCATGATTCCTCCAGCTCTGTTCTTCTTTCTCAAGATTGTTTTGATTTGGGGTCTTTTGTGTTTCCATACAAATGAAAAAATTTTTTGTTCTAGTTCTGTGAAAAATGCCATTGGTAATTTGATGGGGATTGCACTGAATCTGTAGACTGCCTTGGGTATTATAGTCATCTTAGTAATATTGATTCTTCTAATCCAAGAACATGGTATATCAAACCATCTGTTTGTGTCATCTTCAAATTCTTTCATAAGTGACTTATAGTTTTTGGAGTACAGGTCTTTTGCCTCATTAGGTAGGTTTATTACTAGTTATTTTATTCTTTTTCATGAAATGGTAAATGGGATTTTTTCCTTAATTTCTCTTTCTGATAACAGAAATTGGCAGTTTATACAAATGCCACAGACTTCTGTATATTAATTTTGTATCCAGTAACTTTAACAAGTTCATTGATGAGCTCTAGTATTTATCTGGTCGTGTCTTTAGGATTTCCTATGTATTGCATCACATCATCTGCAAACAGTGACAGTTTTACTTCTTCTTTTCCAATTTGGATTCCTTTTGTTTCTTTTTCTTGTCTGATTGCTGTGGTTAGGACTTCCAAAACTATGTTGAATTAAAGTGGTGAGTGTGGGCACCTTTTCTTTTTCCAGATTTTAGCAAGAAGGCTTTCAGGTTTTCACCACTGAGTATTATGTTGGCAGTGGGTTTGTCATAAATAGCTTTTATTATGTTGAGATATGTTCCCTCTATGCCTACTTTGGTAAGAGTTTCTATCATGAATGGATGTTGAATTTTATCAAATACTTTTTCTGAATCTATTGAGATGATCATGTGATTTTTGTCTTTTCTTTTGTTGATGTGGTGTATCACACTGATTGAATTGCATATGTTGAACCATCCTGTGACCCTGGGATGAATCTAACTTGCTCGTGGTATATGATCTCTTTTATGTGTTGTTGGATTCAGTTTACTAATATTTTGTTGAGAATTTTTGCATCTACATTCATCAAAGATATTGGCCTGTAATTTTCTTTTTTGGTAGTGTTTTTGTCTGGTTTTGGTATCAGGGTGGTGGTGGCTTCATAGAATGTCTTTGGGAGTGTTCCTTCCTCCTCAATCTTTTGGAAGAGTTTGAGAAGGACTGGTATAAGTTCTTCTTTGTATTTTTGGTAGGGCTGGTCTGTGAAGCCATCTGGTCCTGGACTTTTGTTTGTAGGCATTTGATTTTTTGTTTGTTTGTTTGCTTTGGGTTTTTTTTTTGTTTGTTTTTTTTGTTTTTTTTTTTTTTACAGATTCTATTTCACTTCTAGTTATCGATCTGTTCAAACTACTTTTTTTTCTTTATTCAGTTTTGGTGGAGCATATGTTTCTAGAAACTTGTCCATTTCTTCTAGGTTGTCTAATTTGTTGGCATATAGTCGTTCATAGTATTCTCTTTTGTTTTTTTTGTGGTATCAGTTGTTATTTCTCTTCTTTCATTCTTATTTTGTTTATTTGGGTCTTGTCTCTTTTCTCTTGGTGAGCCTGGCCAGAAGTTGTCGATTTTGTTTACCCTTTCAAAGAACCAGATTCGGATTTTACTGATTTTTTTCTATTTAAAAAAAACTCTATTTATTTATTTCTTCTCTGATTGTTATTATTTCCTTCCTTCTGATTTTAGGTTTTGTTTGTTCTTCTTTTTCTAATTCTTTTAGGTGGTAGGTTAGTTTGTTTAGTTGAGGTTTTTCTTGTTTCTTGAAAAAGGCCTGTATGGCTATGAACTTCCCTCTAAGAACTGCTTTTGCTGCATCCCATAGATTTTTGTATGGTTGTTTTCATTGCCATTAGTCTCAAGGTATTTTTAAATTTCCTCTTTGATTTCATCATTTACCCATTGGTTTTTTAGTAGCATATTGTTTAGACTCTTTGTAATTGTTTTTTTCTCATTTCTTTCTCTGTCATTGATTTCTAGTTTCATGCAATTGTGGTCAGAAAAGATGCTTGAAATAATTTCTATCCTCTTAAATTTGTTGAGGCTTGTTTTGTGCTGTTATGTGGTCAATCTTAGAGAATGTTCCATGTACACTTGAAGAGAATGTGTATTCTGTTTTTGGGGGATGTAATGTGCTGAAAATATCAATTAAGTCCAGCTGTTCTATTAGATAATTTAGGATCTCTGTTGCTTTATTGATTTTCTGTCTAGAAGATCTGTCAATTGATGTGAGTGGGGTGTTAAAGTCTCCTACTATTATTGTATTCCATCAATTTCTTTATGTCTGTTAGTGTTTGTTTTATGTATTTGGGTGCATATATATTAATGAGTGTAATATCCTCTTCTTCTATTGATCCTGTTATCATTATATACTGTCCTTCTTTATCTTTATGGCCTTTGTTTTAAAGTCTCTTTTGTCTTATATGAGTATTGCGATCCCCGTTTTCTTATCATTTCCATTTCCATGAAAGAGCTTTTTCTATTCTGATACTTTCAACCTATGTGTGTGCTTTGCCCTAAAGTGGGTCTCATGTAGGTAGCATATTGTAGGCTCTGGTTTTTTTATCTGCCACTCTATGACTTTTGATTGGAACATTTAGTCCACTGACATTTAAAGTAATTATTGTACTTATTCTATATGTATTTATTGCCATTTTAAACCTTGTTTACCAGTTGATTTTGTATTTCTTCTTCCTTTCTTTTTCTTTTTGTTATTCCTATTGTGGTTTGATGATTTTCTTTTGTATTATGCTTGTTTTCTTCTTTTTGATTTTTATGATTCTATTGTATGCATTTGATTTCTGATTACTGTTTTTCAAGTATGTCAAGCCCTTCTTATATCTACTTGCTTTAGACTGGTAGTCATATAGGCTCAAACACATTCTAAAAAAAAAATCTACAGGTTCTTATTCTCCTCTCCCACATTTTATGATTTAGACGTCCTCTTGTACATCTTCATGTTTATCCTTCTTCATTGCGGTTATCATCACTTTAGCAAAAATGTTTTGATTTTTTACTTTTTAATCTGTGTACTGGCTTATTTAAGTGATTTACTTTCCAATTGTGATTTTTCTCTTTGCTATAGATTCTTGCTCCTTTTTATTTAGAAAAGATCTTTCAAGATTTATTTTAGGATAGGTTTGGTATTGCTGTATTCTTTTAGCTTTTGCTCGTCTGAGAAATTCTTTGTCTCTTTTTCTATTCTAAATGATAATCTTGCTGGGTAGAGTATCCTAGGTTGCAGATTTTTCCCTATATCATGCCACTCCCTTCTGGCCTGCAAAGTTTCTGTAGAGAAATCAGCTGGTAGCCTTATAGGGGTTCCCTCGCAATTAACTCTGTTTTTCTCTTTCTGCCTTTAGAATCCTCTCTTCAACTTTAAACTTTTGCCATTTTGATCACAGTATGTCTTGGTGTTTGGGACCCTCTGTACACCTTGTACTTGGACATATTTCCTTCTTTAGGTTTGGGAAGTTTTCAGCCATGTCTTCAAATACATTTTTGAACCCCTTTTCTCTTTCTTCTCCTGGGGTCCCTATTATGCATAGATTGGTTCACTTTATATTATTCCATAGATCTCTTATATTGCTTTCATTTTTTTTTCCATTTGTCTGTTTTTTTGTTTGTTTGTTTTGCGATATGTGGGCCTCTTACTGTTGTGGCCTCTCCCATTGCGGAGCACAGGCTCTGGACGCACAGGCTCAGCAGCCATGGCTCATGGGCCCAGCTGCTCCGTGGCACATGGGATCTTCCCGGACCAGGGCACGAACCCGTGTCCCCTGCATCGGCAGGCGGACTCTCAACCACTGTGCCACCAGGGAAGCCCTCTTTCTGTTATTTTGATTGGGTGACTTCCATTATTCTATCTTCCAGATCACTTATTCGTTCTTCTGCATTATTCAATCTGCTATTCATTGCCTTTAGCTCAGCTTTTGTGTCGGAAATGAGTTTTCTAATTTTTCTAGGCTCCTCTTTATGGTTTCTAGTTCCTTTTTACAATAATTTGCGTTTCTATCGATAATCTTTTTTTCTTTTTTGGCCGCACCACGTAGCTTGTGGGATCTTAGATCCCTGGATTGAACGTGGGCCCTCAGCAGTGAAAGCATGCAGAGTCTTAACCACTGGACCGCCAGGGAATTCCCTCAATAAACTTTAATCCCTTCTGTATTTTCGTTATCCTTTTTAAACTTGGTGTCTGAAGAGGTCTGTTTCATTGTTCTTTCAGGGGAATTCTCCTGATCTTTTAATTGAGAGTGGTTCCTCTGCTTCTTCATTTTACTTATATTTCTGATTCTATGAGTTTAGGAGAAACTGTGTTCTTGGAGGGTTGTTTTTATGAGGGAACATCCCTTTGTAGCCTGTATGGCCCCTCCCTTCATGCACCACTTAATGAAAGCGCTTCACTTCTATGGCAGGCCCAAGCTTCTTCCGTGTACACCCCTGGTTGCAGCCATACCACACGCCAGCCCCTTCAAGCTGTCTCTGCACAGCCGACACCAGCCCTCTCCCTGGGTCCGTCCTCTAAAGTCCGAGTTTAGCACTCGGACCCACACGCGACAGCGAACGAGTCTCAGGCTGGCATGTGCAGGGCAATGGCATGGACCATCTATGCAGCTCTCTTTCTGTTCTGCCTGCTGTCAACTTGCTGCTGCGCTCTCCTCCACGCCTCTGAAGCTCCCTTTCTGTCCTGGCCGATCTCTCTGCCAGTGAAGGGGCTTCTCAGGATGTGGGAACTTCTGCTCTTTCACAGCTCCCACCTAGGGGCGCAGGTCCCATCCCAATTTCTTTTCTTTTTCGTCCTACCCAGTTACGTGGAGATCTTTCTTGCAATTTTGGGTGCCTGATATTCTGCCACCGTTCAGTAGGTATTCTGTGAGAACTGTCCACATGTATGAGTATTTTTGATGTATTTGTGGGAGGAGGTGAACTCCACGTCCTTCTATTCCAGTATCTTGATTCTTTTCCCATAAAGCTTTGAATTAGCAAATTCGCCTGCCAACTGAGTGCTTTCCAAGTGCAGGGAGATGCTCTGACACCAGGGTCAAAGTTGAACGACCAGATATGTGTTCAAGGACTTGCAGCCCAGAGGAAGCAGCCCTGAAGGTAACAGTCACAACACACTGTACAGGGAGCCCTGTGAGCAGGGAAAAGACAGCACCTAACTGTGCCTAGGAGACTAGGGCAGGTAACTAACCAGATAACGTCATGGCTGAGATCTGAAGAGTAAGGATTCTCTGAGGAAACAAGAGGAGGGGAAGTGTGTCATAGGCAGAAGGGACAGTTCAGCAGAGTGGGGATGTGAGAAATCAGAGCCGTTTGGATAATGGTGAGACATCTGTGGGGATGGCAGTGAAAACTGGATAGGTAGGTAGGACACACACCAGAACGGCCTTAGATGTCACATGAAAGCTATGAATTTCATTCTGAAATAACGGAAAGCTTTTCACAGCAAAGAAATGTCATCATCTGATTTGTGTTTTCACTGTCGAGGAAAGATTGAAAGGAGTTGGGACTCAGCAGAAAGCCCAGTGAGGAAATTAAGAAGCAGTGTGCGTTAGAAGGCTTGGGCTGCTATAACAAAATACCACAGACTGGGGGGCATAAACAACTGAAACCTATTTTCTCACGGTTCTGGTGGCTGGAAGTCCACGATCAAGGTGCCGGCAGGGTCGGGTTCTCCAGAGGCCTCTCCCCTTGGCCTGCAGGTCCTCACATGGCCTTTTCTCTATGCACACACATCCCCGATGTCTCCTCCTCTTCTTATAAGGGCACCCGTCATACTGGATCAGGGCGCCACCTAATTACCTCTTTAAAGACCCAATCTCCAGATACAGTCAGAGTCTCAGTTACTAGGGGTTAGGACTTCAACAGGGAAGTTTTTCTGTGGCGGCAGAGGGGAACACAACTCAGTCTGTAACACAGTAAGAATGGAGAAGAGGGAAAATGGAAGGACAGTTAAGCAGAGAGCAACATGGCCTGATTAGTGATGGGCCAGGTACACACAGGAGATAAGGAGCTCTGCTTGAGTTTTGGTTTTGGCAACCAGGTATGTGCCAGTGCCATCTGTCAAAAAAATGAATAAAGAAGGAGGTTTGGTATGACCAGAAAAACGAGGAGTTCAATTATCAACATGCTGTAATTGAAGTAGTAATTTCTAGTTAACAGGTAAGTAAAAGTTTGGAAACTGAGGGTGTATGAGATTGTCCAAAAAGAAAATGTGAAATAAGAACAGAAGGGAATGGAATCTTGGTGAATAACATCAAAGGTGCCAAACACGAAGGGTGTGGAGGTCTATCCAGAGACAAAGAATGAGAGCAAAGTGACACAAAAATTAAGAGAGAGATGAACTGAATGGGAGATGGTTGTTAATTCCTAAGTCTTTTTCAGAAACTTAATGGTATTCTACTTCAAGGATCAAAATATGTGCTTTTCATGAGTTCTAATTTGCCTGTGTTAGTAAACTAGGATCTCAGTATCCAGAATGCCTTCAAAATACCCTATTGATAGTACATAGCTTTCCCTATATCTTTTGCAAATTCTAAATCTTTAGAATGAGAAAATATCTTTAAAGCTAAAATATGATGTCATATATCTTAAACTGATCAGTACACTGATTTTTTTCAGGATTACTTATTCTTGACAATATTCCCATTTATGTTGGAATACAACTTTTGAGGTTATTTGTAACAATGTATATGCCTTAAATACTGTAGAGGTGATAAGATATCTAATGGACTAATGTCTGAACAATATAATACACCTTGGCACACCAAGCAGCCTGAAATCTGTTCATGATATCTACTTCAATGGCGCTAGTGATTTAATGTAGAAAATAGAAAACAAGCTGCATAGTGGAATAACATTTATTTATCAGCTATACTGTGAATATTATTTTTCAACAATCAGATAGAGACACTTGAAAATTCCACAGTACTCTAGAGACCCAAAGGCACAGATACAAGTGATTTATTATGTTTTAAAAAAGTGACCAAAGGGAATATTAATTCTGGAAGATTTTTAATCAATTCAACACTATCATACACTAGAGGAAAAAAAAATTTCCACAAACATTCCCTCACAAGGCTGGTACTTTTATATTTACATAGTATTATTATAGCAATTTAAAATGTTAATCTATGATACAATAATGTTACTTCAGAAAACATAAAAAATATAGTTTGTTTTTTAATAGCCATGCTCCCATTTTTGATGAAAGCTAGTCAGTTCACATCCTAAGGTTAGCTTGACACTTTACAAATGCACAAGAGATGCAGAGTCAGCTTAGTAAACCTGTGCAACAGAAGCCGTCAGACAGAGGGTTCCTCATCACTCAGGTCTGAGTCAGCCTCATCTACCCCCTCAATGACCGACTTCTTCCCTTTACAGCAGGAGACAATCAACCCAATCACGAACACCTGCAAATGTAAACGAGCTGTATGTTACTTCTCAAACCTGAAGTCATCCAGAAAGCACCAAATTTAAAACCCAATAGCATTGCTGTGACCAAAACAGGCCACTAATGGTCACAGCATCCCTGGGACACCTGTACTTACCCCAAGAAAGGCCCAGTTACCAAAGTAGTAGGCGGCACTAAAGAACCAGAACTTGTGAAGGAACAGGTAGGTCCGGGTGACAGTACACTGATCTATAAAAGCAAATAAAGGACTAGGGTGAGGTAGTTTCTCTCTTGAAATAGACTATTAATACTTGACCTAAAAGGTCATTAACCAAGACTAATTATCAGTGTTAGAGACAAGATTGAAATCTAGGCCTATCTCCAAAGCCCACTCTTGCAATCACCTTAATATAGTTTAAATTATCAACTAATACGACGTATTTTTACAAGCGAGTGCCACCAATGTAGCCCCAGCCCTTAGGTGTAAACTTATCTTGGCTATAGTTCAGTGTAACGGAGACAGAAGGCATTTCAGCCTGGAATGCCAGACACAGCCTACACAAAACAGACAGCTGTCCTGATGACGAATGAAGAAAGCAATCAGATGTGGTTAGCATTCTTTTCTAAGAATCCAACTGAGAGATTTTTGTGAGCTTTTTTTCCTTTTTAAGAATGCTATTGAAAAAATGGCCGCTGCTTACAAAGAAATACAGAAAAATCATTATTTACTGATTTGCTTACTGTCTGAATTTTAGACAGCATTATAGCTTGAATTTAAAAAGAAATCACTTACTTTTCTCCTTCAAAAAAACAAAAAAAGTAACTTTTAAAGAGAAATCGGCAGACTGGTTACTTGTGTGAGACTCCATACTATTTTATCCAAATACATTGTTTCCATTAGTTTACGAAGTCCTTTATACACATATCTAGTAAAGGAAGTCTAAGGAAATACTTGTTTATGAAAACCACTTGTCCCATGGATTTCTGAAAAGTAGCATTAGGTTCTATTTTATCCCAACCCTCCCCTCCCTTCCCCTACAGTTCAGCATGACCCTCCGGATGGCTCAATGCCCAGCTGGACAGACAGCCTCTGCTTCTGGCAGGAAAACATGCCATTTAACAGAGAAGCACCTTCCTCTCACGAGCAGGACAGCAATTTAATGTGGATCCTCTGATCCCCAAGGGCCCCCTTCGTATTCCTCGTTCTCTTTCTCAACACAAAAGTCTAAGAGGAATATTCCAAGCTTCCTAAGAAAAACCAAAAAGGTATCAAGCAGCAGGGGAGCGACAAATGTTTCTCTCCTGTCCTACAGTCCCTGCCCCCCAGATCACGGCCTCACACCAGGCGCCAGAGCTCAGGCAGCAGAGACGCCTCCCTGCAGGAAAGCCACTGGTCAGCCACTCTGCCCCAGAGCAAATTCTCCCCTCGATCACAGAAGGTGCTTCACAGTAATACAACGCACTCAATTTGCCACTTTTTCCACTGGATTGGCCTGAATATTCCACAGTACCCATCAGAATACCTGGCATTCATATTCAGTGTGACTGCTGAAAAACTAAGCTTTCTAAAAAGGGGATATTTTACTTTAAAATCATATTGCTAAATAATACATTTTCTAATTTCGTTTGACTAAAATCTGAGAAGATTCCAAGGATGTCAAAACAAGATGCTCTGAATATGCCTCGAAAATTAAAGTATAACTTAAACGTCCAGCACGACAAAGCAAGTCCAGGCCCTGGTCCTGACAGACTTGATGTCAGGTATCATTTGGTCACTTCTCTGCCATGTGAACGGGCAAGTCTGAACCACGAGACTCTGCTTGTCATCACACTTCCTGATAGGCTCATCCTGAAGACCAAGCGAGGGTTGCAGAGTGGCAGTTAATGTCCATTTTCTTCTTCAAGATATACTAAGACCACGATAAAGAATAAAATTTTCAAGACCTCTCAAATGGTGCCAATAAAAACTCATCCTAAGATTTTAGAAGATTATGTGCACACGAGCAGTGAGGAAAATACTCGCTAAGGTATTAGCATCACGACTACTCTGTACGTGTTCATTATTCTTCTGCCTCTACAGTCAACACAGATACAAATGAATCTGGTGAAATTTAAATGTGTATAATTCAGTAAAAGGATACCTGCTGCACAGCCATATACCTTTAAATAAAAATAACCAATTTGAAATGAAGAACGGAACGGGCTGTAAAAAATGCCTGTTCACAGTTATTTTAAAAACATCAACAGTATCTTTCATGGCTTAAGCATTACATGAGCTCTACTGTACAAGTACAAACCTGTTTTTTTTAAATAAATTTATTCATTTATTTATTTATTTTTGGCTGAGTTGGGTCTTTGTTGCTGCGCCAAGGGCTTTCTCTAGTTGCAGCGAGAGGGGGGTACTCTTTGTTGCGATGTGCGGGCTTCTCATTGCAGTGGCTTCTCTTGATGCGGACCACGGCCTCTAGGCGCGTGGGCTTCAGTAGTTGTGGCGTGTGTGGGCTCAGTAGTTGTGGCTCGCGGGCTCTAGAGCACAGGCTCAGTAGTTGTGGCGCGCGGGCTTAGCTGCTCCGTGGCATGTAGGATCTTCCGAGACCAGGGCTTGAACCCGTGTCCCCTGCATTGGCAGGCGGATTCTTAACCACTGCGCCACCAGGGAAGCCCACAAACCTATTTTTAAAAAGTTATTCAACCTTCTCAACATTGCTAATGCTCTAAACTTAAAAAATAAAAAGTTCTATTACTCATTTCCATACCTAAAGGTATTTGGGGGGTCAGAACTTGAGCAAACCAGAAATTTCAAGGCCAGAACAGGGATTACAAGACAAAGGCTGAGCTGGCAAAAGCAGGTAGAATCCAATCACTTTTCCCAGGGGGTCTAATAATCCACTCAGTGACATTTCAAATTGGCTATACCTGCTGATTATTTTCCCCACCACAAAAAAACATATCTTAAATATTTTTCCTATCACATTATTTTACATGTTTACCACTTTCAAAGGCTGGAGATTTGATGCAAGCCTTCTAAAATAAGAAAAAAATGTACATCATTAGTGTTCTGCTTTGTTGTTGAAAAAATACGTAACAGCTTTTATAGTTATCTTTATATGTATGTGTGTCGTTATATTTATATGTGTATAAAGGGGCATATGTCCACAGAGGAATTTTAGTTAATTATCCCCATGCATATATTTTATGTTTGAGTGTTAACGCCACACTGAATACACCATCTGCCACCTCCCAGCTGCCCACCTGAATCATAGATATCTAGGAGATCTAGAGAGGTGTTTCTACTACTATCTAAAAAACTACAGTAAGTATTTCGAACTTGGTTCGGCCTTCAAAGTAAATGTGAATTCCTCAATTTAGGGAGTACATTCTAAATCCGGAATTGTTCAGGAGACTGCTGGCTGTTATTCCTCACAGGGACACATAAACTTCCAATTACACCAAAGAGTGCATGTTTAGAATGGAAAGCTAAAAATAGGGGTTCAGACAAAATTTTTTCTTCAGACAAAGTGGCCATACAGTAAAGATCAGGATTAAAAGAGCCAAGAAAGCACCTGGAGCGTATGAACAGAATCAAAATCCCGCTTCTACCATCCTCCCCCCATCTGTTCTCACGCATCATCAAACTAGATGCGTAACTAACAGAAAGTGCAATTAAACTTGTTTCTCATGTAACAGCCGCCTTTATAAATATACCTGATAGATTTTATACTACTTATTTCTTGTTTCTTTTTAGACCACTGGTTATGTCATTGTTAATGTATGCGGACTGGCACTAACATAACTTTGCTCATTAACTATAATAAATAGCACCTTCTACTTTAAATATATTTTGAAAAACAATACTTAGCGCTGATTTAAGCCACCATTATGTCATCACCATGTTACACCTTCACTTGAAATCAGCTTAGAATTAATTAACTCTATATTTGTACTTTACTTATAAAACAAATCCTTATGTTACATGTGCATACAGAGAGAGGGCATTTGGGAAAATTCATGTACCACAGAGAATTTTAAAGCAATTTCTTTGTTTGATTAGTGACAAAAAAACTGGGAGAAGATTGGACTATTTGGAACACCACTTCCTTTCTCATGGTTGCCCGTGATCGTGCTAACTTTGGTTTCTGATTAGGGTCTTGCTACTATTGAATACAATAGACGTACAAATCTTAACTGGAAACAGGCTAAGGATCTCAGGCTTTATTGTGATATGATTAGGAATTATTTACCAAATGGTTTTAACAAAGGGGATAACATGAGTGCACTGCAGGCTGGCAGAGGGAACTGAGCTTAGGAAGAGGTTCATCAAACCAGGAAACAATCCAAGTGAAAACACGAGCTGTCGGGATGAAAGGAAGGCTGGATCTGAGCTTCTGGGGAGTAAAATGCCAGTGAATTACTGTCAAATGGATTTACAGCATGTGAAATATATACGCACAAAAAGATCTGAGCAACCAGCAACATATATCCAAATAAGGGAGGGCAGAAAATATTTAAATATGTAATAAAAACCAAAATTGTATCCTCATCTGAAACTTAAATGGCATACAGTTTAATAATGTTTTGTTAAATCTCACTGCAGGAGCTGGGTAAAAGGGAAAGAAAGAATTGGTGAACATCAAAAATCACAGAAATTCTAATGAAAATTGATTTATTATATTTTATGGATATATAAATTGTACTGGGCTAATAAAGATAGCACTTGTCACATGTTTTGTACTAAAGAGTAACTTTTTATAGTGACTATTTTAAGAATCAGTATCATCTGTGTTGAGCTCTGATTACATTTAAGTAAGTTTAATGTATTTCAAAGATGCTAAAATATGTACTGCTCCTTTAAGAAAGAATGCACCTAATTTCATTTGTCTTGAACATATAAAAATAATTGGCTATACCCAACTTATAAAAGAGAGTTACAAAGGTAAGCATTAGCATAACACGTAGACACAATCTTAAACTGTATTAGTAAACTCTAAATTAATTACATTTACTATTACTCTTTTTTTTTTAGTTTTTGTTTGTTTTTGTTTTCCGGTACGCGGGCCTCTCACTGTTGTGGCCTCTCCCATTGCGGAGCACAGGCTCCGGACGCGCAGGCTCAGCGGCCATGGCTCACGGGCCCAGCCGCTTGGCGGCATGTTGGATCTTCCCAGACCGGGGCACGAACCCGTGTCCCCTGCATCGGCAGGCGGACTCTCAACCACTGTGCCACCAGGGAAGCCCTACTATGACTCTTAATTGTCCAAGATAGTAAAATATAAAACAACTGCTTTCTATTACTTTATCTTTTTCATAAAATGATAGTAATTTAAGGGGTATAGCAGAAAATATTAGAGATAGAAAATTGAGATTTGGTTCTTGAGTCTGCCACTTATATTCACTGTGAGATCCTGGAATCATTTAACTTCTAAGTATCAGTTTCTTTCTAAGTGTCATTGAGATAATATCTACTTCTGATGGATAGTGATAAGATAAACTGAACTTCTGAGAATTAAATTAGAATTCTACATGTGCTTAAAAAAAAAAAGGTTGATGTTTTAGGAGACAGCATCCTTAAGCAAGGATCTATAAAAAGTGGCTGAGAAGTTTTACAAAATCACCTGGGCTGTCTTCAGAGTGGTCTCCGAAGAACTGAGAAACCTTACACCTAGTTCACTTCAGTGTACTGTCCTAGCTGAACTGTCATCAACACAATCAAAATGTCACCTAGAAAAAGAACTTCGACAGTAAGAGACTTTCTGGATCTCAAGCAAAACCCAAGAAAAATATGCTCTGATCAATACTTAATTTTCTGGTCTGCACGGCAACCTCACTTGACAACAGACACAATACATAAGGCTTTCTCAGCTGGATGATACCAGCCAATGTCAGTGAGGCCCTCTTCTGACTCCAGGCCCACCTAGAAACTACGTGACTATAAATCTGGTTTTCCAGATTCCTTCCTCCATGGAGAATTCACTAGCCCCAAGCCTCTAGTTTCCTTAATGGTTATACTTCCTACAGTAAATTAATAAACTTCCATCTGGCTAAAAGTTTAGTTTCCTCTCCACCTATCTGGAGTCAAATACACATGCTGGAGATCAAGCAGGATTCTTAAATAATAATTCTATCTCATCACTCTAACTTCAATATTGCTCTGCCCATTTGACGGGTAGAATTAAGTGGAATGAGGCTATCAACACAGTTATTATTTGTCAAGTGAAAGATTATAAGTTCACAGTACTTAACCATGAAGGACTACTTTAACTTGTTGAACACAAAGCCTTCTGGTTCAAGAGAGTAGACTGAGCACAGTCATTTGTTTCCTGTCCTGTTTCCCAGGACCTCATTAAATTTACGGAGCAGGAATAAAGCCAGGAGCAAACTTTTTTTTTTTTTAATTTATTTATTTTTGTTGTGTTGCGTCTTCGTTTCTGTGCGAGGGCTTTCTCTAGTTGTGGCAAGCGGGGGCCACTCTTCATCGTGGTGCGCAGGCCTCTCACCATCGCGGCCTCTCTTGTTGCGGAGCACACGCTCCAGACACGCAGGCTCAGTAGTTGTGGCACACGGGCTTAGTTGCTCTGTGGCACGTGGGATCCTCCCAGACCAGGGCTCGAACCCGTGTCCCCTGCATTGGCAGGCAGATTCTCAACCACTGCGCCACCAGGGGAGCCCCAGGAGCAAACTTTTAACAGCAAAGAGAATGGGAGGAAGGCCACCCAGTGATGGGAGACCTCAGCAATATTCTGGACGATGGAACGCCACATTTAAAAGGTCTCCAGTAAAACAGCTGGTTTCCTTCTCATTTACTTTAAAATATAACTTAAGGATCAAGAAACCCCAGTCATAAAGTCCCCAGTGATGAGGGTTCCCAGGTTCCTGATACTTAAATACAAACTAGCATAAATATGAATGAATCATCAGATATAAACAGAAAACGATCAGCGTGAGGGGAAAGAACAAGATAAACAGAAATGCTCCACGATGAACTGAAATGTAATTTACTTAAAGGAAACAAGGAAACGATTAAGAAAAATGTTTAGTATCTTCACATATTGACGAGGAGATTCCATCCATAAAACAAAGATGCTTGAAAAAGAAAAATGAGACACATAAAGTACCTCAAGGAAAGTACAAATCTGTTACATGAAATAAAGAATTCAGGGTATAGTTTGAAGATAAAGCTGAATACACATCCAAGAATCTAGAGCAAAATGGTAGGCTGAAAATACCAAATATGAGAGGAGACAGATGACGAACTGAAGATATCCAGCAACTAGTGAACAAGAGCTCCCCAAGGGGAACATGGGGAAAACAGAAACTATCAAGTTAACTTCAAGAGAAGAAATAGACTGGCGCTGGATTTCTCACCAGTCAAAAATGAAACACAGATGGTGTAATGCCTTTAAAGTTCTAAAAGAAATGAAGCCTTCCGTAGAATTCTAAGCACAAACCCATCAATTCTATCAATTGGGAGGATATAATACTTTTCAGATATACATTTTACGCAGAGCATTTCTTTTCTTTAACTCTAGGTAAACTAAGAGCTTTGGGAAGGGAATCAAGAAAGAAGATATGGTTTCTAATGCATCAGAAGTCCAATGAACAGAAATTATAACATTAGAGCTGAACAGCACAATTAGAAAGCAATTAATCCAAAGAAAAGGGGTCAGTATGTACTTAGAAGGAAGTAAATATGATGGGTTTCCTCCAACAGATAAAGTGAGCAGGAAGCGACAAGACACTAGGTAGATATCAATCTTATGTTACTTTAAGCACATTTTTTAACAAGAGAAAGAAAAAAAGGAACAAATTTTAAAGGTGGTTCAATTCTACAAATGCTGGTTGAACAAGGCAGAAAAATATACTCATATATATCTATATGTTTTCTTATCCTCAAGGATCTTACACGTTCCTATAAAAGGGTGGGACAGAGATAAGATACATAGATGAAGATAGATTAAGACAGAGTAAGGTCATGTCATCAGAAGTATAAATGCTATGGGGATTCAAATGAAAAAAAGAGAAATGGCACACATGTTTGGAGATTCAAAAAAGAAAGTCAGGTTTGAAAGAAGCCTTGTAAAATGGCCAGGATTCTGACTGACAAAGATGGGAGGAGATGGGTAGAAATTGGCTGTGACATTCCAAGAACAAACAGTAGAAAAGCAAAGACGGAAAAGATGGCCACGTTCAGGAAGTATATGAAAAAAGGCTGGAAACATGCAGGACGGGTTAGAGAGTGGAATCCTTCAGTCCTCGGCTGAAGTTATCAGATGGTACAGGGCAGCACTTAAGGTTCCTGGTGGAGGAATGACACTGTCAGAGGACTTGAGAACAGCGGTTTCCACAGTGTGGTTTGCAGACCAAAACCGTCAGAAAATTCTAGGGCCCCTCCTCAGATCCACAGAATCAAAAATTTTGCGATGTATTTCGCAAGCGTTCCACGTGATTCTGGTGCACACGAAACGTCGATAACCACTGCTTCAGAACCATTAGGCTAACAGCACTGTGTAGTGCGGATCAGAGTGGACCACTAGTTAAATAAAAGGCTCAGCAATTCATCTGACATGTCATTTAGGTGAGACGTGAGGGTCACTATGGCAACAGACTCTGCATCCCTTAGCAACTGATTAGCTGAAGAGAAAGTGAGAGAAGATAACTGTGCCATCATTGAAGAATGAGGGTAGTAAAAGGAATAGTGAAGTCAGGACATACGGTCCAAGACCTTATCTAATAGTTTGTACTTCCCCAATAATTATTCATTTTAAACATTTTTATAAAAGCACATTACCAAAATAAGAAGGCTCTGTATATTATTTTCACATGGTTGATAAGTCTCACTTAGGACTACCCACAGATTAAGCTAAAATGCTGACATCTTAATTTCGCTTTCTCCCTTGACCCTGCACACCACACCACAAATACACACGTGCTTTCAGCCATAAGGGAAACCTAATAAAAAAATGTGCGGTAAACAACGGTAGACTGAGAAGTTATTAGGTTTCTTATTAGTTCTCAGTTTATGATGGAATACCAAGAACAAAGTCAAACAGGTTCAAAGGGAAAAAAAGGACAGCCTTGAAAGTTGCAAATAGATTTTAAAAGACAATTATTCTAGATATTATCAAATATAGAATATAAAATATTAAGCACTGTTTTCTAATTAAAACTCTAAAAACACACACATAACCCCTTTCTCATATGCTATACTCGACTCCTCAGCAAATCCCACTGGCTCTACCTTCAAAATCTATCCAGAATCTGACCACTTCCTGCCACTTCCACCACCACCATAAGCTCTGCCTTGGATTCCTGCAAAAGTTCTCTCAACTTGCCTTTGCCCTTGGTTTATTATGGTCTATCTCAGGGGCTGGTAAACTTTACCCCAAAAGGATACATTTAGACCGTTCCTTGTTTTTGTAAGTTTTGCTGGAACACGGCCACGGCATCTGTAACGTACCGTGTACTGCAGCTTCTGTGTTGCAGAGGCAGAGCTGAGCAGTGTGGACCCTACTGTAGGTCTCACGGAGCCTAAAATACTGACTATCCAGTCCTTTAGAGAAAAAGGTTGCCAGGCCCTGGTCTACATTATCACATCAAGTCATCTGCTCGCAACCTTCTAGACTTTGCATCTGAGCGTAAAACCTGAAGTCCTTAACCTTGATGACGTGCCCTTCCTCTTCCACTTCCAGTCCCCCTCCCCCAGCCCACTCTGCACCTGCTGTCACCTTGGTCTGCAGGGCTTCTCCCTTGGCACTTTATTTTTCTCCATAATGCTTACCGCCTGACATACTTATTTGTCTCCTTCTACTAAGTAAGCTCCATGGGGACAGGAATATTTGAGCTTTGTTCACTGTTGTATCACTAGTACCTGGAAGAGTGCCTGGCACATACCAGATATCAATATAAACATTTATTACATGAAAAAGCAAGGAAGAATAGATAAGAAAAACTAAATGATCATATGGAATCCTGGAAATTAAGACGTTTATAAATGTATTTTAGAATTTCAAGACACACAGGCTTTGATTCTCAGTATTAGAAAAAACGATTATGTCAATATCTTCCAAAGGTGTTCAAATTGCAAAGGCTGTTATTATTGTTGTATCCCTCAAATAAACAGGATAACTTTCTAAATAAGGCTATCAAAATTATCACAATTCTAGGTGACCTGACTTCTCCTCATCTTTAGACTAAATCTAACTGTCCTTAACTTTCCCATCCCCACCTCCAAATTTACAGACTATAAGACAAAAAGACCATATAGTGTTTTTTTTAAAGGCCCCATGTGCTTGAGTCTGAGGGAAAGGATTACATATATTCTCCTGAAGTGGATCTTCTTGCTACAAAATTCCAGAAAGCTAAAATTAATTAGCTTCACTTAACATGGGGTAGGAAGTATTAAATTTGAAGTCCATATTCAAACCTGTCTTTTAAATCCACACAGAAAAAGTCTGGTACCATTTTCATTTCAAATTACATTTATGGACCACCCACTTGGGCACACAGCACCACAGGAGACATTAACAAATACTGTCATCACAAAGTATCAGTGTTCCTTTTTAACCTCAGGCCATACAACTAAGTTTCTAATGAAATCCCTTGACCAGCTTCATTTTCAGCCTCTTAAAATTGGCTTTCCTTAAAATGAGCTTTTTATTTATAACTGTATACCAAACATCAAATGTAAACTAGTGGAGTAGCCTTTAATAAAACTAGTTTTAAACAGTAGTCTCTCCTGCAAAATACATTTTTCAATTAAAAAAATTTTTTTATTTTTATTTTTTAATTTTGCTTACAGGCGAAAGTATTGGTAGGAAAAAAAAAAAAAATCACCTGAATCCATTGTTAGTGATTATGTAAGTACTTGAGCACTACTGCTTAGTTACCTTGACTTATAAAATCTCCTGGAAACTCAGAAGTTCAAGTAGAAAGAAATATTTCATATTCTGGGAAAAAGATGTTACCAAGAATTCGAGAATTACATTTTCTCAGGGAATTCCTTGGCGGTCTGGTGGTTAGGACTCCGCGCTTTCGCTGCTCAGAGTGTGGGTTCACTCCCTGGTTGGGGAACTAAGATCCCACAAAGCCATGCGGCATGGCCAAAAGAAAAAAAAAGGAAATACATTTTTTCAAAGTCTCAGTAACTACCCTCCCCCCACTGCTACCTTTCAACAAACTGGAAGGAAAAAAGTCTTCTCTATAATCAATAGCTACTGAGCAGACACATGCCACTATCTGGTCTCTCACTGTTTTCATCCTTTAAAAGGCTTAACGGTGTTTTTTCTTTAGTTACAGAATAAAAGCTATTTATCAACAACAAAAAACAGTGAATATTTATTTCTTTATTCCACATCTTGTTTCCTGGAGATACAGCCCGACTTTTTTAATATATATATTATATATATATATAATATATATTATATACATATGTGTGTGTATATATATATACACACACACATTTTTTTTTTTTCTTTTTGCTGTACGCGGGCCTCTCACTGTTGTGGCCTCTCCCGTTGTGGAGCACAGGCTCCGGACGCACAGGCTCAGCGGCCATGGCTCACGGGACCAGCCGCTCCGCGGCATGTGGGATCTTCCCGGACCGGGGCACGAACCCGTGTCCCCTGCATCGGCAGGCAGACTCTCAACCACTGCACCACCAGGGAAGCCCCACACATTTTTTTCTTATTGAAGTAGAGTTGATTTACAAAGTTGTGTTAATTACTGCTGTACAGCAAAGTGATTCAGTTATGCATATATAAACATTCTTTTCTTACATTCTTTTCCATTACGGTTTATCACAGGATATTGAATGTAGTTCCCTGTGCTGTACAGTAGGACCTTGTTGTTTAGCCATCCTGTGTCTAATAGTTTACATCTGCTCACCCCAAACTCCCACCCCATCCCTCCCCCACCCCCCTCCCCTTGGCAACCACAGGTCTGATCTCTAGTCTGTGAGTCTGTTTCTGTTTCATAGATAAGTTCACTTGTGTCATATTTTAGATTCCACATGTAAGTGATATCATATGGTATTTGTCTTGCTATTTCTGACTTATCTTCACATAGCGTGATAATCTCTAGGTCCATCCATGCTGGTGCAAATGGCATTATTTCATTCTCCTTTATGGCTGAGTAGTATTCCGCTGTATATATGTACCACATCTTTATCTATTCATCTGTTGATGGACATTTAGATTGTTCCCATGTCTTGGCTATTGTACAGTGCTGCTATGAACATAGGGGTGCATGTATCTTTCTAAATTATAGTTTTATCTGAATATATGCCCAGGAGTGGGATTGCTGGATCATATGGTAATTCTATTTTTAGTTTTCTGAGGAACCTCCATACTGTTCTCCATAGTGGCTGCACCAGTTTACATTTCCACCAACAGTGTAGGAGGGTTCCCTTTCCTCCACATGCCCTCCAACATTTGTTATTCGTAGACATTTTAATGATGGTCATTCTGACCTGTGTGAGGTGGAACTTCCTTGTAGTTTTGACTTGCATTTCTCTAGTAATTAGCAACATTGAGCATCTTTTTATGGTCTGTATGTCTTCTTTGGAGAAATGCCTGTTAAGGTCTTCTGCCCATTTTTCAATTGGCTTGTTTTTTGTTGTTGTTGAATTGTATGAGCTGTTTGTATATGTTGGAAAATAATCTCTTGTTGGTCGCATCATTTGCAAATATTTTCTCCCATTCTGTAGGCTGTCTTTTCGTTTTGTCTACGGTTTCCTTTGCTGAGCAAAAGCTTGTAAGTTTGATTAGGCCCCATTTGTTTATTTTTACTTCTACTGCCTTAGGAGACTGACCTAAGAAAACACTGGTACAATTTATGCCAGAGGATGTTTTGCCTATGATCTCTTTTAGGAGTTATATGGTGTCATGTCTTATGTTCAAGTGTTTAAGCCATTTTGAGTTTTTGTGTGATGTGAGGGAATGTTCTAACTTCACTGATTTACATGCAGCTGTCCAGCTTTCCCAACACCACTTGCTGAACAGACTGTCTTTTCTCCACTGTATGTTCCTGATGAAGATTAACTGATTGTAGGTGTGGTGGGTTTATTTCTGGGCTCTCTATTCTGCTCCATTGATCCATATTCTGTTTTTGTGCCAATACCACACCATTTTGATTATTGTAGCTTTGTAGTACTGTCTGAAGTCTGGGAGGGTTACACCTCCTGCTTTGTTCTTTCTCTTCAGGATTGCTTTGGCAATTCTGGGTCTTTTATGGTTCCATATAAATTTTAGGATTATTTGTTTTAGTTATGTGAAAAATGTCATGGGTAATTTGATAGGGATTGCATTAAATCTGTAGATTTCTTTGGGTAGTATGCCCATTTTAACATTATTAATTCTGCCAATCGAAGAGCATGGGATATTTTTCCATTTCTTTGAATCATCTTCAGTTTCCTTTATTCATGTTTTATGGTTTTCAGCACATAAGTCTTTCACCTCCTTGGTCAGGTCTTCCTAAGTATTTTATTTTTTTGGATGTGATTTTTAAGGTATTGTTTTTTTACATTCCCTTTCTGATATTTCATTGTTAGTGTAAAGAAATGCAACCTATTTCTGTATGTTAATATTGTATCCTGCTACCTTGCTAAATTCATTTGTCAGTTCTAGTTGTTTTTGTGTGGAGTCTCTAGGGTTTTCTAAATATAGTATCGCGTCATCTGCATATAATGACAACTTTACCTCTTACCTACCAATGTGGATAACTTTTATTTCTTTTTCTTGTCTGATTGCTGTGGCTAGGATTTCCAATACTATGTTGAATAGAAGAGGTGAGAGTGGGCATACCAGTCTTGTGCCAGATTTTAGTGGGAAGGCTTCCAGCTTTTCACTGTTGAGCATTATTTTGGCTGTGAGTTTGTCATAAATAGTTTTTATTAGGTTGAGATATGTTCCCTCTATACCCACTTTGGTAAGAGTTTTTATCATGAATGGACGTTGAATTTCTTTTCCTGCATCTACTGAGATGTTCATGTAGTTTCATCTTTTGTTTATGTGGTGTATCACATTGATTGATGTAAGTATGCTGAACCATCCTTGTGCACTTGCAGCCTGACTTCTACACTGTTTATGCACAAAAGCATAAAGCATGAGATAATATATACATTCTTCCATCTATCATCAAAAATATGGTGAATATTTTTCTGTCAAAACATATAAAGCTGTATCATTACATTGTATGTAACGTTATTTCAAGTATCCTCATTGATGGGTAAATACCCAAGTTGTTTCTTTTTGTTTGCTATTTCTTATCTAACCTCGGTGGGAAGTGGAAACTGGTTAGTATTGGAGGAGCAAGAAAATGCAAACATGATTTCAAGATTTCCCTCTGAGTAAACAGCTTAGGGCACACAAAAGGCAGAGGACAACTCCTGCTACCCTATGAGATGAGGGTGACAGGTGGAAACTAAGTGGAAGAGGGAAGGAAAGGAGTTCAACCTTGGAATTGAGGTTTGAGGGGTTGGCAGGACATGTATTTTGGTATAGATAAACCAGATAGTGGTTAGAAGATAGGAATGGAAATCTAAGATTCTGAATTTATTGATTAAATTATTAATACCCCTTAAATTATCCAGAATAACTAGGTTTATTTATTGTCAACTGTCAAGTCTCCAAAACATGACTTAGAAAACCTCATTGATCTAGTAAAGCTACATTTATTGGACTAACTGCAGTGAGGGAGATCAAGGAGGGCAAAGGCAAAGGGTATTTATAAGGTTTAAGGGGCTGGGTTGGACCACTTTTATCAAGGTCTTAGACACTGTGGGGAACAGGCTAGAATTGGGCTACGTTTATGACATAGGTTTTGGGTTGGTGGACGCAGTGAAATGAGAAATCCCGAAGCAAGTCTTCTTGGGCAATTCATCTTGGTAAGTAAGCTACTGGAGTTGTTTCACAGTAGGAGTTGTCAACCGTTTGTGTTTGTTCTCGGTGGTACTTAACGCAGGGGCTGGGAAATGCGTCAGTGCCCAGAACTGTTGATCATTAGCAACACAATGTTGGTGTCAGTTCCCCACATCTTATGGGATTAAGAAGCTTTTAAAACTTACAGAGCAGCATTTGGGAATGGTTTAGACTTTAGTCTACTATGAGTTGTTAACAAGAGAGTGCCCTGGAATGGATAAGATGCTAGAGTTGGAGTACGTATGGAAAAAATCCAGAAAGAAGGCACTAGGTTTCTGACACTATCCTAAGAAGTGACTTTGAATAGAAAATCCTCCTGTTTCACTCACAGCTTTCTGAGCAAATGCTTAACATAAGAAAGTGTAAAAATTGCTCTATCTTTAAAAATAGGTGAGAAATTTATAGAAATATCTTAAATTGTTTAAGTAAGTTGGATTACATAACCAAACATAGAATACCATCTTTGCATTTAAATTGGTGGGTTATTTAAATATATGAAAAAATTCTTCAACAAGTTTTCAAGTATTATGTGTCCTCAGAGGTTTAATTTCTGAAGAGTTTTCATTATGTTCTTTGTGGATTTAAACTGTCCTTTTGCAGAGCCTCTAAAGCCTCATTCTTCAACATGTCATTTATCCCAGTGTATTTTTCACAGTGCATTTACCCTCTTTGTGGATTTAAACTGTCCTTTTGCAGAGCCTCAAAAGGAATACATTCTGTAAACCTAGCCAAAGAATGACTCATTTTCCACAGCTTAATATTCCTATAATTAAACCAAGGTATATTTGATGCTAGAAATTTATACCAGAAATGACAGGAAAATGTGAGAGACAAATTATTCTGTAGCAGATTCAAAACTGAACGTAAACACAAAAGATCAACTCACTTGCACAAGAAGGTATACTTTTTAATCTAAATTGCTTAGGGAATTACCAGATAGCATACACTGTATTCACTAATTCTTATGTTCAAAATATGTTCTGTCATTTTGTGGGGCAAAATTTATCATGTTGAACCACTGGGCAGATCAATTTAAATTTTTTGGAATTTAAGAAAAATAATACATAGAAGTGTAAATTTTTAAAAGGATATAAATAATGTATAATTATATAAATAATGTAATTATAATACCCCCAAAATGGTAATTAGAAGTGGTTATCCTTAGTAATTCCATATCGTGGCCTGCACTTGGTACTGTCAGTTATTAAAATAGTAGCCATCTGGTGGTGTACAGTAGTTCTCATGTGTGTTTTTTCCCTCCCTTTTATCATTTTCTCAAAATATATACACTTATGTTTTCTGAACCACATATCATGTGATTTAACCTCTTAACAACAGAGCACCTTTTAATAGCTGGATGTTCTCTTACATAACCAGAGAACAGCTATTCAATTTAGGAATTTTAATAATGATTCTATTTTTTAAAATGTGCTCTACAGTCCGTTCTTTAACATGTCATTTATCCCAGTGTAGTTTTCACAGTGCATTTACCCTCTAGCGCAAGATCCAATCCAGGACCACGTATTACATTGTGTTCTGCTGTTCCTTGACTACCCTGAATCCGTGAGTTCCTGAGCCTCTGATCTTTGACGACAATGACAGTTCTGAAGCACACAGCCAGTTCCTTTATACCGTGTTTGTCAGTCGTCAGTCTGGGTTTGTCTCCTGTTTCCTCGGGATCTGATTCTTGTTCCCCGTTCTTCCCAGGGTGTCACATCCTGAGGCACAGGCCGCGCTGCCCCTGGATGATGTTAATTTTGTTCACCCGGTACGGCGTGTGCCCATTTTCCTCTGAGATGTGCTATGACACCTACTACCTTTCCTCTTACAGCTAACAAAGGGTAAGTGGAGACGCCTCATTGTGGTTTTAATCTGCAGTTTTCTAAACTGAGTTTAATTTCAATTACTGTATCTTCATTTTTAAACATTGTATTTGGTTCATTTACAAATCTGCTAGGGTTTCATTCTTTCTTTTTTTAATACTTTGTTGTTCCCTGCCGATATTTTGATCTGGTCTTATTCCTTTCATCACAGTTAGCTGTTCCATAATCCGCGTTGGTAATTCCAATATCAGGGCTTTGCAAGTCTCTTTCTGCTGTCTGCTATTTCTTCTAGCTCTCTTACATGCTGTTTTGATTCCTTGTGTGCTTGTATATTTGACTCCGATGTCTTCACTTGCACTCCTCTGTGGGAATTCCGTGAAGCCAAGAATTATGGTACTTTCCTCTAGGGAGGATTAAATTTACTTGCACCATGTGCCTACCACACTGCCAGAAATTTCAATGAAACAAATTCACTCTGGTGATGTGCATTTGGCCTGCAAATCTGCAAAGAGCTAGTCTGCGGCTACAATTTCTTAGGAATGTGATTCCTTCCTTCCTGTTCTTGACACTAAGGCCAACTTTGCTTTCGGTTTTCTGCAAGTAATATGTTTAACTTTACTTGTGGTTCGCCCTCACACGATGGTGCCATCCTTGGGAGACGGAGGGGCTTAGCTTTGTAAGAGGCTGCATTTCCTATGAGATGCCAACCACTCACGTGGGCTCTAGACCTGCGTTGTCGAATATAACAGCCACTGGTAACGTGGCCGAGACTGAAACTAGGGAACTGAATTTCTAATTGTATTTAATTTTAATTAACTTAAACTAAAAACTGAAGCAGTGTAAAATATTTTTTCATTAAACAACTTTAGTGCTTTGGTAGAACTATACTTCACTTTAACCAATAAACGTTCTCATTTAGATAATGAAAATTTAGTGTTTGAATTAAGATGTTCCTTAAGTATAAAATACACACCAGGTTTTGAGAACTTAGTATGAAAAAGGATATAATGTGTGACACAGAGAAGGCTCTTGGACACCTCCCTTGTTTACCTAGAACGAAGCCAGACAGCAGCCCTCTATACTCTGTCTCTCCTTCACGAAAGATCTGCTAAGCTGTTTGTCCCCACTGATCAATCAGAACAAGAGGCTTGTTGAGTTGACCTGAGTAACCTTTATTTAGATTTCCCTCCTTCTCCAGGCCCCCAAAGGGGCTCCTTCTGCCCTACCCTCAGCCTGAGCCAGCAGACAGCCCTTCCTAAGCAAGCCCTCCTGGCTGACCTCAGGAAAAACATCCCATGATCATCCCACTCTTACAGCTGGTTTCTTCTAGCCTTGCTTACTCCTCCCTAGAAAAGAAAAGCCCTCTCCTGCCTGGCGTCTGAAACACCTGCAAATAGCTCACGGTCAGCTCCTCTTTTTGTGGCATCCCCTCTTCCTACTGTAATAATCTGTTTAAATATGTCTCTCCTTTTGACTGCTTGAAATGGTGGATCACTCTTCCCTTGGCTTACAGGAAACTACCGTCACCTAATCTTCCTTCTTAGTTCTCCGTTGCTGGTTGCTCTTCTTGCAACGGGACAGCCACAGAGCTCCACCCTCGCACCTCTTCTCTGTTTGAGTTCACCCTCTAGGTGATCTCACATCCAACCTCACAGCTTTCCTTCCCACCTGCCCCAGCCAACCCGGCATAAACTTCTCCAGATCTCCAGACCCAACTCAACTGCCAACTCAAGATCTGTACTTGGATGTTCAACAAAGGACTCAACCCAAAATAATCAAACGAGAACCCCATGTTCTCCCTCAATGCATGAATGAGGGAAACAGATCTGTGGAATTAAGAATATACTCACTTTGCAAAAAGAGTCAAGAGGCATTAGCCAAACAGCAAGCTCCTGAATGCACTTCTGTATGGTATCATACTAAAAATTAGATTCATATACAACTTTCAGCAATATCCTCATGCTTTCAGTCCACGTGCCACTTATATGTGGGATTTTAAAGGCTATTTAGAAAGCATGGTAAAAAATCCCAAACCAAAAACAAATGCAGAAAGGAATTTTCTTCATAGTTAAATCTTTTCACTTAATTCTCTAATACTTCAGCCCATACTACCCTAACTGAAATTGCACTCTCAAAGGTTTAAGACTGGCTAGTTGGTAAATCTCTCTCTGAAGCATCCACATGAATGATCTCTGCACACAGCGGTACCTTGGATCCTGTAATGCCTTAGTATTCTGTTCATCTCTCATTGTCCAGACTCATGTTTCCTTCTCACATAACCTAGGTTTAAGCTCTTTGATCTCTGATTTTCTTTTATATCGTCTGTGACTTTGATTTCCTCGGACTTCAAATGACTGTCTCCATTATACTAAAAAAGCAGTAACACCCTTTTGTTTTTAAAATTAAAGGGCAGATGATGCAAACAGAACACAAAAATGTGAAATGTAGAAAAAAAAGAGACTTGGAATCCAGACACTTGCATTATAGTCCCAAGTCTCATACTATCAACTTTTAACTTATCTCTTAGGGCCTTAGTATCTGTATCTGCAAAAAAGGGGTATTAAACCAGTTAGATGGATGGCCTCACTGAAGTCCCCTTTTTTTGCTTTAACATTCTAGTTTATATTTTAAAAATTGTCTACAACTTAAGTGTCTCTTTGTAGCCTGTATTTCTATTTCTATACTTGTTATACAGAAAATGAGGGGGAAAAGATTTTCTATATCTAACTGACATAATATCTTAGATAAAAGTTTGCAGAAGGATAGGTACTTGAGGTTCTGAGAAAACAAGTCAACCTGCTTTTATCACTGACAAAAGCAAAACAGCTTGGTAAACACGTTTTATTTATAGAGAATGTATTTTGAGCCACTCCTTGATAATGGGCTTGTTTACTCCAGAACTTAGTGTTCAACTACTTTCTAAAGTAAGATATCAATGCACATTTTACTTTATTAATTTTCCTCTAACATTATCTTTAGTTATTCAAAATAATTCTTACTTTTCCCTCTGTACTTAATATATATAATTTTAACCCTGCTTTAGCTCTTTAAGTTCAAGTCAGTTTTTTTAATTCACGTAGTTTAAAGTTTAACACATCAGTTTCTATTTTAGCATCATCAGCTAACTTGAGTCATCTTAACCATTTGTCCTAGTAAAATTATATCCTAAAGCTAAAATCTAAAGCCATAGATCGTTCGATGATTTTTTAAGGCTGGCTATATATATTAACAAATATACTTAACCAGAATAATCCACAAAAATCCAGTTTGATTTATGCAGATCATCGCATTTCCAGTTGCTTTAATGTCCAAATAAGACAACACAAGTTTACTCCAAGGAAAGATAAAGTAATTAAATAGGATGACAGAAATAAGACTTTGGGTTCATAGATTTTTAAAAATGATCATTTGGAAATATATTTTCTTGCTTCATCCCTCACTGTACTCCCCAAATATTCAATGCTCCTGCCACAATTTATTTTTTCTGTAAGATGCCAAGTAGATTTGTTTTTATGCCTTGTTAATGCAGGTTCCTTCTCTGCTTGGAATAGCCTCCAGTTTTTTTTTGTTTGTTTGTTCATTTGGATTTAACTTATGCTTTGGGGCCCAATTCAAAAGTTACACTGCAGAGAAAACCATTAGCCCCTTTTGCCTTCCCATAGCATTTTGTCTGTAACTTCATTATAGCTTGCCATTTACTTCTCTATTACAATTATTCATTTTCATATCCAAATCCATTAGGCTGTTTGCTTTCCAAAGGCAGGGACTGTGGTATATGTGTCTCCTCTGATGCTTTCTCTCCTTCCCAGAATCTACCCCAGTACTCTATTCTGTTTGTCCACAAAGGGAAACTGATCATCCATCTTCCTCTTTGGGCTCAAATATTTCTGTATATTTATGTTACTCTTCATAATTCTGTGCCTGTTTTAACTATTTTATTCACACTAACATATACGTTGTCTGTGTATTAATGCTTATTAGATTAAGCAGCAATTAAAGAATGTGAAACTAAGAATGTAAATAAAGTCCTTTTGTCATATTAGCATATAAAATTTAAAACTTGATTTCTAATTTGCTCAGCTGACTCATTTTGAACTTATAAACAATGCATTACCTGTAAGGGTAAATTAAGTAATACTGTTGTTTTAAGGTAACTTTGTGAACATAGTATGATAGGCATTCTTTATAAATCTGTTAAATCACCCTATTCTTTAAGGGATCATTTTAAACACAACAAAACCTTAACTATTTTTAGATGACTCTCAAACATTACAACATTTAATAAATGTCAGACCACCTCATGTATGAATGCAATATTACTTAAGAAAAACAAGTCTATGAAATGCACTTAATAATGGTAAGAGGTCAATATATGTATTTTTAGAAATCACTGCTTTAACATCTTTCTAGGGAGATTACCTTTCCTCAAAAATAATTTTAAGTATAACACTCTAAATTATAATTTTTGTTTCATAATCTAAAAATCATTCTCCAAAATTCTGTTACTTGCAAAAGGTACATAACGAAGGTGACATCAAGTACCTTATGGGGTATTTATATTACAGTATCATCTACTCTAGTCAAAGTGCCCACTAAAATGTTACAAGTAATAGTGTTGCGTTTCTCCTCTTCATGCTGACATTTCCTAGTGTGCAGTAACTGGACTCTGTCACCACACTTAACACCCCATCCCCACCCGTATGTGTCAAATCTCACGTTCTAACCTGCTCCTTCATCTTTCTCCATCATTTCAAAAAATTTTTAACATTTAAAACTCAACAATTTTCATCTCCTTATATATGAATTAGAAGGATTAATATTTTCTTTATGAGCAGCCGTCCCCAAAGCCATCTTAATTTTGAATCTGGTGGAGGAGAGTTCTCTTAGAGCCCCTCACCATTTTTATTTAAAGTATTCTCTTAAAAAAATCTACCCTGCCACCCCAAATTCAATGGTCATATTTCTACCATCCTCTTCCAAGTATGCACAGGCAAATTTGACATTCAGAGATTAGCTGGAGAACCAAAAAAATACTGGGAAAAATAAAGCCATAAACCTAAAGGGTATGTTTTTGTACTGCAAAGCAACATTTCAAAGAATAAGTCAACTAAAATGTTTTACAAAAATATTCGGCAGTTCAAAGGAGGTCATTTTAACCAGTGGTCCCCAACCTTTTTGGCACCAAGGACCGGTTTCGTAGAAGACAATTTTTCCATGGACTAGTGGGGGAGAGGGGATGGTTTGGGGATGATTCAAGCGCATTACATTTGTTGTGCACTTTGTTTCTATTATTATTACACTGTAATATATAATGAAATAATTATACAACACACCATAATGCAGAATCAGTGGGAGCCCTGAGCTTGTTTTCCTGCAACTAGATGGTCCCATCTGGGGTTGATGGGGGACAGTGACCCCCGACGTGTGTAGCTAGGTCCAGTCTACTCTGTGATCTCGTTTTGGTTGCTGTCACTGCAGAAAACCCTGCTTCACAAAGATGGGATGCTGGAAATGGAGGCAGGCTTCTCAGTGCTTTCGTGGCAGCCTCAGGATATTGCGCCCTGGCTTTAATCCAGAGCGTATGGAGATCTGAAGTTGTCTCAAACATACTTTTGAGGGCACCGTCATTTGCGATCTCAAGCAGTTGATCCTCTTCCAATACAAAGTCAGTTCACCTGGCTTATTCACAAATGGGTCGTGGATCCATTCCTTCCCAGTTTGGGGGTCTTTGTGGTTGGGAAGTAATGCTCAAACTCTTCTGAAAGCTGAGATAGGTGAGCATGCACCAGCTGGGAGAAAGAAGGCCCTGGCTCAGTCTTTCAAAATCTCTGCTAATGTTTGAAACATGTCAAAAATCCCAATGTTCGCTCATCGCCCCATAATTCCAGTTTGGCTTTGAATGCAGCCACTTTACCTGCAGACTTGAACACAGATGTTGTTCTCCCCTGAAGTGACATATTGAGTTCGTTGAGCAGGTTGAATATGTCACACAAGTAAGCAAGTTTTGCGACCCATTCTGTGTCGCTGAAATGTGCTGCCACTGGTGACTGTTTTTCTAAAAGAAATCTCTGGAGAGGCTCTCGTAACTTACGAACTCTGGCCAGTGATCTCCCTTTGGAAAGCCATCTCACTTCTGTGTATAAGAGAAGACGTGTGTGCTCTGGGTCCGTCTCCTCACAGAGCTGCACAAACAGATGTGAGTTAAGGGCATGTACTTTAATGTGGTTGATAATCTTAATCACATCCTGCAAAACGTTAAGTTCAGGTGACATTTTTCGGCTAGCCAGCACTTCTCTATGGATGACACAGTGTGTGGACTCACATTCAGAAGCGACCTCTTTGACCCGAGGAGCGAAACCAGAAAGCCATCCAGTCATGGCAGCCGCTGTCTGTGCATATACCGATACAAAATGACCAATTCAGTTTTCCTGATATGTAATCATTCAAAGACTTGAAGAGCTCTGCAGCTGTGGTGTTGGTTGGTAACAAAAGCGCACATAACATATTCTCATGCACACCCTACTGAAAAATATATCACACAAAAACAAGCATCGTTGCCTTGTTGTCAACAGCAGTAGACTCGTCAACCTGGACTGCGTACCACAGTGACTCATTAGTCCTGACAATTGCGCCTCAATAACCTCTGCTATTTCATCAAGTCGTCTAGTTATGGTGCTAGCCGAAAGAGGAACACGTGCCACCTTTTGAACTGCAGCTTCTCCTGAAAGTTCATGACAAATGTCCTTAGCAGCTGGCAAGATCGACTCTTCACCCAATATACAGGGCTTCTTAGCTTCAGCAATGCGGTTAGCCACTAAGAAGGATGCTCTCAGTGCAGACACGTTTGATGAAGTGGTGGCCTTCAATAATTGCTTTAATTCATGTTCATGATTTTTCCTTTTGAAAAACTCCAAAGCCTTGTCTTTTAATGCAGGGTGCTTGGTCTCCGTGTGGCAAAGCAGTTTTGAAGGTTTCATGGCTTTGTTGGATAGCCAGTCACCACATATTATACAAAGCAGGCTTGGAGAATATGAATCACCTGCTGCAATGAACTGGTAACTTAAGTAGGACTCTTGGTATTTTCTTTCAAATGCAACTTTCTTTTTGTTGGCAGTCTTAAGAGTCTTCTGTCTCATCATTGGGTCTTTCTTTCTCCCTTTTCAAAGAAGCTCCCCAGTGACAAAGAAGCTGCCCAGCGACGTTTGTTTTTTACTCATTTTGCCTAGGGTTATCTTGTGGGCTTACCAAAAACTGTGAATGAGACAAGGACACAGTGCAGGAAAGAGGCATGGATGGAAGTGGTAAATAAAATAATGGGCAGGCCAGGCACAGACTAAAATAAGTGTTGGATTCCAACTTAAAGCCTGCCACCAGATGCAGCTTAATTGTCACTTACCACTCACTGGTAAGGTTTTGATATGAGTCTGCAAGCAATTGATTTATTAGGGTCTCTGTGCAGTCAAACCTCTCTGCTCATGATAATCTGTATTTGCAGCTGCTCCCCAGTGCTAGCATCACCGCCTCAGCTCCACCTCAGATCATCAGGCATTAGATTCTCACAAGGAGCATGCGACCTAGATCGCTCGAATGTGCAGTTCACAGTAGGGTTTGTGCTCCTATGAGAATCTAATGCCATCGCTGGTCTGATAGGAGGTGGAGCTCAGGCGGTAATGCAAGCCATGGGGAGCGGCTGCAAATACAGACGAAGCTTCGCTCTGCTTGCCTGCCGCTCACCTCCTGCTGTGTGCCTGGTTACTAACAGGCCACGAACCGATACCAGTCCGTGGCCTGGGGGCTAGGGACCCCTGATTTAAGCCACTATAAATTAGATTAGACTGATAAACAAAACTACTGAATGTGATTCATAAAAGAGTTATGGCCAAGGGTATGATTTAACTAAACTTACTGATCTATAACATAAAAATTCACTCAGTTCAGCAATATAAGGGCATTTTAAACACCTTTACCAGTGCAACTTAATTTTGAAATTTTGATGTTTTTCTGCTAAGGTTTCAATACTACTATAAGAATTTAAGAAACAGAACCTATTTTAGATCTTCAAGATCAGTGCCCTCTTAAAAAAAAATTAAGATCAACTCAACAGTAATTTTTCATTCTACTTTCACTGAGCTAAAAATGACAACCCAAAGCATTTCAACTATCAACCCTAGTGTGACATGTGTATGTACATTTCAAAGTAAAAAACCTGGGACTAAACTCATTACGAAAGTAGAGCTGGAAAATCAAGTCACATTTATTTATAATAGAATCTAAAGAAAAAATGGTTCTGATGAACCTAGGGGCAGGACAGGAAGAAAGATGCAGACGTAGAGAATGGACTTGAGGACATGGCGAGGGGGAAGGGTGAGCTGGGACAAAGCGAGAGAGTGGCATGGGCATATATACACTACCAAATGTAGAATAGATAGCTAGTGGGAAGCAGCCGCACAGCACAGGGAGATCAGCTCGGTGCTTTGTGACCACCTAGAGGGCTGGGATAGGGAGGGTGGGAGGGAGCCGCAAGAGGGAGGGGATATGGGGATATATGTACACATATAGCGGATTCACTTTGTTATACAGAAACTAACACACCACTGCAAAGCAGTTATACTCCAATAAAGATGTTAAAAAAAAAAAAGAAACCTTTTACTATTATTTCTTCTTCATGTCTGTTTCCCCATCTCATCTCTTGATTTTTTCTTTTCTCCCAGCTTTAGTCGCTTCCCTTCTTTCCCTTACACCCTGGACTCTGCGGTAGGTCTCATTCTCTCACTCTTAGCTTGTCCTTGGCTTACCATTCTACTTCAGTCCTTCAACCCACCTTCCCAGACAGCCTAGGCAATGATGGAGAATGGTACCAGCTATACAGATTTGTTCAGCAAAAATACAGATAGATAATTCCATCTCTGGTCCTTGACATATTTATCTATCACTAACTTATCTTCAGTCAGATCCTTCTTCTGTTCACCGATCAAAACTTTTGCCACTTTCTTCAGTTCTGTGCCCAATGGCCCACACAATTCTCAGCAGATGACTGAACTTAAACTTCACAGCAAAATGAGACAATCATACAGAACTTCCTGTTCACCCTAAGAAATTACTATCTGAGTCCATATTGTTGCTTCCTTCCTTGCTCTAGAGAAAGAGGCATCCCTCCTTCTAGCTAAAGCATTCCGTCTTTGATGTTCTAAATACCATCTCCTCCAGAACTGGATGGTACTGGCCCATCATCTAACCTTTGTGATATTTTTCTTCAACTTTTCCTGCTCCATTAATTCCATTCCATCTTCCCTGAAGTCTCTCCTCATTTAAAAAGAAAAAAACAAAGATTCTCCCCGACCCTGCACACCTGCTCTAGTTTCCATCCAATCCCTCTCAATCTCCACAAATAATTTCTGTGAAGAATATAAACTCAGTCACGGCTTCATATCACTTTTTATTCACTGCACTTAGCTTTCGCCTCCACCGCCTCTGTGCAGTCCCCTTCCCCACACCTGCTTCACCCGCCTGCCCCTGGGTAGCCGTCCTCCTCGGAGCCCTGGTCTCCTCTCTCTCCACCTTCTGAGTTCATTATGCAAATATCCAAGTGCGCACGAAATCTCCGCCTCAAGGTCTGTGAGACATCTCAGGTCAACTAAGCATTTCTTACATTTCTTCTCTAATCTTAGTATCCATTTTTAACTCAGCTTGCTGATACCAAAATTTACCCCATTACTCAGTAACTGGAGGGCCATTCTAGAATATTCTGTTGCCTTGCCACTGCTTCAGACCCAAGCAAGCAGAAATCCTCTTGCTTCTCTCTTCATCTCACACCCTCCAGACCACTGTTTACTCCAGGCTCTCACCATCTCTCCTGCATGACTGCACACAGCCCCTGCCGGCAGCCTCTCCCAGCCGATTTCTACGCTCAGCTCTCAACTTCTCTAACCCGCTCTCTCTGTTATAATAAAGTTACTGAAAACAAACCAGACCAGTTTCAACTTCCTTGCTTAGAACTCTTCCAAGGCCTTCCGGGGCTTGAGTCCTAACTCTGCAATCCCATTTTCTCCCTCCCTCTAACCCACACCCCTCCAGAATTAAAGCAACAAAACAATAACAGTGCTTTACATTCGCTGGAACACAAAACTTTACAGTTTAAGCGAATTACGTTTGAGCACTTTGTTCCTCTGCCTAGAACAGCCTCCCCTTGATGCACATACCAGGTAAATCCTTCATTCACCTTGAGAGGCAGCTCTGCCCTCCCTTTTCTGAAGCCCTGCTTTCTGAAGACCACCACCGCACAGTGACCTCCACGTAGAGCTCTGTACTTCTTCCACTGGGCTACCCTGGACTCTGTACCTATTCCTGTTACTCTACCACATTCCAGAGTTGACCCTGGTAAAAAACTCCAAATTTATCTTTTCCATAACGGTACCCCTGAATGATTTATCAAGAAATATACTATATTTGACATATTATTTTACCCTGAAATAAAAGCATACTATAATATTCAAAGGGGAAAAAAACCTCATCTTAGCACACAGAAAACAGAAAAAAAAAAAGATTGTCTCAAAATTCACAGAGGTTAAGAGCAGAGGATCTCAGAGCTTTTGTCAGAATACACACAAAGTACTTAGCACAGTGTCTGAAACACAATTACATGTTCTTAATAGTTAATCGCTGTCATCATTAACATTATTATTATTAACTAAAGTAACTAGAGTTGGATGGTTCAAAAGTTGTTCTAGGTCATAGGTACTTTAGGTCTCAGTCCTAAAAATTGCAGATACCACCAAAACTCTCCTGAAATTTTTAAGAACAATGAAAAAAGACATTTAGAATGTTTCTCATTATACTAGTACACGTGATAAATAATAACTACGTTTTGTTCTTCAAAAGTAAACACTTTGTAATGATACTTTCCCTAATGGAAATCAGTAAATTACCAAGATATTCTACTGAAGACACCAAGGTCTTCTTGCTAGAATTTCCTTTGTCACCACATATTAAAACAAATGCATCAAATGATTAAGACACCAAAATGCAAGACACATCTTTTCTTACAGAGCTATAAATTCTAAGATGGGTGATAAAAGCTACTTTACCTTCAGGGGCATCTGCATCACATCTCTTTGGCACAGAAAGGGTTGAATTGCCTTTATGGGCATCATAAGTTATATTGCTCTGAAAGATGAAAATATAGTTAAAATATAAATAGTATATTAATATATTTCGATTAAAAAGTAATCACTTTATCAACTTTATACTGTTTTCTATTAAACTACATCTAGCTAATATTCTAAAAGGTAAATTACATAAAATTGCAACTAGAAGAAAAAGATTTAGGGTAAATTTAACATTAGGGCTTTCCTATAACAATCATTAGGCCCTGTGTTGAACAACAGAGCTTCTGCCCAGAGAAACGGCCTACTTATTTTTCCACTGTGGAACAAGAAAAGAATATCATTCATCCATGCAAAAGCATGACGTTATTTCATTCATTCATAAAAGAATGTGTTATAAGCATGACCTAGTGAACGAGGTGCAGGAGATAAGGCAAGAAGAGAATAAAAGGTATAAGAAATGAAAAAAGTGACTAAGGTGACCTTCTAGCATTGTTTCCCAAACTTGTGTCATTCGTTACCTCCATTATGATCGTGCCTTATCTTTGATCCAATGGCATTGTTACTTAATATTTTTCAATGAACTAACTTTTCAATCCTTAGCAATATTATGCATGGTATTAAAGGTCTGACGTGCTTACTAGATCTTGTTTGTTTGTTCCTAATTACATATTAGAGTAAAGAAAGAATGGAGGAAGAAGTACAGGATAAAGGAGTGACCCGGGGAGACTGGATTAATAATGAAAAACTCCATTAAAGTAAGGCTTGAACTGGGCCCTGAAACATGGATTTGATTTGACTTGTTAGAAGGTAGAGCAAGAGATATTTTAGGAAAAGAAAACTAAACGAAGGCTGAATTAGATATGGTCAAAATATGTCAAGCTGTCAAAATATTCAAACTAGCTCTCCAGGTACAACTAGGAATCACAGCTGGCTTTTGAAAGATCAACACCAAGGAATCACTGTAACAGGTAAGAGGATCCCTGTCATGTTAAGAGAAAGCACAGTTACGTACAAATAAAATAAAGTCTCTCCTCTGGGATTCATGGTACCAATGAGCAGACATAACTTTCCGCACACCAAAACTTTTTGGGGAGCCATATTAATAAACTTTCTTAAAATATTATTTTAGAGTAAATATTATGAGTTTTAGCAAAGTGCTGAGACACAGCTCAGTAGCTTGGCACCATGGGATCCATTTAAGGAGCTACTGTAATGAGATTCAGTGTTATTTTTAAAAAGAACTTGTTTGAAACAAATATAAACATGCTGAAAAATGGAATGAAAAACTAGTTTTAGCAATATTAAGTTTAACCTGATGAGCTAATATTTTGTGTTAGCTTTCACAAATGAGAATTTGATTTCAGATTTCACTATGTTTAAAATATCAAAATACTGACTTTTTAAAGTTTGCACTTACCTCTATCAGGTAGTTTTGGCTTCCGTACATAACATACTGGGGGGCGAGGCTGTAAATCATGTAGCTAGTGTGAAGCACAATAAGCAGAAGTATCATGCAGAGAAATAAGAGCGCCTGGGGCCTGGTTCTCCCCCTTCTGATTTTATACAACTGGAACCAAAGAACACAGGGATGATATTCCAGCAACACGTTTCATGTGAAGGGACTGAGTCCCACTCCTTTGTTAGGGGGTAACGAACACAGTTCAATCCACCGTTTCTTTTTCCCAAAATAAATGCTAAGAATTCTTAATCTTTCCAGATAATTATAAGAATAACAAAGAATAACAACGCTTTCCCTGAAAAGCTTTTAGGTTTAGATTCATGTTTATTTTAAAAACTCAAGACCTAGAGAATATATTTGTACTCACACGGTCTGTTTCAGAAAAATCTTCTAAACTTATTATGCAATAGCATCTGTTAGAAGTTCCTAGAGCTAAGAGGAACTGAAAACTACTTCTATCTAAAGATTAGAGGAGTTTCAACTGTAAGTATTAGTAATATATTTGAGTTTTATATAATATTACTTCCCAAGGATAGACATGCCACATGTTTTAAATACTCATTTCTATGAAATATGATATCCTTATATTATACTCTACTATAAAACTATAATATAGTTTATGGTAATTTATGTTCATCTGACTACAGCTATTTTCACATGTATCCATACAGGAGGGAAACTAAAACATGTGGTAACAGATAGAAGGAGCCTGGTGACGGGCTTCATTTCAACGGCAGAGCACACTTTTATTCTAGCAACTAAAATAGCACCTCCCTGTTTTATTACTAGATCGTAGTACAGTATAGAGTAATAGGACTCCAATACTGGATGGGATATGATCACCTAAAAATGTACGTTTCCCAGCTTCCCTACTCCTAGTAGTGGCTGGTAGTGATAAAACATTAAATGTCAAAAGGAAAGCAGTCTGTTGGGGACTTCTGGGAAAGTCTTGCTTTTTGATATAGGTATCACCACTTCTGCTAGCTACCTTTTCCTTACGGAACACGGACAGAATAAATGGGGTTGAAGCAGCCATATCACAATCATGAGGGAGAAGCCAAGAGGAATCCACAGATATTAGACTTGATTTTTGAGCTAATGAAGCAATGTTAGATTTTAAAAATGTTCCACAGCAAGAAGTCTTTCAGTAGTTCAAGCCACTATTTAACTGAATTTTACCCACAGCTGGAAGCATGATGATGTTTCTCGTTTTAAAATTCTTAATTTATATCAAGATGACTCTAAGAGGAAAATGACCCTTTCTCCAAACACACAGTAATCTTTCACTCCCAGTAGTAAAGGCCATCTTTTGAGCTACCATGAGTCCAGTTGTGCTTCAGTGTGTTCCCATGCAGCCGAACACTAAGGAAAATAATAGAACTTCTAGCCCAGGACTTCTCCACCTCGGTACTACTGATGTTTTCGGCTGGATAAGTCTTTGCTGTGGGAGGCTGCCCTGTGCAATGCAAGATGTTTAACTGAATTCCTGTACTCTAACCAACAGATGCCAGTAGCGCCTCCTAGTTATAACAAATGAAAACATCTCCAGACTTTGCCAAATATATCCGGGAGGGCAAAATTGTCCCTGTAGACGAAGGGACATGTTAACATGAAGTGAAAAAGCTAGTATTTCCATTTTTGGTGTCAAGATATTTACAACTTTTATATTATAAATCTAAGATAATTTGCAATAATGGAGATTATGCATAAAATGATGAAAAAAATCAAAATGATATTGTAACATATACTCACTCTAATCCAAAAGAACCATATGCCAATATTTCGAATCCCCGCCATTGAAGTAAAAATAAAGTACATAATAATAGTTGTTATAAGAATATAATCAAGAGGAAACACCTGAAAAAAGATAAAATTAAACTTAATACACAAACAATAAGGGCTTTAGAAGTCATGTAAAATTAACTGAAAATTCATTGTTCATATTTGGCAATGTTTAAAATATCAACCCTGATCAGGTTACTATGATAATGCAAAAAAAAAAAAAAAAAAACCTCCAAGAAACAATTACCAAACTACCAAACTATCACCAAATTGCTCAGTATCATTAACCTAAGAAAAATCCTATAACAAATTAAACTAAAAATTACATTTAGGGCTTCCCTGGTGGCGCAGTGGTTGAGAGTCCGCCTGCCGATGCAGGGGACATGGGTTCGTGCCCCGGTCCAGGAAGATCCCACGTGCCGCAGAGCGGCTGGGCCCGTGAGCCATGGCCGCTGAGCCTGCGCGTCCGGAGCCTGTGCTCCGCAACGGGAGAGGCCACAACAGTGAGATGCCCGCGTACCGCAAAAAAAAAAAAAAATTACATTTATATATGGAATAAAAGACTTCGTTAAAAAGTAAAAACGGGAAGTGCTTGGAAAAGTTCACCCCTAAGTCTTATCACGTATCCCCAAATCAAGTTATGTATAACCTGAGAGTTCAGTAATACATCAATACAATAATTTTTAAAGCAACATATCAACATAGAAGTTATATGTAAATAAAAAGCCAAATCAGCAGAGGGCACAAGCATATGCTTCCAAGTACTAGTAGGTTTGTCAACATAATAATCTGACAGAGTGTGACAATGTTTGCTAGAGTATAAAATGGATGATTTTGTTACTTACTGTTTGTAGTAAAGGCAAAAGCATATTCAGTGGATTACTCAGGTTAGCTCCAAAAATTATGAAACCAGAATCTATTCCAGCTGAATGAAGAGCTTTATCCAAACTATAACAAAAAAATGTACAAAGAGTGAATTTATATATTGCACCACATTTTCAGTTGCTTTAGAAAGAACATCATCATAACTTAAGCATGCAGACTCAATGGAGTCAAAGAAAACCACAGATAACAAAGTAAACCTCACTTAAATATCTTACAGATATTGTTCAATTGATACAGAATAAAGAAATACTGTCTATTATTGGGGCTTTTTAGTCATTCTTTGAGTTAATGCTATAGAACACTTCAAGTAAAATAGCTACTTAAGATGAATAGGCTACACTAATGGAATTCAGCGTGGAAAATGTATAAGATCATAGGATGTGTGTTAGTGCTTTAGAAAATGTGTCTACTGTACTTACTTGGACAGGAAGAGAGAAATTATAAACAGCAATGCAACTAAGATGAAAAATATTCCCCAAATGATCTAAAAGCAAAAATAAAAATAAATCGTTAAAATATACTTCTGAAGTTGACATTAAAAGCACAGAACCATTATGCTCAATGGGTTACTAGCGTATGACAATGATCTAAAAAAATGACCTAAGAGAAATTTTAATTTAATATGTAATCATATAGTATATAATCCTAGGCACACATCATCTAAATTTTCATTATGAGACTATTTGAGAACAAAAACACAAAATAGACAATGCATTTGAAAGTTTTCATTGGTAAGTGAACAAATGAGACTCTTTGCTAGGTCCAATAAAAGGTTTATGTTCAGTTATACTCAAATATAAAAAGTTAACTGAAAACTACATTAAGACTAATATACATACACAAAAACCAAAACCAAGAAACTCATCAGGTTATGTTAACCTGTTGTTAAAACAGAGAACTTGGAACATTTTCTCACAGAAGTAATGAGATACTATATAGCTGACCCTTGGACAACGCAGGGGTTAGAGGCACTGACCCTCTGCCCAGCCAAAAATCTGCATAGAACTTACAGTCGGCCCATTGCGATATCCAGATTCAACCTACTGCGGATGGCATGGTGCTGTAATATGTGCTACTGAAAATTAGCCATGTGTAAGTGGACCTGAGCAGTTCACACCATACCGTTCACGGGTCAGCTGTGTATATCTTATAAATAGATTATACCACAGCCTAGAAAAGTCTATATAACTGATAATATTCTTGAAATAGAGTACTAACAGCACTGAAGAAACTGTCATATAGAACTCTCTCTGTGGAAGGATGTGGTAATAAACATCGTACACTTCCCTGTACTCAAGTATGAACTTTATAGTATGAAAGGATATGTATGAAATATGAAAGGATAGCATATGAACTTTATAGTAGGACGACCGAAAACAAGGAAAACAATGATTGGAACTGGGTCTCTAAGGAATAAAATTTCAGAATAAAAAAAGGGATGAAATCTATGTTTGGCGAGAGCCAAAAGGAAGATTCCTATTAAGTACAGTTAAGTGTTTCAGTTTGTCCTTTGCCTGGAATTGATAGGAATAGATGGGAAACATCATGAATGTTAAGGAGATTTTTCATCTTATTTCACATGATCGTTGAGTATATTTTAGAATTCTGACAGGATAAAAAAAGTAGAATAACAACACATTATCCTACCTAGCATATAAAGATGAATCTGGAAATAAACTTTAGGACTGTGTTCTAGGGAACTCTTCAGTTCTGAAAGAGTGCCTTTAGAGCTCACTGGAAGAAGCAGCTTGGCAAGAGAGGACCAAAAAGACTATAGGCTTCCTGGTGGCGCAGTGGTTAAGAATCCGCCGGCCAATGCAGGGGACACGGGCTTGAGCCCTGGTCCAGGAAGATCCCACATGCCGCGGAGCAACTAAGCCCGTGCACCACAACTACTGAACCTGTTTTCTAGAGACCGCAAGCCGCAACAAAGAGTAGCCCCTGCTCGCTGCAACTAGAGAAAGCCTGGATGCAGCAACAAAGACCCAATGCAGCCAAAAACAAATAAATAAATAAACTTATTTTAAAAAAAACACAAAAAACGACTATAGGCATCATTTGAAATAAAAACCCCTGCATGTATCCATTTTACATACGGGGTTTCACATGAGCATTCATTTATTTAAAAAAAGTTTCATTGCTAAATAAGTTTGAAGTGACTCCTTCATAGTAACAGAAGTTTATTAGTAGCAGGTAAAGGAGCGTACACAATCTTTTTCTACTAGGTTTGAGCATGGTACTTGATGCCTAAGTGACCTGGAGACAATATCCTTACACTGAGGAAACATATTACTTCCCAGTAGCCTGTTGATAAGAAATAGCTTGTAGCATGAGGTAGTACAGCTGCCAACTACCAATGAGCAGTAGAGGAACATGACCCAGAGACAGCAGGAGAAATTAACATTCCCCTCCCCTGATCCCCATTTTGGGGGAGGAAAAGAAAAGAAAATCCTTAACCACTTTCCCACTCTGTTGAGATGCATGACCCAGAGTTAGACTATTTAATCACAGCTACTTACAAAACAAAGAAAAAATATTAAAAAGATAAATGGTTTATAAAGACCAAGGAAACTGTATATATTTATATATAAGAACTTAAGTTACTACTTCGAGAATCATGTCAGTGGTGACCACCCTGGGCTGACCTAAATGCTACATATTCCACACTAGCTATAGTGTCAGTTTTAAAATAAAAATTAAGCCAAAGAGATGACATCAGTAAAGGTAACAGAATAAGAACCTCTGAAAATCCTTTCCCCCCTAAAAGCAACGAGAAAACTGGCATAAATGGTCAGAATCAACTTTTTCAACACTCTGGAAATTAACCAGAGGCATGCAACAATCTAGGAGCATTTATTCAGGAAAAACGGCTGAATCTCAGTAAGAGCACAGAGCACTGTGGCATTCCGACTTGCTCTAGTACCAATCCCTCCTCTCTCGTGCATGGTAGATGGCCTGTAAAAGTCATAAGCCTGGTAGCCACCTGCGAAAGCAGAAAGGGGCTGAAGTTCTTTCAGAGTCTCCTTCCCAGAGAACTGCCATTACTCGACCCGCCTGGTAATGGCATGGAAGAGCCCATTTGCAAGACTGTCTGTGTTTGGCCTGAACTGGAGTTCACACAGTGCAAAAATACCTTTTCCGCAGGAGTGTCTGTCAAAAAATTACAGGCAACCAATGAACTTCATGGCCACAAGAGCTAGTCAATATCAGGCAAGAAATAAACTAACTAAAAAGATTAAAACGGAAACCTAGGGAATGAGATGTCCACAGGTGCTCTGAAAAGTTTCCACATATTCCTGGGAATGAAGAAGGCCCTGTGCATGCTCAGGAAAGACAGGAGAGGCCTAAATGTCCACTTGTGGTTGACCCTGAAGCTCTGTCTGCACGAGCAGGAAGTGCAGGAGAAGGCAGCACTGCAGTGCCAGCCTGGGTGCTGAACTCATGTCTCCACTCACACACAGCCCCTCAGCAAAGACTGGGAGACTTGCTGGTTCTAGGTGTTTAAGAAAATCGTCGTCCAGTTATTAACTAAAGTAACCAAGCAGAAACTTGGGTGACTACACACAACAAAGAATACAGACTCCACAGAATAATTCACAAAAGTCACTAAACAAACAACAACAAAGAGTAGTAACAGCAAATCCAGGGGAGACTCTGATCTCCAGAGTTACCACATTATATTATTTAAAACTTCCCAGGTTTTAACCAAAAAAAAAAAAAAAAATTAAAGAGACATGCAAAGCAGCAAGAAAGTATGACTAATAGAAGAAAAAAATCAATAGGCACTGTCCTTGAGGAAGTCCTTGAGGACGCTGAACTTACTCGACAAAAACTTTAAAGCCACTATTTTAAATATGTTCAAGAAACTAACGAAAAGCGTGTCTTAAGAACTAAAACAAATTATGAGAACAATTTCTCACCAAATACAGAATATCAACAAAGAAATGGAAATTTTAAAAAAGGAAGTGAATTGAAATTCTCAAGATGAAAAATATAAAAACTGAAACAAAAAGCTCACTAGAAAACAAAGTGAAAAGTTCAGCGGATTTGATCAGTCAGGAGAAAAGAATCGTTAAACGTGAAGATAAATCGATTGAGATGATCAAGGCTGAGGAACAGAATACGTACGGCTCCTTGAGGTCACAGGACTGAGGCCTTCATCTCTTTGCTGGCTATCAGCTGGGAGCCTCTCAGTTCCTTGAGGGCATTCATTTCCTGCATTCCTTTTCACATCCCCTCCATCCTCAAATCAGTAATGGCAGCTCAAGGCTTACATTCTGAATGTCTCTTTCTTACACTTTACTTTAGCACATCTCTCTGACTCTAGCCATGGAAGTTCTCTGCTTTTAAGGACTTGTGCTACTAGATTGGGCCCATCAAGATAATCCAGGGTCAGCTCCATATTTTAAAGTCTGTAACATTAATTGCATCTGCAAAGTCCCTTTTGACATTTCGTGTATATTATACTCACAGGTTCCAGGGATTAGGGCGTGGACATCACTGGGGGAAGACAGAGGCATTCTGTCTATCACAAAAAGTGATAGTGATTCTTTGTTGGATTTAATGTTTTCTGGCACGAATCCTACTTTGTCTAATAGCACGATCAGTATCTGCTTTTTTATTGTTTCCATTTGCTCAGTATATCTTTCAATACGCATTGTTAGCCTTTGTGAATCACTGTTTTAGGATATAGTTATATCCTGCTTTCTGAGGAAAATTAAAATTTTTTCTTTTAATAGTGAGTTAGATCCATTCACATTTATTGATATGACTAACACGTTTTGTCTCAAAAATATCTTGTTGTTTGATAACTGTGTGTATATTTCCCGTGTTTCTTTCTCCAGTTAATGTGAATTCCTTGCTCTTTGATTTTTAGTTCTTTTGTTAAGAGGGTTTATATTTTTGTTTCAGTGTACTTAAATTTTCAAGTGCCCCTAGCCCCCACTTCCTTATTCATTCCTTTACTAAACAATTTATTAGTTTTTACGTGTCCAACCTATTGCCTACGCAGTAATCTATGAGAAATTCTACTTTCCTTTCTCTTCCTTCTTAATTACATTATTTCTATTCATCAGCACATGTTTGTGCCTTATTCTCTGCCCTAGCCCACACCTTCTCTCCACAGACCTACAATATTACATGTTCACCATTTTTCCCTTCGCTGATGTTTACGTTCTCACCTCTTAATTGGTCAAAGCTTGGCAACGAGTGGATTTCTCAAAAGAGCTCAGGGTACAGATTCCGTAACTGTTTTTCTAAAGGCTATTTTGGCTAAATATAAATTCCTTGGTTCTGCCAACTACAAACTGGCACTTGCCACCTGCCTCTACAAGGACTAGGTCACAAACCGCTGCAGCTGCTGACCTTCAACCCCCTGAAAGGAGCTCAGGGTGGAGATCAGGAGTGACGCCCTCTGTGCCCTGGGAAAAACGGGCAGAACAGGTCTTCAGATGGTTAGATATTTTCAGGAGACAATGTGATGAGCCCGATTCCTGCATCTCCTCGTATCTAGAAAAGCACTACCATCATCACTGGTGACGTCTGCTCCTCAGGACCAGCAGCCAGCCTCTGCCTCAGTGTGTGCTTGACTGCACGTGCCCCCTTCACTGACATCGTATAGAATACCACCCTTCCCCCCAGCTCCTGCGAGCGGTTCCTCAGAGCTACCCGAGAGGCTGTCTCCAGTGCTATAGTCCGCATTTTGCCCCAAATAGAACTTAACTCACAACTCTCACGTTGTGTGTGTGTGTTTCTTTTTTCAGTGGACAGTTCATACATTTTCATTGAGTTTGTTTGTTTGTTTTTAATGTTCCTCCATTCCTGCCTTGCTTTGTATGATTTTTAAAAAGTCTAACAATGTTGCCCTTGTGAGTTGATTTTTTTTTCTTAGAAATCCTGAGGATTTTTCTTTAATTTTACTAGGAAAATTGCACATAAACTTTCCCAGGTACAAAGTGTCTATTTCATGTCTATTCATGAAATAGAATATGTGGTGCTCCAAGGACAATGGTGCCTCAAGGACCAAGGACGACACTGCTTGAAAAAGTGTCAGTGTTATACCCCCTACCGGACTCTTACTCGCCCTCCCCCCCATGTTGCCATGGTTATGAAATTCCTGAGCCCACCTGGGTGACACCCACCTGGGCAACGGGACCTGTCCCAAATAAGGAAAGGCATCTGCCCTGCCCCACTCCCACCCTACAGAAGGAAGGTATATGTGCCTCGACCAATCAGTAAATGAAATTTTTACCTCGGACCATCCCTTTGTTTTCTGGCTATAAAAACTGATCAACAGCACAAGTTCGGGCTCGACTCTCCCAGACTACTAGGAATTTGGCCCGCTGTTCTGGCACGACCCTTCCGTCTAATAAATCCTGCCTTTACATTCTGCCTTGTGTCTGGAAATTCTTTTCCAACCAGCGTTCGGACCACAACAGAATATTCATGACACGTGGATTCAGGTCTATTTATTTTTCGGTGTTTTGCAGGAGATTATGCATTTCAATATTCTGCTAATTTGTTTTGTTTTGCTACTGCATGGAAACCACTACACACAGGTAGTTTTTCTTTCTCTTTCATTTCAACACTCCTTTTCTGATCCTTTTTACTTCATCTTGTTTTCCTTCTCTTGGTTATCTTTCTGGCTTTCTTCAAAGCCTCCCCTTACTAAATTTTATTTGATTCTATTCTCCTTTGGACACCTTGGAATTTTGTTTTCATTTCTGAAATTAAGTGTATTTTCCTCCTATTTTCCCCTCTGAGTTCAACTCTCTTCATTTCTACCTGCTTTTTGGCCACTTCTGTTTTTGGTTTTTTAAATAGTGGTAAAATACAAATAACATAAAATTACCATCTTAACCATTTTTAAGTGTACAGTTTAGCTGTGTTAAATACATTCACGCTGTTGTGCAACCAATCTCCAGAATTATTTTCATCTTGCAAAACTGAAACTCTGTACCCATTAAACAACAACTGCCCGTACCTCCTGCCCCCAACCCCTGGAGACCACCACTCTATTTCCTGTCTCTATGAATCTGATTGCTCTAGGTACCTCATATACAGTATTTGTCTTTTTGTGACTGGCTTATCTCACCTAATTTTGGGGGGTTTAAGATCAATCTTAGGCCCACCTCCAAATCTTCTCTTCTCTCTACTATGCAATTTTTCCCAGATTGTCTTTGCTTAACACAAAGTTTTGCAGTAAGAGCTGGAGAGAAAACTTGCTGGACTTGGGGATTTTTGTTGTTGTTTTTACTTATAAGTACAGTTGATTCTCATTTGCAGATTTGGCATTTGCAAGCCCACTGCTCACTAAAATTTATTTATGACCTTAAATCAATACATGTGGCTCTTGGCAGTCTTTTGCAGATACATGCAGAGAGTAAAAATTCTAAGTCACCGGATGCTCGAGTTCCTAGCTGAGGCTGAACCAGGCCACGCTCTGCTTTCTTGTTTCAGCTCTCACACTGTAAACAAGTACCCTGTAAGTGGTCTACTGAGTGCTACATTCTTTGCATTTTTTGTGCTCTTTGTTGGTAACTTTGTTGTTTAAAATGGCCCCCAAGCATAGTGCTGAAGTGCCGTTTGGTTCCTATGACTAAGAAGGCTATGCTTACTGAGAAAACACATGTGTTAGTTTTGTTCAGGCATGAGTTATACTGCTGTTGGTCCTAAGTTCAATGTTAATGAATCGACATTATGTCAGTTGTTTTTAACACAAACACATAACAAACAAGGTTATGTACTGATCAGTCACTGATATCCAAGACCCAGTCCAAGCTTTCCTACGCACTTGAGGCTTACTGCTACGCCAGTGTAAAGACGGGATAGGTCATTACCCTTACGTGAACTTCAATATCCATTCCATAATGTTACTGGTAAAGAGGAGCAGAATGCTCCACCTAAAATATGCCTCTTTGGGATAAAGATTATTTTAAGCTATTTTTAAGAAACAGCAGAAACAGAAGCTCTGAAAACTGACACTGACAGTTACCCTTTTTAAGAGATATTTACATTTATAAGGGAAATCTCCATTTGTAAAGGTGGAAGAGGGTGATGACCAAATCCTCAGAAACTCCTATCAATGCAGAAGGCAACTACTTAAAGCCCGTCCTGTAAACAAGCATCTAGAAGAATAAAACACCGAGGGAGAAATTTAAACAAGGAGGCAAATGACTGATATACTCTACTTACATACAGTACTGCGGGGGGGATTTTGCCACCAGAAAATGTGTCCCTCTGGCATGAGAATTAATCTCGGCTGATTATTTTTAGGAAACAGAAGACTCAGAGTCTTTCTTATTACCACCACGCCCACCCCACTCCGCAGCTGCCTAAAGAATTTAGATAAAGGGCCTGTTCCCAGAATAGAGTTGTCACCAGATGTGTCTGCAAGGAATAAGGGCCGGGCGTGGCAGGAAAGTTGGCAGGGCCTGGAGCCCTGAGTCCACTCTGTTCCTTTGTCTCTCCTGGTCTAGCAAACACTTGTCTACCAAACATTGGCTTTTCCATCTCCATGTGAGTTGCCTTCCTCCCCTTTGAAGTCTCAAACCACTACCCCCAACATCCTCCTTTGTCTTTCGCTGAAGGTGGTATTTAAGGAGACGGTTTGGTTTCGGCTGTTTTGGCGAGTTATTCAGTTCTCCTGGGTCTCTCCCATGTGTACATGTTATCAAACTTTTGTTTGAATTTCTCCTGTTCATCTGTCTCATGTCAATTTAATTCTTAGACCAGACAGAAGAACCCAGAAGGGAAGAAGAAAATTTCTTCCTCCCCTACAGCTGAAAACTATAAGACACTGCTGACAGAAATTAAAGGAGACATAAATAAATGGAAAGACATCCCATATTTACGGTTTGAAAGACTTAATACGTTAAAAATGACAATACTACTGAAAATGATCTACAGATTCAATGCAATCCCTATGAAAATCACAATGATGTTCTTTGCAGAAACAAGAAAATCCATCATGAAATTCATGTGGAATTTCAAGGAACCCTGAATAGCCAAAACAATCTTGAAATAGAAGAACAAAGTTACAGGACTCACACTCCCTTATTTCAAAATTTACTACAAAGCCACAGCGATCAAAACAGTATGGTGGGCTTCCCTGGTGGCGCAGTGGTTAAGAATCCACCTGTCAATGCAGGGGACACGGGTTTGAGCCCTGGTCCGGGAAGATCCCACATGCCACAGAGCAACTAAGCCTGTGTGCCACAACTACTGAAGCCCACGCACCTAGAGCCCATGCTCTGCAACAAGAGAAGCCACCGCAACGAGAAGCCCTCGCACCGCAACGAAGAGTAGCCCCCGCTCGCTGCAACTAGAGAAAGCCCGCTCGCAGCAACAAAGATCCAACGCAGCCAAAAATTAATAAATAAATTTATATATATATATATATATATATATATATATATATAAAACAGTATGGTACTGGCCTAAAGACAGACATAAAGAATGAAAACAGACCCTTGTCCTTCACTATATATAAAAATTGACTCAAAATAGATCAAAGGTCTAAATATAAGGGCTAAAACTATTAAACTCTTAGGGAAAAAACCTTCATGGCATTGTATTTGGCAATTATTTTTTGTATATGACACAAAAAACATAGGTAACAAAAGCAAAAATGAACTGGACATCATCAAAATTAAAAAAACTTTGTGTATCAAAGGACATTATCAACAGAATGAAAAGACAAGCCAAGAATAGGAGAATATTTACAAATCATGTATCTGATAAGGAGTAACATTCAGAATGATACTGAGCAAGGCCCTGTGGGTCTCCAGGGAACAAAGCCTTTCTGTGCCCCCCATTTCTCTGATTATAGGAAATAGGCTTCATTCAGCCTCCATGACCTTCCCCGACTTCCAATGGGCAGATTCAAGCAGTTGGTAATTAGGGAAGGGAGGGGATGGGAGACAAGGGAGAAACAAACAGTCAAGAGAAACAATAGTGCAGCCTTGGGGCAAGGTCCTGGTGTCCCAATCAATGCATACACACAAACGGATCTTTGAGCTGTTCTGTAGATACTGAAACCCCCTCCAAGTGGGAGAAGTTAATGATTAATGATGGTATGCTGCCCACAAGCATGCAGACCCCAGACCAGTTGGAACCTGAAGGCTGATGATGCTGACTCGGGCTTACCTCACCGCCAACCCATCAGAAGAATGCAAGCCCATCACTGCCTTGATCCTTATCACCTACCCGAAAGCAGGAGCCCTGACTATAAGACCTCTCCCTATTCCCCAGGGAGGGGGGCACTAGCGCTACGCTGCTGTGTTCCCTCTTTGCCTGTCAAAGAGATAAAGCTACTCTTTCTCTTTCCTCCAAAACGCTGTCTCTGAATTTCTAGTCAGCACCAGAGCACAGAGGGCCAATATTTTGGCAACAAGAATATTAAAAACAAACAAACAAACAAACAAAAAACCCAAATAAACATTTCTCCAAAGTAAAGATACAAAGCCAACAATCAAGTGAAAAGATGCTCAATGTCACTAATCGTTAAGGAAATGAAAATGAAAACCACAATGAGATATCACTTCACAACAATAAGGTTGGCTATTATCAAAACAAAGGAAAATAAGTGTTGACAATGATATGGATAAACTGGAACCCTGTGCCTTACTGGTGGGCCTGTAAAATGGTGCAGCCACTGTGGAAAACAATTTGTAGGTTCTTCAAAAAGTTATACCAGGACTGACACAAGATCTCTCCATTCCATTTCTAGGTATATACTCAAAAGAACTGAAAGCAGGGACTCAAACAGATACTTGTATACCAATTACCTTGGAAGCATTATTCACAATAGCCAAAAGTTGGAAATAACCCAAATGTCCACCAACAGATGGATGGATAAACAAAAAGATGAATGGAAAAACAAAATTGATATTATTCAGCCTTAAAAAGGAATGAAATTTTGATACATCAAAAATATGGATGGGGCTTCCCTGGTGGTGCAGTGGTTGAGAGTCCGCCTGCCGATGCAGGGGACGTGGGTTCGTGCCCCGGTCCAGGAGGAGCCCACATGCCACGGAGCAGCTGGGCCCATGAGTCATGGCCGCTGAGCCTGTGCGTCCGGAGCCTGTGCTCCGCAACGGGAGAGGCCACAACAGTGAGAGGCCCGAGTACCGAAAAAAAAAAAAAAAAAACGGATGATCTTTGAAGACATTATGTGAAGTCAAATAAGCCAGACACAAAAGGACATATAATTCACTTATATGAGGTAACTAGAATAGGAAAATTCAGAGAAACGGAAAAGAGAATAGAGGTCATTAGGGGATATAAGCTGGGCAGAGGTGAAACAGGAGGGAACGGGGCAGGGCACAACCTTTAAAAGAATGACAGAGCTGTTGGATATGACATAACCTGGTTAGAACCAACTAGGTTCAAGATGGCGGAAGATTCAAATTCCAGTGACACTGAGCCTCATTATACGCTCAACATAATACATTAGCTAAATGACATATCCACAGGTGCCATGATGGTTCTGAGGCTGACCAAAAAAATGTCAACAAGTGGGTGGGGCCCAATTCCTGGAAATCTCCGCCCCTTCTCCAAGATAGTTGGAATAATACCCCCACTCCTTTCCTTATGAAATTACCCAGCCCATAAAAACTAACCATGCCATATTTCAGGGCCTCTCACCTTCTGAGATGGCCCACACTCTGTCTGTGGAGTGTGTTTCTCCCAGGACCATGCTTGCCTTTTAAGATGGACTGCATTCTGTCTATGGACCGTGTATCTCTCTAAATAAATGCACTTCTTACCTATCACTTTGTCGCTCACTGAATTCTTTCTGCGACGAGACATCAAGAACCTGAGCTTCATTAAGTCCTGAGACCAGGTATGTGATCTCAACTAAAGGACAGTGAGTTCAAGTCCCAGTCTGAGTCAGGTGGTTTCACGGGTATGGGGGGTGGAGGTGCAGAATGGAGAGGTATTTTTGAATGTTCTGTTTGGGACGATGAAAGGTTCTGGAAATGGAGAGTGGTGACACTTGCACAAGACTGTGAATGTAAGTGATGCCACACCAACAGACAGTTAAATGGTGAATTGCATGTTATGTATGTGTTACCACAATAAAAACAGTCTGAAAAAATAAGTGATGAAATTACGGACGTGAATTTATAATATCTCTTTATAAATATAAGAGGTATAAATATACAATAATAGGTGTACATATAGTAAAATCTCAAGTTTTATTTAAAACCTAATGGATCTGTAGGTTACCCAGGCCAATTTAGCTGTACACACTCGAAGAATGCCCATCTGTCAGGGGCAAGTTTAATCAAGTGTCTAATGAAGATTAGACTGTATGCTTAGAAATGTGCTCGGCATTATATATAAATGCTCTTTTAAGGACCCATTAACTTATTCTAATTAGATGCTTATTTTTATAAGTGCCTTCAACTCAAAACTAATTTTCTTCCTCGAGTTCCATGGCAGTATTCAAGAAGTTGAAAAATCTATATATAGAACTGTAACAATAGCAGCTGCAATTTTCTGAGCTGCTTACATCAAAAGGCACAGCATACATTATTTCATTTAATTCCCATAACAAAAATAAGTACATAACTCCATTACATGAATGAGAAAGATGAGGTGTAGCAAGGTGAAGTAACAAGAGTTTATACGGCTGGTGAGGAGCAGAGCAAGGACTCAACACTACATGTATGTGACGGAAAAGCCATGCTCTGAACCCCTGTGCCTCTGACGTGAGACACACATATGCTAGGCAATCATGGAGTGTGAAATCACAAGATCACTTGCATCTTGGGGGGGCGGGGGGGAGCTACTCTTATGAAAAATAATTATAACATTTTCTTATAAAAAATGGCAAATTGTGGTGTAATTTAATACACTTTATAATAAAGCAAACCTGGATTACATGCAGCACCGAACACTACCACCAAATTTTGAGACAGACATAACTTTAAAGAAATCCTGCACCAGGAGCTTCTCAGAGGTGTCAAACGGCCTCCAGCATGGCTGAGCAGTGCAGAGCGGGGAGCGGCCCTGTCTGCCTGCTCCCACTGGGACCACCGGGATGCTAATGTTTGAGAAGCACGAACAGCACAGCTTCCCATTTTCTGAGTTACATCTGTATAATAAATCATTTTCATACTTCATGTGAGAAAAACTCATGTTAAAGCCTCAATTACATAACAGTAAGTTTGCATCCTCAGATTTTTCCATCAGGCATGACTACTACTAACTAATCCTAAGTGTTTCCTATTATTCCTAACTTAAAACCAGATAATAGGTAAGAATTCCAATCAGTATTCGAGAATACTGATTTATTTATATAACAAAAGGAATAAATGGTAAACTGACGGTACTGGAAGTTTTAGCCCGTGCAGTAAGGAGAAAAAAAAAATCGGAAATCTTATATTTAGGAAGAAGTAAAACTGTCTTCTAGCACTGACATAATCATGTATATAAAAATTCCTTGGGAATCTATAGTAAAGCTACTAGAACTAATAATTTAGCCAGGCTGCATGATACAAGGCCAATGTACAGAAACGAATTTCTACATACTAGCAACAAGTAATTGAGAATTGAAATTAAACAAAATAATGTGTAATATTATAAATGAAGATATAGATAAATTTATCAAAATACCTGCAAGACCTCTATACTGAGAACTACAAAACACTGCTGAGAGAAAATTACGATAACATAAATAAACGGAAAGATATCACGTTCATGGATTAGAAGAGTCAATATTAAGGTAACAATTCTCCCCAAATTCACCTACTGATTCAAAGTAATCCCAATAGAAATTCCACTGGGTGTTTTGCGGAGTTACGAGTCAATTCTAAATTTATATGGAAATGCAAAGGATCTAGCAGAGCCGAAACAATATTGAAAAAGGAAAACAAAACTGAAGAACTGACATGCTTGATTTCATGACTGATTATAAAGCTCTAATAATCAAGTTTTAGCATAAGAACATGTAGATCAACAGAACAGAAAAGAGTCCACAGAGCCGCACATATATACAATCGATTTGACAAAAGTACCAAGGAAATTCAATGAGCAAAGGATAGTCTTGTCAAAAGAAAAAAAAAAGGTGCTGAAACAACTAGCTATCCATATGGAAAATAAAATAAACTTTGACCCCTAAGTCACATCACTCCACAAAATTAACTTAAAATGGACCACAAACCTAAAATATAAGAACTAAAACTATCATCTAGAAGAAACTCAGGAGAAAATGCTCTCTATAAAAACTTAAGGAAACATCTCTGAATGACAGTGTTGAGACAACATAAAAGCAAGGCATAAACTAGGGGTCAACATTAAGAATACACAAATTTGACAAAGTACTTGATTCAGAATATACAACGAAGTCTCATTACTCGCTCATAAAACAAAAACCTAACTTTCAAAGTGGCCAAAGATTTAAACAGGCCTTTGAGAAAAGATAAACAAATGGCCAATAAGAATACAAAAAGATGCTTAATAGCATTAGTCACCAGGGAAATGCATCAAAACCATGAGGTAAGATCATACACCCATTAGAACAACTATCACATCACAGTTATGATATGAGTTGACAAGGATGTGAAGCAACTGGAAATCTCATGCTGCTGTGGGAATGCAGAATGGTGCAACCACTTTGAAAAATACTTCACTTATTATAAAGTGAAATGTATATTAAACATTAGACCCAGCAATTCTACTCCTAGGCATTTACTCAAGAAAAATGAATGAATGTGTAGATGTCTACACAAAGATTTGTACACAATGTTCACATCAGCATTAATCATAATAGCCTCAAACTGGAAACAACTCGAATTCCCACTAACAGGTGAGTGGATAAACAAATTGTGATACAGACACACTGGAATACTACTCAGCAAGAAAACAAAATGAACCACTGAAAAGAAATGCAGTAGCATGCATGGTATCTCAAAAGCACTGTGCTGAGCAAAGAAGCCAGACAAAAGCCTATATATGCCATGACTCCCCAGAACACATAGAAGTAAACCTCAATGACAGAAGGCCATCAGTGGGTGGCTGGAGTCTGAGCTCAGTGGCACAGGGGAAGACAGAAAGTAGCTTTCTGTAGTGATGTAGATCTTCTATACCTACATGCCTACATTTGGCGAAATCAATCTGCACACTTAATAAAGCTGATTTGAAAGTCCCTCTAAACACAGGTACAGTGAAATGGCACAAAGCACTTTTGAAACAAGGCAGCTAATGTTAGTGACCAAGTTATAAATATTTATAAAGAAGCTATATGAACAATTTAGAATTAAGTTAAGGGGTGAGCAGGGTTTCTTCATACCTTTGGTGCTATGAAGAGAATCACCTTGGCAAAAGGGACCGAGGTGAGTCTTAAGAAAGGTTTAAAAGTGATACACAGTAGATCTAACTGATTATGGTATGTTTTTGAAGAAGTCTTTCAAAAGAGAAGCTTTTTAGGGTAAGCAGTCAGTGCATTTCCTCATTTCCTTTTGAATTATAAGAGGAAGACCACAGTCTGAAGAATTCAAGGCTAGCTAACGATGGTTTTAAAAAAAAAGGGAAATTAATGGTTTTCCATCTTAAATAATACTTTTACATACTTTCAGAAACATGCCACCTCACAGTGAAGCAAATTCTATTGAAATTTTCAATCTGAATATTGAAATCTGCCTATCTGAGAAAGGTCTAATATGGGTCCCAGATCTCCTACAGAAAAGTACAACCTTGTAAAACCAGGAGAATACCACATTACTTACCTACATTTTAATTTAAATCCCCCCAAACCTCTGTTGTAGTACTTACATGACACATGAGTAAATGAAGCTCAGAGAGGTTACGTTCCTTGCCCAAACTACCAAATATCAGAGCTGTGATTTAAAACCAGATGATTTTAACTGCGAAACCCATGCTCTTAAGTTCCACGCTGCAGTGCCTCACAAGGAGAACTCAGCCTCTCTGAGAGGTACTACAGAAACTTGGATGAGTGACAGCATAATTTTGTAAAACCCCACTTACCTTCAGGGGACGCAGGGCACCACAGAATTTAGTCCACCAGCTATTTTCAATGAATTCTAAGTGCCTCTCTCTTTTCCTAAGTGTTCGTAACCTTTCTTCAAGTTGTTTTAAGGCGTGTTTATCCCTTGCTGGCAAAGGTCGACCATCTTTGCTCTGCAAATAACAGAACAAAATAAAAGTTTTTTTTTATCATTAAGGTCTTTATAAAGTACCCACCAGATTTAGCAGATCAGGCAACACAAATTTTTTTGGCTCGATTTGACTCCTTTGGCAAATTTACAAATTGGAAAAAAAAAAAAGAACCCAACAACTTCTATGTGACAATACACATCTCTGAACCCAGATCAGTGTCAGAATGCGATGTGAATGTGTGTACGTTTAATGCTGGACGTCCTCTTGATCCCGTTTTCCAAATACCGTATATGGTAAAGTCATGTGGAGACAGATAAATATTTTTAAAAACATCCTTTTTATGAGGCACTTTATGTTCTTTGCTCAGTTATTCTCCTTCATCTCCAAATTCCTCATCCTATCCCTTGTCTTAACATATCCGGTCCTACGTTCTCTCTCCTTTTGGTCGAGTGACTGTGTTACAGTGTATCTGAGCTGAGGCTTCTCAGCCCCTGACTCAAACACCAGCAGAGTGATGCAGTACTCGTATGCGGTGTGCACAGGTTTTTATAACAATCGCTAAGAGCCAGCGCTTTCTTATTCTCTATTTACATTCGCAAATGAGTTATGTTTTCTTCGGCTGGCCTACCTGACAGATAATTCTCATCTATTTTCATATGATATTTACTGTAACCATGAGCAGTACCTTTCTGTGGCGTCCAAGTGACACTTTCCCATTCGAACTCCCCCCTGCCAACAAGTGTCTTCAACTCGGTACAATAATAAACCACAATAACAAGACAACTGCTAAATACTAAAAAGGTGAAATATATATTTGTTTGCTTTTATTGAAGGACCAGGAAAATATTTACACGGGACAACATTTTTCTTTCTTTTTTGTTTTTTAAGTTTTTGGCCAGGCCATGCGGCTTGTGGGATCTTAGTTTCCCAACCAGGGATTGAACCCCCAGGCCCTCAGCAGTGACAGAGTTGAGTCCTAACTACTGGACTGCCAGGGAATTCCCGGGACGTTTTTAAACTGTAAAAGCGTTAATAATTAGAGTGTTAAAATCCCTATCAAGGTTTAAATAGGATGCTGGGGGACACGCCGGCCAGTGCTCTGCAGCACAGCCCAGAGCAGCATCAATGTGGAATAAGGGACACACGCATTGTTCATTATTTCTATGTATTTCTTGTCCGGGCAGACAGCCCAGATACCCTTTCATAAGGGGATGTCAGGGTCACAGCGACCTCTCCACAAGACGGCACTGCAATGCTCTGTTCCTGATCGTGTTGCTTCCCAAACGTCACATGCATAACAATCAACGGGAGGGTCCGTTCAACGCAGGTTTCTAGACCCTCCCCCGAGAGAACACGACTTAGTTAGGTCCCGGGTGGGGCCCGGAATTTGCATTTCTGCCAAATTCCCAGGAGATGCTGATGCTACTGGTCCAGAGACCATACTTTGCATACATGGGGCTATTATTATTATTTAACTATCTTCACTGCTTTAGGTACACTGGTTATTATCAAATTGTATCCCTTACAGAAGGGTATTTTCTGAAGACCAGAGGAATAAGACATCTCCCTCCAGAAGACAGATCCAGGCCACGATACTTCAAGCGTGTGGTACTTTATATCTTAACTACACAATTTTTCTCAAAACTGCCATTCTAATATCAAAAGGATACCAACAAGGTAGATTTATTTCACTGCTGGCGTTCCCTATTTCAGGAAAATAATTTTTTAGTAAGCTGATTTAAGGGTCCACTGAAAACACACTCAAATTATCTGCCCATTTGCCGAAGCATCAGTGGGATGAATGGAGGCCCGCTCTGCTGTACCAACTGTCTAAACCAAAGTAAGAAGAACTGTGGTCAGACAGACACCAGGAGAGACACCCAGCAGTCAACCAATTATTTCATTTGAAAAAACAAAAAGGAAGTTACACAGCATATAAACAATATCCTTTGTTGGAAAAACAGTAAAACGTGAAAGCTGCCCCTCCCACGGTCCCCAACGACCACCCCCTCTTCTGTGGTTATCGCTGTCACAGAGACCATGCATATCTATGTGTCTACATGTGTCCCTCTGTGTAAACATACTTATGTTTTTTGTTTTACATAATAGGTAACATTTCCTGTGCCTTATTCTCCTTAAATCTTCCAAATAAAACTCTGAGGTTGATAACAGCATTTTTTTTTTTCTTTTTTTTTTGCGGTATGCGGGCCTCTCATTGCTGTGGCCTCTCCCCTTGTGGAGCACAGGCTCCAGACGCACAGGCTCAGTGGCCATGGCTCAGACCCAGCCGCTCTGCGGCATGTGGGATCCTCCCGGTCCGGGGCACGAACCCGCGTCCCCTGCATCGGCAAGCGGACTCCCAACCACTGCACCACCAGGGAAGCCCGATAACAGCATTTTTTTCATTTATTAGATGAGGAAAATAAGGCCCACAGATATTACCTACATAATCAGGAGAGCCAGAATTTAAACTGAGAAAGTGTAACTTAATTTCATAAGATACATTCTCAAAGCTACATAAATCTACCTCATTCCTTTTCATCATTGCACAGCACATTATACCATGATATTTTAATTTAACGAATACCTTATTTTTGAACATTTAGATTATTTTCTTTTTTGAGGGGGCAGGGACATGAATATCCTTATTCACCTGGGTACAAGCGCATACATACAATCCAGTGAGACAGGCTCCTAGACACCTGCTGGATTAAAATTTAATTATTAAAAAGTACGTTGTTTGTGCATTTGTGTGTACAGGCGCACCTGACAACATTCAGTTTTCTTTCAAAAGCTGTATATTTTATATTCCCTCAAACAGTATTCCTATCCCCAAATTCTTATCAACCCCTGACGAAGGTAAAAAATTTAAAGACTTCTAAAGGATAAAAAAATACTGAGTTGCTCAAATTACCAGCCATCCTGGTTTTAGCAATAAAAGTCCCTTCATGTTCTGGAAAACTCCTCAGGTCCCACACAAACTGGGATCTTACTCAACCTACTCATTACTAATGAGCTGAAGCATCACTTCGTATTTTCACTGAAGAGTTTAATTTCTCCTTCAGTAAACTGTCTATTTAGGTCTTTTGTTCATTATTTCTATGTATTTCTTGTCTTTTTTTCTTCTTGACTTAAAGATGCTCAGCATATATCAGTTATATTGCAGATTATTTCCTCTCAAATTATTGTTGGTTCTTTAAATTCCTTTTTGGTGCCACTTTTTTTGGTACATAAATTTAAAAACATAAAAATTTAAAGCTCACCAGTTGCTCAATTTGCACTCGAGTTCTGAGTCTTATTTAGAAAGGTCTTCTACATACCAAAATAAAATTTGATTTTCACTTTCTCCTAATGTTTTGTAAATGTTATACTGGATTTAAATTCTGAATTTGTTTAGTATATGGTAGGAGGTTTATAAAGATTTCATTTTTTATCTTTTATAGACTGTATTGAATTTCCACCTAAACGTATGAAAACTGTCGTCTCTACAATATTGAATCTTCCCAAGTAGGAACGGATGAAGTTCTCCATTTATTTCAGTCTTCTATTATGTATTTCAATAAAGTTTGTAATTTCCACCAGGAAGATTCTGACATTTCTTATTATTCTATAGTTCACAGTTATTGGAAATGAGGTCATTTTCTATTACATCCTCCACCTGGTGAATGATCCTGTACATTTGTATCTGGACACCTTGATGAACTCTTGTTAGGTCTATTAACTTGCCAGTTGGTTCTTTTAGATTTTCTTGGTAGAGGCTATCTGCAAATAACAGAAGTTACTTCCCCTCTTCTCTCCTCTCCCTTCCACAGTTACCCCTAAGTTCTTTTCTATCTGACTAGGAATAGAATACGAACATCCCTGTCGTATACGTGCCTTTAGTGAGAATGTTTCTTTCATTAGGTACGATGCTCATGGTAGGCTTCCTTTGCTAAACAACTTCTTTTCTTCCAATTTGGTAAGAATTTTCTCTAAACATCGTTAACTACAAATTGACTCTTACCAAATACTCTTTGGCATCTATTAAGATGTTTATGTTTCTCATTTATTCTCAATATATTAAACTACTTTATTTTCTAACATATCATCCTCACCATCCTGGGATAAACCTAATCTTATAATTATGAAATATTCTCTTATTACAGCATAGTTTTTGAATTGCTAACATTTTAATTTATATTAAATTATTTGCCTGTACTTTCATAAGAGAGCCCAGTAAACAGTTTTCTTTTTGGTGTGCTATTACCATCTGGTTTCTGTCTCAGGGTTATGATAGTTTAATAGAATAATTCAGAAAACTTTCCATTTTTTCCTATGTTCTATAAATAAGATTTATCTGTTATTTGAAGGTGACAGAGGAAGAAAAACTTGATTGTGTTTTTAGAAGTACATTTAATTGGCAAGTGGTTACACGTAATCTTATCTTATTCAACCAGTACATAAAACTTTAACGTAAGTGATACAGTGAAATCTGATATTACACATGGAATCAGCATACCTGGGAACTAGCAAGGTCTTCATCATACACAAGTAGAACTTTTGTGTTTCAGTTGTTAGAACACTGATAGAAATTCTCACACTGTCAGTGTCCTATATTTCACAGAAGACAATTTTTTAAAAATAGGGTTCTTTAAGGATACGTTGAACAAAAACTCAAACAATGTCAAAATATGGGCTTAGCAATGTCTAAGTCACAACACAGAGCAGCTCGAAGACAAAGTACTTTTACGCTCCCCGGTTACAATAAAACATCAAGTCACCTTCGATTTAATCGTTTGGATGTGCTGCTCCACTTCCTCAATGTCTTCAGTGTTTTCTAGACGTTCGTAAGCAGCGCTTCTAGTGCCTTTGATCAGATTTAGAGGCAAGGCCGACATGCCATAGGCCTGAAAGAACAAAGGAAAACACATTCTGGTAATACTGTTTCATTTCATTTATTTTTTGGCTGTGCCACGAGGCTTGCGGGGTCTTAGTTCCCCAAACAGGGATCAAACCTGGTCCCCTGGCAGTGAGAGCGCCAAGTCCTATCCACTGAACCACCACGGAATTCCCTAGTCATACTATTTTAAACATATTATACAGAATTTTCAGGTAAAAATGTCCTTTTAAGTAACAACAAAATGAGTAAGCAGTTGTGAAGGGGACAGTCACTGAAGAACAGAGGATATGGGAGTGAATCATGATTATATTGCCTCATAATTCTGTTTATTTCATATTTAGTTACATAGAGTTACGTCTGTAATACTATTCCTAGAATAGGTAATATCTATTTTTCAAAGGACAAGTTATAAAATTAATGGAAATATAATACTTTATCAAAGTAATAACTCACAATTTCAGGCTAATCAGGGGTTAAGATAGTATGAATCAGTAGAAACAATTTATAAAATTATTTTCTATGGAAAAACCCAATTTTATCCAAGTGTATATAGTAAACCCGTAGTAAAATGTAAGTATTTTAACATACATGTTATTTGATTAGCATACCAATGATCTGTATGTAGTTTATTTGTAAGTTCTAAATATTTACAGTCTTTTCACTAAGTATTTTAAATATAATTCTTACAAGAAATTCTAAAATATTAATGGGCATTAAAAATAAACCTATTATTTTCTATTACCCAATTCTATATTAGCCAGTCCCAAATGTGAAATTTTATTGTAACTATTAAAAACACTCAATGGCAACTGCCATGTGGCCATTATTCAAAATCGTTACTGACCTTAAATCCTTAGAAGCAAAACTGACAACTACCACCTCTTGGTTGCAGCAACGGGCTCTAAAGTAGACACATCATGTATTCAGATCCTTCCACTTTCTCCCTGAGAACACAGCCAAACCACTTCAGCCAGCCTCCCTGAAGTTAGGCGGGGCCATGAGACTGAGCTCAAGCAATGAATGTGGGCAGAAGTGATAAACGCTACCTCTTAGGCTTAACCCTGAACTCTAAAATATCCTGAGTAATCCTGCATATTTTCTCTCATGCTCTCTGCTACCTGGCTGTCAACTCCCAGGATGATCTCAAATATGTTTAGTGTCGATTTTAATCACTTCAATATTCTCACTGAGTCTCCTTTAGACATTGATTAAACCACAATTCATATAGGGAAGCATAAATTCTGACACATCAGGGTTGTTTTTAAATTAAGGGAGAATAGGAACAAAGAACATGATTAAAAGGAAATCCCAGAAATCAACCAGTTCTATCAGGTAGTATCAACTCTATATAGCATGTTGTATTTAGATAATTAACTAGCTGAAATTATTACCTAATATGCAAATCCTTGCATTTTCTAAAGGAGAGATACTTAAAATCTTGCATTTTAAATATTGTTAAAACATAAGTTAATGTTCTCATGATTTCCCCATCATCCGAAAACAAAAACAACAAGGAGAGGTTGGGGAAAGGTTCTATTTGTATTAGAAGAAAATATAATTTGGACAGAGTAGAATAATTTTCTTCTAACTAACTAAATTCTTATCTAACTTATACTCCTAATGACCTTGGTAAAATATAAAAAGGAAAAACATCATCAGGTTTACTTTTTTAACAGTAAATTTTATATCCTCAAACTACTGAAAATGTAAAATGTAAAAAAGCGTATGGAAGCCAAGGTGTCCCAGAGGTGGTTACCCTTCCCTTGTAGGAGTGTCCTAACCCTATTACCACTCTGACCTATCTGTTGTTAGTAGTTCCACACCTTTTAAACGGTAATGGAAAAAAGTAACATAGCACTTTAAGACTCTGATGAGCATACAGCATTACATGATGATTATTCACCGACTCTCCACACGCGCATAACATTTTGCCACAAGTCCACGTTGCTTTTTACAACCAACTGCCAGGGCAACATGATTTTGCTAAACCCAGTTTATGCCCAAGTATATTTTCCTGTCTTTCCAACCACCCGAACTAGGCTTATTTTATCCCAAATCTTGCTATTCTGCTTGATGGATCTGGGTCTCTAAATATACTAACCTCAGAACTCAATACTATTGGGTTGGCCAAAAAGTTCGTTTGGGTTTTTCCATACGATGTTATGGGAAAACCTGAACAAACTTTTTGGACAGCCCGATTATTTCCCAAGGAATCTGTACTCCAGTCAGCACGAAAAACGTGGCCACTACTTAAGAGTTTACTGTCAAAGACAAGGTCATCTAAATTCTCCTCACTGGTCTGCTGGTCTCACTTCCTACAAATCCATCCTTTACACTGTTTCCAAAGTGATCTTGCTCTAACCCTCATGTCAGATTATGTCATTCCTCTGATGAGCATCCACTGAGATTCCTCAGGACCACGTGCTCTGGCGGCAGTCCCCAGGATTCTGCATCGGGGCCATCAAGACCACACAGGAGACAAGAAGCAGGGAGCGTCGGTCTGCTGCTGCTGCTTCAGCCAGAGCCACACTACTCTGTTCACCTCCTTCTGTATGTATCAGAATTTCATGAACGACTGTTTGAAAATGTCACTTTACAATTTTTTTTTTTTCCCAATGAGAGGTACAGTTACTAGTCCTGTGAACAGACGCCACTATCTAATCCTGGCCTACGAAGCCCTTCGTGACCTGATCCCTACCACCCAACCTCATGCCTCTAAATGGTTCACTGCTCCTCAGTCACTGCAGTTTCCGCATCCACACCTGTGTACATGCGGTGCCTCATCTGCAACACCCACGTCTCACCCTACCTCATTAGCCCAGCCCAGTGCCCTTCAGGTCTCAGCTTAATTACACCGCATCTGAGAAACCTTCCTTGATTTGTAAATGTGCCTTGCTTATAGCTCAATTGTAGTACAGAACACTGGGCATTATTTGTCTGCATGTCTGTTTTATCACTAGATCTGCCAAACTTAGCTAATCAGAATCATGTGGAAAGTTCGTTAACAATATAGATTTCTCAGCCAGACTAGTAATAACTGCAGTAGACTGTTTTGTATGTAAGGACTAGGTCTCAATTCTTCTTTTACCTACCTTTATTCCAAGAACAAACGTGTTCAATTAATAAAATAACTTCTCTAAGAAAATAATATTCAAACAAAAAAAATTTTTTCAGTGCCCTTTATTCACATGAACTTATTTCCTTACATGGAATTTACACATTTATTCGAAGAGTTAAACTGCATTCCTATAGCTTAAATAAACAGTTTAAAGTAAAAATTTTAGAAAATAAAAACATGTCCTTGGTTAACACCTTGTGGTAACATGGGACCAGAATACAACATCTTTTTGTGAATTATTAATTGTCTGAAGAGAACAAGAAAGTAATCATTGTTTTGGCTACCTAGCTTTTAGCTTATTTTTGGATTACATGCTTAAATTTCAATGATTATCAGGAATTTTAAGTATAGTATTTAGATTAAGATAAACTTGACATAACACAGTACACAAAATATTTAATCACTACAACTTTAAGATCTTTAAACAAGGATCTTTTGAATTTAACCTCAGATTTCTTTGAAAAAAATGTATGAAGGCTATCATTTTTCAGAAACACAAAACTTTTATTGCTTACTACTGCCCTCTAGTGAATTACCAGAAAATCAACAAGGCTAAAGAGATCATATCATTTAAAATGCTTCCAGGTCAGCCATAATTGCTTCCAATTTTATTTGTTTCAACTTCCAAGAATAAATCACCACCTGTATTTTAAAAGCCAAATGTTTTGAAAGAATATATACAAACTACAAACATTTCTAATACCTTCTTGCCCCTATAAGAACAGCACTTTTCCCTGCACCTCTCTCTTCTGTGAAGGATGAGTTTCCAACCTATTAGCCTTGGATTAGAAAGGTCAGCGCCAAGCACTGCCTGTAAACTGAATATATGTCCTGCATATACTTATAACACCTATTATTCAAGGACACGGATGCTGTCATGACTAAGGAAACAACTCACTTAATGTGTATTCAATGAAGATTTCCCTTTTAAATATTCATCGATTCTAAAATACACATGTATTTGTTCACATTTATCATCAGTGAAATTTGGATGCATCTTACAAACACTGGCTAGGCAGAAGTCATGACGTAGTTGTCATTACCTGCACATTCACAGATTTGGTCATAGTTGGTTACATTATAGTTACTTCTCCAGTGGAGTTACCTGCATTCTTGGTACAACTCTTGAGTTTAACTGCCACTTACCACGTCTTATAAGATAGTGCTACGATTTGACATCGAAGCAAAAAGTTAATGTGTAAGGAAAGACAGAACAAAGGAGCAAGCAGTGAAGCAAAAATTAACTGGAACAATGAGCATGATTCTATATTTTTTTGCAAAGCAATAATCAAAGGCTTTATAAGCTTAAGAAAGGAAGATGACCAAAGTAGAAGACATTTTGTACTTTGCTACTTAGGTAGTAAAAGAAGAAATAACAACAAAAACAGCTTAAACAGGTGTGTTAGCAGCTTCAAAGAACATCCCAGAGACAAGAATGGAGCACCCAAGAAAAGCTGTTAGCATCAATTCTCTTGAGAGCCTAAAACAACCCTGTGGAGTGAAACATGGACATAAACAGCCAATTCAAAAAAGTGATTCAGAAGACTCACATTCCAAATGCGAAGTTTTAGAAATACCTTTACAACTTATTTCACTTATATTTTCCTTATCTTGTATGCGGAAGATTGATACGACTTTTTTTTTTTTTTTTTTTTTTACGTAGGTAAGGCTAAAACACTTCTCTCATTAATATAAAACAAAAACTATAAATGACTAGAGAGCATGGGCAGGGCCTTTTCCTTACAGTGGTACATAAGGTGCATCTTACAAATCAGGTCACAGACTCAACGAAGCATACTCTCACATAGAAGGCTGAGAAATTTAATTTTTAAAGTGGAGTTCTGTCTTCAAAGAGTATTGAGAACCACTGCTCTATTTATTTCTATTTTCAAATCCTTAATTTAGCACTCTAGTTTTCTTTAATACATTAGTCTACATTTATAGTAAATATATTTATTAGCATAAATATGTATATATAATTCATAAACTCCTGGAAGACATGTTCAATTTTTTTAATGGTAAGTGTACATAACAAAAAGTTCAGTAGCCGCTGTCTTTATAGGCACTTCAGTGGTCCACATGATACATATTGTATGAAAATAGCACTATTCAACACTTCCCCACTTGGTGGCACCAAAATATTAAAATATCTGCATAAATGTTTGTGTCTAGAGGTTTGTTTGTTTGTTTTTAATTTAAAAAGTAGCAGATTCCCTTTCAATTAAGCTGAAAACAACAGGCAAGATAACATGTCATTTGACATTCTCCTAAAATTGAGTGTCCAATTATTTGGCTATTCCTTGAGATGTGGTACAGTGGATATAATCTTGGTAAAATTTAAATTATCAACTAGTTTCTAAACTAAACAACGCATACCTAAGAAATTCACATTCAACTGACACATACATTACAAAAACTTCTGTAGTCTCAATACTGATAGCTACAGATTCAATAACAGACATAATCTTACTTTTAGTAATTAATTCCTTGTACTCAGGGTCAAAGTTCTCTAAGCATTAACTTCCCACTTTCGGTACATATTAAAACTAAACCTCTTCTATTCCCCATGCATATCTATTATACCCTCATTCACGTTCTGCTCCAATTCTTGAGTTTTCCCTAACTACTTAGGAGGAAACTTTGCTTTCACAAGCAAATATGATAATTAGTACCATTAGCCACCTACCAATAATAAAACCACTTATCAATAAACAGTTGATTTTCAACTAGTATTTTTGTTGTTTTGTTTGTTTGTCTTTTGCGGTACGTGGGCCTCTCACTGTTGTGGCCTCTCCCGTTGCGGAGCACAGGCTCCGGACTCGCAGGCTCAGCGGCCATGGCTCACGGGCCCAGCCGCTCCGCGGCATGTGGGATCTTCCCAGACCGGGGCATGAACCCGCGTCCCCCGCATCGGCAGGCGGACTCTTAACCGCTGTGCCACCAGGGAAGCCCTCAATTAGTTTTTAATAAAGTCTGAATAAGTATTATTGGCCCATTTCTCAGATGGGGAAGCTAGGACTCAGAAATTACATTTTACATGAAGACTCACACTCACGGCTAGTCTTCAGCTATGCATACCACGCTCCCCCTTAACCAGGGTCTTCTCTACCCCACATAGGTAGTAAAACTGGCGAGACTGTGGTTTGGTAGCAAACCATTCTTCCACCCAGTTCTGAGCACATTCTGCAGTGCTATTTAAATGATGTTTATCTGTCTATCCACACACCCAAGAGTAACTCTTTGACTTACTCACCTTTTCATAATCCACATTCTCACTGACCATGACACAACTGCTGTTAACACCTGGTTTACTTGCACCGTGAGAGGAAAGCCGTGGAATCTGTAGCTTGAACCACATGAAACTGAATATTCAACAGTTTGAGCTCCTAGTGATTACTGATTGAGTGGCCAACAGATTCCAAGACTTGATGAATTGTTTCATTAAGTCCTCACAACCTTACTAAATATTACTCCCACTTTAGACGGGAAAGTAGTTCAAGAGACCCATTGACTTAACAGGGACCCACATTTAAGCCTCTTCCCCAAGGATCCTAACGGTACTGCTTATGCTACTTAAAGAAAACACACACGGTAACTCCTAGGTAGGTAACCCCTAGGTAGGTAACCCCTAGGCAGTCTCACCTGGTGCCTATAACACTGGACCCTGCCCCTTGGGCTCAGGCCTTTGGTGACCCCTCCTACCTACTCAGCATCGTGTCTTTCTGGTTCCCGCCATCAGGTCCTCTGATTGTTTTATCAATGGCCCTCAGCCCAGCCCTCTGCATTCCAGAAAAAGTAAAGCTCTTCTAAGGCTATCTTAACTAAGTCAGTATGATTATTATATTTGGTTTCATTGCATAAATGATAATTTTCACAGTTTCCATTGGAATATAAACTATATTAGCTTGAAATATTTATCTTTACAATATCGTTCCTACAGGGAAGCTCTCTTTCAAAGAGTTTTAATAATTTCACACATTTTCCCCACTCCCACTCATCAGCCCCAGAGCTTACTGAATTCAGGCCCACCGGAGTAATACTGTTAAAATGTTAGTCAGATCCTATTACTTTCCATTTAGAAGCTTCCAGTAGCTTCTAATCTCAGTCGGAATGAAATCCAAAACCCTAACCACGGTCCACGAGGCGCTAGAAAACATGCCCTCATCCACGCTCACCACCCTCCCCAGTCACCTGAGCTCCCACACGCCAGCTTTGCCTCCTGCTAACTGAGCACAGCACAGGGTGCTCACCCCAGGACTTCTGCACTCACCTCCCCTCGTGGCTGGCTGTCCTTCCACCTCACTCAGGTCTCTGCTCAAAGGTCAGAGGAACTACTCCCGACCTGTGACTACTGCCTGTGCCCTACACTGCGCTGTGTGAGCATGCTCACAGCGCCCACCCCTCGGCCGTCCGAAGACAATGCTCCACGGGCCTCTCATTTCTGCGCATCTTGCAAGCCAGGCACTAACTGCCCTTTTCTCTTCTGTGCTGTCTTTCCAAGAATGCTTGTGCAGCAAACAGCCTGGGAAGACCAAGACAGCGTTCCTCTGGAGCGAGAGCAGGCACGCTTCCTGTCCGTCAATGAAGACTCGGCCTCCCTGCACTCAGCGGTCCTCAGCTTGGTGACAGTCTCGATGGGCGCTCTTCATGTCGCCCCATGGGAGTCGGGACTCAGGAGACGGGCGCAAGACAACGCGCTCCCGTGGCTGCTGCCATTGCTGTGCAACAGAAAGTTCTTCTCTGACCAGAAGTCTTGCACCTCTGACCAACATCCAGGGCACTGCAGCAGACTACAAGCTACAAGCAGGGTAAAATCACAGACCCTTTATGGTTCCTGAGGATGACCTTACATGTTGGTTTCCTCTTTTTCTGTTCCTTTCTCCTGACTCATCTTTCACTGACTGTTATATCCTCATCTCCCTACACTTCTCGAAGCACTTTTACAAAAAGTATCGTTTGACCTTCAAAAATCCCTAAGAGGCATTTTTTTATTCCCATCTAATGGGGAAAACACTGACCCACGAAGGGTAAAAGACAAACCCAAGATCAGCATACATATCAGTCACAGAATAGCAATTAGAGTCCAGGTCTAACTCCTCGTGTGTTATTAACCCGTGAATGTTTCCTGAAAGACCGTTCACAGGTAGTATATATATTCTCTGAGATGGGAAGATAGTTACCCACCAATATATTCCTTGTGTAGTAATACATGAAAAAAGCAAAAATGGCAATGAATAATAAAACTGAATACTCAAGCACCTGAAAGATACTAAAATGCATGAGTTTAGACTTCTTTTATTATACATTATGACACTTGAATGATTATGCAACAAAACCAGATTCTGCTATCACACTAACAGCCCATTTCTTTTATGTTTAAAGGGAGACACTGGAACAATACCCAAAATGTTTTCTTTATAACCAGCACTTTTCATCTTTGTATCAATCAAGAATGCTCTAAACATAAACTCCATTAATCTGAAAAAGGTTCCATATAATTTAAAGCTTCCTGCACAACTCTCTTTTGGGAGGCAAGTAAGAAGCATTTTTACTTGCTTTTCCTCTGTAATTTGAGCAAAAAACTCAAAAAGCACTCTGCACGCAAGTTTGTCAGGCTATTATAAGTCATATCGTACCATTCCCAGAGAGACCGGAAAAAAAAAAAAATCAAAGTCTCTGAGAGTATAACATTAGGTTCTTTATACTAGAGAAATATCAAGTGATGTAAAATATCTGATTTTAAAAGCCCTATATCCCCATATAGGATAAATCTACTGAATCCATAACAGGTACTGATCTATGGTTCAGAGTTCTAATATGCTTATAAATCACTAAATCTATTATTGCATAGTATATAACCACTTCAAGGTTCACAAGTTATAAAGTTTGTTTCTGAATGTTAAATTTCACAAATACAGATAAAATGATTACGACCAAGTAGTTAAAAATCTACCCTCCCCTCAAGAAAAATGAAGAAAGTACTAGATATTAAACAGGAAAACAGAGCTAAGTTGAACATACCAATAAGGTAACAAAACTGCATCATAAAGTGGTTCTTTAATTTTAACTCAATTATTACCATTACACTTACTGTGTAGATTATAGCTGCCAACATTCCAATCAGGGTCAGAGAACTAATGGAAAATGACAAGGCAGCTAAACCATCTGCAAAAGAGGAAAAACACTGTTAAAAATGTACAGCTATTCAAATGTTTATATTCAACAAATCAACAGAAATATAAAAATTGGGTTTCTTACACATTCCAAAGGAATAAACCCAATATGCATTACCCCATTCTTGAAGTGCTAACTCCGAGTGGAAAGGAGCTTTTAAATAGCTCTTCATAAATGGATTTGTTAAAGATCTTTCAGACTAAGACTTTCTTTCTTTCACCTCTTAAAATTAAAGAGGGAAACTACTGCCTAATTATTGAGCCTAAAAAGAGATCAGCAAAATACTAGATGCTCAAATGTTGGCCAAAAAAATGCCCTGGCCTTTCTCAAAGGCAGCCCTCGAGAAATAACATGATAGGGATGCCACTGACCTTGGCCCTATCTTCCCTCTCCACTCAAACTCCTAGTTCCTCTGTTCTTAAATTTCAAGTAAGTTTTTAAAACTTAGCCTAGAACTAAAATCGTAAAGAGTTTACTTCCCTCTTTAATTTGAAAGGAGCTAGCATGCTCCCTTAGTGAGGGGGGGAGAGGCAAACAAACAGAAAATAAATTCAAACATAATACCAAAACAGGAATACTATGCTAACAAGTTAGATTTAGGAAACTTTTTAAAGGAAGGCCAATGAGTGAGTAGTGAGAGTGACACTTCCAAATAAACATACCAGATAATACAATGAAATATGCAAATTTGAATATTCTTAAATTGGAGTAATACTAATTGTTCTAGTTTTAATACAGGTTCTATTGGACCTGTATTGATCTAGTTTAAATGCAGGTACTGTGGAACCAAATATAATTTTTTAATTAATTTAATATATCAATACTAAATAATAACAGAATGACCCATCCTATTAAAACTCACGTCTCAGTTTTAAAATATAACACTTAGAGCATATTATTAACAAGTTCAGAAAGTTGAGACAAATTTTTTTGTCAGAGACAAATTTTTAAGCCTTAATTTTTTTAAATGTAATACATTTTATTAAATCAAAGACCATTGGTGCTGTTACTTTCTTGATCTTACTAGAAGTATCAACAGAAAGTATTCATACAACTAGGAGAGGTCTGGCACTTGGCTGATAGCCATTTTAAGGTACCTCCACTTATAAAATACATCACAAAATCAGAGATATGAAAATGTATAAAAATATGCATCTTAGAATTGATAAAGTGGAGCGTTCTGCTAAGATATCTGGCTAATCTAAAAGTTGATATTACTAAAAGTGATAAGCAAAATGTACTATAAAATATGGTGTTTAAGATGTGAGGTTTTTTAAATGTTAAGACTAAGGAGATTACAGCAAGTACAGTAATGCTACCTATTATAATCATTGATTCAAGTTATGCTAACACTCAAAGACTAGCAAAACTTATAGGATAATGTTTAGGGCAGAAGAGTAGCTACTAAAGAGACCTGAAGGAGTTAACTGCAGGAAAAGAAGCAATTTATTTCTCAGCAACAGGCTCAGGTACATAAATTCTGACATGCAGTATCAGTATATGCCAGACCCGCTATCCGTATTCTTGCTGGTATCAGCAAGATATTAATGGACCACAATTTACAAGATGAAATCTTAAGTGGAAAGCAAGAAAATTAAGAAGTTGTACAGCAAAGACTCCAAGACCTAATTTAACCATCATTTAATATTGTATCTGGGTAAAGAGAAAGTGCTGATCAAAGAACGTAGAGTACCTAATAAAAAGAATAAATACAAAAGCAATACGAATTTTCAGCATAATGTTTATAAAATAAGTTTTCTAGCTTTCTTTGAAAATAGTTCAAAGGCACATGAAATTCTCAGTAATAAAATACACACTCTTATTTGATATCAGTTTCTAACACCAACTATATTTTTCAATGATTAAGCAACTTTCTTAAGCTAACTTCCTAAACCTGCTTTTTTGTTCCTCTCTAAAAACCAAGGTCATGTTGATTAAGAGAAGGAAAACTCAGATCTTTTGGTGAGGTAAATTTATAATAAACTATTATTTCATCCACATAAAACCTCTGTAATTTATATTCCACAAAAAGATTACTTAATCACGATCAAATAGCAATATAGGGTTCTCTCAGTTAAAAATTAAAAATAAACACCAGTATATCTAGCACATTTCTTTAACATATTATTCTATATTATCCTAAGTGAATTAAAGACCACATAGAAATTATAAGACCTTTACCGCTAAAATACTTTGAAGATTATATTGTATTTTCAACATGGTAATTTTATGAAGAAGTCAAGAGACTTCTGGCTAGATGGCTAGAAGTCTCAGCAACACAAAGTTCCTAATTTGTCTAACATCCTTTTAACCACAGGTTAAAAGAATCATGAAGTTAAATTTTTAACAGTGTAAAAATAGACTACTTATGAAAAAAGTTTCAAGAGTCATGAAATATGAATTATTATGGATTTTATTTTTTAAAAGAATACTTACGACTACTTCCAAGTTCTTCAAACAGGAACTTCACCTTTTCCCACTCTGTAGAATTTTTGTTATCGGGAAGATTCAATGGAACAAAAGCACTATGAAGGAGAAAATAACTCTTTAATGGTCTTAAGGACAAAAGGTCAAATAAAATGACCTGAAACTCAATTTTTAGTAAGTTTTTAAACCAAGATCAACTTTCCCCCCAAAAGAATTAGCAAATCAAATCTGCACCAAGTACAGAGAGGTGTTGAGAAGTTGCTTATCTATGTGTTTACCATATCACAAATTTGTTTTAATGGCTTGATTACTGTATTCAGCATAGTTTCCTTTGTAATCCTGCTTATTTTATCTTTTGCATTTAAAACTATTTTGAGAAGGAGCCATAGGCTCAAGATGGTCAAAAAGGTCCACAGCACAAAACAGGTTAAGAATTCCTTTGTTAAATCAGGAGAACAGAATGTAAATATTAAGTTATGATTTCAGTATATTTATATGCATAAAAAAGAACAGAAAGGAAATACACCAGAATTAGCAGTAAATATCTCATTGTAGAATCAGGGGTGCTTTTTACTTTCTTCTTAGTATTTTTCTGTATCCTTCAAGATTCTACCTAATATACATAATGAAAGTAAGTAATTTCTATTTATTTTTCAATCGACAACTGAGAGAAAGAGAGAGACAGACAGACAGACAGGTGCTTTATTATCTAGCTCAGAAGCAAGAAGACAAGAGACTAAAGCAGAGGGCTCAGTATCCCTTAGATTGTATATATGGAGAATCAAACAGGAATGTAAGAAGTAACTCTAATACTACCTCCTTTCCAACCTAATTTTAATTGTAAGCAAAGCAGTAACATCTATCCTTTTTTGTGATGAAGAAATACTGCATGAGTTCACCAATATATTTAAGTACCTGTCCTGATAATGTAAGCAAGTAAAACAAAGTATTCTAATTTTTAAAAATTTCAAAAACCTTTACTCCTTGGTACTACCGATACTTTTTATTCTTATAAAAAGATGGATCATCAGACATGTCATGAGGTTATTTAAATTTCTAACTATTTGCACTGACATCAGTTTACTACACTCTTCTCAATCTTGGAGATTTACTTCTCACTACTTTTAGAAAGAAAAGTGATTACTCACAGGGATAGAGCAATAAATGTAAAGGGCTCATTATTTGCTGCCCTGGTTATAAAATCAAAAACAATTAAATAAAAGCAGAGGGTGGAATCAAAAAACAAACTCTTGCATATTATACTTCTATTAACTTATATATTAACTTATATATCAGCATTTAAACAAAAATATAAATCAAGCAAGAAAAAACTACCTATGTAATATCCCTCTGTTTTATTTGAACAGTTTTTTCCAGAGACATATATATATATATTTTTGTTTTTTTGAAAAGTATATTTTGAACTTGTTAGTTGGAATAACCACTTCTGTGAATATGGGGAAAAACTTCTATGTTGTATAAAATATCACCTAAAGTCTATTGAAATAGAAATACATGTCACAAATACCTAAAAATAGCATTCCTACTTAGAACATTCAGTATCTATGTCAGTTTTAGGTAATCACACGTTCTGTCCAGTGGTAGAAGAAAAGCAATTAGCTCTCTCCATCTTGACACTTTCATGTTCTAGTGGCTGAGCAGGGCTCCTGAGCAGTTCAAATATTTAATGAAGAATAACACCAGAGGAAACTTGACATGACCAAAAAATTAAAAATAATAATAATAATAATAATAAAATGTTAAATGGCCCAAACGACGGTCAGAACGACTTCAGGAAAATACTTACTCTGAAGCAATCCAGCAGAGCACTGACATCTCAGCACTACTATTTTAGGTACAACTACAGGGAGGAGCAAAAGCACAAACCCAGAGCAGGCTCCTCAGCCACCTGGCCACCAGTGCTGTGTAATCCAAGAAACAGACATAAAGTACCTTCTCATAAGCTAAGAGTAACATCCAGCAGCAGAATTCAAATGAGTCACAACTAAATATGTCTATATGTCCTGGGCAATAATACTCAAAACATTTAACAACCAGTATGGCAAAGGCACTAACCAATCAACCAACACTGGCCTTGGTCCTGAAGACCCTGCTAAACCGGGCTTTACCCTTTGACTGGGCTGAGGGTGAGGTAAGAGACTCAGGAAGGCGGAGCATTTCAACCTTTTAACAACCAGAAGGGCCCAAGCAGTGTTCACGGCCAAATACCAGCCCCGCAGACAAAGACCTGCCGGGAGCACCTCCTAACAGACGCAGAGGCCGCTTCAGCCAGACGGACCACAGCCAGAGTCATTTTGAAGGGGAGGCAGCAGTTGTAAGATGCTCAGGCCTTTACCAAATGGTGACGGTCCTCAAGTAACCGAGAGTGTAATGTGATCTGTGTGGTAGAAAGGTACAGATACTTTCTTCATCTCAGTCCCTCTCAAAAAACTGGATACAGAGAACCTCAGCTTTCAAAGACACACAATGCTAGACCAAGATAAGAACCAGAATCTTGTGAGATTATAAATTTCCCTTAGGCTCTTAACAATAGTAAAACTGCTTAGAAAAAATATTTTACATCCCATCTGACTGAGTGAATTAGCTTAACACAGATTATCTCTTCAGGAAGAGACAAAGGAAAGGCTAATGAATTTCAGTGGATATGGAACTGAAATGATGAATTCAGCAGAACTGAAAGTAAGATTTTCACCTCCTACACTCAAATGCCAAGTCCTATTTACCTTCCAAATAGCCTGTTTCTTCCCCTCTGCTCTCCGTGACTACTCTGGTTCAGGCCCTCACCTCTCATCTGAACTATGACAGTGGTCACTAAGTGGCCTTCCCAGCTACCATTTATATTTCACTCCCTGACCAACTCCCAAATGCCCCTTTTGACGCGTCCTTCAGTGTTAGAACCAATTCACACGTATTTGCTTTCCCGCGTTCACACACCAACACATACACATCTGCCCTGCCTTTCAGTTGCTCAGCAGGATAAAACGCAACGTCTTAAACACTGTAAGACCCAGAGTCCACCTATGTGGCTAAGGTCACGGTCTGTCACTTGCCACCGCAAACACCTGAAATGTCACATCTTAACATTTTTTTTTTTTGTACCGAGGGAGGGAGGATTTAAATTTACATTGTACTTTTCATATCATTCTTTAACTATTCCATGCTAACTTCAGTCTCTCAGTTACCATATGTTACAGACTCAACTGTGTCCCCTTCCCCCAAAACTGCTATGTTGAAGTGCTAACCCCCAATGGGAACGGTACTTGGATACAGGGCCTTTCGTAAGGTAATTAAGGTTAAATAAAGCCCTAAGGGTGAGGCTCTGATCCGATAGGATTGGTGTCCTTGTAAAAAGAGGAAGAGACATCAGGGCTCTCTCTCCCTGCTGCCAGCAGAGAGGAAAGGCCGTGTGAGGACACGGTGAGAAGGTGGCCATCCACAAGCCAAGGAGAGAGCTCCCACCAGAAACCAAACTCACTGACACCTTGATTGTAGACTTCTAGCCTCCAGAACTCTAAGAAAACTAGAGTCCACTGTTTAAGCTAGCCAGCCTGTGGTATTTTGTTAAGGTAGCACAAGTAGACTAATACCGATTTTGGTACCATGAAGCGGGTTGCTACTTTGTAACAAATACCTAAAAAATGTGCATGTGACTTCGGTACTCAGCGATAGGGAGAGGCCTAAAGAGTTCTGAGGTTCCGTGCCAGAAAAAGCCTAAGCTGCCTTGAAGGGGCTCTTGATAAAAAGGTGAATGTTAAAGGCAATTCTGCTGAGGACTCAGAAGGAAAAGAGGAGTGCTACAGAGAACACGTCTAGCATCTTGGAGAAGACGTACATCACCACGAATGCAATGCTGGTAGAAATATGGACACTAACGGTCATTCTGGGGAGCTCTCAGCTGGAAATGAGGAACATGTTCATGGAAACTGAAAGAAAGGAGATCCTTATTAGAAAGCGACTGAGAGCTTGGTTGAATCGTTTTGTAGTGTTTTGTGGAAGGCAGAACCTGTAAGAGATAAAATGGGATATTTAGCTGAGGAGAATTCTAAGCAAAGTGCTGGAAGAAGCTGATTGGTTTCTCCTTACCATTTATAGTGAAGAGAGAGAGCACAGAGGTAGGTTAAGCAAAAAGAAAGCAGCCTATCCATATTGCAAAAAATGAGAAAGGATGTTCTAAGAGTGCGGCTGAACAACCACTTGACAAGGAGATTAGTACAGGTGGAAACCACGGATTTAATCAGCTATCTCAGCAGAAGACAGGAAGAGAGACAGGGTGACACTAGCAGAGACATGGCCAACTTAAACTAAGGGAACAGAGATGAGACAAAATAAAGGAAGGCTATGAGACTCTGGGGATTCTACAGGACAGGGTGATAGTTATTTAGCTGAGAACATGCTTTATCTTTCAAGAAAACCCAAGAACGACCCCAAAGGCAATTCAGTTATCACCAGGGCTGCCACTTCTACTGCCCCAAGGGGGCAAGGCTGTTTCCTCCTCAACTTCAGAGGACAGGGTACCCCCCGCCCTCCACTCAGCTTTAGCTGCCAGGGAGCTGCTGCAGAGTCAAGAGGGCAGGACCCACACCCAGAATCAAGGGGGCGGGCGGGGCCACTGCCTAGGGCCATGGCAGTGACCTGCCCCTCAGGGGCCTGCAGGGCAGAGCACCCATCCAAGATGCTTAGTCTTGAGCCTTAAGGTCGGAGGGAATTTGCCTTGCTAGGTTTTGAACCTGCTTGGCTCCCATCGCTTTTTCTTTCCGATTTCTCCCTTTTAGAATGGAAATGCCTATCCTATGCCTGTCCCACCTTGTATCTTGGAAGCACATAACTTGTCCAGTTGCACAGGGTCACTGCTGGGGAAGAATTCTGACTCAGGAGGAATCAGTCTCACCCATACCGGATCTAGATGATGTTTAGATGAGACTTAGGACTCCGACTGGATGCTGGGTTAAGACTTTGGGGGCTTGTTGGGATGAAGTAAATGCATTTTTTCTGTGAGAAGAACATGAATTCTGGGGGGCCAGAGAACAGAGTGTAGACTGAACTTGCCCTCACAAAATTAATGCTGAAGCCCGAACCCCCAACGGGATGGTATTTGGATACAGGGCCTTCAGGGAGGTAATTAAAGTTAAATGAGGTCATAACGGTGGGACCCTAGCCCAACGGGATTGGTGACCCTACAAGAAGAAGAGGAGACCCTGGAGATACTCTCTCCACCGTGAAGCACAGAGGAAAGACCAGGTGAGGACACAGTGAGAATGACACCGTCCCTGAGCCAGGAGGGGAGTCCTCACCAGAAAGCAAACTTGCCCACACCCTAATCAGGACTTCAAGCCTCTACAACTGTGAGAAGATAAACACCTGCTGTTCACAGCAGTGTGAGCAGACTAATACAGGTGACCCTTGAACAATACGGGGGTTAGTGGCACCAACCCTCCACGCAGTCATAGCTCTGAGCATGGACTTATACTCGGCCCCCCAGACATGGTCCCACCACGTCCACAGTTCCTCAGCACCCACACACTCCACCAATCATGTCGTACTGTAGTGTTCACTGCTGAAAAACACCCATGTATAAGTGGGCCTGCACAGTTCAAACCCATGCTGTTCAGGGGTGAAGCATACATTACACCTGCTGTGCATCTTTATTCTAGTGCGCTGACCAACTTCCACGCCATCAAATTTTGATTCCAAGATTACTTCCTCTTATGTCTTACCTGATTCTGCAAGGCAGAACCTGCTACTCCCCATCAACACCTGGCGTCTATCTCTTATTAGAGCCCTTAAATATTGTAACTCAGGTTATCTATTTGCATCTCTCCCCATGTGAACCTTGGGGACAAACATCACGACCCTCCAACCTTATTCCCAAGACTACCCAACCCACAGGAGTTCCAAGTGTTAGCTGCATGAATTAGTTAAACCTAGACCACGTTTTTGCCATAAAATTATGTTTTATCAGAAAAAAATACATCACTTAACAAAAACTAGAAGTGTGTCACCTTCAAGAAAGTTTCAGGAAATGCAGTCAATCAGTTAACCTAACTGCATCTCATTCAAATACTCACACATGGTAACCAAACACTACTTGTCTTTTAGTCGCAAACTTCTGGCTTGTGAAATAGAGGAGTCCACACACTCTCCCCTACGTCAGTGTCCTGGGCAGATGCCTTCACCTCAAATACGGAGAAGAAAATAAAGGCGATCAGAGAAGAAGTCCTTCATTTGCCCGCCAAACCTCTGCACCTGCCTGGAACTCTTTCCATTCTTATCACTCTCAGAACCACAGAGAAAACGTCCTTCCCCCCTGACCGGAGCCTCCCACTGCCTGAGCGCTTTGGACGCCCTTCCTGCTCTCGTTATCCCCTGACAGCCAACGCCATCAACTCCACCAAAACAGGGTCCCGGTACTAAGAAAGGCAGGAGGCGACACAGGGAGCACCGCACAGCAGTCATTTAGCTTACTGCCACGGGACAAAGCTCATTTTCTTCATTGGATGTTGCTACTGGAAAAGAGCAGAGACTAAAACTTGAGTTTCCTAATGCCTGACCCAGCGGCTGACTCCGAATCTCCTCCTGAACATGCCTAAGACTCAGCCACGAACCAAGCTGAGCCTCTCATGTTCCCTCTCCCAACCGGCTCCTCCTGCAGATTTGCCTGTGATGATAACGTCACCCTTCCTGTGTAGTCAAGGATTCGGCCTTGCCCCAAAACGAGGTCTGACTTTTACCCATGATTCTGGGATGTCATCCGTGTCATACGTGATGGGAGTGTCTGTGTTTAGGACAGGGGATGGCCACACTCAACCTTAGGTGGTGGCCAGAAAGACCAACATGTGGTTTAGGGTGGGCTTTGGGTCAGTGGCATCAGTGGGGGCTGATATAACCAGGCGGGCGATCAGTCACTCAGACACACCTGCGTGAGAGGGTCTCAATAAAAACGCCAAGCACCAAGGCTCACGTGAGCCTCCCTGGCTGTCAATACAAGCATTCCTCCAGCTTTTTGAAAGTCCACTTTATACCACTTCACTTTTACTGAAGACCTACATTAGCACCTATTTTCACTAACCAAAAGAAATCCGAAGGATCGTCACTTTTATGAAAAAGGCCAAAAGCAAAGACAACGTCAGTGCTGGTTCTGGAGTGAGCTGCTCCAGACGCGGTGTGCAGTGCGCCCAGAGCAGAGAGCGCGGCCCCGCCAAGCTCCTTCCCGGGGACCACATTCAGCATCTCAGCATCGGCCACCACAGCTCTGACCTTGTCTGTGGGCATCTGTGCTTTACCCGATTTATCTTGTGTGTCCGTGAGCCAGATGTGTCCTAAGGTAATTGCTTCTTCCCTTTACGCCTTCTCAGCTCAGGAAAGGTTTCAAAGGAACCATCTACTTTTGGATGGCAGGGGAAACCTGTACTCCACGCACGTCGTCATACATGGAAGCCAGAAGGGGAATGTGTCCTGAGGACAACACACGCTTCACATCTGGAATCTTCCCAGACGCTGTCCTATGCATGTCTTAAAAGGTTGATTTTAGTCTGTATTCTTTACCTGTAATAGATGGTAACCATGAATATAACTGCTTTTGGTGAGTTCTGTGAGTCCCTCCAGAGAATTATCAAAGCTGAGGGTGGTTTTAGGAACTCCCCAAAGCTTGCGGGTGGTTTCAAAAGTAAGAGAAGTGCCTCTCGGACTCTGCAGCTGGGCTAACTCCAGGTGCATCCTCCATCCCCTTCTCTCTCGTACCCCCGCCCCGTACCTGACCTACCAGAAGATCCTGCCGGCTCTCTCTCCAGAAGACAGGCAGGATCCAATCACTGCTGCTGCCATCCTGTCTTGCCTGGGTTACTGAGCAGACCTCATGTCTCCTGCCTTACCCCCCGCAAAGTCAACCCTCAAAACACCACCGGGAGATCTCTGCAAAATGTCGATCATGTCACTCCACGACCAGAGCCCCAGAACAGCTTCCCACTCCTCGAGAATCAAGGCCAGAGTCCCGGCAACGGCCCCTGATGCCCCGCTCAGCTCGGCAGCTCTGGCCCCTCTACCCGCACCTTCAGCTACTCCCGCCTCCGCCCCTCCACTCCATCCGCCCTGCTTTCCTCACTTTGTCTCGAACGTGCCAGACGCTCCCCTGCCTCGGGGCTTTCCAGCTGCTTTTGCTCTGACTGCAACGCTCTTCCCTCCACATGTGTTCACGGCTCCTGCACCTCCTTCAAGCGTCTTCTCGCCCCACCTTCTCAGCAGCGCCTTCCCCGAAAATGTCACGCCCCCAACACAGGCTATTTCCTTCGTCCGCTCCCCTAACCCCTACTGAGCGCACGGCCCGTGAGAAGAAGGAACTGTCTTTTCTATTAATCGCTGTTTCCCCAGCGCCTTGTACAGTATCTGGGACACAGTAAGTATTTGGAAAATAAGTGAATATTTTATTGTTCAAAATATCTGGTCAAACCGTCACTTCTCGTTATTAGTGGATTCGCAAGGAGCTGTTTGCTTCACTTTTAATATACTGCTTCTAAATAAATAAATATCATGTAGACAATCAGTTAAAGCTTATTAAAATCATACAAAATGTAAACTCTCTAGGACTGAAGATGATTTTCCATGCAAAGAACCAACAAATTTCAGAAGAATCTTCAGGTACCCTTTTGTCTGGGAGATATTCTGGCTGTTGTAAAGATCTGTGGTTTTACTGGCGGTTCCCAGTCATGTTCCAAGTCAGGAGCTGGCCAATTACTGACGACCCATGTTTGTAAAGTTTTACTGGCACTCAGTCACGTCCTTTGGTTTATGTATTGCCTGTGATTAGAGCTACAGGAAGAGAGTTGAGCAGTGCCACATGGACCCCTAACCTGAAATATTTACTATCTACCCTTTAAGAAAAGTTTGCTGATCTCTATTTAGATTTACAGATAAGGGAACTGAACACTGACAAAGCAAATTCACCTAACTATATCTGGCTTAATTTAAAAAGCCAAAAAAGACTTTTAAAAATATATTTAAGAGCTAAAATAAATAGCAAAACCACTAAAATGTGTCCTTTCAGCAAGTACGCTTTTTCATGACATATCAAGGCAAGAAAGGGACCTAAAAATATACTTTGACTATAGAACATGTGCATTCTAAGAACTCCTGGAACTACAAAAAGTTACTGACCAATTTTATTCCCACCACAAATTGTATTTGACAATTTTTTTTTACTTATTGAAAATTCTGAGACCAAATTACAAGCAGAAACTTTAAAAAACTTAGTAGCACCTCATATATTTCCTAACATAAAAAACAAAATTATCAAGATCTATTTTAACAAAGATAAATGTCTTCCATTAACAGGGACAAATGTTTTCCAAAAAGAAAACTTTAAATGTATAAAAAATGTGCAAAATTTTATTGCCATTACTTTATAAAAACTTAAGGAAGAAGAATTAAGAACGAACTCATTGACAAAGTTTAATTCAAAGATTTAAAGACTGATGCATCAAACCTGAAAAGATATCCAGACAAGGATTTTTCATCAAAGTGTTGTTTATAAAAATGGAAAAACTGCTAACATCATAAGAATCAAAGTAGTCATCACTAGAAAATCAAATAAATTGTTGTATCCTAAGAAGGAAATGCAATACAGACAACATTGATGGATATACATTCACTATACTGAAGAGATGTCAACCAGTGGATTACCAAGAATCCCATAAAATATAATCACATTTCTGTAAAATTACAACATGGAAGGTTATGTGGGAGAAGGGGCTTTCCGCACATATCTGAGCACATAAAAAATGTCTAGACAGAACACTGTAGAAAAAAGGGTTAATTATGGTTACTGTTTGTTGGTGATATAAAAGGTAGTTTGTTCTTTTTTTTTAGATTCTCTTAATCTTCTGTCCTAGACTTTTATGAATGAGTCCTTATTATTATTATTATTGTTAAAATAATGCTATTTCCATTTTCAGGAAAACAAAAATCAAGACTTACCCAACTAAAAGAAGTAGTGCACAAATCACAGCAAATCCAAAAGTATACTTGAATGCCGTTTTAATTTGCTAGATGTCAAGGGAGAAAAAATATTCCGTTTAGTAAGACTTTTAAAATATAAAATATTCTCGGCTATAGCGTAACAGCACTTTCATATCCTATGCACATTTATATTCAACTGTGTAAAGCTCCCCTTGTTGAAAAAGAAATCTTAAAATTTAAAGAAAAACAATGTATGTATCACATCTTAAGTATCTATCAAACTACACTAGATTTTTTAAATCTTTTCAATGGTTAGACCTTGTGAAAAGCAGAACACCTAAAGCATAATTAACTCTCCAGTGGGAGAATTAATAGTAATTAATTTACTTTAGTAAAATTACCACAATATTTAATAAAATATTTCTCAAAACAGGGAGCATTCAGAATCCACAATGCCCCTACCCCAATTCACCAAAATGGGTTAAGTAATAATTACAATACATATTTAATTTACATATGTTTGTATGTATAGATCATATATAAAACAAACATATACTTATGTATACTTATTATATAAGATCCCACATGCCACAAGGCATGGCCAAAAAATAATAAATAAATAAATAAAATAAATGTCACGAGAGGGATGATGGTATCATTAAAAAAAAAGGAAATTAACTTTATGCTTAAATGATGAATTCTTATTCACAAATACCTAAAGTAAAGGTAAGGAGGGTCAACCAAAAGGGATGGGGAAGATGTGCTTTAGAAGAAGTGAAGAGAAGAGAAGAGAAAGCATTTATCTCATTCAGTTTTCAACAGTAAACTGGTGACCAGCCACTTTACCTTACATACCTTGGGTTTTCAAATGTAGAGTTACATAGTATCTGCAAACAATAATTCGACTTTCTTTATAAATATCTCAGCATAGTATTTTTTTTCTCTAACAAATTGCACTGATTACCACTCTGGGAATCATTTAAAATACTGTTGAAGTACTTTGCTCATGATCTTAATGCAAATGCTTTAAGGTTTTAATAAACAGGGCTATGCATAATGCTGGCTTTTGAGTGAATATATTTGTGTATTTAAATACAAAAAAAAAAACAACAAGGTATAAAACAAACTCCTATAACTCAATAAAAAGACAAAAGAAATTGATTCCTTTTCTGCTGCTTTTTTCCCCTGAAATCAGAAATAAAGTGTTCGATTTTCGCAAATACGCTTCAACATACAATTTCTTTGAGGACTTATTAAATTACTATTTACTAACAGATGTGCCGATTCTAAACCACCACTGCAACCTAGAGATAGGCCCAACTCAGCTATACTGCATTAATGTACTTTTAAGATGCTCCTGAATTCTATCTGCTAATGTTTTAGTGAAGATTTTTCTACCAAGACTTAAGTGACCTTGATCTGCAGTTTTGGGCGTGCACGTGTGCTCTACTAATCAGGTTCCTGTATCGGTGTTACCATGGACTGGTAAGACCAGTCTGCAAATGTTCCTCCTTTATGCCCTAGAACTGGGGTCAGCACACTACATCCTATGGGTCACACGCAGCCCCCTCCTACTTCACATCACACTCGCTGAGTCCTGTCTCTGGCTACTTTCACACTATGATCACAGAGCTGAGTGGCTGAGATAAGAGTCTGTACGGCCTACAAAGCCTAAGATATTTACAACCTGACCTTTTACAGAAACAAGCCTGCTGACCCCTGCTCTAGAACTGCTCTAAAACGACAGTCACAAGTCCCATGTGGTTCCTGAGCGCCTGGAATATGGCTGGCTGGAACTGGCATGTGCTGTAAGTGTAAAATGCACTCTAGATTTCAAAGACAGTGTGACAAAATGTAATGTCTCATTACTAACAAGTTTTTGACTATTTGCAATAATAATGCTTGCAACATAGTACATTAAATACAATGTGTCATGAGAAATAATTTCAACTGCTCTTTCTACTTATTTTCATGTGGCTACCAGAAAATTTAAAATTTCACACGTGGATTACATTATATTTCTATTAGACAACACTGCTCTAAAATAAATTCAAAGTCACATCACTCTCTGAAAAAGAAGGAAATAATCTTTCCCCCCTAAACTGAGATCTCTAAATTAAAGCTACTCACAGTGCATTTACCAGTATCATCATCATCCTTTTCTTCATAGTAGAAGTAGACAAAAGGGATCCAGAAGAACACACAGAATAATATAACAGAATATAAGGCTGTGGAAAGAAAGAAGCTGAGTTAAAATAAAACACGTGAACTTAATAACTGTTTCATACATGTACACACACACACACACACACACACACACACACACACACACTCCCCCCATCTGATCCCTAGAACCGTAACTCTATACGTATATGTAATATCCAAAATCAGCCTTTTCTGACCCCCATTCCAAGAAATCAACACCACTATTAACATAACAAATCATAATTCAAGTTAACTATGGGGCAATTTTTAGCAATAATCATGATGGTAATTGTGCCGATAAATTGTGGCAGCTAACATCTCAGGTCTCACTATGTACTCACCAGTGCTAAGAACTTTCTGTGAACCATCTCATTTAAATAAACTTTAACTTTTGTCTTCCTTCCACCTTAATACTGAGTACAGCTGACACATTTGCCAGTCACTCAAGTTAAAGAAACAACTATAATTGATGCTAAATTTTTGACACAAATAATTTCCCTAATCTAAGTTTAAAATATGCAGTGTTATGAAACTGATCTTATAAGAAATCAAGATAGAGAAAAAGTAAGAACAGTAAAACCAGATTCAAAGTTAACTAATATGAATTTCTATTTATCTGCTTTAAAATAACGTTAGATTTGAGATACTTTCAACCAGTAGTCAATCAAAATATTTCTTTTAATTCAATACAGAACTTAAAATTTGAACAGCAAACGATACAGTATTTAAAATAAAAACAACATAAACAACTTTTTGAGACTTAACAAACCTACCTAAGAAACCTGGCCTTCAAACCTTCTGTGTATTTACATTTATTTGCATATTCATAAGTTCAAGGAAAATAGTGACAACATAATTATATAAAGCAACCACAGGATGATACTCATTATGCTCCTTTATTTAAAAAAAGTGTTTGTTAGTGATGTATAATAAACCCCAAATTACTTACTCTCTTGGAAGGAACGACTGTATGAGTTACATGGTTTTTAAACATGATCTAAATACTTGCTAGCACCATCTATCTGGAGGCCACTTACGAAACAGCCCCCACTAGCTGCAACACAGTTGAAAAAAAACCCTCAGAACAGGGCCCTAAATAACTGACAGGAAAATCAGAGTTAATTTATACTGACCAATCACAAAATGACTGTCAGCATACTGAATTTTGGCACTACAGATATTCAGTGAAATTTATGCAATCTTTTAATATTATAAAAAACTAATAATGACAGTAAATCTTTAAGGGTAATGAATATTGGTGTTTCTACTACAAACCAGAGAGTAGTCAGTATTAACATTTCTATTACAAATCTAAGAGCTGGTGGAAATAAACAAGTACTGAAAGAAGTAACCAAAGTAAGTATTCTAAAAGCTTCAAAAAATTAAACATGAAGGGAAAGTACTATAAATCACCCTAAACACCGTACCAATATTATGACTGAAATAATCAAATAATCTGTACAGAAGAGGAAAAACCCTAAATTAGGACAACAGAGTATAGTGGGCTGACAACCACATGCCAAAAACTTCGATAAACTGACAGATGCAGTAAGGTTTGGCTTCAGCCTCAGTACATCATTTGTGTCTACTACTTGGTGGCCTAGGCCTTCACACAGCCAAAGAGCCTAGTGACTATTTCATAAGCACTCCTGGTATTCCTGAACTTGTGTGATCAATGACCTTGCAAATGCCTAAGTTACCATGATACTCATTTAGCAGAACAAGGTATAAAATTAACTCCTATAAATAAAATACAAATAACCCACTTTTAAAAGTAGACAAAAGACAGATACTTCATCACAGAAGATATACAAAATGGCCAATAAGCACTTTTAACAGGTGCTCATCATCATTAGTCATCAGGAAGATGCAAATTAAACCTGTAATGAGATACTACAGACCCACTAGGATGGCTAAAATTAAACTGACAATACCAAGTGTTACCAAGAATGCAGAACAACAGACATTCCCTTACTTTGCTAGAGGGAGTGTAAAACAGCATAACACTGTAGAAAACTGTTCAGTAGTTTCTTACCAAGTTAAACATATACCTACCATATGACTGAACAATTCTATTCCGCCAGCAATGAAGTGCAGAGACATATGCAAAGTCCTTCTGACCAGAGAAGCCTGCCTGAGTTGCAGAGTCCAGGGCTCTTACTGGGGACTTAGAATATAGGCACATTTGCCTGAGTGACCAGCTATGATGACCATATACAGACCCCGAGAAGGAAAGCAAGTAGTCACCATAAATCATGCACACAAACAAGCTAAACAAGTTGGACTGTGTGGTTCCATGCCGCATTCAGCTATACAGAACCATTTAGCAATTAGTAACATTAGGGAACATCCAAGGGCCAGGCGTTGGTCAAGTGTCAGCCACACAAGCAGGTCCTCCTAAAGATATGTGAGAATTAAACAATATCGGGTCTGATTCACAACAAGAAAGTTGATGGCAACATTACTAACAGTGATCAAAAACTGGAATCGATCCAAATGTCCACCAACAGGTGAACGGATACACTGAGTGGTACAGTCACACAAATGACTACTGTACAGCAATAAGAAAGAATAAACTATGAACGCATGTGATGAGGATGAACCTCAGACCTTAAACTGAATAACAGCAGCACAGACACAAGAATACATCTTCTACGGTTGAACTTAAGGAAGTTCGAGAACTAGCAAAACCAAAAAAGTGGTTGGGGCAGCTCCTGACTATAAAGAGACACGAGGATGTAGAGCAACCAAAAATTTCCTATGTTGCTGGTAGGAAAATCCAGAAAAGCCAATTCCTAGGAACCAACACCTGGAGGAAGGAAGTGGGGAAGACACAATTCTGAAGAGACGCTTAACATCCCCTCAGCCTGGCACTGCTCTAAGTCTCTCTTCCCCTGACACCACATTCTAAGCTACCTTCTGCTTATCTGACTGTTCTTTCTCAGTGTCCTTCAGAAAGATTTCTTCCTTTAGCCTGCAAATGTTAAATTGTAAAGAAGGAATTAAATTAACATTTTTATGTGTTTCGGATCAGTTCTAATGCCAAGTTGGACTTATATCAATATATCTGTAAATGGGAAAAAAAATGCTGCTACCACTATCATCAAACAGAGAAATTGCTTCCTTTAAAGCTCTACTTCAGCCTCACGGGCTTCCTCCCTGCAGAGCCTGGGAGCGACAGCCCTCCCCTCGCACCTGACTGGGCCTCTGGGGTAAGGAGGTGCTACACAAAAGGAAATCTGAGGCACAGAGAGCTACACTGCCTGGTCCAAGATCACAGAACTACTGTGTGGCTGACAGGGCCTCGGTGCTCCGGCTGGGTGTCAGGTCTGAGCCTCCGAGGTGGGACAGGCGAGTCCAGGTATTGGAGCACTGGAGACCTCCCAGCCCCAAGTGATATCAATCGGCGAGAGCTCTCCCAGAGATCTCCATCTCAACGCTAAGACCCAGCTCCACTCAACGACCAGCAAGCTCCAGTACTGCACACCCCCTGCCAAACAGCTAGCAAGACAGGAACACAACCCCACCCATTAGCAGAGAGGCTGCCTAAAATCATATTAAGTTCACAGACACCCCAAAACACACCACCAGACACAGTCCTGCCCACCAGAAAGACAAGATCCAGCCTCATCCATCAGAACACAGGCACCAGTCCCCTCCACCAGGAAGCCTACACAACCCACTGAACCAACCTAAACCACTGGGGACAGACACCCAAAACAGGAACTACGAACCTGCAGCCTGCAAAAAAGAGACCCCAAACACAGTAACTTAAGCAAAATGAGAACACAGAGAAACACACAGCAGATGAAGGAGCAAGGTAAAAACCCACCAGACCAAACAATGAAGAGGAAATTGGTAGCCTACCTGAAAAAGAATTCAGAGTAATGATAATAAAGATGATCCAGGGCTTCCCTGGTGGCCCAGTGGTTGAGAGTTCACCTGCCGATGCAGGGGACGCGGGTTCATGCCCCGGTCCGGGAAGATCCCACATGCCGCGGAGCGGCTGGGCCCGTGAGCCATGGCCGCTGAGCCTGTGCGTCCGGAGCCTGTGCTCCGCAACGGGAGAGGCCACAACAGTGAGAGGCCCGCGTACCGCAAAAAAAAAAAAAAAGGATAATCCAAAATCTTGGAAAGAGAATAGAGAAAATACAAGAAACGTTGAACAAGGACCTAGAAAACCTAAAGAGCAAACAATGATGAACAGCACAATAAATGAAATTTAAAATTCTCTACAAGGAAATCAATAGCAAAATAACTGAGGCAAAACAACGGATAAGAGACCTGGAAGAAAAAATGGTGGAAATAACTACCACAGAGCAGAATAAAGAAAAAAGAATGAAAAGAATTAAGTAGAGTCTCAGAGACCTCTGGGACAACATTAAACGCACCAACAATTGAATTACAGGGGTCCCAGAACAAGAAGAGGAAAAGAAAGGGACTGAGAAAATATTTGAAGAGATTATACTGGAAGACTTCCCTAATATGGGAAAGGAAACAGTCAATCAAGTCCAGGAAGCGCACAGAGTCCCACACAGGATAAATCCAAGGAAAAACACACCAAGACACATATTAATCAAACTATCAAGCATAAAATACAACGAAAAAATATTAAAAGCAGCAAGGGAAAAAAACCAAATAACATAACCCATAAGTTTAACAGCTGATCTTTCAGCAGAAACTCTGCAGGCCAGAAGGGACTAGCAGGACATATTTAAGTGATGAAAGGGAAAAACCTACAACTAAGATTACTCGATCCAGCAATGATCTCATTCAGATTTGACAGAGAAATTAAAACCTTTACAGACAAGCAAAAGCTAAGAGAATTCAGCACCACCAAACCAGCTTTACAACAAATGCTAAAGGAACTTCTCTAGACAAAAAACACAAGAGAAGGGAAAGACCTACAAAAACAAACCCAAAACAATTAAGAAAATGGTAATGGGAACATACATATCGATAATTACCTTAAATTTAAGTGGATAAAATGATCCAACCAAAAGATACAGACTGGCTAAATGGATACAAAAACAAGACCCATATATATGCTGTCTACAAGAGACCCACTTCAGACCTAGGGACACACAGAGACTGAAAGTGAAGAGATAGAAAAAGATATTCCATGGAAATGGAAATCAAAAGAAAGCTGGAGTAGCAATTCTCGTATCAGACAAAATAGACTTTAAAACAAAGACTATTACAAGAGACAAAAAAGGACACTACATAATGATCAAGGGATCAATCCAAGAAGAAGATATAACAATTGTAAATACTTGAAGCCAACAGAGGAGCACCTCAATACATAAGGCAAATGCTAACAGCCATAAAAGGGGAAATCGACAGTAACACATTCATCACAGGGGACTTTAACACCCCATTTTCACCAATGGACAGATCAACAAAAATGAAAATAAATAAGGAAACACAAGCTTTAAATGACACATTAAACAAGATGGACCTAGTTGATATTTATAGGACATTCCATCCAAAAACAACAAAACACACTTTCTGCTCAAGTGCTCACGGAACATTTCTCCAGGATAGATCATATCTTGGGTCACAAATCAAGCCTTGGAAAATTTAACAAAATTCAAATCATATCAAGTATCTTTTCTGACCACAACGTTTTGAGACTAGATATCAATTATAGGAAATCTATAAAAAATACAAGCACACGGAGGCTAAACAATACTCTACTACATAACCAAGAGATCACTGAAGAAATCAAAGAGGAAATTAAAAACTACCTAGAAACAAATGACAATGAAAACACGAAAACCGAAAACCTATGGGATGTAGCAAAAGCAGTTCTAAGAGGGAAGTTTATAGCAACACAATCCTACCTCAAGAAACAAGAAACATCTCAAATAAACAACCTAACCTTAGACCTAAAGCAACTAGAGAAAGAATTAAAAAAAAACCAAAGTTAGCAGAAGGAAAGAAATCATAAAGATCAGATCAGAAATAAATGAAAAAGAAATAAGGAAACAATAGCAAAGATCAATAAAACTAAAAGCTGGTTCTCTGAGAAGATAAACAAAATTGATAAACCATTAGCCAGACTCATCAAGAAAAAAGGAAGACTCAAATCAACAGAATTAGAAAGGCAAAAGGAAAAGTAACAACTGACACTGCAGAAATACAAAAGATCATGAGAGATTATTACAAGCAACTATATGCCAATACAATGGACAACCTGGAAGAAATGGACAAATTCTCAGAAAAGCACAACCTTCCGAGACTGAACCAGGAAGAAACAGAAAATATAAACAGACCAATCACAAGCACTGAAATTGAAACTGTGATTAAAAATCTTCCAGCAAACAAAAGCCCAGGACCAGATGGCTTCACAGGCGAATTCTATCAAACATTTAGAGAAGAGCTAACACTTATCCTTCTCAAACTCTTCCAAAATATAGCAGAGGGAGGAACACTCCCAAGCTCATTCTACGAGGCCACCATCACACTGATACCAAAGCCAGACAAAGATGTCACAAAAAAAGAAAACTCCAGTCCAATACCACTGATGAACATAGATGCCAAAAATCCTCAACAAAATACTAGCAAACAGAATCCAACAGCACATTAAAGGATCATACACAATGATCAAGTGGGGTTTATCCCAGGAATGCAAGGATTCTTCAATATACTCAAATCAATCAATATGAAACACCATATTAACAAAATGAAGGATAAAAACCATATGGTAATCTCAATAGATGCAGAAAAAGCTTTCGACAAAATTCAACACCCACTGATGATAAAAACCCTCCAGAAAGTAGGCACAGAGGGAACTTACCTCAACATAATGAAGGCCACATATGACAAACCCACAGCCAACATCGTTCTCAATGATGAAACACTGAAACCATTTCCACTAAGATCAGGAACAAGACAAGGTTGCCCACTCTCACCATTATTACTGAACACAGTTTTGGAAGTTTTAGCCAAAGCAATCAGAGAAGAAAAAGAAATAAAAGGAATCCACGTGGGAAAAGAAGAAGTAAAGCTGTCACTGTTTGCAGATGACATGATACTATACATAGAGAATCCTAAAGATGCTACCAGAAAACTACCAGGACTAATCAATGAATTAGGTAAAGTAGCAGGATACAAAATTAATGCACAGAAATCTCTGGCATTCCTACACACTAATGATGAAAAATCTGAAAGAGAAATTAAGGAAACACTCCCAGTTACCACTGCAACAAAAAGAATTAAATACCTAGGAATAAACCTACCTAAGGAGACAAAAGACCTGTATGCAAAAAACTATAAGACACTGATGAAAGAAATTAAACATGATACCAACATGATGGAGAGATATACCATGCTCTTGAATTGGAAGAATCAACATTGTGAAAATGACTATACTACCCAAAACAATCTACAGATTCCATGCAATCCCTATCAAACTACCAATGGCATTTTTCACAGAACTAGAGCAAAAAATTTCACAATTTGTATGGAAACACAAAAGACCCTGAAGAGCCAAAGCAATCTTGAGAAAGAAAAGCGGAGCTGGAGGAATCAGGCTCCCTGACTTCAGACTACACTACAAAGCTACAATAAGCAAGAGAGTATGGTACTGGCACAAAAACAGAAATATAGATCAGTGGAACAGGACAGAAAGCCTGGAGATACACCCATGCACATATGGTCACTTTACCTTTGATAAAGGAGGCAAGAATATACAATGGAGAAAAGACAGCCTCTTCAATAAGTGGTGCTGGGAAAACCAGACAGCTACATGTAAAAGAATGAAATTAGAACACTCCCTAACACCATACACAAAAATAAACACAAAATGGATTAAAGACCTAAATGTAAGGCCAGACACTATAAAACTCTTCGAGGAAAACATAGGCAGAACACTCTATGACATAAGTCACAGCAAATTCCTTTTTGACCCAGTTCCTAGAGAAATGGAAATAAAAACAAAAAAAAACAAATGGGACCTAATGAAACTTCAAAGCTTTTGCAAAGCAAAGGAAACCATAAACAAGACCAAAAGACAACCCTCAGAATGGGAGAGAATACTTGCAAACGAAGCAACGGACAAAGGATTAATCTCCAAAATACACAAAGAGCTCACAGAGCTCAATATCAAAAACACAAACAACCCAATTAAACAATGGGCGGAAGACCTAAATAGACATTTCACCAAAGACATACAGATGGCCAAGACGCACATGAAAATCTGCTCAACAGGGCTTCCCTGGTGGCACAGTGGTTGAGGGTCCACCTGCTAATGCAGGGGACGCGGGTTCGTGCCCCGGTCCGGGAAGATCCCACATGCCGTGGAGTGGCTGGGCCCGTGAGCCATGGCCGCTGAGCCTGCGCGTCCAGAGCCTGTGCTCCGCAACGGGAGAGGCCTCAACAGTGAGAGGCCCGCGTACCGCAAAAAAAAAAAAAGCTGCTCAACATCACTAACTATTAGAGAAATGCAAATCAAAACTATGAGGTATCACCTCACACCGGTCAGAATGGCCATCATCAAAAAAACCACAAACAATAAATACTGGAGAGGGTGTGGAGAAAAGGGAACCCTCTTGCACTGTTGATGGGAATGTAAATTGATACAGCCATTATGGAGAACAGTATGGAGGTTCCTTAAAAAACTGAAAAAAGAACTACCATATGACCCAGCAATCCCATTACTGGGCATATACCCTGCGAAAACCATAATTCACAAAGAGACATGTACCACAATGTTCACTGCAGCACTATTTACAATAGCCAGGACATGGAACCAACCTAAGTGTCCATCGAGAGATGGATGGATAAAGAAGATGTGGCACATATATACAATGGAATATTACTCAGCCATAAAAAGAAATGAAATTGAGTTATTTGTAGTGAGGTGGATGGACCTAGAGTCTGTCATACAGAGTGAAGTAAGTCAGAAAGAGAAAAACAAATACCATATGCTAACACATACATATGGAATCTAAAAAAAGGAAAATGGCTCTGAAGAACCTAGGGGCAGGACAGGAATAAAGACGCAGAAGTAGAGAATGGACTTGAGGACACGGGGAGGGGGAAGGGTAAGCTGGGACAAAGTGAGAGAGTGGCATGGACTTACATACACTACCAAATGTAAAATAGGTAGCTAGTGGGAAGCAGCCACATAGCACAGGGAGATCAGCTTGGTGCTTTGTGACCACCTAGAGGAGTGGGATAGGGATGGTGGGAGGGAGACGCAAGAGAGAGGAGATATGGGGATATATGTATACTGGTAGCTGATTCACTTTGTTATACAGCAGAAACTAACACAACAACGTAAAGCAATTATAGTCCAATAAAGATGTTAAAAAAATAAAAACACTGTTCCATGCAAAAAAAAAATACAAATAATAAAATTCTACTTCAAACTGATAGCTATTTTCAAAGTAAAATTATTGTTAACTCCAACAGGGATGACACTCATATCCTGATGTCTTTATATTTACTGGTAAATGTTTTTGTTAAAAGACTGCTACCAGCACGTTAAAGATAAACAGACTACTTTGTTTAATAGTCCCACTAACATCAAGAAAACAGACTAAGAAAAAAATTTTAAACCTCACGTCCAAAAGAAAGGAAAAAAAAAGAAAAAAGAAACACACACACAAAAAACAAAGAAAAATAAATAAGTTTAAAAAACCTCATGCCCAGAGAAATTGGCAAAAATTAAACTCATAAAACAAGTTATTTTTTTAAAACGAAACTAAAAAAACAAGTGCACAGAAAGCCAACAACTCTCAAAAGGCCACAGACAAAAACTGTAGCAAAGAATACATGATAATTCTTATGATTTTTGAAATATATGCAAAGCAAACAATCTACCTTTTCAAAACTGCATAATTAAAACTCACATAAGAATAAATTAGACTTAAGATAAATTAGACTTAAGTCATACATCAATTTATCTTAAGTCAACATAAGATAAATTAGACTTCTGAATTTTTAGACATTCTTTATCCCTCCCAACTACCAGTGAAAACACTAAAACAAAGAATAACTTAGTCAATATTGTAATAGTATAGTTAATCATTACAAAGCATTTTGTTCTAGAGGGTCAAAGCATAAAGATATTCTGGGAACTCTAAAAGCCTTCTAGAATTATCCCATTGTCCCAGCTGAAACAATCTGGGGTCAAGGCCGCTAGCTGCATACACAATACTCATTTTCCTTTCAGCTCCCATTGCCTTTTTTGTCTTTCTCCCTTCCTTTGACGTTCTGCCTAAAATGGACACATCATAGCTTAACTCCAGCTACTCTCTTGGACTTTGTGGTGACCTTAAAGTAGAAATCAGGTACTAAGGATGGAGAGCAGAGAGGAAAGGAGCTAGCTTAGGCGCCTCCTGATGATGCCTTACCAGCCTTGGATAGCCTCTCTCCAGACTTATTGTATGTAAGACCGAAAAACCACTATACTATTTAAGCCATGCATTTCCAATCTGTTCACAGCAGCCAGGTGTAATTTCTGAGAGAGAATTTTGTAGGAGAAATGGGGGACCCCAAACATTCACTCCTGAGCCATCCTGAGTGCCTGGTGGTGCTGTGAGGGGTGAGTGGAATAGATCTCAATTTGTTTTTGCCACTGAACATGGCAGCATCATGAGGTGCCACAGAGTCCCCTGGGTTCAAGATATACTTCTCCTTCCCTCCTTCCCCTAATAATCAACACCAGTCCCTCCAGCTGATACAGTAACTATTATACCCTGTTCACTCAGTGGAATAAGGAGACCAAAATGGTCAGGTAGAAATCACACCTCCTAATTCAATGAAATCATTGTTTCATCCCTGCTGGATGTACTCCCATATGGCTGGTAAGAATTCTAAATCAGAGGAGCTCAGCTGCAAGGTGAAAAGCAAAAATTTTGTGAATGGTTCATTAGGAATATTAGTACAAAGTGCCATGCTCACTTCTACCCCTTAGTCACCAGTCACATGTAAACAGATTATGGGAGAAAAGAACCATATGGTAAGTGCTCAGTGGTTCACAGCATTCTCTAACACACAGAAAGAGCACTTCTCAATTCATTTTGGGAAGCTAGCAGAGTCTTGATACTCAAACCTGATGAGAATAAGATAAAGGAAAATTACAGACCAGTTTCACCTCTGAATCAATTTTTAAAAGAATCCTAAACGAGACAGCAGCAATCAAATCCAGCAGAAGATTTAAAAACAAACCCAAAAAGCCACCGTTATGACCAATCTGGGTTTATCCTAGGAACGCAAAGTTGGTTTAAGAGCAATTTATCCATGTAACACATCACTTGGAGGAACTAAAACCAAAAAACTTCATATGATTATCTCCCCTGACAAATGTATTCAATTCAACAAACATCTACTGAGTACTTTCCAGGCATCATTCTAGGGGGTCACAGACATGGTTAAATCAAAACTCAGAGTTCCCTACTCTCACATCGCTTAATTCTCCTGGGAAAAAGAGAGAATATTTAGAATCACTGTACGAACCACTCAGAGTATGTTAAAAAATTTCTTGTATCAGTAAGAAAAATACAACCCAACTGCGAAAAGGTACTTGAAGCAGAAAACTGAAAAAGCCAATAAATCTTAAAAGACATGCAACTTCATTTCCAAATAAGTGAAATGCAAATTAGTGAATGATCATTTCACACTCGCCAGACTGGCAAAAACTAAAAATACATGGTGATGTCAAAGTTCAGGGTATAGCAACTAGAAGGCTATATCCTCCTACCAAGACTTTAAACTGGTACATTTAGAAAAATGATCTGTCATTATTTAGAATGTTGAAGATGAACATAACTTACGACCCACCGACTCCAATATATGTATATATTTTGCACACATGCAATAAGAAATGTGTACAAACATGTTCATTGCACAATTTTTAATAGCAAATATCCAAATGTCCAGACTGACCAACATGCAGTACACAGTCATACACAACGAAAATAAACTACGCTTTATGCAATAACATGTTTGAATTCCCCGAACATGTGGTTGAATGAAAGCAAGCAAGTAATTTCATATAAAGTTCAAAAAATGTAAAACTAAGGACACAGGATGGTAACACTATAAGGCAGGCAAGGAATTAACACAGACAATTTAAGTAGTGGTGATTTCTAAGGGGGTTGGGGAGGAGATGGTGTCAGGGAAAGGCACACAGGGAACTTCAAAATGCTGACTTCAAACCTCAAACTTTGCATGCTTAATAAATACTTTGCAAGTATAAAAGTACTTTGTGTTGAGTAAATATCAAGATTGTCAACATTTACAAGACAGCTGTGGTGGGCAGCCTCTAAAATGCTCCTGATGAGGCCAGCACTTCCAATATTCATGCCCTGCCTTTCAGTGTGGGCTGGACCAGTAAATCACTGCTGATAAGATAGTATGACAAAAGGGGGGCAACAAGTTACTGAAAGACTGGTTTCCAGCTTGCTCGCAGGCCTGTTGTGAACTGCTCTATGTTAGGTGCACGTGGCCAGGAACTGACACTGCTGAGGACACACAGACAAGACCTGAGGCCGCCCATGCCCACGAAGGGGAGCTCGGGAGCCAGGTCCCCCCTAGCGGAGCCTTGAGACACTGCTTCTGGACTCCTGACCCACAGAAATGGTGACACAATGTTTGTTGTTTTCAACTGCTAAATTTGGGGGTAATTTGTTACGTGACAATAGATAACTAGTACCACTGCTGACAGTAGAGCAAAGTGATTAAAACATTCTGGTGCATGATCTGACAGTATAGAACTTGGAGAATAAAATCGTTTCCAGGTTTTAATTTAGAATATGTCGTCTGAAGAACAGTCGTTTTACCTTAAGGACTATTTTCGTTGGTTGCTTCCTCTCTCTATGGTATTTATTTCAAGGTTTACGCTGCAATGCCATTTTTATAACAAGAAATTGTTAAACTACATGGTCAGAGGAAAGGCTGAGCAATTTATAGTGTAACTCACAGTTGCGTGGCAATTAATGATAACTAGACTGTTATCATTAACTGTTGACTCCAAAGTTATACATAGAAATATTAGCTGAAATAACAGTACATAAAAGACATAATGCAAATTAGCATTACTACCTGACTATTCTTGAAAGCCATGTTGTGTGATATACAAAGAATCACATTCCAATTTATAAACCTTAGTACTTCATAGCTTTTCAGCCTCATTTTTGTCCACCTGTAAATTAAGATAAGATTCCAACTCTAGAAAATAAAAAGAAATCATAATAATGCAAGTCCCCTCAAGTTTTAAGTCATAATACTAGCAGCTATCCTGTGCTGACAGCCTGTCGTATATCCAGCTCTGTGCTACTCTTGACTTACGTTTGCCCATTAAATATTTTTCCCAACAACTTTGTAATACAATTTACATATCACAAGATGCACGAATTGTAGATCTACAATTCAATGATTTTTAGTAAATGTATACTGTTGGGTAACTATCACCACGATTCATTCTGAGAACATTTCCATTACCTCAGACAGGCTGCTCTGTGCCAGTTTGCAAATAATCCCACTCCAACCCCCAGTTTGAGGCAACCCCTGATCTGCTTTCTGTCTCTAGAGATTTGCCCTTTCTGGACATTTCATACAGATGTAATTACACAAGATGCAGTCTTTCGTCTCCGGCTTCTTTCACTAAGCACAGGGGTTGGGAGATTTTTTTCTGTAAACGGTCAGATCATATTTTCAGCTTTGCAGCCTATACATCCCTGTCACAACCACTCAACTCTGATGTTAGAGCATGAAAGTAGCCACAGACAACAGGTAAACAAATTGGCATCTAGATTTAGGGGCCCGTGGGCCAAGCCACAAGTTGCTGATCTCTGACTCAGATTGCTGAACACGCATCCCATTGTATGGACAGAACACATTTCACTTAAATATTCATCAGCTGTCAAACATGTGGATTCTTTCCAGTTCTGTGCTATTACGAAAAAAGCTGCTGTGGAATTTGCATACATCTTCATGTGGACATTAAGTTCAGCTGGATCATACAGTAAGTTTAACTTTTTAGCAAAGCTGAAGACTGCTTTCCAACGTAATGCACCATCTTACATTCCCAACAGCAGCGTTTGAACTCTCCAGTTTCTCCGATCTGTCAATACTTGGATAGTGTCTGGTTTTTATTACAGCCATTATGGACTGTATGTTTGTACACCCCAAAATGTACAGGTTAGAGCCCTAACCTCCAGTGTGATGGTATTTGGAGGTGGGACCTCTGGTAGGTAATTAGGTTTAGATGATGTGATGAGTGGGACCCCCATGACATGATTCGGGTCCTCAGGATAAAGGGAAGAGAAGCCAGATCTCTCTCTCTCCCCGTCCCTCTGCCACGTGAGGACACAGCAAGAGGGCAGCCCTCTGCAAGCGAAGAGAGGAACTGAATCTGCTGGCACCTTGATCTTACACTTCCCAGTCTCTACAACCATGAGACATACGTGTCTGTTGTTTAAGTCACCCAGCCTGCGGTATTCTGTAATAGCAGCCTAAGCTGACACATTCTGGTGGCTGTGCAGCAGTATCTCACTGGGGATTTAATCTACATTTCCCTAATGATTAACAATGTTGTACATCTTTTTATGTGCTTACAAGCAATTTAGAGATGGTTGATTTTTTTAAATAAATTTATTTATTTATTTTTGGCTGCACTGGGTTTTTGTTGCTGCGCGTGGGCTTTCTCTAGTTGCAGTGCGCGTGCTTCTCATTGTGTGGCTTCTCCTACTGCAGAGCACAGGCTCTAGGCTCGCAGGCTTCAGTAGTTGTGGCACATGGGCTCAGTAGTTGTGGCTGGCGGGCTCTAGAGCGCAGGCTCAGTAGTTGCAGCACACGGGCTTAGTTGCTCCGTGGCATGTGGGATCTTCCCAGACCAGGGCTTGAACCCATGTCCCCTGCATTGGCAGGCGGATTCTTAACCACCGTGCCACCGGGGAAGTCCCTAGAGATTGTTATTGATGAAGGTATGCTCAAATATTTTGCTCATTTTTTAACTGTATACTTAGTGACTGGTAATAACTGTTTATACATTCTGAATACAAGCCCTTTATGAGATACATGATTTGCAAGTATCTTCTCCTTGTCTGTGGCTTACCTGTCTTTTGAAGGACAAAGTTTTTAATTTTGATAAAGTAGAATTTATCAAGGTTTCTCTTATGAATAAAGCTTTTGTGTATCTAAGAACTCTCTAACCCATCATGAACGTATGTCCTTGAATTTCTTCTAGAAATTTTAAACTTTTATAGTTTAGGTCTCTGACTTTTGAGTTAATTTTTGTATATGTCAGGTAAGGCTCAATGTTGTTGTTATTGTGGCATGTGGTTATCCAATTTACCCGACAATTATTGAAACTGAAAAGAATTAAATTGAATTGCCACAGCTGTTTAAAATCAATTGATCATGAATGTAAGGGTTTTTCTCTGGTCTCTGAATTCTATGGCTCTATGTACCTATCCCTCTTCAATATCACACTGTCTTGTTTATTGTGTTTTACGGTAAGCTTTGAAATCTAATAGTATAATTCTCTAACGTTATTCTTTTTCAAAATTGTTTTTGGCTGCTCTAGATCCTCTGCATTTCCACATAAATTTCAGGAACCATTTGTCAATTTCTAAAAAAAAAAAAAAAAAGAAAGAAAAACATTGTCAATTTGAGGGAAAATTGCTATAACTGCCATCCTTACCATATTATGTTTTCAAATCCATTAACAGCAAATGTCTATTTAGATCTTTAATTTCTATCAACAATTTTTTGTAGTTTTCAGTGTGTAAGTCTTACACTTCTTTTGTTAAATGTGTTCTCAGGTGTTTGTTTTTTTTTCCTTCTCATGCTTTGTGAATGGAATCGTTCTCTTCATTTCATCTGAATTGTAGATTTCTAGTTTTCATATTAATCTTGCATCCTGTAGCCCTGTTAAACTTGTTTATTGGTTCTATTTGACTTTATATAATTCCTTGAGATTTTGTACCTATCGGGTCTCATGTCAGCTGAGAAAATAAGAGTCTTAATTCTTCCTCTCCAGTTTGGATGCCTTCACTTATCTATTTATATACGGACTTATTGCACTAGCTAGAATCCCCATGAGCGGCACTGGTGAGAGCACACATTCTTGCCCTGTCCCTAATCTTAGAGGAAAAGCATTCAGTCTTTCACCTGTCAGGAGTAGATTATCCATAGATGCCCTTTACCAGGTTGAGGAAGCTCCCTTCTGTAACCAGACAGCAGAGAGTTTCTATCAGCAATGGATACTGGATTTTGTAAAATTCATGCTTTTTTTCGTATCTATTGAGATTCTTTATCTATTGTGGGTTTTGTCCTTTATTCCATTAATATGGTATGTTACATGACTTGATTTTGGGATATTAAACCAACAGTGCTCGCATTCTTGGGATGAATCCCACTTTGTCATGGTGTATAATATGTGATTTCTATTTCATTGATTTCCCTCTAACCTTTATTTCCTTTCTTGTGCTCGCTTAGAGTTCAGTTGGCTTTTCTTTTTCTAGTTCATAAGGCAGCAGTTTAGGCAACTGAGACGACTTTTTTTTGTTGTTTTTTTATTTGGTTGCATCAGGTCTTAGTTGCGGCAGGCAGGATCCTTAGTTGCAGCATGCAAACTCTTAGCTGCTCCACAGCATGTAGGATCTAGTTCCCTGACCAGGGATCGAACCCAGGCCCCCTGCATTGGGAGCGTGAAGTCTTATCCACTGCGCCACCAGGGAAGTCCCAACTGAGACTTCTTTTCTCAAGAGAAATTTAAAGCTGCAAGTCATCCCCTGAGCACTTCTTTAGCCACACTTCATAAATTTTGATATGTTTTATTTTTATCTTCATTCAGTTCAGAACATAACCAGGCTGAAGAGAGGAGAGCTGGTTAGAAAGGAGGCAACAGACCCAGTCTAAAACATTACACACGACCACTGTCCTTACCAGTTTGCAAGTATAGAGAGTCTTGTATTTGGTTGATTTCCAAAGCCCTGAAGTTATTCTTCTGTCGGTCCTGTATTGCTTTTTGGGGAGAGGCTCTGCCAACCTTCTTACCTGGCCATGTGTGAAGTCACACCCCAGATCATGTAACCTTAACAACATGGAAGCACCCATTATCCCTTCGCGTTTACACAGCATTATGGACTAACTGTGTCTCCCCAAAATTCATACACTGAAGTCTAATCTCCAATGAGCCGGGGTTTCAAGGTGGGAGGTAATCAGGTCATGAGAGTGGAGCCCTCATGAACAGGATTAGTGCTTGTAAGAAGGGACAGAGAGCTTGTTCTCTCTCTCTCTCTGCCGTGCCAGGACACAACAAGAAGACAGCCATCTGCAAACCAGGAAGCAGGTCCTCACCAGACACCAGATCGTCAGCACCTTGATCTTGGACTTCTCAGCCTCCCGAACTCAGAGAAATAAACGTTTGCTGCTTAAACCACCTAGTCTACAATGCTTTTGTTACAGCAGCCCCAACTGACTAAGACAGCAGAGAGAAGTGGTCAGATTCTGGATGAATTTTGTTTTTGTTTTTGTTTTGCCGTGCTGCATGGCTTGCAGGATCTCAGTTCCCCAACCGGGGATTGAACCCGGGGCCACAGCAGTGAAAGCCCCAAATCCTAACCACTAGACCACCAGGGAACTCCCAGATTATGGATAAATTCTGAAAGTCAAACACAAGAGAAGGTACTGCCATACGTGATACACTGTGAACAAACAGAGTCAAGGATGACTCCACGGTTTCTGGCCTGAGCAGCTCTGTTCTTGCAGTTGCTCTTCACTGAATAGAGTATAACAGATTGAGGATCAGCTGTTCTAGAAATGTTAAGTTAGAGATGTTAACTTCTTGGTAGAAACTGACAGATGGACCACTGGACACAGGGATATGAAGTTCGAGAGAAGTCTGCCCGGCATTAACACCTACTCAACGCTAACACTTCTCACACTCCTGCTACGACGAAGAGGCACTACTCCAGCATCATCTCACAGGTGGAGAAGTCAGAGAGAAGTTAAGCTGACCTCCAGGTCCCATGGCACTCTTCACAAATTAGATACTAAGTTCAAAATGACTGTACAATCTTTCAGCAGTTAACCAATAGGGAGTGAGGAGAAACTTCCTAAAAACTCTCTCAGGTGCTCTAAAATGCCTGCATAGAAACAGAAGTTTGACACCTTCTTGGTCCAGCTTATTCTTCCTCGGTTCCATAATGTAGCTCATCTAAAGTATGCACACGCTTCGGCGAAGTCTCCTATTTTCACTATAGAATTGCTTAACAGCAAAAAGTAAGAATGTACTAAATAATTATCTGGGATTATTTGAAAAGGAGTATCCATACAGTGGAAAACAATGCAGTGTATATATTTATATATATGTATATGTGTCTATCTGTATGTATACGTAGACACATACACACACCACACACATATACACAAGAGCCTCACAGCAGCAGTATTTGAAATAGCCAAAAGCTGAACAACCCAACTGATCATCAGTACGAGGATGGATAAACTATGGTATGCTGTTACAATGGAATATTATACAGTAATGAGAATCAACAAAGTACTGTTACCCAAAACAATACAGATAAGTCTCAAACGTAATGCTGAGCACTGAAGAGGCCAAAGAGAAAACAATACATAGTATATGACTCAATTTATATGTAGACAAAAAAATGACAGCCCGAAAAATCAGCATCAAGAGGAGAAAGGGTCTCTGAAGAAAGTGACAGGACAACTACAGACAAGCCAGCACGACAGCCTTGAACAATCCCTGCTCTTGGTTTGGGCTCTCCCCATCTCTACAACCCCTGCACTCACTACAAACTCAAAACAAGGGTTAGGAAAAATGATTAAATAAAAGGAAAATTCACTTAAAAGAAAATGAAAGGAAAGTAGATGGTGAAAGAATTAAAATTAAAAATTTCAAGAATAGTCAGAGAAAACAGAATAAACATTTACAATAGATAACAATAAATAAAAGAATTTAAAGATAAAAATAAATTCGAAACCAAAAACAGAGCTCAAATAAAAGGCTAAACATATACAGAAGAGAAAAGATTTCATAAGAGGTCCAAATATGAGATTAAAACACAACTGAGAGCCAAAACGTCAGACAAGAGACGCGTTTTCAAAGAAAATATCAAAGAAATTTGAAGACACAGATGAAGAAATAAACAAAAACTTCCAGAACGAGAGAAAAAAACAAGTCCTTAATGTTTCTGGGGTGGGCACAACATCCTCAGATGAGGAAGTCTCCCCCTGTGTGCAGGGTCCCCATGAGTACAGTGCAAAGGGGCAGAAACAAACTCTACCCTCTCAGCCTTCCACGAGCTCCAGGAAACCGTACCTTTGCAGGCAGCTTCAGTTAATGAAGACTGGTAATAACCGATCAACAGCTGGGGGTATCCAGTGGGTAGAAGCAGCAGGCCTCACTTCCACAAACTTTCCAGAAAAAACACCCAAAGTTCCATTAACGTAACAGAAGTTTCTTAAAAATGTCGTTTTGAGACCTTAGGATCAGCAAGGTCCTTGCAGGGTATCCACAATGTGAAATTATTTTCATGACAACGTTAAGATGCTGTTTCCCTTTCCACTAGTAGTTACTATACTCTTCACCCTCCAAGCACTCACCAGCGGGGGGCACTTTTATTCAGCAAAGTCCCTCTAAGCAGAAATAATTCTGAGATGTCCACCCTTGGGTGCACATCTTTTCAGTGTTCTGTGTTTGGGGAAGTACACATACAGTGTACTTGTGAGAAGCACCTGTGCTATTTCAGTTGTGAGCTACACTAGGCACTTTTTTCCAAAGAATATCATTTTTACTTGAAAGAACAATGGACAGAAAAACTATAGCTATCCAGACTGGAGTATTAAGCAGATTCTCTCAAAAATGAATAAAGTGAGTCTGTCACTTTGAAGAAAATAAGTAACAGTATTTGTTACTAATGATTAAAAATTGAGGTGTCGAGAGAAAACCAGAATTTTTGGAAAACTTGAATCCAGCACCTTAAGTCTTACATCCTTCCAATACATAAACACTTCTCTGATAAGAATAGTGGTGATATTAACTGAATGCCAAAGTAAATCAGAATCTCTGCGGATGTAATGTAAAAAGTTGGAATGTAAAAAGTACATTCCATACTATTTAAAAGGTCTCCGGATGATGTCTGAAGCGGTCCCAGGGGTTCAGGGCTGGCTAAGCATCCCCAGAGGTAACAAACATCCCCAGAACAATTTATTAAAAGGCAGCTCACTTAACAGTAAGCAGCTCCAGCTTAGGAAATAATATCCACTCTGGGCTCCATCACTCACTAACAAGGTGATCTTTAACATCTCTGGGTAAAACCTTCTTCACCTGTAAAATGTAGAAAATACCTCCACAAAATGACGTTCATGAAGATCAAAGAAAGTGTTGAATATGAAAGCCCTGCACAGTGCCTGGGAAGGTCAGACAACGAAAATGTGTTGATATGTTAGGGGAGACTAGATGAACTACAGAATCTCACAGAAGGGAATGGATAAAAATAGTGCTTCGGATTCTCTGGAGTCTGCTTAGTCCTCAGCATGCAGAATCAGAGATGTAATATGTAATTAGATAATACCCAGCATTGCTGGGAAAGGGCTGGGCTTGTGGACAATACCCATCTCAGAAGCTATGGTTCCTAGCTGTAGGGCATCATCTGAGCCAAAGTCAAAGGCCTACCAGCCATAGCTAAAATGGATACAACTAACTTTATGACAACAACCATTAATATTATTGAATTAAATCTTCTTGCTTCAATTCCATAGTCATCAAGAAATCTTCTATTCATAATTTGGCTTCTCATGCAGATTTCTTCCCTAGATCAGTGACTCAACTATCCTATCCCAAGGCAGTTATTATTTCTCACTACAACCCAAGTTATACAGAGGATCAAACCCTACATCCCTAAGTCATCTTGTTTATAATGACTAATTTTCTCTCATGCATTTAAAATGATACTAGAAACACACTATCCTTGGGAGGATTAAGAAAAATAATCACAGATCACTTCCTGTAGGCTTAATTCTATGAAACCAACTGGAAAGACCGCTGATTTAACATTCCAGTGTAGAAGTCTCTGTAACCTTGGTTACAATGGATCAATCCATTAGCCTCTAGGTTCATTGATAAGATACGGTTCATAAACCTGGACTGCACTAAGATAAAAGCTGGCTTATCTTGTCACATGTTCCACAGCATAAATACACTGTAGTGTTACACAGGAGACAGGCCCAATCCCACAAAACTGTTTTTGAAGAAGTGATTTATATCCTGCCAATAAGTTTGTATTCTGCTTAATATACCACCATTTCAAACAAATTAACAGGTCAAATCTAGATTTTACGATATACATTTAATTTATTCATTAGAAATAATAAATTCTATATTAAAATACCATAAAATTTCTGAAATCTATACCAAAGAAATGGAATTTCATAGATCCTGTAGAGTTTAGATCAGGAGACAAAAGTTAGAGCCAAAGCAGCTAAGTTAAAATCCAGTGGCGCAGTGGTTGAGAATCTGCCTGCCAATGCAGGGGACATGGGTTCGAGCCCTGGTCTTGGAAGACCCCACATGCCGCGGAGCAACTAAGCCTGTTAGCCACAACTACTGAGCCTGCGCATCTGGAGCCCGTGCTCCGCAACAAGAGAAGTCGCGATAGTGAGAGGCCCGCGCACCGCGATTTAGAGTGGTCCCCGCTTGCCCCAACTGGAGAAGGCCCTTGTGCAGAAACGAGGACCCAACACAGCAAAAATAAATAAATTCATTAATTTAAAAAAAAATCCAATGAAACCCCTGAAAAACTTACCCCATCAACAGAAACTTCTATAGATTTTTTTTTCAGTGTCCTACTGAAATTTTATTCAACCTCTTGATTCATTGCTGTAAAAAAAAAAAAAAAAAAGACAGCCCTTTCCTAACTCAGCACTTACACATTTTTATAAAAGCACGAGTCATATTTATTCAAAGAGACAGTTTCGAAAACATTTAGGTGGTTATTATAAATAGCTTCTCTAATCCAACACTAGAAGGAAGAGAGAGGAAAGGAGGGAAGGAGGGGCCAATCCACCACCACCCCCAGATTAATCGGTTCTGTACGGTACAAAACACACCAATCTACCATGACCCCCAGGTTAAACTGGCTGATGCTGCAAACTCCCAGACAGTAACTCTACTACTACCAATACATAGAAGAAATTTCTAGAAAACTGAGATTTTCAAAATCAAGAGTGCAAGTGGGAAAGTGGTAACAAAAGTTATCAAACAATGGTATCAGAGGAAGAGCACAGAGATTTAAGGGAACTTGACTGAACCTCCACAAAGAAGGGCTGAAAGTGAACCTAAGTAAAACAAAGTATGTAACAGAAGTTTCAGGATGACCAGATGAGTTCTATACTACTTATTCATGGTGTTGAAACAGTCATCTCAAATGTGATATCAGAATTAAAAGGAAACCATAAACAAGACAAAAAGGCAACCCTCAGAATGGGAGAAAATATTTGCAAACGAAGCAACTGACAAGGGATTAACCTCCCAAATACACAAACAGCTCATGCAGCTCAATATCAAAAAACAAAACAACCCAATCCAAAAATGGGTGGAAGACCTAAATAGACATTTCTCCAAAGAAGACATACAAACGGCCAAGAGGCACATGAAAAGATGCTCAACTTCACTAATTATTAGAGAAATGCAAATCAAAACTACAACAACATACCACTGCACACCAGTCAGAATGGCCATCATCAAAAACTCTACAAACAATAAATGCTGGAGAGGTTGTGGAGAAAAGGGAACCCTCCTACACTGTGGGAACATAAACTGGTACAGCCACTATGGAGAACAGTATGGAGGTTCCTTAAAAAACTAAAAATATAACTATATTATGACCCAGCAATCCCACTACTGGGCATATACCCTGAGAAAACCATAATTCTGAAAGATACATGCACCCCAATGTTCACTGCAGCACTATTTACAATAGCCATGGAAGCAACCTAAACGCCCATCGACAGATGAATGGATAAAGAAGATGTGGTACATATATACAATGGAATATTACTCAGCCATAAAAAGGAACGAAACTGGGTCGTTTGTAGAGACATGGATGGACCTAGAGACTGTCATACAGAGTGAAGTAAGTCAGAAAGAGAAAAACAAATATCGTGTATTAACGCATATATGTGGAATCTAGAAAAATGGTACAGATGAACCTATTTGCAAAGCAGAAATAGAGACACAGAAGTAGAGAACAAACGTATGGACTCCAAGGCAGGAAAGGGGGTTTGGGATGAATTGGGAGAATGGGATTGACACATATACAATAAAATGTATAAAACAGATAAGTAATGAGAACCTACTGTATAGCACAGGGAACTCTACTCAGTACTCTGTGGTGACCTAAATGGAAAGGAAATCCAAAAAAGAGGGGACATATGTATACATATAGCTGATTCACTTTGCTGTACAGCAGAAACTAACACATTGTAAAGCAACTATACTCCAATAAAAAAAAAAAGTCTATATGTAGCTTTATTCTACATTTTGGCGAGCAGCCCAGACAGGCAATGAAATGGAAATATACTTACTGTAGTAACCATACAATACGGTGTCCTCGATCCGTCTGCTGACATTAGCATTGGCCCAGTCCTAGGATCAAAAGGAAACAATAGAAATATTAATGAAACAGCCATTTGCTTAACAATTATACTTAAATTTTAATATGAATGAATATCACTTATAAATGTACCATCGACTCTGACAGGTATGGTCTGTGCCCTCAAGAAGTGACAGACAGACAAGTAAACAGGCAATTTCAGCAGGTGAATGCTGAGCTAACGTGATGACATGGTTCTGGGGAAGCACATGAAGGAGAGGCAGCTACGGGCCAGGGCCACTAAACTGGGGCCGGAATAACACAGTGGGAAGGAGGGAAGAGAATAAAGGAACATACATGGAGACTTTGAAAAACCTGCAGGAAGCAAAATATAGATTCACTAGAGCTTTTGGAAAGGGAAGAGAAAGCAAGTGGAGTGAGGGAGGGAAAGGCATTAGGTTTGAGGGACTGTGAATCACGCCAAGTATTCTGGCCTCTGTCCTAAAGGCAATGGAAAATAGTGATGCGGTTTTGTGCAGAGTGACAGGTATGATTTGTATTTTAGAAACAAGATATTTTAAAATACCTAAAAGAACAGTCAATATAAACTTCTTAGCATTCAACCCACATTTTCTTTAAATTAGTCATTTAAATTTAGTACTTTAACTTAGAAAATTAATTCTAATTAATCTTTTCAAATAAAAAAATCTATACATTAATGAAATAGAACTGGGGTATAATAGCAAGCCTTTTTGACTATCCTAATTGTATGCATATAAAAAATTAAGCCTGGAGCGTCGATGTGACTGGTCACTGCGATTAAGTACCAAGGCTCAAATTAGTATCCAGGTCAATTTTGTTCTATCAATACTTTAAGAGCTCAAGTCAGTATCAACATCCCACTTACAAGGTCTCTTAAGGAAGAGTAGAAACATATAACTCTCCTAAAATAATTCAGGTTTTTCTTTTTTTTCCTTTTTCACCTACAAACACCTCTAGCAATGAATATCTATGAACTTCTAATTGACAAATGCCTAAAAGAACGAAAATGTGGAAACCCCAAATTTAGCACTACAAATGCAAACCTTGACACACAGCACACAATGAAAATAGTATTTTTCCAATAGCAATTAAGACTATGAAAAACTTAAGAGGACTTCCCTGGTGGTGCAGTGGTTAAGAGTCCGCCTGCCAATGCAGGGGACAAGGGTTTGATCTCTGGTCCAGGAAGATCCCACATGCCGCGGAGCACCATAATTACTGAGCCTGCACTCTAGAGCCCGTGAGCCACAACTACTGAGCCCACGCGCCACAACTACTGAAGCCCACGTGCCTAGAGCCCGTGCTCCGCAACGAGAAGCCACCGCAATGAGAAGCCCACACACCGCAACGAAGAGTGGCCCCCGCTCGCCACAACTAGAGAAAGCCCGTGCAGCAACAAAGACCCAACACAGCCAAAAATAAATAAATAAAAAACAAATAAAATTTTTTTTTTTCCGGTACATGGGCCTCTCACTGTTGTGGCCTCTCCCATTGCGGAGCACAGGCTCCGGACGCGCAGGCTCAGCAGCCATGGCTCACGGGCCCAGCCGCTCCGCGGCATGTGGGATCTTCCCGGACCAGGGCATGAACCCGTGTCCCCTGCATCGGCAGGCGGACTCTCAACCACTGCACCACCAGGGAAGCCCCAAATAAATTTTTTAAAAAAAGAAAAACTTAATGGCCTAAATTTTAAAATTATGTTAACTATATAAAGAAATAAATAATAACAGAATATAAAAAAGATCCAAATAAATGAAAAGTCACACTTTCCCACATGAAAAGACTGTAAATACCAAACCCCTCCAAATTAATCTATAAACACTATATATTGTCTATCAAAATCCCAATAGTGGGTACAGTGTTTTGCGATGCTGACTCTAAAAGTCATCTGAAAAACATACAGGTGTATATGGATATCCATGAAGTACTTCTGAGTGCGGGTAAACAGAAAAAGTTGCAACCAACAGTTTTAACGACATACACAATCTTTGTCTAAAAAACGTAATGAAAGAAACACTGTACATCTACTACAGAAAAATGGAAAGAACGTTAAGCAGTGCTTACCACACAGGACTGGAAAAGCACTGGGGAGAATTCTAGCCAATGACTGGAAATTTCTTCATCAACGACGCAAGTATCCAAATGAATATACACACAACCAAAGCTTCTACTCCCAAAAGCTCTGTTTCTTTAGTCATTGTTTATACATCAAAACAGACATTTTAAAAGATTTTTCAAACTTGAAGAGTTTTTGAAACAGAGGATAATTACATCTATCCTCACGCAAGCTCCCTACCAATTTCCAAGACAACCCCACGAGGTATTAACGTACCCATTGAGAATCACATAAAAGTTAAACTTCAAAATTGAAGAAGACCCCAACCTCAGAAAAAGATTAAATGTAGAAAGTCTGAAGGTAATTAAAGCCAAAGGTTCACTGAAATTTAGTATCTTTTACCCTCCAACGTTCTTTAGTTTAACCAAATCTTGTGGCAGTTAGAGAGCATTACTGTTACTATTTTAAAGCAAAAATATGTGTAAAATATACAACATCACTGAAGTACTATTTGTGTATTTGGTTTTTATATACAGTCTTGCCTCCAAGGTATCTGATGTACTGTCAAAAGAGCTTAGTTTATGAAACTTCCTTCTTCTACATTTTGAGAAATGCTGTGCCCTTGATACATTTCACAAGCTACTGCCTCCCAAAGTAGAGACCGAAAGGAACTCCAGAAGCCCCACAGGAATGTGAGACAAACAAGAACTAATACTAAGTAAAGAATACGAAAGAAGAACATTTTGGAAGAAAGGAAAAGGATATAGAGTCCACAGAACAAAGAGGTAAGCGGTTCATGTATGTAAAACTCCCTCTCCCATTCTTCAAGATGACTTTCTGAAATGCTCCGTCCAGCCCCAAACCACACTTGACTCTCCTTAATTTTACCAGATAACCTCACCTTAGACCAATGGTTCTCATGCAGGGGTGACTCCATCCCCATGGACACCTGGCAATGTCCTGGAGATGCTGGAGGGTGGCGGCAGGCTCTGTAGGCTACCGGCATCGAGTGGCAGAGGCCAGGACCTGCTAAACACCTGCAATGCACAGGATAGCCCTCACAAGGGTCACCCAGCACAGAAGCCGATGGTTGACAAACACTGACTTAAAGGTCTCTCAAAAAATCTGAGGACAAAAGAGAGCTACTCAATTCACTCCCCAATCTAGAACCGACCGCCATCTGTACTCGAATGCTAGCCCTTCCTTCTGCCGAGCACCCGCGCTATTTACAGCCAACCCTTTCCCTTTGGGTCCCCACCCCTCTGCCTTCGCAGGGACACTGCACCTGCAGCGATACCCTTTCTCTCCTCCCAGACCCCTCTCCCACTCTACTGAACCCTGAAGTACACACGCTCTAGTAGTTTCCATGAAAGGACACACCACCACCACAGATAAACACACCCCACCCCACCTCCTACTCCCCTGGAGGACAGAGCTTCCTGAAATGCTGTCAGCATCCCCTGTCACTGCTCCCTCACCTTCCGCCTGCACTCAGCCACTCCCACCAACTGCCCCGCGGCTCCATGGGGAGTGCAGTCACTCCCCTCCCTCTCTCCCTCCACCTCTCAGCATCACTCTTCCTGAAACACATTCTTCTCCTGAGAAGCCCCTCTTTTCGTTTTCCTTCCCACCTCCCAGGCTGCAGCCCCTCCCCTTGGGCCAGCTCCAGGTAACTAGCGCGGCTCTCGAATCCACGGCCCATGCCAAGCCTTGTCTGACCACTCAGTCTCCCCAGCTGCTGGACAGTGCATAGCTCTGAATACCGTGCACATGCTGATGACTTCCAGATACTTCTCTCCAACCCTAAGGTTTCCCTGGAGCTTCAACTCCCTGCTCGACGCCGCAGAATACGTATGATAGGCACCTTGAAGGTAACTTGTCCAAAATAAAATACGGCTCTTTTTTCTACATCCCTCACGTGCCCGTGTGCACACACAGGTCTAATTACTCCCCCAGGCTGCCCTATTTCTCTAAGGTGTACTAGGCTTTAGTGCTTCGTCAAGCTCTAGTTTTCATTTTCCTTCCAACCCCATATCTAATCCATCAGCCAATCCAAGCAGTTCTAGCTCCAAAATCCATAACGCTTTTAATCGCTTTTCCCCACTAGTACCCCTCTAACCCACATCACCTTTATTTTTTACCTTCACTAACTTCTCATTGCCCTTGGAAGAAAATCTAAACCCATTAACATGGCCTAAAAGTCACAATCTGTCCCCACCTTCTTCTTCATCTCAGCTCGTAGCAAAGCACGGCCCCCAATGCCACACCTCAGCCAACGGGCCAAAAGCACGTCTGCCTGAGGGCCTCCGTACCTGTTGCTGCTTCTCCCTGAGGCGGCCTTCACTCAGTTCCCACCTCCAGGACCCGGCAGCCTGGCCCTCCTCAGCCCGTTGTCCCGCCTCAACACCCACAACCCAGCTGAGCCTCACATCGCTCTGTTCTGCATCCTCACAGGAGTGAGCGCTAGGAAGCTAGCTTGTTTTGTTTGTTGACTGTTGGTCTGCTCTCACAGAATGTGAGCTCCCTGAGAGCAGCGGCCTCGTTGGTTGTAATCGTTAATCTCTAGCATCCACGCCTCTGTCAGGTACACATTTCATACTTAGTCAATATTAAGTGCATGAATAGACCTAAGGTGTAGCAAAGAGTACAGAGTTCTAAGATAAAATTACCAGCATCTGAGAGTAGGAATGAGGCAGCAGTAGAGTTCAACCCAGACATCTCCTAATTATGGGCCATACAGAGACTAACCATTGATGGAGAGAAGGAGGAGGTGAACATTTTCGCTACCAAAACAAATGCTGTGATGACATATCTTAACTACTGATTTTATTTTAATTTTACACACTGTATAAAATAAAGAATATTTGTTCACATTAGTGGCCATTTCTGATTTTTATGATTGGTATACTTTGTGTATATCACTAGCTAAAGTTATTGGTCAATTAGACACTATAATAGAACACTTCTGGCTATACTTTAAGGTTTTTTTTTTCTTTTTAATCTATAAAGTTAATTATTTCACAAAAACTAGAAACAAAGAAATTATCTGGCTGAAATTATTCATAGTGCCATGTGTTTAAAAAAAGGTGAATGGGGGCTTCCCTGGTGGCGCAGTGGTTGAGAGTCCGCCTGCCGATGCAGGGGACACAGGTTCATGCCCCGGTCCGGGAAGATCCCACATGCTGTGGAGCGGCTGGGCCCGTGAGCCATGGCCGCTGAGCCTGTGCGTCCGGAGCCTGTGCTCCGCAACGGGAGAGGCCACAGCAGTGAGAGGCTGGCGTACCGCAACAAAAAAAAAAAAAAAAAAAGGTGAATGGAAACAGTTCAGACGTTATTACAATATACCCTTGGTCAAAAGAAGGCAGAAACAGCTAGGAAGGCAAATAAGCCAAAACAGGGAAAGTATGTAGACTGCCTGCCTGGCACCCTCAGTTCCTACGCCAAATGTTAGCAGTTCTCGACATCTCGAGTTTCCAAACAATTATACCTTATAAGCAGGTCCCTAATCGGTTTAGAGGCTTCAATATTTGAGGTGGAAATGGAGAAAGTTAGACGATACTTATATTCATTTAGGAATAAGAAATGCACACTGTTATACTTAGGGTACAACATAATTCATCATGGAAAACAACGTCAACTTGCACATTCATCCTGACTAATAAGGACAGAAGAGATTAAAGACACTGTGGGCACTTCTACCTGAAGACAGCTAAATTTACAGCTGCCACATGAAGTCTGAAAACTAATTCTTAACTACCTACTCTTGTCTTTCACTAAGCACCCCAAGGGAATTCATTAATAACATTTTGGAGAAAATACTCGCTACGGTTTACTGGGGAAGTGTCCTTTGAAAGTCTTTTCAGTTCTCCTTTGAGTGTTAGCACATGCCAGCTTCAAATGACAACTCTTATGAATTTCACTAGTCCCCCATCCAGCCCTCCCAGAAAAAGACAGAAAGGGAAACAAAGAATGTTTAAAATATCAAGAAAGGCATCAAACTATTGGGAAAACAACTGGTACATTAAGCTGAGTTAGCTAAAAACAAACAGAACTAAACAGAGACAACTAAGTAAATGAACAGCAGGAAAAAAAACTTACAATTGCTGAATAAATAATCCCTCAATAATGAAAGAAAACATTTTTTTTTTAATTGGGGGAAAAAACACTAACATGGAATTTTTCCCTTCTAATTATTGGTGCACATTCAGATTTAACAACCATAAAATAAGCACATTAACTACAGTTATATATTTTCTTCTCTTTTGGGGCATACTATTAATAAAATAAATGCCCCAAGTTTTTATGGGTAATACTTTTGCTTCTTTAGGTGGGTGAATTCCTAAGTCTTGTTTAAACAAGTATAAATGCAATCTCACGGGTTAAAAAAAACAAAAGTAAAACAAAAACTAGTACCCAGAAAGTGACTACTAAATTAAGCATGGTCCCAGAACAACTACATACTCTAAGGGCAAGTTCATAATTTCATGAAAATACTTACTTTAGAAATTTCAAGATGAAAACATAATCCCACAAAATCTAAACAAATCAAATATTCTAAATTTAAAACTTAAAAAATCTCCTACTCAAACAACAATTATACAAGGGATAACACTACTTCCACTGTATCAGATGGATAGATATAGATAGAGGTACAGATCCAGATCCCAGTGAGCAAAGAGCCTTGGAGCCAGACTGCAGAACTTCAAATCCCAGCAACAGCACTTACAAACCCCAAGACCTGAGATGGGTCACATCACCTCTCTGAACCCTGGCTTCCTGCCCATAACAACGGATAACACTATCTACCTCACAGGGCTGTTGGGACATTAATGGCGTGAAGACATGTAAACCATTTAGGAAAGGGTCTGACACATAGTAAATACTCAACAAATGTTAGTTACTACCTCTGTACAGTGCTTGGCACATACTAAGTGGTCAACTGATACTCGCTAAATGAATGACTGATCTACAGAAAATAACTGTAGTTTTCACAGCAATCAGAATCTATCCAAACCTAACTACCAAAAATTACCAAATCATTTCAGCCCAGTTGGCCCAATTCAGGAACTTATTTTGGAACCATGCATTACTGAGATAACTGAAATAGTATTTTATTCAAATATTTAAGTACCTACTGCTTGTCAGACACTGGGCATACAGAAACAGACAAGATACAGTTCCTGCCTCATAGAAGGTTACACTAATAAGAAATGTAAAAGTAACCTGCATAATTGAAAAGGAACTCAGAAATTTTCCAGTCCAACACCATGTATTTTAAAAATGAGGAACTTGAAGTCCAGAAAAGTTCAGTTTGGCCAAAGACACAAGTTAGTGCGAATCAAGATTAGAACTCAGGTCTGATAACCCGCAGCCCACGTCACAGTGACTTAGAGTACTCAATATGACATAGAGATGAAGATCCTGATCTGCCACTAACAAAACCCCTTCCAAATTATCTACGTACTGCATTGATGCAGATCAAGTCAAACAGACTTCAAGGGAGCTGCAAGAGGCACAAAAATAACCCTATTATGATTACTTAGCACATTTTCCAACTAACAAAGGTATTCTTCACACTTGGATGGGTGTAAGTCAGCGAGCAGTCTGTTCCATGTAGTTGTCACATGCTCGGCCTCTAAGTGCATTTCCATTCTCGCTTATTCCCAGAGACGACAATAAAACACAACATACACTGCACTGCTAAACATTTCAGTAAATACTTAATTGCCAAGAATATGAAAGGGAAAAATTCCCATAGTATGATGATAATTACCTTAAATGTACCATTTTGGTTTTTCATGTAGGAAACCAAAAATATATCCACTGGTAGAAGTGCTGATGTGATGAGAGCAATCGCCAGAGAAAAGATCGCTGTTATGGTGGAGACAACTTCACTTTCCCGCTGACTTTGATATTTACGAACATAAACCCAGCAGAATGCCAAAATAGCCTGAAATAGAACAGAAAGAGATGTTTTGTTACTGCCCTATGTATTCTCTAAAACTGATTTTAGTCTGTGTTTGTAAGTTCCCAATGGGAAACATTATGTCAAGTAGCGATTCTTCCGGATGTGCAAGCAACATCCACTACCCCTTATAAATTTATTCAAGATTTATAACTTTCAAAGCCGAGTTCATGAAAGCAGTACAACTTCACTTGGGTGCCAAGACACCAAAAAACAAGCAAAAGTTATCAATAACAGTGCTCAGTTACATATTTCCTCACTGAACACAGTATAACCATTCATGGTTTCACACATTACAGTTCTAACTAGCTCTGAATACTTTTCCCTATAGATCTCCCCAACCTAAAGAAGACATAACTAGTAGTTATTCTATCGTATTCTTACTGCTGAAGCATCACAGAATACCACTTGAATTAAAATTAACTTCTGTCCCATTATGACACTTCAAGAGTACCATTCAACTAAAGATTAACTGCCAATAATCACCATGCAATTGACACATTATATTATAATTCACATTTCAAAGGGCATTAAACGAAGAAAAGTGAACACTGAAAATGGATGCACGTGCACTGCAAGGAACTTTTCAGGGAAAAAGTACACTCAGAGGTACTGAGGTTGACGTCTCAACAAGGTACTCTTAATAGTCATCTCCATCTTCCTAGAAACTAACAGAGGGTATAGGACTGTACTCGCGCAATCCTCTAACTTCAGATTCCAGCATCAGAATCCCCTGGAGGGCTGCTAAAGCACAGAGTTCCAGATCCAACAGGTCTGGAGAAGGTCCAGAAAACCTGCATTTGTCACAAGTTCCCAGGTGAGGCTGATGCTGGTCCAAGGACTACACTTCGAGAACCTCTGCCCTAATCCTAGGGGAAGCAGACAGATCCTGAATCAGTGATTCTCAACCTTGGCTGTGTTCGAATCCCCTGGGTAAAAACTTAAATTCCTACCTGTACACCCACCCGCAAACCACTTCAATCAGAGAGTGAGGCTCCTCCAGGCAGCACTTCAAATGCCTGAGGATTCCAAACTGAGGCGAACCAGGGTTTTAACCAAGCTCTATCAAAGCCCTGGGACACAAGCTTAGTTTTGGCATTTCATGCTTTTCAACAGATTTAACTTTCACTGTAAGCAGACAGGGCAGGGATTCCCTAGAGAAAGAGAACCAGGCATGGCCTTCTGGACTTAAGAGAAGCCCCTTTTGGCCCAAGCCATCTAAGCCTGGCTACAGTGCACTTGCTTGAATGGGTCTCAGTAACTAAAGACCTTAAAGGAACAAAAGACTTATCAGGTGAGAGAAGTAACAACAGTAAAGATAACAAATCAGTAGTAAACTCCCAATTCTGTTTCAACAGGTGGTAAAGATTAGCCTGAAGCACTTTCTTGAGCTGTTTTGCAGAATTTCACCCAGCCTGGGGTGCTCAACCACTAGATCAACTGGAACCTAAGGGGTGATGATGTTGACCTTTTCTGACCCTAGTGACTCGAATCAATTAAAGCTTGGACTCTGTGGACCTTTGCCCCAATTCTATTCCTCTGCTCAAGCCCCTTAATAATATGCATACACCCTTAGCTTAAAACTCCCCCAATCTTGCTGTTGAGGAGACACTGCTTTGGGAAGGATCCCCAGTGTTCTCCCTACTCCTGCTCTTCGGCTTGGTTGTGTCTTTTGGTTCAACACCCATCAACAGGCAAACCCAGTTTTTCATGTAACGTTACTTCCCTTCTAGTTCAGGAGCCAGAACTGAACTAAGCACCGCCTAACTAACCTAAGCACCACCTAACTAGTTTCAGTTTCCAAATTCTCCAACCACAGTCAAGATATAAGAACAGTTCCATCACTGCAGAAAAATCCCCTTTGCCCCTCCAGAGTTAACCCGTCTCTCTACTCCCCAGCCCTCGACAACCACTATCTGTTATCTGTCCCCATACCTTCTGCTTTTTCTAGAATGTCATCATGTCCTTATATAGCATGTCTTTTGAGTCTGGCTTCTTTCACTTAGCATAATGAATCTGAAATCCATCCAAGTTGTTGCATGTAATTCCTTTACATTATTAACATTTCAGTTGGTGTCAGAATAGCAGGAAAAAATAAGGTGAAAAGGAAAATGTGCTCCTGGGAACCTGGTTGTTGGAGAGAAAGAAACAAAGGAGGGGAGGGAGGGAGGGAGCGAGGAAGGAAGGGAGGGAGGGAGGAAGAAGGAAGGAAGGGAGAGAACGAAAGAGAGGGAGGGAGGGAGGGAGGAAGGGAGAGAGGGAGGGGGAGAGAGAGAGAGAGAAAGAAAGAAAGAAAAGGAAGGAAGGAAGGGAGGGAGAGAGAAAGAAAGCTTCGAAGGGAGAAAGAAAGAAAGGAGAGAGAGGGAGGGAGGGAGGAAGAAAGGGGGAAGAGAGAGGTAAAGAAAGAAAAAGAAAGAAAGGAAGGAAGGGAAGGAGGGGGAGAGAGAAAGAAGACCTTCATTCAAATTCTGGCTTAACAACTTACTAATTTCTTTTTGTTCTGGAAAATATTCTTTCATAAAATGTTACTTATATTAATATTTAATGGGTTTGTTTCTAAATTAATTGACAGATATTTAAAATATTCCCCAATTATTTTGGAAGCCACTGGAAGATGAACCTTTTCTTTCTATCCTGACACAACGTGCTCAATAAATTTTTTGTTCGACTTCAAGGAGATCTGCACTTTTACAAAGTTCAGAGCGACAGGTATTACTGCAAAGGAAGGAGTTTGCCAATAACAGGCAGGGAAAGGGCAACGCAGGCAAAATAGTTAAGCCAGAGGTTCCCAAACTTTTTGGTCTCAAGGTCCCTTTACAGTCTTAAAACAGAACCCCAAACAGTTGTTTACAGGTTAAATCTGTAACAGGGAAGAGCTAAATCAGACTCCAAGTTGGATCTGTTTCTTTGACTTTAACCTTTGCTTTTCGTTGCTTTTGTTATTATAACCATACCTAATGGCCTGCCTCAGGGAACCCGCCTGCCTGTGAATGGCTGCAAGGAAAAAGAAACTGACACATCCCCTCTCCCAGGCTGGTCATTCCAGGAAGTGTTTTGCAAGACTGATGGCCCTTTTACTTTACTTCCTCAAGGCCTCTCCCTCTCTGATTCTGCAAAAGAAACTGGCATCCAGACCCCATAAGATGGTTTTTCAGAGACACTAGTCCACCATCTTCTCGGTCTGCGAGTAAAGTCGTATTCCTTGCCCCGACACCTCGTCTCGGGTTCATTGGCCTCTCATGCGGCGAGCAGAGCGAGCTTGGACTCGGTAACAAATCTATCAATAGTTACTACGTTATAAAATAAACCAGATGTCCTCAACTGTAAGACAGAAATAAGAATACTTCTTTCATAGCAGTTATAAAAACTGAATGAAGGGTTTAGCACAGCGCCACGAACAGCAGCAATTATTATTAAATGTCATATCAAATAACATCTTAGAGGATTTCATAAAAGAAACCAATGCATAATTTTGCTAACAACTATAAGGAAATGTTTAGAGCAGTCCCCAACGCCTCCCAAGAGATTTGTGATTTCACCTGTCTGGGCATTAGGGCTTTTAACACTCCCCAGGTGGCTTTAATGAGCAGTCAAGGTGGAGAAGCACCTGGGCAGAGGCAGACATGAGAACAGATAAACTTTTGTTAAATGAACGCACACACCTACTGCCTGGGATCTTGTCGAACTGCAGATTCTGATTCGGTGGGGCTGGGGTCTTATATTTTGTATTTCTCACAAGTTCCCAGATGATGCCCTCACTTTGAGTAACAAGAGTAAACTTGCTTTACAGAAACGGAGACTCAATCTTGTACAGTAACGGGAAGTGCAACTGGAGAGACGGTGTAAACCAAATTACTGAGCATCCTGCAGGGGGAGGCTTAGGTAGAGGAGCTCAGATTGACAGAGTAAACACGGACAGTTAGACTATAGGCTTTGGAGGGGCCAAGTCTCACCTTGCCTTATGCGGCAGAAGAAAATGAAGTCCATCCTGTTTGCCCAAGGTTACAAAAGTAGTCAGTCTCAGTGTTCTGATTCTTTAGAAGATGACTGGCAGCAGTTCTCAAAGTGTTAAGTCCCCAGACCCCTGGCAGTCCCACAACCCTTTCTGGGGATTTGCAAATTGAAACTAACCCCATAATAATACTAAGACGTCATCCGCCGCTGTCACTATGTTGATACATGATGGTGCAAAAGCCTCGGTGGGGAAAACTGCTGGCGATTTAAGCATGAATCAAGACAATGGCACCAAACGTGCCAGCAGTAATCTTACTCTTTACCACCACACCACACTCACATAAGGGGGAAAAAAAAATTTTTTTAAAGACTATTTAACTTAAAACTATAATTGACAAAGCAGTAAATGTTACCTTTATTAAACTTCAACACTTGACTCTTTTAATACTCTGTGGGGAAATGCATACTGGAAGTATGTACTCAACCTGCGATGGCTGGCTGCCCCCAGGAAAAGCACCTCAGTATTTAAGAGTCAAAAGCCAAACTAGGCACTATTTCCAAGAAACATCATTTTCACTTGAAAGCACAAGTGACTAACTATGGTTATTCAGACTTGGATATTTGGCAGATTTTGTCTAAATGAACAAAGGAAGCCGATCAGTTCAAGAAAAACAACTGACAGTATTTGTTACAGATGATAAAATTCAAGCTTTCAAATGAAAACCAGAATTTTGGAAAACCTGTATCCACGACTGTGAGCTTGACAGTTCATTTCTGAGACATTTCTTCTGACAAGATCAGTAGTGATACTGATGAATGTGATATTTTGATTTATATAATGAAAGGTATCCATATTTGGAAGATCTGCATAACTCAGTGAACCAGTATTTTCTAAATGATCAAATGCATCACATTATAAAACCACACACGGGGAAAGATCCATTCAAAGTACAACGTGGACTTTAATACAACTGAACAAAAGTTCATTGATAGGGTTTCAGAAACCATATTTCATATTAAGAAGCTCTACTTACTGAGTTTTGGTGTAGTATTATAGAACAAGGTCCACAATGACCTAAAAGATACTCTGCTTCCAACTGCATATCACTAAAACTTCATATACTTCAACCAAAATGATCTCTGAAAAGGCTGAATGCAGAAGCAGACATGAGAATTCAGCTCTCTTCTAATAATCCAGGAACTAAAGAGACTTGCAGAAAATTAAACAATGGCCCTCATTACTAATTTCTTTCTACTCCAACATCTAATTTCAGACCTTTAATTCCCTTCTCATTTTATCTTGTTCCCACTGTAATATCACCAACTTAAATGGCTTCCCTTCATTATCTACCCAAAGTTTGCCTCAATTCCACTTTCTCCCAATATTGTTCTCTATTCTCTGAAGTCCTATTTAATTCATAAAACCATACTTTGGTTTTCAGTACTTAAAATAACCTGTTACAAGAATTTTTGTTTTCCCACCTATCTTCAGGCCCTCCTAAAGGCCACATTTTGCTTTGTTTGCATCCTCCTACAATTTACAGCACAACTGCTGTACCTTACATGTTTTTCACTGATAACTGCCAAGAGACTCCCCCCTGAACTTTGATACAGGTTACCTGCTCCTTTGTTTTCCTCTGTCAGGGAGGAGGAAATGTACCTTTCGTTCTTCAGTTCTTCTGACTGGTCTAACAACTAAATTGACATGGGATAGATCAACAGGAGAAAATCAAACAAACGCTTGAGAACATGTATACAGGGGAGAGACCCAAGAAAACTCGCCAAAATGGCCAAAGCCCTCACCTTAAATACCACTTTCAGCTATAGACAGAGGATCCTGGCGGGGGGTGGTTTGGGACTTCAACAGGGAGGAAGGCAATTCACAGGCAGGCAGAAAGCAAAAGGTTGGCAAACACACTTTTGCTGGGCCAGGCAGACACAACAGGACAGAGGGACTCGGATCTCTAGGCCCAGCGGAGAACCACCACCATCACGCCTAGCCCACATCCTCTGCAGATATCTCAGGTGACGACTCTATTTTGGGAACAAGCCCCTTACCTAAAATTCTCCCAGCAGCTAAGACAGAGGTAAAAAAGAAAGATTTCCCGAGTCTTCTGTTTCTTACATATAATCAGCCTGAACTAACCATCAAGCCAGAGAGCCATTCCGGGGCACCAAATTTTGCTCCCCTACAAAGTCAAGTGAATACGAGGGTATGGAAAAGCCAGTGAACTCTCCAAGTACAGGCTTTGGAAACCACAGCCAACCTTCACGGTTTCCACTTTTCTCCAAGCAGAATAAAGTGTGCTCTGGGGTAAAGGCATTATTACTTTCCGGGCGAGGGGTAAAAGCAACAAGAGAAGCCTTTTCAAGTTTTCGCACTTTGGAGGGGAGAGTAGTTTCCGCTGCAACACTTACTGGAAAAACAGACACACTGGAAAAACACAGAGGTTGCAGACACGGTAGTGGAATCAAGAAAGTGAAGTAAAATAAGACAAGTCTTGATTTCAACAAGTGAAGTAAACAGTTTTTTGGTTCGATTTTGTTGTTTTCCTAATGCAAAGTGGCAAAATACTTTGGGGCAGATAGTTGTCCTGTTGTCCTGTTGGGCTGGAGACCACGAGGGAAGAGTGAGACTGGGGAAGGGTACGAAGAGAAATAAACTGAATTCCCAAATAAAAGGCTTTTAATATAGGTTAGGGAAGTACAACCTAGGCCATTTGGCCCATTAAGGCCCACGTTTTGCTCACTGGAGAAACAGGAACCAGGGGGCTGGGAAGGAGACACCTGAAGTCAGACAGGTGGGTACACAGACCCTGACACTGGCAGTGACCAGGGGCCCAGCTCCGCCCTGCACAGGTTTTCGCCCATCAGGAACCAGGAAGGAACGCGAAACCCAGCGTCAGAACGAACACCGCACGTCACCAAGGCAGGGTCTCACAATGGGCAGAGAAGGCTGAAGACCCCCCATCCTAAGGGAAGGGACAAGGTGGGCCACTCAGAGGGGCAGAGACACCCCCCTTCCGGGGCGACGACGCGGCGCCCACGGGACTCGAGCAGGCGGGCGCTCCCGGGTCCCAAGGCCCCTCCTCTCCCCGGGCCCCCCATACCCAGGTGCGCCAGCGCGGAGTCCGGGTCAGGACGCAGCCATCAGCCAGGGGGACCACCCCGCGCGGGCAACGAGGGGCCGGCGCGCCCCTCACCGCGGCCCAGCCCGGGGCCCCCGCAGACCCCGCAGGAGCGGGCGGGGCGGGGCAAGGAGGGTCCCGGCCCCGGAGACCAACGGCGGGGCTGCCCCTCCCCCGTCCAGGCCCTGGGGAACTCCAAGCGTCTCCCCTACCAGGAGCAGGAGGCCGAAGATGCACCAGCCGATCACCAGCTCGGCTGACGCCGCACCCGCCGCCGCCGCCATCTTCGCTTCCGGCCGGGACAGCCCCGGCGAAGAGTGGAAACGGAGGGGAGAAGGGAGCGAGCGCAAGACCCGGCCCCGCGCACCCTAAAGGTTAAAAGGGCGGAGGGGCGGAGCGCCTGGTTGCCTAGGAGACCGGACCCGCGAGCGGCCCCTGGCGACAAGCGGCCGGGGGCGGGGCGCGCCCGGGACGCCGTGACATCACGCGCTGCCGGCTGCGGGGCGGGGCGGGGTTTCTGAGGAGGCGTGGTCTCCCGGCCACGTCACCTCTGTGGAATACTTAATTAGGTCCTGGCTGCTGAACCGGAAAAGCTAGGAGCCCACGCGCGGCGCAGGTGTTGTTCTGCAGAGCCCGGTCGCCTTGGGGGCTTCCCCTGCCGCTGTAAAGGAAGAAGCTCCCTAGTGTCCAAGGCAGAAGTCCTCCCCAGGTTGCAGGCATGGCGGACTATGAAGGGAACGTTTCCCAGCTGCCCAAATGACCTTCTGATTTGCTGGCACCGGGGCCCAGCCTGAGTAGCTGCTGGGCTGGACGCTGCCTTATCATGTGATGTTATGGCCTTTATATTTAGATCTCTACATTCCTGTAAATTTCCATGACGACTTTATACCCTAAACGTACTTGACTCTGTGAACATATCAGAATGAAATCGCAGCTACTCGTGATGTTCATAAATAAGTGAGCAAGGTACCGCCATAGGCCCATAGTGAAGCCCACGGAATGGTTCCGGGGTGGCTTGCCTGGGTCCATGGAGCGTGGGTACATCGTTAACCACTGAATTGAGCAAACGTATTTGTAGTCACAACACAACTTTATGGATGAAGCCCACATCTCTTGACAATGCATTATGTGGTTATGTTACCCCCGACCTGTTTCAGGCTGGAATCCTGCTGAAGGGAAGGGCAAAATGAGGAGGGAAGAAGAAAATCGAGAAGAGTTTTACTGTGAATTGTACCATCCAAGGCGGTTTCCTGCTCTCTGAACTTGCAAGTGTTTGAATGTGACTTTTCCTCCTGTGGGCCATTCACTTCTGGGGAGGCCTCTCTCCTATAGTTTCCTCAAAGTGAATAGAGACATCTCTACTCCAGCTAGCCACTTAAAATTCCCTCACCTGCTGCAGGGCATACTGTGGTCACTTAAACTTCTGCCTCTTCCTGCTAAGGTCTCCTAGTCCTCTCCTGAAGGCCCGCTGGCTTGGAGGAGAAATTTAAGACAACGGCAGGCCAGTTTTGCCCCTTCTCACACACTGCCCAAATCCCCTGCACACCACATGATCCGTATGGCTTACACCAATAACCTTTGAGAGCGCAGGCCGTTCCCAATGTAGCTGCCTTGTCCTAGTTCTAATATTAAAGCTATCAGCCCTTCTTGGATATCCCAGAGGGAGTCAGCTGAACTCCAGGGTCGGCTGAAGTTCTCCCATGCCTAAGTTGTGTACCAGCCCTCTCTCAGATGCAAGGACCATATGTCAGATTTCCCAAGTAGCTCCCTCGAGGCCTCCCTTACTAGGCTAGGGATTAAATGGCAACATGTCACCTCAGCCTTCCACACACATATCACTTCTTGGAGTTAGAAGTGGGAATTCATAGACCAGCACCAATTCTCAGAGGAGAAATCTCTTCAATTTCTCTTCTCCCCCTCCAGTCCATTTATTACTATTTTATTTGGCTGAAGGGCCAAGAATTTAAACTCGTCTTACATCCCTTTTTAACTCTGTATGTGAAGGAGAATTTATGGTTAGGAGGGGAGTTCAAGAATTAAAGATCATAATCTCCCTACCACTTTAAATTTTATGTGAAGCTGGTGATTTTTTTTCAAGACTAGAATGAACCATTTTTTTGTTTGTTTTTTTGTTTGTTTTTTTTTGTGGTACACGGGCCTCTCACTGCTGTGACCTCTCCCATTGCGGAGCTCAGGCTCCGGACGCGCAGGCTTAGCGGCCATGGCTCACAGGCGCAGCCGCTCCGCGGCATGTGGGATCTTCCCGCACCGGGTCACGAACCCGTGTCCCCTGCATGGGCAGACGGACTCTCAACCACTGCGCCACCAGGAAAGCCCTAGAATGAACCATTTTTAATAGCTGATGTACTGGGTTGGCCAAAAGTTTCATTCAGTTTTTTCCAGAAGATGGCTCTAGTAGCGCATAGTTATCTTTAACTTCATTCGAAACAATTTTGTTAGGTTGTATGTGACAGCTGTCACATCAGCGTGCATTTTAAAAAAAGACATCAAAATTGGTGGATTTTTGTGTAGCCATTTTAATATTGAATATGGAAGAAAAAAGCACCATTTCCGGCATATTATGCTTTATTATTTCAAGAAAGGTAAAAACGCAACTGAAACACAAAAAACGATTTGTGCAGTGTATGGAGAAGGTGCTGTGACTGATCGAACGTGTCAAAAGTGGTTTGAGAGATTTCGTGCTGGAGATTTCTCACTGGACGATGCTCCATGATCGGGTAGACCAGTTGAAGTTGATAGCGATCAAATCGAGACATTAATTGAGAACAATCAATATTATATCACGCGGGAGATAGCTGACATACTCAAAATATACAAATCAATTGTTGAAAATCATTTGCACCAGCGTGGTTATGTTCATCGCTTTGACGTTTGGGTTCCATATAAGTTAAGCAAAAAAAACCTTCTTGACCATATTTCCGCATGCGATTCTCTATTGAAACGTAATGAAAAGTTTCCATTTTTAAAACAAATGGTGACGGGCGATGAAAAGTGGACACTGCACGACAATGTGGAATGGAAGAGAGCGTGGGGCAAGGGAAATGAACCACTACCAACCACATCAAAGGCCGGCCTTCATCCAAAGAAGGTGATGTTGTGTATATGGTGGGACTGGAAGGGAGTCCCCTATTATGGGTTCCTTCCGGAAAACCAAACGAATCATTCCAACAAGTACTGCTCCCGACTAGACCAACTGAAAGCAGAACTTGACGAAAAGCGTCCAGAATTAGTCAACAGAAAACGTATAATCTTCCATCAGGAAAGCACAAGACCACATGTTTCTTTGATGACCAGGCAAAAACTGTTACAGCTTGGCTGGAAAGTTTTGATTCATCCACCATATTCACCAGACATTGCAACTTCAGATTTCCATTTATCTCAGTCTTTACAAAATTCTCTTAATGGAAAAAATTTCAATTCCCTGGAAGACTGTAAAAGGCACCTGGAACAGTTCTTTGCTCAAAAAGATAAAAAGTTTTTGGAAGATGGAATTATGAAGTTGCATGAAAAATGGCAGAAGGTAGTGGAAAAAAGGGGTGACTATATTGTTCAATAAAGTTCTTGGTGAAAATGAAAAATGTGTCTTTTATTTTTACTTAAAAACCGAAGGCACTTTTTGGCCAACCCAGTACCTTCCATTGAATTAAGCTTATTTAATAAATTGGGTTCACTCTTTTGCTGACTCTGAACACCTAAGTATTGGGGTAGCATTGGGCAGTAGCTTGACTTTCAAGTTGGAAAAGCCTTGTAAACCTGTGTTGCTGATGAGAGAGTGACTAGTTACAAGGATAGTAGTAGTTTGAATCAGGAAGATTGGGAGAAAGGGAAAAGAGAAAGTGACACACCTGAACAGGTAGAAAAGGGCACGTCAGCCCATCTTTCCATTCTTCCACCCGGTCAGGATGTACTATTCATTCAGCTTATGACCAGACCAGTGAGGACTGAACACACTCTCCTGAGTGATGTTCTTAAACCTAGGAAGCTTTACATTACAGACCAGAGTTCTTTAAAAATAATAACCATCTTGGGCTTCCCTGGTGGCGCAGTGGTTGAGAGTCCGCCTGCCGATGCAGGGGACGCGGGTTCGTGCCCTGGGCCAAGAAGATCCCACATGCCGCGGAGCGGCTGGGCCCGTGAGCCATGGCTGCTGAGCCTGCATGTCTGGAGCCTGTGCTCCGCAACGGCAGAGGCCACAACAGTGAGAGGCCCGTGTACCGCAAAAAAATATATAATAATAACCATCTTTATTGGTTGTTGATAATTACAAAAGGAATACATGCTCATTAATAAAATTTCCAAACATGCATAATTTAGAAAGTAAAAAGCTCCTAATAAATGAACACAATCTTCCTCACCCCCAGATACTTGCCTTTAAGAGTTTCAAGGCTTTTTGTGTGCACATTGTAATATACTCCCTGAGGATGTAAAAACCCAATAGACAGTCCTTTCCTGCTCCCCTGATGCTATAGATTGAATATTTGAATATGTGCTCCCCCGCCCCACATCCATATATTAAATTCTAAGACTCAAGGTGATGCTATTTGGAGGTAGGGCCTGTAGGAGGTGCTTATGTCAGGAGGGCAAAGCCCTCAGGAATGGTCAGTGCCCAACTCCAGAGAGCTCTTCAGCCCCTTCTGCTATGTGAAGTTAAATGAGAACATAGCCCCAGCCAAACACTGAATCTGTCACCACTTTGATCTTGGACTTTCCAGCCTCCAGAACTGTAAGAAAAAATTTCTGCTGTCTCTAAGCCACCCAGTTTATGGTATTTTTGTCAAGGCAGCCCAAATGGACTAAAGACGCTTGGAATTACTGTAGAAGCCCTTGCCGTACCCCACACCCAACAAATCATGGGAAGGTACCAGGATTTCTGTGGATGCTGTTCCATTTTAAGGTCAAAGAAATGGCCATGTGTAGCTCGTCACCCCCAAGGGGTTTAATAAGAGGAGATGTTGCAGGAAAATATAGGCCTATCCAAACCTAGAGCCCCTTGACTATATGAAGAGGGCTAGAGGCCTTTGGAGGAAGGCAATGTGTGCAAGGGAGCAATTCTCCCTCCCCTCGTTCTTCTGTCTCTCAGATTTTGAATAGTCTTTCCCTAAAGCCAGTGGGACGAGATTACACAAGAGAATCACCCATCAGGTTGCAGGGTGTGACCTGAATTTTGGGAGAGGCCCGGCGTCACTGCAGGTGCGGAGGGTGACTGGCTCACGGGGTGCCAGGTGCTGAGCTGGGATAAAGAGATTGCTGAGGAGCGTCTTGGTGCAGAAAGGGTGTGGGTGAGCTTCTTCCCATCCACCCCTCCCCGGCGCCCCCAGGCTAGCTCATTCAACTCACCCTGAAGGCTTTGGTGGACGCCCCTGAGAACTACCCTCTCCCATGGGCTTATTTGTGTGGAAGGCTAAGGAGAGCCACAACAACCTCCCCTGGTGGAGGCCTTCCAGAGAATTCTCTTGGCAAGACAGGAACCCGTGGACAGCAGGAAGCTGGTGGAGTGGCCCAAGTGAGAAAACAGACCAGGCCGTGACAACCTATAGAAAGGTTATCTTGACACCAAAACCAGACAAAGACAGAAGGAAAGAAGAAAACTACAGTGAACATAGATGGCAAAACTCTCAACGAAAGAGCTCCCTGGTGGCGCAGTGGTTGAGAGTCCGCCTGCCGATGCAGGGGACACGGGTTCGTGCCCCTGTCCGGGAGGATCCCACATGCCGCAGAGCGGCTGGGCCTGTGAGCCATGGCCGCTGAACCTGCGCATCCGGAGTCTGTGCTCCGCAATGGGAGAGGCCACAGCAGTGAGAGACCCGTGTACCGCAAAAAAAAAAAAAAAAAAAAAGAGTTCATGAAGCACAAACCATCACTCCTCTCAGCCCAATCCCAACGGCACTCAAGAGGCTCCCCTCCTCGAGCTGGGGGATGGGGGGCAGGTGTGGGAAACGGGAGGCACGAGAATGGTTTCTCATTCATTCCCTTTACGAGGTCCTTACGAGGTCCATAACCAAAGATAGGATTATGATCAAGTGACAAGTACTGTGATCAACAAGGTCCTACTGTATAGTACAGGGAACTATAGTCAATATCCTGTAATAAACCATAACAGAAAAGAATCTGGAAAAGGATATATATATGGATATATATATGTATTACTGAATCACTTTACTGTACACCAGAAACTAACACAACATTGTAAATTAACTATACTTCAATTAAAAAAAAATTAATGGTAAAAACAAACAAAATGAAAAAACATGTACTGTGAGGTAGAATTTATAGAAATAATCTTACATAGGAATTGGTAGAAAGACAAAAAGAAAATTGAAAGTTTTCATTCAAAGGAAAGAAGAAGAAGCTGGAAGAAAAATTTATGCCAATGGGACAGAAAGAAAAAAAAGTAGGATATAGAGGCTTAACTTGGCCTAGAACTGGAGAGTAGAAGGGTGAATGAGTCAGAAACACCTGAGGGTCAGGGGCTGTGGAGGGGTCAGCAATGTAAAAGAGTCCCATCGCAATGACTGCAGGCCTTAGGCCCAGCAGAGTCAACCTACCCGCATAATGGTAACTGTACAGGTTGCTATGGCCTGCACCCTGAAATTACATTTAGACCATAGGGAAATCTAGTTATGTATCCAGGTTAACTGTGTGTATTACACCACTGGATTTTAACATGTTGTGTTTCAAAAATAGCTGCTTTTTACACATCACTGAAAAAAATTTTATTACCTTGTTGGAAATTTAAAATATCAGACTGTCCTTCCAAATAAGGCGCTTGAAAACCCTCAAAATTTGTCTTCTTGTCCTATTTTCTGTCCCTCTCTTGCTAACCGATAATCCTCCTTCTGACTGACAAATAACTTCTCTTGCTATTTTAATACCTACAGTCAGGTTACAGTTAAGCCTTTCTGGCCTCAGATCCCAGTGACTTTGCACATGTCTGTCCTGCTCCATTGCGTGCTGATTTAGAACTTATCTCTCTGTTGGGCTCCGTGTTGTGTCTACACGTAATCTTCCGTCCAAAGGATTTAACAATGATCCAGGGGGAACGTTTCCGTGGACCTGAGGAAGTTTGATCAAGCCTTTTCCTCCCAATGCTAGTAATCCCCTTTCACTGTCATTCAGCTGAATTGGTCATCACAACCCTGAGAAGTTCTTTTCTTTGTGGAAGTGCTTACAATATGTTTATAAGGTAATTGGCACCTATGGTTGAGAGCCCATTTGGTTCTGCTAGAACATTTGCTCATTTGTATGTAAACCAGTGGGGGGGGGGGGGGCAGAAGTTTTTGCACAAGAGCCAATCCATGAAAAATTAGAAGTCTATGCTCTCCGTTTCTTCATTTAAAATCAAAAGAGCTTTTTTTTGAGTCCCAAAGTATATGTTATACTCAAAAAACGTGGTTCACCTATTGCACTGTGTAGAAAACTGACAAAAACGAAAATGACACTGAAATGTTAATATCTGAGTGTTTTTGATTTGTGGACACAGAGGCAATTTTCCAGTTTCTCATTCTAAAACTAGACTGCACACAGTATCATAATGTGAATTGTGAAATTCGCATTTCCACATTTCTGCAATTATAAACTCTTAATGGATACCATTTGTGTACTTCTAATGGAACAAACATTCTCACATGAACTGGTGACCCAAGTTAGTTTTCGTCTTAAGACTTTTCTTCTGGTGATGCAAGAAATGATTTATTCATAGTCTAGACATGTTAAAATATCATGTAATATCAATACCTTCAAGTGTTTTTCATTGTGTCAATTCCCAAGCCTGGTGTTTATGTACTTTAAGGTATAAAAAATAAATTTAGTCATACAACTTAAACATAAAGTAATGTCAAAGTCAGTTTATGAGTGGAAATTACAATAAAAACTGATTTTAAATTTATGGTGTTTAAAAGTGACCCATAGCACGGTGAATAATTTTAACAAAGGAAGCATGTATTTTTTCATTTGTAGCATAGGCTGCTCCTTTCTCTAGTAATAGGGCTCCTCTCGCGACTCCAGCATCTATTCTTTTCCATCGTGGGATTCCATTTGCCTCATTTCTGGGCTTCTCAGATTATATTTGAAATCAAAGTGCTGTGTGCTTTTCGCCAAGAAGAGATTGAATTTTACTAAGTAAACTTAACATTGGATTTAACAGTACATTTTAGACATTGTTAAACAGAAACCAATCTAAAAAAATTAATATTCTGTAGTTCAATCCTGTGAATAAAGCCATTATTTTCTAAATGAAAACCACCTCCTGCTTCATGACAGCATGGTCTCTTCACTGACGCCTAACTATTTTCATTGAACTATGAATGACGTACAATATTATGTTAGTTCAGGTGTACTACATAATGATTTGGCATTTGCATACATTATGAAATGATCACCACCATAAGTCTAGTATCCATCTGTCCCCATACAAAGTAATTACAATATAATTGACCAAATTCCTTATGCTGTGTATTACATCCCCGTGGCTTATTTATTTTAATCCCCTTAACCTATTTCACTCAATGCCCACACCCCTCCCCTCTGGCAACTACCCATTTGTTCTCTGTATTTATGAATCTGTTTTCATTTTGTTTTGTTTGTTTGATTTTTAGATTCCACATATAAGTGAGATATTTGTCTTTCTCTGGCAGACTTATTCCACTTAGAATATTACCTTCTAGATTCATCCATGTTGTCGCTAATGACAAGATTTCATCCTTTTTATAGTTCCATTGTCTATATACACCACATCTTCTTTATCCATTCATCTGATGATGGACACAGGATGTTTACATATCTTGGCTATTGTAAACAATGCTGCTATGAACATTGGGGTGCATATATCCTCTCAAACTAGTGTTTTTCTTTTCTTCAGGTAAATACCCAGAAGTGGAATTGCTGGATCATATGGCAGTTTTATTTTTCATTTTTTGAGGAACAGCCATACTGTTCTCCATAGTGGCTGCACCAAGTCACAATCTTCCCAACAGTGCATGTGTGTTCCATTTTCTCCACATAATTGCCAACACCTATTTTTCTTACTTTTTTTGACAATAGTCATTCTGACAGGTGTGAGGTAGTATATCATTGGGGTTTTGATTTGCATTTCCCTGATGATTAAGGATGTTGAACACCTTTTCACGGGTCTGTTGACCACCTGTACGTCTTCTTTAGAAAAATGTCTATTCCGGTCCTCTGACCTTTTATTTAAGTGGGTTGTTTGCTTTTTTGATGTTGAGTTGTATGAGCTCTTTGTATGTTTTGGGTATTAACCCCTTATTGGATATATCATTTGCAAATATCTTCTCCCATTCATTAGGTTGCCTTTTCATTTTGTTGATAGTTTCGTTCACTGTGCAAAAGCTTTTTAGTTTGATGTAGTCCCATTTGCTATTTTTACTTTTGTTGTCCTTGCCTGGGGAGACATGACCAAAAAATATTGCTAAGACCCATGTCAAAGAGTGTACTGCCTGTTTTCTTTTAGGAGTTTTATGGTTTCAAGTCTTGCATTTAAGTTTTTAATCCATTTTGAGTTTATTTTTGTATATGGTGTGAGAAAGTAGTCCACTTTGATTCTTTTGGATATAACTCCAGTTTTCCCAGCACTATTTATTGAAGAGCCTATCTTTTTCCACATTGTACATTCTTGCCTCCTTTGTCATAGATTAATTGACCATGATAGGGTGGGTTTACCTCTGGGTTCTCTATTTTGTTCCATTGATCTATGTGTCTGTTTTTGTGCCAATACCATACTGTTTTGTTTACTGTAGATTTGTAGTATAGTTTGACATCAGGGGAGATGATACCTTCAGCTTCCTTCTTCTCTCTCAAGAGTGTTTTGACTATTCAGGGTTTTTGAGTTTCCATACAAATTTTAGAATAATTTGTTCTAGTTCTGTGAAAAACGTCATAGGTATTTTAATAGGAATTGCATTGAATGTAGATTGCCTTGGTTAGTATGAGCAATTTAACAATAATAATTCTTCCAATCCATGAACACAGTATATCTTTCCATTTATTTGGGTCATCTTCAATTTCTTTTTTGTTTTTTAATTTAATTTAATTTATTTTTTATACAGCAGGTTCTTATTAGTCATCAATTTTATACACATCAGTGTATACATGTCAATCCCAATCTCCCAATTCATCACACCACCACCACCACCACCCCCTGCAGCTTTCCCCCCTGGGTGTCCATATGTTTGTTCTCTACATCTGTGTCTCAATTTCTGCCCTGCAAACCAGCTCATCTGTACCATTTTTCTAGGTTCCACATATCTGCGTTAATATACGATATTTGTTTTTCTCTTTTTGACTTACCTCACTCTGTACGACAGTCTCTAGATCCATCCACGTCTCAATAAATGACCCAGTTTCGTTCCTTTATATGGCTGAGTAATATTCCATTGTATATATGTACCACATCTTCTTTATCCATTTGTCTGTCGATGGGCATTTAGGTTGCTTGCATGACCTGGCTATTGTAAATAGTACTGCAGTGAACATTGGGGTGCATATGTCTTTTTGAATTATGGTTTTCTCTGGGTATATGCCCAGTAGTGGGATTGCTGGATCATATAGTAATTCTATTTTTAGTTTTTTAAGGAACCTCCATACTGTTCTCCATAATGGCTGTATCAATTTACATTCCCACCAACAATGCAAGAGGGTTCCCTTTTCTCCACACCCTCTCCAGCATTTATTGTTGGTAGATTTTTTGATCATGCCCATTCTAACTGGTGTGGGGTGCTACCTCACTGTAGTTTTGATTTGCATTTCTCTAATAATTAGTGATGTTGAGCAGCTTTTCATATGCTTCTTGGCCATCTGTATGTCTTCTTTGGAGAAATGTCTATTTAGGTCTTCTGCCCATTTTTGGATTAGGTTGTTTGCTTTTTTAATATTAATAAAAAATATTAATATTTTTGGGGGCTTCCCTGGTGGCGCAGTGGTTGAGAGTCCGCCTGCCAATGCAGGGGACATGGGTTGTGCCCCAGTCTGGGAAGATCCCACATGCCGCGGAGTGGCTGGGCCCGTGAGCCATGGCCGCTGAGCCTGCGCGTCCGGAGTCTGTGCTCCACAACAGGAGAGTCCACAACAGTGAGAGGCCCACGTACCGAAAAAAAAAAAATTAATATTTAAAAAATTTTTTAATATTGAGCTGCATGAGCTGTTTATATGTTTTGGAGATTAATCCTTTGTTTGTTGATTTGTTTGCAAATATTTTCTCCCATTCTGAGGGTTGCCTTTTCATCTTGTTTATGGTTTCCTTTGCTGTGTAAAAGCTTTGAAGCTTTTTTTATTTTATTAGGTCCCATCTGTTTATTTTTGTTTTTATTTCCATTACTCTAGGAGGTGGATCAAAAAAGATCTTGCTGTGATTTGTGTCAAAGAGCGTTCTTCCTATGTTTTCCTCTAAGAGTTTTATGGTGTCCAGTCTTACATTTAGGTCTCTAATCCATTTTGAGTTTATTTTTGTGTATGGTGTTAAGGAGTATTCTAATTTCATTCTTTTACATGTAGTTGTCCAGTTTTCCCAGCTCCACGTATTGAAGAGACTGTCTTTTCTCCATTGAATATCCTTGCTTCCTTTGTCATAGATTAGTTGACCATAGGTGTGTGGGTTTATCTCTGGGCTTTCTATCCTGTTCCATTGATCTATATTTCTGGTTTTGTGCCAGTACCATATTGTCCTGATTACTGTAGCTTTGTAGTATAGTCTGAAGTCAGGGAGTCTGATTCCTCCAGCTCTGTTTTTTTCCCTGAAGACTGCTTTGGCTATTTGGGGTCTTTTGTGTCTCCATACAAATTTTAAGATTTTTTGTTCTAGTTCCATAAAAAATGCCATTGGTAATTTGATAAGGATTGCATTGAATCTGTAGATTGCTTTGGGTAGTATAGGTATTTTCACAATATTGATTCTTCCAATCCAAAAACATGGTATATCTCTCCATCTGTTGGTATCATCTTTAATTTCTTTCATCAATGTCTTATAGTTTTCAGAGTATAAGTCTTTTGCCCCCTTGGTTGGATTTATTCCTAGGTATTTTTAGTCTTTTTGATGAAATTGTAAATGGGATTGTTTTCTTAATTTCTCTTTCAGATAGTTTTTTTTTTTTTAGTGTATAGAAACGTCACAGATTTCTGTATACTAATTTTGTATCCTGCAACTTAACTGACTTCATTTATTAGTTCTCATAGTTTTGTTGGCATCTTTAGGATTTTATATGTATATTATCATGTCATTTGCAAACAGTGACAGTACTACGTCTTCCTTTCCAGTGTGGATTCCTTTTATTTCTTTTTCTTCTCTGATTGCTGTGGCTGGGACTTCCAAAACTATGTTGAATGAAAGTGGCAGGAATGGGCATCCTTGTCTTGTTCCTGATCTTAAAGGAAATGCTTTCAACTTTTCACCATTGAATATGATGTGACTATGGGCTTGTCATATATAGCCTTTATTGTGTTGAGGTATGTTCTCTCTACACCCACTTTTTTGAGAGTGTTTATTATAATCAATATTGAATTTCGTCAAATGATTTTTCTGCATCTATTGAGATCATATGATTTTTATTCTTCAGTATGTTAACATGGTGTATTACATTGATTTGCAGATACTGAACCATCCATACATCCCTGGGATAAATGCCACTTGATCATGGGGTATGATTCTTTTAATGTACTGTTGAATTTGGTTTGTTAATATTTTGCAGAGGATTTTTGCATCTATGTTCATCAGTGATATTGACCTGTAATTTTTTCATTGTTGTTCCTTTCTTCTTTTGCTTTCTTCCCTTTTTTATTTGGTGACTATATTTAGTGGTAAGTTTGGATTCCTTTCTCTTTTCTAATGTGTATTTTTTATAGGATTTTGGTTTGAAATTATCATGATGTTCTTATATAACAACCTATGAACAGTTGACCCTTGAACAACATGGGTTTGAACTACACAGGTCCACTTACACATGGATTTTTCTCAATAAACATACAGTCGGCCATCTGTATCTGCTGGTGCAGAACCTGCGGATACAGAGGATCAACTGTAAGGGACTTGAGTATCTGTGGATCTTGGTAATGCAGTGGGTCCTGGAACCAATACCCCCATGGTCCCTAGGGACAGCTGTATGCATGTGATAATTTTAAGTTGATGACCTTTTAAGTTTGAATGCAGTCTAACAATTCTACATTTTACTCCCTCTCCAATGTTTAATGTTGTTGATATCATATCTTACATCTTTTTGTTTCGTGTATCCCTTAACTACTTATTGTGGATGTAGATGATTTTACTACTTTTGTCTTTTAACCTTTCTATTACCTTTATACATATTTGATATACCTTAACTGTATGTTTGCCTCTACCAGTGAGATTTTTTTCTCTCATAATTTTCATGTTTCTAATTGTGGCCTTTTCTTTTCTGCTTAGAGAAGTCCCTTTAACATTTTGCGTAAAACTGGTTTAGTGGTGCTGAATTCTTCTAGCTTTTGTTTTTCTGTAAAACTCTTTCTTTCCTTCACATATGAATGATAACGTTGATGAGTATAATATTCTTAGTTGTAGCTGTTTTCCTTTTATCCCTTTGAAAATATCATGCCACTCCCTTCTGTACTGAAAAATTTCTGCTGAGAAGTCATCTGATAGTCTTTATTTATTTTTTGTTGCACTGGATCCTAGTTGTGGCATGCGTGCTCCTTAGTTGTGGCATGCATGTGGAATCTAGTTCCCTGACCAGGGATCGAACCCACGTCCCTTGCATTTTGAGGTGGATTCTTAATCACTGTGCCACCAGGGAAGTCCTGTCATATTATAGTCTTGTGGGTGTTCCCTTATATATAACTGTTGCTTTTCTCTTCCTACTTTTAAGACTCTCTCTTTAATTTTTGCCATTAGTTATAATGTATTTTGTTGTGGACCTCTTTGAGTTCATCTTTTTTGAGACTCTCTCTGCTTCCTGGACGTGAATTTTTTTTTTCCTTTCCCAGGTTAGGGAAGTTTTCAGCTATTATTTCTTCAAATAAATTCTCTGACCCTTTCTCTCTCTCTTCTCTGGGACACCTATATCAGAATGTTAGTATTGTTGATGTTGTCCCAGTGATTTCTTAAATTATTTTCAGTTCTTTTTTTTCTATTTTCTTTTTTTCTGCTCAGCTTGGGTACTTTCTGCTGCTCTGTCTTCTGGTTCACTGATCTGTTACTCCGCTATTATCTAATCTACTCTCAATTCCTCCTCACGTAGCTTTTATTTTAGTCATTGTATTTTTCAGCTCTGACTCTTCTTTATATTTTCTAAGTCTTTGTTGAAATTCTCACTGTGTTCATTCATTCTTCTCATGTGTTTCTTGATCGTCTTTATGGTCATTACCTTTTTTTTTTGGCTGTGCTTCAAGGCTTTGGGATCTTAGTTCCCTGAGCAGGGATTGAACCCGGGCCACAGCAGTGAAAGTGCTGAGTCCTAACCACTGGACTGCCAGGGAACTCCCAGTGGTCCTTACCTTGAACTCTTCATGAAGTAGATTGCTTATGTCCACTTTGTTTATTTTTTCTGAGGTTTTGTCTTGTTCCTTCATTTGGAACATTTTCCTCTAGCTCCTCATTTTTGCTTCACTTTCTGTGTTTATTTCTATGCATTAGGTAGGTTGGTTCCGTTTCCCAATCTTGAAGAAGTGGACTTATGTAGGAGATGTCCCATGGGGCCCAACAGCACACTCCCCTCTGGTTACCAGATCAATAGGTTCTCAGGGTGCCCCCTATGTGGGCTGTGTGCCCCCTTCTGTTGTGGCAGGGCTGACTACTGTAGGTAGTAGGCAATAGGTGGGGCTGGCCTCTGGCTTGGTTGTCTACAAGGCCGTGCCTCCTTCTGTGACTATGGGTCTCCTGGAGGGTTGGACTCAATCCTGGCATGGCTGGCTGCACGGGCTGGGGGTCTGTGGGGCTGGTGCCTGCCTGCTGGTGGATGGACCCCGGTCTCCACACAGCTTCCTGAATTGGCTGGTGCTGTCCCAGTAGTGGGTGGGTAAGCCCTGCTGTTATTAGGTTAGAGTGAGAATTCTAAAATAGTGCTTGCCAGCACTGGTGTTATTGCAGTAAATCTCCCCAAAGTGAATGCTGCCAGGTCTCTGTCCCCAGAGGGAGTCCCAGTTGCCTCCTGCCCCACCAGGAGGGTCTCTAAGATCAACAAGTGAGTCTGACCCAGGGTCCTTTCAAATTACTGCTTCTGCACTGGGACCTGGAGCTTGTGAGATTTTGCATGTGCCCTTCAAGAGCAGGGTCTCTATTTCCTAGAGCTCTTTGGCTCTCCTGAAAGCAAGCCCTGCTGTTCTTCAAAGCCTGACATTCTAGGGGCTCATCTCCCAGTGCAGGACCCTTGGGTTGAGGAGCCTGATGTGGGGCTCAGACCCCTCTCTGGCTTGGGGAGAACCTCTGCATTTGTGATGTTTCTCCTGTTTGTGGTTCCCCAACCCAGAAGTGTGGGGCCTGCCTAGACCATGTCTCTGCCCCTCTTACCTGTCTCCTTCTTTATGTCTTGAATTGTGAAAAGTCTTTTCTGCTAATCTTCAGATCATTCTCATTGAAAGTTGCTCTGTAATTAGCTGTAAATTTGGTATGCCTGAGGGAGGAGTGAAAATAAATAAAATAAAATAAGTGTTTCGGGGCTTCCCTGGTGGCGCAGTGGTTGAGAGTCCGCCTGCCGATGCAGGGGGACATGGGTTCGTGCCCCGGTCCGGGAAGATCCCACATGCCGCGGAGCGGCTGGGCCTGTGAGCCATGGCCGCTGAGCCTGCACGTCCGGAGCCTGTGCTGTGCAACGGGAGAGGCCACAACAGTGAGAGGCCCGCGTACCGCAGAAAAAAAAAAAAAAAGTGTTTCACATCATGAAGGTAATGCTAAGTTTAATGGTTTATCCAGCGTTTGAAGTCATCCCAGGTCCAGGTAGAGGGTCTTCCTACTCCGCCATCTGGGCCACACCCCTCACCTCCTAATTATTGATGTCAGTTATAACGCATACTTAAAATGCCTATTTCATTCATTTTGGAGGGAGCAAGTTTCCTATTACCGCTATACTCTGGACTGGCTGCATAATTGGCAGGACCCAGAGAAAGATAAAAATGAAGTACTCTTTATTCTAAAAGCAGGACAAAAGTGCCTTTAAAGGCACTAAAATACAAAGTATTTTTGTTTCTTCCACTTCTCTCCTCTCCTAAATGCATACACTCCACTTCCCCATTGGACGTCACTTTAAAAATTCAAAAATACAATTTTTGAATCGAACTGCAAACAAATTAAAAGTATAAGTATTTGTAATTGCAGAATACTGACGATAGGTCATTAGACCAAGCATGGTGTCGTCCATATGATTACATTCCCATGAAGCGGACCCTGACTGTACCCTTTAGCAGCATTTTGCTTGTCCATTCATCCGCCTGGCAGAAGTTACACGTCTCTCTCTATCAAAGCACATTAACAGATAAAATACGTTGTTGTCCTCTGGGAATCCTGTCCATCCAAACACAAGTCCAAGGACAAGTTGGTAGCTCTATGAATGGCCTCCCTTTGCCAGTAGTGTTTGGGGATCATTCCACTCTCTGCCTGCTATGGTCTGAAGGGCTGGTACCCGCACAATGCACATACTGGAAACTCAATGCCCAATGCAGTAGTGTTAGGAGGTGGTTGCCTTTGGGAGGTGGTTAGGTCATGATGGTGGAGCTCTCAAGGATGGAATAAGTGACCTTATGAAAGAGATCCCACAGAAAGAACCCTTGTGCACTATTGGTGGGATTATAAATCGGTGCAGCCTCAATGGAAAACAGTACAGAGGATGCCTCCCCAAAACAATAAATACCGAAGTCCCATATGATCCAGCAATTCCACTTCTGGGAATATATCCAAAGGAAACAAAAACAGTAACTCAGAAAGGTATCTGCACCCCCATGTTCGTAGCAGCACTATTTACAATAGCCAAGACACGGAAGCAACCTAAATGTCCACCAGTGGATGAAGGGGTAAAGAAGTTGTGAGATTATACACACACACTCACACACACACAAAATGGAATAAGGGACAGTTATTCAGCCATAAAAAATGAGGAATTCCTACAATTTGTGACTACATGGATGGAACTTGAAGGCATTATGTTAAGACAGAAAAAGACAAATATGGTATAATCTCACTTATATGTGGAATCTTAAAAAGAAATCAGACATCTTATTACCAGAGGCAAAGGGTGGGGGGAGGGAGAACTGAAGGGAATTGTTGAAAGATACAAATTTCCAGGTATAAGGTAAATAAGTACTAAGGTTGTAATGTACAACATGATGACCGTAGTTAACAGTACTGTATGTTATATAGAAAAGCTGTGAAGGGAGTAGACCCTAAGAGCTCTCATCACAAGGAGAACATTTGTATTCTTGTTTCTTTTCCTCTTTCTTTTCTTTTTGTTCTGTCTATATGAGATGATGGATGTCAGCTAAACCTATTGCAATAATCATTTCATAAGATATGTAGGTCAAACCATCATACTGTATGCCTTAAACTTACACAGCGATGTACGTGCAATATTTCTCAGTAAAAGCGGGGAAAAAAATCAAAAGGCTTTACACACAAAAGAGATCCCACAGAGCTCCCTAGCCCCTTCCACGCTGTGAGGATACAACAAGAAGTCTTCCACCCCGAAGGGGACACTCACCTGACCATGCTGGCACCCTGATCTAGCACGTCCAGCCTCCAGAGCTTCAAGAAATAAATGCTTATTGTTTATAAGCTACTCAGTCGGTGGTATTTGTTATAGCAGCCTGGGGACCCTCATATCTTAATGGTGGCTCCAGGAACAAAGAGCAGAGATGGCACAGGTATCTCTCCCATGAGAGCAGCAGCTGGCTCTCCAGCATCTTCACTGGCAGCATTTCCAATCACGTCTCATCAATTTTGCTCTGTGTCTACCCACACAAGCAAGGTACGCATTCCACTATGTGGAGGCATGATTATACACAAAGAAAGGGCCTCCATGTACAGGTCTTTTCCCCCATACCTGTGTATAGCCAGCCCGGGGTAAAAATTTGAGTCTAACATACCAGAAAGAACACCAGCTTTGGAATCGAATAGCATACAGCCCACTTGCAGTGGGCTCTTGCATACAAAACTAAAACCTTCAGAGGCTCAGTTTACCATTTGTGGTCTTGTACTGTGTTGCCTTTGTTAGACTGGAATTACACCTCCTAGAATCCCCTAAGCTTCAGAGTTCCAGCTAGTGTCAGCCACAGAAGATAGTTTGCATAAGATTTGGAGGGCGGAAGTGAAATAGTTGCTGTATTTCTTACACTCTCAAGTTCAGTGCAAGGCATCAAGCACTGTGGCAGCTGGTGCCAGTCTCCTCAAAAGTTTCTATGATGTTCTAGACATAATCTGTGGAGGGACCTCCCCCGCGGTCCAGTGGTTAAGACTCCGCCTTCCAATGCAGGGGGCACGGGTTTGATCCCTGGTCTGGGAACTAAGATCGCACCTGCTGCAAAGTGCGGCCAAAAATAAAAATAAGAAAAGATATATACTGTGGATATTCTGTTTGGAGCATCTCCATCTCAAGATTACATATTTGAAATTGAATCTGAACTCATCATCTTCTCTCAGAAATCTGCTCCTTATTCTCAATGAGTTAATGGCATTACTATTCATTCATTCACAAATAATGCTATGATGAATAACCTTGTACATATGTTGTTATATATTTGTAGGAGTTAATTAATCTTCACAGTGAATTCCAGAAGTGGAACGTTTGGGGTCAAAAAATATATTTACTTTTTGAAAAACTTTAATGTTTAAAGTTTCTCATATTTCTTGTTGAGTTTACATCTCATCCGTATGCAGTTTTCCTTAAATAATAACAAATTTCTCTCCAGAGGGAATTTACCATTTTGCACACCCACCAGCAATGAGAGTGCTTTGTCAACAGAATGAGTAGTCAAGCTTCTTTGAATGCTTACAAATCTAAGTAAGAAATATATCAATACAATTTTCATTAGCATTTCCCTTAGTACGACTGAGATTGAGCCTTGTTTTTATACGTTTAGAGCCATTACAATTTCTCTGAGATCTATTTGGGTTTTGCTTTGTTTTGATTGGTACCCATTTTCTATTGATTTTGGTCTTTTTTCCCCATTGATTTTTATTTTATTTTATTTATTTATTTATATTTTTTGGCTACACCATGCGGCATGCAGGATCTTAGATCCTGACCAGGGATTGAACCTTCACCCTATGCTGTGGAAGCATGGAGTCTTCACCACTGGACAGCCAGGGAAGTTCCTAAATTCTTATTTTATATTGGAGTATAATTGATTTAGGGAAGTCCCTAAATTTTTATTTTACATTGGAGTATAATTGATTAACAATGTTGTGTTATTTCAGGTGTATAGCAAACATGTATTTATTCTTTTGCAAATTCTTTTCCCATTTAGGTTATTACAGAATATTGAGCAGAGTTCCCTGTGCTATACAGTAGGTCCTTGTTGGTTATCTATTTTAAATACAGCAGTGTGTACGTGACAATCACAAACTCCCAATCTATCCCTTCCCCCACCCTTCCCACTGGTAACCATAAATTCATTCTCTAAGTCTGTGAGTCTGTTTCTGTTTTGTAAATAAGTTCACTTGTATCTTTGTTTTCTTTGATTCCACATATAAGCGATATCATATGATATCTGTCTTTCTCTGTCTGACTTACTTCACTTAGGATGATAATCTCCAGGCCCATCCACGTTGCTGCAAATGGCATTATTTCATTCTTTTTAATGGCTGAGTTGATTTTTTAAATTGATATATAATTGACATATAAAATTGTATTAATTTTAGGAGTACAACATAATGATTTGATATTTAGGATATTGACCAATCTGTAATATATGTAATACTTTTCTCTTCTTCAGGTCTGTTGGTTTTTTGTTTTCTTTTTGACCTTGCTTATTGTGCTTTTTTGCCAAGTAAATTTTACAAAATATTATAGAGTTGCATTATCAGTATTTTTTTTTAAAGAAAGTCAGAATTAAAAGGGTTTTGGCACACTCTGTTTATAAAAGAATTCCCCCATGTTTTTCCTTATTACTGGTACAGTTTTGGCTTTTACATTTACATCTCAGATCCCTTTGTAGTTTATTCTGGTATATGGTGTGAGATATAAGTTCAGTTTTACCTTTTTCCATGGCTATCAGCTGTCCAATATCAATTATTAAAAAGACCATTGTTTCCTTTGTGACTTGAGATGCCACCTTTTATCATATACTAAATTTTCTTGCATACCTGGGTCTATTTCTGTACTTACTATTCTGTTGTACAGGTCAGTCTATTCTAATCAGCATATGTAATGTGTGTAACATGTAATGAAAGCAGCAATGGTAGTTCCCACCTGTTATGGGTTGAACTGTGTCTTCCCAAGATTCTTATGTTGAAGTCCTAATCCCCAGGGCCTCAGAGTATGACCTTATAGGGATATAGGGACTTTACAGAGATATCAAGTTAAAATGAATTCATTAGCATCAGTCCTAATCCAATATAACTAGTGTCTTTATAGAAATGAGAAATTTGGCCACAGAGGCATGCACAGGGGGAAGACAATGAAAAGAAGATGGTTGTCTACAAGCCAAGGAAAGAGCCTGTGACAGATCCTTCCTTGCAGCCGTCAGAAAGAACTCACCCTGCTGACACCTTGATTTTGGACTTCTAGCCTCCAGACTTGAGACAATACATTTCTATTTTGTAAGCCGTCCAGTTTGTGGTACTTTGTTACAGTAGTCCTAGCAAACAAATACAGCCCTCATTGACCTCCTTCTGCAGGATTATTCTAGATATTCTTGCATATTTAAATTTTAAAATTGAGAACTTAAAATTGACTTCAGAAAATAAAACTTGTTGGTAATTATATAGATATACAACGTTTCTGTGTGTTCAGCTTTCAAGTCTACTCAATATTCTAGGAATGTTTAAAGTTTCTCATATTTCTTGTTGAGTTTAGGGCTCAGTATTTTTATCTTTTTTGTCTTGATTATAATTTGGATTTTCTCTTACATTATATATTCTAACTGGTTATTGTGTGTGCATTTTAAGGCTATTTCTTAATTTTATACCTGCTTCATTAAAAATAATTTGAAAGTTTTCTCTATTTTTTCTACGTTCTAAAATAAATATCCCTCAATTATTAACTTCAAAGATTTTGTAGAATTGCCTTATGAAAATAACACTGTATTTTTTTGTGTTTTTTTTTTTAACAAGAACTTTATCTCATGGTACATTATGTCTACCTTTAGTAGAGACAGCTAAAACAACTTCTCTATGCCATGGAAAATAGCATGTTAAAGCTTTCTATATAAACTGTTGTCAATGCTGGTCATTTGCGTTTTCCTTGAAAATTATCCACTTAATCCATATTTTAAAAATTATTTGCAAAGTTATCTGCAAAGTAGTCTCATTTTTAAAAAAATACCTCTCTTTCAGTGGTCATTTTCTCCTAGCTATTTTTATTTTGTGTTCTTGATATTTGTCTATTTTGCTGATTTTTTTTTTTTTTTTTTTTTTTTTGCCTAGCTGCTCAGCTTGCAGGATCTTTGTAACCTGGGCCCCCAGCAGTGAAAGCACCAAGTCCAAACCACTGTACTTCCATGGAATTCCCTATTTTGCTGATTTTTAAAGAACCAATATTCTTTTTTTTTAAACATCTTTATTGGAGTATGATTGCTTTACAATGTTGTGTTAGTTTCTGCTGTAAAACAAAGTGAATCAGCTATACATATACATCTATCCCCATATCTCCTCCCTCTTGAGCCTCCCTCCCACCCTCCCTATCCCACCCCTCTAGGTGGTGACAAAGCACCGAGCTGATCTCCCTGTGCTATGTGGCTGCTTCCCACTAGCTATCGATTTTACATTGGTAGTGTATATATGTCCATGCCACTCTCTCCGTCCCAGCTTACCCTTCCCCTTCCCCGTGTCCTCAGGTCCATTCTCTACGTCTATGTATTTATTCCTGTCCTGAACCTAGTTTCATCAGAACCATTTTTTTTTGATTCCATATATATGTGTTAGCATACGGTATTCGTTTTTCTCTTTCTGACTTACTTCACTCTGTATGACAGACTCTATGCCCATCTACCTCACTACAAATAACTCAATTTCGTTTCTTTTTATGGATGAGTAATATTCCATTGTATATATGTACCACATCTTCTTTATCCATTCATCTGTCGATGGACACTTAGCTTGCTTCCATGTCCTGGCTATTGTAAATAGTACTGCAGTGAACATTGTGGTACATGACCCTTTTTGAATTATGGTTTTCTCAGGGTATATGCCCAGGAGTGGGATTGCTGGGTTGTATGGTAGTTCTATTTTTAGTTTTTTAAGGAACCTCCATACTGTTCTCCATAGTGGCTGTATCAATGTACATTCCCACCAACAGTGCAAGAGGGTTCCCTTTTCTCTACACCCTCTCCAACGTTTCTTGTTTGTAGATATTTTGATGATGGCCATTCTGACGGGTGTGAGGTGATACCTCATTTTAGTTTTGATTTGCATTTCTCTAATGATTAGTGATGTTGAGCATTCTTTCATGTGTTTGTTGGCAGTCTGTATGTCTTCTTTGGAGAAATGTCTATTTAGGTCTTCTGTCCTTTTTTGGGTTGGGTTGTTTGTTTTATTGATATTGAGCTGCATGAGCTGCTTGTATATTTTGGAGATTAATCCTTTGTCAGTTGTTTTATTTGCAAATATCTTCTCCCATTCTGAGGGTTGTCTTTTCATCTTGTTTATGGTTCCCTTTGCTGTGCAAAAGCTTTTAAGTTTCATGAGGTCCCATTTGTTTATTTTTGTTTTTCTTTCCATTTCTCTAGAAGGTGGGTCAAAAAGGATCTTGCTGTGATTTATGTCATAGAGTGTTCTGCCTATGTAAAGAACCAATATTTTGATTGATTTGTTTCACTGTTTTTCCATTTCATTAATTTCTGCTTTTATCTTTCTTGTTTATTTTTCTATGATATGCTTTAAGATTATAACTTTTGCCTCAAACTGCTATTTTAATTGTACCTTAAAGATTCTTTTATGTAATACTTTCATTATTGTTTTAGAAATTCTGTAATTACATGTACACCTCCCCTTTCTTCGGAGATTTTTTCATTTTTATTGCTATATAACCGCTATAGTACAGTGCACAAATTTTAAGTTTATATGTTGATGATTTTTTACTTAAGAAGACCCCTTGTAACCACCACCCAGATTATGCTGCAGAATGTATATGGTGCCTCAAAAAGCTTCCGTGGTCTCTATCAATCAGCAACCACCCATCTCCTCATCACTATGGTCATTATTAATCTAACCTCTGTCACCACAGGTTAATCTTGCCTATTTTTGACCTTATTATATGAAGACCCACAGAGTAAATACGGCCAGTAGCATATGAAAGGATGCTCAGACTCTTTAGTAATCAGGGAAATGCAAATTAAACCAACAATTGAGAAACTATTCACATCACCCAATGGGAAGCATCTTAAAGGCTGAAGAGTGAAGTGGTGGCAGGGACATGAAGCAGTGAAAGCTGTTTTAGAGGTATCTTGGGAAATATGACCATCTTGGAAAATAAAATGTCATTATTATGTAAAGTTAAACATGCACATATGATACAACCCAGCACTGTCACTTTGAGATTTATATCTGAGAGACATTCTTGCATGTGTTCACAGAAGGCACATTCCAGAATGTTTTAGCAGCATTTAAAAAATAATAACAACATTAATAATAATAACATTTGATGGAAACAACCCAATCTTTCTCCCCTCACATAGATATGTTGTAGAGCATTTACACAATGAAATAATACATGTGGTAATGAAAGTAAACTACCGTCATGCATCACTTTGAAAAGATCTCTATTTATGTTGGGCAAAAAAAGCAAGTTATCGGAGAATACATACAGTATAATTCTGTCACTATAATACTTTAAAATGGGTAAAATTATGCAATATATTCTTTAGGGTTACAAATGTGGTAAAGCTGCCAACAAAGCCAAGGCATGGTAAATATAAAAACAGTGGTTTCCTTTGTTGTGGAAAAAGAAAACTATTGTGAGGGGTGGAACACAGGAAGCTTCAACACAATTTCAAAGCTTTATTTCATAGGCTCAGGGATGTTGGAGTGCTCATTTTACTATAATTCTTTAAAATGTACTTAGACAATACACATACTCACCTATGTCTGATATATTTCATAATTATAAAAAATTTTAATAATTTAAAAAAGACATAGTGTCTACTGAAGTAGTATTTACAAACAACTATGTGAACACATAAGTAACATTACCAGTTATGTTAGAAAAAGTGTCAAATATCAGATAAATATAAAGTGTTGTAAATCTTGGTATTACCTGTATTATTTGTGAAGAGAATAAAAATATTCATGAACACCTTGAGAAGTAATACATAATTGTAATTTCTAGGATAATCTTGAAAAGGAAAAAACAGAGTATATAATTTTCAAACTAGTAGTAAGAAAAAATGAAATGCTAAAAATAATTCAAAAGAACAAGAGGAAAGAAACATGGACCAGGCTACAAAAAAAAGCAGAAAATAAGATGGAGGATTAAAGTCCAACTATTCTTTTTTGTACATAGGCCAAATGCTTCAGTAAAAGACAAATGTTGTCAGATTCGATTTTGTGTGTGTGTGAGTGTGCGTGTGTGTGTGTGTGTGTGCGTGTGCGTGCGCGTGCGTGTGTGTTTGTGTGTGTGCTGTGCAGTTTGTGGGATCTTGGTTCTCCCACCAGAGATTGAACCCGGGGCCACATTTGTGAAAGCACCAAGTCCTAATCACTGGACCACCATGGAATTCCCAGATTGTATTTTTAAAATTCTAATTATATGCTCTTTACATCAGACATATATAAAAACTCAAGGTGCAGATAGGTTTAAAGTGAAACATGAAGAAAAAAATCCATCAACTGGCACAATCTAAATGAAAGAGAGATAGTAATGCTGTAAATTTAATATGTAAAATATATGCTTATATATATTTAATATAATTAATATTGTATATTAATATAAAAGATAGACATTAATTCTAAAATATTTACTGAGGATAAGGAGAGTAACTTCATAATGGTAAATATTTAATATCTAAACAAGATATCAAATGTTAAATTTGTATACACTTCATAGAGCTTAAAATTTATAAGTCAAAATTGATAGAATCTCAAGAAGCTATAAATAGTATCTAAATAAATCATCAAATCTCTCTAAGAAATTCTTATAAAATGCAGGCAGAAAATCAATAAGGATACAGGGGCTTCCCTGGTGGCGCAGTGGTTGAGAGTCCGCCTGCCAATGCAGGGGATGCGGGTTTGTGCCCCGGTCCAAGAAGATCCCACATGCCGCGGAGCGGCTGGACCCATGAGCCACGGCCGCTGAGCCTGCGCGTGGTCCGGAGCCTGTGCTCCGCAACGGGAGAGGCCACAACAGTGAGAGGCCCGCATACTGAAAAAAATAAGAAATAAAAAATAAGGATACAGAAGTTTAAAGAATGTAGGAAACACACTTGAGCAAATGGACACGTACAGAACATGGTGACCAACAAACACAAAATATGTTTCTTTCTGAATACATAGGGAACATTCACAAAACTGTGTCTTCTGAGAACTTATAGCTTTCCATTCATCTCAAGAGGTGTTCAGCTTTACCTCAGTGAAGAGGGTTCTAACTGCTACTGCAAGGTTTTGCCTGATGATTCCAAATTTAGATCATCTTGGAGTTTCTGTCCATTGTCTTTTCCCTTGAAAATGCATCATATTTTTGGTATGTCAAGTAATTTTTTACTTTATCCTGGACATTTTTAACATTAAGTTTGAAATTCTGGATCCTCTTAAAATTCTCTGAAGAATGTTGATTTTGTTTGTTTGTTGTTCTCACAGGTGACCAAAGTTCCAGCTCATCTTCTGTATTGTTGGAGGAGGTCACTGAGAGGGCGTGATCAATGGTGGACCCTTGAGTTAGACCCAGGTGATCAGAGGTTCCTCACCCCTCCCCCATCCTTAGGATGTGCATTCCGTTCACCATTCCCGTATTAGGAGCCGTTTCAAGGATGCAGCCTTGGGACAGAAATGTGGTGTTGAGACTCCCTGGATGATATATGTGACTGACCCTGCTCAGGCCTCTATATAAACTTCTGCCATTCAGGTGGGTGGGTGCAGAGTTCTACTGGTCTTACCGCCGCCCGAGACAAGCCTTGGAAGTAAGTTCCCTTGCTCAGTAAACCTGCCACTTACCCATTCGGGGTGGTCAGCCTCTTTCTTTGGTCTCTCCTTGCCCTCTGTGTACAGGGACCAGTTTCAGATTTCACCAGGAGGCTCTCGAGGTTGTGAACAAACACGGAGGCAATGTAGGTTCAGTTGCAAAGCTCTGCCCCACATCTGAGCCACTCAGAGTCTAGTCTGGGATGTGAATGGTGGCTTAGCTCGTAATTTAGTTCTTAAAGCCCTTGTTACTCTTCTTTGGCTGTGTTCTGTACAAGCTCAGTTTGGGGGAACCTGCAAATGACATTAGTTAGCTCTCTACTCTCTGGAATTTGTCCCTTGCTCTCTGGCTCCCGGACATCCCTGGTTTTTCTGGCCAAAAAATTTGGATTCTATCAGAGTTTTAGTCCCCCATGCTGTTGTGCAATCTGTGTGTACCCTTGGTGTGAGGTTTCAAGGGAACAGAGAAAAGAAAATAATCAGGATGTTCACCCTCTATTCTTTGTACAACAGGTGGCTTTCCTGCCCTTCACCCAGTTCCTCTATCCAGATTCTCAGGGTGCGTGGTACCCGCCATGAGCACAGGCGTGTCACTTCACAGTGACAGGAAGTTCTTCACTATCACTGATTCCTTAGTAATGGCAATTCAGTTCTGCAACTAGCACTGGTTTCAGGAGACTTCGCTGGCCCTTAGTGTAGAAGGACGGTTTCTCTTGAAGTTTTTAGTTTTGCTTCCACTTGATTCTGCCCGGCCCAGGATCAACACCAGGAGATAAAGGAGGAAAGAAAGAAAGAGAGAGAGAGAGGAAGGGAGGGAGGGAGGAAGAAGAAAACCAGAAAACTTACCTTCACTCTCCCAGCCATTCTTCAGATTTTGTCTTTCTTCCCCGATCTGCTTGCCGTTCAGTATTCAGGTAGTTTCTGTAATATCTTGTCCATTGCCTGGTTCTAATCCATGAGAGATGCGAGAGGTGGCTGTTCCATCTGGCCTGCACTGGTGTCTGGCACAGGGTCCGAAATGATGCCTCGCTCCAGACTGTGCCACAGAACCCACGCTCCCAAGGACACCGTGCAAACACCACACCCAGAGCCTTCGGGAGCTGAGGGAGGTGTGCAGATGGAATGGCCCCCGGGAGCCAGGGCACTGGCTGGAGACAAGCAGCACCGACTGGTCCTGGAGGCTGACCACCTCCCCCTTCAGTGGCGCATCAGACAGCAGGTTCTGCAGGGAGAGTGAGCGCAGCCGATACCAGCCCCTGGGCTCCAAGGTCACCCCGCTCTACCAAGGCCACTTGTTCAAACAGGAGCCTCCACGGTTACGTGATCACGGAGAGGTCCCCTGACCCCTACCTTATTAAATATGCACGAAGCCAAGCAAGAGAGTCTCCTCTGGACTGTTAGGCCTGGCGCCTGCCAACTGCACCCAGCCCAGGCCTTGGGATAAGCAGAGCTCAGTGGTGTGTGCTCTCTGCTACTTCTTTATCGGTACATTTCCCCCTAATAAGCCCTATTTTATGTCTGTACACATGGTTTGGGTGGTGTGTGTTTGTGACCGCTTTGCATAAACCAGATTGAAAAGGTAGTGATCTTTTCATCTTCTATGGAGAGCCTCCATGTTTCCTTTTTCTAATACTATTGCTAGGACTCTATAGACTTCAGCGTGCTCCCAAGTTCTGCCCGATATCTAGCCTTCAGTCTTCCTGCTGAAGCTTACTTAATTCTTTCTTGAATTACTCCAGTGGAAATCTTTACTCATTATCAGAGGATGTATCTGCATACATCTGCATATTTCCAGAAATTGTCAAATCCCTTGACAGCCTCCTATCTGCAGGCTAAACTTCAGACACATTTCTTAAAATACTTTGATATAAAACATGATCTCTTTTGGCATTTTCGCACTTCAGAACTCAATGTAATTAACTTATATGTGTTAACTTCTTTCAAATCAAGGCTTTTCTTTGCTAACATTGCATTGCCCTTTATTCATTATGCATATTAAGGAACCACTAGAATCATAAACACATGGAACTATCAAAATGCTTCTGAAGGGAACTTAAAAATGTCACTTCTTCTAATGGAATATTGATTTCCATGTCTCACAGTTCCGTCTTTTATGTTAATACGACAGTAAATGCCATTAACACTGCACTGTTTAATAAATACTAAGTAATTTAATTTTTGGAAGGAATTCAGATTCATTCTTGCTATAAATCAAGTATATATGCCTAAATTATTATAGTCAAGGCAGGAAAACCCAGGATATAAAAGCATAGCAAAAGTTTAAATATCTATTTACCTCCTTGAAATGCAATGCAATGAATCTGTTATTTTTTTTAAATAATTTATTTTTGCTGTGTTGCATCTTTGTTTCTGTGCGAGGGCTTTCTCTAGTTGTGGCAAGCAGGGGCCACTCTTCATCACGGAGCGCGGGCCTCTGACTATCGCGGCCTCTCTTGTTGCAGAGCACAGGCTCCAGACGCGCAGGCTCAGTAGTTATGGCTCACGGGCCTAGTTGTTCCGCGGCATGTGGGATCCTCCCAGACCAGGGCTCGAACCCATGTCCCCTGCACTAGCAGGCAGATTCTCAACCACTGCGCCACCAGGGAAGCCCAAATCTGTTATTTTTTGAATGTCACCTGTGTGGCAAGAATATTGCAAAGCAGTGCAGGGCATCGATAGGAACAGATGGAGTTTTTATTCTTAAGACCTTTATAGTATAAAGGTGAAAAGACAAGTATAAAAATAACATTAGACAGATTATGATAAGCATCAAAAGAAATGTAAGAATAGGAATGATAATTTAGAGGGTTACCATTACTTTAGGGGTCATTTTGTTAAACACATTCTTCTTGACACTGAAGCAATTGTGACTTAGAGAAGTTGAGGAATTTGCCAAGAAGGAAAGTCATGTATTTGTTGACCTATAGTAAATATATCTATTGACCTACTCCCCTACCCTGAGCCTGGCATGTGGTATGCGTACTTCTCAAAGAATGGGTAAGATTTAATAGGTAGAGTTTGGAAGGAAGAGGGCATTTGGAAAGAGGGAAGAGCATGAACAAGAGAAAGAGGCACGAATGCACAGTCAATGCAAAGAGTCAATTTAGTCTGAATTTTGGACAATGGTTCTAAAACTTTAGAATATGGAACAAGATTTTTAAACCTGAAAACTCCAGGCCTGTGCTCCTAGAGATTTAGCTTCCGTAAGTAGACTGGGCCCCAGCAATACAAATTTTGACAAAACATCCAGGGATTTGAATGCAAGTGCTACAGAGACATCGTCTCTCATCTCTGGGATGAATGGTGGAAGACGAAGTCAAAAGTCAGGGTGAGGGTACCCGAAAAAACCAAAACACTCATTTGAAATGATACGTGTACCCCAATGTTCATTGCAGCACTATTTACAATAGCCAAGACATGGAAGCAACCTAAGTGTCTATTGACAGCTAAATGGATAAAGAAGATGTGGTACATATATACAAGGGAATATTACTCAGCCATAAAAAAGAATGAAATTTGCCATTTGCAGCAACACGGATGGACCTGTAGAGTATTATGCTAAGTGAAATAAGTCAGACAGAGAAAGACAAATACTGTATGATATCACTTACATGTGGATTCCAAAAAGTACAACAAACCAGTGAATATAACAAAAAAGGAGCAGAGTTAGAGATATAGAGAACAAACTAGTGGTTACCAGTGGGAATGGGGGGAAGGGGTGAAATAGGGGGAAGGGAGTAAGAGGTACAAACTATTAGGTGTAAAATAAGCTACAAGGATATATTGTACATGGGAAATATAGCTAATATTTTGTAATAACTGTAAATAGAAATTAACCTTTAAAACTTGTATAAAAAGTTTAAAACAATATTTTTAAACAGTAGGATAAGGGGGGCTGTCAAGATGTCAGATGATTTTATGCTGATTTGTAAACTACGAGGAGACATTCAGAGTTATAAGTAGGAAAGTGACATGATTATCTCTATGCTTTTTTTAATTTATTTTTTTATATTTTTTATTCTTTGGTTTGGTGTGTCAGATGAAGGCACCAGAGGTAACTATAATAGGTGAAGAAGAGTACATTTGTTCAGCTTCCTTATCTTTTTTTTTAAAGGCTATTTCTTTAATTAATTAATTAATTTATTTATTTATTTTTGGCTGGGTTGGGTCTTCGTTGCCTTGCTCCAGCTTTCTCTAGTTGCAGCAAGCGGGGGCTACTCTGTCGCAGTGCACAGGCTTCTTGCGGTGGCTTCTCTTGTCGCACAGCACAGGCTCTAGGCGCACGGGCTTCAGGAGTTGTGGCATGTGGGCTCAGTAGTGTGGTGCACGGGCTTAGTGGCTCTGCGGCATGTGGGATCTTCCCGGACCAGGGCTCGACCCATGTTCCCTGCATTGGCAGGTGGATTCACTGCACCACGAGGGAAGCCCCTTATCTTTAATATCGTGATTTTTTAAAAATTAAGTTTTATTGGAGTATAGCTGCTTTACAATGTTGTGTTAGTTTCTGCTGTACGTCAAAGTGAATCAGCTATACTTACACATATATCCCCTCTTTTTTGGATTTCCTTCCCATTTAGGTCACCACAGAGCACTGAGTAGAGTTCCCTGTGCTACACAGTAGGTTCTCATTAGTTATCTATTTTATACATAGAATCAATAGTGTATATATGTCAATCCCAATCTCCCAATTCATTCCAACCCCCCTTTCCCACCTTGGTGTCCATACGTTTGTTCTCTACGTCTATGTCTCTATTTCTGCTTGGCAAATAGGTTCATCTGTACCATTTTTCTAGATTCCACATATATGTGTTAATATACGATATTTGTTTTTCTCTTTCTGACTTACTTTATTCTGTATGACAGTCTCTAGGTCCATCTGTGTCTCTGCAAATGACCCAGTTTCATTCCTTTTTATGGCTGGGTAGTATTCCATTGTATATATGTACCACATCTTCTTTATCCATTTCTCTGTTGATGGACATTTAGGTTGCTTCCATGTCCTGGCTATTGTAAATAGTGCTGCAATGAACATTGGGGTGCATGTGTCTTTTTGAATTATGGTTTTCTCTGGGTATATGCCCAGTAGTGAGATTGCTGGGTCATATGGTAATTCTATTTTTAGTTTTTTAAGAAACCTCCATAGTGTTCTCCATAGTGGCTGCACCAATTTACATCCCCACCAACAGTGTAGGAGTGTTCCTTTTTCTCCACACCCTCTCCAGCGTTTTTTGTTTGTAGATATTTTGATGATGGCCATTCTGACTGGTGTGAGGTGATACCTCATTGTAATTTTGATTTGCATTTCCCTATGCTTCAAGAATCTGTGTTGCAACAATATATAGCATGCCTTCTAGGTGGGAATCCAATGGGAAACTATTGAAATAGTCTAATCAAAATGAGCCTGAACAACAGAGTAGCTTTAGAATAAACATGAGGAGGCAGATATATATATATATATATATATATATATATATATATATATATACACAAAGTTATTAAAGTAAAATGTATTATTGTAGGCAACATAGTCTACAACAAAGAAGTTAAAGAAAAGACCTGCTCTTTCACGATTAATGCACGGGAATATAGTATTAGTGATGGCACTGCTAACATTTTTTTCATGTAAAAGCAAAATTTTTTCTTTTTCTGAGAAACGAAAGTATGGGAGTAAAGAATAATTTTTGGAAATGTTAAGTTGGATATTCTGTAAAGCTACCCAGGCATTCACACTGTAAATCTGGAGATTAGGAGAGGTCAGGGCTAGAAAAGGGAGTTGAGATTCATTCTCACAGAGGAGATGGTAGGAAACAGGAGATTAGACAAGACCATCAAAGCAGAGGGTTGACCAGTAGGAAAAATGAGACCAAAGGACAGTTCCTGGGGGCAGACCCACCTTTTAGGTGATTGGAAAGCAAGAGTAACAAAAGTTTCAGAAAGCCCCACGCACCAAAGATTCTGTATTCCAGATTCACTTCTCAAGATGAATGTCTGCACATCAAAGCAAGAGGAGCAACTGGGTCACAAACCATCTAGAGAAATAGAGGAGGTGCCGTCAGGATTCATTCTTATCAGAACCTGTAAAAAGAGAAAGCAGATATCCCAGGTGGTCCTGTTTTCAGAGGAGGAATTTCATGATGTTGGAAAAACTGTTATCCATTATATCACATCTAACAAGGAGAACACAAGGGTGCCATGAAATGCAGGCCAAGGCAAGATAAAAACCTCAATTCCATCTGACTCTCCCCCATCAAAGCCTACTTGACAGAACTAACTGTGATGAAGATGTGAAAATTATGAAAAAATGGGAAGATATGGAGTTATTTGATGATTATATATACTTTTAAATTCATTGCATTAACTCCATCGTAAGCCTTCTGACCGGTTATATTTTCATAAAAAATTTAAAAATTAATATCCTTACTATCTGAGGACACTTTATAGTCAGAAAAAATGTTTCAACTTCATATCCAATGTGTAGCATCTTTCCAAACAAGTTTCACTGTAAATATTTACACTATTACTCAATTGACATGTCATCATCTTTTCTATGGGCCTATCAAGAAAGGTTTAAGGGCTTCCATGGTGGCGCAGTGGTTGAGAGTCTGCCTGGCAATACAGGAGACACGGGTTCGTGCCTCGCTCCGAGAAGATCTCACATGCCGCGGAGCGGCTGGGCCCGTGAGCCATGGCCGCTGAGCCTGCGCGTCCGGAGCCTGTGCTCCGCAACGGGAGAAACCACAGCAGTGAGAGGCCCGAGTACCGCAAAAAAAAAAAAAAAAAAAAGGTTTAAATCAAATACTTTGGCTCAGTTCAAGGTACACTGTACATTTGGTTCTTTATTTACCACCAGTCTAGAAACCCTATTTTTTTTAAAGGAAATGATATTCTCTTGGCATATCTTAACTAAGTGACTCACTAATTCATTTCGTATTTACTACACAACTTTCCCAAACTTCATAATTCCTCTATTTAATGATCCAAATGAACATTTTTCCCCAGGCAGCAAGGTCTACCTCTATTTTTTTTTCAAGATTTACTTTAAACATCTTTCTTATTACAACTTTTTTTTTTTTTGGAGTTTTAGGTTCACAGCAAAATTGAGGGGAAAGTACAGAGATTTCCCATAAACTTCCTGTCCCCGTGTGTATCGCATCCCCCATTATCAACATCTCCCAGCAGGTGGTACAATTTCTCAGCTTTACAATGAGGAACCTATACTGCTACACCATTATCACTCAAAGTCCATAGTTTACAGTAGAGTTCACTTTTGATGTTGTACATCTTATAGATTTGGACAAAGCTATAATGACATGTACCCATTATTACGGTACCATACAGAGAATTTTCACTGCCCTAAAAATCCTCTGTGCTCTACCTATTCATCCCTCCCCCAACCCCCAAATCCTGATATTTTTACTGTCTGTATACTTTTGCCGTTTCCAAAATGTCAGATAGTTGGAATCCTACAGCATGGAGCCTGTTCAGATTGGCTTCTTTCACTTAGTCATATATATTTAAGGTTCTTCCACGTCTTTTCATGGCTGAGAGCTCATTTCCTTCTATCTGGATACTATTCCATTGTCTAGATGGACCACAGTTTATCCGTTCACCTTCTGAAGGACATCTTGTTTTGACAATTATGAATAAAGTTTTGACAATTATGAATAAAGCTGGTTTTCGGGTGGACAAAATTTTCAGCTCCTTTGGGTAAGTTCCAAGGGGCACAATTCCTGGATTGCACGTCGTAAGAGTTTATTTAGTTTTGTAAGACTCTGCCAAACTGTCTTTCAAAGTGGCTGCACCATTTTGCATTCCTACCAGCAATGAATGAGCGTTCCTGTTGCCCCACATCCTCGTCAGCACTTGGTGTTGTCAGTATTCTGAATTTCAGTCATTCTAATAGGTGTGTAGTGGTATCCACGGTTGTTTTAATTTGCATTTCCCTGGTGACATATGATGTGAAGCATATTTCCATATGCTCACTTGCCTTCTGTATATCTTCTGTGATGAGGTGTCTGTTGAGGACTTTGACCATTTTTTAATTAGGCTGTTTGTCCTCTTAATGTCAAACTTTAAGAGCTGTGTATTTTGAATTACAGTTCTTTATGAGATGTGTCTTTTACAAATATTTTCTCCCAATATGTGGCTTGTCTTTTCATTCTCTTGATACCTCTATTTTAAAATCTACTTTAAAAATTTTTAAGTGATTTATCTATTTTTCTTTTTTGGAAATTGAGGCTGTACTTACTCACCTCTGTTCTTCTGCAGCACTCCCATTTCCCATGATCTCTAAAACACGATGACAAAATCTCCAAGCTTTATCTCTGAGGTAGTTTTTCAAACCTTGTCTTGTTTTGTTTTCTTCAGTCATCTTGATGCCACACAATTTTAAAAATCAGTATCAATCTACCTCCTGAAGAGTCCATTTTTACAGCCGAGGCAGGGAATTTTGTCATTTGGGGCTTTGAAAATAGCCTTGCTTTCTGTATCAGTTATGCACTGCCGTAACTCCTGTGCTGTTCTGAGACTGTGTTATCAGTTACCTGTGGTAATATTAAATCTTTATATTCCCTGCTCAGCTTCTGTACAGGTCTGGATTACCAGGCTGGGTTCCCACCTTCATATCTTGTATATTAACCCTTAGTTATTTTAGTTCTCTTGTTTTCTTAACTAATACAGCCTCTTGAGACATCAGCTTGAACACAGCTAATTACTGTAAGCCCTCCTTCCCTAGGGAATGTCAAGGGGGTGGGGATTCTGCTTACTTCTGAATTGGACAACTAACCAGATTCCCCTGCTATTTCACCCTGCCTCTAAAATTAAATCTTCTGTGTCAACGCTGGCTGGAGCCTTGCCGGGGCCAACTTTGAATACTTATTCCTCTCCCTGGGGCTAATCTTGGTGGTCAGATGGGCTTTCTCCAGTGTTCAAACCTTGAATACTCAAATTCAGTTTCCTACTCACTCCTTCCTCCTAACTGCCCTGCATTTTCAGGGACTGAAACCTGCCTTATATCTTAACCCACCTAATAAATGACTTAATTCACTTATCTGGACCTGGATATTTGAACACAGGTAAAGGTTACATGTGTTCTTACTTCCTCACCTATGTTTGATTTAATTATCATTTAATGGTATCAGTTAACTTTCCAATATAGGGAAACATAATGCAAAATTCATGTTAAAGGTCTTGTGAAAGGAATTGACTTTAGTCAATATTAGTGCTTTATCAGGTACCCATCCCACTATGAATTTCCTTGAAGGAAATACATGTCCAGGGAACAAAGTCAAGCAAATACGTAAATTTGCTCCATAAATAAGAAGCAAAATTATCCCTGGCTATCTGCTTTGACCTTGTCATTCTCTTTATGTAAAAACTTTACGGTGCTGTTAGAAATAACGGTCCCTTCTGTAGCCCTTTAATTCTTTATGTCCTTCATTTTGCTCCAGAAGACTGGCCACTTAGTTCCCCAAAGCCTTGTCTTCAGTGGGTATTTCATCTCAGTAACCTAGTAAATAATTTGATGTTCTGGGTTCCTGAGGTTCCATCAATTAATATAAGCTATATTTTCACTGCTCTCAATTCCAGGCAGGCCCTCCTATTCCCATGACGGATCGTGGTCTGCAACCATGTCTCCTCATTCACTCTACCGCTCAGCAAATGAAACTAACTCGGCTTGATGGAAGCAGAAAATGGTTTTGTTAAACAGATACAGGGTAACTCACCCAACTTCTTCGTGACTATACAACAAGGAACGGTGACTAAATCACAGCACAGAAATAGTCTGGTGAAAACGCCACTGCTTCCTTCATTGTGCACTTAGCTGTAACAAGGAACGGTGACTAAGTCACAGCACAGAAATAGTCTGGTGAAAACGCCACTGCTTCCTTCATTGTGCACTTAGCTGGGAGAGGGACTATCTCATATTTTCAGCCTTTACAGTGGGAGGAGTTCAGCCTTGTGTGGTGGGAATTCCCCAAACATGGAAAAGGAATTCACGTGTTGGACGGCCAGAGAGAATAAAAATGTCCACAACGTTATCTTCAGCTTATACTGTGGCAGACAAAAGAAACTGTAATAGGTCTGCAGTCTTTAAGAGTATGCATTAGTATGTATATTAATTTTGAATTATTTATATCTTATAATTAATGGAAAGCTCCATTTGTTGTATAAATTTATAACAGAACAAAATGAAAAAATGTGGTCTCTTGTTTTAAAACGACAGAGGAATGGATCAAAAATATCATAGAGATGATGTGGCAGTTTGATCAATCTTTCCATCATTGTTAGGTCAGCCTAAATTCTGGAATCATTGAACATTCCAATCGTTACAATAGGAATATAAATCAAGGAAGGATTAAATTTCACTTGATAGATTTGACTTTTTCCATTAACGTCAATGTTTTGGGACTATTTTTTATGTTTGATTGAACTTATTTTCATGACAAATATAAATATAATAGGGAAAATGTTTGATCAAATACTACAGCTTTATCCTAGATAAGTTCATTTGTATCTTTGATACAAATTCCACATATGAGTGATATCATATGATATTTGGCTTTCTCTGTCTGACTTACTTCACTTAGTATGATAATCTCTAGGTCCATCCATGTTGCCGCAAATGGCATTATTTCATTCTTTTTAATATCTGAGCAATATCCCATTGTATATATGGACCACATCTTCTTTATCCACTCCTCTGTCAATGGACATTTAGGTCACTTCATGTCTTGGTTATTGTGAAGAATGCTGCTATGAACATTGGGGTGCATGTATACTTTTGGACCAAGTTTTTCTCCGGATATATGCCCAGGAGTGGGATTGCTGAATCATATAGTAGCTCTATTTTTAGTTTTTTAAAGGAGCCTCCATACTCTTCTACATAGTGGCTGTATCAATTTACACACCCACCAACTGTGTAGGAGGGTTTCCTTTTCTCCACACCCTCTCCAGCATTTATTGCTTGTAGATTTTTTGAGGATGGCCATTCTGACTGGTGTGAGGTGATATCTCATTGTAGTTTTGATTTGCATTTCTCTAATAACCAGCAATGTTGAACATATTTTCATGTGCCTCTTAGCCATCTCTATTCTAGGTGAAGGGAAAAAACAGAGCCAATGGGAAACTGACGCTACAACTATGGGGCTGTTGTATTTCTCAAGAGATGTGAGAGGCACATGAAAGCCAGCACTCTACCCATTCTGTCAGCCCTGCACTGCTGCTCAGGTTGGCCACTGTGTCGCATACAACTCTATTTCTTCCTTCCCGATTTCACCTCTTCCTCTTCCCGCTGTCTGGTCGCTTTCTGATAGCAAGTCAACACTAAATGACAAGATTCCATATAACTGAAGACTTGACTGGTGATATTGTTATAAAATTCACACATTTATCATGGAAACTGCTTAGTTTCGAGATACTATTGGCAATTAATTGACATTTTTATTAATAGAATGTTGCTATCCCCAGGGAAATCTTGGGTTAGAGAAAACTCCTTACAGCAATAACCAGGGACGTGATCTAACTTACAAAGCAAGAGGAAGATGTTCCTAAAACATAATACTTGCTTTAGGATTCTTTCTGGTGAGATGACATAAGCTTACTTGTCATGATCCCAAGAGAATCAATCTTAGATAACTGATCAAAGCCCATGCCTTTGTGCATTTGATTCTAATGGTGGATCCTTTTTGTCTTATTGCCAGCTGCTGCAGTCCTTCCATAAAGATGAGAATTTTTTTTCCCAAATTTCTTACAGAAGACTTAAAAAGTTTTGTATTTCTTCTGATTCTGAGAAATACACTCTTTCGGAGCACTTATTACATGGGTGGACTCTAGTATAGTTCCAAGTATCATTTTTGAATTTTCTATCTATATGAATAAAAATTTTAAGTAATAAATTTTAGGCAGTTATGTGTTCAAAGACAGTTCCTGAATTGCAGGAAAGCATAAGAATAGAGCAATTCTATTTTGGAGAGAAGAGTATTTACAAATTAAATTATATTTTCAAAAATTGGACAATTCTTTGCAAAAGTAAGATATATGCTCATGCTTGTAAATTGTTTACAAATACTTCTAGTCCTTGACATTTCAAATATTTGCTTTGAGTAACAAAAACTAACTTGAAAATAAAAATGTAACTATATCTGCAAATTTCATTCAGAGGTCCAAAACATTCTGGTTTTATTTTGACAAACTTGATCACTCCACACTTTGTCCCTTACTAAAACTCGAGTTTTGTCCTGTTTGGAAAGCCAGTGATTTGACCATTTTCCTCTTACCTGTCCCCCTGAATTTACTTCCTGATCATCGTTATGTATAATTCTTTTTACCCGAAACTGACTCAGTAATACTTGCTTTGGGTTAGAACCCTAAGCAATATTTGGGAGAAGATGGGAAATATGATTTCCATGGAAACTAAAAATATGATATGATCTTGAAGGGTTGGCCTTAAATAAAGGTGATTATTTAAGAAAAACTGACCGAAGTGTTGAATCCTCTTTAGAGCACTGCGTGCTTGGATCAGGAGGTGGGGAAGCAATTCATCGGGACTGCAGAAGCTACTACACTGAGGGGGATTCATTTTGCCTCTCGTCAGGATCAGTTTTACCCGATTGTTTCAGCTTCTGAGAAGCTTCAAAGCTGTGTAACTTGAACGCTGGGACCTCACTTCTCCCAATACCCACTGAACCCCAGCACCAGGTCGTTAAATATTTTCCTGGAGTAACAAACACGTTTTTAACTCCAATAACAAAAGAATGACGTCCAGAAGTTTCATTAATTGTATATAGAATAACTGAAGAATAGAAAATATAAAGGTTAAAGTGGTCTCTCACACAAAGCATATTGTTCTGTCAGAGAAACAATCCTTCCTTTTTGATGAGTGATTTATTACATATTGTTTTTTAATTACTTAATTTATTTTTAAATTTATTTTATGTTTGGTTGCATTGGGTCTTCGTTGCTGCACGGGGGCTTTCTCTAATTGCAGCGAGCGGGGGCTACTCTTCGTTGTGGTGCGCGGGATTCTCACTGCGGTGGCTTCTCTTGCTGTGGAGCACGGGCTCTAGGCACATGGGCTTCAGTAGTTGTGGTGCACTGGCTCAGTAGTTGTGCCTTGTGGGCTCTAGAGCGCAGACTCAGTTGTTGTGGCGCACGGGCTTAGTTGCTCTGAGGCATGTGGGATCTTCCTGGACCAGAGATCAAACCCATGTCCCCTGCATTGGCAAGCAGATTCTTAATCACTGGTGCCACCAGGGAAGCCCCTAAATATTGTTTTAAGCTACGACAATGCTATATAAATTCAAACTATTATGGTTTTGAAGCACTGATTGTCATATTTTTTCCTATAGTAATCTTTCTTTTTGAAAGATTTTTGTCAGACTATAGATGATTAACCTCATTGTAGCTAATGGATATTTTTAAAGCTTATGTAGAAATATAACATGAATGCCATGGTGAGTTGCCAATACAAAGGGCATATTTTATAAATGGAATTCATCTTAGTTAAATCAACCTGTATTCTGATTCTTTTAAAAAAAGTCCTTCTTTTAAAAGGATTTCTTCTTTTAAAAATCCTACTTTTAAAATGTCTTTCAAAATGACATTTTTAAATTGTCATTCCATTTCTTTAAATTATTTCCAACTAGTTACATATACACAATAAACCCAAATGAGGGAGATGCAAGAGGGAGGGGATATGGGGATATACGTATATGTATAGCTGATTCACTTTGTTATACAGGAGAAACTAACACAACATTGTAAAGCAATTATACTCCAATAAAGATGTTAAAAAAACAATAAATATAATATTTCAATTTCACATTTTTCAATAAAAATAATTGTTTCTTCAAAAATAAAAAACCAATTGAGAAGTGTTTAAGTTGACCTTAAAGGGTAATATATATTATTAGCCAAAATGAATAATGTAATCTCTAAGGCAAGGAAAAATGAAGACAGCAAGAGCATTCTCTGATTTAAAATATTTTCAGAGAACGATAACTTAATTTTTCATTCAAGATTAAAATATACTTTTGAAACCAAAACTGCTGAGTTAAGTGAAATCTTGTTCTTTTTATAAAATATTGATTTTATTAAAAATTTGTTCCTAAAATATGCTTGAGTTCATTAAACACTAGATTACACTCACTGTAAATTTACGCAGCTGATCCATAAGCTGTGGGAAAAAAAAGTTCATATTGGAAGGGCTGACATTGTCTAAAATATACACAAATCTTTGATATTATGATCTGTTTGGTATCATATTTACCTATGGGTCATTTATTTTTTCCTTAGAAACTCTAGTATGTCAACAAACAGCTGTTGCAAAGCATGCTTATTTTTCTGAGCTGATAGGGAATCAATGGATGTAATTTAGAATTTTAATAATTAAAAAAATTCAAAACAGGAAAATGTTTCTCTGTCCCCACCCCTCAGAAAATTTATTTCACATGCCTTAGGGAATCAGAAGACTCAGTTGCAGTTCTAGTCGCCAAAACTAGATGGCGCTCTACAATTATCAGTGCATCAAGTCAATTTCCAGAGGTTTACTGTCATTGGAATCAAGGGTTTAATTAAGGATGTATTTTATGACTTAATTAAGGATGAGTTTCAGGTTTGACCATCTCCTATTCTTCTTCTATAGACCTTTTAAACTTTGTTTTTAATTTTTTACTGAAGTGTAGTTGATTTACAATGTGGTGTTAGTTTCAGGTGTACAGCAAAGTGATTCAGTTACACATTCATATACGTCCAATTTTTTTCAGATTATTTTCCCTTATAGGTTATTACAAAATATTGAGTATATTTCCCTCTATAGACTTTTTTAGGGAGTATGAGACATGCTTTCCTTCTGTTTATTGCCTTAGTTATTCTTTGCCCCACTTCTTAGTCCTTACTCAACACCTGTAAAATCATCAGACATATTGATAAAGAAATTAAGCCCTACAGTAATATTTAAGGGGAAAATCTGTGTTGCACAGCTAGCCAAACTCTTGGCTAGAATTAATGTTCTTGGCTTTGCAGTATCAAGACTAGCCACCTCCCTAACAAGAAGAAAAAGTATGGGCAGGAAGACCGAATTCATTTATGGGAAGGAGTTAGAAAAGTCGGGGTGAGACCCGGTTGTTGCTGTTTCTTCCATCATCACACACAGTAGTTTTGACTCCCGTCCTGAATCACCTCAGTGTCCCCTGTCCTCCACCCTGAGGATCTGTTGTAGAAGCAGCAGAAGGAAGAGGAAGAGAGAAGGACTACGAAAAGCTCACAGAGAAGCACATTCTGTGTGCCAGGCACTGAGCTGAGCTCTTGACATGTGTTTCCGTACTTATTTTTTGAAGCAATCAGAGGAAGTGTGAATGAATGATCTCTCCTTTACTCATGAGGAATCTGGCGCTCGGGTGAACAACTCCCCAAGGTCAATAAATGGCAGATCAAGGAATATCAATGGGGTTTTCTACAACTGTAATTAAGGCATCCAAGAAAACTGGTAATTGTCTCTTTTCTACACTCCGTCTACAGTGAGCAAGCCACAATTCCAGGTCAATACCGTGCAATGTACAATCCTATCTATTATCTCATTTAATATAATAGCCAACTCTGTTGCACTGTGAATAGAAAGTGAAATTTCCAAGTTCAGATCGCCAGTCAGTGGCAATACCAGATAAGAATATAAGTCCTCTGATAATTAATTTCTGTTTTAGATAAAACTTAAGTACATGAAAATGGTCAACTCACATATTTTTGCTGTTTGCTTTATTTCATATAATTGCCATAAACTATCTTGTTTCACAGTTTTGCTAGTCAATGAGCAATCAATAACGTTTTTATGACCATAAAGTAATTCCCTAAGAATACAAATAGGACACATTAAATTGTTTTTCTTTGTTTTAATTGAAGTATAGTTGATTTACAATGTTGTGTTAGTTTCCATTTCAGGTGTACAGAAGAGTGATTCAGTTACACACACACACATATATATTCTTTTTAAGATTCTTTTCCTTTTTAGTTTATTACAAAATATTGAGTATAGTTCCTTGTGCTCTACAGTAGGTCCTTGCTGGTCTTCAATTAAATTTTAACAATTGCCTACAAGTATGTTTAATTATGCCAAATACACTATAAAGAATATAAATAGAAGACATGATTCCTTCCTTTATGTTCTTAATAAATTACTGGGTAAAACATATATAAAATTTATTCATTACACATTTATTTACTGACAGCTACATCCAAAATTAGCACTGCAGGCAGTCAGAGCCCCTGACCAAGAGGACTGCGGGACAGGACCCACCAGGTACCACCACAACCAGTCATGGGTGTGTTTGTCTGGACACAATTATGGGGAAATCACTTACCATGTGGAAAAAATGCCATTGGCCTTGGGATGAGACTTTCATTTCCTGCCTGGTTTAGAGGAAACCCATACCTGTATAGGAACCCTTAAAATGGCCCCTTCACCAGATGTCAAGCTGTGTTCCTTCCCTCCTCAATCTTTCACCCACTTCTGCCTGGCTTGTCACCATTGCCTTGTATTTGGAGACTTGAAGAAAGTGTTTATCCTCAAAGTGTAAACCTCTATTGTTTATGTTGCATAGCTGAAAGTCTTTTGTTTCTCCACTGATTTCTGATTACTATTCACTTTCTGATTCATGATAATTCAGAAGCTTAGCAACTAACCTCAGTGTGACCTCAGTCATGCTCAGCGAGACTTTTTCTGATGGCTAATTATCAGGATGACCTTACTCCCAGCCAACTTCCCTTTTCTAATTCTCAAATTTGACCCACTGAAATTAATTTTACAGTTGACATTTTGTAGTATTTCATTAGCTTTTCTCAACATTTGATTACACAAATTGTTTGATTACACACTTGTCTTGTAAGTGGGACTCATGCTCACACTGAAATGAAAGCTATGGTCGTTGTGTAAGAGGTGAAATTTACTATTTTCATTTCCTATGGTAGGTGCGGCTTTGATAGCCTGATGCATTGGGATCAATTTTACATTCGTGTATTACCAGCCCCGTCTGGACTGCATTCCCGAAGTCAGGGTCTGCAAACAGGCTGTCTAGTTCGGTCAGCATCACGCGTGGACATTTGATTTCTGACACCAAAACTCCTCAACCGTCCTGGTCAGTTTTTAGTCTTACAGATTACAAAGAGCTGTGACACATTTTATCCCCTTAAATCTTCACAACACCTCTGTGAGATTTGATTTTAGTTTGTAACCTCCAAACTACCCATGAGGAAATCAAGGATCAGATGAATAAAGGGACTTTTCCCAGGGTACACAGCCAGTGGGTCCCATGAAACTGGGATTCACAGTTAGGCCTGACTCTAAATCGAGTACAAACAGCTCATGTGTGTTTAGCACCTGTTACGTGCCAGGCAGGACTCTAAGCACTTTACATGTAAATATTAACTAATTTTAACCTCACAACAACGCTTTGAGGGAGGTGCTATTTTTGTCCCCATTTCACAGATGAATAAACTGAGGCACAGAGAGGGTAAGTGACTTCTCAAATTCCCACAGCTACTAAGGGACAGAACCTGGCTGCAAACTCGGGCTGAACTCTGCTGACTCTCTTTGTAGAGCGCCACGGGTTTGATGACCTCTTTGGCATCTCACAGAGGTTTTAGGATTTAATAGGATAAAATATATCATGGTTCTTTGTAAGGAATCAAAGCTATCTTCTCCTCAGGAGAGCTGAGAAATTCAGGATCAGAAAGGAAGTGTGCATATATTATATTGGTGAGGCATGTCCCAACCAGGTCAAAGTGTGAGTATAAGGCTATGTATTCAACAGAGAATATGCGCCGTCAGTAGCTTTCCCTGCATTTACCACCTTCCTGTTTGGAATTTCCTCTAGGTGGTTAAGGAATCAAGATCAGAAAGTTAAGGGCAGGAAACATAAATAACTGTAGGTCATAGGTCCATTCCATATCATTTTTATTCTACTCGACTTCTGTCTTTGTTTTTAAATTATCACCTTCTCATCAAGATTGGCTTTACAAGTTGCCTACTTGGAAATTCAAGAGGCTTATAGTGAAACTTAAAGAAACAATTTTTTTCCATTCAATTCCATAAATCTTAAAGTTTCACCAAGAGATTCATTTTTCTCTTTAGGTTAGATGTTTTTCGCATCATCTCCAAAAACACTCGTGTGTCACTGCAACTTTTGACAATACTTTTGCATCAAGGTTTTTAGGATATTTAGTTTTGATCAACTCCATTATGAATTATTAGGTGGGTCCCATTTATTTTTGCCCTGGGTAAACAGCTTCTGTCCATTTTATAACTCAAAGCTGTCTGGGGAATTGGGTGATTACCTGGTGAATCTGATCAATATAAACAACCAAACTAGATAATAAAGGCTAAAATAACTTTAAAAAATTAAACCATTATTGCTCAGTCTATCCAGATCCTTGTCTTTATTCAGCACTGAGTTTCTCTGTGGATGGAGCTTCATGGCTCTTTATAGTCTCAGAGAAAATGTCCCTTTTTCTCACTGTATTCTTGAAATACCTATGCTGTGCTTTGTCTGTATGTAAGCCAAGGACACAGGGGTTGCTTGGCTATTGTGTTTAGGAACTCCCAGCTGAGCCCACCAATCTCACCAGGCTGGTAAAACCCTTCAGTCCAAATTCACAGCTGACTGAATTTTCTTCCATTTCCTGACGCTATTTGCTCTGAAATACTTAGAATTTGGACTCAAAACTTTTTCGACAAGACACTGTATCTTGACAATAGGCATTAATAAGATGTCGTTGTTACTGAGACACTGACCATAGATCATGCTTATACAGTGTATTTGCACTATAGAAAGTATCCTCCAAATACCGTAGAAGGTTGGGCAAAGCAGATATAAGGAGTAAAAAGGAAAGACCCTTAGAAATCTCAGAACTATTAAAAGTATAAATCGTAAGTAGGTTTTCTTCCTAATCCCAGCAGTATACCCTAAAGGATAGATTTACAGTCCTTGTAATTTTATCTAGGGTACTGTAACTGCTATTTCTATGCTTAGCTAAATAAATGTCGTTTTTTTCACTCTCACGAAACTATTTGCTTCAGTGTCTTCTAGCTGGTAAATTCCACTTGTGCTTTAAGATTTAAAAGGCAAGAGAAATTTTTAAAGTTGCTTGCTTTTGCTGACTTTTAGAATTTTTTTCCATCGTGGTCGTTTTAATATTTCTTTTTGTTTATTTATCTTCTTCATGGATTTATTTTGCATTAACATTTTCTCATCCCCAGCACAAACCTCAAGTTCTCTTTGGCACTATAAGGAACTTAGCTGAGAACTTAAAAAGAGCATACATGATTAAAAGTATATTCCCATTTGAAACATTGCCCTGTCTCCTAGGGAAGATGAGATGCAAATACACGTGACATAACTACCAGAGTGGCATGGTGTCTCCTCCCTGGGACAAAAGGTGGGTTCTCAAATGAGCAAGCTCTACCTACTCCAGTTACTTAGGTTGCATAAACTTTTGCAGTGAAGGGGCGAGGATTCCTCTCCCTGGGTACCCCTAGAAGCTCCTTACAAGGTAGAGCAAAACCTTAGCTCGTAGTGGTTTTCAAATGTCAGTGTGTACCAGGATCGCCCAGAGAGCTTGTTAAACCACCTAGTGCTGGACCCACACCCCAGAACTTCTGATTCAGTAAGTCTGAGGTGAGGCAAGAGAAGTTACATCTCTAATAAGGCCCAGGTGATTTTATTGCTGCTGCTTTGGGGACCACGTGTCAAGAATCACTGCTTTCATACATGCAAAAAGGGCTTTTTATTTACTTGTTTGCTCTTGATCAAAAAATATATATAATATATATCCGAATAATATATATTTAAATTCTTGAATTTTTGCTTCTCTTGATAAGAAATCAAGATGCTAAAAGCGATAGAAAAACAATTAATGATGATATCTCATTGTGGTTTTGATCAACACTTCCCCAGTGATTAGTGATAGTGACCGTCTTTTCATGTACCTGTGGACCATTTGGACCTGTGGTTCTTTTTCTTTGGAAAAATGTCTATACAGTTCCTCTGTCCACTTTAAATGTTTGTTTGCTTGTTTGTTTTTGCTATTGAGTTGTATGAGTTTTTTATATATTTCGAATATTAACCACTTGTTGGATATACAATTTGTAAATATTTTCTCCCATTCTGTACATTGTCTTTTCATTTTATGAGTTATTTCTTTTGCTGTAGCTTTTCTTTTCTTTTTTTTTTTTTTTTGCGGTACGCGGGCCTCTCACTGTTGTGGCCTCTCCCGTTGCGGAGCACAGGCTCCGGATGCGCAGGCGCAGCGGCCATGGCTCACGGGCCCAGCCGCTCCGCGGCATGTGGGATCTTCCCGGACCGGGTCACGAACCCGCGTCCCCTGCATCGGCAGGCGGACTCTCAACCACTGCGCCACCAGGGAAGCCCTGTTGTAGCTTTTCAGTTTGATGTAGTCCTATGTATAGATTTTTTGCTTTTGTTGCTTGTGCTTTTGGTGTCATATCCAAAAAAATCATTGCCGAGACCAATGTCAAGCAGCTGCTTCTTTATATTTTCGTCTAGAAGTTTTACAGTATCAGGGCTTACGTTTAAGTCTTTAATCCATTTCAAGTTAATTTTTGTGAGTGGTGTAAGAAAGGGGTCCAATTTCATTTTTCTGCATATGGTTATCCAGTTTTTCCAATGCCATTTGTTAGAGAGAATATCCTTTCCCCATTGAGTGTCCTTGGCTCCCTTGTCAAGTTTTAGTTCACCATATATGTAGGACTTTATTTCTGGGCCTTTTATTCTGTCCCGTTGGTCTACGTGTCTGGTTTTCTGCCAGTATCATACTGTTTTAATTACTAGAGATTTGTACTTTGAAATCAGCAAGTGTGATGCCTCTGACTTTATTCATCTTTCTCAGAATTGCTTTGGCTATTCAAAGTCTTTTGTGGTTCCATACAAGTTTTAGGAATTTTTTTTCTATTTCTGTGAAAAATATAATTTCAATTTTGATAGGGTTTGCATTGAATCTAGAGATGGCTTTGGATAGACCAAATTTTAGCAATGTTACTTTTTCCACTTCATGAACACAGGGTATCTTTCCATTTGTTCATGTCTTCTTCAATTTCTTTCACTAAAGTTCTCTAGTTTTCATTGTACAAATCTTTCATTTCCTTTGTTAAACTTGTCTCTAAGTATTTTATTATTTTTGAAGCTGTTGTGAATGAGATTTTTAAAAATTTCTTCTCAGATATTTCATTGTTAGTGTATAGAAGCACAATTTATTTCTATATGTTGATTTTGATATCCTGCAACGTTACAGAATTCATTGATTAATCCCAGTGGGTTTTTTCACTTGCACATGACCTTCATTATTCCTTCTCTCTTTCATATCATTGTGATGGTCATTGTCTTTCCTTTCATACAGCCTACGGTTGTGGAATGATTGCTATATGCCATGCACATGTATCTTATAGGTGAAGAAACTGAGACACAGAGGGATTAAGTATCACGCCCAATTCATACACCTAATAAGTGGCAGATGTGAGATGTGAACCCAAGTGTCTAACTCTGGAGTTTGTCCTTAAACAATGTGCTATATTAACTTTCAATTTGCAAATGGCCACACAATTGGTTAAATGGCCTTTGAAATAGCTAGTGACATACATTTAGCTGTTGAAAGAGCCAATTTTGAAAACTATTTTTGAGATTAATGGTTAGATCAGATTATGCATGTTGAAAAAAATTTGTAGTTGCAGTCAGTTGCCAAAAGATCAAAACATGACATTTCTTGCAAGGCCCAATCTCTAACAACTTTCCAGACTCATCTGCACTACAACCCACACTCCAGTTGACATCAATCTGCTCATGAGCCCTGAAATGACGTTCAGCCTTTGCTTATCCTGTATTTTAAGCCAGTTTTAAACATTTCTCTTCTGCTCCCCAAAGGGAGAATAATTGTTTCTTTTCTCAAGATTCACAGTGTGTTAGTTAACACTCAATCTTTCTCTTCTGAACCAGAAAGCCCTTATCGGGTTTATTCCTCTAGAATCTAAGCTCCCTGAGGGCAAAGTCAGACCTCACTCACAGCCGTGCCCCTCCCACTTCTGGCTGTGCCTGGCTCAGAACTGGGTCAATGCAAGCTGAAGTGTATACCACTGAATGATCCTAGATAAGAAATACCTTGCCGGTGGTCACTCAGCTATTTTGGTTTGAGGCTGAGACTTCAAAACCAGGCCCTCTGAATTCCCATGAGAGCTAAGATCTTTCCACAAGGTCATTTTGGTGATACTGTGCTTGAAAACTCTCTATTACGTTGCCACCTATTTTTACTAGGATGAATTCTTTCTTGTTTCTTCTGTGTGTTTGTTCTACTTCCATAATGTAAGCAGGCTGCCACATCCAATCTGTCGTTCTCTCTCTTTCTCTCTCTCTCTTGCATCAGCCAGGCTCTGAATTACTTATATTTCAACCTGCTATTCACAGAACTACCTCCTCTCCTATCTCAGTTTTCTAAATATGTCCAAAACATTCTTATCCTTCCATATTCTTGACTTTGAGGTTATGTACTTTGAACTTCTCCATATACCCTGAAAGCTCCTAGTCTTAGTGTTCTAGCTCACTTTTTTTCTCAATTAGTCAGTAGTTCCATTAACAGGACGTCCTAGTACGTTTTTCCCATTCTAATTAAGAATCTGTGTTTAGAAGCATTTCAAAATCATTGCCTACTAATTAATCCAAAACACTTTCACATCCTCTGATTGCTTTGATGCATGAAAAGAAATGTAGAAAAAATTGGACTAAGGCAAGTATTTCCAATAGAAATATCTACCTAGGTTTCTAGGGTTGGACCTGAGAAACATTTTTATCATATCCTTTCTCACAGCATCAATTTTTTCCTGTAGTATCTTTCTCTTTTTACTATATGTGTCTTTTTATGCCTTTCAATCTTAAAAGAAAACTGCCAATGGTGTCTTAATTCTCTTGATTGAATTTCTTCTCAGATTGTTTTTTCTTGATTTCCTCACTCTTATTTTTAATCATTTTCTATATTTTTCATCTGTGAGTAGCAGATGTGGGTAGGCTTAGTTATGCTAAGGCAAGAATTAGGTACCAAAATATAATTACTCACCCTATGCTGGTACACTTGATTTAGGAGAGTAGACAATGATTACTTACAAGGCTCATGAGTCAATATTCATCTGGACTAAAATTTTAAAATTTTATATTACTGATAAAGATATAGATTCAGCATGCAGGACCCTTGTATAGTTGGAATCAGTGGAAAAGGGAAAATGGAAAAAGGTTAAAACATTAAAAAATAAGTTTAATAAATAAATTATTATTATTTTATTTTATAAAAAGAAAAAGGTTAAAGATCAGCATTCTTTAACAACTTACTCAATAAACAGGTGTTGAATCCATATTATTTGCAATCACTAAGGAAGATATAAAAACCTGAATGAAATCTGCCTTTCCAGAGCTCACAGTGATATTAAATTTATTTATTACTGGCATCACATAGATGTGGAAAAAAGATATAGAGGATATTGATGGATTTTAAACAGGAGAGAAAAGATATTAAGTTCAGGGAGTTTTATCTTCTTACAGCTATAAGACATTAGAATAGGGTATACATTTAGGAATGTTTGTCCCAAAGGTGTCTCTGAGAGGACAGTAGCCCTCTCAGAGGTTCATAGAAGTTTTAGGTCAGGAAAAGCTCAGATATTATCTAGTCCAACTCTATCACTTTACCATTTAGGAAACTGAGACCCAGAGAGCTGAAATGCTTTATCCAATGTTGGTGACATGTAAGTGACAGAGGGAAGAGTGTAAACCTGGACTCTACATTTTTGTTGATCTTTCTATTTCTAACCTTTGTTACCTATTCATTCCTTTTACAAGTATTAAAATAGACCTGGGACTACAAAATATCGGGAATGCAAAGTAAATAAACTATTTTTTGTTCTCAAATTGGTTCTTGTGTAACAAACTTAAAAGGATGGGATAGAGGCGAGGGTGGAGGTGGCCAACTGGGAAAGAGGCAGGAGAAGCCTGCTCAGAAGTGGTTGGTGAGACTGGACATGTTGCCTCTGGGGTTCACAGTTCCAGACATTTACAGGACACTTCTGTCCTTAGTCTGTGCCATGCATGTCTTCCCAGTGAGCTCAACTTGAAAATTAATATTGAATTGTGAAATTAAAACAAATTTGGAGAGGGAGACGATGGTGGAATAGAAGGACTTGAGCTCACCTCCTCTAATGAAAACACTAAAATCACAACTAAATGCTGAACAACCAAAAAAGACTGGAAGCTGCTAAAAAAGATATTCTACGTACATACTAAGAAGACGCCACAGCGAAATGGTAAGGGGGTACATTCGTGACACAATCAAATTGCATGCTCTCTGGCTGGGTGATCCACAAACTGGAAACTATATCACAGAGTTTCTCCCACAGGAGTGAGAGTTCTAAGTCCCATGTCAGGCTCCCCAACCTGGGGGTCTGGCATTGGGATGAGGAGTCCCTAGAGCATTTGGCTTTGAAAGCCAGTGGAGCTTGAGTGCAGGAGCTCAACAGGACTGGAAGAAACAGAGACTCCACTCTTGGAGGGCACACACAAGGTTTCACACATACTGGGACCATGGAAAAGCAGTGACTCCATAGGACACTGGGACAGACCTACCTGTGGATAGTGGAGGGTCTCCTGGGGAAGCAGGGGTTAGCTGTGGCTCACTGTGCAGGCAAGGACACAGGTGGTGGAGGACCCAGTGAATATTTATCAATGTGAGCTCTCCTGGAGGTCACCAGTTTGGCATCAAGACCTGGCCCCACCCAACACCCTGCAGCCTCCAGTGCTGGGACACCTCAGCCCAAACAACCAACAGGGTGAGAACACAGCCCCACTCACCAGCAGACAGGCTGCATAAAGTCATCCTGAGTGCACAGCCGCCTCTAAACACACCCCTTAACATGACCCTGCCCACCAGAGGGACAAGGACCAGCCCCACCCACCAGTGGGCAGGCACCAGTCCCTCCCACCAGGAAGCCTGCACAGCCCCTGGGCCAACCTCACTCACCAGGGGCTAGACACCAGAAGCAAGAGAAACTACAAACCTACAGCCTGAGAAATGACAACCACAAACACAGAAACTTAGACAAAATGAGATGACAGAGAAATATGTTCCAGATGAAGGCACAAGAAACAATCCTAAAGGAACAACTTAGTGAAGTGAACATAGGCAATCTGCATGAAAGAGAATTAAGAGTAATGGTAGTAAAGGTGATCCAAGATCTCGAAAAAAGAATGGAGGCACAGACTGAGAAGATACAAGAATTGTTTAATAAAGAGCTAGAAATTCAAAGAATAAACAGAGATGAACAATACCATAACTGAAATGAAAAATACACTAGAAAGAATCAATAGCAGAGTAAATGAGGAAGAAGAATGAATAAGTGAGCTGGAACACAGACTGGTAGAAATCACTGCTGCAGGACATAATAAAGAAAAATGATTGAAAAAAAAATGAAGACTGTCTTAGAGACTTTGGGGACAACACTAAAACACAAACATTCGCATTATAGTGGTCCCAAAAAGAGAAGAGAGAGAGAAAGAGACTGAGAAAATATTTGAAGAGATTATAGCTGAAAACTTCCCTAACATGGGAAAGGAAACAGTTACCCAAGTGCAGGAAGCAAAGAGAGTCCCATACAGGATAAACCCAAGGAGGAACATGCAAAGACACATAGTAATCAAACTGACAAAAATTAAAGACAGAGAGAAAATATTAAAAGCAACAAAGGAAAAGCAATAAATAACAAACAGGGAATCCCCATAAGGTTATCAGCTGATTTTTCAGCAGAAATTTTGCAGGCCAGAAGGGAATGACACAATATACTTAAACTCATGAAAGGGAAAATCCTACAACCAAGAATACTGTACCAAGCAAGGTTCTTGTTCAGATTCAATGGAGAAATCAAAAGATTTATAGAAAAGCAAAAGCTAAGAGAATTCAGCACCACCAAACCAGCCTTAAAATGAATGCTAAAGGAACTTCTGTAGGCAGAAAAGAAAAGGCCACAACTGGAAACAAGAAACTTACAAATGGGAGAGCTCACCAGTAAAGGCACATACAGTAAAGGTAGGAAATCATCCACCCACAAATATGATATCAAAACAATCAATCATGAGAAGAGGAGAGTACAAATGCAGGATATTGGAAATGCATTTGAAATTAAAAGACCAGCAACTTAAAACAATCATATATATATATATAATATATATATTGTATATATATTATATATATATAATATATTGTATATATATTTTATATATATATATATAATATATATATACTGCTATGTCAAAACCTCATGGTAACTGCAAACCAAAAATCTACAATAGATACACACACAAAAAAAGAAAAAGCAATTCAAACACAGCTCTACAGATAGTTATCAAATCACAAGAGAAGAGAACAAAAGAGGAAGGGAAGAAAAAAGACCTACAAAAACAAATCCTAAACACTTAACGAATTATCAATAAGAACATACATATCAATAATTATCTTAAATGTAAATAGATTAAATGCTCCAACCAAAAGACATAGACTGGCTGAACAGATACAAAAACAAGACCCATATATATGTTGTCTACAAGAGACCCACTTCAGATCTAGGGACACATACAGACTGAAAGTGAGGGGATGAAAAAAGGTATTCCATGCAAATGAAAATCAAAAGAAAGCTGGAGTAGCAATACTTACATCAGACAAAATAGACTTTAAAATAAAGACTGTTACAAGAGACAAAGAAGGACACTACACAATGATCAAAGGATCAATCTAAGAAAAGATATAACAAGTGTAAATATATGTGCACCAACATAAGAACACCTCAATATATAACAAATGCTAAGAGCCATAAAAAGAGAAATCGACAGTAACACAATAATAGTGAGGGACTTAAACACCCCACTTACATCAATGGACAGATCATCCAGACAGAAAATCAATAAGGAAATACAGGCCTTAGATGACACACTAGACCAGATGAACTTAATTGATATTTATAGAACATTCTATCTGAAAGCAGCAGAATACACATTCTTCTCAGGTGCATATGGAACATTCTTCAGAATAGATCACAAGCTGTGCCAAAAAGCAAACCTCTGTAAATTTAAGAAAACTGAAATCATATCAAGCGTCTTTTTCGACCAAAACACTATGAGATTAGAAATCAAGAGAAACTGGAAATAAAAGGAAAAAACTGTAAAAAACACAAACAAGTGATGGCTAAACAATATGCTACCAGTCAACAAATGGATCACTGAGGAAATCAAAGAGCAAATAAAAAAATACCTAGAGACAAATGAAAATGAAAACATGATCGTCCAAAACCTTTGGGATGCAGTAAAAGCTGCTCTAAGAGGGAAGTTTATAGCACTACAATCTTACACAGGAAACAAGAAAAATCTCAAATAAAAAACCTAACCTTACACTGAAAGCAACTAGAGAAAGAAGAACAAACAAAACCCAAAGTTAGTAGCATGAAAGAGATCATAAAGATCAGAGTAGAAATAAATGAAATAGAGATGAAGAAAACAATAGAAATGATCAATGAAATTAAAAGCTGGTTTTTCGAAAAGATAAACAAAATTGATAAACTTTTTTCAGACTCATCAAGAAAAAAAACGAAAGAGCTCAAATCAATAAAATTTAAAATGAAAAATGAGAAGTTACAACTGACATCACAGAAATACAAAGAATCATAAGAGACTACTAAAAGGAACTATATGCAAATAAGATTGACAACCTAGAAGAAATGGACAAATTCTTAGATAGTTACAATCTTTCAAGACAGAACCAGGAAGAAATAGCAAATATGAACAGACCAATCGCAAGTACTGAAATTAAAACTGTGATTAAAAAACTTCCAGCAAACAAAAGTCCAGGATCAGATGGCTTCACAGGTAAATTCTATCAAACATTTATAGAAGAGTTAACACCCGTCCTTCTGAAACTATTCCAAAAAACTGCAGAGGAAGGAACACTCCCAAACTCATTCTATGAGGTCACCATCACCCTGATACCTAAGCCAGACAAAGATACCACAAAAAGAGAAAATTACAGGCCAATATCACAAATGAACATAGATGCAAAAGTCCTCAAGAAAATATTAACAAATGAAAGCCAACAATACATTAAAAGGATTGTACACCATGATCAAGTGGGATTTATCCCAGGGATGCAAGGATTTTTCAATATCTGCAAATCAATCAGTGTGATACACCACATTAACAAACTGAAGTTAACAACCATATGATCACCTCAATAGATGCATTCAACACTCATTTATCATAAAAACTCTCCAGAAAGTGGGCATGGAGGAAACCTACCTCAACATAATGAAGGTCATATATGACAAACCCACAAGTAACATCATACTCAACTGTTAAAAGCTGAAAGCATTTCCTCTAAGATCAGGAACAAGACAAGGATGTCCACTCCCACCACTTTTATTCAACATAGTTTTGGAAGTCCTAGCTATGGCAATCAAAGAAGAAAACGAAATAAAAGGAATCCACGTTGGTAAAAAAGAAATAAAATTGTCACTGTTTGCAGATGACATGATACTACACATAGAAAATCCTAAAGATGCTACCTGAAAACTACTAGAACTCATTAAAGAATTTGGTAAGGTTGCAGGATAAAAAATAAATACACAGAAATCTGTTGCATTTCCATACACTAACAATGAAAGATCAGAAGGAGAAATTAAGAAAACACTCCCATTCACCATGGCAATAAAAAAACAACATACTTAGGGTTAAACCTACCTAAAGATGCAAAATACCTGTAATCTGAAAACTATAAGATGCTGATGAAAGAAATCAAAGATGACACAAACAGATGGAAAGATAAACGATGTTCTTATATTGGAAGAATCAATACTGTCAAAATGACTATACTGCCCAAGGCAATCTACAGATTCAATGCAATCCCTATCAAATTACCAATGGCATTTTTACAGAACTAGAAGAAAAAAATTCTTAAAATTTATATAGAGACAAAAAAGACCCCAAATAGCCAAAGCAATCTTGAGGGAAGTAAATGGATCTGGAGGAATCAGACTCCCTGACTTCAGACTATACTACAAAGCTACAATAATGAAGACAATATGGTACTGGCACAAAAACAGAAATGTAGATCAATGGAAAAGGACAGAAAGCCCAGAGGTAAACCCACACACCTATGGTCAACTAGTCTATGACAAAGGAGGCAAGAATATACAATGGAGAAAAGACAGCCTCTTCTGTAAGTGGTGCTGGGAAAACTGGACAGCTACACGTAAAAGAATGAACTTAGATCACTCTGTAACACCATACACAAAAATAAACTTAAAATGGGTTAAAGACCTAAATGTAAGACCGGATACTACAAAACTCTTAGAGGAAAACATAGGCAGAACACTCTGTGACATAAACTGCAGCAAGATCTTTTTGGATCCACTTCCTTGAGTAATGAAAATAAAAACAAAAGTAAACAAATCGTACCTAATTAAACTTAAAAGCTTTTGCACAGCAAAGTAAACCATAAAGAAAATGAAAAGACAACCCACGGAATGGGAGAAAATATTTGCAAACAAAGCAACTGACAAAAGATTAATGTCCAAAATACACAAACAGCGCATGCAGCTCAATATCAAACAAACAAGCAACCCATTCAAAAAATGGGCAGAAGACCTAAATTGACATTTCTCCAAAGAAGATATACAGATGGCCAACAGGCACATGAAAAGATGCTCAACATTCTTAATTATTAGCAAAATGTAAATCAAAACTATAATGAGGTATCACCTCACACTAGTCAGAATGCTCATCATCAAAAAATCTACAAACAGTAAATGCTGGAGAGGGTGTGGAGAAAAGGGAACCTTTCTACACTGTTGGTGGGAATGTAAATTGGTACAACCACTATGAAGAACAGTATGAAGGTTCCTTCAAAAACTAAAAATAGAGCTGGCATATGATCCAGCAATCCCAGTCCTGGGTGTATATCCAGAGGAAAACATGGTTTGATAGGATACATGCACCCCAATGTTTATTGAAGCACTATTTGCAATAGCCAAGACATGGAACAACGTAAATGTCCATCAACAGAGGAATGGTTAAAGAAGATGTGGTACATATATACAATGGAATATTACTCAGCCATAAAAAGGAATGAAATAATGCTAATTGCAGCAATATGGATGGATCTAGAGATTATCATACTAATTGAAGTAAGTCAGAGAACGCCAAATATCATATGATATCACTTATATGTGGAATCTAAAAAGATGATATAAATGAACTTATTTACAAAACAGAAACAGACTCACAGACTTGGAAAACAAACTTATGGTTATTAAAGGGGAAACATGGGAAGGAGGGATAAATTAGTAGTTTGGGATTGACATGTACACACTACTGTATATAAAATAGATAATCAACAAGTTCCTACTGTATGGCACAGGGAACTCTACTCCATATTCTGTAATAACCTATAAGGGAAAAGAATCTGAAAAAGAGTGAATATGTGTACATGTATAACTGAATCACTTTGCTGTACACCTGAAACTAGAACAACATTGTAAATGAACTATACCCCAATATAAAATAAAAATTAATTAAAAAAATAAATTAAAAGGATGCGATAACATTACAAAAGAAAGTAAACATAATACCAAGAGGGTACATAGGGAAGAGAGCAGTCGTGTCAGTGAGGGGGGAATCCCCAGATCCCTGCTCTTTATGCATTGACAGAGACCTTCCTGTAAGTCAAAGAGGTTTGGGTGACATCAGGAAAATTTCTGTAGACTAAAAAAAATAAAATGCTGTCAACAACATCTTAGACAAAGAGATAAAGATTCTCACTTTACACTTCTGCTAAAAGTGCAGCCAAAGAAACAAGTTTTGTTGAAATGTTTTGTTTCATTTAACATTTTGACTTGGATATAAACCAATCTGGTAGATTTATTTTTATTAAAAGTTTCAGGATAGTGTTTAAAACACACATAAAAAAACCCCATACAAATAAAAATGCTATATTTTATTGTGTCTTCTAAATTTTTTCCTTTTAAAGAAAGCTTAAAATTTGAGGTAGTATTAATTTTGCTGCATCAATAGAATATAACTTGTAAGTCACAAAGAGTGGTTTATGTCAATTATTCATGAAAAGAAAGTTCCAACGCTGACAGTTAATTTTTATTAAAGAAAGATACAAGGTTATTGTTGATCATAAATTGCCAACTGAATTACATGGAGTAAAAAGAAAGCAGTGTGTTTCTTTCTTAATGAATTCAGACATTCAGTGTTTAGTCCAAGTTTATATACATACTTCTTGAAATAATAAAAGACTGAGTTTCAAACTTGGTTTATTTTTATAAAGCTACTAGCTTTCTCATATTAAAATTTTGAAGATAGCTTACTCAGTCTCCATTTTATTAAAACTTTGATTTCTTGGGTTAATTTCAATAATATAAATAGCAGTAAGGAGCTATGAAAATTTCTCTTTTTTGAGACTACTCAGAATTGTTTTACATAAAGCAGACTTTGAAAAGATCAAGCATGTCTAATTTTCAAAGCAGAGTGTACGTGGTTCAATACATGATGTACATGTTACAGTTACAGGTGAATGCGAAAAAATTTTGGTAATGATACACTATCTCCCCAGCCCACTCTGACAAAAAACAAACCCCAAAGGTAGAAAGCATGGTCTATTTTTAAGATAAATATAATTATTTCTGAGATACTCCAGAACCCTAACATTTTGCTCATAGTTATATCTATGAACTGGAAGACCCACATGATTTTATGATGGTATTATTGAAAACGAAAATCTTGGCTTTTGCAGAATCTGTAGAAACTCTAATATAGACAAAGGCCATTTTTATAATAGTTAAAAGTTGTTTCTGTTGTTAAAAGTTAATAAGTTTGGTCCACAGTCTTCTAGGAATATATAAAAATGTTCTAGAATAATATTTAAAATAATTTGTCAGCAAAATATTACTAAAGGCTTTCAAGTCCTCCATCAGTCTGCAATCACATATTTTAGATATAATTTACATTTTACCATCATATTTAAAATATTGTAGTTAATTATTCCTGGTAATGTTGGAATTTCTCTCCCTATACTTTCATTTACATTTGAAGTAGCAGAAAAATTGCCTTTTGGCACTTGAAATGACATTGCTGGCAGAGGTTAATATGTACTTTCTGGTCAAATTGTTACTGCTTGCTTTTTTTCTTTGTTTGTTTTTAATTGTTATACATGCACAGTTTGCAAGGCACTATTCTTTACCAAATTAGAATGATATCTCTTGAGAGATAGTAAACAGAAACTCTATTTCTCTTACATGGAGCAATGGCATATAAAATATTTCCTTATAAATCTAAATTTAGTCCTCTGGAAAGAACTTAAACTATAAGAGAGGCAGATAAATTCTTGGCAGTGGTGTGGTATAAAGTAGAAGCATTGCAGTTCTACATTATTCAGCAGGGCTTTTTTTGTTTGTCTATGAGTAATATAAATTTAAATTCAAATTGACTAAAACAGAAAAGGGAATTCATTGACTAACATTATGGAAAACTTGAGGGTTAGGTTCTGCTTTGGGGACTGCTAAATTCAGATGCTCAAGAGATCTCCCACTCATTTCCCAGATATCATTTGTCTTGTGTTGGTTATAATCTTCAAGCAAGTCATCGACATAAGGTGGCCTCCAGAAGCTCTAGGTTCGGTGTTAAAACTAGAGTTCTCTCCTCAATAGTTCCAATAAAAGTCCAGCTCTAGGTATCCTGGGGTGACTTGGACCATGCACACATCCTTGAAGCAAGGGAGGAGAAATGTTCTCACTGTGTCCAGGGAGGTCACAAAGCTGTCAGTTCCAGCCAAGCCACATAGACTGTCCATGAGCCAGACGTGGCTCCTAGGAGTAAAACCATACAATATTACCGAAGAAAGATGCTAAATAGGAAAAAACAATAAATGTCTATCTTACTCTCAAGTGTAGGGCATTTTGGTCCACTTACTGCTTGATGACTCCTGCTGACTCATTGTCTTTTCCTAATATGATACTTGACTTGAGTTTGAAATGACTAGCAGTAAGAATGTGGGTTCATCTTGATTTTTATGGTATCAGAATGAAGGACAGATAGAGCATCTGGAAGCAAGCTTACAAGGAATTATCTGTTGCTTTGGGTCAACATGAAGGAAGCAAGGATTTGAAGTACCTTAATCCATTATTTTAAAGCATACCTTAAGCTCTATTATTGTAGTATTTTATAAAACCCTTTTCTTATTTTGTCATTGCATATGATACAAGTATAACCTATTTTTAAAACAAATTCCTGAGTTTTTTCCTTATTGGTAAGCTGTTTTTTTCTCCCAACATGAAGGTCACCATTACAGTTCTAGGCAAAGAGATAGAGGAAGGGAGAGGCCTTCTCTGGAAGGAAGAGGTTAGGATGTAGTGCAAGCCTGCCCCTTTGTCCAGGGCTGTGCGGGGAACTGGGGAGTCAAAGGCAGGACAGTGATCTCCAGTACCAGTCTGGAGAGACCTAGTCAGCTGGAAGAAGCCAAAGGATCCTGACTGAGCCGAGAGGGGACAGACAGCGGTTTATTAGCATCAGGCAGAGCAGGTGCAGAGCTGTGATTCATCCAGCATGCGTAGTATGACTGTACTTGTTGTTTATAGCCAGCGTCTGTTTTCTTAGGTGTCCTTGTTGTGCCGGTTTTAAAAAAGTTCTTACCATCACAATCAATAAATGACAATCAAATGTTCGTGGTTGGCCAATCCGTGCATATCCCAGGACCAGCGTGAGGCTGGCCCTCCCTCTCCCCCAATGCCATGCAGTGATTTACACTTCCCTCCTACACATCCAAATGCCACCTTGAAGAGAAATAGGGGATGGAGAATGAGGCATTGTTGCAGGGTTACTTTAGGATTATGCTAATAATCTGTCCAGATCATTGGATGCCCTGATATTTGAGTCAGATGGGGATAAATTTGGTATTTCAATCCTTCTTCCTAGTGAGTAGGTAGGGTCATGAAGATTAGGTCAGTTACAGAGAAATGGAGTTACATTTATATGCACATCCAAATTGTGGAATATATAAATTTGCAATCCTGATGCACAAAATAAGGAATTAGCTTTAGGACCAGTTAGTTTCCCCATGGACATTTGCCTGGGATCTCTGTGTGATGTTAAAGACATAGAAGGCTAAACTTGAGCCTCATAAACCCTACTATGACCCAATGGAAGGATGATACCTTCATAATGAAAAGGAACACTCAAAAACACCTTCAGATCATTGTCTAAAATAAGAAAAGGAAGGAAAATCTACTAGCCGTACGAGTGATTAGTTACCCTTTCTTCTCAGTAGATTTAGGAAGGCTTATAATTTTTTAAATAACTCGATTATTTGAAAATGGAAATAGTAGTAGAGGCTACAGGAGAAAGTCGAAAAAAATTTTAGCAAATATAACAGATACAGAATTAATATCCTATTTATAGAAGATAGATTGATCGATTGATCAATTGGTCAATAGGTAGGTAGTACATGGGGCACAAAAAACACTAAAGTACATATTTACAAAGGAAAAGGATAGGGACAGAAAATTTACAAAAAAGAAAAAACAAAAAGAAATATGTGGAAAATGTTTATTTTCAGTGAAGACAAATCATATAAATGATTTGTATAAATAAAAAAAGGACCCTTTCTCACTATTGAAACAGCATGTTATATATTGCTGGTGATTTTGTAAGCTTTTTAGTAATTTTGCAGTATATATCAAGAGGCATAAGAAGGTTGAAATTTGGGAACCAATAACTTAAGAAAATACATAACCTCAAATGTAGAAAACTCTAGATTCATAAACATGTTCATCATGGTTTTTAGCCCTAAAAAAGATGAAACCACCTAAACATTCCAAAGTGGGAGAATGATTAACTACATCTAATCATAATCATCTGAATATTATGTAGGCATTGTGAATACAGGTTACTAGAACCAAAACAAAATGTTTGTCTTCATGCTTAAAGAATAAAATCCACTTAAAGATTTTAGGTATGTTATTATTATATCTAATAACAAGTGTATATCTAAAATATGCTTATGTCAGAATAGTAGGAGTCTCAGGCATTATTTTTCTGTTTTCCAAATACCCACTATGTAGTTAGGAATTTTTATTAATGGCTAAAACATATAAAGAAAGAAAGCATCATTCTGGGTGAGAAAAACCCTGTCTACTCTCTTGGCTATGACAGTAATTGTGTTGCTGATGGATTTGAACATCTCTGGACTCTAGTTTTCTTCACTGCAGACATTATCCAATGCAATCCATTTATTCCAGTCTTTCAAACTCTAAAATTCTGTGATCTATAGTTTATAAATAATGAGCATAAAAAGATAGTTTCAGATTTCTTTCAAAATATTGTTGCCATTATGATATGGAAATGGAGCATTACTATCCAGCAGGGGAGCTTATAAAAAAGAATATAAATAATGCATTTTAAAAGCTTTTACATGCTTAAAATATTTCATGAGTTATGGAAAAGTTATAAAAAAAAGAGTCACTAAACAAAAGCATAAGATTAAATAATCAACACTCAACAAGATTTTCAACAATATATATTTTGTGCAAAGCACTGTGTAGTAAAAAATATAGAGAAACTAATTAGAGAGAAAAAATTTTTAATGATAAGTTACATTAAATATAAATGTATAAATTTAAAACAAATTTACTCATTTTATGATTAGCATATTTTTGGGGTTCTATATTAAAATGTTTTTTTATCATCAGTTAATGAGTATATTTTGCTATATTATATTGTAAAGTTGTGCTTTTATGTTTACTTTTACATCAGTAATCCAGTTGGAATTGAGTTTTTTTAAAAATATGGTATCATGTAGGACATGCACCTTTGCATTATTTATTGAAAATAAATTGAAAAATTTTGGAATCTACATGTTGATTGATACATACTTTAAAAATAACTTCTGATATTTTGATTGGTATAGCATTGAAATGGATTAATCTGTGGGAAACTGGTACCTTTACAATAGCAAATTTACCAAATCACAAACATAGTAAATGCCTCCACTTATTTAGTTATTTAAAATGACCTCTATAATGTTTTATACTTTTCTGTGTAGAAGTCACACAACCTTATTAAAATTATTCCTTTTATTTTGTTTTTAGTGCTGTTGTAAATGGTTTTTTAAAAAAGAAAATTTCATTTTCTAATTAAACATTGCTAGTAAAGAAATATAGATAATATTTATATACTGATCTATAACATTGCTGAATTCTCTTATTAATTCTAGTAGTATTAAAATTCTTTTTAAGTTTCTATTATTCAACACGTTTTCTATGAAAAATGAGAGTTCTACTTTTTCTTTCTAAACCTTATGTCCTTTATTCTTGCCTTCTTCAGATTAATCAAGCATTTATTTCCATGATAAATATATATATAATTGTACATATAATTTAAATTCAAAAATTCATTATATTTGGTTTTGTCCGTCAAAATCTGTTTAGCTTTATCCATTTGTTTATCCTTTCCTTTGATTTCCCTTTTTTCTTGAAATTTTGTGCTGACATTTAGAATTATTTTATTTTTGTCTGAAAAACTATATTTAGTGTTTTCTTTTAGGATGTGTTGGTGATGAAATAGCTTACTTTTGTTATCTGGATATGCTTTTATTTTCTCTTTGCTTTAAAGATAATTTTGAGGTCTGAAATTTTAGATTGGCAGTTATTTCTTTTTAATACTTTAAAGGCTTCATTTCATTGCCTCTGTCTTGCATTATTTCTTTTGAGAATTAAGCTGTAAATCTTATGCTGCTCCTTTGAAAATGTCTCTTTTTTTCTCCAAATGCTACTAATTTTCTGCAGCTTTAGTATTATGTTCATAGATGTTGTTTTCTTTGCATTTATCCCATTTAGATTTATAGCACTTCTTGAATTTGTAGCTTCATGTCTTTCATCAATCTTGGGGAAAATATTGGCCATTATCTCTTCAAATGTACTGTCAACCTATTGTCTACATCCTCTCCTTCAGGGACTCTAATTATACATATGTAGATATTTCACTTTGTTCAGATGATCTTCTGGCTATTTTTTACTCATTGGTCTTCATACTTCCAGCTAGTTATTTCTACTGACTTTTTTTTTTTTTTCCCGGCACGTGGGCCTCTCACCGCTGTGGCCTCTCCCATCGCAGAGCACAGGCTCCAGACTCGCAGGCCCAGCCGCCATGGCTCACGGGCCCAGCCGCTCCATGGCACGTGGGATTCTCCCAGACCGGGGCACGAACCCGCGTCCCCTGCATCGGCAGGCAGACTCCCAACCACTGTGCCACCAGGGAAGCCCCTCTACTGACTTTTGTTTCAGTTTCACCAACCTTTTCTTCTACTGTGTCCAATTTACTGTTAAATCCATTTATTTACTTAAATTATTGTGTGTGTTTTTAATACTTATAATTTCCACTTGATTCTTTTTCATTAAATTAAGTTTTTGTTAAAAATTCTCCATCTTTTCACTTAATTTCTTGGCCATGTTATTCATAGTTAATTTAAAGTTCATGTGTTTAACAATGTCTTCCAGTCCCACCTCTGATTCTAACAACGTTTCTAGCATTGAAAATATGAAGTCCTAATGTCACTGTTTCTCATCTACCAAATAAAGAGGTCTGTTAATGTGATAAACAAAACTACTTTGTTCATACTCCTCGAAGCATCACCTTACAATATTAAGCTGTGCTTAGCCACAAACTTTTATTTAAAAGTAAGGGGTTGTGGGAATGTGAATTGGTTCAGCCACTACAGAAAACAGTATGGAGGTTCCTTAAAAAACTACAAATAGAACTACCATATGATCCAGCAATCCCACTACTGGGCATATACCCTGAGAAAACCATAATTCAAAAAGAGTCATATACCAAAATGTTCATTGCAGCTCTATTTACAATAGCCCGGAGATGGAAACAACCTAAGTGCCCATCATCGGATGAATGGATAAAGAAGATGTGGCACATATATACAATGGAATATTACTCAGCCATAAAAAGAAACAAAATTGAGCTATTTGTAATGAGGTGGATAGACCTAGAGTCTATCATACAGAGTGAAATAAGTCAGAAAGAGAAAGACAAATACCGTATGCTAACACATATATATGTAATTTAAGAAAAAAAAATGTCATGAGGAACCTAGGGGTAAGACAGGAATAAAGACACTGACCTACTGGAGAACGGACTTGAGGATATGGGGAGGGGGAAGGGTGAGCTGTGACAAAGCGAGAGAGAGGCATGAACATATATACACTAACAAACGTAAGGTAGATAGCTAGTGGGAAGCAGCCGCATAGCACAGGGATATCAGCTCGGTGCTTTGTGACCGCCTGGAGGGGTGGGATAGGGAGGGTGGGAGGGAGGGAGACGCAAGAGGGAAGAGATATGGGAACATATGTATATGTATAAGTGATTCACTTTGTTATAGAGCAGAAACTAACACACCATTGTAAAGCAATTATACCCCAATAAAGATGTTTAAAAAAAATAAATAAAAGTAAGGGGTTTATACAGGATTATCTCTAGGTACTTCTCTAATTCTGCAAGACTAAGTCTAAGGTTATTTTGGAATGCTCTCATGTTTGGCACTGTGCTAGATACTGAGAGGATATTTGATCTGAATTTAATACTCAAGGTAGTACTATTTAGACTGAAAGGCTTATGACAATTCTCTGTCTTTTTCAGCACACTCTTTGTTTCCCAGTACAGTGCCTGGAGCACTCAGTAAGTACTGGCTGGATGACTAAATGAGTGATTGAGTTAATTGTATTAGAAATACAGACAAAAGACTTATATGTGGAATCTAAAGTATGACACAAGTGAACCTATCTATGAAACAGAAACAGACTCACAGACATAGAGAACAGACTTGTGGTTGCCAAGGGGGAGGGGGTGGGGGAGGGATGGATTGGGAGGTTGGGATTAGCAGATGCAAACTCTTATATATAGGATGGATAAACAACAAAGTCCTACTGTATAGCACAGGGGACTATATTCAGTATCCTGTGATAAACCATAATGGAAAAGAATATGAAAAAGAATATATATATGTTCACTGAGTCACTTTGCTGTACAGCAGAACTTAACACAACATTGTAAGTCAACTATACTTCAATAAATTTTTTTAAAAAAATTAAAAAAAAAGAAATACAGATAAAGTGATAAAACTCAGCCTTTCTCTTGAAGGGTGAAAAGTGGTGATTGACTGAACATAGGAACCGAAAGAAGAGGGAGGAGTTAAGAAGTGAGAATCCCTACGCTCATCTGAGCAATTCCTGCATGTTAGATACCGTTCTGAATGTTGCATACATATTATGTCGGATAACACGTACAGTTTCTCTGTGAGGCAGGCATTTAGAGTGAGATTAGGTTCCCTACCTGAACGTGGCAAAGATCGAATCCAGACTCAGGTATGTCTGACCCCAAAGCCTTTAATCATTGCACTATGATGCCCAAGCATCATAAGGACATAAAAAGCATAAGGACAGAAAAAATGTCTTTTCACAGGCAATTAAAAATATATGAACCTAGTTATATACACATAGATAGATAGATGAAGATATATATTAACATACCTAAAAGAGAGAACTATTCCTTGCTTCTGGAGGTTTTATTTTTTTCCTCTTCTTTGGTATTGATACTTTTCTTAAACTTGTAAGGAAGTATCCAATATCTTCCCCACCAATCCATAACCCACCTGCCAATGAGAGTGTTTAAAAATTTTATACAGTTTGAGTTAGGGCTAGGTTCTTCATGTACTAGAAATAGATTTTTAAAAATACAAATATACATATTACATATACACAGCTACACATACAGAAGATGGGCCAGAAAATCTTTCATTTGTCTAGTAACTTAACAGACCATTGATTTCCAGAACTGGGAATAAATGTTCTTGCTTTATTTTTCATAAATTATTTTTTGAATGACACTTCAGTGAGTGGATGCTGTATTGTTTGCCAAAAAAATGCCCTCAGGAGAGCAAAGTTATTTCAGAAATCTCATTTTATGTCCGTAGCCCTGAAGCTGACTTTTTTTTTTTAGTTTATTTTTGGCTGTGTTGGGTCTTCGTTTCTGTGCGAGGGTTTTCTCTGGTTACGGCGAGCGGGGGCCACTCTTCATCGCGGTGCGCGGGCCTCTCACTGTCGTGGCCTCTCACTGTCGTGGTCTCTCACTGTCGTGGCCTCTCTTGTTGCAGAGCACAGGCTCCAGACGCACAGGCTTAGTAGTTGTGGCTCACGGGCCTAGTTGCTCTGCGGCATGTGGGATTTTCCCAGACCGGGGCTCGAACACGTGTCCCCTGTATTAGCAGGCAGACTCTCAACCACTGCGCCACCAGGGAAGCCCAAGCTGACATATTTTTATCACAAGGATTAGAAAGGAAAAGCCTAGAAAGAATTTAATAGGATAAACAGACTAAAAGAGAGTCGAGCAGTTGCTTCTAACGTGTCCACTGTTCTTCAAATGAGCATCTTTCTATTGCCAGCGTCTCCTGTCTAGGTTGGCTACACGCAGCAATTAGAGGCAGCCCAGCTCTCAGACTCCATCCCCCACCTCCCTCCTCGACCCTCGCATCTCTGGCAGTTGTGGTTTTCTTGGATACATTAAGCACATTCCTAACTCAGCACTCTTCCCCCACCCCACGCCCCGCCCCGCCCCGCCGCGGAGCAAGAGGCTCCGGACGCGCAGGCTCAGCGGTCATGGCTCACGGGCCCAGCCGCTCCGTGGCACGTGGGATCCTCCCAGACCCGGGCACGAACCCGTGTCCCCCGCATCGGCAGGCGGATTCCCAACCACTGCGCCACCAGGGAAGCCCCTAACTCAGCACTCTTGCACAAACTTTTCCTTCTGCCTGAATGTCTCCAGTCTACCTGCTGTGTCTCCATAATTCACTCCCTTCCTTCTTTCAGGTTTCTGTTCAAATGTTACCGTTCCATTGAGGCCTCTGACCTCTCTTTATAAAAGAGTAACACACGCTCTGCCTTACCCTCAGCACCCACCCTGGCAATATCTCCTTCCTAGCTTTATTTTCGTCCATCCCATGTGTCACCATCTGACATATATTAGTCACTAATTTCTGAAGTAACTATCCATCACTTCCCTTGGGATATAAATCCTATGAGAGAAGAGAATTCATTTTGTTCATTTGTATCTCGACAGTGCCTCAGACGTGGTAGCACTCTATAAGTATTTGTTGAATCAATGAATATTGAATACACAATATTTTGTGAAGAATTTTCAGAAGGTTTTCAATCCAGCTAAGCCATTAGGAGATAATTATTCACAGAAATTAAATCTAATCTTCCAGTTAGAACATAGCATTGGCATATGAAAAATTGCTATGCATTCATCTCATCTCATCTAGAAGAATCCTTAAACATATCTGCAACTGGTTAAACCAGAAGTATTGATGGAAATATTTGGAGCTATCCCCATCTCGATTAACTTTTCCACCACAATTCATGTAAGGAACATGGAATCTTACCTGTCTTGTTAATGGTTGTTTCCCGAGAAGTAAAAACAGTGTGAGGGGCTCAATAAATATTTTTTGTATTAAAAATATATTGATTAGAAAATATATATGTGTGTGTTTTTATATATATATATTATGTATTATCCTACAGTGTATAAAGCTCTAGGTCTTCAGAATCTCTTGATTATTTGATGAAGAAAGATTCTATTTTCTCTTGCATCTTCAAATAAAACACAAAGTCAAATGCTCCAACCTTGTAAATTACCAAGGTATTAACGGGAAGCCAGCTGCAACTTACAAATGTCCCTTTTTATAAGAAGTCAATTTGGGCATGTGTTCTCCTTAGTGTTATATAGCATTTGATCTCTCTAGGTCATACATCCATTTTTTAATCTATCTTAACGAGGACTCCTAAGGCCCAACAATGCTTTCAACATTCTCTGAAGCTCACACACGCGCACACACACACACACACACGCACGTATTCATTTTAAAATTCCATTATGTTTACACAGCATGAGGCTACATATTATATGATTGAAGTTTTCTATTTTATTTATGAAAAGATACCTGTGATATTAATTCATTTATATGGGGACCAATATAAAACCATGAAGAAATTGGACAACAGTACTAGGAACTATAACCTTACCTTAAATACGTAACAAACATATGTTGAAACAGGAGACTCAGTTTTGCCTAGAACCCAGCACAAGTCACGCTCTGGTTAAAGGCGCTTAGAGAAGCACATTAACTCCTACAAGCATCATGAGAGTTATTTTAGAAGATACACAGCTCAGGCACTGAGGGAGCCTCAGGCCCTGAAGATAAGGTGGCCAATTAACACTGCTCTTAGGAAAGCTTACAGTGTTGCAGCAGTGATCTGGGGCTTTCACTGGGCCATAGTTACATCGGTCCCAGTCTGATCCCTAGAAATCAATCCTAAATATAAAGGATCTATATGTAAAGTCCTGTCCTTCTATCGATACTTTGTTTGTTTGCTGTATGTGCTAAATATGGGGCTGTCTCACAGGCATTTATACCCATTGTCCTGTTATAATAGTCATAGAGCCTCCTTTCACTCTTGAAAATGTGCCTGCTTGGAAAGAAATGATCTGGTCATCCTATTCAAACCCATCTGTGTAAAGGGAAAAGATTCCTTGTCATAGGCAGTATCTATCCAGAGTCTTCCTTGCAGACCATACCCTTGAAGAGATTCATTAAGATGAAAGGAACAGAAAAGCCTAAGAATTGATTTACTTTTGATCATTTAAAGAATACATCTTGCTGTTTGTCAATAATTTCAAAATTATGTTTTCCTGTGCATATAAAAATTATATTAAAATATGAATAATTTTTACTTTAAATTCGACTTTGCTCATATGAACCTAATGGGACTCCAATATTTAAAAAAATTACATGAATACCAGTTTTTCATAACAGGGTTATTGTTTCCTTCTTTTTTCCAAAAATAAATCCTCCAAAATATCGAAGGATTATTAAATAAAGGAGGAAATGTTAGGAAATCGCATCCTACTATTTTTTCCCACTGACCACAACATGACATGATAGGGGTTCCTGTCCTTCTAAGATGACCAAGGGTGCTGTGTTGAGCAGTAGCCTGCCCTCAGCCACTCACATACTTAACTTCCCCGCTTTATTAGGGAATTACGTGAGTGCACGCGGTCATTTACATAGCTAAAAAAACAGATTCAAGATTTAAATCACTGGATTATTAAAATAGTGTTTTGCCAAGTCTTATGCCAGGAAACCTAAACAACTAGCTCAACACAGAATTTTTAAGTTTGATTTATTTCACCAAGTCCATAAAATACAGTGTTTAATTTTCCCTTTCACTTCTGCATATCTGCAAGTGTCTCTGCTGCACAATGATAATTAGGGTTCATGAAAAGAAAGCAGTCTGTTTCTGGGCTCTCTCTCTCTCCGGCACCCCCTCCTCTTCCCCACTGCCTCTTTCTCTCCTTTTTCCCTCAATTTCTCCAAGGTGGTTGGACAGGAGTCATCCAGGTCTATAGCAACTCCTGTCCACGTTCAAGGACCAAAACAAATACTAATGTACTACCTTCTGTGAGGAAAATCTGGCTTCATGTGCAGAACTTGCTGCTTCAATCTGTTGAATCTTGGAGAAGCTCACGTGATTCTAGGTCACCTCCTTCCACGCCTGGCCCCCTTCTCCCTGGCAATGTGACAGGGGATCACTTAGGAGGGCTTATGCCCCTCCTCCACACTCAAACACAAACTGCGACACACAGGGCTTGTCTGTCATTTATTACGTAGTTCTCCCTTTCCCCCTTTTGCCTAAAGGATGAGCTTTTGAAAACAAAGCAACTTTGCATTTAATTGAATTGATTAAAATGAATATAGAAACATGATTGGTCCAAGCAATGTTTAAGGTCTCTTGTGTTCCGAAATACAGGCTTGTTCTCTGTTTCTCTGTTTACCTCAGCCCTTACATCCAAGCCTTCAGCAAGTCTTGTCAAGTTCACCTCTAAAACGTGCCTAGGATTTGTTTACTTCTTTCCTTTTACAACCACCATCCTCATCATAGCCATTGTCATCCTTTGCCTGGATATCACAGCCTCAGAACTGGTGTCTTCATTTCTACTTTCCCATTCTCCACGGGAAAGCCAGAGTGATCTTTGCAAAACGAAAATCAGTTCATGTCATTCCCATGCTCAAACCCTTTTTACTGGGGCCTCAGAGGTCCTGCAGGACTTGGCCCTGGACCCCAGCATCTCTGACCACACCCTCTTTTGCCACCCGTTCCAGGCAAGAAGGCCTTTTTAAGTTCATGAACAGGCCCAGCTCTGCCCGCCCAGAACCTCTGCACGGGCTGCTTCTGTCTCTGATCTTTGCGGAGCTGGCATTCACGTCTCAGCTCTAATATCACCCCTTAGAGATTCTTTCTAGGGCTATCCCACCTATATTTGTCTTTTGCACTCTCGCCTAGTAATTTTTTTTTATCACATCACCTCCACATTATTATAGAGAGAGCAAACGGTTAAAAAAAAAAAAAAAAAAGATGCCAAACTCCCAAGGCCAGGTGCAAAAGGAGAAAGGCCCCGGTCCCTTAGCTTCCCAGGTCCTTCTCAGTTTGAAGAAGGCTCACCTGGCTTGACAGCGTGTCACCAGCAAAGCCATGGGAGCTACAGAAGAAAGAGGGCTTCCTCTGCAAGAAAGAGAACAAAGAGCTACCAAATTGTTCCCCCTCACCTTACTGGGGTGCTGGGTCGATCCCCCTGGAGGTGTGGTGAGACTTTCTGAAGAAGATCCCCAGTGAGAGGGGCTGGGTTGGCTGAGTGAGGGACAGGGCCTGCAGAGCTGCACGCGTAGCTGGTTAGCGGCCGTTCTAGAGGCAACAAAGATCCAGGGGAGGATGTGGGATATTGCCCTGGTGGGGCTGAGTGAGTGAAGATGCCCTTTGTGCATCCTCCTAACCATGGAAAATTACCGGTGACTCACATGCTTCACCCTCTTACGATGAAATGTGACTTGGAAGCTTCTCCCATCAAGGGATGGAACCTTGACTCTTAACTGGCTTTGTGACTTGATTTGGCCAATAGAATATGGTAGAAGTGATGGAGGCCAGTTCTGGGTTTAAGCTCAAGAGGCCTTGCAGCTTCCACTTGGTCCCGAACCCCTGTGACCTCCTGGATCAGGCCAGCCTGTTGGAGGGTGCACATAGAGGAGAGATGACCTGTCCCAGCTGAAACACCTACTACCAGCCAATCTTCCTCCGACCTGCCGGCTGACGACAGACACAGGGGAGAGCCCAGCTGAGAGCAGTCACACTGAGCCCAGACAAATGAACTTCACTCAGCAGACCCGTGAGCAATGACAATTGCTTATGCTTCCAGCTACTGAGTTTTGGGATCCATTATTATAGCTAAAGATACGTGGAGTAAAGAAGCTGAATGCTGCCCATGACCATTTGTGTCACCTGCCGTGAGATTGTCATTCTGACACAAACCACTGACATGAGACTGACCTTGATGGAGAAAACAGACCCTTCCTGGCCTCACATAGTCCCTGTCTCCTGACGGAACGAGCATCCCCAGGCTGGGGCCAAAACTGGGTGGTAGCACCACAGCAGAACCAGCTGAGCACTGACCTCAGTTAGGGAGAGGCTCAGCGCAAAGCATCTGTCTGGAAGCCCATGCAAGCAAGTCTTTAGATACAAGATAGTGGGTTTTTTTTGTTTTGTTTTGTTTTTTTTTTGCGGTACGCGGGCCTCTCACTGTTGTGGCCTCTCCCATTGCGGAGCACAGGCTCCGGACGCGCAGGCTCAGTGGCCATGGCTCACAGGCCCAGCCGCTCCGCGGCATGTGGGATCTTCCCAGACCGGGGCACGAACCCATGTCCTCTGCATCGGCAGGCGGACTCTCAACCACTGCGCCACCAGGGAAGCCCAATAGTGGGTTTTAATATGACTATCAAAACATTAAAAGTTATTGTGAGGTTTTTATAAAAATAAAGAACTGTTCTGTATAGGAAAAGAAAAAAAATATTCTGTAGAGTTTGGTTAACACCTGACATGCTGAAAAATAAGTGTAGATTTATGAACTATCATTATTTCCTTCACTAGCTATGTTTTATGACTTCTCATAATTACTTGAAAGGGGCTTTATAAACATAAGAGCTTACATTTAAGATGGATAAAAATTATACTCCAATAAAGATGTTTAAAAAAAAGATGGATAAAAATGGGTTTATGCTAAAATAATTTGACAGCAAGAATGTCCTTGAGTATCAGAAAAGCAGATAAATCTGTCACCTTTGATAGAAAACAGAAACTAGTCAAATTCATCTTACCTTGTCTTAGTTGACTATTACTTTGTCTAGTTCACTATCTTGGAATTTCTTTTTAAGTCAGCATAGACTAAAGCGTGTTGCAACACAGCATCTGAATAAATAAAGTAGTTTTAAGACCAACCAATTTAGTTCATGGTTTTCTCTTAATTAAAATTGATTCCGGTCTTACAACAGAGACTTGTAGGTTTATTTCACATTGTCTTGTAAGGGGATTATGTTGTCACTATGTACCTTTGAGGACCCTGCTTTGTCTTGAGTTCCCCTTTAGCCTGTCTATTGGGTGATGTAGGGCTGCAAACGGGTGTTTGCAGAAGAAAAGTTGCCAGAGCAGAGTGGCTGAGAGCCTGGGCTGTGGAATGAGACAGTATCTGGGTGCAAATACTGGCTCTGTCAGGGATGGGTTCAGAGCCTTAGTCCTACGCTGTAAAAATAGGGCAATAGGGTTGTTGAATGATTTAAAAAAGATAAAACATGTAAAGCACTTAGTACCCTTCCTAGCACATGATGATTTTTAAAATTAATTAATTAATTAATTTTCTCTGTGCTGGGTTTTAATTGTGGCTCATAGGATCTTCACTGAGGCATGCGGGCTTCTTAGTTGTAGCATGTGGACTTCTTATTTGCGGCATGCAAACTCTTAGTTGTGTCACGCATGCAGGACCTAGTTCCCTGATCAGGGATTGAACCTGGGCCCCCTGCATTGGGAGCGTGGAGTCTTATCCACTAGACCACCAGGGAAGTCCCACACATGGTGATTCTTTTTTTTTAATTTATTTTGTTTTTGGCTGCGTTGGGTCTTTGTTGCTGTGCGCGGGCTTTCTTTTTTTTTTTTTTTTTTGCGGTACGCGGGCCTCTCACCGTTGTGGCGTCTCCCATTGCGGAGCACAGGCTCCGGACGCGCAGGCTCAGCGGCCATGGCTCATGGGCCCAGCCGCTCCGCGGCATGTGGGATCCTCCCGGACCGGAGCACAAACCCATGTCCCCTGCATCGGCAGGCAGACTCTCAACCACTGCGCCGCCAGGGAAGCACTGTGCGCGGGCTTTCTCTAGTTGCGGCGAGCGGGGGCTACTCTTCATTGCGCTGCGCAGGCTTCTCATTCTGGTGGCTTCTCTTGTTGTGGAGCACGGGGTCTAGGCACACGGGCTTCAGTAGTTGTGGCTCGCGGGCTCTAGAGCACAGGCTCAGTAGTTGTGGCGCACGGGCTTAGTTGCTCCGTGGCATGTGGGATCTTCCCGGACCAGGGATCGAACCCGTGTTCCCTGCATTGGCGGGCAGATTCTTAAACACTGCGCCACCAGGGAAGCCCACATGGTGATTTTTAAAAGTGATTCCATGAGAATCATAAGCTACATATATTCTAAATAGAAAATAAATATTCTAGAAGGAGGTTACAATGAAAAGAATCAATTTTATAGACATAAATCTGACATAATGTTCTAGGCAACCTATCATTTATGATGTGTCAGCACTGAATTTTTTTTTAGATGCATATAAGATTGGTTCTTTAAAAACATTCAGGAGTTAGTGCAAAGTTTAATTAGAGAATAATTAGAGATTCTTGTTCTAAGAATAGTAAGAGATTAAACAAAGTTGTGTTCTCATTTTCAATAATGAAAATTTCCCTTAGGTTTGGAAAAGGAGTGAAGAGGACATAGGATGAGGACATTTTCGACTAATAAGAATCTGTTGTCTTGATGTGTTGCTGTCCTCAGAGCCTCTGCGCTGGGGTCTTTTACAGATGAGAGCAAGTTATCCTGTGATTATTTTGGCAATATGGTAATTTAATTCCCTTAGACGTAAATACCAAACGAACGTGCCGCTTTTCCGTACCAACTCTGAGATTCAGTCTATACGATGTCATTAGAAAATTGTATGTCCTTAGTTACTTAACCCCCCAAGGCCTCATTTCAAAAAATACTTGAAGATTATACTAAGGAAAAATAATTTATTGTCTTAGATGCTCTGGGTATCCTTAAAAAAGGAAAAGACACAGTTCCAGCCCTCAAGGCGTTTACAGTCATGTCAGGGCCAAATACAGAAATGTGTGTGAAACAAGGTGTCAAGTAGACTGTCATTAAAAAGTGCAAATTGCGCTCCACCATACAGAGGCAGGGAGGGTCTGTTAGGTGGGAAGAGGCCAGGGAAGGAACTGTGTGATAGAAAACACCTCAAATAAGCAGGATTTCAAGAGCCACCTGGCATTTCAGTTGGCGGCTACAACAAGAGAGTGTGAGAAAGCACTGGCTGTTCAGTCTGTGGTCACAGGTCATTAACCTGGTTATGGCGTCATGTGCATTTAAGGGAACTGAGGTGACGGGGTGGAGGTTACTCGGTTTAGGGCCTCGAATTCCAGGGAAAGGATTTAGTTCAGTAGGAAACAAGACAATTCACTTTCCTCTTCTGAATAAGGGGAGGCGTGAGCTTGTTCCCTGTTGATTCTTTCAACAAATCTTTATGACAGAAACAGTAAACTCATCATTTCACATGTAATTATTTAGTGAAAGTGCCCACTAGGATGCTCTGACGATTTGTAAATATATTTACTGAGACGACAAAAAATGGACCCTTGAACCATGTGTGTGTTGGGATGTGAGGGACTTAGGGGCGCTGAACCTCTACGCTGTGGAAAATCAGAGTATAACTTTACAGTCAGCTGTCTGTGGTTCTGCAACCACGGATTCACCAACTATGGGATTTTGTAGTACTGTAGTACGTATTTAGTGGAAAAAAATCCACGTATAATTGGACCTACACAGTTCAAAGCCGTGCTGTTCAAGGGTCAGCTGAAGTTTGTTCACTGAAATCTTTTGATCCTGACGCTTTCACGTATGAATACAGTTTCCCCCTCTTTTGAACTCTCCCAGCATTTTATATCTACTTTGCTTATTACATTCCGTATTTTTATTTCAGATCGTCATTATACACATATACATCTCTTTCTTACCAAATGTTAAACCCCAGGAGGTGGGGCCCATGTCTAACCTATCTGTGTATACCCTACAGTGCTTAGTTTAAGAAGCGTTCAAAAATACATATCAAATGAATAAACGGTTTAAATAGTATTAGCTTCCTAGTGAAACCACTAGGCTAAGTTCAAATGTTTTAAGTTGCATCCTAATTTTTATCTGGAAGATTCCTCCTGGCAATCATTGAAAGGGGTAACTGAAAGGCCAATTTCTCAGTTCTCTTAAACCCACTGCTTTGTTAATTTGTTGGCGATATATAAAACACCACACTTGTTCATGTTTGTTGTACTTTTTATTACAACAGCAATACATGTTCACTGTAGAAAATGTATATATTACAGACAAGCAAAAGGAAGAAATCAGAATCTCCCATATCCTAACTCAGAAGTAACCACAGCTACTGTTTCAGAGGAGTTTATGAAGCAGACTCAACATGGATTTTTTTGTTTTGTTTTGTTTGTTTTTTTTAACATCTTTATTGGAGTATAACTGCTCTACAATGGTTACTTTCTGCTTTATAACAAAGTGAATCAGTTTACATATACATATGTTCCCATATCTTTTCCCTTTTGCATCTCCGTCCCTCCCACCCTCCCTATCCCACCCCTCTAGGTGGTCACAAACCACCTAGCTGATTTCCCTGTGCTATGCGGCTGCTTCCCACTAGCTATCTATTTTACATTTGGTAGTGTATATATGTCCATGCCACTCTCTCACTTTGTCACAGCTTACCCTTCCCCTCCCCATATCCTCAAGTCCATTCTCTAGTAGGTCTGTGTCTTTATTCCCGTCTTGCCCCTAGGTTCTTCTGACCATTTTCTTTTTTTTTTTGAATTCCATATATATGTGTGTTAGCATACGGTATTTGCTTTTCTCTTTCTGACTTACTTCACTCTGTATGACAGTCTCTAGGTCCATCCACCTCACTACAAATAGCTCAATTTCGTTTCTTTTTATGGCTGAGTAATATTCCATTGTATATATGTGCCACATCTTCTTTATCCATTCATCTGTCGATGGACATTTAGGTTGCCTCCATGTCCTGGCTATTATAAATAGAGCTGCAATGAACATTGTAGTACATGACTCTTTTTGAATTATGGTTTTCTCAGGGTATATGCCCAGTACTGGGATTGCTGGGTCGTATGGTAGTTCTATCTTTCGTTTTTCAAGCAACCTCCGTACTGTTCTCCACAGTGGCTGTATCAATTTACATTCCCACCAACAGGGCAAGAGTCTTCCCTTTTCTCTACACCCTCTCTAGCATTTATTGTTTGTAGATTTTTTTAATGATGGCCATTCTGACTGGTGTGAGGTGATACCTTATTGTGATTTTGATTTGCATTTCTCTAATGATTAGTGATTCAACATGCATTTTTTAAACTGTTTAATACACTTGGCTAATTTGCCTTTTACAAAGGGCAACTATTTGGTGCCCCTTCTTTTGAGGTCAAGAATATCAATCCTGTCAGAATGGGTGGAGGAAAAATCACCCCTTTATCAAGCTGCATTTCTTTGCATAGTAATTTAGTTGAATATTTTTTCATGTGTTCACTGACCATTTGTATTTCCTTTGTGAATTGCCTCTTTACATTTTTGCCTATTTTTTTTTAATTGGGATACGTATCTCTCTCCTTTTTTAAAAAATGATTTTTGAGAGCTGGGTGTGTAGTAATAAACATTTTCCCAGTCAGGCGTTTGTCTTTTAACATATTTCCTTTCAGCATCACCGATCCCTAGGAAAAGGGTCTAATAAGCTAAGTGAGAGTCAGATCCATGATCACCTCTTCCTCTCATTCCTAAGCTGAGTCAATGTCAGGAGCTCAATGTCTTCCAGGAACAGAAGCAAACATAGTAACCACCAGCGGAATATTATTTTCTCTATGAGGACAATTATTTTTTGAAACAAGGGTAAAAATAGCATTTAAAAATTTTAAATGCCCTAACTTACTTTTGCCAAACATTTTGAACTAACAGGACTACTTTCTTTCTACCCTTACTTGTATGATACGAATACGAGACACAGTACCGGCCTAAAAAGGAATAGAAAGGGAAGTACGTGCTCTCGATGACAAGTCAGAGTTGGTAATTACAGCTGACAGTGACGTCTGTTCCTCCTCTATGGATGCATTGAAGAATTTCCATGGGGTCTGTATGGGAGTCATGTATGCCTGTGCCCCTCCATTCAATAGAGAATGAGCGCTCTTATGGCTTGTTAACCAAGAAGCTAGCTGGGGGCAATGCTGAAATTCTTTCTTCTTGGAAAATGGAAACTATGAAGGGGGGAAAAAGTGAAAGAAATTACAAAAGGGAAAAAGTAAAGCAACATGGCCGGGAGTACAGAAGTACACAAAAACGAAGGAAAGGAAGAAGAAGTTGCCATGTTAAAACAGAAGCGATTGAGAAGTGAGGTTTAGAACACACGCATTCTTTCAATTTATTATGGGGCAATTATCAAAATATGGTTCAGTGTTAATTTAAATGCTTAAATTATGTAGGTGGGGCATTAAAAATATGGAACAGTTTTTTAAAATGCATTTCAAATGGAATTTAGCCCACTTAAGGCATAAAAAATACTAGTTAAACATGTCTCCCATGGGAGAAAAGTAGAAAACTGTTTGTTTTTGAAATCTTAAAAATTTTTTTTTGTCACACATGGATACAGCTAAACTGGGTGTTAGAAGCCCTCCAAGCTGTTTGCCAGAATTCAAAGTCCTTTCACATTCCCCTGTAATTTTCAGATGTTCCTTCACCAGTGGTAGCTTCAGAAGCAAGTGGGAAAATGCAAGTTTATAACAGTATTGGGGTTAGATAAATAAAATGGGCTTGGTTAGGAGATCTCTCTACTTGAAGTCACTTTGAAATTCAGTGAAAGGAACTGGATAAAGGACCAAATCCCAGGGATCTGATAGTTCGTGATCATGAAGCCAGCCCACATTTGAACACTTTCCTGAAAGCAAAACACAGGAGGATTTACTGATCTGGAGATGCTGGTGTATCTAGGGACAAAGGAAGCAGTAGATAATAACTTTTAATTGTATTTCTTTATTTTTCACTTTCTTCCAAACTCTTATCTAGTTCAATACTTTGAGCAGGAAAATGAGCAATTCAAGAGAAACAAAAATATTACAGTGTTTGGCTAGTTCCAAAACCTCTTAAAGACTATGAAATTATTAAAATATTTATGAAAATAATGCTAACATGAAGATGATTTACTTGTATTAAAGCACAAATTAGAAGCAAAATTTCAAGCTTCCTTTTAGGTAGTTTTAAAGGCTTATTTTAAATAGTACTAATTAAATGTCAATGTAAAGTTAATTGTCTATGGGAGAAATAAAACCTGGATGCTTTCATTTCAATTAAAAGGTAAAGTACAATTGCTTTGAGAGGAAAAAATATTCAAAGAGGGGTAATACTATTTAGAAAATTAGAGAAAGGTCACCACAGTCTGATGCAGGTATGGGAACCCTGTTTTTCGGATGGCCATCTGGGCAGCGTGACTCATGTAACATCCTCCCTCCTTGGCCTCTTTCCACAGTCAACCAAAAACCAGTGATGAAAATCACAGGAGAAGAAAACACATCAGGAGGTTTTAAGTCCTGACATGTAAACACGGTTTGCATCACTATGGATGCAAGACTCTAAAACTACAGGGATTTTGATTAGGATGAAAGACAGGTTTAAAAACTACCAGTCGACTCTTTCACAGTTTCACTTCAATGAGGTGGAAATGAGCTGTCTGCTAACAATTTTTTTTAACACTTAAAATTTTTTGCCAGCCTGATTTTATTTCCTGATCTGTGAGCGCAGACATTTGTGAAGCCTATTGCTATGGTTTAAGATAACTTTTAAGCTTAATGATTTTCACCAGTATGGATCAATAGTATAATTTATCCTATTTCGCCAATTGTGGCAATACTGAACATTAAACCAAGTTACCTGTTTTCTAATGCCTGACTTACTTTTCCGAATTCTATAATGGTTCTACTTTTCTTTCAAACATATATATATATATATATATATGTCTATATGTATATATGTCTATACAATATGTATATATACCTACAAGTATACATACATACCGTCTATATATACTGTCTCTACACACACTGATCTGCAGAAAAATGTCACCTTCACAGGTTCGAAGGGATCCCAAAGCGTTCAAAACCCAGGATCTGCAGTACCAATCCATAGAAAGATATAATATTTAAAACCACAAAATAGTTTTGTGGACTCTGAGACAAAACCGTGTCACGCAAGCCTGTACACAGGAGCCTGATTAGAAGGCTGGCGGGCTCTGCTGACCAAATTCATCTAAACTGACGGAAAAGCACAAACTGAAACGTAAACGATGTCCTTCTTTAGCTCAACTGTTAAAAAGCCAATTATCTACCTGTGCGTGCTCGCCGCATGCAATACTTTGATGACACTTCGCAATCAGGAGTGAGAAACTCTGAAGCCTTTGCATCCACCCGTCCTTCTATCTGGGAACCAGCGAATAAAACAGCAACCCGAAAGGCATAACTCCCGGCTGTAGGGCGACGTGGCTGTAATGCAGGAAAACCTGGGCCTGAGTTGGCGGAGTCCTCGGTCCTCGTCGAGTGGGAGGGTCACACGGGGAGAGACTAATAAGGGCAGCGAGGCGTCCCCCGTCCCCACTCGCAGGGCGCTCAGTGCTCGCGGTGCTGCAGCCGCGCGCGGTCTCCGCTGCGCCTCCGAGGGCCCCGCGCGCGGTCAAGGTAAGTGCGCGGCGCCGCGACCCTGCCCGTCGCCCGCTCCCTCGCACGCACGCGGCTCCGGGTCGCCGCTCGCGTTCGGGCTCCTTCGCGTGCATCCGCTTTTCCAGAAAATCTGAAAACGGCGCTACCCTCGTAGGTGGGTTTGGGTGGATAAATAACGTACACCTGCAATTGCGCATTCCCATAGGTAGCTTAACCCTGGGACCCGCAACGTTTGGCACGATCTGGCCACTGGAGCACGCTGCGTAGACCGTAGGTCGTGTTCCTGTGTTCCCATAATGCAGGCTGCGGGCTGTATACTTTAGTTCTAGGTGGTTCTGCCGGCTCTGTGTGTTTGTAGAGCGGAACCAGGACCCCTGCTGATGCGGTGAGAACAGGCACCGAACACAGAGGAAACAAGGATCCCTGGGGTGGAATGCGCAAAACAAACCCACTCAATAGAAATTCAAGCCGTTAGAGCTCATTTTTTGGTTTCTGTCTAGAAGCGAGGAGACAGTTACGGGACATAAATTGGGAGACGCGGGGTTGCGGCGCCTCCCCCCCTACCGTTCTGACCCGAGGCTGCTTCTCCGAGCGCGGCTCCCGGGGTGCGGCGCGGGCGGGGATCCCGGGACTCGGCCTCCCCGGCCCGGCTCATCCCGGCGCGCCCGGCCCTGCGCCCTGATTGCCCCGCAGCCGGCGCCGCGAGGCCGGGCCGAGCGCCGGGGTCCCCGCCGTCCCCTGCCGCCGCCAGATCCGCCGCGGCCGCGGGGAGGAGGCGGGCACTGCAGGGTCCCGGAGAAGTTTGTTGGCCCGGAATCAAGCTTGCCGCGGCCGCGGGCTCTCCAGCTCCTCCGGGGCGCGCGGCGTAGCCGCGAAAGCTGCCTCAAGTCGGTTACGGAGGGAGGGGGAGAAAAGCGAGGCGAGTCGGTGGGCAGACGAGCCGGTGGACCGGCAGGGCTGCAGCAGCCTCAGAGGCGCAGAGATGCGGATTGGCAGAGGGTGGGGAGAAGCAGAGTTCCAGATCGCAGGGTCAGCCAGCCTCAGGGGACAGCAGGCTGGGGGTAAAAAGAGGAGGACCCAGATTCCCGCAAATGCATCGTTTTAATCGAACCATCCAGGAACTGGTGACCGGAGCCACTGCTGGAGGCTGGGAAATGGGAGCTTAAAGGAAACCACTGAGCTGCCTCCCCCCCCCCCCCCCCCCCCCCCCCGTTCCAAGACTACTTGGTTCCATCTTCTGCCTGGAGGAGGGGGCCGAGGAGAAACCAGATGGGAGGATGGTCCGGACGCGCAAAAGCGTTTTGTATCTGCCTGATAATGGAGCGGAGGAGATAAAACCTCTCCAACAGCCCCCTTCCCACCCATCCCGACAAAAAAAAAAAGAGAGGGAGAGAGCAATGGTGCTTCTTCTGCCCCAAAACAAGTGCCACTGTCATTCTTTAAGGGATTTAATAAACCGCTTCAACTGAGTGACAGTCTTTCAGCATCTCCTTCTGGTCCATGGGGAAAAAACGGTGGGACCCTAAGTAGAGATCTTTGACGTGTGCCTGCAGAAGAGAAGAGATGTTTAGGTCTTCAGATGGTGCAACACGTCCCTAAAACCCCTTCCTGAGGAATAGCTCTTCAGGATGGAAAAGAGGATGGTGATGCCCAGGGTGGAAAGTTCATTCTCTCCCCGGGTGTTAGAAAATGGAGAAAGTTACAGGCAGGTGCTTCTATAATGTGTTGTCCAGCCTGATCTCTAGAACTGGTCAGGAATCTAAGTGGGGTTTGCTGAGAAAGGAGGGAGAAGGTGGGCGATAGAGTAGGGGAGAGAGCCTGAACCTGATAAAAAAAAAGGTCAGAGAAAGAGCAAAAAGATGACAGGAAACCAAGAGTGATTATTCATTCTCACAGTTGGGACGTGATCTCTGTGCCTGAATCATCATCATCCAAGGAAACCACCTAAAACAGATGGAAACCCGTGGTATTGTCCAGAAATAGAAAGTTCCCATCTACTTTCTGGTCCTTCAGTTTAATCTCTCCTGCTGCAATTTTGGTTCATTTTTTTCCCCAGCAGACAGCAATGCCCAGTGGGTACACAGAATGGATGGTTTAAAGGCAGGAGAAGATATGCAGATAGAGACCATGGTTGTCTGGCCAGTTGGCAGCATTAATACAAATTCAAGTGAAGAATGAAAAATTAGCAGGAATATGAACTAGCAGAGCTAGAGAGATGCAATATATAACCTGGAGAGGATGCTGGAAAAAATATTTGAGGTGGGCCACGTTGAGGAGTATATCCTAAAGAGGCAGAGAATAAGGAGGCTTAGCAGAACACAGCAGGAGAGAGGACCTTCCAGCCAGAAGGAAAGGCACGTGTGGAGGCTTAGAGGTGGGCGTGAGCCGTCATGTGCCTGGTAAGTTGGAGAATCTAAGCTGGGGTGAAACCAGAGATGAGGAGATCAGATAGCACCTGCCCAGGAAAGATTGGAGAGGAGAGCTGAAGGGCCAGGGGCTCGATAGGGTGTGATTCTGCAGGCCACGAGCGAGATAACCAGGTGAGGAAGTTGCACGTCGAATTTGGAAATGATAGAAAGATGCGAAATGCAAGCATGGTATCAAAAAAAAAAAAAAAAAGAGTGGAACGATAGGCCTCTCTTATCCATGCAGAGGTTGTGAGGCCCAACGCGCCTCTGATCCCTCTCGGAGAGAAAGCAAAGATAATCCTGAGATTGCAAGGTTATTCGATCAGAATATTAGGAGAGGCTTCCAAATGGGAACATCAGGAAAAGTTGATAGATCAGGCAAAAAGATACAATATTTATTTAAAATTTGAAGCAGCATTGGGTCATTGATATAGAAATACCTGTGGAGGCCGAGCTAGAGAATTAAAATCTGACAAAATATAGGTCGGTCATGGTGGTTGAAACTGAGAATAGCATCCAGAAAGAAAGTTGATGGTGACAGCTGTCTTTTAGAGAAGTGAGTCAATAAAAGAAACGGGTTGTTGAGGGTGGAGAGAGTTGGTTAAACCTGCTCAAGGGGAACCTAAGCCTGGTGACCCCCTGGGAAGTCGACACTAGTTTTGAAGTGACAGGAGAAATAACAGAACTTTGAGGAAATGTGATAGTGTTGATCAGTTTTAGAGAACTATATCCATTAAGAACCAGGAAGTATGTTTTCGGTAAAAGAAGAAAAGTTCAATAGTATTTTTTTGGTCTCACTAAATAACTGAAATTATGTTCCCTGAGCCTTCTTTTAGTAGTTTTTCCTCTATTTCTCTATAACTCTTCACTTCATCCATATTTTTTGTAATTGTTAAGTCCCTATCTGAATACGTTACTTGGCTTCAACCTTTCATTTGCTTAATTTTAGTCCACATAGGATTGCCTTAGACTGTATTCATCCTACACGTTGATCAAATGAGGATCTATTAAATGCCAAGTTGAAACAAAATGCAAATATCAGATACAACCTGTTTTCGCCAAGATATTCAGTATAGAGAGGACACAGAACGCGCACAAGTTACTACGATGCAGGGTAGACCAAGCTGAAGCAGGGCTGGATCCTGAGCGCTGGTGGATCACAAGGCAGTGAGTAATGGATTCTGAGATGGGGCTTGCAGACGTCACAGAGGACACAGCATGTGAGCTACACGTGGAGGGCAGATTAGACGAAGAGAGTTGGAAGAACATTCCAGCATGTGCAGAAGCCTGGCACATTTTGGGGCTTGGGAATAGTTTGATGGAGTAGAGTTTGTTTGGACATGAGCCTGGTCAGATGAGTGGAGGCCCTGATGTAACACAGCCTTGAGTGCCTGCTGCCCTAAGGAGTGGGCATGGAAGGCACCAGGAGGCTTTGAGAAGGCAGAACACGAACGCCGGGTCTTTGCTTTAGAAACAGAATTCCTGGGCAGTAGGGAGATGGAACTCCAGGGAACAGTCCTGGGGGAGAGGAGATTATTGGAGTCAGTCGCACTTTTCCAGATTCAAAATTGTAGGGAAGTGAAGTAAGGCAGCTTTTGTGAGGATGGTTGGTATGGATTCAAAAACCATTTCAAAAGTAGATTTGACAGATTTTGAAAGAGATTTTATATGGGGGATGAAGAATGAATTCAAGATGATTTTGAAATTTCTAGCCTGGATTCCTAAGTTCAAGATGATGCCTGTAATTAAAAGATAAAAATCAGGAGGTTTCTGTAGAATATAACAAGGGCAGAAACATTGCCGAAGCTGCAAAAGACCTCGCGGAATAACTTCAATTTCATGACTACGGTCAATAGCAAAATGATGAAATAATGCTGGATGGAGTCCTGAGCTCTTGAGGATACTTTTTTTCCTGTTCTGGGCTTGGATTTTTAACTGCATAGGCGTGACTTTCCAGCCAGTCTTTTACAATAGTTTATAGACTCCACTATAGCTTCACTAAAGATAGATTCTAAAGATTGGTAAAAGAACAGATGTGTAACACCTGTTGCTTTTGCTTATTTACAAGATGTGTCACTTCATAACAGTATGGCCAGATTTCCTTGGTGGAGTTATGTACAGGCGCATTGGAGGGTAGTCAAGGAAGTTTGATTTAAAAATCAACCCTCTACCCACTCACATGGCATTTCCTTTTATAATAAATGTTCCGAAAACTTGGGTTCTTTCAGCCGTTTAACAACTCAAGCCTATTTTTTAAAGTCCACATGCGTTGCTCATTTAACAGCTTACGTAAAGCGAATCAATGTTGCCTTTCTATTTTCTCCTTTCACTTATCTTTTGCATGTTATTTTCTAGTTGGTATTAGATCTAATGCTCTGCCCCTTTACCGAAGACCAAATTCAAATTTCAGAGATGCAGAATGAGCATTATTAACTGTTTGATGGCATAGAATCAAATTATTCATGTTCTGTAGGCAGATTGGGCTTGGTTTCCTTTGAGATGGCCCCCGACCATCTTATCTAGGCAGCCCCCATTCCATCATTCTGTCTACTGATTCTGCGTTCCTTTGCTTCCTAGTGTCTGTCTCTAAAAGATGACGTATGTGTCTGTTTGTTTGCCATCTCCCTGACCAGAGTGACCCAGGGACTGTTTGGCTCACTGCTTTGGTGTCCACAGTGTACGTAGTAGGACCACATCCTGTCGATGGGATGAAAGATTAAGATTTCCCAATATTTCTTTCTGTCCTCTTTGTGGTCTCTGTACACAAATACACATTAATAAGAAAATTTAAAAAATCTATGTCCTAATTCAAATATTCTCAGTTTTTATAGTTGCCATCTAAGATTTCAAGAACTGGATTAAAGAAGTTTAAAGGACAGTGGCTCTTTAAAATTCCCTAAGCCCAACCAGTCTCCACAGATATTCTGGTTGGCAAAGGATGGTGAGAATAATGGGTTTTGGTAGAGGTCAGAGGCCAGCCTTCAGGCAGCCGACTTCTCTTTGCTGTTCAGACAATGAGAAGCCAGCTGCAGGCAGGGCTGTCTGGATGACCTTAGAGGGTTCCTGGTCTCCAGGAGTGTTGTCTGCTCAAGACGGCCAGTGCTGGGCATACTCACGACAGTGACTTTCATACTGGGAAGGAACTGTGGAGGGTCTGGCTCGAATCTTGACGGAGATTAGCTGAAATTTGAAAAGGAAGCTTACAGGGATGTGATAGGTCTGTCCCACACCCTGGTAGTAAACATCATGGGGTAACAGCAGAGGATTTTTAGTCAAGCAGACCTAAACCGGAACCCCAGGCTCTGGGATCCTCTCTATGAGCTTTAATGTTTCATGTCTGTACCAGGCAAGAAGGTCCCTGCTCTGGGCTCTACATTTTAGAAGGTCTTGCTCTGTCTGTGCACCTGCTCTCAGTGGTAAGAGTCCACAGAGGTAAGGGGACCGGCCCACCCAAAGCCAGAGCTTCTAAACTAGGCTGTGGGAATCCAAGATCCTGACATTCCCTGACCAAATGACCTTTAGTCATCTTGCAGGATCTGGACACCTCTTCCTTGGGTCCATCTTCCCAGGGACAGACCAAGTCACTGGTGTGAACGATCCTAACCCCAAGGGGTGGTCAAGGAGAGAAGTTTGCAGGTGCTGTGGACAAAGCTTGGGCTTACGGGCGTGTTCCCACATGTGTGAGTGAGGCCCCTCATGGTGCAGATGGAACCAGGAATGGGAAACAGTACGGGAGGAGCTTTGTCTAGTCCAGAGGCCACTGCATCCCCTGCAGCCTTCTCTGTTCAATTTTGAACGTGATCTTGGCTTTTAGGTCTTTGTGAAAGTTTGTCAAGGTGAAAGGAGAAAATATATACTTCTTATCAGTTTTATTAGCTTCATTTTTAACTTTTAAATATTTAGACATATGGAATGCAGAGCTCTTGCCCTGTACCCTGCTCATGTTAGGAGCAGGCATGAGTGCCTCTCAACTTATTATGAATATTAAATAAAATACCATATATAAAAGAAATTCTGCTTCAGAAAAGGAGACCAAGTATGTTGCCGGTAATCTCCGTATCCTTCTTAAAATGCATCAAGAGCCATCTTTGTATAAGTCTGGAAAAAGGTGATTTGGGGGCCCGAAGAAACCTCAGCAACTACATATATTACCCTGAGGTTCTCCATCAGTCACTCAGTCGGTAAAGTACTGAAGGTTAAAGTTTAAATCCTACCTGGAAAGAACAACACATTGCACTGTGATAACATTGGCTCAGATTCATTTGTAAAACTATCTTGATAGTCATGAGCTAGGATCTGAGGGGACAGGAGAGAAAACAGGCAAGTTTCAATGAGGAAGGAGATTTTTGGATGGTGGAAAAAGCCCAGAATTGAGAAATCCAGGGAGGGCACCAGAGGTGGGTGGAGAACAGCTAGAAGCAGCCTGAGGACAGCAGGTAGTATCTGGAGATTGTGGGAAGGATCTGGGAGAGAGGTCCAGGAAGACCTCAAGGGAAGTTTTGCCCTTGACGCTTTTGTTGGGGTCAACCCTGAAATTGCCTGCAGCAGAGGGAAAATATCTGGGAAAGGTGTCTTTTTTTTTTAAACACAAACAAGGCTTCCTTTTGAGACCGTGTAAAAAGTTTTTTCAGATGCTCATAGCTGCGTACATGTCTAATCAGGATTGAAACAATGGAAACTTCCAATAGCAAACACGTTTTCGAAACATACAAAAAGAAAGGATGTACATTACAATGACCCTTAAAATATTATAAGATTCTGAAATGCCTTAAGAATTCTGAATGATTAAACTATTGTCACTACAGATTCAAACGTAAGTACACTTCACTGTGTCTCAAGATTTACAAATTGGCAGTTTCCTCCCTTGCAATTCAAAGAATATTTACTGAGTCCTGCTTTTCCAGGTACCATGCCAGGCACCAGGATACAGTGATGGACAAGACACACAGTCCCTGCCCTCAGGAGCTTAGAGTTGAGTGAGGGCCATAAACATGTGTACAGACAGAAAAGTCTGAGCTAGAGAAGAGAGGGGCCAGGGCGTCTACTGGTCAGGGAAGGGCTCTTCCACATAGTAACATTTACATGGAAGGATGCAGGATGAACAGGACCCAGCATGTTCCTGGATGAGGAAACAGCATGTGCAAAAGCCCTGAGGGTGGAAAGAGTGAGGGAATTTGAGGAACAGGACATCAGCAGGAGGGCGGGTAGGAGCCAGTTTACTCAGGGCTTCTGGACCATAGAAAGCCTTTTGGATTATATTCGAAGTTCAGTGGGAAACCATTGAAGGGTTAGAAATAGGGGGTGACGTGATCCAACCTTGACTTTAAGGAAAGCTGTCTAGTGCTACGTAGAGAGTGAACTCGGTCAGGAGCCCATCGTGGATAGGGAATCAGTTAGGAAGCTGTGGAGGAGTCGACACCAGGGCAACCTGAGCTAGGCCAGTGGCAGAGGAGAGGAGAGCAATGGTTAGTGGGTTTGAGATGCGACTTGTTGATGGGGATGTGTGAGATGGGGGTACAGAAGGTGGAAGAATCCATGCGATGCTTGGGTGTCTAGCTGGAGCGCTTTGATGGGGGCTAATCATGGAGACTGGGAAGAACGCGAAGGTGCAAGGTGTGGTTAAGAACCAAGCATTCGATTTGTATATGGTTACAGATGTCTCCGTGATGTCTGAGAGGGAATAGTGAGTAGGCCGCTGGACGCAAAGTCTAAAGTTAGGAGAACAGGATTAGACTGGAGAGGTAAATTTTAGACCCATCATCTGACAGATACTGCTTAAAGCCGAGAGGATTGGTAAGATTACCTAAGAGACATTATAAAGAGAGAGGAGAGGAGGACCCATAGACCCCACCATTAAGAAATCAGGTAGAAAGAAGATCTAAGAAGGGGAATTAGAAGGAAATACCAGAGAGTGTGAGGGCAGGGGGGCCAGTGAGAGTGAGGGTTTCAAGAAGGAGGGCGTGATCAGCTGCTGGAAATGCCACGGAGAGTTGAATTAGATGCAAAGAGAAAAGGGTCCTTCTTTCAAGTTTTGCTGAACTTGGCTGGAGACATTTCAGTAGAGTGGTGGAATGGCAATTCTTTTGTAACTAGAACATTTAGTCAACTAACCATAACATCAATTCTTCAAACATTTTGAAGTTAAGTACTTTTATCCTCTAAGTGACTCAAAGAAATAGTTGGGAAACCTCAAGTGTGAATTCATATGCTTACGGCTATATAGCTGTCTGGTTCTTTGTTGCCGAAACAGGGACCAAAGCTTCAATGAACATAAATTTTTAGGATGCTTTGGCATTTCTCCATTGTTCAAACATCACTATCAACCTCAGGATGAATAGATAAACATAACTACATTTTTACTAATTATTTTTTATGAATATGTGGAGCAAACAATTATAACAGCAGATACTTTTTTGAACACTTACTGTATTCAATGCCCTGTGCTATACTCTTTCCAGGTATTAAACAATTTATTGCTAGTATTATTCCCAGTTTTCAGATGAATAAATGAAGTCTTGGAGAAATCATGTAACTCATTCATGAGTGGTGGAACCTAGGCATGAAGCTTTAACCACTGTGCTATACTGCTAACTTATCAACTCATAAAAATCAGTTTGGTTAAAAATGCAAACAATCAAGAATCTCTCTGAAAGTTAGATCCATATTTGTGAGTTCACTTAATTGAAACAGAATTAATTACTTTAACAGTTACCAACGGCCTTGAAATAAGAGCTAGGATAAGTTTCCAAAGTCAGATGAGGATTATGACCATAGCTGGATGAGAGAGTTCAAAAGAAATAAGGCATAGGGCTTCCCTGGTGGCGCAGTGGTTGAGAGTCCGCCTGCCGATGCAGAGGACACGGGTTCGTGTCCTGGTCCGGGAGGATCCCACGTGCCGCGGAGCGGCTGGGCCCGTGAGCCATGGCTGCTGAGCCTGCGCGTCAGGAGCCTGTGCTCCCTAACGGGAGAGGCCACAACAGTGAGAGGCCCGCGTACCGCAAAAAAAAAAAAAAAAAAAAAAAAAAAACAAGAAAATACTGACACATGCTACAATATGGTTGAACCTCGAGGACGATATGCCTGGTGAATAAAGTCACAAGAGGATAAATACAGTGTGATTCCACGTGCGTGTGACCTAGAGCAGTCAGATTTGTAGAGACAGAAAACAGAATGGTTGTTGCCAGGGGCTGGGGTGGGAGAAATGGGGAGTTACTGTTTAATAGATACAGAGTTTCAGTTTTGCAGGATGAAAAGTGACAGGTGGTGGTGGTGATTATACAGCATGAAGATACTGAATGCCACTGAACTGTACACTTAAAAATGGTTAAGATGGTAAACTTTGTTATGCGTATTTTACCAGGATTAAAAATAAAGATATATACAAATCATCGTAAGTAGCGTGGCTTTAAAAAAATTTAGAAGAGAAATTTAAGTTATATGAGGCTGTATAGACATTGATAACTAATTAGGAACTAATCTGAAAATACTTTCAGAGGCTTTCATGCATAATAAGGTATATATTAATATATAATGTCTAATTACATGTATATGCAGATATCCAATTCTATAATTATATATATTGTAAAATTCTATTGTGTTCTCTTTGGTGACGAGGATTTTCTGGAGATAATGATGAAGGGAACTGTATGCAATAAGCTCAATTCAGATATTCTGTTCTGTTGCAGGTCTGTGGCCACTGGATCCCATGGTTTTGAGGCGCCATGAGACCCGCTGGCTCTTGGAAGCTTTGGTTCTGGGCAGCGATGCTCCTGCTTCCTGCTTCCGCTTCCGTGGTGAGCAGGGACAAGCCAGGTATCCAGGCCACCTCTTGTCCGGTCTCCAAATGTTATTTATAGTCTTTATTTTAAAAAAAATATTAAAATAAATCTTATTAGGGTTGAAGAGGCCATAGATTCAATCTACTAGCACAAAATAGATAATAATTTATTGTTTTCCCCATTGACCTTCACATTGCACATTGAGAATGTCTAAAATTACATTTTTATATGCATATTATATGAGTCTAAATAGCCTTTTCTTTCTCTCACTGATAATTACAAATATAAATATGTATGTACATCTCTGTGTGTGTCTATTTTTCCTTTTCCCCTTTTAATGAAGTTTTTCAAGTTATTCAAATTGTAAGTATAGAAACCCATCCTCAGTTAGGATTAACCAAGGACATAGCTAATGTTAATTACAGAAAAGTGAAAAACAGAATAAGAAATAGAAAAGGAGATGTAGTTTAATTATATATCAATTTTGTAGTATCTCAGATGAGGCAAACGAAAGATTAACAGTCGTGAGAGCACTTTTTGAACTAAATAGATAATATTTATTTGCAACTGTTCAGTTATCAACCTCATACATATTTCCAAAGGACTTGAAGGCAATTTGAAACATTCACTTCCACTTCTGATTTTTAAAAATGATCCGGTGGCTAATTTGGAAGGCTCTTCTTGAAGACTGAGTATGCGTTAAGTTACTGACCTCAATGTACTTCGCATTCCAAAGTTGAACTAGACACATTGAAAAGCCATTTGCTGAGCAAAGAGAAACTTCAACTCACCTTCTATGCAAAGGATCACATATGATATATTCTGACCCTGGTCACATATGATGACGTGTCCTGAGACTATGAGTCTTATTGTGCTTATTCTTTTGAATGTTTCTTTCAGAATTTTTGCTAAACAGGTATAAACATACCCTAGTAGAGACTTTTGAGTTTGAAGCACTCATAAAATCAAAACATATCTGAGTCACAGTGTTTTGTAAGTCTTTATGATTTTTTACTAATTTGGCAGGAGTTACATTTCATAAAATAATCTACATGAAAGTTTGAATATTCTAACACTGTACAAATGACATCCTGTGGCTATCATACTTTTTTGGGGGAAAATCTTTTTTCAGAAAAGTCGGGCGTGACTCATGGCAAAAAGAAGTCCCTAGGGCAGGGAGTTTATTCTGATAATGTTGCTACTCTTCTGAATTAAAAAAATATACATTTATTTATTTGGGCTACGCCAGTTCTTAGTTGCAGCATGCAGGCTCTTAGTTGTGGCGCACAGACTTCTTAGTTGCAGCATGCATGAGGGATCTAGTTCCCTGACCAGGAATCGAGCCCCATGCCCCCTGTATGGGGAGCACAGAGTCTTACCCACTGGACCAGCAGGGAAGTCCCTCTTCTGAATCTTTTTTACATCTCTTCCTTTTAAGAGACGTAGCAGGAAATGCAATTTGCTACTTAATCAGAGGGGATAGGACTTTTCTGGTTTGAAAGGAGAATGAATCAGTTTCTAGGCACATGCTAGTGTGTAATAAATAAATGTTCCTGATGACATTGATTTGAAGGATCTACATAAATGGTTTTCCAATTTCAGTGTGAGCAAGAATCATCTGGGGTACTGATTCTGGAGTCCCACTCCCAAAGATTCCTATGATGCGGGACAGCATGGGGTGGGATTCAGTAATTTACATCTTTAACCAGCTCCCCACGTGAATCTAATGCCTATGTTTGCGGAAAACAGAGGAACACTCACCTTTGGGATGATTAACTATTTCTTTTTATCGTTATTATTTTTTCTTAGCTGGTTGTCTTGCACCTTACACTACCAGGTTGCATTTGTTTATTTATTTAGACTTTAATAACGTTCTTGGGAGGGGTAAGAGCACTTAGCATGAGCTCCTCTCTGGTAACAAATTTCTATGTGTATAATACAGTACTGTTCGCTATAGATCTTGAGTACAGTACTGATCATCTTGCGTAACTGAAACTTCTCCATCTTGGGATTCCCCTGAATGTTTTGCTCTTGTAGCTTGGCTATGTCAATTCTTTAATCAGGTTATATTGTATGCAGGAAGACTGAAATGCATATATTCTAGCCCAATTTACCCTACCAAATTAATCTTTCTGAAAGATTTTCCTAAGAGTGTGAATTCCAAATTAATTGGAACTCTAGTAAGATTCACGTAACCTGAAGCACTAAGGGAAATTCCTAAAGAAAAAAAATGAAGGGTTGTTTTTTATCGGGGCATTTGGTAGGAGATGCTTGTGAAACAGCCCACACTAAACGTGCCATGGAAATTGCTTAACTGCAAGTATCGTTTGCTTTCATTGAAAATGTCAGCACAGCCCTGTCATAAGTATTATTGAAGAGTATAACATTTCGGGCCTGGCAGGGGCTATTCTCATGTCTTGTGTGTCTGATTCATAGCACAAAGTTCCCTTTTTAGTTTCCTCATGTGCAGACCTGTGCCTGTGGTCACTAACCATTTACCGGAGGGAAGTGATTACAGCCTAAAAATAAAATATAACAAATCTGAGGGAGAGGCTAGGGTTTCAGCTCTGGAGTCTGTGAAGTTGTCAACAATCTGCTGTTAAACTTAAATACACGAAGGATAAATCGAGTCTTTTAATTGCTTTACTTAACTCAATGGTGTGCCTAATGATTGCTTGCAATGTTGGGCCAGTTGGGATGGAATTCAAGAGTAATATGGAGGGATTCGATAATACCTTTAATATTAAAATCTCGAAGCTATTCAGAATTAGCTATTCCATATTCTTTCATCAGTTTTACTATTATGTTGAGATATGACATAAGGCATGTTTGCATATTTTCACACTGCAGATAAACAATTCGAATGTGGCCGTTTCAGTTTAGTTGTCAAAAGAGGCTGGGGAAGAGAGTTGTATTAATAAATATACATCACAGAGATCATCTCAAAACTTGCTTTAATTACTTTCTTAAAACTTTTCTCTATGTTAGAAGCTTGTGTCTCATAATGGTTCCTATGTCTCATGCATTTCCCTTAATCTGTTCTAAGGCAAAAGTACTGAGTTATCATCAAAAGTAATAAAAACAGAAAATAAGGTAAGAAAGAGCAGCAAGAAAAGCCAGACTCAATAACGAGATAATAGAATGTCATCCCTTTCACTTATGGTAAAACTTCAGGTTAAGTGTCTTGATGGAATTGATTATAAACTTAGGCCCCAAACTATACACATACACCCTTTTAAACTAGTTTTCTATTGATTATAAGGAAAAACTATTCTTCTGAAATTTGGCTTTTACTAATCGACACACGCTGCACTCTTAAACTCAGGGTCGAAGTATGCTATTATATAGAGAGTTTTATTTTGTGTTTTGAAGAATTCCTCATGTTCAGTATGGTACCAGATAAGAGTCCTACTGCTGACAAATGTACTTTGTAACTCCTAAATTTTTAAAGTGCAGGAAAGCTTCACAATTATTAAATAAAGGTTATAGCTCCTAACCTGGTATACTCCTCTGGGGGAACAGCTTTGGATAAAAAATTAGCAGTGAAGGTTCTGTGACCCCTCGTTACCTCTTTGTTAGTATAGCTGTGTTCCCATTTTTTTCTCGTTTTGTCACTTTTCCGTATTTTTTTTTGTTATATTCTGGTCCAAGGTGCTAACCTCTTGTTGTTAACCATTGTTTTTCTCCCAACCTAGGATACTCTGTAATCCTTCATCAGATGTATTAGCAAAGTATGAAGTGTACAGGAGTCCCCAGGGCAACTAGTAACAATTAAATGAAAGGCCTCTGTCAATAGGAAGTCTGTCAGCCTTTAAAAAAAAAAAAGCAAAACACCTAAAGACTGTTATTTTGATCCATTTATGAAAAGAAAACAAACTAGTTCTATGTCTGTGGTAAATTACTGCTCTTCAACTTCCCCAACACTGATCTTGAGACAAATGCTGTGTCATGAGTTTTGTCACTAAAGGTAAAGAAAACAATTTTCCTAATGCATGTTAGAAAACAAGAGTGATACCTGTCAGAGTGGCCATCATCAAGAAAACCACCAATAACAAATGCTGGAGAGGATGTGGAGAAAAGGGAACCTCGTGCACTGTTAGTGGGAATGTAAACCACTGTTGGTGGTGCAGTCACTGTGGAGCACCGTATGGAGGTTCCTCAGAAAACTAAAACTAGGGCTTCCCTGGTGGCGCAGTGGTTGAGAGTCTGCCTGCCGATGCAGGGGACACGGGTTCGTGCCCCGGTCTGGGAAGATCCCACATGCCGCGGAGTGGCTGGGCCCATGAGCCATGGCCGCTGAGCCTGCGCGTCTGGAGCCTGTGCTCCGCAACGGGAGAGGCCACAGCAGTGAGAGGCCTGCGTACTGCAACAAAACAAAACAAAACTAAAACTAGAACTACTACATGACCCAGTAATCCCACTCCTGGATATATATCCCGAAAGAAACAAAAACACTAATCTGAAAAGATACATGCACCCCAGTGTTCATAGCAGCACTATTTACAATAGCCAAGATATGGAAGCAACCTAAGTGTCCATCAACAGATGAATGGACAAAGAAGATGTGTATATATACAATGGAAAATTACTCAGCCATAAAAAAGAACGAAATTTTGCCATTTGCAGCAACATGGACAGACTTGGAGGGAGTTATGCTTAGTGACATAAGTCAGAGAAAGAAAAATACTGTAGGTTATCACTTATACGTGGAACTAAAAAATAAAATGAACTAGTGAATATAACAAAAAAGAAACAGACTCACAGATGTAGAGAACAAACTAGTGGTTACCAGTGGGGAGAGGGAAGGAGGGGCAGGATAGGGGTAGGGGATTAAGAGATACAAATTATTATGTATAAAATAAATAAACCACAAGGATATACTGTACAATACAGGAAATACAGCCAATATTTTATAATAACTATAAATGGAGTATAACCTTTAAAATTTTTGAATCACTATGTTGTACACCTGAAACATATAATATTGTATATCAAATATACCTCAATAAAAAAAAGAGTGATAAATAGAACGCCTGTGAAACTGGGCAGATTTAACTGTGATTTTACAGGTAATAATAATTCCATAATATGTTATGTGGACTCCAGAGGATATGAAGAAATAGAAAAAATAAAGCAGGTGAAATGGACAAGAGAGAGAAATATTGCAATTTCTCAGGAGGTAGCTGTTGCCCTTCCTCCCTTCTGGCCTTACCTCCTGTGTAATGCCATCCATCCCTGTGGCTTTAAGTATGGTTTGTATGTCAGTCACTCCCAAATTTACCTCACAGCCCGCCCCTCTTTTGTGTTCCATACCCATATTTCCTAATGGCACCTTGAACTTGACATTTCTAACTCCATGGCTTTTCCACCGCAGCTGAATTCACTCCTTGTCACAATTCCTTTTCTTCCTCTAGTGGCATTCATTTCAGTAAACTCACCTGTTACCCAGCTGAGCAAGGCATCTCCCCCTCCTCCCTACGTTCAGTCTGTTATCACGTCCTGTTGATTCTTTTTTCTTTACAAGAAAATTTTAAAAAATTTATTTATTTTTGGCTGCGTTGGGTCTTTGTTACAGGGTGCAGGCTTTCTCTAGTTGCGGCAAGCGGGGGCTACTCTTCATTGCGGTGTGTGGGCTTCTCACTGTGGTGGCTTCTCTTGTTGCGGAGCACGGACTCTAGGCATGCGGGCTTCAGTAGTTGTGGCGCATGGGCTCTGTAGTTGTGGCTCGCAGGCTGTAGAGCGCAGGCTCAGTAGTTGTGGTGCACGGGCTTAGTTGCTCCGTGGCACGTGGGATCTTCCCAGACCAGGGCTCGAACCCGTGTCCCCTGCATTGGCAGGCAGATTCTTAACCACTGCGCCACCAGCAAAGTCCTCATCCTGTCCATTCTTGTGTCTCAGTTCCTTCCCCCTTGTCCATCTTCAGTGTCACCTCTTTAAGTTACCACCATACCTGGCCTCCAAGAGTATGAGCATGTGGGTGAGGGTGCCAGATGAAATAGTGGCCACCCAGTTAAGTTTGAAGTGGGACAAATAATGAAAACATTTTAGTATAAGTATGCTCCAAATCTTGCATCAGAAATACGTATACTAAAAATATTTTTGTTCTTTATCTGACATTCAAATTTCATTGGGCACCTGTGTTTTTATTTGCTGTATTTGGCAATCCTACATGGTATGAAGGGAGGAGAGGGTGTTTCATTATTTACAGGGTGGTCAGGGAGGGCTGACCTCATCGAGGGGCAGTTAAGCAGAGACAGGAAGGTAGTGAGAGAGTGAAGCACGTGATCACCTGGAAAGCAGCATATGCCAAGGCCCCGAGGCAGGGGTGTGCTCAGCATGTAGGAGAAGCGAGACAGAGAGGGAGACTGGAGTCCAGTGAGGAGGAGAAGGGCACATGCCCCTCAGAAATGCATCTGTACTTTATGTGTTGTCAGCAGCTGATTTCTGAGCCTGCAAGCTCAAAGGCTAGACCTCGGACTCTGGTAAAATTCACCAGAGCAGCAGACACTGCCCTGTGAGGCCTCTTGGGAGATGCTAAAACCTTGCTCTCTAGGAGTACCAACGGGTAGGCTTCTGAATTTATATCTTTCAGTCACATATCTTCCCTAAAGACCTCTCAACAAGCCTTAATTCACAGGTAGTTTAATATTGTAATAGGAGTTATCCATGATACATTTAAGTACAAATGTGTGGAAACATGTACACTTAGCAAAGTTAAAATATAAAGTATATACCCACTAGACAAATGATATATTTCCTTTCTTTGCAATCAGTAAAGGGGTATATTAATAGCTTAAGTAATGCTAAGAACCCTCTACAAATTGTAAAGGTGTAATAGAACATGTATACATTTATTTTTCAGGATGCCTCTAATTTTGACTTTTCCCCTTGTCTTTGTGGTGCACAAGGAATGACTTCACTCCTGGTTTCTCCTAAGGCCAGAGGCCTCTGGGGCCACAGAGAGTGACTGGTGCGTTTTCTGTATGAGCACCAGCAAAATACACACATCTTTTAGGTATTCAATCAGCAGGGGAAAAATGGAAAGTTAAAAGAATGGATTTAACTGTTCTGGGCTTTTTAGCTATTTGAGAGGAGAAAGAAGGAATTGAACACGACTTCCGTCATTAAACTGAAGACTTTTACATATGAATGGGTATAGAAAGACCAGAACAATGATAGGAAAATTATGTTTTAAAAGACATGTGATCTAATCTCCAGACTAGAATGCTTAACAATATAATAGGAGGCCCAGTCAGCAGGTGAAAACAAGCATGAGGATTTAGAGATTAAGGGAACAAGTGATTTTTTTTAAGCATGTGTTTCAAACTGAGAGTGGGGACAAAGTATATTTCCACTAATGAATGAAGAGAGTATCATAGGTACTCTATTATTTTGTTTAGAACATTTTTTTTGGGGGGGCGCGGTACGCGGGCCTCTCGCTGTTGTGGCCTCTCCCGTTGCGGAGCACAGGCTCCAGACGCGCAGGCTCAGCGGCCATGGCTCACGGGCCCAGCCGCTCTGCGGCATGTGGGATCTTCCCGGACCGGGGCACGAACCTGCGTCCCCTGCATCGTCAGGCGGACCCTCAACCACTGCGCCACCAGGGAAGCCCTAGAACATGTTTTTGAGGTGGATGTTCAGTATAGAGAAAAAAGCTGGACTATGGGAAATGAATTTTATTTCAGCTTTGCCATTGAGTTACTATGTGATCTGGGGGAAAATCACATAAGTTCTCTTGAATGATTTGTTCGTAGGTCATCAGGTTTCTAATTTTTAGAGGGAGAGAAGGGTAAAATGTATGTAATTACACACATTTGTAAAATGTATGTAATTTTTTGTAGATAATCTAGGTAAAATCTTCCCCAAATCTGACCTAGTTGTCTTCTTTTCTGGTTCCTTTACCCCCTTTCAGTATCCCTCCAACCCTATAAGCTGCCCAGATCCTTCAAGCTAAGTCAGGAGGAAAGTGGGTCTGAAAATCACTGACAGCATCTTAGCATGAATTTGTCAAAAACTTCTGCATTTATGTTTCAAAATGTCTGTTGATTAAGGGCCCCTAAATAGTGCATCTTTTGTGGTGAAATTTTAGTAATTACTTTTGAAAGGTTCCCAAGAGCCTTTGAAATGACACTGCTGCCAGGATTCTCCTGACTACCTGACAGGATGCTTGGATATTTGGGTCTTATCAGTAGTTCTTCAAGATAGCACGCACATTTACGCAAAAAGTATGCTTTACTTTATGTTAAAATGCAAGTGTCAATGCTTAAAGAAATGAACATATCCAACTTTTAATAGCCACTTCTCCTGTGTTGCCATTTTTATGCAGTGGACCATGAGACTCATGCATTCAGCTTCTTGTGCCTTGAGTCTTCCCCCAAAGAATTAACATTTAGTTGTTTTTTTAAACTTTAAATTGAAGTCAAATAAAATTGAGTTAAAATTGAATATATATATATTCTTCTTCAGATTCTTTTCCATTATAGTTTATTACAAGATATTGAGTATAGCTCCCTGTGCTATATAGTAGGTTCTTGTTGTTTACCTATTATATATATAGTAGTGTGTATATGTTAATCCCAAACTTCTAATTTATCCCTTCCCCCGTTTCCCCGTTGGTAACCGTGAGTTCGTTTTCTATGTCTGTGAGTCTATTTCTGTTTTGTAAATAAGTTCATTTGTATCATTTTTTAGATTCCACATATAAAGTGATATCATGATATTTGTCTTTGACTTACTTCACTTAAATTAACATTTAGTTTTCATTTGTTTTGTTCAGCTTTTCATAACAGAGCACATATTCTAGAGATACAAAGCTGTATTTGATTTTCATAAACTAAAGACTTTAGTGAAGAAACACTTTCATAAATATTGCTGGAAATGTTCAATTTTCTTCACTTCAAAGTGACAGGTTTATTACTTTGACATCATCATATATTCATTAGATCCTCAGAAGAATTTAAATAAGATATATACTGTTTCCAACTTGGCAATAAGCTAACATAGCTTCCACTCATTACCAAAGTGTCACAGTAGGAAGTTCCTTCCACAGTCTGGATATTTGCTTTGCCAATCATCTATTGGGGTCTCCCTATATATGTTGTGAAGAATTTAAAGTTAACCTCATTTTCTACAGTCATATAGTTATGCAAAGTCATTGTAAAAATTTGATCACAGTTTGGGTGTTTTGCAAAAATTATTTTGAGCTTAAAGTGTTTTCTCACAGACATGCTGTTTTGTATAACACACACCGGGGTCCACAGATCTTAGGTGCACAGTGTAATGAATTTTTGCATATGTATTTACACATCTGTGAAATTGCCACTCAGATCCAAATATAGAACTTTCCATGACCCCAGAAGGCTTTCCTGTAACTATCCCAGTTGACCCCTCTGCCAAGCCAATCAGTGTTCTGACATAGATCAGTCATGCAATCTCTTGAGCTTCACATAAATGGAATTCTGCAGTTTGTGTTCTTTGGGGAATGGTATTCTTTTCCGCTTACCACTGTATCTCTGAGATTCATCCAGGTCATTGCATGTAGCAGTAGTTCATTCTTTTTTCTATACTTTTTTATTGTATTTACCACAATTTGTCCATTTATCCTCTTGTCAATGGACATTTGGGTTGTTTCCAGTTTTGGATTATTATGAGTTATGCTGCGAGGAATATTCTCTTCTAAAAGAGCCACTTACACCATTTTTGTACTCATTTCTCTTGGGTCATTGAATTTCCAGGTTATAGAGTTCATGAATATTTAGCTTTCGGAAACGCTGCCAAACAATTTTCTAAAGTGGTTGCACTGTTCACCCCCACGAGCAACGTAGACGAGCCTTCCTTTTGCTCCAGAGCCTCAACAGTATTTGATGCTGTCAGTTCTTTAATTTTTAGCCATTTAGTGGTATATCATTGTGGTTTTACTTTGCATTCCCCTGATCACTAATGATGTTAAGCACTATTTCATATGCGGGTTGGCATTTTGGATATTTTCTTTTGTGAAGTGCTTAGTTTTTTGGCACATTTTCTTTCTTTTTTTTTTTTTTTGCGGTACGCGGGCTTCTCACTGCTGTGGCCTATGCCGTTGTGGAGCACAGGCTCCGGACGCGCAGGCTCAGCGGCCATGGCTCACGGGCCCAGCCGCTCTGCGGCATGTGGAATCTTCCCAGACCGGGGCACGAACCCGTGTCCCCTGCATCGGCAGGCGGACTCTCAACCACTGCGCCACCAGGGAAGCCCCGGCACATTTTCAAAATAGGGTTTTCAATCTTTTCCCCGTTGATTTGTGAGAATTCTTTGTATGTTCTGGATATGATGCTTGATCGGATATACGTATTGTAATAGTCTGTGGCTAGCCTTTTCACTCTTTTAATGTTGTCTTGTGATTATTAAGATTTTAATGAAGTCCAGTTTATCAACCTTTCATGTTTTCTGTGTCCCTATCAAGAAATATTTGCTACCCTCAGTTCAGGAAGATTTTACGTTTTTCTGTAGTTCGTTATTGTTTTACGTTTCATGTTTAGGTCTAAGATCATCTCTAATTAATTTCTTTGCATGGTTTGAGGTAAGGGTCACAGTCCAGTGTTTTTCTACATGGACATTCAGTTGATGCAGAATCACTGACTGAAAAGACCATCCTTTTCCCATCGAATTGCAGTGGCCCTTTTGTGGTAAATAAGGAGACCACATGTGCACAGGTCTGTGTTTGGACTCTCTGTCCAATTAATCTATTTATATGTGCACCAAAATCACGTTATAAAAATCCCTGGTGTCCAATAGTACATGTTCTCAGGCTTGTTCTTCTTCAGTTTTGCCTTAGCTGTTCTAGTATTTTTGGAGTTCACCTTAAATTTGAGAATCAGCTTGTCAGTTTTCAAAGACACACACACACACACACACACACACACACACACACACACACACACAGAACCTCTTGGGATTTTATTTGTTATTGCACTACGTCTATATATAAAATTGCGAATTGACATCTTAACAATACCGAGTCTTCCAGTCTAAATACTTGCTTAATCCACTCAGTCATTTAGGACTTTAATTTCTCTCTGCAACATTCTCTAGTTTTCAGTGCAGAGATCTTGGTTTTTATAAACATGATGATGAACTCAGATAAAAAATGGGTATGATTTCAATTTTCTCAAAAAATGGGTAGTGTTTACAAAAGACCCGATTTTATTATTATTTAGGACCTGCAATCATGTTAAGATCTCTGAGACAGGAATTTCCAGAGTAACTAAGTAATCTTTAAAATATTCAGTGCTATATATTTTAATTGGGTGGATTGCAGCTTTCAAATCTAAGTGGTAGCACTATTTATAATCCGATTTATTCTTCTGGTTAAATATATTAAGCTGATGCCCTGTCACCACCCTTGAAGTCTTTGACACATTTGTTAAATGAAGGGCTGAAAGGCTGAGCGGTTGACCAGGAGAACTGATGGTTTCCACTTCCCATAGAGCAGGAGATCAGTGTGGTTTTCAGCAGTTTATCTCCTCTCTGTCATAAAAACTTTGAGGTCATTATACCCAAACATGAATTTTAGACATTTTAGAAAATTAAGGTTGTGACTGCATGATGCCAAAATAGTTCATCAATTTAGCTCAAGAACTGTCCAGTTGTCCAGTTGGCATATTATAAAAACTAGCTGCAATATTGTCTGGATTGGCTATTAATTTCCTAGAATCTAGCCTGAATTAAATTTAAACAAACCCCAGATAATAAGAAATTAGTGTATGTATGTACATTACTATATTACTGTGTTGTGGTGCAGTGAGTATGCAAATTCACCATAAGTGGAGGCAGACTTTATCTTTTATTTCTTTGAACATCGTTAATTAGCATTAGCATATAATTAATACTTTCTCAATGATTTTTATCTCATTTATTTTTCATTATAGGCCACTTTGGTATGGCAGAGGTCTTTGCTTCTGCTTTTTAGTTTTATTTTAATAACTTAGTTCAGGCTGCTCCAACAAGAATACCATAGGCCTGGAGGCTTAAACTACAGACGTTTATGTCACACAGTTCTGGAGGCTAAGAAGTCCAAGATCAGGCTGCCAGCCGGACCAAGTTCTGATGAGAACCCTCTTCCTGGTTTCCTCACAAGGCAGAGAGAGAGAGAAAGGGTCCCTGTTCCTCTACCCTCTTGTAAGGACATCCATCCCATCACCAGGGCTCCACCCCTAGGGCCTCATCCAAACCTGATTCCCTCCCAAAAGCCCCATCTCCAGATAGCACCACACTGGGGATTAAGACCTCAGCATATGAATTTAGGGAGGGGTACATTTAGTCCCATGCAGTCTCCTCCTGTTCTAAAGTTTAATATCACTAATACCTAAACCTGAATCCAAGCTGTGTGAAAATAGTAGTAGGTCACTTCTTCTAACATTAGAATATACTTTGAATATGAAAACTTAACGATATTAAAGCTAGCTAATTTCCTAATGTCGAGTATAGAGCGACAATTAGAACATTAGAGCAAATAGTAGCTAACACTGACAAGCGTTCCCTGTGTATCAGGGACTTCACATACATAACCACACGTATTCCTCACGAACACACTGTGAGGTGGGTAATACTCTTATCCTTATTTGAAAGGAATTGAATTGGGCTTCCCTGGTGGCGCAGTGGTTGAGAATCTGCCTGCTAATGCAGGGGACACAGGTTCGAGCCCTGGTCTGCGAGGATCCCACATGCCACGGAGCAACTAGGCCCGTGAGCCACAACTACTGAGCCTGCGTGTCTGGAGCCTGTGCTTCTCAACAAGAGAGCCCGCGATAGTGAGAGGCTCGCGCACTGCAATGAAGAGCGGCCCCCGCTTGCCACAACTAGAGAAAGCCCTCGCACAGAAACAAAGACCCAACACAGCAAAAATAAATTAATTAATTAATAAAAACTCCTACCCCCAACATCTAAAATAAATAAATAAATAAAATAAAAGGAATTTAATAGAGCGGTTTAATTTCTTTCCATTTTATCTTACATTTCCGATTGTATTGTATGATTCAAATTTATTTGAAAAAAATGATAGACAATGTAATGAAAATTCTCAAAACCTTTTGTTTTTGTTTTAATAGAGAAACAATGTCCTATACTGAGGAAAGAGGGACACCAGTTTACAACAGACTACACAGATAAAGCTGAAGTTTCAGGTAAGCATTACAGTTCTTCACAAAGAAACATTTTTGTGTAAAATTATCACCAAACACATAGTGTATTGTAGGTGACTCCTTCACATTGTAATTTAAGATAACACCAATACTAAAAAATTAAAAGCAAAGGAGTCAGATGTACAAAAATTTCTGAGCGCAGAATTCTACATCATTTAACCTAGGACCCCCAACAACTCAACCTCTCGGAGAACAAAAGTTATTTAAAATTTTAAAAGTTGTATCCATTGTAGAAAGTTTGAAAAAAAGAAAAGAAAATGTATGAGAAAGAAGATCTCACTACCCAAATACAGTCATGATTCCCTTTTTGTAACATTCTTATCGTTCTCTTTCTCTTTTTTCTCTTCATCCTCCGTTTTCTCTCTCCACCCTTCCCCCACCCATATATGCACACGTAATCATAATACATGTACTGCATTTGAAATCCGAGCATTTCCCCACATCAACATATATTTTTCTAAAGCACGATTTCTTTTAAAAGACTGCTTCGGTTTCAATTGAATGGCTGTAGTACTTTTTACTTAACTAATTTTCTGTCTTTAGCTATCAGAGCTGCTACAATAAACTACTCTGCTTACTTATTTAGAATAATTCCTAGGTCAAAGAAAAATAATACTTGAATCTTGTGACATATATTTCATCCTCCTATATCCTAAACAGAGGGAAAAGAAATCAAGAAATTTTGCTGATCCCGTAAAGAGCAGATTTAACTTGAAATCAGTCAGTCTACAGATAAGGACTACAAAAAATCCTATTTAAAAGTTGGTAACTCTGTGAATTTACTAAATTTAATAAAACTGCTGGATTAAATCATTTGTCACATTCCACAGGTTTTGACCTAGGAGAGCGCTTTTCTCTGAGACGTGTGTTTTGTGAAGGTGATAAAACTTGTATCAAATTGGGAAGTTCACGTCTTATTAGAGACACCATGTAAGTAAAATAATAATTTTTCTTTACTTTTTAAAAAATTTATTTATTTTTATTTAATTTATTTATTTTTGGCTGTGTTGGGTCTTCGTTGTTGGGCGCGGGCTTTCTCTAGTTGCGGTGAGCGGGGGCTACTCTTCGATGTGGTGCGCAGGCTTCTCACTGCGGTGGCTTCTCTTGTTGCGGAGCACAGGCTCTAGGTGCGCGAGCTTCAGTAGTTGTGGCTCGCGGGCTCAGTAGTTGTGGCACACGGGCTTAGTTGCTCCGCGGCACGTGAGATCTTCCTGGGCCAGGGATCAAACCCATGTCCCCTGCATTGGCAGGTGGATTCTTAACCACTGCACCACCAGGGAAGCCCCTTCTTTACATTTTAATAATACAACATAAACTACTTTCTAAAGAGATTCCAAATAATTTGTTTAAAAATAAAAAGTCTTGTCAACAGTAACACAATCACTTGAATGCTGTGGTAAATGTGTTGTTTGATTATTTGTGGTTTTTAGTAATCTTTACAAACTGATCTTGTTCTACAGCGTAAATTTACATGTATCGATAGCAGCATAATCTTTAGAGAATAGTAAGTAAATTTGTTTTTGAAGAAATATTATTTATGTTTAAATAGACACAACCAAAATTAGATTTTAAAATGTGAATTTTAAACTAAGACACAATGTAGACTTAGAGACAAAAGAGTGATATTTATTTCTACATGCTTCATGCATATAGATAAGCTCCATGGTAAATGAAAATAAAAGAACTTAGCCCTTACTGTATATTCATTTTATATATTGTGTAGAGTATATAGTAAAGAAAAGCCTTTTTTTTTGGTCTTGTTACTCATTTCATTTCAAAATGAATTTACTGAAGGTTTTTTTTTTAATTGTTGGTTTGTTATCTTTACTATATTTCTTCTTCTGATAAATATGAGATTAAAAAGAATGACTTGCCATTTAAATACTGACAATTTGTCAGCAATTATACAACGCAATAATAATTCCCCATATGGTTGGCTATATGTAATTGGAGGATGGATCAATAGTAATTCAGAAAGCTTGAGTCATCAGGAAGGCAAATATAGCATATATGGTCCTGATATTCAGCCTTTGAGTCCAAGATGAACATTTCAGGGTGTGAATACACTGCAATGAATAAAGCATCAAATTCTGTTTGGGGGCTTCCCTGGTGGCGCAGTGGTTGAGAGTCCGCCTGCCGATGCGGGGGACGCGGGTTCGTGCCCCGGTCCGGGAAGATCCCACATGCCGCGGAGCGGCTGGGCCCGTGAGCCATGGCCACTGAGCCTGCGCGTCCGGAGCCTGTGCTCCGCAACGGGAGAGGCCACAACAGTGAGAGGCCCGCGTACCGCAAAATAAAATTTAAAAAAAGTAAACTGCTCATTAATTGGTAAGAAATCAGAGGGCTAAGGAAGAGGGTAATTTGATACCAGGGGATGTAATGGGTGATTTGTCTGGTGGAGAACTTCAGCAGATGTCACTGTACAGATCTATGCTATTGTGGGCATCTTAAGCCTGAAGGTGGCTTCACATGCAGGCATTAAACCCTCAGGGCTTGACAGCTTCCTATTTGGGTATTCATATGCAGCAAAGAAAAGTCAATATGTATCTCATCTGTATTTCATATATATTGGTTTAGATGTTTCTTAACTACCAGTAGATAACTTTAATTAATGAATTTAAGCAAGGCAATAAATTCTCTTCCAAAAATTAAAATGCATTTTCTCTCTTGCCCTTTTCCTGATGATTTAAACCCCTCTAAGTCTGGCCAGGTGGCCAGAGTACTGGAGAGACAATCTTTGAAAATTCATCGAGCCTGTGTGTAAGAAGACGTAGCGAATTTTAAGTAGCTACATTGGAAAACTTCCTGCCACATTTAGACATTGCCATTCTCTTTTGAATATGTGTGATAATAAATATTAGGTACTACTTGAAATTTATTTTCCGACCTCTGGCTCTAAATCACGGTGCGACTGCTGGGCAATTGATGTGCATGAAGTCTCAGGCTCTGCCAGCAGAACCCGGTCCCTCCACTGCAGGAAACTGGAGGGCATCTGGTTAAGCTGACTAGCTAGTGTCAAGTAGCTTGGCCCAGCTCCACTTACATTTCGCTCCGTGAGCCAAGGATGCTAGGATGCTTCTCTCACATGATGCCGTTCTGATTTTTCAATGAGACTGGAGTAAAGTTGCAGCTATTTATATATTTGTAAATGAGCCATCTTGCAGAATCAGCATGGGAAAAGGCAGATGCTAGTTTATATGGAAATTGGGACTCTTTCTGTGCCTGAGCTTGCTTTTATTGTTCTGCCATCTTCCAGGTGAGGGTTACGAGGGGAGAGATCTCATGAGTTGTTTGTCAGGTACCCACTTAGTGCCTTGAGCCTGGCTTACTGTGAGGACCCAAAGGCAGCTCTTGCAAGGGTCCTTCAGATAAACACTGTTGTACCCAAAAAGGTGGCACAGGCTCAGGGAACATCTGACAAGGTTTCTACGTTTGGTTTTCTTTTCTCTTCATGTCCATTCTTTAGTATTCCTTAGGATAGCAAATGGTAAGTATTTGGGTGCTTTCAAAGATTCTGGGTGGCATGCTACCCAGTTTTCTAGAATTTTCTAGCATCATTTTAGAGGAAATTTTCTCAGCTTCATGTATCTACAAGTATCTCTGGTCATGTGAAAGAAATAATTATTTCTCTACAGATTGAAAGCAATATCCCAGGTGATCATACTCTGATTACCTTTAAATTGTCTTTTGGCAATTATCAGGGCAAAATGGTGAAGTTTTGAGAGAAAACATATACAGAACATGCATATGGTACAGAGCGCCTTATTTTCTTGGTATAACATAATTCTTATGTTTCATTGGCTGCTTGTATATAAACATGTTTTTAAATAAAAATGTGTTAGTAGTTGAATATATAAATTTGAAATGTCACAGAAAAGTGAATTCCTGATTTATTATTGAATTCAAGGACGGTAAAGAGTCTTATCTCTCAGGTTCTATGTCTATCTGGAATACTGTGTTGAGAAGGCTTCTGAGGCCCTGTTGAGTTCAGCAGATTGGAGTGCTATGGCCCATTCGTGAAAAGAGGGGGGAAGGGAGGGCTGTAGTCTGTAGTCTAGTCTGTAGCCTCTCTGATTTAGGATGACACCTGTGACCGGGTAGCTTTTGCAGCTGCAGCAGTTCCCAAGAATGGGGGGAAATGAGACTATGTGTGAAAAAATAATCAACACAGATTACTAAGATTTTATGAGCTTGGATAGTGTAGCTAGAAACAGTGGCATAGCTGATAGATATGGTCCTCTTTGCTTTTGTTACAAACAAATAAATCTCCAGTGAAGAGGAGTTGTCTCTCTGTCCCTTTCATTAAATTGGTGGTTGCTTTCTGGAAGCAAAGGGCTCTTTAGTTTCATGGCTTTACATGGAAGAAAAAAGCTGGTAGAAGCCCTTTTCATTTGTGTTTTGTAATACATAATAATCCTCAGCAATCCTTCTAAATATTTAGAAGATATATAGCGTTTTTTAGGAGATTTTAAAGTTCTCTGGACCTTAACAGTTCCCTTGGAAATATTCCCAAATATGGGGAAAGCTGTTGTGTGTATCACAGCATCATCAGCCCTGGTCTTTGCTCCTGTTAAATGATTCACCCCGTGGGCATGTCTTTTCTACATGGACCTTCACACTACCTTCAGCTTTTTATTATTATAAATAACACTACAATATACAGGAAAGTTGTTTCCTCTGTTTTTCTGGCTGGAGAGGCCAGTTAAGACTCACCACTTACTCATCACCTCCTTTGTTTATTTTTCACGTGTCCGTTCATTCAGTAAACACTTGTTGAGCCCAAAAAATTCATAAGATTGATTTTTTCAAAGTAGAATTACAAGTTCATTTTTAGAGATCTTGGTAATATACTTCTAATTATGTTCCATCATTGTTTTATCCATCTCTTCTGCATATTACCCAATTTCCTTAGTAACATTGGATATTATACTTAAAAATTTTGTTATTAAGTTTTGTGTTTTTAACTGAAAACTTGTAACAATTACAAATAAAAGCTGTGGCTTACTATATAAGTATTTTAGGGGTTCCTGGAATTTTCTGTTCCGCTTAGGGTGAATAAGAGGTAGCATTCAATAAGTCACTGAAATGAATTCAGTCTAGTCCAGAGTTCACCCTTCTATTCAACATTTACTGAGATTACTATGGACTGAGCACTTTATTAAGCTCTGGGATTGCACTGGTGGAAAAGTGTGGGTCTCATCTTGCCTTCCTGAAGCCTGCTGGAGAGATACACAGTGCAAGGGAAAGCTACACTTTGCTCTTGCCTTGATCCAAGAAGAAACTGAGCTGTGTCCCTCCTATCATTCGAGCATAGGCTGCAGGACTCAAAGCCCACAGCTCCTCTCATAAAAGCTACACTTTCTGAGCACGTGGGCTCAGTAGTTGTGGCTTGCAGGCTCTAGAGTGCAGGCTCAGTAGTGGCACGTGGGATCTTCCTGGACCAGGGCTTGAACCCATGTCTCCTGCATTGGCAGGTGAATTCTTAACCACTGCACCACCAGGGAAGCCCTAAAATTTTTAAATCATATAATTTAGCGAAGTTTTATTTTAGTTTTATTTTTTAACATTTATTTTATTGAAGTATAGTTGATTTACAATGTTGTGTTAACTTTTGCTGTACAGCAGAGTGATTCGATTATACATATATATACATTCTTTTTCATATCCTTTTCCATTATGGTTTATCACAGGATATTGAATATCGTTCCCTGTGCTATACAGAAGGACCTTGTTGTTTATCTATTCTACACATAATAGTTTGCATCTGCTCACCCCAAACTCCCAACCCATCCCTCCCTCACCCCCTCCTCCTTGGCAACCACAAGTCTGTTCTTTATGTCTGTGAGTCTTTCTGTTTTGTAGATATGTTCATTTGTGTCATATTTTAGATTCCACATATAAGTGATATCATATGGTATTTGTCTTTCTATTTCTGACTTCATTTAGTATGATATTCTCTAGGTCCATCCATGTTGCTGCAAATGGCATCATTTCATTCTTTTTTATTCAGTTTAGCCAAATTTTATATATTAGATAGAAAAGAATTTTAAGAGTATTATACAGTTTTAAGAATGCACAGAAATATTTACTTCTCTATCATAAGGACCTCTTTTATATTTTTCTAGAAAATTAAGAGATGTTAATATGTTCCAATAATAAATTGCTTTAGGTTGAAATGGCTACTTGTTTGTTCATAACCACGGGAGTTCCCCTGGTGAAACCTGAAATTGGCCCCTATACACAGAGGGCAAGGAGAGACCAAAGAAAGAGACAGAGCCCCCCAGATTGGTAGGTGGCAGGTTTACTGAGCAAGGGAACGTACATACAAGGCTTGTCTTGGGCACGGCAAGAGCAGTAAATCTCTGCACCCACCCACCGTAATCATAGAAGTTTATGTAGAGGTCTTAATGGGGGTCAGTCATGTACACTGTCCAGACGGTCTCAGCTACACATTACTCTCTCAAGGCTGCATCCTTGAAACAACTCCTAACGTGGGAATGGTGGGCAGAAAGTACATCCCAAGGACAGGGGAGGAGGTTTGGAACCTCTGATTGCCCGGGTCCAGCTCACAGGTCAACTGGTGGGCAAATCCTCTCAATGACTTCCTCCAATACTTCTAAAATGTAACATAATATGAAATATTATCAGTTCAGTAGTTTCATTTAACAGTTTTGGAAGCATTTAATATTATCAACAATTTTAAGTAAGTTGTGATTTTCCTCCCTCAGATTTCATATAATTCAGTAGTTTGGAGGGAGAAGTAAAAAGTATCAGTAATTGATCTTATGTATATAGATTCTACAACATTCATATCTATGTTATTTTATTTTATTTTGGAAACATCACTCAACATATCTACCATCTTAACAAATGTTTAAGTGAATAATATGTCATTGCTGACTATAAGTGCAATGTTATACAGCAGATCTCTTTGTAATTATGGCTAATTACATGTAAATTATCTTATCTTAAAACGTCCTGATGCCAGTTACCTTGAGAGAAGTGAAGTACCAGTTAAGTCTACTACTTAGGAGTCATAATAATGCCGATGTCATCATCAAGTAATAAAATTAAGGCGTCCTATTTTGGTAATTACTCAGGCCAGCTTGACAGGCATTAATTAATCTACTTCTATGGTTGGATTATATATTACATTTTTGTCTCTCTTCACTTGTCTTTTTATCCTAAGAATCAAATCTTATAAGAGACAGCAGAGGTTTTGCTTGGGTGCGGGTTATATGTATGTATCTGTAGAATGTGCACTGCAGGTTTCCAGAATATACAAAAGAAAGCAAGCATGGAACCACATACTTCAGTCATCTTTAATCTTATTTGCCCCATAAAAATGCTATGAGGATTAATTAGCTATTAACCTTCAGTGGTGGCAAATGTGCTGCTTTTATAATGGTTGTAAACCCAAATTTAAGCATGACCTGAAATTGATGAATTAACCAGAGCATCGACCGTAGTAATATATGATGTTTCGTTATACTAGTGCTTAAGAATACCTTTATTTTTTATTTTTGCGGTACGCGGGCCTCTCACTGTTGTGGCCTCTCCCGTCGCGGAGCACAGGCTACGGACGCGCAGGCTCAGCGGCCATGGCTCACGAGCCCAGCCGCTCCGCGGCATGTGGGATCCTCCCGGACCGGGGCACGAACCCGCGTCCCCTGCATCGGCAGGCGGACTCTCAACCACTGCGCCACCAGGGAAGCCCAAGAATAGCTTTATAACAGCTCTACAGATTTTCTTGTGGATCGACAGGACTCCATGTTTCATAAAATAGCATTGGATAGTCTAACCCTCATCCTCAGACAGAATCAGATAGGAAGATGCAATTATGATTTCACTGACAAACTCTGAAACGTCTGTGAATCCAAGAAGAATAGTGTCAGCTAATAAATCACTAATTTATTATCATCTCAATTCTTTCAACTGAGCCATCAAGGCTAATCAGAAAATAAGCATGGTGGCCACAAAGCTGCGTATGTTATCATATGTGACTCACATCAGCTTGGTAGCGCCTCGTTCATGGCCTCATTTTGGTCGGCACTACAACCAGCCCCTGACAACCACCCTTCTGCCTTCTGTCTATGTGATTTGACTCTTCTAGGGACCTCGTGTAAGTGGAATCATCCAATACTTGTCCTTCTGCGTCTGGTTTATTTCACTTAGTATGCTTCTGCTCTTGGGTCCTAATCTCCTTGTCAGTGCATGTCACCCGGCCTTTGCTGTGGGTCCCCTCCATGAAAACGCTTCTTCCTGGGACCCAGCCAACCTCTGCTCAAGGCTGCTTATCCTCAGCCTTCAAGGCCAAAGTTGCTCTCTGTGTGTGTGCTTTGGAGGGTGGTGGCATGGGTTCAGTGACCCTCTAGCTGTCCTGTGGATTCCAAAGCAGTGCCGCTTGGGTACAGAGCCTCACAGCGTAATTTTTTTGTTTGTTTTTGACCGCGCCATGCGGCTTGCAAGATCTTAGTTTCCTGACTAGGGATTGAACCCGGGCCACGGCAGTGAAAGTGCTGAGTCCTAGCCACTGGACCGCCAGGGAATTCCCTCTCACAGTGTATTTAACAACTAACGCTTGGCACTCCTTCCTCTGTGGGGCTCTAAAGCTTGTCGATACGGATATAGGCAATCCTCTCTACTATCTTCACAGATAATAGCTCTCTAATTTACCCAGGATAAGAAAATAAAATTCCCTTTGCTTAGGAGACCTATGTAGGAAAAAATATTTCATGATATAGTCACCATTATTTCTAAGTTCAGCTTTGATGCCAATGAAAGAAGAAATTCTAACCAAGTATTTCACTCAATTCCCAAATGACATTGAATACTCACTATGTGCCAGGCACTGAGGATTTAAGAATAAATAAAGACAGCGTCCTAGTTATTTCTGTCTGGGAATTATGGAATTTGTAGCAATCTTTAGATATGAGGTCTGATGAACTCTGGAAGAGCGGACGAACCCTTCCAGGAACCAGGAAAAACTTCATAGGGGATGTGAAAAAAGGCTTGAAGGATGAGCACAAATTTGCCGGGTGGTAGTTGGAGGGGGCATCATGGTGGTTTTCAAGGTCAACGTAATTTGCAGACTGGTGAGAAATCCCGTGTGCTTAGTAAACAGAGGGGAGAGACTGTCTGGTGGTGAAGGAAGCTGAAGGGGCAGCTGAGGTGCTGTTCTGAAAGGCCTTACGTGCCAGGATAAGGGGTTAGAACTTTATTCATGTAAAAAAGGAAAGTAAAAGGTGAAAGATTTCTGGGCTCTGAAGAGAAACCCGAGTGTATCAGTTATACCACAAGAAAGCCATGTTCAAAAGCGTGAAGGTGTGGGAGGAATAACTTTCCATTCTAGAAAAAAAAAAAAAAAAAAAAGGCTGAGTATATGCCGCTGGGAAAGTCACAGCTTTGGGTAGCGACCTGGGACTCTCCCGGGCTGACCCTGAATTAGAAGCCAAGCCCCCAGACTCAGAAGGACACTTCACAATTCAGAGGACTTCTTGGGGGTGGAGCGGGGTTTGACCCGGGATTTGTTTTATCTTTTTTGGGGGGGGTGGGGGACAGTGAAAAACCTTTTTGAAGAGCAGCTTCTCTGGTCCATCCTCGATTTTTGTTATCAGAATGCCATCTAGTAGGAGGGCTCATTTTCAAGGGGAAGTCATTTACAACGTCACAATGAACAAATGCTAATCGTAACAGGCGTAAGATTATTAGAGAGCCATCCAAGCTTTCTTTTCCCATTAGCAACCTATGTGGCTGAATCCCCCGACAAACACAGAAAGGCTAAGATTTCAGAGTCTCTGTGACTATGGAACTCAGACATCATCCCCCCAGCCCCCCACGGCGGGGTGAAGGCATTTCAGACAAACCCTTCAGGCCCTGCGAGCCAAACTGCTTGTAACGTGACAGGTGATGGTGAATGTCAGCTGGGCAAGAAATGACTTACTATAAACTCCAAGCATCTCTCACTTCACTCTCAGGAAATGTAACTTGTATCAGATTTCTCTTCCTGGAAGATATTCAGCAAGTCAGAGGCCCCACTGATACTTGTAAATACGGAAGTTCTTCATAAAGCCTGCCTCACGCTTATTTAGAATGGAAGAATTAATTTGGAAGCCAGTTCTTGATATTTAAAAATAGATTTTTTTCCATTTAGCCGTTTCGTTTTTAAAGCAGAAAAATAAAGGTTGGTCTTGCTAAATATGATCTGGAAAACTCACTTTGGCTCTACCAAAATAGACTTTTAAAAAAAGGGCTTCGCTTCAAGGCTTGCGCTATGAGCTGGTGGAATTAGCCCTGGAATCACTGTAATTAGTAACTAAACTTTTTAAACATTTTGTTCTCTAAGTGTATATCACACTTGGCTTTTGGAACACCACTTACAAAAGGAAATTTCTCCAGAATAATTGTGCCATCTTGTTTTTCAGTCTCTAAGGACTGTAATAGTGAAAGTTTGTTCATCTTTGTTTTTTTCCTTTTTACATTGCACTCCTTGCCTCAAATTCCTTATTATTTAGTTAGGTAAAAGAACAGAAAAGAAACTGGTATTCATGGGTTTTTCTTTCTAATCCTCTCTTATTCTGTAGTTTGGTTTTGTTCTTTACTTTTCTATACATGAAACAGAGATATTACTTGCCACATGACAAACTAAGGTTCTTTTAGGAACACTGAACAGATACATCAAATTGAACTTGTTGTACAATGAAATTGCCAATTGCTTAATATACTAAGGAGTAAACAAATTTTTGAGCTTCATTATGGTGTTTATTTTTCTTGACACACTACTAGGGCATAGTGGGGAAAAAATGAGATCCACTCCCTAATTCCATCTCCCCATAAAACAACTTTATCAATAAATACTTGCATGTACTTACTTTAAAAGAGTGCATTACTATTTTTTTTTAATTAATTAATTAATTTTTTTGGCTGCGTTGGGTCTTTGTTGCTGTGTGCAGGCTTCTTATTGCAGTGGCTTCTCTTGTTGTGGAGCACGTGCTCCAGGCACGCGGCTTCAGTAGTTGTGGCGTGTGGGCTCAATAGTTGTGGCTTGCAGGCTCAGTAGTTATGGCGCATGGGCTTAGTTGCTTCATGGTATGTGGGATCTTCCTAGACCAGGGTTCGAACCCGTGTCCCCTTCATTGGCAGGTGGATTCTTAACCACTGAGCCACCAGGGAAGTCCAAGAGTGCATTATTTTTAAGTTTTATGATTTTCCCTGGCTCTTCCATGCTTGCAGTACTCCCTATCTGGAAGGGAGTGTGGAAAAGCAGAGTTCATCCTCTTAAGGCAGTGCTTATTGGTTTCTCATTAATTGGACAGCCAGGAATGCCCATTATTTGTTCAGCTGACATTGTTCTGTCCCCGAGAGACTAGACAGCTCCCCTTCATTAAGGTAACTTTGTGTATAGCTATGTTAGTCATGGATTCCACAGCTCAGCGGGTGAATGGGATGGAAGCTTCCACTGACCCCTGGGCCAGGGTCAGTGCTAAGGGTTCTCTCTCTTTCCATAATCACTTGAAAGAGGCACATTTATGATCATTATTTTCACATCTCAGGGAATTACCTGTCTTTTTAGTTAGGTAACCTTTCTATTGATGTTCTTCCTTAGGCATTAAAATCCCAACTTATAACTTCTCACCAGTAGGATAAAAAAGGAGGCAGTTTTTATCAGACGCTTCATACTTTTCTTCACATTACATAGTTATTAGTATATACACTGTTCTCATATTTTTCACTACATACCCCCAATTGTACTCATTTAAAGAAAATGCTTGGTGAAAAATCCTATTTTTTTTCTCTAATAAGTGATCTCTAAGGAATACAGGGCAAATATTCCTGATTGGTTATCACCTTCTATAGCATACATTTCTTTCCTAAAACCCAACAGACAGTATGCCCATTTTAAGGATATTGCTATGTGGTTTGTGATACTTCCTGATCTGTGCTCAAAATATCATTAGAAGAAGGAACTGTAATAATCTACCCCTCAGGGCTACTGGTCACCTAGAATGTGCAAACGTCATCATGAATCCTTTGCTCAGAGCCCCAAATGTGATTTACTGTTGTCGTTAATATTATAGTATGATGTTAAACATTTTAATTATTTTTTCATTTCTTGACGTTAATATTTTATATTTATTTACACTGACCCTGCCCCACCCAGTACTCAGAAAATAGTTTTTTCTCCCTTACAGTCCCAAAACATTACTTTTAAGTCAGGTCAGTAACGATGAGGGAAACTTTATCTTTAGCCCAGAGGACGCAAGCAACTTGATATACTGGAAAAATCTGACCTCGGAACTAAGAGTCCCGAGTTCAAGTCCCATCCTGACCTTTGTTATTTAACAGAGGCAGTTATTTAACTTCTGTGGCTTTAATTTCTCATTTATCCAGGGAGATGTTGCTCTAAATCACTGTTAAGGTCCCTTTCAGCTTTAGGAGTGTAGGACTACAGGAAATTGTCATGTGTGGTTTCTTTATAACGGAAATATTTCCAAGGATGGGGAGACTTCTGTTCAAAGACACTTTTGGAGAAATCTTCTTGGAGCAGAGATTCTATTTTGCTACAGTCTGTAGAGATTTTAAACTTCTTTTTGAAAGTAAGAATACTGATTGTATTTGTTCCTGGAATTGTCTTGTGTCAAACGTTTTGATTAACCTGCTTTAGACTTGCATAGGGCTTGGTTTTTCCTTCTGCATTTTTCATGATGAATGTGATGTAGCCCAGTCTCATAAGGCCCTGACTTTTAAGGTGTTGTGCAGGGTGACACAGACTTCGTACTGAATACAAGTGTTTGATATCTACCAGGACCGGTCATAGGCATCATCATGGATTTTCCATGAATGGAACACATTTTTATGAGCACCTCCTATATGCCAGGGACTGGTCTAGATGCTTGATTTAGAGCAACGGGTCTGGCGGAGCCCCTGTTGTCATGGAAATCACATTCTAGTGGTTGGGAACAGGCAATACATGTGGAAACTAATACATTTTTTTAAAAAGTTGGGCTTTTATAAACCTATGAAGGAAATAAAACAGAGCAAGTGTTGTATTACTATAGACCTTTCAGAGAAGGGACATTAGAGCTGAGACCTGAATAGTGAGGAGAAGCGTCCATGTGACGACTCCTGGGAACAACCTTCCCAGGAAGGAATCAGGAAGTACAAAGGCCCAAGACCTCAATAGAATGAGGTGTTCAAGGAACAAAATTCAGGTCACTGCCACTGGAGCGTGGGTGCCACACAGAGACTGGAATAGGACACGATGTGGCAGACTAAGGCAGGGGTCAGAGCACTAGGCCTTGTGAGCCGTCATCAGTGATGTGCGTTTCATTCTAGGAGCCACGGGGCCTTGTAGGAAGGTGATAAGTAAGGGAGGGACCTGGTCTGATTTTCACTTAAAAAGCTCATTCTGACCGCTGTGTGCAGGCTATACTTCAAGGGAGGGAAAAGAGGGAGAGCAATCAGGACGTGTAACAAGAGTCTGGGGCAAGACGTGGCAGCTTGAGATGGGGAGTGAAGGTGGAGCTGGAGAGAAGTGGACAGAGTCGGGATCCATTTGGTGGTAGACACAGTAAGACTTGCTGATGAGTTGGATGGGATTGGAGTTCATAAAGGAAAGGCAAGAATCAGGTATGCCTTTTAGGTACTTGGCTGGAGCACCTGGGTGAATGGTCATGTCTTTTACTGAGATGCGGAATCCTTGTAAAGGGATGTGTTTGGTAGGAAGCAAAAAGTTCAATTTCAGTTATTTATTTAGACTTGCCTTTAACATCCAGGTAGAGATGACAAGTGGCAATTTAGGCGTGTGAGTCCACAGTACAGGTATGGGCAGTAGTCAAGGTTTATCTTGGTTGCCTCTCCCCTTTTCACCTCCTTCCTTCTGGAACCTTCCTCCCAAACCTTCAGTGCCTTCACGGGACACATTTGCTGCCCAGGGCTCACAACAGTGGCATCTCATCTTGGTCGGCCTGACTTAGGGGTGCCTCCTGCTCTGACCTTATTCCTCCCTCGCTGTGCCTTCCCCATTTAAACTTCCATGCTTTACAGCAATCCCCAGAGATTCCCTGTTCTTTGCTTTCCAAAGAGAGGATTAATTATTAGACAATTTGTTAAGTAATGCGTGACTGGTTTCTAGGGACTATTTTAATGGTAACAACGCTTGTGTTTATAAAACGCATTTTCCAGAGAGGAAGAAAGCTCTCTCACAGTAGAGTATTAAGTGTTTGGGCTTGTCAGTGAAAGTACTTCATAGTTAGGGAGAATGTGAGTATCTCTGAGTCCATACCACATATACAAAAGACAGCAGATGCAGAGTTCCATTGAATATTTAATAACAAGTATATACACACACAGTGATTAAATACTTCATCTTAGGCCAAGATCTTTCCTGTAATATAGATGCCTTATAGACATCATCGTTTTATTTGTATTTTCTATTGCTTTTATTTATTTATTTATTTTTTGGCTGTACCACGTGGCATGTGGGATCTTAGTTCCTTGACCAGGGATTGAACCCATGCCCCCTGCAGTGGAAGTGTGGATTCTTATCCACTGGACCACCAGGGAAATCCTTGTATTTTCTAATGATTTTAAATAAATTCTGATCAGGAAAGTATTTTTCGTTAGTCAAGTGGGAAAAAAAGATCTAGAGAATGTAGTTATTATGCTATTTAGACAAATATAATCCATTCTTAGAGTCCTATACAGTAAATCCCTATGGTTAATAAGATGTTAATTTTTATCTGACTCCACAAATATAGTTACTAGTACTTTGTAATTAAATATTCTGTTTGAAGCATGTGGAGAAAGTATTGGAAAAAGTGTATTTTCATTTGAAGTTTCTCATCTTCTCTTACTTAACAGCTCAGTGACTTATTATGAAGGCTATAGGCTGGGACTTATAGATTTTATGACTTATTTTTAACCTCCCATAGTAGTAAAAATAATGTTTTTGTGTTAATTCTCCCTCATCTCTGTCCTTTAAGAATATAAGGTTAGGGGGGGCCTCCCTGGTGGCGCAGTGGTTGAGAGTCCGCCTGCCGATTCAGGGGACGCGGGTTCGTGCCCCGGTCCGGGAAGATCCCACATGCCGCAGAGCGGCTGGGCCCGTGAGCCATGGCCGCTGAGCCTGTGCGTCCGGAGCCTGTGCTCCACAACGGGAGAGGCCACAATAGTGAGAGGCCCGCATACCAAAAAAAAAAAAAAAAAAGAATATAAGGTTAATTTATAGGTTGTTTTAAAGGTTAGTATTATTTTTTCCTAAACTGAAAATAGTAGTGCTTTCAAAAAAAAAAAAAATCACTCCTACAATTTATGCTGATTGCATAAAAACCTCTTAATTTTAATACCAAGAGGGAAGCACGGTAATGTAAGGACCTTTATGAAATTTTGTACTGAGGTCAGAGTCTCAGATCTGGGCATTCTTCCATAGCTGGTCATTATAAGGAGCCCCGCTTTTGATCCTCCACCACTTCCTCTATAGTTTTAGAGCATTTCCTTCTATTTTACGATTGAACTGAGGGCTGCTTTACTAGAGAATATCAGAGAGCTGTTGGAAACTAAATTTTAGATTTTCCTTAACATTGAAATAAATTACAGGTTCAAAAGAGTCTAAAATATGTGAATTACAAGGCTTCAGAGACACTCCGGATTATATCTAGAACTCTCAGTGGGCTAGTGTAAGGAGGACTCCAGAGGCAGTAAGTGTCCTGGGCTCCTGTGGGTAATTTGGAATGACTTTACTTTGGCTCTCTACGACTTTTACTTAGTCATATTTTGTAAAAATTGTTTTTACATTGAACATTTTGTTAATTTGGCATACCTCTGCTCTCACCTGTCCATGAATATTTAGGTGACTTTCATTAACGTGAAGAAAAGTAGACAATAGGAAATAAAGGATTAACTATACTTATATTTCACTAAACTTTGAGCTCTTCAAATGTAGGTTAATAATAATTTCTGTGGATGAACTTCTCATTTACAGTCTTGAACTAGGTACAATGTGTATAAAATGGAGGGAGGTAGGAAATATCCCATTGAGAATTTCTAGCCCAATATACCTATGAATGACTTTGGCAAGTAAGTCTCAACAGTATTTTTCTTAATGGGAGTATCACTGAATAAGCAAAGGATAGAATTTCTTATAGGAAATTACACTCTATTCAAAAATATTCAAGCATGGATATCTTAGACACTGCAAGCTGTCATTTTATCTCTCTGGTAACAGACCAGTAATCCAATATGGTGTCTTTTATAATAGAAACTTTGGCAAGATGCAGAGAAATTATTCTGTGTCACGTTAAGTGTTTGTGCTTGTGTGATATAAACAAAAAACATAGTCTGTAAGAGTAGATACATGTTGTATTATTTTTAAAATACAAAATATTTTCTTCAAAAATTACAGTCTAGGCAAGCAAAATCATTTTTGGCCTCAAAAGCAGAATATCAATTTCTGAAAGGGAAATATAGTAATTATAAGGATTTTCATCCATTATAAACTTAGACTAAGAAAAAATAATTTTTCTTTAAACATAACTAAATTTATGTCAATGTATTATTTTAAGACTATGTTTATTAAAACATTATTAATATTAATAATATTATCTTGTTTTATTATTTTTGTCACAGAAGAAACCTTTCATGGAATATAAAATATTTTCAATATTTGAGTTACATTTTTAATTTTTTAAAATAATTATATTTAGTTTTATTTATGAAGGATTAAGGAATCATATCAAAATGTTTCATTTGCTGGATCACTCACTCCACTCATTTAACAAATAGTTATAGACTGCCCTGTTGGCACTGTACTTATGCTTTGTGGGTGGTACAAAGATGGATTAAATGTTGTCTTTGCCTTCAAAGAGCTTGCAATCTCATGATGAAATGTGACAGGTACCTATATGACTATAATCCTAAGTAGAAAGTGAGGAAAAAGGTGTTTTCATTTTTTTTTTTCTTTGCGGTACGCAGGCCTCTCACTGTTGTGGCCTCTCCCATTGCGGAGCACAGGCTCCGGACGCGCAGGCTCAGCGGCCATGGCTCACGGGCCCAGCCGCTCTGCGGCATGTGGGATCTTCCCGGACCAGGGCACGAACCCGTGTCCCCTGCATCGGCAGGCGGACTCTCAACCACTGTGCCACCAGGGAAGTCCAGTTTTCATTATTTTTTGCTTTGTAACAAACCACTGCAAAACTTAGTGGCTTAAAACAACAATTTATTATTTCTCATGATTTTCTGAGTTAGAAAAAGGCACAGGATTTATCCACATGGTTCTGCTTCATGAGATGCTCACTCAGGTCACTGAGCTGCATTAAACTTGCAGTCAGGCTGAACTGGAAGATCCAAGAAGATATTACTGATGATGCCAGAAGGAATGGCAAAGTAAGAAGCCCAGAAAATGTACCCATCCATAAAAACAGTAAGAACACAGGATAAATGGTCAAAATCAATATTTCAGAACTCTGGAAATTAACCAAGGGCTTGCAACAATTAATGGGTGTTTATTCAAGAAAAAGACTGACCCTTGGTAAGAATAGCTAGCTTTGTGGCATTTTAAACTTGTCCTATTCACCTCCCTCTCTCTCCCACAATGGTTGACTTGCAAACCAACAGCTCTATAATCACAAGGGCAGACTAGCAGCCTAGCAGCCATTGAAGGGAGGAGAATGGGTTTAGAGGTCAACAAAAACCCTATTTCTAGAAAGCTGTCATTATTTTACCTGACTGGTAGTTCCTTGGAAACCCCAACTCACAGGGCTTGTCTTTATTTGACCTGACTCAGCTCACTCAATAAGTACAGACTTTTTCCCCTGGCATTTGTTGAAAATAATCAATAGTAATTGTTTAACATTGCAGCTACCCAAGACAGCAATTACAATTGGGACAAATGAGAAGATGACCAAATACAATTAAAAGGAAAAGTTGGGGGAGGAGATGTCCATAGAAAGCATTAGAAACCTCCAGCGTGTTTGTGCGATCTACACCTATGTGTAGGCACGGGGATTTGTGGAAACCCAGGAAACCTCCAAAAAGGCCCTACGCTCATTGCCCTGGCCAACTTTGAAACTCTGCACAAGCAAAAACAGAAGGCTAAGGAGAGTTGTAAACTGCCTGCCTGAGCATTGAAGCCATTCTCCAACATGCACATAGTGTCTCAGAAGAGGCGTGGATGCTTATAGGTCAAAGGCACTTAACTGTTCAGCCATTAGCTGACCACTATACTAACTGAGCAGAGACTCCAGTGGTCACACATGACAGAGAAAGCACACTTTACAAAATTAGTTCAGGAAAGTGACTAAGAAAACAAACAACGGCAGCAACAATTATGACAAAAATAATAAACAGCAACAACAGCAAACCACTGATGGATGGAGAATAATCTGATTCCCAGAATTGCCACATTATATTATCTAAAATTTCTACTTTTCAATCAAAAAATTACAAGATATGCAAAGAAACAAAGTATGGCCCACACACAGAGAAAACAGCAGTTAATAGAAACTGTTACTGAGGAAATCTAGTTATTGAACTTACTAGGTAAAGACTTTAAATCAGCTATTTAAATTATGTTCAAATAACAAAAGGAAGCTGTCTAACGAACTAAAGGAAATTATAAAAATGGAGTCTCACCTAAAGGAGCAAAGGATATACAATGGAGAAGGATAATCCCTTCAATAATTAGTGTTGAGAAAATTGGACAGTCACATGCCAAAGAGGGAAATGACCACTACCTCACTACCTACACAAAAATCAACTGAAAGTGGATTAAAGACTTGAATATGAGATCTGAAACCATAAAATTTCTGGAAGAAAACACAGGCAGCATGTTCTTTGCCATCGGTCTTAGCAATAACTTTCTGGTTGTGTTTCTTCAGGGAAGAGGAACAAAAATAAAAATAAACAAATGGCAATCTGTATATCTTCTTTGAAGAAATGTCTGTTTAGGTCTTCTGCCCATTTTTGGATTGGGTTGTTTGTGTTTTTGATATTGAGCTCTGTGAGCTCTTTGTGTATTTTGGAGATTAATCCTTTGTCCGTTGCTTCGTTTGCAAGTATTCTCTCCCATTCTGAGGGTTGTCTTTTGGTCTTGTTTATGGTTTCCTTTGCTGTGCAAAAGCTTTTAAGTTTCATTAGGTCCCATTTGTTTATTTTTGTTTTTCTTTACATTTCTCTAGGAGGTGGGTCAAAAAGGATCTTGCTGTGATATATGTCATAGAGTGTTCTGCCTATGTTTTCCTCTCTAAGAGTTTTATAGTTCCTGGCCTTACATTTAGGTCTTTAATCCATTTTGTGTTTATTTTTGTGTATGGTGTTAGGGAGTGTTCTAATTTCATTCTTTTACATGTAGCTGTCCAGTTTGATTGCCAACAAACACATGAAAGGATGCTCAACATCACTAATCATTAGAGAAATGCAATCAAAACTACAAAAAGGTATCACCTCACACTGGTCCGAATGGCCATCATCAAAAAACCTACAAACAATAAATGCTGGAGAGGGTGTGGAGAAAAGGGAATCCTCTTGCACTGTTGATGGGAATGTAAATTGATAGAGCCACTGTGGAGAATAGTATGGAGGTTCCTTAAAAAAACTAAAAGTAGAACTACCATACGACCCAGCAATCCCACTACTGGGCATATACCCTGAGAAAACCATAATTCAAAAAGAGTCATGTACCACAATGTTCACTGCAGCTCTGTTTACAATAGCCAGGACATGGAAGCAACCTAGGTGTCCATAGACAGATGAATGGATAAAGAAGATGTGGCACATATATAGAATGGAATATTACTCAGCCATAGAAAGAAGTGAAATTGAGTTATTTGTAGTGTGGTGGACGGACCTAGAGTCTGTCATACAGAGTGAAGTAAGTCAGAAAGAGGAAAACAAATACCGTATGCTAACACATATATGTATGGAATTCAAAAAAAAAGAGGTCAGAAGAACCTAGGGGCAAGACGGGAATAAAGACACAGACCTACTAGAGAATGGACTCGAGGATATGGGGAGGGGGAAGGTAAGCTGTGACAAAGCGAGAGAGTGGCATGGACACATATACACTACCAAATGTAAAATAGATAGCTAGTGGGAAGCAGCCGCGTAGCATAGGGAGATCAGCTAGGTGGTTTGTGACCACCTAGAGGGGTGGGATAGGGAGGGTGGGAGGGAGGGAGACACAAGAGGGAAAAAATATGGGAACATATGTATATGTATAACTGATTCACTTTGTTATAAAGCAGAAATTAACACACCATTGTAAAGCAATTATACTCCAATAAAGATGTTAAAAAAAAACAAAATGTATTTGAAGAAATTATGGCTGAAAACTTCCCAAACCTAAAAAAGGAAACAGATATTCAGATACAGAAAACACAGAGGATCCCAAACAAGATAAATCCAAACAGACCTTCACCAAGACATATTATAATAAAAATGGCAAAAGTTAAAGAGAGGATTCTAAAGGCAGCAAGAGAAAAACAAAGAGTTAATTACAGGGGAACCCCTCATAAGGCTATCAGCTGATTTCTCTACAAAAATGATGCAGGCCAGAAGGGAGTGGAAAGATGTATTCAAAGGCCTGAAAGGGAAAAATCTGCAACCTAGGATACTACCCAGCAAGATTATCATTTAGAATAGAAGGAGAGATAAAGAATTTCTCAGAAAAGCAAAAACTAAAAGAATACAGCAATACTAAACTTATCCTAAAGGAAATATTGAAAGGTCTTCTCTAAATAGAAAAGAAGTAAGAATCTATAGGAAAGAGAAAATCACAATTGGAAACTAAATCACTTAAATAAGCCAGTACACAGATTAAAAAAAAACTGAAAAACAAAGATTTATGGAAAAGTGATGATAACTACAGTGAACAGCAAAAAGGTGAACATGTAGATGCAAAAGAGGATAAAAGAGAGTAAAAAATGTAGATTTTTTTTCTAGAATGTGTTTGAGCCTATACGACTACCACTCTAAAGCAAGTAGATATAGGAAGGGGTGGACATATGTGAAAAACAGGGCAACTTCAAATCAAAAACATACAATAGAGTCACAAAAAACAAAAATAAGAGAACATAAGCATAATACAAAAGAAAATCATCAAACCACAAAAGGAAAAAGAAAAAGAAAAGGACAAAGAAGAAATATAAAATCAATGGCAAAACAAGGTTTACAATGGAAATAAATGCATATCTATTAATAATTACCTTAAATGTCAATGGACTAAATGTTCCAATCAAAAGACACAGAGTGGCAGATTGGATAAAAAAACCAAGAGCCTAAAACATGCTGCCTACAAGAGACCCACTTTAGGGCAAAGGGCACATATAGGTTAAAAGTGAGGGAATGGAAAAAGATATTTTACGCAAGTGGAAATGACGAGAAATGGGGGTTGCAATACTCATAGCAGGCAAAACAGACTTTAAAACAAAGGCTATAAAGAAAGATAAAGAAGAACACTATATACTGCTAAAAGGATCAATACAAGGAGAGGATATTACACTTGTCAACATATATGCACCCAATATAGGAGCACCCAGATACATAAAAAAAATACTAAGACATAAAGGGAGAAACTGACAGGAACACAATAACAGTAGAAGACTTTAACACCACTCTCACATCAAAGGACAGATCTCCAAGACAGAAAATCAATAAGGCAACAAAGATCCTAAATTATACAATAGAATAGTTAGACTTAATTGATATCTTCAGGACATTACATCCAAAAACAGCAGAATACACATTCTTTTCAAGTACACCTGAAACATTCTCTAGGATTGACCATATACTAGGGCACAAAACAAGCCTGAACAAATTTAAGAGTATAGAAATTATTTCAAGGAACTTTTCTGACCACAATGGCATGACAAGAAATCAACCACAGAAAAAGAAACAAGAAAAAAACAATTACATGGAGACTAAACAACATGCTATTAAAAAACCAATGGGTCAGTGATGAAATCAAAGAAGAAATTAAAATATACCTTGAGGCAAATGACAATGAAAACATAACCATACAAATTCTATCGCATGCACCAAAAGCAGTTCTTAGAGGGAATTTCATAGTGATATAAGGCCTTCTTTAAGAAACAAGAAAAATCTCAAATAAACAACCTAAACTACCACTTAAAATAATCAGAAAAAGAAAAACAAACAAAACATAAAGTCTGCAGAAAGAAGGAGGTAATAAAGATCAGAGAGGAAATAAATAGAGATTTAAAAATTAGGAAAAGTCAATAAAACCAAGAGCTTGTTCTTTGAAAGCGTAAGTAAAATTGACAGATTCCTGGCCAGGCTCACCAAGAAAAAAGAGACAAGACCCAAATAAACAAAATAAGAAATGAAAGAGGAGAAATCACAGCTGATACCGTGGAAATACAAAAAACCATAAGGGAATACTGTGAACAATTCTATGCCAACAAATTTGACAACCTAGAAGAAATGGAAAACTTTCTAGAAACATACAGCCCACCAAAACTGAATCAAGAAGAAATAGATAACTTGAACAGACAGATCACTAGAAATGAAATAGTATCTGTAATAAAAAAACTCCCTACAGACAGAAGTCCAGCACCCGATGGCTTCACTGGGGAATTCTACCAAACATACAAAGGAGAACTTATACTGATCCTTCTCAAACTCTTCCGAAAGACTGAAGAGGAAGGAACACTCCCAAAGACATTCTATGAAGCCACCATCACCCTGATACCAAAACCAGACAAAAACACTACCAAAAAAGAAAATTACAGGCCAATATCTTTGATGATTATAGACTGAAAAATTCTCAACAGAATATTAGCAAACTGAATCCAACAACACATAAAAAAGTTCATACACCATGACCAAGGGTCATGACCAAGGATTCACCCAAGGGTCATAAGGATGGTTCAACATACGCAAATCAGTCAATGGGATACACCACATCAACAAATGAGAGGATGAAAACCACAAGATCATCTCAATAGATGCAGAAAAAGCATTTGATAAAATTCAACATCCATTCATGGTAAAAATCACTATGAAAGTGAGTATAGAGGTAACATATCTCAGCATAATAAAAGCTATTTACAATAAACCCACAGCCAATATAATACTCAATGGTGAAAAGCTGAAAGCCTTCCTGATAAAATCTGGAACAAGACAAGGATGCCCACTCTCACTACTTCTCTTCAGCATAGTATTGGAAGTCCTAGCCACAGCAATCAGACAAGAAAAAGAAATAAAACATATTCAAATTGGTAGGGAAGAGGCAAAATTGTCATTATATGCAGATGATATAATTATATATATATAGAAAACCCTAAAGACTCCACACAAAAGCTATTAGAACTGATAAATGAATTCAGCAAGGTAGCAAGATACAAGATTAACATACAGAATTTGGTTGCATTTCTTAACACTAACAATGAAATATAAGAAAGGGAAAGTAAAAAAGCATTACCTTTTAAAATCGCACCGCCCAAAATAAAATACTTAGAAATAAACCTCACCAAGGAGGTGAAATACTTATATGCTGAGAACTACAAAACATTAATAAAGGAAATTACAGATGACTCAAAGAAATGGAAAGATATCCCATGCTCTTGGATTGGAAGAATTAATATTGTTAAAATGGCCATACTATCCAAAGCAATCTACAGATTTAGTGTGACCCCTATTAAATTACCCATGACATGTTTCACAGAAATAGAAAAATTATCCTAAAATTTATATGGAGCCATAAAAGACCCAGAATTACCAAAGCAATCCTGAAGAAAAAGAACAAAGCAGGAGGCATAACCTTCCCTGACTTCAGACAATACTACAAGCCTACAGTAATCAAAACAGCATGGTACAGGCACAAAAACAGACATATGGATCAATGGGACCGAATAGAGAGTCCAGAAATAAACCCACACACCTACCGCCAATTAATCTTCAACAAAGGAGGCACCAATATACAATGAAGAAAAGAAAGTCTCTTCAGCAAGTGGTGTTGGGAAAGCTGGACAGCCACATGTAAATCAATGAAGTTAGGACGCACCCTCACACTATGCACAAAAATAAGCTCAAAATGGCTTAAAGGCCTAAATATAAGACAAGACACCATAAAACTCCTAGAAAAGAACATAGGCAAAACATTCTCTGACATAAATCACACCAATGTTTTCTTAGGTCAGTCTCCCAAGGCAATGGAAATAAAAGCAAAAATAAACAAATGGGACCTAATCAAACTTATAAGCATTTGCACAGCAAAGGAAACCATAAACAAAATGCAAAGACAACCTACAGACTGGGAGAAATTATTTGCAAATGATGCAACTGTCAAGGGCTTAATTTCTAAAATATACAAAATATATATATTTTAGAAATATATATATTTTTAAAATATACAAAAAATATTCTAAAATATACAAAAAAATAAACAAACAAAATTTCTAAAATATACAAAAAGTTGTATTGAGTCATACAACTCAATAACAAAAAAGCAAACAACCCAATCAAAAACTGGGCAGAAGACCTAAACAGAGATTTATCCAAAGAAGATATACAGATGGCCAGCAGGCACGTGAAAAGATGCTGAACATCGCTAATTATTAGAGAATTGCAAATCAAAACTACAGTGAGGTACCACCCCACACCAGGCAGAATGGCCATCATTAAAAGTCTACAAGTAACAAATGCTGGAGAGGGGGTGGAGAAAAGGGAACCCGCTTACACTATTGGTGGGAATGTAAATTGATGCAGCCACTATGGAAAACAGTATGGAGGTTCCTCAAAAAACTACAAATAGAGTTGCAATATAATCCAACAATCCCACCCAGACAAAACTATAATTCAAGAGGATACATGCGTCCCTATGTTCATAGCAGTACTATTTACAATAGCCAAGACATAGAAACAACCTAAATGTTCATCAACAGATGAATAGATAAAGAAGATGTGGTATATATATATGTACAATGGAATATTACTGAACCATCAAACCGAATAAAATAATGCCATTTGCAGCAACATGGATGGACCTAGAGATTATCATACTAATTGATGTCAGAAAGAGAAAGACAAATACCATATGATATCACTTACATGTGGAATCTAAAATATGACACAAATCAATATATCTATGAAATATAAATAGACTCACAGATATAGAGAACAGATTTGTGGTTGCCAAGGGGAATGGGCGGTAGGGGAGAGAAGGATTGGGAGACTGGGACTAGCAGATGCAAACTATTATATATAGGATGGATAAACAACAAGGTCCTATTGTATAGCACAGGGAACTATATTCAATATCCTGTGACAAACCATAATGGAAAAGACTATGAAAAAGAATATATACATATATATATACACACACACATATATATAACTGAATAACTTTGCTGTACAGAAGAAATTAACACGTTGTAAATCAAGTATACTTCAATAAAATTAAAAAAATAAAGATGGCAATGGAAAAAAATGTTACAAGGCTAAGCACAACATGGGGAATATAACCAACACTTTATACTAACTATAAAAGAAGTATAACCTTTAAAAATTGTGAATCACTATATTGTACACCTGTAACATATAATATTGTACATCACAAATATGTACCCCAAAACAAATTTGTGATTTGTACCCCAAATCACAAATATGTACCCCAAAACAAAGCCTCCAAATTCATGAAGCAAAAACTCACAGAATTGAAGGGAGAAGTAGACAATTCAACAGTAATAGTTGGAGACTTCAGTACCCCATTTTCAAAACAGATAGAACATTAGACAGAAGATCAGTAAGGAAATAGAAGACTTGCACAAATCTACAAGCTATTTAGACCTAACAGACTGTAGAACATTCCACCTAACAATAGCAGAATACACACTCTTCTCAACTGCATGTGGAACATTCTCCAGGGTAGGCCATATGTTATGTCATAAAGCAAGTCTCAACAAATTTAAAAGGACTGAAACTTTCCTGCTGTTATAGGATTTTAAAAGCAGTCCCATTCCTAATACTAGGTCTTCCGTTCATAACCTTGAGTTCCAATTTTCCTCTCCTAACTGATTTTAAGAACTGATTAGGGCAGGAATCTTCCTTTTTCCATCTTTGTAAGCCTCTCTGGGTATTCAGCAAACATTTGTGTAGATCCAGCTTTGGTAACTAGCAGTCACTGATTTGTTTGCTTTTGCACAATGTTGGTCTGGACAGTGTTTATGAAAAATCTGAAATAGTTGCCAAAATTAAAACTCTAAACTTTTCAGATAAAAATCTGGGTATTTGGCTTGTCTTGAAAAATGGGATGAACTGGCAACCCTGGACCCACTTCCCCATATGGTAAGAGTTGGCTGGAGCTAATTAGCAGCTGCCCCTGTAGAAGGGCTGGGCTCTGCATTTCCCTTAGTCTAACGTGTGTGTCCTCTACATGAGAATGGGTAACAGTGCTGTTATTAACTCACTTGCTCTATTTGTTTTTACTAAAGAATTCTTAAGAGGAAAGTGAAAATTTCTAACATGCACATTTCTATCCAAGACAGAAAAACTAAAGCTAGACTTAGAGGGGGCCATATGTTATTTTTCTTTTAGTTTACAGACTTCCTACATCCGAATTCAGCTCATTAATTGATTCTTTAATAATATTTATTGAGTGCCTACCTTGTGCAGGCACTGCTCTAGATGCTGGTGAATAGGATAGACAAAGAACCTTAGGAAGCTTACATTCCAGTTTCCTGCCTGGGCCCTAGAGCCATGTGGTTGTGACTCTTGGTTTATATCAATGAAGACAGGATGTCTTCAGTGTTAAAACCTTCAGAAGGACCAAGGGGAGTGAGGATTTAGAAGAGGCCAGGGGATTAGGTGATTGGGAATACTTTTATTTTATTTTACATTTTATATCATTTCATTTCATTTTACTTTATTTTATTTTGACTGCTCTTATCAGTTTTACCCACAGGACCTTAATAACAGATGAGCACAGAGACATCTGTCTTTGTGCTGATCAGAAGCCAATAACAAAAACAGACATTTCCAAAGTCACCCTTCTGGGTTCTTAAACATGGTGCCAGGTCTCTCCTGTCCTCCTCACTCTGGGTGAGGTTTTTAAGTCTGGTGGCCATGCTGACCAGAGCTGACCCTACAGAGTGCCCCCTTTTATTCTTCCCACTGTCTGGGGGGGTCTCTTCACCAGGCTTACTGCTTACCAGTGACGTCCCTGGAGTGTCTGTTGGAACAGGAGGTGGGCAGGGAGCTGAAGGCTGACCCAAGGGTTCCAGCTGCCCACTGACACCCAATAGTCACTACGTGGCTAAGGTGACCAGCACTGTTAAGTAGGCATGAACAAGGCTACCACGGCTGGAGTGACACACCGGAACTTCAGGGAACCACCAGCAAATCACAGGGTACGCGGAACTGAATACCGCTAACGGCTTTCCATATTGGAAAGAATTCTGCATCGGAAGCCACAGGACCTGGCCCGCAGCCCAACTCACTCGCCATTAGCCATCTGGGTGATGGTGTCCCTGGGTGAGTGAAGGGCCAGATGCAGAGGCCTCTGGATTCCAGCAGCACTGGTTCTGGGGAGATACTCCCCTTGGTATGGCATGGAGGTGGGAGGGGCCATGCGGGAGCACAGGTAGGGGAGGACGAGCTCGGAGACAGTGGCTCAGGACAGAGTCCTCTCGGGCTGGACTCCGGGGACAGTGGCCCGGGACACAGTCCTCTGGGGCTGGACACCGGGGACAGTGGCCCGGGACACAGTCCTCTGGGGCTGGACACCGGGGACAGTGGCCCGGGACACAGTCCTCTGGGGCTGGACCCTGTGTCCCACTCGCGGATGGCCCGGCCTGGCCCGGAGGTGTGGCGGGAGGAGATGGGCCTGGGTTTGGCCCCAGGAGATCCTGCAGGGCGACCGCAGGCACCATCCCTTGGACAGGATGCCAGTCCCGCTGAGGCCTGTCCCCTGCGAGTGCGGTCTCCACCCCCATCAGCCCGGGCAGCCCCGCACGTCCACGCCTGTCTGCGGCCCGGGCTCAGCGCCCCCTCCTCGTTCGGTGCAGAGCCTCCGAAAGGGCCTCCCCAAGACTCACCAGCTCGGCCTTCGGACCGGCCTCCAGCTGCCGCGTCTCCTCCGGCCTCTTCTGTGACCCAGTTACATCCTCCTGCAGAATTCAGTTCACTGTAGCCACCGTGCCACCTGGTGGGTCACTCGAGCCCTCCGCCCAGGCGATGATGACCACGGCCTGGCCCATAGTGGTTTCCACTCGCCTTCTTCAAGAGTTACCCAAGGGGCCCTTCCCGTCACCAAGTTTCAGCCTAAAATCGGTGTTGGAACCCATATGACAGTTTTCCTCCAAGTGGTCCGAAGGGGTTCCGAACTCGGGGACTTGTCTCGGCGCAGGCGTGCTCTGAGAGCCCCTAGTGTCGTGGGTTTTCTCCCTCGGGACGAGATTCAGGCGCGTGAAGGGCGGAAACCGAAAGAGAGGGAGGCCGTCTTTTTAGGGCGAGGGTGAAGAGTGACCATCGGTACTTCAACATTCCAGATGCTCCAGAAATGATGGACCTTGCAGTGCTTGGCGGAGGGGGAGGGGGGAATTCCTGAAGTTTAAAAAGGGGTTATCTTTTCATTATTTTCCAACATCCTAATTAAAAGCAAAAGCCAAAAAAAAAAAAAAAAAAAAAAAAACTGACAAGCTTCCACAGCAGGGATATTGCCTGAATTCCGAAGGACACATTTTCTGATCTGCTCGCCATCTCCAGTACAAATCCCGGAGTTATTCATTATGGGTGGAAATACCATTTGGAGATAAGCCCATCCGGTTCTTGTATTAACTTCTTGACTCGGTAAGCTAGGCTGTATTTGCCATCGTGGCTGTGGCCGCTGCCCGGGTTCCTCCAACATTGCCCTGTGGCGTCTCGAGCTCCCCTCTGGCGGCCGCTGCGGTTCCCCTCCCGCCCGCAGCTGCGCGCTCCTTCCGGGCGGGAACCGCGGCTCCCCAACCCCGCCCCAGGCCCCCTCGCCGACTGGGTGAGACCGCTCACGTGACGGCCTGCCTCGGGAGGAGGGGCGCACCGTGAGCATCCTCGCGAGGGCCCACGGGATTGATTTTAGAATGCAGGAAGGCTCAGGGCGGAGGGCTGTGACAGTGTGACGTTCAGAGTCTTCATTTAAGAAACTTGGTGGATACCTGGAAGGGTAATATAATGCTGTATCGAGTTTGGAGGGAGTTTTGTCTGTTTTACAGCAGGGGAGAGGGTGAAGATATGCATACATTTGTAAACCGAGATAAGAGGGGCATCGGTGAGGGAGAGGTGGGAGATGGAAATGGAGTTTTATCCTCTAAAGTGCAAAAATGACTGTAGAGTGGGAGATGAAGCCACAGAGACAGACATAATACATTCTTAGAAGACGGGAAGCAGTGGGGTCACAGGCAGCAGAAAGGAGGAAGTTAGAACCTCGGAACCGCAGGGCGGGGTGCTGCTGGCACGTGGGGTGGGCTACCTCCCCGGGCACGGGAGAGGCTCATCCCGGGGAGGCACCAGCCAGCCTCTGTGGAGGCTGGAGAGGAGTGTGTGTGTGGTGAAAATGAGGCCCCAGGTTGCCTCCTCTTTCTTCATCCAGCCAGACAAGAGCTGAGAGCCAGAAAGCCTCCGGACTGGGGGTAAGCAGGTTAGTGAAGAAGGTAAAACTAGAGTTTATATATATTTAGAGGCAGACCTCCTTTCATTGTGTTTCACTTTATTGCACTTCATAGATACTGGATTTTTTACAAATTGAAGGTTTGTGGCAACCCTGGGTTGTCAGATGATGGTTAGCATATTTCTTGTTAGCAGTAAAGCATTTTAAAAATTAAGGTATGTACGTTTTTAGATATAATGCTGTTGCACATGGAATAGAGTACAGCATAGTGTAAACACAACTTTTACACACACGGGAAAACCAAAAAATTCGTGTGACTCACTCTTTTTTTTGCTGTACGCGGGCCTCTCACTGTGGTGGCCTCTCCTGTTGCGGAGCATAGGCTCCGGACGCGCAGGCTCAGTGGCCATGGTTCACGGGCCCAGCCGCTCCGCGGCATAGTGGGATCTTCCCGGACCGGGGCACGAACGCGTGTCCCTTGAATCGGCAGGCGGACTCCCAACCACTGCGTCACCAGGGAAGCCCGTGACTCACTTTATTGTGATATTAACTTTATTCCAGTGAGCTGGCCCCAAACCTGCAATATCCCTGAGGTATGCTTATGTACATATACCTACATTTATACAGTATATACGTGAGTGTGTGTGCGTGCGTGCGCGCGCGCGTGAGTTTAACCAACTAAGAACTTTAGGCCAGCATAGCTTTTTTTTTTTTTGTTCCTGATTTCCCTACCACTTGTGACTTTTTCTCTAACACAAAGTGTAAAACCAAAGTTTCAGAATTCTCCATGAGTTTGGTTGTCAGTTTCAGTGGACCTTGGTGTGATATTCCCAGTGAGTAGTTAACCATCTCAATGTATGATGTTTTATTTATATAAACAAGTTCTGGCTATGTTAGTCCTTAAGAGAATTCTTACCTACTACTCCTCATGATTTTTAAAAGAAAAGCAAGATTCCTGCCTTGCAGTTTTTACATACAATGCAGATAACTTTAAAAGTCAACTTGGAGGAATGTATCTCTCCATGTTTTCCAATGAAAGTCTAAATATGATTTATGTTCATGGTGAATTTTTCTCCCTAAGTTTCTTCATGGATCCAGTGAGACCAGGATTTTGAAACAAGGTTGAGACAGGAGCATATTTGGACTGTCTTTAGGCTTCTCTCTGCTGCCTAGAAATAACTTACTTATTTTCTGTAAGAATAAAAAATAAGCTAAAATGTCTTTATTATATTTCGTTTCAGTTCTAGATTGATACCTACTAGGAAATCAGAATTAGGAGTTCATTTTGCAAGGGTTTAATATGACAGAAGTTCTTTGGAAGTATACATTTAATTGCTAGCAGTGTTCTTTGAAATGCTCTGTACTTCTGTCTACCGATAAAGCCCAGGGGTACTATTTATTTCCTTTATAAATGTCTACCGTGTGCCAGACTGCAGTGAATTCTGAGATTCTGTTGGAACATCTTGTTCAGTAAATGAATATCGCCCCATAGTACTATAGTCTAGTCACTCGCTTTTACACACCTCAAGCTTTAACAGCAACTTCCCGGGAAATTTTTTAAAAGGGAAAGAACAAGGATACAAATTCCATAGGTAAAAGTAGACGTGGATGTGTCCATGTATGCATTTGGTAGAATGCTGTAAACATGCATAATGAATTCTAAATTCATTGAGAAAATGTGACTAAGATGTTGTGTTGCAGAGACCTTCATACCGAGATTTTGTGTCCTTGCCTTCAGTTTTCCCACGATGGTTCTTTGTTTTTCTCCCACAGTAAGGTGTTTCCCAAAGGCCTTCCTGAGGAGTTCGCCATAGCAGCCGTGTTTCGGGTACGAAGAAGCACCAAAAAGGAACGGTGGTTTCTGTGGCAGGTTTTAAACCAGCAGAATATGCCACAGGTAAGGAACCAGAGAGATGTACTGATCTGTGGCCTCTGGTGGGATTAGGCCAGGTGAATCTTGGATCTGTGGGCATAAATTTGGGAGCAGACCTCATGCACGACTATTCTGTCTTTTAGTGGAATCACCCACAGGGAAATGCAAGTATTCTCAGAGTTAGAAGGATCTTGCTGAGATTTGTAATGGGAGAGCCTGGTGGGTGAGGCAAGATTAGTTTGTTTTGTGTTTTTGTTTTGTTTTTCTGTTTGTTTTTTTCTACTAGATTCATATTTTTGTCTGAAGACACTCTAACTACCCTTCCTTTACAACTGCTTCATTGACACCAAGACCACTCACTGACGACTTCTTCATTTCCTATTATTTCTGATATTATACATCATTTTAAAGCTGTTCATTGTTTCCTCTGAAAATCCTTAGTAAATTAAGAGATGAGATACAAATATTGATTCCATCAATAAAAATAATTGAACACATGCTAGATGCTAGTTAGTGACAAAGATAAGAGACTGGCAAAGCGTGATTCCTTTTCTCAGGGAGCACATAGGTCTGGGGATGCCATGTATGAGAACAGCCTATTGGAGCATGACCACAAGGTGACAAGTGAGGTGGCCGAGGGCAGCTCGGAGTTGGGTGGGGACTGTGCGAGCATGGAAAGGACGGCTCCCCCAGATGGGACATGAGAAGAGCAGGGGTCTAGGAGTACTTGTGGGAGATGTGGCATTTGGGCAGAAAGGAGGGGACGCAGGTGCTCCAGGGAGGGGAGGTAAACATCACAATTACTTATGGGCACCATCCATCTGTGTTTATTTCCGTACATATCCATTGAAATGTTTTTCATTTCACTGGTCTTTTAATATGTTATTATATAGTCACAGTATTAAGAAGGAAATATGACTTGAACAGAAAGAACATGTTCTCTATGAAAATGTATTTTCTTTGCACCATGCAAAGCATCAAAGGTTAAAGAAGTTGATCTCAGTTTCCATGCTAAGAGTAGTGATTATTTCTTATTGTTTTTAAATTAGTAACATTTAATTCTTGAATCACTCATACAGAATTATATATATACATAGATAAACACACACACACACACATACGCACATACACATACGCGCACACACACACTCCTAGATGTCCTCTCAAGAAAGGAGCATATTACATTCATCAGATATCCCATATTTAAACCATTTTTGTAGCGGTTGTTTGCTGTTCTTTTTTTTTTGCTGTACGCGGGCCTCTCACTGTTGTGGCCTCTCCCATTGTGGAGCACAGGCTCCGGACGCACAGGCTCTACGGCCATGGCTCATGGGCCCAGCCACTCCATGGCATGTGGGATCTTCCCAGACCGGGGCACGAACCCGTGTCCCCTGCATCAGCAGGCGGACTCTCAACCACTGCGCCACCAGGGAAGCCCTGCTGTTCTTATATGTTAACAAATCCAACGGACACAAGTATCATCTAAAATATTTTACTGAGTACCTCAGTTCTACTAACATGCAGCTTGAGTTTATTTTCAATTATTTAATTTTTTTATTGGAGTATAATTGCTTTACAGTGTTGTGTAGTTTCTGCTGTACAACAAAGTGAATCAGCTATTCGTATACATCTATCCCCATATCTCCTCCCTCTTGAGCCTCCCTCCCACCCTCCCTATCCCATCCCTCTAGGTGGTCACAAAGCACCGAGCTGAGCTCCCTGTGCTATGCCCCTGCTTCCCACCAGCTATCTATTTTACACATGGTAGTGTATATATGTCAATGTTACTCTCTCAATTCGTCCCACTCTCCACTTCCCCTGTGTGTCCACAAGTTCTTTCTCTACGTCTGCGTCTCCTTTCCTGCCCTGCAAATAGGATCATCTGTACCATTTTTCTAGAGTCCATATATATGCGTTAATATTGGATATTTGTTTTTCTCTTTCTGACTTACTTCACTCTGTATGACAGACTTTAGGTTCATCCACATCACTACGAATGACCCAATTTTGTTCCTTTTTATGGCTGAGTAATATTCCATTGTATACGTGTACCACATCTTCTTTATCCATTCATCTGTCGATGGGCACTTAGGTCGCTTCCATGTCCTGGCTATTGTAAATAGTGCTGCAGTGAACATTGTGGTGCATGTATCTTTTTGAATTATGCTTTCTCAGGGTATATGCCCTGTAGTAGGATTGCTGGGTCCCATGGTAGCACCTTGAGTTTTGATTTGTGTGCTTTAATAATTTTTAAAACTGAATTTCAAACATTTAAAGATCATTTGCATTTTTGCAGGTTTCTATAGTAGTTGATGGTGGAAAGAAGATGGTGGAATTTATGTTCCAAGCTGTGGAGGGAGATGTGTTGAACTACGTTTTTAAAAATCGAGAACTCCGTCCTTTGTTTGATCGTCAGTGGCATAAACTTGGCTTCAGTATACAATCCCGGGCCATTTCGGTCTATACGGACTGTAACTTAGTTGCAAGCCGGCATATTGATGGAAAGGGCACTGTGGACTTCCACGGAAGGACTGTTATTGCAACCCGAGCTTCAGATGGCAGGCCTGTGGACGTGAGTTGTTAACTAGTAACATTTATAAATTAAAATAAAATATCTTATTAAAACCTTTTTCCTTTAATAACTGTATAATATATTCCCTTCTCAACACTGTTTAAATTAATTTGCTATCAGATGTGTGAAGCATAGCTATGTATTTCCAACTATATATATATATATATATATATATATATATATATATATATATATATATATAGTGTGTGTGCGTGTGTGTGTGTGTGTGTGTGTGTGTGTGTGAGATACGCGGGCCTCTCACTGTTGTGGCCTCTCCCGTTGCGGAGCACAGGCTCTGTACATGCAGGCTCAGTGGCCATGGCTTACGGGCCCAGCCGCTCCGCGACATGTGGGATCTTCCTGGACCGGGGCGCGAACCCGTGTCCCCTGAATCGGCAGGAGGACTCTCAACCACTGCGCCACCAGGGAAGCTCTCCAACTATATTTTTACATATATTATTTTCTATCTATTTTCACCCATTTTTCTCTAGCCTGTGAATTTAAAAGAACTAGGTTATGCCTTAAAAAATAAGGTTATTAAAATTAAATGTTAGTAAAAATTGAAAATATTATACAAAAGTAAGCTTGGTCTAAGTTCCTATGTCTTGAATAGAAAGGACTGGAAAAAGATGAAATTTAAGTTAAATGGTTCTGGTGTTTTCATTCAAGAACAATAGGCTATTTATTCATCCTCAGAATCACAAATGTTTGTACTGCAGACTATTTTTCATTAGCTTATAATGTTTCTTTAGAGTTCTGTTGGACTGAAACACAACAGTAGGTCATTGGATGAGAACAATTGTCTAGTAAAACCCTTTCAGATGAAAAGTTTCTTTAAAAATTATATTTGATGCTCACATGGTACAGATTTATTATTAATTTCCCAAAGGCCTATAATCTTTAAAAAGGGGGATATATCTAAATTTGATGACTTCACATTTTCTTATGGGTGGAATGATGGGAAAACCCATAAAAATAATCTGAATGCAGGACACCAATAGGAATTGTTAACGCAAAGCCCTTAACAGTTCAATTTTGTTTCAAAAGTACGGTTCTGTGCACATACATGTTTGGCCAGCATATTATTTCTAAAGGCCCCTGTGGAAGGCATCAGAGACAGATGACAGATGGATAGATAGATAGATAGATATTATATATATGTGTGTGTGTGTGTATATATATATATATATATATCTCCAATAAAATATTATTTTTAAACTGTCTTCTCTTAGACACAATGAACAAATCAGTGAGAGTGTCATAACGAGGGTTCAGTGATGATTATCAAGATACCCCAGAGCAGGAGAAGCCAGTTCTGGACATAAGACATCATGGCATCAGGGAGAGTGAGCTTGCTTGGGGATCAGACAGATGTGATTGTAAATCCTAGCTCATCCACTTAATTCTTATGATCTGCTAATTTATCTTGCTCACTCTTAATTTATCTGAGTCTCGGTATCCTAAATTATAAAATAATATTGGTAGACTCGATAGTTATAATTGCATGGCGTATGTGCCATAGTGCATAGTATGTGGTCAGTTTTCTGTGTATTCATTTATTTATTTAGGGCCAGACATGCCGTTCAACCTGGCATAAAAGAGCAGAAAACAACAACAAAATCTGCTCCTCTCTCAAAGATCTTAAAGGCTCAGTCTGTGTCAGAAAGATGGATCAGTATGTGTCAGTAAATGGTGGCTGCCAATAATAATCACAGTATTAATTGTAGTGACAATAGTCCTAGACAGACCTTTCAGAAAGGTCTCTCCAGAGTCAAGGGAGGAAGTGGAGTCCAGCAGCTACACCTCAGACGTGTGACTTCCAGACGGGAAGTGATCTTCAGGGGATTCTAGTAACAGGAGTAGGGGTGGCGGTAGCCCTCGCTGGAGCCCTGCTGTTGACTGGAATCTGATCTCCTGCAGGACTAGCGAGGGCAAAGTGGGGAATGGCAAGAACCAAAGCACATGAGGATTAAGATAAATTCATAACCTTTGAGGGAGAGATGACAATGAGAGAGGAGCAAGTTATTCCAAGAGTGGGGTCCTGACTCCAAGCTCCCGTCTCAAGGTTGAGTGTTGTGTCCTGTGTCTAATTAACTTTTTACTCAAGGGAACAACCCAAGGCTGAAGAATATCACTGTGAGTCCTGATGAAAAGCACAATGGGAAAATTATAGTCTTACCACACTTTCATGGTTTAATGTGGAACCTTAGTTCACTTAAGAAATAATATTAAAGCCATGTCACGATGATGGAGCTTTAGAGGAGTCACTGTTTAAGTTAAACAAACAAATAAAATACATATTTTATTTTTTAAAGATTCTTGGTCCTACTAAAACTCTAAGTAAACTAATATTTTTATTATCTCCATACAAGCTCTGTGATTTATAAGATCTGTTGTAACATGAAAATGTTTTGTTTATTCAGAACGTAAGTTATCAAAAAAACCTTCTAATGATTAGGTTTTATTTTACATATACTACCCGTGTGCTTTCGTGCAGAGAAATAGGTGACAAAACTGATAAAAGAATTTTTTTTTTAACAAAAAAATTCTGTGTGACAGGGTCAGTGCATTCTCATTCTAAAGCACTATGTCAGTGAAGGATTCTAAAGCAACTAATGAATTAAAAAAGCATAATTAAACTAGGCTGGCTGTAGTTTCAGTGTCATGGGTACTTTATTAGGTTCTAATCCATGAAAAATTGATCATCTATCTTCAGTTAAGTAAAATAACTCATATGAAGGCCCTAGCACAGTGCATGATACATAATAGAATTTCAGTATTTATTGACTATTTAGATAACAGTGTTGATGATAAATTAGTTTTAGTTAAGGAGAATATTAATTAATTGGAGTCTCTACATTCTTCATTCTACATAATGGGTATGTTACTGCCTGGTGTTTCATTAGACTATGTAAGACAGTGTATTTAAACTTTATAAATAAAAGTTTACTTCAGTAACCTTGCAAAAAGTTATAGAAGAGAAATCATTAAGTTTCACTTCATCTCAGAATTTTGCATTGGCTGCAAATCTTAGGCTGTTCATGAAGCCAAAAGATGTCTGGAATTCTTAATGCTTTCTGTGAGCTGAATTGATTTTGTTCATCTCAGTGTAGAGTAATAGTTACAGCTTTTTCCCTCCTTTCTTGCTTTGTTGGTGTTGGGTTAGAGATTCAGAGCTAACCTCAGATATCTGCTTTCTATTACCATAGGATTATTATATTATTATAGTTGGGTCTTACTATAGAAAGTACTTACTGACCTCAAAGAAATACATAATCTAGCTCTGTTACACTAGGAGACAGAGAAAGATGGGGAAAGAGGAGAGAGAGAGAAAGAGAGAGAAAGGCGGGGAGAAGGGGAAGGAAAGAGGTTGTTCCTGACCTATGTTATATGTCAAATCATCATAAGATTATTAATTAAATTATTAAATTTACAACCACAAACTAGTTTGAAGCAGCCTCTCTGTGCATCTGTCATATTGAAATTTTGTCAATAGTCTGTACCATTTACTTTCTCTGATGTGGTTGTTTGATCTTGCACTTGAAGACATGATTGTACTTTCCTGAAACTACTTTTAATTTCATGTCCGAATGCCAACAAATGTGGATTTGCTGAGCAAATAGAAGAATCAATTATTTTTGTAAAAATACTGTGAGTCATGCTCAAGAGTATGCCATGTAACATAAAATCCTTAGGTATTAGACAGTATCCATGAAAAGTAGATAAAAACTAAATACCTTTTTTTTCTTCTTATCGTAGTGCATTACCTCTCTTTAATTAAATACTTCTTTTTGATGGTTTGAAACAAGGAGCAAAGATCTGCAATTGCTCTATTACTTGATTTCCTTTACATATAGATTTATCTCAACAGCCGAATCCATTTCTGTTTCTCAAAGGGTCCATAACATCATGAATCCTAAATTAAACAAAAACCAAAATATCTGCCAGTGATCTATTTGTATAAATATTAGCTTCTTTTTTTCTCTCCAGTTAAATTACCATCGTTCTCAAATGCCTAAATGTGATTTTCAAAAAGAAAAATACTAATGATATATCTTATTACTAATTTTTTAATAGGTTGAAATTCACCAACTTCAAATCTACTGTAACTCGAACTTCATAGCTCAAGAAACGTGTTGTGAGATATCAGACCCTAAGGTAAGCTCAGTTTTTGGTGTGTGAAGACTGTAGAAGGCCAGTTGCCTGGGCTGTAGAGTCACGTGTAGGGCAGCACTGAACGTCTTCTCTTGAAGCCAGGCGAGGAAACAGTTCCAAGCAAGAGACCCCTCATGGGGCTGTCCCATCGTCTCTTGTCACAATTTTAATCCCAGTGCTTCATCTTGAACTTCAGGAAAGATATGGCCTCACTTTGGACTCCACATGAGTAAAAGAGAACTTATGCCTTTCTCACTAAACCACGCTCTGACGGTAGCATCAGCATTTTCCAGTTACAGGGGTTTTACGTCTGTGATTGTACGTTATTCTCACTCACTTCCCCCTCCTAGCCGTCACCCTTCCTGGCCAGTTTTCCTTTGTGAGAGATTTTTCACCTGCATCTTCCCCTCTCCTGTTAGCGCCGTGGTCCACCTTTACCTCGTGCTTGGATCGTCGCATTATTGTGTCATCCTCCTTCCCTGTCCCCACATAGCCAGAATAAGTCTCTGCATCACTGCTTTGTAGGTTCATTTACCTTCTTCCACTAAACATCTGTTATTCAGAAACACTGATCTTCTAGATATTGTGCTAAGCAACAAGGCTGGCTGACGTGAATAAGGCACATTCCCGGTCCTCTGCTCATCTCACCCTCAAAGCCTTTGGTTACTCCCTGTTTGCAACAAATTAGAAATTCAGTTTCTTAGTCTCTCACTCTTAATATTCTCAACCTAACTCTACAACTATTACTTTCTTGTACCAACCTTCCATTAAAAAACCCCCACTAAATCCAGTACTTTCTGCATCTCTTATTGCAATGGTCATGTGTGTGTCTTATATTATTAGATATAGTTGTATTTGCTTTTAATTTATTCAACTACCTTTGAAACTCATTGAGGGGAGTTGCACTTTTGTACCCTTCTTTTATGATTAGTGCTTTGTTTGTAAAAGGTGTCAAAACATTGTTTCTTGACTTGTTGACTGGTGTTTGAAAGGGATTAATTCTGAAAAGTCTTACAGGAAGAACATATGAAAAGTAAAAGGTGAAAATGTTATTCTTTGGGTCAGATTTCCCAGAAGTTCTAAACTTACCATTGAAAACTGTAAGAATATTTATCCATAGTTTAGTAGTTCAAAAGTATTTTTAACTTCTATCACTCACTTTGGGTAGTAGAATAATAATGTGATCAACTGACTCAAAGCATAGCTAAGTCTGTAAAAATTATATGTTTTGCTAATGTAACTTGGTTTTATAAACCATATCTCCAACCCAGCTTATGGCTGTCATTGCAAGGAAAGCCAGCCAGATATCTTTCTATAAATATCTGAAAAGGTAATTTAGAATGCCAATCTACAGACTTGAAACACCTAGACTTCCTGGAGGCACACATTTAAATCTTGAAGTTGTGAATTCTCCAGAAGTTTTTCTTTAATTAATTATGCTTCTTTTATGTGAGAGCTTTTAAAGTACGAATTTTCCCTGATTGAAAAGTAACAACATGATATTTTGAGGTACCTAAATATTACACTCTTGACCAATAGTCACTCCAGCTTGAATTATGAGAAAACTGTTTAAGGAAATAGGTGATGGATTCGATGGAGTGGCTCGATAATCAAAAGCGGTGACATGACCCCACACATCATGAAAAAAAATTTTAAATCGTGCTTGAAAAAGATTTGGTTTTAAAGAGTAGAAAAATAAGGTAGGAAATCATCTCCAACCTTGGAAAAAAATAACAAAAGACTGCTTATTTTCCTGCTGATAAGTATTTGGGGGCGGACATCACCATTCTGTTAATCGTTAACAGGAAATGGATATGTGCTATATTTACATTTAATGGAAATATATATTTTGGAAGGTAAATAGTTATATAAAAGATACTTAAGTGCATCTGTTGTAATTTTGGTATCAACTATATTTTTTGAAAAATATTTGAACTCAGCAAATTTTAATGTACTCGCTTAAAAATCTGATTTTGTCCTGTAATTTCAAATCAGACATCCTTTCTGTTAATAATATTTTATAGCATATTTCAAAAGTGAAATTTATTCAGGATAATCTATAAATATACTTCTTTGCTGCTATTAATTAGGGTTTCTCTTTCTGAAGCAGTCAGATTTCATGACTACAGACCTAGACAGAGAGAGTGAAGAATAAAGAGGAAGAGAGGAGAAAAGCAGCAACACTTGTTGAAAATAAAGGAGAAAGATGATTAAGATTTTGAGGGTTTATTAATTAAATATGTGTCATATCAAGACCAGAGGTTTTATGAAGCAGGGGATCCTTACTTGTACATCTTATGTTCTCTGTAGGCACTTTTTAGAAAGTGTGGGCAGTTTTATAGTGAAGCCTGAGACATGCTTTTAAAGTCTTAAAGTAGTGAATCAGTTATCCAGAGCAAAACTGTGAGCTCGGAATAGGTCTTGATTATTTAACTGAACCCATGGGGCACGGGGCAGGAACTGGCTGGAAAATCATATCAAATCATAGGACATAAATGGATCATTTTGGTGATAATCTTGTGTGTTTCATTCTAATGTAATTTTTAGACTTGTGGACTTGGAAACTTATGATGATAACTAAACAGCTAATCATTAAATCTGCAGAGAGTAAGTGTGATAGAACTAGTGGTAAAGACAGGAAACTAGTCCCAGTTTTTCTGGGAGCTATTTTTCTTACCGTGTTTACTGTGCTCACAAGCATTAGAATGCTACACACTTTTTCAAAATATTATTTTGTTTGAAAAGTTATGTATGTTTACTATATAAAATTTGGAAAATACAGCCAACTTCATAGAAGAAAATAAATATCAACCATGATCTCATCACAATAAATAACCACAGACAATATTTTAATTTTGTATCCTGACAGTATTTTTCCAGGCATATATAATTTGTAGTATATAAAGTAACGTGTGAACACTTCCCCCTAAAATGCAAATTCAGAGATATGAAATTGCAAATTCATGAAACTGCAAATTCAGAGTTACAAACCGTGGTAAGGACTCTGGTAAATGATATTGAGAGGAAAGGATGCATTTATCTTCTTCAGATGGCCATCTGGATTTATTTTTTGACAGAAAAAAAGTTCATTGCTTTGTAACCAAATTTCACTTCATGTGGCCATCCCCACATGTTCTGAACACACTGGATAAGTTATAAAAGTCATCACTTGTCTGTTACAGTGGAGACTTTTGAATAAAGAACAATGGACTGGAATAAGATATACATACTTTGATTAAATACATACTACCTTAGAGCATAAAAAGAGTTTATTTTCTACTTTTACATGCCTTTATAATCATCTTTTTGAACTAAACGATGTTCTAAAGTTCAAATTACATTCTTTTATTTTAAAATTTGTTCCCGAAACACATATACCAATGTTATTTGTATAAAATATTTTATTGTAACAATTGTAATTCTTGTAAATGTTTGATATTACTGTACTTGTCATAAAGTCACCTATAATAGCTTTCGAATTTCTCACCAAAACCAACAATTTAATGCATTTCTAGTGTGTTGTCAGTGTAATAAAAACGTAGGGGTCTAGTGAAAAGGCAGTCATTATGAACTTTCACAGGTTGGTGTCAACCTTTGGTTATTAGAAGGAAGTTCTTGCAAGAAACTCCAGTCATGTCTAGTTTGGTGAGAGTCAGTGCTGGGAATGTCACCGCATTTGGAATTGACCCCATATCCTAAAGCCTCTTTCTGGATTTTAGTGCCCAGAGCAGCATAGCTTTGGAAGTACTGCAGCATCATTGGTACCCGCTCATGCCAGTAGAATGTCTGCATTTCTGCCAGCAAAGCAGGAACTTACAGACCAGTGCCAGTGCATTCCAAACAAGGTATGCTCCCTTTCCATTATGCCCATGGAAAAGCCACGCCACACAGTGAGCCAGTCCCTGCGGGTGTGGCCCTGGTCTTTCCCTTTAGTGTGCCTGGGCCTCTCAGTTGCTGGGTGGGTTAAGAGAAGGGGGTTGGGGATAGGATCTCCTGGATTTCGATCTGGAGAGTTCTGAGGCCATCTGACCTTCTTTCCTGGGTAGGAAGTAGAAGAAAATAAAGGGAGGAGCCACCTGTACAGCAGCTAAGTACAAGGGCATAACACATGCCAGGAATAGGCTTCAATTCTGCAAATTCACAGATGAAGGAAACGCAGTGCCTGCCCTTCAACGCATACCCAAAGATACTCTACGTAGTGTGGGGACCGTGTCTGTCCAGTATCCCAAATATCCACCCAGCTCTCCTTTCTGCAGTGAGTTGTACAGGAAGTGCAGAGGAGCTCTGTTATTGCCCAAAGAATTTGTTTTGCTTGCCCCTTCCTGGTCAGGAAGCCTGGGCCCGTTGGGCTACACAAACGTCTTTTGTGGATGTTAATGGCACTCAGAGGCCTGAGTGATCTCTGGATGGCTTTCCTCTACACCAGTACAAAGGGAAGGGAAACTTGCCCCAGCTTCTAGAGCAGAAGGTCCCCGGCACCATGACTGGATGCACGCTTAGGCTTAGGGCATCCTGCGCCACTTCCCTTCCGGGCTGGAGTAGTCGGGGGGAGGGTGAGGTGGGAGTTTAGAGGAAGCTTACATTTCCTCAAGTGAATAGCTCTGCACAGGAAGCTCCGTGCTAAAGGCTAGTACGAGGTGCAGGGTGCGTGGAGGAGAGCGCACGTTCCAGCCCATGGAAGGTCTCGGGGAGGAGATGATGCTGGCGGGCGTTTGGAATAGGGGGTATGAGCCTTATGATGAGGGGAGAAGGGCCTCCCAGCGGAGGGACCTGCATCAGCTCCCAGGAAAGCAAAGCTTTGTCTTACTATTGTCAGCTTCTTATTTGTAGACTATGTGTTTTTAGTTCAATGTGACAGAATATTTGAAAACACAAAATTCATTTCTGCTCAGGGAGAAGCAGGATTACTGGGAGTTCCAGGCTCACCTGGACAGAAGGGGGACAAAGGAGAGCAGGTAAGACACCAGCCAACGCTGTCGGGACAAAAGAGGATTCGTCCAAAAGTGACTTCACAATTGTGTCCAGCTCATTTTTCTGTGTCCCATACAAATGCACATTTCTGTGAAAGGCTATCGAGGGCTGTATTTAAGTGCTGATCACTGAAATAAGGAAGACTATATTGGCATGTAAGTCTGCTTTTGTATTCCAACTGGAAGGCTGGCCTAAAATGTACCTGTAAACCACAAGCAAAACTGTGAAGCAAGAAAGTGTCTTTTAGTTGGGCTCTAGCCTTCCTTAGCATTTTCTTCCCCAGATATGTGACGAACTCCTGTTTCTCTGTCTGCTGATAGGGCTCCACTGAAGATTCTTCCCCACCCTTTATTCATACAGCTCACCTTTGTTGAGCACCTGCTCTGCATAAGGCCTAGTGCTGGGTGTTAGAGCGGATAGAAGGAACAGGCTATGTTCCAGGAGTTTACATCTGGAAGGAGATAGAAGACCTTACAAGGCCACACCAGTTAGGTGCTGTAGGAGGGTTGCAGGGGCCCTGAGGTAACAGTCTTGGGGAGACTGGGGAGAGAGTTTGCTGGAGAAGATGGTGGGTGACCTGGACCTGTGCAGATCTGAGTCTAGCCAGGATCCATGCTTTTCCTTTCTCCCTGTCCTTCTCAAAACAGAGCTGTCTATTCCTCACTCTTTGAGTCATGTCTTTTTATTAACCATTTTTTAAATTGAAGTATAGTTAATTTACAATGTTTTGTTAGCTTCAGGAGTACAGCAGAGTTATTCAGCGATATATATATATATATATATAACTGACTCTGTATATATAAGTATATTCTTTTTCAGATTCTTTTCAATTATAGATTATTATAAGACATTGAGTATAGTTCCCTGTGCTATACAGTAGGTCCTTGTTGGTTATCTGTTTTACATGTAGTAGTGTGTATATGTTAATCCCAAACTCCTAATTTGTCTCCCCCTCCATCTCCCTCTAGTAACCATAAGTTTGTTTTCTATGAGTCACGTCTTTTGTTAGCTAACTAGGTAGATTAATTCCTGCTAAGATTAGGAGTTGATTATGTTCTTACTATCTTTCCAAGGTAGAACAGATTTAAATTCTTTTCATGCCTTAACTTGGAAGTCCATGGTTCTAAATTATTTATATAATCTACATGGACTCCTTATTTTAAAAGGTAAGAGACTGAAGTTTGTGAAATGACTGATCCCTCAAAGTTGCACAGCAAGCTTCAGCCAAGCTGTCCTTGGTCTTTTGACTCCCAAAGGAGGGTCCACCATTGTACCTTCCATGGGAGCTTCTGGCACCTAAGCAAGTGCTTGAGAAGAAATATTTGGGTTTGGGATGGGCATTTATTTTTGCCCTTGAGATCACACTTGTTTATTTTTGTTACTTTTGCTTTTGGAGACATATTCAAAAAAATTATCACCAAGATGTATGTTGAGGGGCTTACTGCCTATGTTTTCTTCTAGGAGTTCTATGGTTTCAGATCTTACGTTCAAGTCTTTAATCCATTTTGGGTTAATTTTTTTGTATGGTATAAGATATTGGTCAAGTTTCATTCTTCTTTGCATGTGGCTCTGCAGTTTTCTCAGCACTCACTGTTTATTTATTTTAAAATTTTTATTTATTTTTTATTGAAGTATATTTGATTTACAGTGTTGTGTCAGTTTCAGGTGTACAGCAAAGTGATTCAGTTATCTATATATATTCTTTTTCAGATTCTTTTCCCTTATAGATTATTACAAAATATTGAGTATAGTTCCACATGCTATACAGTAGGTCTTTGTTGGTTATCTGTTTTATATATAGTAGGGTGTATATATTAATCCCAAACTCTTAATTTATCACTCCCTCCTTTCCTCTTTGGTAACATAAGTTTGTTTTCTATGTCTGTGGGTCTATTTCTGTTTTGCATATAAGTTCATTTGTATCATTCTTTTTTAGATTCCATGTATAAGCAATATCATACGATATTTGTCATTCTCTGTAGGGCTTCATTTAGTATGATAATCTCTAGGTCCATCCGTGTTGCTTCAAATGGCATTATTTCATTCTTTTTTATGGGCATTATTCCATTCTATATATGTACCACATCTTCTTTATCCATTCATCTGTCGATGGACATTTAGGTTGCTTCCATGTCTTGGCTATTGTAAATAGCCAACACTATTTATTGAAGAGGCTATCCTTTCCCCACTATATATTTGTGACTCCTTTGTCATAAATTAATTGACCATATATGTGTGGGTTTATTTTTGGATTCTCTGTTCTTTTCCACTGATATATGTGTCTGTTTTTATGCCAATACAACACTGTTCTAATTACTATAACTTTATAATATAGTTTGGAAAGAAGATCCATCTATATGCTACCTATAAAATACACTTTATATGTAAGGACACACACAAACTGAAAGTGAAGGGATTGGAAAAGATATTCCAATCTTTTGCAAATGGAAATCAAAAGGAAGCTGAGTAGCTATACTTATATCAGACAAAATAGACTTTAAACAAGGAATGTAATAAGAGCCAAAGGTGGGTTTTATATAATGATAAAGGGGTCAATCCAACAAGAGGATGTAACATTTGTAAGTATTTATGCACTTAACCCAGAAGTGCCTAAATATATAAAGCAAATATTAACATTCCTAAAGGGAGAAGTAGTCAGTAATACACTAATAGTAGGAAACTTTAATACCCCACTACATCAATGGATACATCATCCAGACAGAAAATCAATAAGGAAACACTAGCCTTAAATGACAGATGAATCAGAGGAACTTAAGAGATATATATAGAACATTCCCTCTGAAAGCAATAGAATATATTCTTCTCAAATATATATGGAACATTTTCTAGAACAGATCGTACTTTAGGCCATGAAACAAGTCTTAATGAATTTAAAAGGATTGAAATTGTATCAAGCATACTTTTCTGACCACAGTGGTATGAAACTAGAAATTAATTACACGAAGGAAACTGGAACATTCACAAATGTAGAGATTAAACAACATGCTACTGGGCAACCAGTGGGTGAAAAAAGAAGTCAAAAAAGAAATTAAAAATTACCTTGAGACAAAACAAAATGGAAATATAACATACCAAAATTTGTGGGATGCAACAAAAGCAGTTCTAAGAGAGGAGTTCATAGAGATAAGTGCCCATCTCAAGAAACAATCAGAGGCTCGAATAAACAACCTAACTTTACACCTTAATGAACTAGCAAAAGAAGAACAAATGAAGTCCAAAGTTAGTAGAAGGAAGGAAATAAAATTTAGAGCAGGGCTTCCCTGGTGGCGCAGTGTTTGAGAGTCCGCCTGCCGATGCAGGGGATGCAGGTTCGTGACCCGGTCCGGGAAGATCCCACATGCCATGGAGAGGCTGGGCCCATGAGCCATGGCTGCTGAGCCTGCGCGTCCGGAGCCTGTGCTCCACAACGGGAGAGGCCACAACAGTGAGAGGCCCGCGTACTGCCAAAAAAAAAAAAAAAAAAAAAATTAAAGCATAAATAAATGAAATAGAGACTAAAAATACAATGGAGAAGATCAATGTAACTGCTTTTCTGAAGAGAGAAACAAATTGACAAGCCTATAGCTAGCTAGACTCACCGAGAAAAAAAGAGAGGACTCAAATAAACAATAAAAAATGAAAGAGGGCATGGTACAACTGATACCACAGAAATAAAAAAGATCATAATTATTAGAAAATTTATTGTATGCCAAATCTATAAACTATACAAAATGTATCTTAGAGTTATAATGTATTACATAATTTCCCATTTATGATACATTTAAAAAATAATAACATTTGTTTTAACTTCCAGACTACACAAAATTCATAATGGCAAGAGATTTTAGTGGCAAGGCCATGACAGCTGGGATAAAATAAATTGATAACCTACAAAAGAAGGCAAATAATCACTATACTTCCTTTATTGTTTCAGTACATGCACCAGCATTTAATTAAACCAGCATAATCCTTGATGTGCAAATACAACTTCAGATGACCATGGCCATGAATGTGATCAGCTTTTTTTAATAAACATGGATGTATTTTTCCTTTTGAGGAGTTGATGAGTACATTTCTGTTCTTATTGTACTACGTGATCCTGCAACTTTAATGGGCAGTAAATAAAGACGGCTTTCCACCTGTGTTTGAGTCTTGTATATAAGTTTCATTACTAGAGCAGGTGCACAAAATACTGCCTGCACAGTTTGAAGATCAAAAGTCATTTTTGCTCTAAGGCATATTGAATAGTTGATTTTGTGAAATGATCAGAAGTGCAGTGTTACTAAGGCAACCAGATGTTGCTCTCAAGGTTTTTCTTTTGGTGTGTAAGACCAAGAGAGTATATTTAGGGGCTGTAGGACAGTATATTAGAAGGAGTACCACTTTGGAGCCTGAATGACTTGGGATTGAATCCTGTCCACCTCTTACTTGCTTTGAAAATGATGCTTAATAACACTGAGTCAACAGCTTATTGTGAAGAAGGAATACTTAGTACCAGGAACTGGTACATAGTAGATACTTAGCAAATGCACGTTTCCTCTACTTTTTTATCCATAGTCATGTGTTGAAGGAGAGGTAGAGGGTAATCCTTTTAGATTGGGTTGAGTTTCATACGTGGTTTGATTAAAACCAAACACATATTCATTTTGTGAAATAATTCCTTAGAATTTTCAATTGATTACATGTTTTAGGTTATAAAAACCTTGAGTTGTTATATTCCACTCATAGTAAATATTAATAATTTAATGACAGTCATTTCTTCAAAAGATCACTCAGTGATTTAAGTATTTCATTCAAATCTGTGTCTTTTGTTCCCAATCTTATTTGACAAGACTTTTTTTAGATATAGTGTGCTAGTTTTTGAAATTTAATTTTTCTCATTCTCATTTTTCTCATTTTACTTTTGGCCCAATGAGATAAAATGAGAAAAGTTTTGAGAATACAGTTCCCAAATCTCTTTCCAAGTTATGTATTACTCATTACAATATTTCTGAAGGTCTTATGTTTTTGGGTGTTTTTTTTTGCGTTACGTGGGCCTCTCACTGTCGTGGCCTCTCCCGTTGCGGAGCACAGGCTCCGGACGCGCAGGGTCAGCGGCCATGGCTCACGGGCCCAGCTGCTCCGCGGCATGTGGGATCTTCCCGGACCGGGGCACGAACCTGCGTCCCCTGCATCGGCAGGCGGACTCCCAACCACTGCGCCACCAGGGAAGCCCAGGTCTTACGTTTTGAGAATCCTTACTGTCATCTGTGGCAGCTTTATAAAGAGCAAATTTTACTTTATTTATGCCTGTACCCTAGGAGTTAGACAGCTGTTCTGAATAATCCTGTAAGTAAATCTTGTCCCACCTGGTCAAAACCCACCCATGGCTTCCTCTTCCCCTCAAGATAACACTGAAGCTCTAACCACGGGCCGCAAGGCTTCCCATAATGTGTAGAGCTCTCCCTACCCCGCTACCCCTCCCTATAGTGGCTCCTACACTCTCCCCTTGTTCATGTCTGTTCCAAGGTCTTTGCACCAGGCTACATATACCTGGAATGTTCTAGATACTCACATTTCTCTTTCCTTCACATCATTTAGGCTCTCTCTCATAAATCACTTTAAAATAGAAAGGCCTGGGGGCTTCCCTGATTGGTGCAGTGGTTAAGAATCTGCCTACCAATGCAGGGGACACGGGTTCAAGCCCTGGTCTGGGAAGATCCCACATGCCGCGGAGCGGCTAGGCCTGTGAGCCACAACTACTGAGCCTGCGCGTCTGGAGCCTGTGCTCTGCAGTGGGAGAGGCCGGGACAGAGAGAGGCCCGCGCACCGCGATGAAGAGTGGCCCCTGCTCGCCGCAACTGGAGAAAGCCCTCACACACAAATGAAGACCCAACACAGCCAAAAAAATTAAATAAATTAATTAATTAAATAAAAAAAAATAGAAAGGCCTCTTCTGACATCTCTGTGTAAAAAGCATCCCTTCATTCCACCTCTGTCTTCTTTCTTTTCTTAGCACTTCTATCGTCACTTGACATGTTATCATTATACCTCCATTTATTCCCCCACTAGAATATGAGTTCCTTGAGCACCATACATAGAACAGCACACAATAGGAGCTAAAAATACGTTGAATTAATGAATATTCTACCACAAGGAAAGTCTAAGGCATCAACTCATCTGTTTCTAGAACCTGTGAATTCTCTGCCCCAGTTGCCCAGTGGACCTTGCCAAGCAGGGCGAAGAGTCAGTTTGCAGAGAAGGAGCTAGATAAGCTAAATCGTTAAGAACTGTTATATTATTCACTAATGTTCTACTACACTTTTTCCTTTACAAACAAAAGCATTTAAAAAAATTTACCTAGTGACCTGATTAGTTTTAGCTTGATGTTACCCACTAGTTAATGATGAATCAGAAATATTTGGAGAAAAGTCACAAGTTTTGGGATGACTTCGTGTTTATTTGCCTATTTTCTCATCCACACTGTGATGCTTCGTTAGTCTGATTTACTGCTTTTTTCTTCATAGAGCTTATGACCCCCTCTCTTGGAGAGAGTTTGAGATTCAACCACTGCTTATAAACACATAGCTGTGATGAATATTCTGTATCAGGCCACCCAATCAGACCATCCTAACCATGCCCTCTGTCCAAGACTAAACTCTGGATGACATTATTTGAAATAATAGTTAATACTTTTCTTTCATTTAGACTCAATGATTGTAATTTTCTGAATCTTTTAATTCCCTTTTCTTAGCAGATGTGGTTAGCAGCCTAATTACTTAGCAACTACAATTACTTTCTCAGTTCTTTAATACCCTTGCTAATACCTTCACCCACTTCAGAGTTGAAATTCCCTCAGTTTTATAACATAGCAGCTCAATTTCAATGTTCCTGAACCTAAGGAGGAGTATGATCTGAGGTCTATTTGGGGAATAATTTTCCAGTTTAGTTTTGTATTATTACCTTCCATATCAAGTTAATTTCCCGAAAAGTGTAGGCTTTATGAAATGATTGCTTTGTAGGTATACTTTTAGAGAAAATCAAAATAATTTAAGATGAAATGTTAACTTACTTGACTCTATAGTCAAAAACTTTGGTATTTTTTTTTTCTACTACCCCTACTCTCCAATCTCACTGTATGGAAGTGTCCATTTTGAGTGGTCTAGTGTGTTAACCCAGAGATTACTAGTGAATTTCCCTTTATTTTGTTTCCAGTGTGACATTACTCATGTGCCCGTTCTGAAGACACACCACACCAATAAAAAATAATTGAATCAAAATATGTTCATAATTTTTTAAAAGAAGGAATATTTTTCCCTTAGTAATAACCTCAAAGAAGCAAGATTTAATATTTATGGTTTTGAATTTTTGTCTATGTCAATATGAGAATTAAAGAATATTTCTTCATCCTTTCTAATCCAATATTGAGCATATTGGATTAATTGACAGGTTTGTTTTTGTAATTTTACTCCATCTGATACAATCTCATCTAATCTGTAGGAACTTGAAGTTGACATTTATTTGTATGCCTTAAATCTGAAATTAACAGGTAATATCAGGGTAATAATGGTATTATATACTCATAGAATTCTAATGTGTTTATTAATCTCTACCAAGCATTAGTCATAGAGAAATTCATTCAGAAAGTTTACATTATTGTCCACTGTCTCAAGGATAAATTTATTAGACTGAATTTGTGAAAGAGCCATAAAGGCAGATAAAGGTAGCCCATCAGCTTCACTGAGCAGATTTTTCCGGTTAACGTGGATGAGCAAGGAAATTGACAAAAGGATTGACCCAGCTTCGGAATGTTTTCCTGGAGGATGTAATGGAAGGTCAGGCACACTAAATATAAAAATATGGGTACTTTGGAGTCTGAAATTTCATGACTTATTTGAATTGAAAGTACCAGGTACTAGTTGAAGTAACAGCAATAGAATCATTCCTTAACCTTTGATAAATATAAAAGAAATGAGAAAGCTGTACTGCATATGTCTGTGTGGAGAATGTCTAGTTTGAGTTTTGATTAGCACTCTGATATTTATTATTAACTTTCTGATAATTTATTAATTGTCAAAAGTATAGTTTAATGACTTGTGAATAACAGGAAAAAAAAACTTAACGGCCCACACTTTGGTGCGAGCAAAAGCAACTCATCTATGACAACCTTAGCAATTAATACACCTTTGAAAAAACTCCTAATGAGCATTTCTATATTTCAGGGTGCAGTTGGTCTTAAAGGTGAATTGGGTGCTCCTGGAATTCCTGGGGAAAAGGTATGTGGATCAGACCCTTGATTAAGCTTTGTAGCTATTTTACCAGGTTGTATCAGAGAGGAAGGGAAAATACACGGAACAAGTCTGGTATTTCGGGGGGCGGGGGGCAGTCAGCGAACTCTGACCCTGCAGGAGGGCTGCCAAAAATTCCTGCTGCATGATTTAGTAAATCAGGTTTTACTGGAGCACAGCCATGCTCATGGGTCTTCATAATGGCTAAGGCTGTTTTTTTTTTTTTTTTTTTTTTTATTTGGGGGGGTGGTTAAGTTTAATTTAGTGAAAGAAATACCATGCTTCTTTTAATCTGCTTCTCTTTGATAACTAGTAAAATTGAAATATTTTTACATATTTATTAATATTCTTTTGTGAATTGTTTTGTTACAAATCTTTGTTCTGTTACCAGCTAAAGTCTTTTTTTTTTTTTTTTTAACATCTTTATTGGAGTATAATTGCTTTACAATGGTATGTTAGTTTCAGCTTCACAACAAAATGAATCGATAGGGAGGGTGGGAGGGAGGGAGACGCAAGCGGGAAGAGATAAGGCTGCTTCTGTGCTACACAGCAGTGTCTAGTAATTGTGGCAGAGATTCTAAGACATTTACTGTCTGGTCCTTTGCAGAAAACACTTGCTTCAGAACATTAGTCATTATTCTAAGAGACCCAAAGTTTCTTAATTTCACTATTTTATGGTTGGTATAGTATCTTTCTTGTGGGGGAGGGTTACTTATTGATATGTTTATCTTTTCTCTCTTTCTTTTTAAATTGAAGTCTAGGTGATTTACAAGGTTGTGTTAGTTTCAGGTGTACAGCAAAGTGATTCAGCTATACATATATATATATATATAAATCTATTCTTTCTCAGATTCTTTTCCCTTGTAGTTTATTACAAGATATTGAATATAGTTCCCTGTGTTACACGGTAGGCCCTTGTTGTTTACCTATTTTATTTATAGTAGTGTGTATCTGTTAATCCCAAGCTCCTAATTTATCACTCCCCCATTTTCCCCTTTGGTAACCGTAAGTCTGGTTTCTATGTCTGTGACTCTGTTTCTGTTTTTGTAGATAAGTTCATTTGTATCATTTTTTAAGATTCCACAAATAAGCGACCACATGATATAGGATCTTTTAATATGTATTTCACTGCCGACATAAATAAACATTTAAAAATAAAGTATCGCATGAAATATGATAAATAAAAATACAAGAAATATATTTCAATCCATCAATAAAATGATTTTCACATTGTCTTCTCTAATACTGTAAAGATGATTCTAAATAATGAATCCACTCACAAGAGGTTAGCATACTTATTCAGGAAACTTAAAAAAATTGTTATATTTGTAAATTAGACAGCAATTATCTTGTCTTATTTTTCACTTAGATTGTTGAATTATTAGAGTTTTACATATTGATGCTAAGAAAATTCTCTTCTTCACTAAAATAAATTTAGCATAAATTTTCGTAGCTGTTCTAGCTGCACTAATTATCAAGTGAGTCCATTTTGCCTCACTATCTAGAGGTCATGACCCCTGTGGTTATGAAGCTATCATTGTCACGAGGGGAACTGAAGCTGAAGTGGTAGGAGGTTCAGAACTTATTTTCTGAGTCCTTCTTAAACGTGTCTCTGATATCTGACTGCTTCACTGATGTTGCTCTGTTTCTTTTAGAAATTATTCAGCCTGATATGCAAATTCTTTGCTCCTGTAAATGGTAGACTCAGTAAAACCCAGCAAACTTTGTAAACAATGATACCTTGCTGCAAGCTAATGATTATTTGGGCTGCTGTCCTCTTGCTTAATCTTTCTGATGACATTAAACGAAGACACTTCAATAAGTAAAAGTTCCTTCAGACACTTGTTTAAAGGTCTGAATCCTTCAAAATGCCATTTCCCCAAGAGAATACTACTTAATCACCTAACTCTTGAAGAGACTGCCCCGTCCAAATTTACTTTATATACCCATTTCACCAATCTCTTCCTAAAATATATTGTTCAGATTGTTTAGATTTCAGATCATTGGGATTTTAAAAATTACTTGAATATGGGAACTCTTTCTTTTTTTTCTTTGCCAAGTACAGAATCATTGGAGAACTTGGACTATAAAATAGATTATTAGACTTCTTTTTTTTTTCGTATATCTTAGAGCTGAGTTATGCTACTTTTTTAAAAAATCAAATCATACATATGATTATAGAAACAGTAAAATGCCAGGCAAAATAGAAAAGACAAATTGAGAAAAGATAATTACAACGTACATACAAGAGAGGGATTACTTATACCACCATATGAACAAATCTTTTTTTCCTTTTTTATACAGGAGGTTCTTATTACTCATCCATTTTATACACATCAGTGTATACGTGTCAATTCCAATTGGCCAGTTCATCACAGCACCACCACCACCCACTGCCGCTTTCCCCCTTTGGTGTCCATACATTTGTTCTCTACATCTGTGTCTCAATTTCTGCCCTGAAAACCAGTTCATCTGTACCATTTTTCTAGGTTCCACATATATGCGTTAACATACGATATTTGTTTCTCTCTTTCTGACTTACTTCATTCTGTATGACAGTCTCTTCTAGATCCATCCACGTCTCTACAAATGACCCAATTTCGTTCCTTTTTATGGCTGAGTAATATTCCATTTTAAAAATAATTTTATTATACACGTACCATGTTTTCTTTATCCATTCATCTGTCGATGGGCATTTAGGTTGCTTCCATGACCTGGCTATTGTAAATAGTGCTGCAATGAACACTGTGGTACATGACTCTTTTAGAATTATGGTTTTCTCTGGGTATATGCCCAGTAGTGGGATTGCTGGATCGTATGGTAATTCTATTTTTAGTATTTTAAGGAACCTCCATACTGTTCTCCATGGTGGCTGTATCAACTTACATTCCCACCAGCAGAGTAAGAGGGTTCCCTTTTCTCCACACCCTCTCCAGCATTTGTTGTTTGTAGATTTTCTTATGATGCCCATTCTAACTGGTGTGAGGTGATACCTCATTGTAGTTTTGATTTGCATTTCTCTAATAATTAGTGATGTTGAGCAGCTTTTCATGTGCCTCTTGGCCATCTGTATGTCTTCTTTGGAGAAATGTCTGTTTAGGTCTTCTGCCCATTTTTGGATTGGGTTGTTTGTTTTTTTAATGTTGAACTGCATGAGCTGTTTATATATTTTGGAGATTAATCCTTTGTCTGTTGGTTCATTTGCAAATATTTTCTCTGAGGGTTGTCTTTTCATCTTGTTTATGGTTTCCTTTGCTTTGCAAAAGCTTTGAAGTTTCATTAGGTCCCATTTGTTTATTTTTGTTTTTATTTCCATTTCTCTAGGAGGTGGATCAAAAAAGATCTTGCTGTGATTTATGCCAAAGAGTATTCTTCCTATGTTTTCCTCTAAGAGTTTTATAGTGTCCGGTCTTATATTTAGGTCTTTAATCCATTTTGAGTTTATTTTTGTGTATGGTGTTAGGGAGTGTTCTAATTTCATTCTTTTACATGTAGCTGTCCAGTTTTCACAGCACCACTTATTGAAGAGACTGTCTTTCTCCATTGTATATCCTTGCCTCCTTTGTCATAGATTAGTTGACCATAGGTGCGTGGGTTTACCTCTGGGCTTTCTATCTTGTTCCATTGATCTATATTTCTGTTTTTGTGCCAGTACCATATTGTCTTGATTACTTGTAAAATAGTTTGAAGTCAGGGAGTCTGATTCATCCAGCTCTGTTTTTTTCCCTCAAGACTGCTTTGGCTATTCGGGGTCTTTTTGTTTCCATACAAATTTTAAGATTTTTTGTTCTAGTTCCGTAAAAAATGCTATTGGTAATTTGATAGGGATTGCATTGAATCTGTAGATTGCTTTGGGTAGTAGAATCATTTTCACAATATTGATTCTTCCAATACAAGAACATGGTATATCTCTCCATCTGTTGGTATCTTCTTTAATTTCTTTCATCAGTGTCTTATAGTTTTCTGTATACAGGTCTTTTGTCTCCCCGGGTAGGTTTATTCGTAGGTATGTTATTCTTTTTGTTGCACTGGTAAATGGGACTGTTTACTTAATTTCTCTTTCAGATATTTCATCATTAGTGTATAGGAATGCAAGAGATTTCTGTGCATTACTTTTGTATCCTGCTACTTTACCAAATTCATTGATGAGCTCTAGTAGTTTTCTGGTGGCATCTTTAGGATTCTCTATGTATAGTATTGTGTCATCTGCAAACAGTGACAGTTTTACTTCCTCTTTTCCAATTTGTATTCCTTTTATTTCTTTTTCTTCTCTGGTTGCCGTGGCTAGGACTTTCAAAACTATGCTGAATAACAGTGGCGAGAGTGGACATCCCTGTCTTGTTCCTGATCTTAGAGGAAATGTTTTCAGGTTTTCACCATTGAGAATGATGTTTGCTGTGGGTTTGTCATATATGGCCTTTATTATGTTGAGGTAGGTCGCCTCTATGCCCACTTTCTGGAGAGTTTTTATCATAAATGGGTGTTGAATTTTGTCAAAAGCTTTTTCTACATCTATTGAGATGATCATATGGTTTTTATTCTTCAATTTGTTAATATGGTATATCACATTGATTGATTTGTGTATACTGAAGAAACCTTGCATCCCTGGGATAAATCCCACTTGATCATGGTGTATGATCCTTTTAATGTGCTCTTGGATTCTGTTTGCTTGTATTTTGTTGAGGATTTTTGCATCTATATTCATGAGTGGTATTGGTCTGTAATTTTCTTTTTTTGTTGTATCTTGGTTTGGTTTTGGTATCAGTGTGATGGTGGCCTCACAGAATGAGTTTGGGAGTGTTCCTTCCTCTGCAATTTTTTGGAAGAGTTTGAGAAGGATGGGTGTTACTCTTCTCTAAATGTTTGATAGAATTCACCTGTGAAGCCGTCGGGTCCTGGACTTTTGTGTGTTGGAAGATTTTTAATCACAGTTTCAATTTCATTACTTGTGATTGGTCTGTTCATATTTTCTATTTCTTCCTGGTTCAGTCTTGGAAGGTTATACCTTTCTAAGAACTTGTCCATTTCTTCCAGGTTGCCTATTTTTTTGGCATAGAGTTGCTTGTAGTAGTCTCTTAGGATGCTTTGTATTTCTGTGGGGTCTTTGTAACTTCTTTATCATTTCTAATTCTATTGATTTGAGTCCTCTCCCTCTTTTTCTTGATGAGTCTGGCTAATGGTTTATCAATTTTGTTTCTCTTCTCAAAGAGTCAGCTTTTAGTTTTATTGATCTTTGCTATTGTTTTGTTTGTTTCTATTTCATTTATTTCTGCTCGGATCTATATAATTTCTTTCCTTCTGCTAACTTTGGGTTTTGTTTGTTCTTCTTTCTCTGGTTCCTTTAGGTGTAAGGTTAGAGTGTTTATTTGAGATTTTTCTTGTTTCTTGAGGTAGGATTGTATAGCTATAAACTTCCCTCTTAGAACTGCTTTTGCTGCATCCTGTAGGTTTTGGATCATCGTGTTTTCATTGTCATTTGTCTCTAGGTGTTTTCTGATTTCCTCTTTGATTTCTTCAGTGATCTCATGGTTATTTAGTAATATACTGTTTTGCCTCCATGTGTTTGTGTTTTTTACGTTTTTTTCCCTGTAATTGATTTCTGACCTCATAGTGTTGTGGTCAGAAAACATGCTTGATATGATTTCAATTTTTTTAAATTTACTGTGGCTTGATTTATGACCCAAGATGTGATCTATCCTGGAGAATGTTCTGTACACACCTGAGAAGAAAGTGTAATCTACTGTTTTTGGATGGAATGTCCTATAAATATCAATTAAATCTATCCGGCCTTTTGTGTCATTTAAAGCTTTTGTTTACTTATTTATTTTCATTTTGGATGATCTGTCCATTGGTGCAAGTGAGGTGTTAAAGTCCCCCACTATTATTGTGTTACTGTTGATTTCCTCTTTTATAGCTATTAGCAGTTGCCTTATGTATTGAGTTGCTCCTATGCTGGGTGCATATATATTTATAATTGTCATATCTTCTTCTTGGATTGATCCCTTGATCATTATATAGTGTCCTTCCTTGTCTCTTGTAACATTATTTATTTTAAAGTCTATTTTATCTGATATGAGTATTGCTACTCCAGCTTTCTTTTGATTTCCATTTGCATGGAATATCTTTTTCCATCCCCTCACTTTCAGTCTGTATGTGTCCTTAGGTCTGAAGTGGGTCTCTTGTAGACAGCATATATATGGGTCTTATTGTTGTATCCATTCAGCGAGCCTGTGTCTTTTGGTTGGAGCATTTAATACATTCACATTTAGGTAATTATCGATATGTATGTTTCTATGACCATTTTCTTAATTGTTTTGGGTTTGTTTTTGTAGGTCCTTTTCTACTCTTGTGTTTCCCACTTAGCGAAGTTCCTTTAGCATTTGTTGTAGAGCTGGTTTGGTGGTGCTGAATTCTCTTAGCTTTTGCATGCCTGTAAAGCTTTTGATTTCTCCCTCAATCTGAATGAGACCCTCGCCGGGTAGAGTAATCTTGGTTGTAGGTTCTTCCCTTTCATCACTTTAAGTATATCATGCCACTCCCTTCTGGCTTGAAGAGTTTCTGCTGAGAAATCAGCTGTTACCCTTATGGGAGTTCCCTTCTATGTTATTTGTCATTTTTCCCTTGCTGCTTTCAATAACTTTTGTTTGTCTTTAATTTTTGCCAGTTTGATTACTATGTGTCTCAGCGTGTTTCTCCTTGGGTTTATCCTGCCTGGGACTCTCTGCGCTTCCTGGACTGGGTGGCTATTTCCTTTCCCATGTTAGGGAAGTCTTCTACTATAATCTCTTCAAATACTTTCTTGGGTCCTTTCTCTCTCTCTTCTCCTTCTGGAACCCCTATAATGTGAATGTTGTTGCGTTTAATGTTGTCCCAGAGGTGTCTTAGACTATCTTCAGTTCTTTTCCTTCTTTTTTCTCTCTTCTGTTCTGCAGCAGTGAATTCCACCATTCTGTCTTCCAGGTCACTTATCTATTCTTCTGCCTTAGTTATTCTCCTATTGATTCCTTCTAGTGTAGTTTTCCTTTCAGTTATTTTATTGTTCATCTCTGTTTGTTTGTTCTTTAATTCTTCTAGGTCTTTGTTAAACATTTCTTGCATCTTCTCGCTCTTTGCCTCCATTCTTTTTTCAAGGTCCTGGATCATCTTCACTATCATTATTCTGAATTCTTTCTCTGGAAGGTTGCCTATCTCCACTTCATTTAGTTGTTTTTTGGGGGGTTTATCTTGTTCCTTCATCTGGTACATAGCCCTCTGCCTTTTCATCTTGTCTGTCTTTCTGTGAATGTCATTTTTGTTCCACAGGCTGCAGGACTGTAGTTCTTCTTGCTTCTGCTGTCTGCCCTCTGGTCTAGACTTCTTTATTGTGGGGTGTAAAATAAGATTTAATTGGGTTTACACAATGAATAAAGGGAAAGTGGATAAAATTCTCCTGTTATATTTTAAAACAGAATTTACTGAGATTGGTATAAAATACTATTAATTGGGGCTTCCCTGGTGGGGAAGTGGTTAAGAATGCACCTGCCAATGCAGGAGACATAGGTTCGAGCCCTGGTCCGGGAAATTGCTCCCACATGCCGCGGAGCAACTAAGCCCGTGTTCCACAACTACTGAGCCTGTGTGCCACAACTACTGAAGCCAGGGCACCTAGAGCCCCTGTGCTGCAATAAGAGAAGCCACCGTAATGAGAAGGTGAAGCACCACAATGAAGAGTAGCCCCCGCTCGCTGCAACTAGAGAAAGCCTGTGTGCAGCAATGAAGACCCAATGCAGCCAAAAAATAAATAAATACATAAAATGAGTCTAAAAATAAATACTGTTAATTGAATTTGGTGCAATGAGGTGACATCTCTTGGATCCTATTTGTGGAAACCAGGCCTAAGGTGCTACTGACTGGCTGTGGAGAAGGCTCTTAGCTCTGAAAAGGAGTTCTCCGCAGGTGGGACTCAGTACAGGAGCTAGAGAGTAATCAAGAGGCTCAGCTGCTGCAGACGTTGATCAAATCAATCTTCATCAAGGACCGTGAGAGTAAGAAAGCAGCAGGTGGGAAGTTAAACATGCAAGCCAAGGAATTCTCCAGAAAAAAATAGAGTTTCTTAGAAAAGCAAGGGCATTTTGGGCTGAGTGAAGGAGCTGGAGCAAGATGTGGTGTTCCAGGCAAACACAACTCAGAATTAAAGATGCTGTTGCTTTTCCTAGAAGCCCAGATCTGTAGAAAGAATTTCATGAGATGATTCATCCAACACTCCACTTAAAGTAAAACTGCAGTAGATATAAGGGAATATACTAGCTAGCAGTGAATCACTTGGATGTAGTAATTCTGGGAATGGAAACCCTCAGCCCTTTGGGCCCATTTGGTCAAACTGGTGACAAGAGTGAGTCTCACAAGATCTGTGTGAAGACACTGTCTCCAGGGAACTTAAAAGCTGAAGTGTTCATCGACAGATCAGTGGATAAAGAAGATGTGGCACATATATTCAATGGACTATTACTCAGCCATAAAAAGAAATGAAATTGAGTTATTTATAGTGAGGTGGATGGACCTAGAGTCTGTCATACAGAGTGAAGTAAGTCAGAAAGAGAAAAACAAATACCATATGCTAACACATATATATGGAATGTAAAAAAAAAAAAGGTTCTGATGAAACGGGGCAGGACAGGAATAAAGACACAGATGTAGAGAATGGACTTGAGGACATGGGGAGGGGTAAGGGTAAGCTGGGACAAAGTGAGAGTGTCATGGACATATAAATACACTACCAAATGTAAAATAGATAGCTAGTGGGAAGCAGCTGCATAGCATAGGGAGATCAGCTCGGTGCTTTGTGACCACCTAGAGGAGTGGGATAGGGAGGGTGGGAGGGAGACTCAAGAGGGAGGGGATATGGGGATATATGTATACGTATAGCTGATTCACTTTGTTATACAGCAGAAACTAACACACCATTGTAAAGCAATTATACTCCAATAAAGATGTTAAAAAAAAAAAGCTAACGTGGTGAAGGAGAGGCCGTATCCATGGTACTCTAAAACCAATGCACACTGTCCTGGCAAACTCTCTCTCATGTTTCCCCAAGCAGTCTCCACAAGTTTAATTTACTTGAGTCGCTCTCAGAGAGCCTCACAGACAATCAGAGAATTTGTTCAGCCTCCTGTGGTGCTAACCATGGTATCAGGCTGCACTTAGCTCTTGGGTCCTGGTTTCAGGCATCTTCAGGGACCTTCCCAACATCTGTAGGATCACCAAGTCTTTGACCGTATCCTCTCTTCAAGGGCACAGTCACTGGTGGTGCCAGGTCTACTTCTAACTTGTCACTTCATTTAGCTGTTAAAGGTATATAACACTCATCAGTGAAGAAATGTCACCTCAAGAGCATTTTTCTCACTTCTGTAATCCACAGGTTACCATTTATTTAAAATATCTCTAATGAATATACACAAAATGAAAATAACAAGAAAGCTACTATGTATCTATTGGCATGCTTTATAAGTTTTAAATATTTGACTCCAATGAAGATACATCAATTTTTTTTATTTTTTAAATTTCATAAATTTTAAATTATAGTTGTAAAGATGGGCACTTATGTTTGGGGTATAGTACTTCCATTATTTTATGATGAAAATAACTTGATTGATTTTTCTAAGTGTCCAAAGAAAAATTACTCTTAAAATGTTATGTATCCTCAGAGCCGTGTCTCCCAGAGTATGCAGACAGCATCCCCGAGCTGGGCCTGGATTCTGCTGCTCAACAGTTGTGATTCTTTGGGGTTCTTTTCTTAGAATTAGAAGTGCTTAAGAGCTCTGTTAAAAGACAAAATAAAAAAAGATGAATTTGCTCACTTGGAGAAGAACATATGCAAAGTGCCATAGAACCTATATCTCAGGTAAAATATTCTCAAAGGGAAGGTTTTTTTTTAGGTTTAATATTTAAACTAGAAAACCGATTTATATGCATGGAGGGAAGCCTATTCTGAGCAGAGTAGAGTAGAATTTGTATATTAACTGCACTTTATACTTACATACAATGTGATACAGTAATAAATTAAGTGATTTGCATATAAATCCCATTATCCTAAAATAAACCTACACTTCGAAGTTTGTCGAGGTGATAGCAGTAAATATTTTTAAGTCAAGGCCCTGAACAAAGTATTAGCTTCTTGAGGTGGCATTTTTCTTCTGAGGCCCAGGAGACTTTATGTAATATGGAATCATGGAGACTTTGAAGATGAAGAACTATAGCAGTTAATTATGCTCTTTTGTAATTATAATACGCATCACCTTGTACAGACTTGCATAGGCCTTCTAACCTGATAGATACATAGCCTTACCGCCAACACACCACAGAAAAATAACTGTCCCCTTTGCGTTTACTCAGCACAGCTAGGATTTTGCCTAAGCTATTTGGTAAGTTTTCTGTTCTGGGTTCAAATAAGAAAATCTACTCTATGTAGCAAGGGTTCTTAGATATTAGTCACTGGTGACTTCCGGTCAGCTTGGTTGGACAGAAGCCACTGTCAGTCAAAACAAGTAAATTGGATGGTTAAGTTTCCAAGAGCACTGAGTGGCTTAATGCATGAGATCACACAAGGGCATACACACATATGTCATACACACATACACACGTGCGCGCACACACACACACACACACACACACACAGGCGCTCACAACTCACATCCTCCTGATGCGCAGTGGGAAAATGAGATTGGGCCCCTGGAGCAAATCCTGCCCACTGCCCTACCTCCAGACTTCACACTCAAAGCATGCTTGCATTTGCTGCTTGAATATTGCAAATAAAAAATGGCCTCACTCCCTATTTCACTTGTGTATGTCATGTATCAGATATGTTTTTTGAGAAGTAGGGATAGTTTTTTAAAATAGGAATAATTATCTTCCAATAATCTTAACCCTAATGTGATAGTAAAAAATTAAATAAAATGAGCCTAATTTATGCTAAAACCAATTTTCAATCTGCTGAATTACCTAGAATTTGTCCTAAAGTGTTTATTTTAGTGGGAAAACTTTTGATAAATTTATTTCACTTTTCGTGGGGTAGGTGTGCAGTAAGTGATAGCCCTCATTGTTCTGTCATTCAGTTATTAAATACCCAGAGTTATAAACATCTTGGGTTTGAATCCCAGCTCAGATCCTTACTCTGTGTAATTTGGGACATGTCTCTTACAGTTTCTAAGTTTTCTTTTTATGAAATGGGAATTATATTGTACCTACTTCTAGTTTTGTCTTAAAGATTAGATGAAATAATTCATGAGATTGCCAGCTCAGTGCCTGATAAATAAATATTTGGAAAACAGTAGATATAATTTTAAAAGAAAACAGTTTAATGATTCTCTTATTCTAAACTCTGGCTTACTAAGAGACTAAACTAGAACTCATTTGAGGGAATTTATATTATTTATTCAAAATATATTGAATGGAAACGTTAAAATAAAAGTCACATATCTTAGAAAACTTTGACTTCTTAAGACAAACTGGATATTAGGAATCTAATGAATTTTCAACCTAACCAAAAAATATGAGTACAAACTTTTACAATAATAATAATAGTGGCCATTTACTTTATAATTATTATGTGCTAAATACTATCAAGAAACTTCTTTACATTATTTCATTCATTCCCCACGGTATCTCTATGAGGTATGATTCTTTTTTTAATTTTTGAAGTATTTATTGGAAAAATTTTGCCACATGACAATTACTCCATAACAGTGGGACACACACCTATTTCCACATGACTTCTTCAACAACACACATTATTGAGTTTTTCCATTTTCTATTTAATAGATGAAACATTATACCACATTATTATTTTACTTTCCATGTTTAAAAGTATGAGAGATTATAAGTCATTTATATATGAATTTTTTTCTCTGAAATGCCCTTGCCCTTTCTTTACATTGGATTGTTGTTGTTTTTCTTATTGATTTACAAGATCTCTTTACATATATTAACCCATTGTCAGATGGGTTCAGATGCTATTCTTTTTTTTTTTTTTACATCTTTATTGGAGTATAATTGCTTTACAATGGTGTGTTAGTTTCTGCTTTATAGCAAAGTGAATCAGTTATACATATACATATGTTCCCATATCTCTTCCCTCTTGCGTCTCCCTCCCTCCCACCCTCCCTATCCCACCCCTCCAGGCGGTCACAAAGCACCGAGCTGATCTCCCTGTGCTATGCGGCTGCTTCCCACTAGCTATCTACCTTACGTTTGGTAGTGTATATATATCCATGCCTCTCTCTCGCTTTGTCACAGCTTACCCTTCCCCCTCCCCATATCCTCAAGTCCATTCTCTAGTAGGTCTGTGTCTTTATTCCTGTCTTACCCCTAGGTTCTTCATGACATTTTTTTTTCTTAAATTCCATATATATGTGTTATCATACGGTATTTGTCTTTCTTTTTCTGACTTACTTCACTCTGTATGACAGACTCTAGGTCTATCCACCTCATTACAAATAGCTCAATTTCATTTCTTTTTATGGCTGAGTAATTCCATTGTATATATGTGTCACATCTTCTTTATCCAGTCATCCGATGATGGACACTTAGGTTGCTTCCATCTTCTGGCTTTTGTAAATAGAGCTGCAATGAACATTTTGGTACATGACTCTTTTTGAATTATGGTTTCCTCAGGGTATATGCCCAGTAGTGGGATTGCTGGGTCCTATGGTAGTTCTGTTTGTAGTTCTTTAAGGAATCTCCATACTGTTCTCCATAGTGGCTGTACCAATTCACATTCCCACCAGCAGTGCAAGAGTGTTCCCTTTTCTCCACACCCTCTCCAGCATTTATTGTTTCTAGATTTTTTGATGATGGCCATTCTGACTGGTGTGAGATGATATCTCATTGTAGTTTTGATTTGCATTTCTATGAAGTACGATTTATCATCACTGTTTCACAGATGGAGAAACTTCCCCAAAGTTTCATCGCTAACTACTAGTGAAGTCAGGATTTGAATCTCTACCCACGTGAATCCATGGCTCTGGCACCTTTACCGTATTACCTCGTCTGAAGCGTCCCTCGAGTGCTCACATTTCCTTTGCAGACAGTTCTGAATTAGATCTTAAATTCATTTATCTGCAGGCAAGAGAGGGAACTGCACAGGGGACTTCCTTCCTTCCTGCTCCAGGGAGGGCTGTGTCCCTTGTCTTGAAATCTATGGACCCTTTTAATGTCTGCCTATCCTTAGAGATAATTCTCCCAGCCTCAGAAAATTGTGTCCATCTCTTGAAAATCATCATCATATGTTTTTCACCAAATGAAAGGATTGTGTCTAGCTTTACTTTCTGAAATAAGTATTATGAAAACAATGCAGTTTTATTTTGTCTGGTTTCCTAATTCCAAATTATATTTAAAATATGTTTCCAAACTTCCCAAACTTGACTCTCTGGAGATCCTGTCTGACCTCCAGGCAGGCCCATCATGGCCACACTGTCCAGATAAACCTTACCTCAGTGTCTAATCTAGAAACTTCTCTATTTATGCTCTTCTCCAAATATGCTTTTGATATTATATATATATATGTGTAAATTTTATATTCATTTGATCAAATATATCTATAAATTGTATATTTACGTGATCAAAAATACAAGTGTTTCATCTAGTACCGTGATGTTCTTTTTTTAAAAAAATCAAACTTCTAGAGGTAAAAAGCCACATGCATTAAGGCGCTTAAGAAGTGTGTCTGATAGTGTGGTGAGAGAGTTGCCAAGTTGCATGTCTTAAAAATAGCTGGGCTAACTGTCCTCATTAAGAGCTGCTTTGTGTACCGGGTCTTTGCACCGTCAACTCTGAAGCCCCAGCTCTTTGCAGGAGGGTGAGAGCAAACTGGACAGATCCATTGTTCCCTAACTGTCTATATATTTCTTTCCTGTTGGAAAATGAAATGACTGTGATCTTTGAATCTCGGTTTTCCCTTAAAAAGACATTTTATGAGAAGACTGCAGCTTCAGGAAATAAAGGCAGACGCTGTTACAGTTTATGAAAGCGCAGACAAGGCCGGTAGCTGTTGTGAATTATAATGAACTCTGCAACAGCCCTGGTCCAGATGTAGCATTAATGCCTCAGCTACTCCGAAACTTACAGGCATTTGTTGAGAAAGCTGAAGAATTTTTTTTTTGTCATTTGGCTTTCTCCCTGCATTATCTAGTTTCATCCAGTTTGCCAGTGAAATTCAGAATTAAGATGAATTTCAGAGTTCTTCCCAAGATCAAAAAAGTTAAAATATCTATTAGTATGTGACAATTTATTGTCCAAATTGCAACACTAAATGAGGAGAAAAAAAAGTACAACACAGCTTTCTTCTAAAAATGGGATATTTCCTTTCTGTGAAATTGTCAAGGTTTATAAAACAAGTATGAGCTCCATGTTAGGAGAAGATACCTCTTAAACAGAGAGTCACACACATACTCCTGTATTTCAGAAAATCCTGCAGTGAATAAAGGTATAGTCAAATCTGGACATAGGATTGAACTTTTTATTATAACCAGTTTCTATTCATGGTTAAAATGGCCACAAAGAAAACAGTTTTGTCAGCCTGCTTCTTGACCTCACTTACTACAGTTACAAGAATGATACTTGAATTATCAGTGAAAAATGACTGCCTTTACCTGGAGTAAGTCTCATTTAATTGTCTTATCTGTGGGCAGTATATTGATACAAGATAGCACTAAAATAAGCAGAAACCCGAGAAGGACAGAAGTAACAGAAGGATAGGAAAAAGAAAAAGAGGCTTGCTCACTCTGCAGTTGAGTTTATTTCTTAATGGTTTCTTATTCCCTCCTAAAGCCTTCCACTCGCACCCCAAGTGGAGCAGTTGGCAGAGAACGCAACAGATGGATGACAGGCTCAACACATGCCGTGGCTCTGGCACCCCGGCACTCGACTTTTATTTGCTAAACGGTTAGCCAGGTTTTAAGAAGCTAGTCTGCTAATGTTCCTATTTGGTTTAATGCACTGTGAGACTCAAGCACACAAATATTAAAGTATTGCCGTCAAAAGATCACGCAGTCTCTGTTTCTCTGCATAGTTTAGTGGCTAATTATTTTAATCTTTTCAAAAAAATTTTTATTGCAGTAGAGTTGATTTGCAATGTTGTGTTAATTTCTGCTATACAGCAGAGTGATTTTATTATACACATATATACATCCTTTTTCATATTCTTTTCCATTATGGTTTATCACAGGATATTGAGTATAGCTCCCTGTGCTATACAGTAGGACCTTGTTGTTTACCCATCCTATATACAATAGTTTGCATCTGCTAATCCCAGACTCCCAATCATTCCCTCCCTCCTCCTCCCTCCCCCTTGGCAACCACAAGTCTGTTTTCTATGTCTGTGGATCTATGTCTGTTTTGTATATAAATTCATTTGTATCATATTTTTAGATTCCACATATAAGTGATATTATATGATATTTATCTTTCTCTTTCTGACTTACTTCACTTAGTATGATATTCTCTAGATCCATCCATGTTGCTGCAAATGGCATTATTTCATTCTCTTTTATGGCTGAGTAATATTCCTGTGTGTGTGTGTGTGTGTGTGTGTGTGTGTGTACACACACACACATACCGCATCTTCTTTATCCATTCATCTGTTGATGGACGTCTAGGTTGCTTCCATGCCTTGGCGCTATTGTGAATAGTGCTGCTATGAAAATATGGGTGTGTGTATCTTTTCTTATTATAGTTTTGTCCTAATTATTTTATTTCTGGTGTAGATTACTGAGATACTCAATAGGGAATTTAGAGGTGTAATTGTTAGTTTATATAGACGTCTACAAGTTCAGATAATAGAATTTTCTTAATGTGGCTGTGTCTAAAGGAGCTTTTTGCAGCCTAGTCAGGGTTGTCATAGCCTGTGGACGGTCATGCACGAGCTTGTTGGGTAAGAGAAGAAGATTCGAGAGGATGACCACAGTCAGCATCTTTCTTTCCTCCCACCGTCACTGCATTTTCACAGATCACTGACTTCACAGCTCAAGAAAAATTGCATCTATTTCATGAATTCTCCTTGGCCACCAGGTAGACTTAGCAGCCCTGCACTCTGCTCGTGTAGCGCTTTGTCTGTGTGTCTTGGTCCCCACTGTGACCTCCTGGAGAACAAGGGCCGGGGATCCCTCTCACACCTTTCACCCCAGCACCTGGCCCAGCGCGTGGCACCTCCTTGGTTCTGCATAATGTTTGTTGAGCTGTTCAGAGCTCAAGTCAATAGCGAAGAGAAACAGAGGATGACTGTTAGAAAACCATGCCGAGGGAGGATTGGAAAGGCCCCCAAAGCCGCGAGGCTTCGGTCCAAATCTCCTGTACTATCTGCAGACGCGCACTTCAGGGAATAGGAGGGCCAGAGACTCTCCCATGTCTGGTGAAGCTGACAGGGGTGCTTCGGGGGTGAAACAGAAATAGAGGGAAGAGTGTGCAGCCCCAGAACTGGCTTCCCATCTCCCTTGGAGACAACATGCTCTCCCTCCTCTCTCCAGCATAAATCTCTAGGTGATTTTGCTGCCTTGTCCTCCGTACTAGGTTTGCAAATCTCCTGACTTTCTTACAACGTTGCTAAGGCGTGTTCTTCCTCCAGACCTTCACAGCCATTTATCTCAGGTCTAAAGATAAGTAACCGATGCCTTCAACGCATTGAAGTTCCAGTAGAAGTAATTGATACAGAGTAGAACTCTAAATTACTCAGCATGAGGACTACTTCGGACCAGAAATAGTTTGCAGTTACTGGTGTCTCACTGTCTCCAAGTAGGAGCTTACTGATGACACTGTCCTTCTCTTTATATCTTCAATTATCTCCTGTTAGAATACTTGATTCAGATGTCAGTTACTCCACTCTAGATAGTTCAGTGGATGATCTACACTAAATGTCTTCTGTTTCCCTGGTACTGTTGTGAAGCTTCAAGTTTGCCTAAAGACTGCCTTCCAGCTAGTCTCACAAGAAAGTGAAAAGCCCACACGCTCATGCTTAACAGATCCATTTGAAGAAAACCTTACTGATTTTGAAAATCACTGATTTTGAAAACCTTACTGAAAACGACACTAGATTTTGTCGTGTGGTCTTACAACATTGGCCAAGGCTCAATTCCCTAACTTTGCTGTAAGTGGAAAGAAACGTTTACGTCCCCAAACCATTTCAAAATTACTTGTTTTTTATTTGAATAACTCAGCGTAATTTGCACTCCAGTAATTTGAAAGAGGATTGTAAAGATATCCTCTTTGAAAGGAAAACTTAATGGTTTTAGTTGACTACAAGTTCAATGTATGCACAAGCAATTTAGCTTTAAAAAAAGCAAGTTGTAGTAATGCTGGTATTGTATAGTATCCAGAACAAGGTGTGTGTGTGTATGTGCGTGTATGCCAGTACTCATCTCTGTGTGGTTGAGACCATATCTGGAGTGATGTGCTGAATTCTCAGTGCCACATTTTAAAGGACAGTGTGTGCCCATGGAACAGTTACTATAATATTAAGGGACTCCAAACTATCATTTGAAAAATGATTGGATTACTGAATAGGCTTAATGGTGACACAAAGGGATGTCATGTATAAGTCCCATATGATATTTGTCCTGTGTGAAATAAGACCAATGGGCAGAAATTTGGGAAAGGTTAATTTGGGTTCAGAAGGCATTGTTTCAATATCCGTACATCAAATTGTTTTGTTTTGCTCTCCACAATGCAAATTAAACAGCAAACTAGCCTGACTTTAAGAAGCTTTCAATAGGGTCAGTGCCTTAGCAGATTCTTTGGTGGAGCTGGTGGATACAAATGTATAAATTTACACCTGTCCCCGTATTTAAGAATACCCACCCTGCTTGTTTTCTAGGTGTGTGCCCTTGCATGTACTTGTGTGCACACAGATACACTCAGGTTAATAGTTTTTGAGAAAGTAGATGTTGGGTTCAGCTGCTGCTAACTCCCCACATTTATATAACTATGATTAAAACATGTATTGACCATGTATTACTGATGGTGGGCTGGCTTTCTCGTCTTTGAAATGACCATAAGAATAAGTAATAATAGGGTCTCATTCATTTTTGTTTAAGAATGTTTTAAATTTGCCTTATTCTGAGCATTCATGTGATAATATATCCCCATGTGTTAGCTGCATGAAGGATCCAACAAATACAAAGAATTCAAAAAGTTTGAAGTTTTAAACCCTATGAAGTACATAGTTTTTTTACTTAACAATTTATTTCTTGGAATGAAGTCCCAGAATATAGAAGGAAAAAATACTCTTCCCTGAAATAAAAGGACTCTGATTGGACGAGATATCAGAAAAAATATAGGAGGTATATGTTTTATTTCCTGAAATATTTAGTTGAGTGGCAGGAATTTAGAACCATATAAAAATTAAATCCCGAAAGATTATGGCCTGAGTACAGCATGCCTATTGTCGGAATTGTAGAGGTCAAGTTAGTGATACACAAAATCATAACCAGATTTACTTCTGGCTGCTTCCTTTACTGGTTTTCATGCTAGGATTCTGGCATTCCACTTCAGATATTTGTTCCAGCTATTTCACTCAAAACTCAATTTAAGTAAATTTACTCTTAATGAATATGAATTAATTAGTGGGAAAATATTGATATACTTCCAAGCGTACAGTAAATTCAAACAGAAGATTGTGTTCCTGGGAAACTTGCTCTAAGTAAAATGATAGGTCAAATTACATTTTTAAATATGGAAACAGTGTTATAAATGGGATCTCAGACTTTTTTTTTTAACATCTTAATTGGAGTATAATTGCTTTACAATGGTGTGTTAGTTTCTGCTTTATAACAAAGTGAATCCGCTATACATATACATATATCCCCATATCTCCCCTTTCTTGCATCTCCCTCCCACTCTCCCTATCCCACCCCTCTAGGTGGTCACAAAGCACTGAGCTGATCTCCCTGTGCTATGTGGCTGCTTCCCACCAGCTATCTAGTCTACATTTGGTAGTGTGTATATGTCCATGCCACTCTCTCACTTCGTCCCAGCTTACCCTTCCCCCTCCCCGTGTCCTCAAGTCCATTCTCTACATCTGCAGGATCTCAGACTTTTTATTTTATTTTATTTTATTTATTTATTTATTTATTTATTTTGCGGTACGCGGGCCTCTCACCGCTGTGGCCTCTCCCATTGCGGAGCACAGGCTCCAGACGCGCAGGCTCAGCGGCCATGGCCCACGGCCCCAGCCGCTCCGCGTCATGCAGGATCCTCCCGGACCGGGGCACGGACCCGTGTCCCCTGCATCGGCAGGTGGACTCCCAACCACTGTGCCACCAGGGAAGCCCCAGGATCTCAGACTTTTTAATCAAAGTCTGAATGCCTAACTTTTAAAAGAAAAAAATCGCCAAAACATAGTATATAACTTTCTATTTTCCAGGCTTGGGTCTAGTTATAAGGGAATTTTCATTTACCTGCTTAATCTGCCTTTCTTTGCTTGGTCTCCTTGGTACTAGGTTTGCAAACTACAGCCCTAGGGAGTGTGATTCTTTATTAAATGTCTTTCAGACAGCATGTATTTCCTGCATAAGAAAAGACATTGATTCCAATGTCAAAGAAATCAGGCAAACTAATAATTTATCTTGTATGCCTAGCTGTGCTTACTTCCGGGAAATGAGCAGTGATAAAAAGGAGGTAAAATGAAATCCTTTGATCAGCTTTTCCGAAAGCCACCAGCTGCTCCTAAATCACACTTAAGTTTTTTTCCAAAAGCTTTCCAAAGAGGTTACTTTGGATTCTGGAAAGGGCTTTTCAGGTTACTCTGTGAAGTTGAAGACGCGCTCTGTATCACACTACTGCCATGGCGTCGACGCTATCAGCAGCAGTGTTAGATGTTGCCCTGCTTTATATTACACGTATTCATACAGTGCCCATCTGGAGCTTCGATCTGTAATACGAAAGGGACGCAGGCCCTTTGATGGAAAAACCTGTAATGGAAAGTATATGCCGGAGAAACACATTTTGAAAGTTATAGTAGATACAGGAAACATTGATTATAATTTTCTTTCAATAATGGGCTAAAGTATTGATGGGAAGCCAAAAAAGAGGCTTCTTATTTCCTCCTGTGCTGAGACTGGGAGCACCGAGGGATACCAAGAGTTTAGAAAAAACAGCTAATGTCTGCTCATCCAGTAATTTTAGGCAGGCATTTATTTGTTGGATAGAATTCAATTTGACCCCAAGCTGCATGGGCACCAGAGCTTTGAAACTGTGATTCAGAGTAAAGAAGGGCTCATTCTGTTGACATAAATCAGGTTTTAGATAAAGTCCTGACAGGAGAAACATAGTCTGTTAATCTGTTAAACAAAATTTTGCTCTTTAAGACTAGATTCTTCTTTAGTTGTTATGGTACTTAGTAGTTTGTTTTTTTGTTTTTTTTTTTTTTGAGATATAGTCAGAAACGAATATGCTAAGTTATCCTTCGGACTGGAAAAATGACAAATGATTTTACATGATTATGAGTTTCTATGTCAGACATCCCTGGTAACTTTGAGAAAATCTGTGAGAAGAAAATAAATTGGTTTCTGAATACCAAAGTTACAGACTTTAAGCTTCAGAAGTTCCCCAGTATCTCAGAATCTTTCATATGTTGTTGTGTCACGTGAAGCCAACTTATTTCCTGGAAGAGTAATCAGTGGTGTCCATTGGGTTATCCATGGAGCTTAGAATTATGTTTACAAACAAATTTTGGGTCAGGAAAGAGCAGAGACCGATTAACACTGGCCATAGGAAAACATTTTAATTGCAACAATCGTAAAACCAGTGTCCATTAAAGAGAGAAACATTCTTCCTGTCAAGGAAGAATGGTACCCAGTTGACAGTGCATCTGGGTGTGACCCTAACCTGACATGTGCCAGAGGTGGCCCTTTAGGTGCCAGTCTTTGGAGCACATGACACATAGGAGTGAGCTGTGAGCAAAGAAAAAGGGAAGGAGCTACTGACATTGCTTTCCTTTTTCCAAAAAGTATTTTTGGCAGTGTAGACTGTGTCAATGTACCTTACCGGATTACAAACCATATATTGTTATTGTGTGTAACTTGTAATATGGTGTAAAACATTATATTGGACCAACCAGTGAAAATAATTCTGCTCCTCATGGACAAGTGGACATACTTCTGTGATGAGTAACAGCTCAGTTTCCATAGAATGTTCCCTGGTGTCAAAAACTTAATGTGCTTTGACTTTCACTTTATTAAGTGAAATGGGAAGTTTCTAATATATTTGTGGGATGCCTCAGGTCTAGAACTATAGTAACTTTTTAAATGATAGAAATATATTTATTACATAGATAAGTACACTGTATTTTACTGATGCCTCAACACTTGGCCACAAAGTTTTGCCTTTAGTGTTTGGTATATTCTGTGATGATAGCAGTTACACTGTGCAGCACAGATAATTTAATCTAGTCAAAGAAAAGCCTTAGTCTTTAAAATATGTTGTGTATATAGCAGTACACTGCTGGCAAAAATGACTAAGCCTTTCCAAAAATGTATTAATTGATGAAACGATAACGATCTCTTTAGGCTTAAACAGAACATATTATTGCTATTTTAAAATTTGAAGATATGATTTTTTCTTCATATATTTGAATTTTATTTTTAAAACTCTAAGAAGTGGTATCTAACTTCATTTTAGGTAACACTTTAAAAACAAGCTGTTGTTTCATAAATGTTTGCTAGAAATAAAGTGGGTCAGTAGAATTGTTAGTTTATTTTGAGCTTTCTAAACCTGGAAATTTGGGAGCCCAAGTCACATCCTTGAAGCAGCAGAATTCCTGAGGCTCCACTGGGAATGTGCACATCCTCCCAGGAGTATCTTGTTCTAGCTTGTGTGCCATTTGCAAACCAGACTTTTCAAAGAGATGGCCCATGAATTCCAGCAATGGAAACTGATAGGCATCTGCTGAAAACCTTTGTACCCAACACAGGAACCAGATGGATGGAAAGAACTCAAAATTGTCCCAAGTAACTGTTTCAAGTAGAACGGCATTGGGCACGTCTTCAAAACTGATCTAAAGGCAATCAACGGGAATGAGAAAGAAAGTAGATATGCTTTATATATATAAAAATATTTTATATAAATAAAAAAAAATATATATATATATAGTTTTTAGATAAGAGGTCACTTACAAGCCAGAATGAAATCTTTTCCATGAGACAGTGCAGGTGGGTGATTAGGTGTGCAGAGATGAAGTAGGTGAACTTGAATTCCAGGTCTATATCCCGATTGTGTAATCATCTGTAAGAAGATGGTCATAATAGTTGTATCTACCTGATAGATTTGTTGTGAGAACAGTGCCTGGCCCATAGACAGCCTGTGTCGGATTTTAATATTATGCCCAGAGGTTTAAAAGAGAGAAAATAAGATGAAGGGCACTAAGTGGCACGTGGGAAAGCATGGGCTGTGCAGTCTGAGAGACCTCCATTCAAATCTTAGGGGATGCTCCTAGTTGGTGACTGTGAGCATGCTACCGAACCGCTCAGAGCCTCTGTTTTCTTATTTTCTGAATGCAAGTACTAGTCCTGGAGTTGGGAGATGAAGGATGGGTGCGAAGCCCCCTGTACCCCTGTACTTGATACACGTTCAGCATTAGGCTGCCTTTTTTCCCAGCCTAGAACAAGTTGTTAAAAAAACACAAAAATTTCTTTATTCACTTGTTTTTTGTGGCTAACAAAATTTATTCTGTGTATTTCTTTTAGGGTGAAAATGGTTTACATGGAGCTCCAGGCTTACCTGGTCAAAAGGTAAAGAGATTTTTAATGTTTCATATTAGTTAAGAACTTTAACATCTTGAAAGTTGAATGTGTACATAAATATAGTGAAGATTTAGAAAATGTGTTTGATGAAATTGAATTCCCTGAGTCAACCAGCACTTGAACTTCCTTTCCAAAGAGAGCCCATGGAAGCGATCCCTTCTCAAAGGACCTACTTTAGGAGGGGGCTTTATCGGAGAGGTTTAGCCACATGCTTCTCCGGAGAAGTGGGCAATGATGCTTCATGGGGGCCCGGGGAGTGAGCACAGCTGCTCTGGGAATGTTTTCACTGTTGAGTCTAAAATGAAGACTGGAACAGGCTTTATTACCTTTGACAGTGTGTGGTTACTTCTTTTCCTTTTCGTATTTCCCAGATTGAGCTAAACATAATGGTTGCAATGATATAAAACATTAAATCTTACAAAGATGCTACAACGAATCTCTTCAAAAAATTCTTTCAGAATTATAAATTCATAATCAGTAGGGATTTTTGCATTGGCTAGGATGCTTCTTTCTGGGCCTAGAATCTTTCTCCTTACCAAGGTAAACTTCATTTCACCCCTTTATTGTCCACGGGCTGATTTTTCCTCCTGGGAAGAAATATGATTGTAGGTGACCAGCATTATTGGAAACACAGAGACTGGTTTATTCCAGTTTCCTGAAGGGATGGGGAGCCCCTTCAGGCGGCGCCAGCTGTCATGACGCCACCCAGATAATCCCGCCACAGGGGAGAGCATTATTGGTGCGATATTAGATGCCCACCAAAGCCAAGCATATCATTTCTATGCTCTGGAGAAGTTTTACAGATCTTAGCAACAGGAAGTCAGAAGTTACTGTCACATCTAGGTTTTGCTCTGTAGCTAAAAATTACCGTTAAAAAGATATGCGCGTATTTGTAGTTACAGCTTTTGAAAAATCTTCCTTTACTTACTTGATGAAGATACTAAGATTGAACTGGCAGTGATGAAATGGCAAGCTTCTGCACTTCTTCACAGCAGTTCTAGACAAAACCCATTGAGACAGCGGGTGCTGCATCTGTGAGTCGAGTTGCCAGCCAAGGGATGTGTAGATTTATCTTCTGGGAAACAGTTTAGGACCTTCCAGCAGCGGTTTATGGTGGCTGCCTCATGCTGGCATTGTGGCCGATGTACTGCGGTGTTCAGCAGCTTTGTGTCAGCTTGAATTAACAGATCAAGTTAAAGTCTATATTTTAGGAAAAGTGGTAGGAAAAAGACCACACATTCAGTGGCAAATATACCCAAATACTAACTTACTTTCTTTCCTGTACCTTTTTTGAAGGTAGATAAAGCAGAAGTAATTATTATTATTATTTTAAATTAAATTTATTTTATTTTGGCTGCGTTGGGTCTTCGTTGCTGCGCGTGGGCTTTCTCTAGCTGCAGCGAGCGGGGGCTACTCTTCATTGCAGTGCGTGGGCTTCTCATTGCAGTGACTTCTCTTGTTGCGGAGCACGGGCTGTAGAGCGCAGGCTCAGCAGTTGTGATGCACGGGCTTAGTTGCTCCGCGGCATGTGGGATCTTCCCTGGCCAGGGCTCGAACCCGTGTCCCCTGCATTGGCAGGCGGATTTGTAACCACTGCGCCACCAGAAGCCCCAGAAGTAATGACTTAATCGGGTGTGTGTGTATGTGTCATCGGGTGTATGAGTACATGTATAATATACACATAGTAAAAAAGCAGGCATTCCTTTTCTTACATACAAATTTTAATTACATTAAGTGTCACCTTGTTTGAAGCACTGCAGATAAAAACTGGAGATAAGAAACCCTCCATCCCTCGTCTCGGTTTACTGACCGCTTCCTGTGGGTGGAGGGGTGGGTATGACCCACCCCCAGCATTCCCTTGCCGGCTACGCTGTTGTGAGTGCCTGATGTATATTTGCCGTTCAATGAATATTTGTTGATCGTATGAATGAAACATCAGTACTCTAAATATCTGTGCAGAGTTAAGTGGGAAAATAAGCTTGTCAGATCAGAGAGGTTTTACTTGAAGAACAGGGGGTTTATACCTCTCAGAAACAACATGATGAGTGAGAGCCCACACCGGTTCTGTGCTGGAGAGGTGGGCCATCTGGGTGGGAAAGAGCCTGGCGCCGCTGTCAGAGCCAGAGCCCGAACCCTGGCCTCGTTCATCACGCACCTGTCCCTGGGACGGTCTTCCGTGGAAGTCAGCTTGAGAAGGATGTTTCTCCTGGATCTGGTGGAATAAATAGTGGTAGTAATAACAACAGTAATGGCTAAATGAGTCTGTGCCAGGCACGCTATTTGATGCATTCAGTTCTCAAAACACCTATGAGAAAGGTACTTTGGTTGCAGAACTTCCGGTCTGTGGAGATTAAATTGCATTGCAAGTAGTGAAGCTATATAGGTTTTACCCTAAAAAATTATTCCTTCAGTGTTTAGAAATGTTTAAATTTTGTATAAGTTAATATTGGCTTCGAGCTTACATTTCAGAAATGGTTTTAATATATACAATTATTGATTTTTCAATATTAGAAACTACGATTATTATTATTACTTGTGTTAAAAGTAGTGCCTGTTATTATACACGTCACATTCCTCTTCTACAGGGAGAGCAAGGCTTCGAAGGTAGCAAAGGAGAAATTGGTGGAAAGGTAAAGATCACTTTTCATACTCATTTGTAAAACTGAATTGTGTTCTTGAAAATATTTTGAACTAGAATATTTAACTTGTTTTTGTGCTTTCCATAAAAGCAATTCAATGATTTTATAGAAATAATTTAAAATATGTGCTTCACCTAAGGTAGACTTACCATATCGATGACTGTCATAAATCTTTCTACACTTGTTTAGGTGGTAGTTATTTCTACATATTTCTAGTTAAATCATAAATAATTCAGACATTTATTAAGCATTATATTTTTGTGCTGCAACGTCATTGATGTGCTCATGAAATGTCCAAGTCTAAATAAATGCTTTGTTTATATGTACACCTAGTTTATCAGTGGAGTTTTTCCTGAGGAAATAAATAAGTAGAACTAATTGTAATAGTCAAGGTCCAACAGAAAAGGGATGGCACATTCAAAATAGAATAGTGTGGAAGAGTTGAATAAAGGGAATGTTTAAAAGGCAGGGGCAACATTTAGGAAAACCGTAAGGATTGTGCAATATTCCAGACTGGGTTATAGGGAACGCCTTAAACCCCGCCAGGTTACTGGTTACCAGACTCAGAGGTAAAGAAAGCCACGTGGGGAGGGCTGCAGGTTGCAGCTGAGAGAAGCTGTTCACCCGTCCATTCAAGCAGTTGTTTCACACATTCACAGCTTTGTACTCAAAGTGTAGAGGACAGAACTGTCTTAGTCATCTAGAATTTCCCTTCACACAATCATCTGCATCCTTCTGCATTTCACGTGTCTAGTTTTATTTTCAAATAGAACAAAAACAGCACCATTCCGTTGTTTCATAACCTGCCATGTAGTTGGACAACCAGAGGAGATCATCTCAAATTAGATTGTGTGGCCTGTGTTGAGTTTGCTGAGCCGTTGTCAGATACTTGCTTCTTCAGTAGGTATTTATAGACAGAATGAGCATCTATTATTATTATAAGACAAATTACACATGTTGTAAGCTACTTGCTAATTACTTTTCCTCACAGAACAGTGAGGGGGAAGGAAGGATAGCCATGTAATTATCGTATAACTGAAGAGAAGTCCATTGAGAGATGACTGTTTTTTAAGTGGATCCTCCTTCTTAGGAAGCTCTTGAATATTTTTGCTTTAGAATAACCATCGTTGCAAGACCATGGCTTTAAATAAATGCTTTACATAGTCCTGCTTTATTAATGGGACTTTACCTGTAGGAACAAGTAAGAATAAGCAAGGAAAACAGATATATTCTCTGTAATTTAAAGTTGCCATCTCACTAGAATCTTAGTGGCTATTTTGGTATTTTAGATATATGGTTGGTATTGCTTAGTAATAAATAGATTCTCACAGGCTATGAGGTATTAAAAAACATTCAGTATATCTGGCTTCAAAGATTTCCCTTCTAATTCCTCATATCTGTTAACTGTTGCCTTCAAATAGTCCCTGTCACCGAGAGGTGAAAATATTTATGGAGAATATGGTTATCAGGAAGAAATAAAGCCCCAAGTAGAAAAGACAATGTCTTGAATGAGAATTACAGCTTAAATGGTTTATAGTCAAATGTAAGATTCACATAACAACGCTTATGTTAAAAATATGTTCTGCTTTGATTTTTATTTACCATATATGGGATGTTTGGGTTTCTTCAGTGTTACATGCTGTGTATTATGATACATGACCACACGTATTTTTCCATAAGATAAATAGTTGATATCCAAGTATTCGTTTCTAGATTAGAAACTTTTTGTTTCTAGATTAAACAAGAAAAATATGTGAGGCACTCATGTCTGTGTGACACCAGAATGAGATTCTTGGACTGCTTGCAACACAATTTGTTTTCTATATAAAGACAATCTCATTTGAATTTCAATTCTTTGTGGAAAACTGAATATATAGTGAAAATAAGGCTCACCTTTCTTCTTTAATTACCTTAATGTGGCCTCTACTGTGTTTAAAATTTGACTGTTATAAATGACAAAATTCACGAGTTGCAAAATGAAATAATTCAGGAAGTTGCTGTTGTTCAGAGATCATATCTACCAAAGCCACGTGGCTACTGACCAAAAAAGGAAGTTTATCAACTGTCAAAGAGAAAATACCATATGATGGTTTTCAGATGATATTTCTGTAATTCAGTATAAACCACGTAGAGAAATCTGCTGCTTCTCTTTATGGCTAGAAAACTAGCTTTCAGGCCAGCTTGACCCAAGCTGGACTATCACGGGGCTCCTCAGTGTATTGAAGATGCTGCCCTCATTCCAGAAAAGAACCCATGGAACTAGAGCAAGTATAGCGGACCTCATCTGAAAGCATGTTCCTGAGTCTGTCTACAGCAACTTATTACAGGGCAGGAACTCACGCCTCATTACCTAAGCAAACACAGTTCAGCCAAGTCAGTCCTAAAGGGAAAAGTATTTGAAGGGGTGGTTCTTTCTCTCAAAGATTAGTTTCTGATGCTGGCAAGACTCTCCCAGAGGACAGCTGTCTTCAGGTTTGCCATGTTCTGGTTGAGCTTAGGAACGACCTCACCCCACTGACCTGTTACTGGCTGGAGCATCATTCAGGGATCCCTGGATCCCTGACAGCGTAGCCCATGAGGCAGGAGAGGGGATGTCTGTATTCTGGCTGAGGAATAGACCCCCAGCTGAGGTCTACATTCTGATTTCTCTGTTTCTATAGGAGTGGTCTTAAACATCCCTTCTTTGGGGGATTTTCCTTAGGTTCCTTCAGTATTACTATAGATGTTATATGGCTACTACTAGCAGTAAACAAAATGAAGAGTTTGCTCTTCTTTTTTTAAAAATTTATTTTATGGAAGTAGAGTCAATTTACAATGTTGTGTTAGTTTTTGCTGTATAGCAAAGTGATTCAATTATACATATATGTACAATCGTTTTCATATTCTTTTCCATTATGGTTGATTACAGGATGTTGAATGTAGTTCCCTGTGCTGTACAGTGGGACCTTGTTGTTTATCCATCCTATATATAACAGTTTGCCTTTGCTAACCCCAAACTCCTACTCCATCCCTCTCCCCAACCTTGGCAACCACAAATCTGTTCTCTACGTTTGTGAGTCGGTTTCTGTTTTGTAGATAAGTTCATTTCTGTCATATTTTAGATTCCACATATAAGTGATACATGATATTTGTCTTTCTCTGTCTGACTTACTTCACTTAGTATGATAATCTCTAGGCCCATCCATGTTGCTGCAAATGGCATTATTTCATTCTTTTTTATGGCTGAGTAGTATTCCATTGTATATATGTACCACATCTTATTTATCCATTCATCTGTTGATGGACATTTAGGTTGCTTCCATGTCTTGGCTGTTGTAAATAGTGATGCTGTGAACATAGGGGTGCGTGTATCTTTTAAAATTATAGTTTTGTCCAGATATACGCCCAGGAGTGGGATTGCTGGATCATAGGGTAGTTATATGTTTAATTTTTCGAGGAACCTCCATTATGTTTTCCCTAGTGGCTGCACCAATTTACATTCCCACCAACAGTGTAGGAGGGTTCCCTTTTCTCCACACCCTCTTCAGCATTTATTATTTGTAGATTTTTTAATGATGGCCATTCTGACTGGTGAAGAGTCCACTCTTTTTTCTTTTTTTTTTTTTTTTTGCGGTATGCGGGCCTCTCACTGTTGTGGCCTCTCCCGTTGCAGAGCACAGGCTCCAAGAGTCCACTCTTGATGACAGTTATCCCCACTGTCAGCCTTCCTCATAATGACATAGCCAAACCAACTCTTGTTATACAACCAAGGTAGATGCAAGAGCTAGGCTCTGAATATGACTTTAGAAAAAGGCCATCTGGCAGGGGTTCAATGAAGTGATCACCATTCCTAAATGCTGAGCCCAGATCTTTACTTTAGATCTTTGTGAAAATAGGAGTATTACTCGGTTGCGTTTATGAAAAGGAGCAAATAGAAAAGCAAATGTAAACATCTGCTTCATAATAGAATTCAATATTTTAAGTAATTGCTTCAGATCATGTAATTTAGTTTGCTTTTAAAATTCTCATTCTTGTATGTTGTCAATCAAACCCTAACTGACTTAAAGTTTAAAAACTAATTTCTTTAGCATTAAACTTGATTCTGCTGCACTTTACTGTTAACATATCATTTACTTGTGAGAGAGAAACATCCAGTGGCAACTGTTACTCTCGCCACAGTGTTCCTGACATTTTCTAGCTAAAATGTTGTCGATTTTGGTTCATTCAAGAGTGACATTTAAGATAATATGGGCACACATGGCAGCAAATCTTTACAGGAATCTAAGATGTTTCAGCAACTGTGAAACTTTTCCATTTGATATTGAGATTATCTGGTCTCTTCAAGATCTCTTAAGTTTAATGAAAAGAAAAGAGAACAACCAAATTGCTTTTTGTAATGAACCATGTGGCTCCAGGAGATGTGGACAGTGTGCAACAGTTCACGTGTTCTATAGTCTAGAGTGTTCATGTTTCAACAGTTTCTGACTTACGGGCGTTACCTACTTTCATCATCTTGATCAATGATCTTTTCTTTCACCCTGAGTTAAACTAATAACAATAACCATAACCATAACACTAACAAATGCATATGATTCCTGCTTTAATTTATCTCTGAAAACTTTGGAAAACTGGTTGCTATAAATTTCCAGTGACTTGTGATTTTTATTGTCTTCTTACCGGAGTGTTGCCTAGGTCCTGAAATGCCATATATTTATTTAAATCAGAAAATTATATTTAAATATTGATTACTCTGGTTTTATAGCTGTTGCAAATACTTTACCTGACAGAATCCACTGGAAAAACACCTAACTGATGCCTATTTAGTTGATTTATTTAACCACGTATTATTGTATTGTATTACTGCAATATAAGGTAGTATAATCTGTAATATAGTTTTGTAGAAAATGTGATATTCAAATGAATAGAATTATTAAAATGTCTATTCTAATGTATGGTTAAGTACAAGTACGCTTTACTAATCCAAAACTGTCTCAGTTATTTATAATTAAGGCATGCATCCGATCATTTGTATTTCTTAATTTTCAGATGACATAACTCCAATTTTCATTGGCCATCCTAGAATAAAGTATACATTTAGGCTTAGTGTTGATTTTATGAATGATGTGTGGCCTTTTGCCTTCTAGCATTAAATATCATGAGATTATAGTCAATAAGGCAATCAATAGTAATCATGTGCTACTAGAAACAACAATTATGCCTTCAAATAAATCAAGACCTTTTACACTGGAAGATATTTTCACTTTTCGTTAGTCAATATTCCATCCAATTGTTGTTATGGTAATTGCACATAGAACTTGAGTTGAGAATTTGAAGGCATAGCTGTGGTATTTTTGCCATTTAAAGTTTTGTTGGAGAATGAGAAAAAGCATAAGTGAGTATGCCTCTATAATATGCATAAATTATTCTTCAGAACCTTCTGGGGTAGCATCTTGGTCATTTGGCAGGGAACACGCATTCCTAGTTTCTGGAGAACCACTCCAGGGAGAGCCTAGACTTAACAGTTCATTGTGGAACTGATGGTGGCCTATCGTAGGATAAGTGGATTCACATTCCTGTGTCCCGTGTCCTAATCCAGCTCTGCCATGCCAGCTGTGTGAACCTGGACATGTTCCTTGCTGTCTTGACCTTACTCTCCTTTTCTATAAGATAAAGATAATTCATACTTATGGGATTTTTGTTTTGTTTTGTTTTGTTTTTTTTTGTGGCACGCGGGCCTCTCACCGCTGTGGCCTCTCCCGTTGCGGAGCACAGGCTCCGGACGCGCAGGCTCAGCGGCCATGGCTCACGGGCCCAGCCGCTCCGCGGCATGTGGGATCTTCCCGGACCGGGGCACGAACCCGTGTCCCCTGCATCGGCAGGCAGACTCTCAACCACTGCGCCACCAGGGAAGCCCCATTATGGGATTTTTGTAGGAGTAAAACAAGTGCCTAGTAACTAAAAGTAACTAATTCAGTAAATGTTAATATCCCCAACAGCCAAAATGTAAATATTGATATTTTGAGGAAAATAGATTTGATATAATTACTATGTCTAATTTTTTATTTGCCTAGTATTACTTCCTAATTTTACTTCTAAATAAGTAAGCAAAAGACGAGAGGATATATTAGTTAGCTACTGGCGTGTAACAAATCACCCTAAACTTCAGTGGCTTAACACATTCATTTGTCTAGCTTGTTCTCCTGTGGTTTAGCAGTTTAGACTGGGCTTATTAGCTCAGTGACTTTGCTCCCAGCTGGTCTTGTCTAGGTTTGCTGTGTATCTGTGCTCAGCTGATGGGTTGGCTGAGGGTGGCTGGTCTAGGTTGGGCTCTGATGGACAGCATGTCTACTCAGATGGTCTCCCATCCTCCAACGATGGCCCTGTTCTCAAGGTAACGGCAGGGGTCCAAAGAGAGCAGGCAGAAGCACATAAGGCCTCTCCAGGCCCCTGGTTTAGAGCCAGCATGCCATCAACTCTGCCACATTGTGTTGGCCAAAGCAAGTCCCAAACCGAGCCCTGATTCAAGGGGCGGGAAAACAAATGCCACCTCTTGATAGCGACAAAGTCTCACTGCAAGGGGTATGGCTACATAGAGGGGTGAAAAATGGGGCCATTTTTGTAATAAATTGAACACAAATGAGATAAAATTTCCTTATTTTAGTATAACAGTTGAACTCTACTTCAGAGCAAAGAGGGTGAATAATTTAGCGACTTCATTCCCCTTCTTCTCCCATGACTTGCATAGTAATCATTAAAGTTATGTTTACATAGTGGGACTCAGAGACCGGGTCAAAAGATATTTCCATATTTGAAATGGTAGAGATGCTTTGTGTGTAATAGGAAAATATTATAGAAAGATGAAATTCTCAATTAGAATGGGAAGGGAGAGATACAAGGTGTCAAATAGCTAAACCAAGGAATGACTTAGTACTTTTACATAGTCCCATGTGCTTATTAATTTTAGCTAAAGTAATACTGAGACCAGAACAACTGGGAAAAGCAGGTCAGAGTTGAAATGTATTTTTAGGACTTCACTATTAAAGCTTTCTGGGCAATTATGCTTAGCATTCAGAATGAATGCAAGAATGTTAAATACTGTTATTATAAATATAGCAGTTTCCCATCATCACTTTAAAACAACTGTTGACATGTCACCTCACTTCCTGTGAATTCTCTCTTGGTTCCCCTTGTAGAGTTTGCTGAACATCAGCATATTGGACAATTGTTTCATTTACCCTGGTAACATGTAACACTTCTGCAACTTTTAGGAAGGGCTTACTTGTTTAATTTGACAGTTGACTTGAAAAATGAAGAGAACAGATGGAGTAGAATAATAACTATGATTTCAAAATACACAGCAATTTATCTGTGGCCAATGCCAATTGGTATGGGAGCAGCCATGCCAACTTTCAATTAGCCATGGTAGCAGGCAGTGGGGAAGTGTAATGGTAATCCCACAGCCAGGCTGGAGGCTTAACGTTAGTCTTCACTGATTGTGTGTCATTTTCTTCATTCTTTACGGGGCTAGTGAATAACTCTAGATTATGTCAAATATGTTGCTACATCTTTTAATAGTGGTTATAGAAAAAGTGAAATGTCAAAAAAAGAGACATGAAAAAGAGGAGAATAACCATCAAGGGCTGTACTATTTCATGAATGTTAGTCTTTTAAAGTATTATTTTTAATAATTGCTTAATATTTCACTGTATGGATATATATTTTATTTGACCATTCCCTTGTTGGAAATTTAAGTCCTTCTTATTTGTTTTTGTTTCTTTTTTGTTTCGGTTGTTTTAAATGTTTTAGCTAGTACATGTAATGCAGACTCAGCATACTTTGATAAGCATCTTTAAATATATCTCTTGTTCTTCCTTTAAACTAGATTTCTGGAATTAAAATTATTGGGTTGATGAGTATTGAAAGTTTTAAGATTCTTGATACATATACTCAAATTACTTTCTCCAAAGTTTTTTTTCAATCAGTTTACACATTCGTAAGTAGTGGTTGCATCCTTATTCCACCCTCACTAGCTTTAAGTATTAAGTTTTTCAAATGTTTACAATTTTTAATCAATAAACATTATTTCCCTTTAAAATTTTATTTCTTGTATTTCTTTAACTATATCACATTAAACACTTATACACACAATTCTGTCATAGGTATTATAAATATTATTTTCATCTTAAGGTTTGTCTTTAATGTTTACTGTGAATTGATATACAGAAATTCTAAATTTCTTTGTTGACAGTTGGTGTTTCTTTAATGATTTCCTTAATTCCTTCTGTATTTTGATATCCTGTGCTTTCAAGAAATCAGTTAAATATTCACTCACATTTTCTTCTAGTTTTGCTTTTACACATTGTAACCCTTTCTTCCACCTAAATGTATTTTGATGATGTTATGAGATGAAGATGAAACTTGACTTTTCCTTCAAAACCGTGTCTGATAATAATTTCCTTATACATTTGTTCATGATGCTTTCTTTATCATATACTAATTCTTATAACCAAGATTATTTTAGGGGTATGTATTCTGTCTATTGATTACTATATTGCTGCCACATTATTTTAATTATTTTAGCTCTTATAATACATTTTAACATCTAGCACTGGGAACACTTTTTCATTACTCTTCTTTTAAAATGTTTTCTTGCATACTTTTACCCACTTATAGTGCTACTTGCTACATGTTTAAATTTGGATGGTTACCCACTCTTTGATTTCCTCATCCTTGAACCGAGATAATAATGATACTGATTTTATTGGGTTTGTGTCAAACTTAAATGATGTTGTCATCAAAGGATCCAAACAAGTGCCTGGCATAGAGTAAGATGTTGAAAAAGTGTTTGCTTTTATTTATTTATTTATTTATTTTTGCGGTACGCGGGCTTCTCACTGCTGTGGCCTCTCCCGTTGCGGAGCACAGGCTCCGGACGCGCAGGCTCAGCGGCCATGGCTCACGGGCCCAGCCGCTCCGCGGCATGTGGGATCTTCCCGGACGGGGGCATGAACCCGCGTCCCCTGCATCGGCAGGCGGACTCAACCATTGCTCCACCAGGGAAGCCCCGTTTGCTTTTATTTTTGTCTTCTTTATGAATTTAGTTTAGTTCTCCTAGTTCCACAATATCAATATTACTGTTGGTATAACTACCAGTTGGTTTTATGTTAACTCTACACACTGCCTTGGGATAGAGCAGAGTGTGGCTGAGCCTCAGAGGAGTGGACTCAGGAACTAAGACGCCTCTGCATCCTCTCTTTTCTTCTCTGGCCACACGATCTCTATTTTCTGTGAAACCGCTCTGTTCTCTTGTGTTACATCCTGACTCTGCTTGCTCATTGGTAAACTTAGTATTAGGAGGCCACACCAGAGTGGCAGCCTTGTCCCCAGCTTGCACACCTTCATAATCCCAATGCCAATAACACACTGCCATCACCAGGTGTCATACCCACATTCCGAGTACAGAGAATCTAGTTGACTCACCTCTGGTTCCATCACCTGAGTCTGGAAAGCCCTGCGGCCAACTCAGCTGACTTACAGAGAGTGCATGGGATTTATAAGAAGGGGTACGGGGGTGAGAAAAAAAAAAGCAGCCGTAAGTCTGTGAGTATTGCTGATATATGGGAAAGCTCTTGACTTTTGTATCTCTATTTAGTATCTAGTCACTTTACCCAATTCTTTTCTTGAATCTAGTTCCTAATTTTATTAATTCTGCTAGTTTTTCCGTTGAAAGCAATGGGCTATATATGACGGTGTCATAGGAAATGTACATTCTGGCTTCTTTGTTCCAATTGCTTTAGCTCTCTTCATGTGTCACGTCTTGCTGTAGGGTGCCTACTAGGAGGCTGTGCAGTAGTCAAGCAAGAGATGATTGCAGCTTGTAATTTTCCTGGAGGTGGAGAAAAGTGGATAGATTTCACATATAACTTGGAGATAGCACCAACTGAGTTTAGTGATGTAGGTGTAAGAGAGAAGGTGGTGATAAGAGATAACTGTCACATTCTGGCCATTGTACATTGGAAGAGGAACAAATTTGGGTAGGGGCTTATACCATGAGTTTGAGGTTGTGTGAGGCATCTAATGAGGTCTGAGCCTGGAGTTCAGAAAAAAAAGTCTGTACTCCAGTTACAAATGATGGGTGGTCAGCACATTGCAATGGGAGTGGGCGAGACTGCATAAGGAGAGGGGTTGGAAGTTGGAGAAGGCCTGGGCCTGTGAGCTGAGGAGCTTCAACATTCAGAAGTTGAGTAGAGGAAGAAGAAGAACATAGAGAAGATGCATCTGGAGAAGTGCAGCGAAAACCAGTAGAATGTGTTGCCAAGCAGAAGAAAGTGAGTGTTTACAAGTTCAAAATGCGCTTAGCAGTCAAATGGGATCGCAATATCGGTAGCTAATATTTGTTGAACGTTTACTATGCTCAGCCATTTTTCTTCTATGAGCTTCATATGAATTACCTCATTTAATCCTCCCAGCATCTCTCTGCTGTTATTAACCCCACTCTGTAGATGAGGAAACAGGGGCAGAAGGTGAAAAATTAAGAAGGAACACCAGAGCCCTAACTCACTGCCTCCCTAGATGAGCAAGTAAAATTGTTGCCATGGGTCACTGGTGACTTTGGCAAAGGTCATTTTGGTGGAATAATAAGGGTAGACATCAAGTGCAGTATGTTGAAGAGTGACGGACAAGTAAAGAGAGCATGCAGAGAACCCTCTCAAGAACCATCTGTGAGGGGTGAGGGGGCACAGCCGTAGCCAAGGGGTGTGGATTGTAGAAGAAGAAACTTTAATGCGCCAACGTCCAAAGCAAGCTTGAGTCCTTGAGAGCAAAACCTTCTTGATTAAGATAGAACCCCAGGGCTTCCCTGGTGGCGCAGTGGTTGAGAGTCCTCCTGCCGATGCAGGGGACATGGGTTTGTTCCCTTGTCTGGGGGGATCCCACGTGCCACGGAGCGGCTGGGCCCGTGGGCCATGGCCGCTGGGCCTGCGCGTCCGGAGCCTGTGCTCCGCAACGACAGAGGCCAAGGCCACAACTGTGAGAGGCCCGTGTGCCGCAAAAAAAAAAAAGAAGTCCACATGCCGAAAATAAGACCCAATGCAGCCAAAAAAAAAAAAAAGATAGACCCCCAAAGAATAGTACAGACCAAGCTCACGCAGAGAGCTGCAAATGTCTAACATTTCCTAAGGAATGTCAGACTTATGCCAATGATAATGTAATATTTAAGAAATTCCCATTAAAATCAAGAACAAGACAAGAACAAGACAAAATAATATCACCATTATTATTTAACAGTGTTCTGAAATTTCCGGCCAGTGTCAGTTTTACTTCCAAATTATAGTTTGCATCTATCTGTTTCTCTCCATAGCCCCCAATACCACCAAGCTGTAATCATTTATTATCAACTCCTGCCTAATCTTCCTGTTTTCACTCTCTCTCTTCTCTCATCCATCCTCCAATTATAGAGATGAATCTTTACAAAACTACTCATGGGCTCTTTGTGCTTGAAATATTTAGCTGCTTCCCATTAAGTGAAAATCCCCAGTCCCTGTAGTTGCCTCTCATCTCTCATTCACTCCCCTTCTGTACTTCTGCTCCTGCCGCAGTTCCCTGAACTCGCCAGCCTGTCTTCTGCCTCGGAACTGTCCGTTGGTTCTGTTTGGAACACTCTTTCCCTTCCGTTGGTTAACCTCTATCTACATCTTCAAAGTCGTTTTCTCAGGGGAGGCTTTCTTGATACTCCAATCAAATTCAGTTCCTTTTGTTTAATTTCTCATTGTACCTTTAATACTACACTTCACCTTTATACAACTTATCACAATTTATAATTATAAATTTACTGACTTTTTTTTTTTCTATTTCCCCCAGTAGAACAGTAGCTTCATAAGAGCAGGGACCGTATCTGTTTACGTCTTTATCTCAGAAAACCAACATAATGCCGAGCACATAGAAGAATTCAATTGATTAATTCAATGCCGAAGGAGATTAGTGTAGACAAGGCTTAGTGTTTCTTTTCAACCTTCTGAAGTATTCGATAATTGTTATTTTGATTTATTCAACTCAGTATCAACCCTGTTTTTTCAGATTCCGGCTATTGAATTTGTGAGGTGGAGTGAGAGATCAAAATTAGTTTCACATGTATGATCCTTGAAATTCTGTTTCATATGATATTTGTCTTTAAAAGATATCACTTATATGTGGAATCTAAAATATGACACAAATGAACTTATCTATGAAATAGGAACAGACTCACAGATGTAGAGAACAGACTTGTGGTTGCCAAGTCGGGGGGTAGGGGGAGGTATAGATTGGGAGTTTGGGATTAGCAGATGCAAACTGTAATATATAGAATAGATAAACAACAAGCTCCTACTGTATAGCACAGCGAACTGTAGTCAGTATCCTGTGATAAACCATAAGGGAAAAGAATATGAAAAAAGAATGTGTGTGTATATGTATATAACTGAATCAATTTGCTGCACACCAGAAGCTAACACAACACTGTAAATCAACTATACTTCAATAAAATAAATTTTAAAAAATAAGTTTTGTTTCAAAAAAGACAATATATAAAACATATATTTAATAGTAAACTATATTTAATAGTATACTAAAATGTGCAGAGAAGTAATAATCGGTTAACATAGTTCCATTTTTCATTACTTGTGAAGGACCTTGCCTTTGGCAAGCCACTATTCAGTTCCTTACTCTAAAAAACAAAATAATACAGTTCTTTTAATACCAGATATTACACAGTGTCTTTTTAACTTTGTGGTAGTGTGAAGGGGCATCTATTGAGTCTTCTGTCATAATTTTTAGTTGCAATTACAGTGGAATTTTTGGAACTATTGACAGCAGTAACCTTAGGTTGGTTTTGCATGGAAATTTATTCAGTAACTATTTTATGTAATTTAAGGACAAAGAAATATGGAAATTCGGGGCACATAATGAGAGATAAGTAGAAGAGTCACGACCCTCATTCACATGATTGTTAAGACAACTTGACTGTGGATAGCTTTCTCTTTAGTAGGGGCTGAGTATTCTCAAAGGGTGGTTTACAGTTTGTCTGAATTCTGCTCTTATTTTGACCTTTATTCCAGTTACCCTCTTTCTTCATTCCAGTCTCCGGCGCTGTCTCGGGTGCCCACTCCTGTGCTTTAGTCCCCTCCGCCTTGCTCAGGGTCACCCTCTGCTATAGACTTAGTCTTCTCCACTTTCCCCGGGCTCCTTTTTCCACAGCCTCTTGGTAATCCTGCCGCCCCTCCGGCTTTCTTTCCCAGCTCTTTTGCTTTCATCCCATCCAAGCCTAGTTCCCTTTTCTAGTTACTTTCCTTCCATTTTTATTTCAGGTAGCTCTGAGGAGGAAAGATAAATTTTAATATAAACATAAAAATTCCTGAACAGGTGACTTGAGTATTTTGTGGACTCAGTAACAAGGAAGAGATCTGTTATGCAGTTCCCCTCTCACATGAGAGCATTCCTGAATCAGACTGAGTTTTAAATTAAGAGGAAGGTAAAGGCAACCCTCACGTTTGGTGACAGAGATTTTAGTGTAATGAAAAGATATGGTTTTTAAAAATTACAAAAATAAATGGACTTAAAAATGTATCTGGCAATTGCTTCTTCTTCATATAATCATCAAATATTCATTATATCTCACTGTTTTCACTAGATCTCAGTTAATAAATATACCTCACATAACCGCATCTCTTTGTTGGAGGTGATTCCAGATGGTAGGGGAATCATTAATTCATGGTCACCAAATATTAGATGACAGGTGCATCATTTTTATTTAGAGCCCAGTGGCATGTGAGCTTCCTTCACAGTCAATGTAAAAGCAATTCACTGTATAGTCTTTGCTGAACAAGTGTCCCGCCAGACTTACATAGCAAAATTCCACTGCTCAGAAAGCAGAGGTGTGATGCAGCTGCTGTCCTAGTGGACATTGTACAAACAACCGCCTGTGTGACAAGTTACTGTCTGGACTTAGGATCGTCTATTGCTTCTTAGTTTAATATCTTAAAGAATTTATTTTGGGGCCTTATTTTGCTTGCTAATCTTCACAATCTTCTTTAAGCCATAAAAGTAACTCCCACCACCTGTTCTAATAGCAACAGAGGAGGAACGAGGCAAGACACAGAAAGCAGTTAATATTGGCTTCATCTTTTCTGCATTCTTCCGTGATGTTCTCTGTGTCCCGCTGATCATGAGTTCATCATACCATGAGATCAAAAATAATGACAAAATGGTAAAGCACAAACGCTTTGGGCAAACATTTTGTGGAATGTTACTTTAAGTCCGCGCACTTGTCCCGCCCTGGGGTGGAGTGTGGTGATGCAGATGGCATCACCTGCTGTCCGTGTTCCAGGACCACTGGCAGTGGTCCTTTCTCCCACTTAAGGTTTACTTGTGTGTACAGATGATTCATGGCGTTGACGTCCTGGTGAAAATCGAGGGCTCAGTCACACAGGAGCACCCAGGAGACAGAGGTCAAACCAAGGCCTCTTCCTTTTAGAGGGAACTCAGGAGGTCATCTCCGCTGACCCACATCTGTTATTTGGATTTTGACAGCTTCCAGGGTCTGCTCACTAATGCTAATAACAGACAATTCTAAGTTCTTCGTTTTAAGTCAAAATCTATTCCCTGTTATTTTGACCAGTTTATCCCCTTGGGAAGAATACTTTCTCGGCTTGTTCCTTCTTCAAGTGACTGACAGGCTTTTGGAGCATTGACAGTGGCAGATGTCTTCTCCTGAACATTTGCACGCTAGGATCTCAGGTGTTTCTGTTGTGCCTCGTGGATGCAGAGGCCCCTGCTGGTCCTCACAGACTTCATCTTGTGACGCGCCAGCGTATCAGTGTGCTGTTAGTGGGATGCTCACAAGTGGGCAAGATCTTCTGGTCCGTTTGAGGAGTGGATAATGCAGGCGATATAATAGAGTGAAGGGGGTTTAGTGGGGCTGAGCCCTAATCCTGGCTCCAGCTTAGCTGATTGCATGGCTGTTTCAGAATCTCCATCTGTAAAAGGAGAGGGCAAGGCTAGATTACCTCTGGAAGCACAAATGTTCAGAGCTAGACTGAATCTCAAAATATGATAGGTCTGTACTATTGTCAGGCAGTTGTTTCCTTGAATCAGAATGTAAGCATTGACATTTATACGTGCCAACTTTTATTGTGGGGTTTTCCCCTAGTGTTTCTACTTGGAAACTTTAACCCTTGATTCTGACATCTATTACGACAGTCACTTTTTAGCTTTCTAACGGCCACAAATTTTGTATACATAAATTCTGAGTCTTTGAGTAACTGATATAAATATTGAATAAGACAAGGCCTAGGGCACAGCTCTGTGGCACACCCTTGGAGAAATCTTTCTATGATGACTAAACATAAATGGATATAAAATTAGCATATTTAACCACTTACTTCACTGCAGTTTAACCCACATTTATTTAACACATGCTAAGAAATTTTGTTAAATGTCTTACTGCATGAAATAAACCAATCTCATAACATTTGAATGATTTTTGTTTTTTGACATGAGGTACCTTCTTGATAATCATCTTTTTCTTTACAAAGGGCATAAAACCAATTTGCTTAATAACTGATTGTAGAATTTTGCCAAGGATCGATATTCAGCTTACTCATTACTCATGTGTATTCTTTAAATGAGGAAACATTGTTGGATCTAGGCCTTTTCTTCTCCGAGATTCTCAGAAATTCACGTGAGTGGCTAATTTCCATGAGCTCTTAGTTATCTGTGCTTAATCTGTCCTCTCCTATCTTAACGTCTGTCTTTGTCTCAAGGGTAGTTAACTAGAATCAATGAATTAAAAAGCCTTGAATTTATTTTCAAAGCAGTTTGATGCCAACTAGAACCCAGCTTGATACTGAAGTTTCCTTCTGAACACGTGCTAGGTTTTAGAACACGCTTGTTCAGGCATCCATTTACTTGATCATTTACTATCTACTCTGTACCAGACACTGTGCAGCGCTAGCGTAACAGAGATGAAAGAGAAAACATTCTTTCAGACAGCATGCGTGAGGTGTTGGATGGTTTGTAAAGGGTGCCATGGGAAGGAAGAGGAGGCATTGAAAACTCTGCCTGGCAGAGGGAAGTGAGCTGCGAAAGGGCTCCTTAGTGAGTTTTGAAGCATAGGTAGGAGTTCTCCAGAACAAGGGAGAGGCAAATGGAATAGTCCACTTACAAAGGCACAGAGTAAGACAAGTATGAGCTGTACGGGGAACCAGACGGAGTGTATTGTACAACAAAATGAAAAGCAGGGACCACCAGGGGGAAAAAGAAGGAAAGAACTTTCAAAAAACTGACTAAAGTACAGCTTCAGGCAGAGCACCCTTTAGGAGAATTGCGAGGAAGGAATATCAAGAGGTGCCCTCTGAGCAGCCAGTTCAGCTCGCTCTCCCCTGGTAGGGGCACCACCTGACCCCCAAGCAAGCAGTCAGTAAGGTAGAGAACCTTGATATTCTGGAAGAGTCATCCCACAAGAAAACCCATCTGAAAGCTAGTGTTCCTATGAAAGACTCAGGCTGGCTTAAATAAGACTTTAGTTCTGCCTTTTGCTTGGCATTTACTAGGAATTTCTGAAGCTCTCTATTTTCTTTATTCTTGTGGTTTATAGAAACTGAAAATTTTAGCCCAAGAGGGAAAATGGATTTGAGCTGTAGTCTTGGTTTATTCTGCTAGTTGCTGTCCTAAGGCTACTTAATCTGAATTAGTTTATCCTTTATTCAATTAAAGAAAGAAAAGAGCATGAGATATAGCCACCTCTTTTATGAGTCAAATGAGATTTAGAATTTGATCATAACGTCTAAGGGGTGAATTCCTGGCTTTATGTGGTAACAAATAAAAAAAAACGGTCGTATTTATAGAAGAACCCAATTTACTGATCTGAATTCCAATAATTACTAGCCAGATGTTGAGTCTTTTCTTGTAATCTCCCTCCTCAAGTTGTCACAAGAATTCTCAGGGATTCTGTGTGTGTTACCTCTGATCAGTGTGTGTGTCAGCAGCAGGCCTTAATGCTGCCATTCCCTCTTTTGGTTCTTGAGAAGAAGAAGAGGAAGAAATTTCAGGTCTCATTTGAGCTGGCACCTGCAGGTTATGCTGTATCTCATTCACTTAGGTTGATTGCTGGTATCTATAAAGAAAGAGTGAGAGACAGAGACAGAGACAGGCAGAGAGACAGAGGGGGAGGATCAGTTATCCAATAGACAGTTATTTTGTATGTTCATAGAATATTTAGAAAAAATTATGATTCCTTGGGAAAACAAGTTTAAAAAGCAGACCTCTTGCAAGACACATTCCTGGATATAAACAATAATAAAGAAATCAAGAACTGAAGAAAAATACTCCTAAATATAACCCTTGAGCCAAAGAGTAAATAAAAGGGGAATTCATAGAAATTAATGAACAAGAAAATACTTTATATCAAAATAAATGGAGCATAAAAAAGCTATACTGTGGGTGAAAATATACAGTGCAAAACATGTTTAAGTATAAAGGAGAAAATATAAAAAGAAAGGGAATAAGTTTTTATCTCATACAATAATAGAGCAACAAATAAACCAAAATAAAATAGTAGAAGAGAATTAATAAGTATAATCATAAAATAAACAGAATTTTTTTATTGATGTATAGTTGACTTACAATATTACATTAGTTTTAGGTGTACAGCCTATTGGTTCAGTATTTTTACAGGTTATATGCCATTAAAAGTCATTACAGGACAATGGCTATAATTCCCTGTGCTATATATCATTGTTGCTTATCTAATTTATACATAGTAATTTTTATCTCTTAGTCCCATACGCCTAACTGGCCCCTCCCCCCTGCCCTCTCCCCACTGGTAACCACTAGTTTGCTCTCTATGTCTGTTAGTCTTCTGTTTTGCTGTATACATTCATTTACATTATATTTTAGATTCCACATATAAGTGATACCATAAAGTATTTGTCTTTCTCTGACTTATTTCACTAAGTATAATATCCTCTAAGACGGTCCCCACTGCTGCAAATGGCAGAATTTCATTCCAACAGAATTTTTTAAAAAAATTGTTAAAAGGATAAACAAATCCAAAATCTGGTTTAATAAAATGGCCAATAAAATAAATAAAATTCAGTTAAGGAAACAGAAAATAAAAATCAGAAATGAGACAAATTGGAAAGAAGAAAGAAATTTATAAACATAAATTTGACCACAGATAGTGTGTGGGCTAAAAGATTCCGAGAGACTACTATGTGTGATTCTAAAGAAAGGATTTTGATGACCTAGAAAGATAGATGATTTCCTCCCAAAAATGTAAGAAATAGACAAAGAATCGTTGGAAAATATGACTTCACTAATTATGTGGAAGAAATTGAAGAGATGATTCAAGGTCTACCACCGAAAAAAGGAGAAGGACTAAGTGGTTTCTCAGCAGGGTGTACCTAGCTCATGTTGTTTAAAGTATTTTAGACCAAAGAAAAGATGGACAGGGGGCTTCCCTGGTGGCGCAGTGGTTGAGAGTCCGCTTGCCGATGCAGGGGACACGGGTTCGTGCCCCGGTCCGGGAAGATCTCACATGCTGCAGAGCGGCTAGGCCCGTGAGCCATGGCTGCTGAGCCTGCGCGTCTGGAGCCTGTGCTCCACAACGGGAGAGGCCACAGCAGTGAGAGGCCCGCGTACTGCAAAAAAAAAGAAAGAAAAAAGATGGACAGCTTCTAAGATGTCAGCACAACTTTAATGCCAGGTCTAATAAAAAACAAAAAGAAAACTGTAACCGAATTTTGTTTATGAATATAGATATATTTAAAAAATAAAATATTAGCAAATAGAATTCAACAGTTCAGCAAAAGGAAGTTCAATACTAGGAAGTTAAGGATGATTCAAGTTAAGGGATTTTATCAGCATACTACATGACATCAACCATGGGAAGTGTAAAATTTTTGTGATCATATAGATAGATGCAGAAGCTTTTGATAATACACGATAATGCAATGATCATTCATAATCAAATCTCCAAGGAAAACAGGAACTGGTGGAATATTTTTACTAAAATCCAACCACAAATATTATTCTTAAAAAAGGCAAAACTATGTTAGAAATTGTTAAATAAGCAAAATTAAGACTTAAGGAGGTAAAATTGCCATCACCATTGCATCATAAGAAAATTAAATAACTTGTATGAATTGGAAAAAAGAGGTAAACCTATACCTTTTTATTGGATTGCATAGGTAGAAAGCCTAAGCGACTTTGCTAGGAAAAAATTTTCAATTTCTAAGAGATTTGAGGAATTGGGTTAGATATCAGAGATGTATTGAACAATAGATTTTCTTTATCTTAGCCATAAACATCTAGAAAGGTAAATAGGAAATATTCTATTAATATTGAATGTAAGTTATAAAAGCAATAAGAATTGGGGATTTTTTTTTTTTTTTTTTTTTTGCGGTATGCGGGCCTCTCACTGCTCGTGGCCTCTCCCGTTGCAGAGCACAGGCTCCGGACGCGCAGGCCCAGCGGCCATGGCTCACAGGCCCAGCCGCTCTGCGGCATGTGGGATCTTCCCGGACCGGGGCACGAACCCGTGTTCCCTGCATCGGCAGGCGGACTCTCAACCACTGCGCCACCAGGGAAGCCCCAAAATTGGGGAAATTTTGAATAAGAAAGGAATATGGTGTATACAAAGAAAAAGCATATGAAGAAGATCTAAATGAATATACAAACTATTTCCTTAAAAAGCTTCAATATTAAAAGTTCAGTAATTCAAAATCAATATGTAAATTTAATGCGATACAAATAAAAATGCTGAGCTGTTTTAAAATTTGTTTTGGAGTCGGATAAGATTGCTTAAAATTTATAGGGCCAGGGCTTCCCTGGTGGCGCAGTGGTTGAGAGTCTGCCTGCTAATGCAAGGGACACGGGTTCGTGCCCCAGTCCGGGAAGATCCCACATGCCGCAAAGCGGCTGGGCCCGTGAGCCATGGCCGCTGAGCCTGTGCATCCGGCGCCTGTGCATCCGGACCCTGTGCTCTGCAACGGGAGAGGCCGCAGCAGTGAGAGGCCCGCGTACCGAAAAAAAAAAAAAATTTATAGGGCCAAATAAATACCTGAAAAGAGTCAAAAATGTTTCAAGAACAATACTAAGTGTTGACTTGCTTTGCCAGACATTATACCATCTTCTAAAATAACCATAATAATATAAATGTTATAACATATAGTATAAAGATAGAACAAAACTGAGAATCTAGAAATTGACCCCCTGAATTTATGAGAATTTAATAAATATTGTATTTCAATTCAGTGGAAATGGATGGATTATTCCATAGATGTTCTGGTACCACTGACTCTATACATATGAAAAATACCCTATTCCCTATACAAAAATAAATCCCAGATGGACAAAGGATTTATGTAAAAATCAAAACAAAACAATATATATTTTGTATTTGTACAACCTAGGGACAAGGCTATATCTAACCAAGATTTTAAACCCAGAAACTAAAAAATAAAAGGCAAATATATTACACATAAAGATTAATCATTTCAATGGTGAAGGACTATAGTCAAAATCAATTAGAGGGCTTCCCTGGTGGCGCAGTGGTTGAGAGTCCACCTGCCGATGCGGGGGACGTGGGTTCGTGCCCCGGTCCAGGAGGATCCCACATGCCGCGGAGCGGCTGGGCCCATGAGCCATGGCCGCTGGGCCTGTGCGTCTGGAGCCTGTGCTCCGCAACGGAAGAGGCCACAGCAGTGAGAGACCTGCGTACCAAAAAAAAAAAAAAAAAAAAAAATCAATTAGAAGATGATGGTTCTGGTAATATTATAATGAAATTAACAGGCAGCCAGTTAACATTTGTACTTTTCAGAGAGTTTTTAAAAATGGATGAGAAAGGATGAACAGTTTAATTTTTAAAAGTGAACAAAGTGTATGAACAGGTTGTTTAGTAAAGAGAAAACTCAAAATACTAACAAACATATAAAAGGCTCAGGTTCACCAGTAGGCAGTGATATGTAATTTAAAGCAATTAGGAATTATGACTTCACACCATCAGCCTGACACCTGTTGCTCTATGTGATTCAAGGATAAAGCATTCCCATACATCGCTGGTGGGATGTTTAGAGCTACAGACTCTTGTGGAAAGCAATTTGGCAACATCTATTTAAAACAAAATTTTAATGCATAATCTTAAGACTCTGATCTATGTAAAGTAGATTGCATGCATGATGTTTATTGCAGCATAATTTTTAGAAAAGTGGAAACAGAATAGTCATTAACAGAAAAACACTTGAACAAATTATGGTACATCTATGGTATAGAATATTATGGAACTAGGACTATACTGGGTAATCTAAATTGGTTTATGGAAAGTAATGTTGGGGGAGAAAAAAATGCAGAAAATTGTATATAATATAACCAATTTATTTCCCTTTGTAACATCCTTTTATTTTATTTTTTAACATCTTTACTGGAGTATAATTGCTTTACAATGGTGTGTCAGTTTCTGCTTTATAACAAAGTGAATCAGTTATACATATACATATGCTCCCATATCTCTTCCCTTTTGCATCTCCCTCCCTCCCACCCTCCCTATCCCACCCCTCTAGGTGGACACAAAGCACTGAGCTGATCTCCCTGTGCTATGCGGCTGCTTCCCACTAGCTATCTATTTTACATTTGGTAGTGTATATATGTCCATGCCACTCTCTCACTTTGTCCCAGCTTACCCTTCCTCCTCCTGGTATCCTCAAGTCCATTCTCTAGTAGGTCTGCATCTTTATTCCCATCTTGACCCTAGGTTCTTCTGACCATTTTTCTTTTCTTTTTTTTTTTTATAGATTCTATATATATGTGTTAGCATACGGTATTTGTGTTTCTCTTTCTGACTTCACTCTGTATGACAGTCTCTAGGTCCATCCACCTCACTACATAATTCAGTTTCGTTTCTTTCTATGGCTGAGTAATATTCCATTGTATATATGTGTCACATCTTCTTTATCCGTTCATCTGTTGATGGACACTTAGGTTGCTTCCATGTCCTGGCTATTGTAAATAGAGCTGCAGTGAACATTTTGGTACATGACTCTTTTTGAATTATGGTTTTCTCAGGGTATATGCCCAGTAGTGGGATTGCTGGGTCGTATGGTAGTTCTATTTGTAGTTATTCAAGGAACCTCCATACTGTTCTCCATAGTGGCTGTACCAATTCACATTCACCAGCAGTGCAAGAGTGTTCCCTTTTCTCCACATCCTCTCCAGCATTTATTGTTTGTAGATTTTTTGATGATGGCCATTCTGACTGGTGTGAGATTATATTTCATTGTAGTTTTGATTTGCATTTGTCTAATGATTAATGATGTTGAGCATTCTTTCATGTGTTTGTTGGCAATCTGTATATCTTCTTTGGAGAAATGTTTATTTAGGTCTTTTGTCCATTTTTGGATTCGGTTGTCTGTTTTTTTGATATTGAGCTGCATGAGTTGCTTCTATGTTTTGGAGATTAATCCTTTGTCAGTTGCTTCATTTGCAAATATTTCTCCCATTCTCAGGGGTGTCTTTTGGTCTTGTTTATGGCTTCCTTTGCTGTGCAAAAGCTTTGAAGTTTCATTAGGTCTCATTTGTTTATTTTTGTTTTTATTTCCATTTCTCTAGGAGGTGGGTCAAAAAGGATCTTGCTGTGATTTATGTCATAGAGTGTTCTGCCTATGTTTTCCTGTAAGAGTTTTATAGTGTGTGGCCTTATATTTAGGTTTAATCCATTTTGTGTTTATTTTTGTGTATGGTGTCAGGGAGTGTTCTAATTTCATTCTTTTACATGTACCTGTCCAGTTTTCCCAGCACCACTTATTGAAGAGGCTGTCTTTTCTCCACTGTATATTCTTGCCTCCTTTATCAAAGATAAGGTGACCATATGTGCGTGGGTTTATCTCTGGGCTTTCTATCCTGTCCCACTGATCTATATTTCTGCTTTTGTGCCAGTACCATACTGTCTTGATTACTGTAGCAGCCAACATCATCCTCAATGGTGAAAAACTGAAACCATTTCCACTAAGATCAGGAACAAGACAAGGTTGCCTACTCTCACCACTATTATTCAACATAGTTTTGGAAGTTTTAGCCATAACAATCAGAGAAGAAAAAGAAATAAAAGGAATTCAAACTGGAAAAGAAGAAGTAGAGCTGTCACTGTTTGCCGATGACATGATACTATACATGGAGAATCCTAAAGATGCTACCAGAAAACTACTAGAGCTAATCAATGAATTTGGTAAAGTAGCAGGATACAAAATTAATGCACAGAAATCTCTTGTGTTCTTATACACTAATGATGAAAAATCTGAAAGTGAAGTTAAGAAAACACTCCCATTTACCATTGCAACAAAAAGAATAAAATATCTAGGAATAAACCTACCTAAGGAGACAAAAGACCTGTATGCAGAAAATTATAAGATACTGATGAAAGAAATTAAAGATGATACAAATAGATGGAGCGATATACCATGTTCTTGGATTAGAAGAATCAATATTGTGAAAATGACTATACTCCCCAAAGCAATCTGCAGATTCAGTACAATCCCTATCAAACTACCACTGGCATTTTTCACAGAACTAGAACAAAAAATTTCACAATTTGTATGGAAACACAAAAGACCCCAAATAGCCAAAGCAATCTTGAGAAAGAAAATCGAAGCTGGAGGAATCAGGCTCCCTGACTTCAGACTATGATATAACCAATTTTTAAAGAAAAAAAAAAAAAAGAAATCCATAGTGTGTGTGTGACTCTGTGTGTGTGTGTGTGTGTGTGTGTGTGTGTGTGTGTGTGTGTGTGTATCCAGCAATGATTATATGAATTTGGAGAAAAAATTGGAAGGATACCTACAAAGTTGATAACGAAGGTCTGGCATTCAGAAAAGGGGTAAAAACAGAAAAGTATGGGAAGAAGAGTATTATTTATTGTTATGCTTCATTACTTACATTATATATATTTATATTAAAAAAATTTCTATCTATGAAATAGTTTATATTTATGAATTTAATATATCATATTCATTAATTTTACATTCATAAGATATATGTATAAATATATTTATATACTATATAAATCTACAGATACATATATTCTTGAGAATGTATCAAATATTTTATAAGACAACATTTAAAAATCTACTAAAATATATATTTTATGTGATTATGTTTAGGAATTTATGTAAAATTTCTGTAAGTTTTAGGTGATTTTTTAATTTTAAAAAACAAGTACAAGAGAGATGGATTGAAGAATGAAAAGTATCTAGCTAACTGCTACGATAATACATAAATAAGATTGAACTAGGATTATGATAATGGTAATGGCAGGATCAGGCAGAACAGGGGCAATTTAACTAGAATAAAAAAGAAAATACACGAAGAAAGAAGAGTGGGGGAAGGGAGGAGGGATTCTCTTCTGATCCGTTGGTCTGTTTGTCTACCCCTGTACAAGTACAACACTGCCTAAATTACTGACATTTTATAGTAAGTATTGCACTGAAAGCACCAGTAGTGTGAGTCCTTCAACTTACTTATTAAGATTGTCTTGGGTGCCGACGTAGAGAATGGACTTGAGGCCACAGGGAGGGGGAAGGGTAAGCTGGGATCGAAGTGAGAGTGGCATGGACATATATACACTACCAAATGTAAAATAGATAAATAGTGGGAAGCAGCCACATAGCACAGGGAGATCAGCTCAGTGCTTTGTGTCCACCTAGAGGGGTGGGATAGAGAGTTTGGGAGGGAGGGAGACTTAAGAGGGAGGAGATATGGGGACATATGTATATGTATAAATGATTCACTTTGTTATACAGCATAAACTAACACAACATTGTAAAGCAGTTATACTCCAATAAAGATGTTAAAAATAGAAAGATTGTCTTGTGTAACCTAGGACCTTGGCATCTTCATATTAATTTTTAAATCAACATGTCAATTTCCACACTCACATACATACAACCTGCTGAGGTTTTGACTTAGTTTTTTTTCAATCTATAGATTGTTTGGGAGGAGTTTACCTTTTAATAATAGAGTCATCAAATCTACAGTATATCTGTTTATTTAGGTTTTTCAAATCATCTCGTAGTAATTAATTTTCACTGTAGGCTTCTTACATAATTTTTGTTATCACTAGGTATTTGATGTTTTTAATACTATTTTTGATAATTTTAGATTTTTAATTTCCAGTTGATATTTGCTAGAATATTGAAATACACTGATCTTTGTTTATTGACCTTGTATCCAGCAACCTTGCTTAATTAACTAATTTAAATTCTATTAGTTTGTAGATTATTATATTGTATGTGAATAAATAGTTCTATTTCTTCCATTCAAGTTTTTATCGCTTGGATTTCTTTTTCTTGTCATATTGTACTGGCTAGGACTTTCAGTACACTATTGAATAGAAGTGGTTATAGTGGACATCTTTGTCTTTTTTTCTGAATGCATGGGGAAAGAATTCAATATTTTATCATTAAGTATGCTTTAGGTTTCTGTAGAGACGCTTTATCATAATAAGGATATCAAGAATATAGTTTTCTGAGCTTATTCCTGAATACCCATTCAGATAGCTAATTTTTACAATGTCTTTTTAGCAGCTGGTAAGATGATACTATGATTTTCCTTCTTTTCTACACTGATTGATTTTTAAATGTTAAGCCAGACTTGGATTACTAGAATAAAACTCATTTGTTCATGATATATTATCCCTTTTTGTATATCACTGGATTCAATTAACTAATATCTGTTTTAGGATTTTCGAAGCAGTGCTTATGAAAACTTGAGAGGTTTTTCCTTGTAATTTCCCTGTCAGATTTTGGTATGAGATTTATGCTGGGTTCATAAAATGAGATGAAAACTGTGACCTTTATTTCTGTTCTCTGAAGGAGTATGTATACTATTTGTGTTAATTCTTCCTAAATGTTTCTAAGAATTCCCCAGAAAAGCCAGCAGGATCTGGAGATTTCTTTGTGAAATATTTTAATTTATGGGTTTAGTGATTTTGTATTACTTAGTTGCTTTGTTTTGCATGTCTCCTCAAAATTTGGAAAACTTTTGTTCCAGTGGTTATATTCATAAACTATGATATCTCTTTTTCTACTCAGTATCTATTGATTTCCTTCTCTGGAATGGCAGAATTAATATATTTCCACTTCTATCCCTGCCACTGTCTGACTTCAATGAATTATTATTTTTCTTAGTTTTTACATTGGTATTATTGATTTGCTTATCTCTGTTAATTTTTTAGCTTTAAAGACAATTTTTAGTACCTCATCACAAAAGGTAAAGGAATTATTACACCCATGTTACCATTCTCTTTCTCTCTTCTAATTTTTGTTAGATGTACAATTTCAACATTTTTCAACATGTATTTATAGTAATTACATGTTGTTCTTTAATCACAATTCATAATTTTTCTTTTTTATTTCAGTCCTGCAGCTAAATGGAATCTGTGTTCATTGTTAGTCCTTTACCTACAGCTTCTATATTCTTTCGGTTGGGTGATGTCTGTCTTCTAGTAGTTCCTTCTCAAAAAGTTTATGAAAAAAAACACATGGAGTACGTGGTGATCACCACAAATTTTCTTTTACTTTATACTTTAATGACAATTTAGTTGGGTTTATAGTTCTTGGGACACTCTTTGTTTCCTTGGGGGACATTTTAGCCATTGCTACTAACATTGAATTTTGAATGCTGCCGTGGAGTTATGTGTGACCAGCCTAAAACCTTTTGTAGGAGATTGATAATTTTCTTCACTTTAAAGAAGGAGTTAATGCAAATACAATAATCAAATGTGTAATTTAAGGGCTTCATTTAAGAGCTGGTAGCATTTGAGGGAAATTGATTTTTTTAGACTTAATTCGGCTAAGTACAAAAAGTCTCCCTACCTGAGGAGTTGGGGTCAGAACATAAAGTATACCTCAGACATGTCTTTTAGGGAAGATATTTTTTTCCCTGGGCATTATAATACTTGAAAAAGAACTCCTCACTATTAAAATTTTGATAGTACAAGGTTAAAAGATATATTTAACCTGAGTTTTGCTGTGTGGGAGGGTTTTGGAATCTTTAGCTTACTGATTCCACTTGTAGCCAGGTTCTAGCTTTCAGTGGAAGAGCCTCCAAGTGAATCAGTGGGGAAGGACTAAAGCCAAATATGGAGGCATGACAATCACTGCTTTACTCCTTCCTCTGAGTAGAAACACCCTTCCAGATACCCATGGTTCCATGGTCCAGTGTGAGTTCAGCACCGTTAGAAAAGAAGAGGAGGACGAGAGGAGACGCAGAGACTTTGCAGTTAGGTCGGTTGGAGAGAGAGCTTAATCGGAAGAACCTGGACCACTGCTAAGTGAGTGCAGACAGTGGAGAGTGGAGACAGGGGCCCTGGAGCCTGCGTTCCCTTCACCATCACGGAACACCTTCAAAAGTTCCTGAAACGTTTCTTTGTCCACAAAATTGTAAAAATTTACCTTATTTCAAAAACTTCGCTCAAAAAAGTCTCTTCTGGGAGTCTTTGAAAGTTCAGGCTATTTAAAAATGCATATTATTAATTTTACTGAGTTTATAGCCATTATGGTCTAGCAGTGTGTATAATATATATCAGGGGACATCTTAAAACGCATATTATTGTAAAATACATATTTAAGGAGCTTCCACTTACATAAATTGAATTTAATAGATTGTAACAACTTCAGTGGGACCAGTAGGGTCTTAGGAAAACATAGTTCAGGGTCTTGTTAAAACATATTCTCTTGGTGTCATATTCTACTTAGAGAATTTGCTTTAGTAACCTAGAGCTTGAATGTGTTTGTCTTGCTTAATTAAAAATAAAAATTGAAAAGTAAGTTTTTTTCAGTGAGACAGTCTACTAAGTCAGGAAGAAAGCAAATTTTGCAATTAATTGAATTGTTTTTAGTTTCAAATCACATACAGAGAAAAGTGTCAGTTAAGAATAATAGCTGCCAGTAGAAGTTTTTAATGACTTACAAATTACTGTGTATAAAAAGTCTTCCGGGCTTCCCTGGTGGCACAGTGGTTGAGAGTCCGCCTGCCGATGCAGGGGACATGGGTTTGTTCCCCGGTCCGGGAAGATCCCACATGCCATGGAGTGGCTGGGCCCATGAGCCATGGCCTCTGAGCCTGCGCATCCGGAGCCTGTGCTCCGCAGCGGGAGAGGCCACAGCGGTGAGAGGCCCGCGTACCACAAAAAAAAAAAAAAAAAAAAATTTTATGTCAGAAATGTCAAGGTACATGTGTTTCTGGTTAAGCTGAGGTTATTAATTGTTAGTTATCAACAGATATATTTAATGAAAAGCACTGAGTGTAAATTATATCCAGTGTTTTTCAGAATGTGGTCTGCAAACCACCTACATCAGATTCTCCTAGGTGCTTAAAATGCCTGCTTCTGAGTCCCACCCTAGGTTTTTGCATTTTAATCAGCTCCCTCACAGATTCTTGCACACCAAGAAAAATTTGAGAGCAGTAGTAATTTTCATCTATAAACCTATAACGTAATCAAATCCTGGAGTCCTATCTAGACTGAACCCTGCTGCCTGGGTGTACACTCGAACCGCGCAGTGTATGCTGTAACTCCTTAAACGTTCTTCAAGGAATACGTATCATGTTGACTGTTCAGAATCTAAAGCCATCAACCACTCAAGGCCTAGGGATGCTCAGTGATAGTAACTGACCCTCACCTACAGCACAACACTGTACCCACCAACACCAAAAACACAACGAAACAAAACCCTCTGTCGTATTGTCTCATTGTTGTCTTCCTCAAAAACAGAACTATATTAATAACGAATAACCCTATCTCTAAACTTTTTCACTATTTTCTCTTCTTTTAGAGGTACAGACAGTAGCCTCTTGAGCCAGTGAAAATTGCAGTTATCTGTGGCCCAGCTACAAGGCTGCATTGCAGGAAAATTCTTCATGTGCTACCGAGAAGTATCAACTCCAGTAGTTGAAATAAATTTGAAACGAATCTCACACTAATGGCTTAAAGTCCTTAAAAGGATTGCCTGGTTACTGGTTTCACTCACAGCAAAGCGGTTGTAACACATAGAATCATCTAGAGGTGCTTATGTGCTTGAGAAGTTTTCTAAAAGTTAGAGTCGTAAGCACCACCATTGGTATCAAAGCTCTTCAGTTCATAGGCTTCCAGGACTTGGATGGAACAAAATGCCTCCCGGTTGTGCTTCATGGCCTTGGGGGGGGGGGGGCGGGTGGGGGTTCTTGATTGTGGAGAAGGATTCCCAGCTGTGCTTACTCAGGAGCCCTCTGACTAACACTCTTCGTTCCCCTGTAGAGAACCCCTACCGGAATATAGTTATTAATACCATAAAAGTGCCCCATAAAATCTTGTGAAGTCGTGGACTTGCTTAGCCCAAGGTTGCAGTAAATGGAAAATGTGAAAAGTTTGAAATTAAGTATGAACATCGAGTTCTGACATGGGAAGAATAAACTGAATAAGTGAAAAAAATAAAGATAATTATTTGGCTCTTTAGAGCTTTAAACGAAATTATCTGGCTCATGTAGGTTCTGGGAAACACTCAGAAGTGATATGCTGTTGGCCTTGCTGTTAGAAACAACTTTATTTGAGTTTTTAATGTTTTTAAACTTAAAAATGATTTAAATGTGCAGAAATGATTTACAGTTTTATCTCATTCCTGTAGTTTCGTTCTCAACTAACTGCAGTCTTATTTGTGAGTGATTTGTTCCATTAGAGACAGGTGAAAACGTACATCGTTTCATCTACTTTTCCCACTGACTGGACTTGACTAACAATTCAATAGTGAATCCTGACATGAACGGCTTTTGAGTAATAAAGGCCGGAAGATGAAGATCTAGATCCTCAGTCTAGAGCAGAGTTGTGTGTCTGAATTCTTAGTCCTCCGCTACAAGTTTGCTTTTGGGATTTGGTCTTTCCCTATTAGTTTGTTCCCAGATGACACAGTAAGGAAAACACCATCCTCACTACCAATAAATAAATGCTGTACTGGGATCATTTGGGAGATCAGAACTCTGATTATGAGAAGACTCCTAGCACCTCTTATATCTTCTCATGAATCTGACAAGAGAGTTTGCTTAGTTTTGTGCTAGATGATTTGGAGGAATTTTTTAAAATATATGTGTTATGGAGACAATCTCAGTGTCCATCAATAGATGAATGGATAAAGAAGATGTAATTAATACACACACACAAACACACACACAATGGAATGGTTTCAGCCATAAAAAACAATGAAATTTTGCCATTTGCAGCAACATGGATGGACTTGGAGGGTATTATCAGACAGAGAAAGACAAATACTGTATGATTTCACTTATATGGAATCTAAAAAATACAACAAACTAGTGAAGAAAACAAAAAAGAAGCAGGCTCACAGATGGAGAGGACAAACTAGTGGTTACCAGTGGGGAGAGGGAAGGGCGGAGGGGCACGATAGGGGTAGGAAAAATTATTATTATGGAATTGTATGAAATCATGTGTGTGAAACTTTTGAAACTTGTAAAACACTATATAATTTAAAGACTCATTCAATAAAAACAACTGAAGGAAAAAGACCCATGTGTTAAGAGACTCACAACACTGCTGGAAACTCAAACCAAGCCTACCTCCTGTCCCCCTCGGCAGACTCCAGTTGTCGTCAGTTCAACCATCACCCCTCACGAGGATGATTCCCAAACCTGTGTCCTGCACCTGAGTTCTCTCCTGGAGTTTGCTTCCCTTTCCAAACTACCCGAGACGCGTCCTCCTGGATGTCAGTGTCTCAAACGAAACCCATCCCCTTCCCTCTTGCCTCTGCTGTCTGCCCCTCTTCCTGCACTTGCCCTTTTCTGCCTGTGGTGATGACCTCACCAGCCTCCCGAGCTTTGCGTAGGCCCAAACCTGTAGTTTTCGTTAACTCTTATTTCTCTTTCTTCGGTCGCATCTCAGTTCTCGTAGCTGCCCTGTGTTTTCATTCCCGTGCCATCGTCCCGAGTTCCAGCCCTCCTCACTCTTGCTAGACCGCTGGCATAGCCTCCTAACTGAATCCTACCTCTAACCTCTCCCCTCCCCTAAGTGTGTCCTACAGGCCTCGCTCCGCTCATCTCCAAGAAGTGCAGTGCCTCCGCCATGGCTACACGAGGACGTCCTCGCTCCCTAACTTACCCATCACGGTCCTTCACACTTAATCCTCCCTGTCGGCCGGCTTCTTTTCATAGCATTGCTCTTGTGCAGAATCCTGTGCTTCACTGAAACCAAGTAACTTGCTGGCCCTTCAGATTTGTGCCTTTACTTCTACCTTTTCCTTGTTCTGGAATAGCCTCCCCTCATTTCTTTTGATCTAGACTGTGCCTAGAACATGAGAACTTGCCGGGAATTAGGGACAGAATTAAATACAGACTAAAGTTGAAGCGCCTGAGCCCTAGAATGAAACTGCCGGGGTTCAAACCCTGGCTCTCCCACTTATTGGTGTGTGAAGATACTCTTTCTCTACCTCAGTTTCCTCATCTAGAAAATGGGGAAAACTGTAGCATCTAATGCGTGGTGCCGTGGTGAAGTTTATTTACTTGAAGTTAAGGCTCTGAGAATAGTGTCTCATGCATGTAAAATCTTATATAAATGCTAGACACCAATTGTGAATGAGTAACTGTTTTCTTCATTTCTAGGGCTTTACCCTTTAAGCAGATTCTTGTATAGGTATCAGAAAGTTTAATAATGAATATGTGTGTATAACTTATCTCTATAATCGTGGGCATGAAAAATACACTTCGCTTACCTTCAGGTAAAATAAAGAACTAGTGCTCAGGCATATTAAAGAAATTATTAAGGACAATTTCAAACAAACACAAAAGACAATAAAGGAGACTTGTGAATACCTACATGTGGATAGCTGGCTTCAACTCCCGGCCGATCTTGTCTCCACTCGACCCCATCCGTGTTCCTGTGGGAGTGACCCCTATTCTTCATCTATGAACAGTTCAGTACGTGTCTCCAAATAAGAAGAACTTTTTAAAAACATGACCACTATACCAATTTCACACTTAAAATTTTAAACAATAACTTCTTAACGTCATTAGGTAATCACATGGTGTTCAGATTTCAAGAATGGTATAAAAATCGTAACTTTTTTTTTTAACATTTTGCTTTAGTCAGGATCCAAATAAAGGCTCACACGTTCCAGTTGGTAGCTGTGCTTTTAGGTGTGTTAATCTGTAATTTCCGCTCTATCTCTCTGTTATTTTGTTTGTTTTCATTATATTATTTGTTAAGGAAGCGGGGCTGTTTGTACCGAAGGGTTTGCCAGTGTGGATTTGATTACATCTCCGTGGTGTAATTTAATATGTTCCTCTCTCCTCTGTGTTCCCTTTAAATGGGGAGTTAGATAAGCCTTAGGTATGCTGTTCTGGGCACGATCACTTCATAAGTGGTGTGGTATTCTTCTATCAGAAGGGACCTAATGTCCAGAAATCTCTCTTTTTGTGATGATAGCAGCCATTGATCATCAATACCTACACCCATTAATTCATTTAGGGTTTCAAAATGGTACCATTTTAATTTCCTCATCCCCTCTACATTTATTGGCTGGAATATTTCTATAGGGAAGAACCTCCCCTCATCTGCTCTCTGATTACTCAGTGGTATGGTTCACATAGGGAAAGTCCTGCTAAATGCTTGATTCTTTCCATTTATATACCATTTTTCAAAATAATGAGTTGATTCTCTAGTATCTTACAGTGGTTACCACTTATGTTTTATTTTGTTTGTTTTTTTCAGTTTTGTGAACCTGCTTTTCTTCCATTGTAGTTACCCTTATTGATTCTCAAATTGTCCTCTTCGTAGTCAGTAGGAACCTCTCCAGTGAGCCTGCTAATCCCTCTGATGTGAAGCAGTCATCTTGGACAGCTTCCGTGGATAACATGTTCCATGCTCCTGCGTATGATTTAAGTCCTAACCATGCTGCAGGGCCTTAGTTTTTACCTCCAACCTGAAGGCTTCCTGCCCACATCTGCTTACAGTCCTCACCTCACCACTGAAGCCCTGCAGCCTCAAAGTTGTAGGGTCTTTGCCAGTCATCAGAGGCTGGTTTCCCCAGACGGCAACGTTCAGTCTTCAGGTCCCCAGTGCTTGGAAGAAGGCCTCACATAGGTCCTGATGAAATCGATTTGATTACTTAGTGTTGCTTTTGTTAAGTAGACTTAAAGTTACGTAACCCTTCAAGAATTTAATGGGAATAATCTTGCGTATTGTGGGATTTGAGAACCAAGTAGTTTTCTGATCTTGTGTGTATTATTGGATGTGCTTTCTTCAGTCAAGATTCAATGAGTAACATTAAACCACAAACTTTATAAAATATCAGGAAAATTATTAAAAAAAACAGTACAGAAAACACCCATATATCTTTCACCTCATATGGTAGGTCATTTGTGTTCTCTTCCTCTCTCTCTCTCTCTTTCTCTCTTCATATTTATCTACCTACCCACCTATCTATAAAATATACATATAATATGTATCTCTATAAAATATATATAACATCATATTTAATATCATATATTATCTTACATAATAATATACATAATACATATAATATATAGGTAATAGATTATGTGTTTTATATATTTATACATAACATACATATTTGTATATTATACATATTTATATAATAATATTTACATATAGCTTTTTTCATATGATTTGACAATAAGTTACTTAAATCATGGCCTCTTAACTCTAAATATTTGATTGTGTAGTTTCTAAGAATAGGGACATTCTCTTATATAACCACAGTACAAGTAACAGTTTCATATGTTTACATTAATTTATTACATGTGTAGATTTTAAGAAAACTAAGTAACATTTACTGGCAGTTTGTAAGCACCTTTTGCAGGCAGCAGCTCAACATCATGCCAAGAGATAGAAGATACTATTAGGCTGTTTGCTGATAAAGAAACAAGCTCAGAAAGGTTATAATTTTGCTGATGTTTAGTTCTTTGCTCTTTATGTCTTGCTAACTCCAGTTAAGTGAGACTTCCTAGAAAAGTTTATAGAAGATCTACTTCCAAAACAAGCAAAGAAGGGTTGCATCCTAGTCAGACCAAGAGCGGGGTAGAGACAGCCATGGGAGCAGTGATTCATTGGTCTGGTTGAGATTTGCCTGTGATGACTGTAGAGGGTTTCCTTGTAGATCTGTCATTCTCACTGGATTCCCAGGAAGCAGCTGCAATGGACTGAGCTGTCTCTCCCAGATGAGTGTAAAGTTTCAGCTCTTTTCCTCATCAGCAAAATGAAATGAAATGTAGAATTTTGAAAAGGCCTGTAATACTATTGCAGACATTGCTGTAATTTGGAAATTTTCATGCTAACACACAGATGATGTGGCAGTTTTGAGAATTCATTATACTTGAATTCCAAATCAGTTTTAGAGACTGTCATTTAAAATGCCATTATTTTACTCAGAATTCTTCCTGATGATACTTCATTTGGGAGACATCTGTGGGAGACCCACTGTGTGCCTCTGCCCATGGGCATCTGAGACGAGGCCGTTCAGTTTGGGCCCATCTCCCATCCCACCCAGCCTCATGTTCTGCCTATGCTCTGTCCACCTGCTCACACATCACCTCATGCCTGGCTTCCCCAAAGATACACCTCTTGGTATGTCACATCACCCAGGATTATTCCTGCTGTGGTGCCTCCCTCCTCTTTATAATCAAATTCATTCATATTCCCCCCCTCCCCCTCCCCCTCAACCCCCATCAGTCAATATGAGAATAACTTGTGTCTTCTTAATGGTCATTCCTAACGTAGTCACCACAATTTTAGGCACAGTGGGAAGGGTGGGCTGTGGCATACCATCTTGTCATCATGGTACACTGGGACCATTTCTACAGATGCTTTAGTTTACTGTCATATGTTAGTATCTGTAGAAGTCATGACAACAGTTCTTTGAATGTTTCCTTGGTCCCTGTACCACAGAATCAGTTTCTAAGAAACTTGGAAATTCAGAGGCTACATTAGCAAACATAAACACCACTGCCTAGTAGTAGATTTTCCAAAGATTTAGCTTTCAAGAAGAGAGTCTTGAATTTAGACCTCATACAAATGTCAGTTGGGTGGCTTTCCTACCATAGCAATTAGCCAGTTAACTGGGCAGCCACGGCTAAGGCAACTTAATAATGGATGACTTAAGCTCGTGTAAAACCATGTTTGTTTAACCAGAATTATGCCATTGTTTTGTTAGTAAATCAAAGCATAGACCACTTCTTGCTATTTTGAACTCCAAGGACCATCTAGATTCTTTAATTATATTAACATTTTGTGTCTAAAATTATTTGAAATAGTGGACTGTCAACTAGACCTTGGAAATGGTTTGTGATACATCAGTGAGAGTGTTTCTTGAAAGAGGATTTGCTCTTCTTATATGACATATGAGCCAAATTAAATTTACAATATAATTATCAATAGATCTGCATTTTTAGTTATTAAAGGAAATTGATATAAGCTGATTTTATAAAAGTTATTTTGTCAAATTAAGTTCTTTCTCCTCCTTGGAGAGATAACATAATTAGGTTTATGTGACAAATGCACTTAGGTGAGTAATCTTGGCTCCTATCCATTTAGATAAAAGAATTTTGAACAATCTGTGACGTAACAAATAAGTTTATCAAGACAGACTCTTTCTGAGACTTTAAAAAGCAGGGCCACTTGTCTCTGAATGAGAAGTTGTCTCAGCCTTTATCTCTATTCATTCTTAGAGCCTCAGGAAGTCATTATTTTAAAAGAATCTTGGGAATGTAATTCATAATGTAACACTTTACGTATACATTCTTCCATCTCAGCATTGCAACAGTAGTGTTCAGGTAGGTTTAGAAGTTATTTGCTTTTCCTAGTTAAAAATCCAAAAGCCGATAAGGGTAAAGACTTTACACAGCTGTAGAGACACGTGTAATTAGACTCAGGCCTCCTGTTTCCTAGCACCAGACTCACTTCACTAGATCACAATTGGAACATTAAGCTCTGGCTTGGCAGTTTCTGAGAATCTATCACGTTTCTCAGTATATATTTAGCTGCTAGAGACATAATCAGTCACATCTTTATCATCCTCATTATCCCTAATAACAAAGCACTAAATTAGTACTGATTGTAAGCTATATTAAGATGATAAGTCACAGATATCTTTAAGTTAGAAAAGAATGTCTTATTTGGAAAAGAAAAGTTCTTTTTCGTAACTGCCTTTCATTAACTAATCTATATATATATGTGAGTTAGTAGTGCAGTTGACCCTTGCACTGTGTGGGCCCACTTACTTGCGGAGTTTTTCAACAGTAAATACTATGGTACTATGCCATCTGTGGTGGGTTGAATCCACGGAGGCGGAAACTCAGATATGGAGGAACAGCAGATATGGGGAGCCAACTCGAAGTTATCTGTGGATTTCCCACTGCTCAGAGGATCAGTGCCCCTAACTCCCTCGTTGTTCAAGAGTCAAGTGAATGCTGCAGGTGTATTCTTTTAATTTTCAAATTTACAACATTTAGGCAAAGGAGTTTTGCTTAAAGTGATATTTCTTAACTTACTGATTCTTAATAGTGAATGGAAAACAAGATATTTTAACGGTTTACATAACTGAAAAATTAATTACACTGAAAATTTATTTGAAACCTTTGAGCCTTAACAATTCACAAAAGAAGTGTGTTTAATTGTTTCTGTTCTCCTATATTGAGTAGATTTATCTCCATTTCAATAGACCAGATAATAACACAAATCAGAGAGTCCCCATATTAAGTTTATTTTGTTAAAGGTTTACACTGACGCACACACACACAGAGTTGACCCTTGAACAACTCTAGGGGTTAAGGGTGCCGACTCTCTGTGCGGTTGAAAATTCTGGTATAAATTTATAGTCAGCCTTCTGTAGCTGCAGTTCCTCAGTCACAGATTCAACCAACCACAGATTTTGTAGTATTGTACATATTTACAATTGAAAAAAATTTGCGTATAAGTGGACCCAGGCAGTTCAAACCTGTGCTGTTCAAGGTTATGTTATATGAAACATAAAATACATCTCTAAGGTAGAAGGATGTAATTATTGATAATTACATTAAACATGATCTAAAAGTCATACAGAAATACAAATGACCTGGTATAGCCAGTGGAAAAAAAAAAAAAAAAAACGGAATGATTAAAACTACCTGGTTTCAACATTTATGATAAAGTAATTAAGAAAGTGTAGTGTTAGTGTAATGACCGACAAATAGACCAATGGCAAAGTATAGAATCCAAAAATAACCCCACATATATATGTACAACTTATTTTCAACACAGGTACAAAAACAATTCAGCAGATAATGGACAGTTTTTTCAACAAAACCTTTGGAACAATTAGATATTCATGTCAAAAAGGAAGAATTTCAATCCATATCTTCCATGTTATCTATTACATTTATCCATTTATTTATAAATAAGTTTATAAATTCTTGGATATGACACTAAAAGTCCAATCCATGAGATAAAGTTGTTATATTAGACTTTATCAAAATTAAAACTGTCTCTTAGACTCTGCTCAGAGAATGAAAAAACAAGCTACACAGTGGAGAAAATCTTTGCAAATTACATATAAGATAAAGGATAAAGATAAATATAAATTTATATATTTTATCCAAAATATATAAATAACATTAAACAATCCAAATTTTAAAATGAATAAATTATTTGAAAAGGACACTCAGACAATAAAGATCACAAATAAACACAGGAAAAATGCTCAAAATAGTCACTAACGAAATGCAAAAACAAAAAACAAATTTTAAAAGAGCACACAAATGTTTGTTATTTTAATTGTTGTGATGGTTTCATGGCTGTATACATACGTCAAAACTTATCAAATTGCACACATTAAATATGTGCAGTATGTTAATTATACCTCAATAAAGATGTTAAAGCTTTTAAATTTGAAAATGCCTTGACAAAAATAGACAGCCAAACCACATCCTGGGAGCAAATATTTGCGAATTGTATCTGATAAATGACTTGCATATGTACCATTCAAAGAACTTTTAAAATGCAGTAATAAGACAGGCAAACATTAAAAATGGGCAAAATATTTGAATGGATACTTCACTGAAGAAGATATGTGGGCTTCCCTGGTGGCGCAGTGGTTGAGGGTCTGCCTGCCGATGCAAGGGACACGGGTTCGTGCCCCGGTCCGGGAGGATCCCACGTGCCGCGGAGCAGCTGGGCCAGTGAGCCATGGCCACTGAGCCTGCGCATCTGGAGCCTGTGCTCCACAACGGGAGAGGCCACAGCAGTGAGAGGCCCGTGTACTGCAAAAAAAAAAAAAGATATGTGAATGGCTAATTAGCACATGAAAAAAATCATTAATTATTGAGAAAATGCAAGTGAAAACCACATGAGATAACTGTATGCACTGACTAGAATGGCTGTAATTAAAAAGACTGACAATGCCAGCTACTGGTGAGAAGTAGTAGTAACTTGACACCTTTACACTGAGGATGGGAATGGCAAATGATACAGGCACTTTGGAAATTGGTTTGGAAGTTTCCTAAAAAGTTACACATACACTTAACCATGTGACCTGGCTATTATACTTTTAGGCATTTACCCAAGAGAAATAAAAACCATGTCCACACAAAGATATTTATGCCATTGTCCCTAGCAGAATTATTTAGAATAGCTAAAAACGGGAAACTGGTGAGTGGATAAACAAAATGTGATATATGCGTACAAAGAACACTACTGAGAAATAAGAAATGAACTACTTTTCCATGTAGCAACAGAATTATGCTGTGTCAAAGAAGCCAGACCAAAAAATAAAAAACCTCCATATGGTACTGTTCTGTTTATATGAAATTTCTAGAAAAAAAGCAAAAATATAGACAAAAAGCACATCAGTGGTTGTCTGGGCTGTAGCTATGATGGGCAACTGACTACAAATGGGTACAAGGGAACTTTTCCGGGTGAGGGTGTTTTAATCTTGAATTGTGGTGGTGATGGCACAACTATATAAATTTACTAAAATTCAGTGAACTGAACATGTCAATATTATGGTGTATAAATTATACCTTAACAAATCTGTTAAAAAGATATTTAGGCTGAAAGTAGAAATTTGGGGCTTATCAGCATATAGATGGTGACTCTAGCTATAAAAGTAGAGATTATACCGGGAAAGTCTGCTGAAAATGAAAACAGAAGAAGCTGTTTTCTGCAGATCCCTGTGGAAGAGCAACATTTAGACGATGCAGCAAAAAAAGAAAATGAGGAAATGTGGGTACTGAAGTAGAATAAAAACCAAACAAATATAGTGTCTCAGCAAGCAGTTATTTCTAGGAGGGTTTGGTCAAAAAGATATCAAATGCTACCGATGGGTCAAAGGAGAAAAAAGACTGTATGGCATCTGGTGGTCACCTGAGACCTTGGCATGAGCGGGTTTTGAGTAACAGGGAGGGTCCAAGTCAATCTGGAGTGGCCTGCAAAGTGAGTGAGAAGTAACAGAATGCAGACAAGAGGTATCAGAGCCTGTTTCCAAAGCTTATCTGAAAATAGAAGGAGCAGATGAAGCAGAAACCAACAGGAGAGGGAAGTGAGAGGCTTTGTTTTAATAGAAGATTCAACAACCTCTTTCAGTGGGAGCAGGGGGATGGAACAGAGGATGAAACAATTCTTCCATGCTTTAGCATAGAGGAGAGGACGGTATCGATGTAAGTGAATTCGTAGATTTCAAGGCATTAAGGGAAAGTTTGTGTGACAGCGTCTGTTTTCTCCTTGGGCACCATGCTCACCTGAGGGTAAGATCAGGAATCTTAATACCGAGGGTTTGAAGGAAACGGAGTAGTGTAAGGACCTAGAATGAGGTCAGTGATCATGATTTTATAATGGCATTACCGGCCCAGTTGTGTGACTTTCTCTAGGATTGTTCAGCAGCTGAGGAACAAGAGAGAAGGTGGGCAGTTGGACTCGAGGTTGGCTCCGTCAGAGAGACAGGAGAACAAGTGTGTTCAGAGTAGTGGTAGAAGAGTGGATGAAGTAAGAATGCAGACAGAAATGAAGACACTGGGGTCTGATGGACACTGTTTTCACTTGGGTTCTCCTGACTTAGAAGCAGGTAGTTTATTTAACAGGGGTCTCAAGAAGCAGGAGTAAAGGGATGGGGAAAAGCTAATTTAAAAAGGGACATTTTTAGCCACTTATCATTGTAGGCAACTGAGGCTGAGACGTGCTGGGGATCCCTGAGGAATCCTGTAGAATGTGCTTTACGGTTGTCTCTCTATAGGACAGGAAGCTGACACATTAATCCATCAACTCCAGTTACCCTTTGGTGGAGGATTGCTTCAAGGGCTCTTGAATTCCCCCCACCCCCTTAGATGCTGACAGTATCTAAGAGTCCATAGGAACTGAACACAGTTTCAGCTGAGAGTTGAGCTAGGGCATGTGGTACAAGGTAAATTACACCAAGTGAAGGAAAGTCCCTATGAGGTCAGAGTAACAGTAAATAACTTGGGATAGTAGGAGGAGTTCTTTGGGTGTGTGAAAGTTACATATGTCCTCTGAGCTACTGATTTATCATCAGTAAAAGGGGATGAGAACATGCAACTTGCAGAGTTACTGCTACAAGTACCACAAGCCCTTTCTATGTAAAGTGCGCGGCACAGAGCCTGGCATATAGTAAAGCACACAGAATAGAAGCCAGTGTATTATTGCTACTATCTATTGAAATATCAGTAATGTTAATAACTACCTGCATTGTGGATAATAATAGATTAATCCAAACTCTGTAAAAGAGTTTCACTACTTTCCTGAACACAATATTTTGCATACCAAGGCATTGTGATTTTGTTTCGAAGGGTATTAAATTTTGGTATAGTTTTTTTAAACCATTTTTTAATGAAGTATAGTTAATTTACAGTATTGTGTTAGCTTCAGGTATACAGTAAAGTGATTCAGTTACATATACCTTCTTTTTCAGATTCTTTTCCATCATAGGTTATTACAAGACATTGAATATAGTTCCCTGTGCTATACAGTAGGTCCCTGCTGTTTATCTGTTTTATGCATAATAGTGTGTACATGTTAATCCCAAACTCCTAATTTATCTACTCCCGGTACCCACCCCTGCTATCCCCTCTGGTAACTGTAAGTTTGTTTTCTAAGTCTGTGAGTCTGTTTCTGTTTTATAAATAAGTTCATTTGTATCATTTTTTAAAATTCCACATATAAGTGATATCATATGATATTTGTCTTTCTCTGTCTGACTTACTTCACTTAATATGATAATCTAGGTCCATCCATGTTGCTGCAAATGGCATTATTTCATAAATTTTGGTATAGTTTTGAAAATAGTTTCATCAAAGAATGGGTATGGGAAGAATCTTAGATGTAATCTGATTTCCATTTATCCTCTTTCCTTTGGTTGGGATTGCATTTAAGTTTTGTCAGACTAGAATGATCGTATTTTCAAAGAAATCTCCAGAGATGTTCTACTGGTTTTGTTTTTGAATCTTCTGCATTTGAATTTATCCTAACACTGACAAACAATCTAAATGCAACTACTCTCTAACAACCTCTGATGTCAAATAAATTTTCTTTAATTCTGGCTTATGAATGCTGTAGTTTTGTTTTCAATCATTTTCTTCTCAATGGACAAAAAAGGAACAGCTGGTTACTATTGTCAACTTTGTTTGGGATTTAAGTATGCAATGCTTGAATATCTTTTTTTTTTCTGTCTGGATATAGAACTCCCACTGCTTTCAAAGAATGATAGAATTTACAATAACGAAGCTTTAGAGCTCACCTAGTCCCAGTATATAACCTGATGAATTAATACCAGTTAAAATATTAGTAATTGTCATCTAGCATTTCTTTTGTATTCCTCATGGGTAATTGCCTGATGTGTCCTTTGCTCAATTACCAATTGATATATTATTCTTTTTCTTATGAATGATAAAAGCTCTGTGTATTAATGATGTTAAGCATTAAGCCACCATATGATGCTTTTTTTCCCCATTTTGTCACTTGCCCTTTAGTTTAGTTTATCTTTTTGCCTTATAAGTTTATAATTAGTGTTTTGTCAAATGTATTATTTTTTATGAATTTCTTTTTTTTTGTTTCTATACTTAGAGACACCTTACTCACCATGAGTTCTAAGCTGTTTCACTTATATTTTCTTCTGCTCCTTTAACATTTTTATTTTTAAGTGGGCTATCTAACCCATCCAGAATTCACTTTAATGCAAGATTGCACTTACTCCTAATAAAGTCCATGGTGTTTATATAGCATATTGTTTCCATCTAACATTTCATATCATGAATATGAAATGAAATGTTCATAATATATATCAGCGGTTCTCAGCTGAAGACAATTTTGCCCTCTATGGGAAATTTGGCAATATCTGGAGATATTTTAATATTGGAGATATTTTATTTGTTAAGACTGAAGGTAGGTAGGGTGCAGGAGAGGCTACCTACTGGCCTTTAGTGAATAGAGGCCAGGATGTTGCTAAACATCCTATAAGGTACAGGAGAGCCCTCGCAAGGAAGAATTGTCAATGATGCCAAGAGTAAGAGATCTTGATAGGAGAGAGGAGAGAGAGAGAGAGAGAGAGAGCGAGAGAGAGAGAGAGAGGGAGAGAGAGAGAGAGAGAGAGAGAGAGAGAGATCGATTGGGAGGTCCTCTGCCAGTTACAAGCTCATCAATAGTGATAGTACCTGGCTGATACTTGTTTCCTACCCTGAGGGGCATTGTCAGAGTCTTTGCCTCCTGATTTGCAGAAAACCAGATTTCTGCATTGTATTTTTGCTTATCCCCAGTCTGTTTTAAAAACAAATGAGCTTAATAGTTTTAGAGCACAGATTGTGGAGCCATAGTGCCTGGGTTGAATCAGGATCCTGCCCCTTTTAAGTCGTGTGACATTGGGCAAGTTACTTAACCTCTCTGTCTTCAGTTCCCTTACCTGTAAAATGAGGGTACTAATCGTATCTTTACCCCAGATTGTCATAGAATTGCAGGATGCTTAAAGCAGTGCTTGGCACATAGTAAACATTATAGAAGGGTTGGTGACAGTGATAATAATAAAGTAAATGACTTTTTTTTAATGAACCTTATTTGATCACCATGGCCCCTACTTCTTATATTAAAAGTAATACTTTTGGGCTTCCCTGGTGGCGCAGTGGTTGGGGGTCTGCCTGCTAATGCGGGGGACACGGGTTCGAGCCCTGGTCTGGGAGGATCCCACATGCCGCGGAGCAATTAAGCCCGTGAGCCACGGCTGCTGAGCCTGCGCGTCTGGAGCCTGTGCTCCGCGACGGGAGAAGCCACAATGGTGAGAGGCCCGCGCACCGCGATGAAGAGTGGCCCCCACTTGCCACAACTAGAGAAAGCCCTTGCACAGAAACGAAGACCCAACACAGCCCAAAATAAATAAATAAATGTAATACTTTTTAAAATTGATTACATTTTTGCCACTGATCAATTTGAAGCGGCATGTTTCTTCTTTAGCCATCTGCCACATTTCTTGTGCCCTTGCCATGCCGCATAAACCCCATCAGACTATCGGCTCTGTTCTCTATATTATTGTTGTTATTATTTAACTTCTATAACTGACAAGTTGCACGTTTCCTTGTAGACACATATCTCTTTAATATTTGCAGTTGCTTATGCTTTCTGTCTATGAGAACCATTAATTTTGAATAAAGACTGTATTCATTTTTAGTTACATTCTGAAAGTCAATGATGCTATCTATGGAATTATATTTGTCTTCTTGTGTCAAAGAATTCAGTTTATTCTATTAACTTGTGCGGAATACATTTTATATCGATATCTAGACACTGTGTTGTTTTGGATCCCCTTACTAGATATTTTCTTCTGGGTATTTCTGAACCTCTTAATTTCTATTTTGCTTTCTGTCATATATGCCACTCTCTGGATTAGTACAGTCCAGTGGAATTTTCTGTGGTGATGTAAATATTCTATCCTGCGCAGTCCAATATAGTCGGCACTACTGAGCACTTGAAATGTGGCTAGGGAAACTGAAAAACTGAATTTTAAATTTTATTAAATAGCCATGTGTGGCCAGCGGCTACGAGCCTGGAGAGCCAGCTCTGCAGCATCTCCTTACCCTCCATTTCCAGTTTAACATCTTCAGTTTCATTATTTCTTGAATGTATTTCACTGAATATGTTTGTGTGGCCTTTTGTTTATCCTATATATTATATGTATTTCTTGTATTGCAAGTAATCAAATTATTTTTACTTCATTTCCTGTGTTTTCAATATGGTAATAACACATAGTCTTAGATGATTGCGTAGGGATAGAAAACTTTTCCCTTCTTCCCTTCTAGGTTCTCTGACGGGTCTAATAATTAAATTGACATATGATAGACTAACAGGAGAAAAAGAAAGTTTTAGTACCAAAGCCCCACAAAAATATGACACCCAAAGGCAGTCAGGCAGTTGAGGCTTATCCGCCATCAGACCTAAGGAGTGGGACGGGCCAGGCTTGCAAGGGGAGGAAGACAACTCACCAAAGGACGAGAAGGGCATATGTGTGGTAAGCAGATGTTTGCCAATCATGTAGACAATTCTTTAGATACAAAGTTATCCCTGGTAATAGTTCTTTTTCTGGGCCAAGCCCCCTATTAAATTCTTTTAGGCAATTAAGGGAGAGGGAAAAATGCTGTTCCGGAGTCTTATGGGGCTTAATTGCCTTTAGCTCAATGCAGTCCACATGCCAAAGTGGCACATTTTGGGGTGGTTTGTGCTGCTGGCACTTAATTGGGACTGTACATGTGTATTTCTCCTTGTAAAATATTATCTCTTAAAATCAGGTGCTTGCTTTTCTTTTTCTTTTTTCTTTTTTTTTATTGAAGTACAATTTATTTATAGTATTATGTTAGTTTCAGGTGTACAACATAGTGATTCAATATTTTTATAGATTATACTCCATTTAAAGTTATTGCAAAATAATGGCTATATATCCCTGTGCTGTATATCTTTGTAGTTAATTTGTTCTATACATAGTAGTTGGTGCCTCTTAATCCCATAGCCCTATGGTGCCCTTACTTCCTCTCCCTCTCCACTGATAACCATTAGTTTGTTTTCTAGTTCTGTTTTGTTATATTCATTCGTTTTATTTTTTTTAGATTCCACATATAGGTGATAACATAGAGTATTTGTCTTTCATCTGACTTATTTAACTAAGTATAATGCCCTCCAGACCTCTCCATATTGCTGCAAATGGCAAAGTGTCGTTCTTTTCTATGGCTGAGTAGTATTCCAGTGTGTGTGTGTGTGTGTGTGTGTGTGTGTGTGTGTGTACACCACATCTTCTATATATGTTCATCTGTTCATGGACACTTAGGTTGCTTCCATATCTCGGCTATTACAAATAATGCTGTGAACATTGGGGTGTATGCATCTTTTCAAATTAGTGTTTTTGTTTTTTTAGATATATGCCCAGAAGTGGAATTGCTGGCTCATATGGTAGTTCTATTTTTAGTTTTTTGAGGAACCTCCATACAGTCACTGTTTTTCACAGTGACTGCACCAATTTACATTCCCACCAACAGTGTACAAGGGCTCCCTTTTCTCCACATCCTTGCCAACATTTATTATTTGTGGTCTTTCACATGATAGCTCTTCTTACAGGTGTGAGGTGATGTCTCATTGTACTTTTGATTTGCATTTTTCTAACATCTTTTCATTGAAAGATGAACATCTTTTCATTGCCTGTCAGCCATCTGTATGTCTTCTTTGGAAAAATGTCTATTCAGGTCTTCTGTCCATTTTTTAATTGGGTTGTTTTTTTATTTGATATTGAGTTATATGAACTGTTTATGTATTTTGGATGTTAACTCCTTATCAGTCATATCATTTGCAAATATTTTCTCCCATTCATTATGTTGTTTTTTTGTTTTTGTTGCTGTGCAAAAGTTTTTAAGTTTAATTAGTTCCAATTAGTTTACCCTTGCTTTTGTTTCCTTTGCCTTAGGAGACAGATCCATACAGATATTGCTATTATTTATGTCAGTGATCTGCCTATGTTTTCTTCTAGGAGTTTTATGGTTTCCAGAGTTACATTTAGGTCTTTAATCCATTTTGAGTTTATTTTTCTATACGGTGTGAGAAAATGTTCTAACTTTATTCTTTTACATATACAATAGCTGTCCAGGTTTCCCAGCATCACTTATTGAAAAGACTGTCTCTTCTCCATTGTATATTCCTGCCTCCTTTGTCATAGATTAATTGACTATCGGTTAGTGGGTTTGTTTCTGGGCTTTTTGTCCTGTTCCATTGATCTGTGTGTCTGTTTTTGTGCCATTGCCATGCTGTTTTGATTACTGTAGCTTTGTAGTATAATCTGAAGTCAGGGAATGTGATATGTGTAGCTTTGTTTTTTTTTGGAAGCTTTCTTTGGCAATTTGAGGTCTTTTCTAATTCCATATAAATCTGGGGGTTAGGTGTTCTAGTTCTGTGAAAAATATCCTGGGTATTTTGATAGAGATTGCATTGAATCTGTAGATTGTCTTGGGTAGTATGATCATTTTAACAATATTAACTTTACCAATCCATGAACGTGGTATATCTTTCCATCTCTTTGTGTCATCTTCAATTTCTTTCATCAGTGTCTTATAGTTTTCAGAGTACAGGTCTTTTACCTCATTAGTTATATTTATTCCTAGGTATTCTAGTCTTTCTGATACAACTGTAAATGAGATTGTTTCCTTAATTTCTTTTTCTGATAGTTCATTGTTAGTGTATAGAAATGCAACAGCTTTCTGTGTATTAATTTTGTATCCTGAAATTTTACTGAATTCATTGATGAGATCTAGTAGTTTTTTGGTGGTGTCGTTAGGGTTTTCTATGTATAGTATCAGGTCATGTGCAAACAGTGACAGTTTTACTTCTCCCTTTCCAATTTGGATGATTTTATTTCTTTTTCTGTCTGATTGCTATGGGTAGGGCTTCTGATACTACTTGAATAAAAGTCGTGATAGAAGACATCCTTGGCTTTTTCCTTATCTTAGAGGAAATGTTTTCAGCTTTTCACTGTTGAGTATGATTTGAGCTGTGGGCCTATTATATATGGCCTTCATTATGTTGAGGTATGTTCACTCTATTCCCACTTTGTGGAGAGTTTTTGTCATAAATGGATGTTGAATTTGAAAAATTTGTTCTGCATCTATTGAGATGATTATATGATTTCTATTCTTCAATTTGTTAATGTGGTGTGTCACACTGATTTGCAAATACTGAACCATCCTTGCATCTGCGATAAATCCCACTTGATCATGATGTATGATCCTTTTGATCTATGGTTGGATTCAGTTTGCTAATATTTTGTTGAGGATTTTTAAATCAGTGATACTGGTCTGTAGTTTTCTTTCTTTTTTGTGATATCTTTATCTGGTGATGCTAGCTTTATAGAATGAGTTTGGAAGCATTCCTTCCTCTACAAGTTTTTGGAATAGTTTGAGAAGGATAGATGTTAACTCTTCTCTAAATGCTTGGTAGCATTCACCTGTGAAGACATTTGGTTCTGGACTTGAGTTTTGTTTTGTTTTGTTACTGATTCAATTTCATTACTGGTAATTGGTCTGTTCATATTTTCTATTTCTTCCAGGTTCAGTCTTGGGAGATTATACATTTCTTGGAATTTGTCCATTTCTTCTAGGTTTTCCATTTTATTGGCATATAGTTGTTCATAGTAATCTTTTATGATCCTATTTATATTTCTGTGGTGTTGGTTGTAACTTCTCCTTTTCCATTTCTGATTTTATTGATTTAGAACCTCCATCTTTTTGGGGTTTTTTTAATGAGTCTGGCCACAGGTTTATCAATTTTGTTTATCTTTTCAAAGAACCAGCTCTTATTTCATTGATATTTTCTATTATTTTTTAGTGTCTATTTCATTTATTTCTCCTCTGATCTTTATGATTTATTTCCTTCTACTAATTTTGGATTTTGATCATTTTTCTTTTTCCAGTTCCTTTAGTATAAGGTTAGGTTGTTTATTTAAGCTTTTTCTTGTTTCTTGAGGTAGGCTTGTATCACTATAAACTTCCCCATTAGAACTGCTTTTGCTGCATCCCATAGATTTTTGGATTGTTGTGTTTTCATTTTCATTTGTCACCATGTATCTTTTCATTTCTTCTTTGATTTCTTCAGTGATTCATTGGTTGTTTAGTAGCATATTGTTTTGCTTCTACGTGTTTGTGGTTTCTTTGTATTTTTTTCTTGTAGTTAATTTCTAGTCTCAGACTATTGTCGTCAGAAAAGATGCTTGACATAATTTCATTCTTAAAATTATTGTTTCGTGGCCTAGAATGTGATTTATCCCGGAGAATGTTCTATGTGCACTTGAAAATAATGTGTATTCCTTTTTTTGGTGAATGGAATGTCCTGTATATATCTGTTTAATTCATCTGATCTAATGTGTCATTTAAGGCCAGTGTTTCCTCATTGTTTTCTGTCTGGGTGATCTGCCCATGGATGTAAGTGGGTGTTAATGTCCCCTACTATTATTGTGTTAGTTACGATTCTCCCTTTCTGTCTGTTAATATTTGTTTTATGTATATAGGTGTTCTTATGTTGAGTTCATATATATTTACAATTGTTGTATCTTCTTCTTTGATTGATCCCTTGATCATTAAGTAATGTCCTTCTTTGTCTCTTGTTTATAGCTTTAAAGTCTATTTTGTCTGAAAAATTATTGCCACCCCAGCTTTCCTTTTTGTTAATAGAAGTATAGTTGATTTACAATATTATATTAGTTTCAGGTGTTCAACATAGTGATTCAGTGTTTTTACAGATTATATTCTCCTTAAAGTTATTACAAAACAAGAGCTATATTTCCCTGTACTGTACACTATATTCTTGTTGCTTTTCAGTTTTACCCATAGTAGTTTGTATCTCTTAATCCCATACCCTTGTCTTGCCCACTGGCAGGCCGAGCCAGGTCTTGGGGTCTCTAAGTGCAGAGCCCAGGTGTCCCAGAATGGGCCAATTCCTGGCACAGCTGGCTTTAGGGTCTGGGGTGTCCTGAAGCTTGTTTCAGCCTGCTGGTGAGTGGGGTCAGATCCTGGGGCAGCTGGCTGAGTGGCCCATGGTGTCTCACAGCTGGTATTGGCTTGCTGGTGAGTGGGGTTAGATCCCAGGGTGTCCTGTAACTGGTGTCTGCCCACTGGTGGGTGAGGCTGGTCCTGAAGCTAGAGCAGGCTGGCTGGTAGGCAGGGCCAGGCCCCAGGTCTCTGGCTGCAGGGCCCTGGGAGTCCCAGGTCTAGTGCCTGCACACTGGTGTGTGGAGCTGGATCTTCGGCCCTCTGGTGGGCAGGGATGTGTCCAGGGGCAGCTGTGGGCTCAGGGGGTCTTAAGGCAGCCTGCTTGCTGGTGAGCTTTGCCCCCACCCAGTTAGTTGCTTGTCCTGAGATGTCCCAGCACTAGCACCTATAGGCTGTTGAGCCAGTGTGGGTCTGGGTCCTGGGGCTAATAAGCTAGAAGGAGGATTCCACAGTTGTGCTTCCCAGTGCCAGTGTCAACATGGTAGAATGAGCTCTCCCAAATGGCTGCTGCCGGTGTCTGTGTCCCCAGGGTGAGCTCCACTTGCCTCTTTCTCCTCTGAGAGACTCTTCAAGATCAACAGGTGGGTCTGACCCAGGGTCCTTTCAAGTTACTGCTTCTGTCCTGGGTCCCAGATCATGTGAGATTTTGTGTGCACCCTTTAAGAGTGGAGTCTCTATTTCCCACAGCCCCCATGGCTCTCCCAACGTGATCCCCACTGTCCTTCAAAGCCAGATGTTCTGGGGCTCGTCTTCCCAGTGCAGGACCACCAGGCTGGGGAGCCCAACGTGGGGCTCAGACCCCTTGCTCCTTGGGAAGAATCTCTGTAATTGTAATTATTCTCCCATTTGTGGGTCACTTACCCAGGGGTATGGATCTGGGTCTCCACCCCTTCTATCTGTCTTGTTGTGGTTCCTTCTTTATATCTTTAGTTGTAGAAGACCCCTTCTGCTAGTCTTCATTGGTAGGTGCTCTATAAATAGTTGTAACTTTGTTGTACCCAGGAGAGGAGGTGAGCTCATGTTCCTACTCCACCATCTTGGCCCAGGAGGTGCTTGCTTTTCTTTTTTTGCTTGCTTTTCTTTTTTTGCTTGCTTTTCTTATTATAAAAATAATAATGTTTATTGCCTTAAAAAATGAAGAGCAAAGGAATATATAAAGAAGGGAATAAAATCACCCTAGTGGCACAAAGCAGAGAGAGATAACTACTACTACTACTATTACTACTATACACACACAGAGTGATGTGTGATCCACTTGGAACTTGAATGAGTTCTTTCTACACATAATATATTCTTTTATTTTTAAACACTTTACATATTATACAAATAATACATGTTTCTTGTTTAAAAATTGAAAAACAGTGAAGAGTATACTGAAGGAAATAAAATCGTCCATAGTCACAGCATGCATAGATTATTTATTTTTATTTTTCTGATTTGTTTTCTTCCAATGGCGTTTCTAAGACCCATAGGTAGATTTATGCACAGGTAGGTAGGTGGATGTTCAGGTAGACAAGCATTTCTTTTTAAGTTTTTGAATTATACTGTAGCTATGCAGGGTGAACCAATAAAAGTATATACCTTTCAGATAGTAATCAGACAAAAATATATGGAGCTATGAGATGTGTCATCAGCAATGGCATTAGTGGCCATTTTGAACATTTGTAACTTTACAGTAATAAAAATAGATATTGATTAACATTTATTCACTAAATTTGGTAATCAGATACTTGTATCTTACTTTTTTATATTGTGAGAGCTTTCCTATAGTATAAAATAAAATTCATAAACATGATTTTAATGGTTGCAGCTTATTCCACTGTATCTATATACCATAATTTATCTACCCAGTTCCCTATTATTGGACATTTAGTATGTTTCTCTTTTTACTACTATAAGTAGCATTGCACTCTACATCTTACTGCCTAAAACTTTTCATCTCTGATTATTTCCTTAGGATACATTCTTAGCAGCAAAATCACTGGGCCCAATGACATGAGCAGAGTTAAGACCCTTGATATACATTGCCAAATTGCCCTCCAGGAAATTCTTTGTTGCTTATAGAAAAAAAAAATAATCCTTGTTCTATTTATACTCTTTAATCACTTTTATGCGACTTTTTTTGAACCTTTAAACTTCTCTTCGGTTTTAGGACTCAGAATTGTTTTTTAATCAATGTTTCTTTCAAGGGATTAGTGAAGTAATCATGTTGTTATAAATAGCCAAACAATGCAAGTCCCTTGTTTTTTCTTAGTAAAGGTTTTCAGTTGTAACATTTTTCATTGTATAAATTGTTTCTTTCTAGGGTGCACAAGGAGAAAAAGGAGATCCAGGTTTGGCCGGAGTTAATGGGCAAGATGTAAGCCTAACTTTTTTTCTAACATTCTGTTAACATTTTGCCGCTGAAATGTGCTAACTATCTAATGCTACTGAGACTTGACTATGCTTGGAAGAACTAGCCACAGTCATTGCAAAGTCAAGAATCAAGGTCGTCTTTTACGTGGCTCAGTGGAGCCCCAGTATTTATTTTTTTTTAAAGGCCACTGACTTTATTGATTTAAAAAACTTTACAGAGACAGTGACTGTCCTGCCCAAAAGAGGGCCAAAGAGCATGAAACAGACCAGGTAGGGAGAGCTATGTGGTCCTCAGCCAGCTTCTGGTGCTAAAGAAAAACGAGGACCTTCTTAGGAAATGGCTGAAGGACACATGTGGCACCAGTATTTTTAGTTTCGTAATGACCAGGTAGTTCCCTGGCTTTAGATGCCTTGTACGTGTACTCATCCTTCACAGCCCTTTCTTCCTTGCTATTTCTGGCTTGCATTTCTTCTATCTTCCTTTCTCTTTCTTTTTTCTTCTTGCCTGTATTCTGCTGTGACCTGTGTTCTTACCCAGGTTACTTTTCATCTTACCCCCAATCTCCATCTACTGAGGGGTCTGCAGAGGTCGATCTCAGTGATGAGAAGCAAGGGCAGAAGGGAGGGAACCATGTGTATCTGTGTCGCTCCCCCTCCATTGCACCTACTCCCCAACCTCAGGGCTCCTGTCCCTGTCCCAGGGAACATCCTTGAGTCCTCTCCTGCACCCTGCCCCTGACCCCCGCCCAGGACAGCTGTCCCCCCGGAGCTTCACTTGGGTTCTTATGATGGAGTTCGGAGGATAAACCAAATCTGGGCTTTCCTCTAAGTGTAGATTACTCCCCCTTCAGGACATCAGAGGTACCATTTACTGTAGATGTACTAACTTTACTAAGGCAGGTATCCACAATGAAAAATTTTTTTCCTCACAGTTTCCCTTATGCATCTGCATAAAAGTGTTTCAGAAAGGTTCTGAAGGACCATACTACTTACTTTCTGGATAAAAGAATAAGGAAGCTAGATCCAGTTCCCTAATGCCCTAGAGATGCTATGAAATCCACCTGGTCTGCAGTAGGTGGTTGCACACAGTGGGAAGGGGGGCTGAACATTGTAGTCCCTGGGGCCTGTGGACAAAGTAAGAGGGATTCTGGGAGCGGGAGAGAAACACCCCAGGAGTTACTCCGGCTTGAGGCTCTAGCCCCCCACAGCTTTACTCTCTTACTTCCTTAGGAGCCCCATTCACATCTTTAATATGATATCCTTCTTGTTTCTGTCTTCTTCGAAGGGATTTTTCTCCACCAGAGACTGGGAGCTGCAGCAATGGTTGGAGCTAAGGGAGTCTCTGCATTTTCTCTGCCTCCTTACAGTACATCAGGATGCTGAATGTCCTGACCATTGGCCCATACACTTAATAGAGCATGTAATTGCCCCCCACCCCCCAACCCTGTCACGGGAGATCCTGGTGTCGTGGGAAGAGATCTCCAGTGAGAAGTCAGAGCCCAGTGTATGTCCCCGTTCTGTCACTAGTTGAGGAAATCGCTTCTCAGAGTCTGTAAGGTGATAGCCTTAGAATAGATTCTAAAGTCCCCATCACTGCAATGCCCTATTATTTAATACAAAGAGATTACTGAGATTAATTAGGATTACAGTCTTGAAAAGCACGATGAAACCTGAAGCATTCATTCAGGTGTTTGGACTTCCAGATGCATGTTAGTCAATGTAGGGAAAACACGATGGGAATACAGCTGGAGCCCAGGCATGGGCAATGCTCTGTGTGAGCACTTTCCTCCTCTGGCTGGGTGCATGGGGTGATGTGGTTCATGTTGTGTTTAAAGCAAGATTCCTTTCACAGCGTGTTCTACAAAATGCATAGAATTGAGGCCTTTGCCTGTGCTTTTGTCCTTTCTATCATATTCTTTATGAGAGCAAAGACCATTTCTTGGAGTCGCTAGTACTTAGTAGATGTTTGGAGTAAGTTCTCAATAATTAGTTGCTAAATTTTCATGTTAAAACTTGAGAGATTATTATAATAGTCTAAAATATAAGTAATTAGAACCTAAACTAGGAAAACAGAGGTGAGAGGGAGTGCACAGTGATGTTGCAGAGGTAAAATACATGCAACTTGGTGCTTGATTCCAGCGAAAACTCAAAAATAGCCCAAGGTTTTGACCATTCATTACAGGAAGGATATTATCTCATGATAAATGTCAGAGTGTTGAGAGAGATTAACTACAGCTTTGCAAAAGATGACCAAGCTGCATGTATGCTGCTCCCCGAGATACAGGAGCAAAACAGGGATTTTTATTTTATTTTATTTTATTTTATTGGCCGCGCCTCACGGCATGCGGGATCCTAGTTCCCCAACCAGGGATTGAACCCGTGCTCCCTGCAGTGGAAGCATGGATTCTCAACCACTGGACCACCAGGGAATTCCCAAACCAAGGATTTTTAGAAGTTAATTAAGATAGTGTTAGAATTGAAATAGAGAAAGGATTTATCCAAACACTCGAGTAAAACTGGAAGGAGATTTGAGGGGTTGGAGCCTGAAATATAGTCACATTAACTTAGAGATTTGGAAACTTTTCTTACCTTATGAAGGTAAGGTGATTTGGCTTTTTAGAATTAATCAGGTTGTACACACATAGATATGAGTGCCTTCTACTTGCCCAGATCTAAAGACCGTCTTGCTGAGAGAGCCCCCAGTCTAGTGGGTAGTGTGACTTTTCCTCTTTGACAAGGGTCTGCTGGGAAGAGTTCTTCACACACACACACACACACACACACACACACACACACGGGTGTGTTATTCCTTTAGCACCATCACTGTCTCATATAGCTCATTAGGTACATTACAAAGCGTGACAAAGCACATTAAGTTTTCTCACTTGGTTACTTAATTAATATTCCTTCCCTTAATTTTGCCAAAGGTATTCAGAGATCATGACTAAGGAGAAATAAGAAAAAGTAATGAAAGTTCTCTTTTTACCCCTCTACTCTTACTAGGGGTAAAGAATCACGTGCTCTGTTATTTATTCCGTCGGTGATGGTTTTAATATTGTGCCATAGTCCAAAAAACTGTTTTCATGAGGAATTTGAAATTCAGTTTTTACCCCAGCTTTACAGGGTAGAAGGTGCAAGGGGTGATAGCATCCCTATTTTTAGAGGCAAGAAATAAGAGCTTATGAAATTAAGAAATTTTCTTTTAGAAAATGGTAAAATCAGCCTTTATCCCTTGTTTGACCGAAAAGTCTCTTAATTTTCCCACTAAGTCATGCTGCATTTCTCATTGTCTATTTTTCAATGGTAAAATAAACTGACTCCACGAACCAAAATCATTCAGCATTTATGACAGTTTGCTCTGCCTTTCAGTAAGAGCAGGTACACATTCTTAGGGAATGAAGGGCATTATAATAGCTGTCTCAGTTTGCACTGAAGTCAAGCCACGATGGACATTTTAACTTCAGGAACATTCTATTGGAATGCAGAGTGAATAACCTCAGTGGGCCAGGTCATGGCAGCTACTTTCCAAGTCAGAGAAAATTGGAAGAATTTAATATTCCTGTGAAACAGATTCAAAGCCTTTTTATAGTCTTTATTCTTATATATTAAATATATCTTGATGTAAATGTATCTTCTAATAATTTCATCTGTGCCAGCTTTCCCGCAAAGTGGACAAGCTCATTTCAGAAAATGTAAACCTCCTTTAAAGGGAAGTATGCCAGTTCAGCTTTCTTAATGGGACACTCTTGGCATTTTGATCATGATGGTTCTTTGCCACGTGGGACTATCTTGCAAGAGCAAAATGCATAGTGTCCTTGAGGCTCACCAACTGATCACCAGTAGCAGCTCTTAGTCATTAGGACAAAAAAAAATGTTCTGATATCTTTCTAAGTGCATCTGTGTGTGTGTGTGTGTGTGTGTGTGTGTGTGTGTAAACTTTGATTGATCTTCAAGGTACTGGGGTATTGGACTAAAGGTATTGGACTATACATGCTCATATTTCCCTTATAGTTTAAATAATGCATACCAAATATATACTGAAATTGTCAAAACTTTGAGTTACTAGAATTTAGCCTTCAAAATATAAGACCTCAGCTTCACATATTCTAGTTTATAATTAAGTGATTTTGACTGTGACCTACTATGAGATGTATTCAACAGTGGCACCTTAAAACAGACTTGAGGGGGAATCTTAGAAAGTTGTTAACATGATCTTCGAAGCCAGACTACCTGGGCTCAAATCCCAGCTCTACCACTGCCCAGCTGGCATACTAATTAGTACATTATTTATTGTCTCTGTGCCTGTTTCTTCATCTGCACAATAGGATGATAATATTAATAACACTAACTCATAGTCTTTTTTTTTTTTAATTAAAGGGGTCATCATACATAAAGCATTTAGGTCAGTGCCTTGCATACAGTAAGAGCTATATAAACATTTGCTATTATTAGAAACTTAAATAAAGCACATTTTCTCTAATATAGAGATAGGTAGATAGATAGATCTTCTAATTTATTTTTTGTGGGGTTGTGTAATCTTGGAAAAGTAGATTTCAATTATTTAGTTTAGTCTTCTCCTTTGCATCTTTGTTATTGTTTTTCAAACAACTCTTATCAGAATTACAGCATCTGATGTTTCTAAAATGGTCACGTTAATCTCCTTACACCAATGCAATCTGTATACTGAATACAAAAATACTGGAATCACAAAGCTGCGGTATCGGCTGGTGACAGCTGGTGCCATTGCTAGGGAACAAGATGCAGTGGGTGGAAGATGGGGAAAATAATGAATAGATGGGTTAAAAATTTTAACAAATAACATTACCTTGTATCAAATGATGTTTAAAGATGCTGCATACCACCAGTAAGTAGGTCCTCCAATAAAAATTAATTCATTGTCTACCTGCTTTTATAATTTTAGTTTTGATACTGTCCTTCAGCTTTCAGCTTGCATTTTTAAAAATTTTTATTGAGATATAGTTGATTTACAATGTTGTGATAATTACTGCTATACAACAAATTGATTCAGTTATACATATATATATACACACAATCTTTTTTATATATATTCTTTTCCATATGGTTTATCATAGGATATGGAATATAGTTCCCTGTGCTATACAGTAGGACCTTGTCTTTTATCCATTCTATATATAAAAGCTTACGTCTGCTAACCCCAACCTCCCATTCCCTCCCTCCCCCAAACCCCTCCCCATTGACAACCACCAGTCTGTTCTCTGTGTCCGTGATTCTGTTTCATAAATAGGTTCATTTGCATCATATTTTAGATCCCACATAGGACCACTATCATATGATGTTTGTCTTTTTCTGGTTTACTTCACCTAGTATGATAGTCTCTAGGTCCATCCATGTAGCTGCAGATGGCATTATTTCATTCTTTTTTATGGCTGAGTAATATTCCACTGTATACGTGTACCACATCTTCTTTATCCATTCCTCTGTCGATGGACATTTAGGTTGTTTCCATGAAGACAGCTATTATTTATACCTATTGTATAGAGAAGCTTAAATAATGCACCCATGATAATGCATGAGTCCTTTCCTGACTGTCCTGAACTCCACGTGTCTGAAGTCCTGAGCACCTCCAGGAGAATGAGGCGTCTCCGAGACCTGCTCCCGTCATGCCTGCTGTGCACATGTCTATCATAGTCCTCACTGCTCACGTCCACCGCAGCTGGTGGCTTTATTACCCCACCTCCTCCCCGAGCAGTTGATTAAACCAGGGATAGTTATCTGACACATCAGCAAGTAAGTCCCTCCTCCAGAAGGTGCAGTTAGGGTTAGTTTGTCAGGCAGGAATGTTAAAGTTTTTAATGTATTATTTTATGCTTCAAATAATATTTTCGTGGCATGTCACATATATGATGATTATGAATTATAGAAGTAACTGGAACACTGATCTACCCAGAGCTCAACCTAATGCCATGCCCACTGTAGAGTTAACCATTTTCTCAAATGTTGTGTTTCACGTTCCCTGCCATTATTAAAAACAATGACTTCCAATTATTGAGCCTGAACCATGAAGGGCAGGGCAGAGTAGAAGAACATGAGTAGAAGAACATGCTCTCACTCCCTCTTGAGAGAACACCAGAATCACAACTAACTGCTGAACAGTCATTGACAGGAAGACACTGGAACTCACCAAAAAAGATACCCCACATCCAAAGACAAAGGAGAAGCCACAGTGAGACGGTAGGAGGGTCACAATCACAGTAAAATCAAATCCCATAACTGCTGGGTGGGTGACTCACAGACTGGAAAACACTTATACCACAGAAGTCCACCCACTGGAGTGAAGGTTCTGAGCCCCACGTCAGGCTTCCCAACCTGGGGTTCCAGCAACGGGAGGAGGAATTCCTAGAGAATCAGACTTTGAAGGACAGTGGGATTTGATTGCAGGACTCTGACAGGACTGGGGGAAACAGAGACTCCACTCTTGGAGGGCACACACAAAGTAGTCTGTGCATCAGGACCCAGGGGAAGAAGCAGTGACCCCATAGGAGACTGAACCAGACCTACCTGCTAGTGTTGGAGGGTCTCCTGCAGAGGCGGTGGGTGGCTGTGTCTCACCATGGGGACAAGGACACTGGCAGCAGAAGTTCTGAGAAGTACTCCTTAGCATGAGCCCTCCCAGAGTCCGCCATTAGGCCCACCAAAGAGCCCAGGTAGGCTCCAGTGTTGGGTCACCTCAGGCCAAACAACAAACAAGGGGGGAACCCAGCCCCACGCATCAGCAGTCAAGAGGATTAAAGTTTTACTGAGTGCTACCCACCAGAGCAAAAGCCAGCTCTACCCACCACCAGTCCCTCCCATCAGGAAACTTGCAGAAGCCTCTTAAAGAATCTCATACACCAGAGGGAAGACAGTAGAAGCAAGAAGAACAATAATCCTGCAGCCAGTGGAACAAAAACCACATTCACAGAAAGATAGACAAGATGAAAAGGCAGAGGGCTATGTACCAGATGAAGGAACAAGATAAAACCCCAGAAAAACAACTAAATGAAGTGAAGATAGGGAATCTTCCAGAAAAAGAATTCAGAATAATGATAGTGAAGATGATCAAGGACTTCGGAAAAAGAACAGAGGCAGAGATCGAGAAGATGCAAGAAATGTTTAACAAAGACCTAGAAGAATTAAAGAACAAACAAACAGAGATGAACAATACAATAACTGAAAGGAAAACTACACTAGAAGGAATCAATAGCAGAATGACTGAGGCAGAAGAACGGATAAGTGACCTGGAAGACAGAATGGTGGAATTCACTGCTGTTGAACAGAATAAAGAAAAAAGAATGAAAAGAAATGAAGACAGCCTAAGAGACCTCTGGGATAACATTAAACGCAACAACATTTGCATTATAGGGGTCCCAGAAGGAGAAGAGAGAGAGAAAGGACCTGAGAAAATATTTGAAGAGGTTATAGTCGAAAACTTCCCTAACATGGGAAAGGAAATAGCCACCGAAGTCCAGGAAGCATAGAGAGTCCCATACACAATAAACCCAAGGAGAAACATGCCGAGACACATAGTAGTCAAATTGGCAAAAATTAAAGACAAAGAATTATTGAAAGCAGCAAGGGAAAAATGACAAATAACATACAAGGGAACTCCCATAAGGGTAACAGCTGATTTCTCAGCAGAAACTCTACAAGCCAGAAGGGAGTGGCATGATATACTTAAAGTGATGAAGCGGAAGAACCTACAACCAAGATTACTCTACCCAGCAAGGATCCCATTCAGATTCGATGGAGAAATCAAAAGCTTTACAGACAAGCAAAAGCAAAGAGATTTCAGCACCACAAAACCAGCTCTACAACAAATGCTAAAGGAACTTCTCTAAGTAGAAAACACAAGAGAAGAAAAGGACCTACAAAAACAAACCCAAAACAATTAAGAAAATGGTCATAGGAACATACATATCAATAATTACCTAAATGTGAATGTATTAAATGCTCCAACCAAAAGACACAGGCTTGCTGAATGGATACAAAAACAAGACCCATATATATGCTGTCTACAAGAGACCCACTTCAGACCTAAGGACACATACAGACTGAAAGTGAGGGGATGGAAAAAGATACTCCATGCAAATGGAAATCAAAAGAAAGCTGGAGTAGCGATACCCATATCAGATAATATAGACTTTAAAATAAAGAATGTTACAAGAGACAAGGAAGGACACTATATAATGATCAAGGGATCAATCCAAGAAGAAGATATAACAATTATAAATATATATGCACACAACATAGGAGCACCTCAATACATAAGGCAACTGCTAACAGCCCTAAAAGAGGAAATCGACAGTAACACAATAATAGTGGGGGACTTTAACACCTCACTTGCACCAATAGACAGATCATCCAAAATGATAATAAATAAGGAATCACAAGCTTTAAATGACATAATAGACCAGATAGATTTAATTGCCATTTATATGACATTCCATCCAAAACAGCAGATTACACTTTCTACTCAAGTGCGCATGGAACATTCTCCAGGATAGATCACATCTTGGGTCACAAGTCAAGCCTCAGTAAATTTAAAAAAATTGAAATCATATCAAGCATCTTTTCCAACCACAACACCATGAGATTAGAAATCAATTACAGGGAAAAAAACGTAAAAAACACAAACACATGGAGGCTAAACAATACATTACTAAATAACTAAGAGATCACTGAAGAAATCAAAGAGGAAATGAAAAAATACATAGGGACAAATGACAATGAAAACACGACGATCCAAAACCTATGGGATGCAGCAAAAGCAGTTCTAAGAGGGAAGTTTATAGCTATACAAGCTTACCTCAAGAAACAAGAAAAATCTCAAATAAACAATCTAACCTTACACCTAAAGGAACTAGAGAAAGTAGAGCAAACAAAACCCAAAGTTAGCAGAAGGAAAGAAATCATAAAGATCAGAGCAGAAATAAATGAAATAGAAACAAAGAAGACAGTAGCAAAGATCAATAAAACTAAAAGCTGGTTCTATGAGAAGATAATATTGATAAACCATTAGCCAGACTCATCAAGAAAAAAAGGAAGACTCAAATCAAAAGAATTAGAAAGGCAAAAGGAAAAGTAACAACAGACACCAAAGAAATGCAAAGCATCCTAAGAGACTACTACAAGCAATTCTATGCCAAAAAAATGGACAACTGGAAGAAATGGACAAATTCTTAGAAAGGTATAACCTTCCAAGACTGAATCAGGAAGAAATAGAAAATATGAACAGACCAATCACAAGTAATGAAATTGAAACTGTGATTAAATATCTTCCAACAAACAAAAATCCAGGACCAGATGGCATAAAGGTGTATTCTGTCAAACATTTAGAGAAGAGCTAACACCCATGCTTCTCAAACTCTTCCAAAAAATTGTGGAGGAAGGAACACTCCCTAACTGATTCTATGAGGCCACCATCAATCACCCTGATACCAAAACCAGACAAAGATACTACAAAAAAAGAAAATTACAGACCAATATCACTCATGAATATAGATGCAAAAATCCTCAAAAAATACTAGCAAACAGAATCCAAGAGCACATTAAAAGGATCATACACCATGATCAAGTGGGAATTATCCCAGGGATGCAAGGATTCTTCAATATATGCAAATCAATCAATTTGATACACCATGTTAACAAATTGAAGGAGAAAAACCATATGATATTCTCAATAGATGCAGAAAAAGCTTTTGACAAAATTCAACACCCATTTATGATAAAAACTCTCCAGAAAGTGGGCATAGAGGGAACCTACCTCAACGTAATAAAGGCCATGTACGACAAACCTACAGCAACATTATTATCAATGGTGAAAACCTGAAAGCATTTCCTCTAAGATTAGGAACAATACAAGGATGTCACTCTCACCACTATTATTCAACATAGTTTTGGAAGTCCTAGCCGTGGCAATCAGAGAAGAAAACGGAATAAAAGGACTACAAATTGGAAAAGAAGTAGTAAAACTGTCACTGCTTGCAGTTGACATGATACTCTACATAGAGAATCCTAATGATGCCACCTAGAAAACTACTAGAAAACTAGTAGTTTCTAGTAGAAAACTACTGGAGCTAATCAATGAATTTGGTAAAGTTGCAGGATACAAAATTAATGCACAGAAATCTCTTGCATTCCTATATACTGATGATGAAAAATCTGAATGAGAAATTAAGGAAACACTCCCATTTACCATTGCAATAAAAAGAATAAAATACCTAAGAATAAACCTACCTAGGGAGACAAAAGGCCTGTATGCAGAAAACTATAAGACACTGATGAAAGAAATTAAAGATGATACCAACGGGTGGAGAGATATACAATATTCTTCGATTGGAAGAAGTAATATTGTGAAAATGACTATACTACCCAAAGCAATCTACAGATTCAATGCAATCCCTGTCAAATTACCAACAGCATTTTTTACAGAACTACAACAAAAAATCTTAAAATTTGTATGGAGACACAAAGGACCCCAAAGAGCCAAAGCAGTCCTGAGGGAGAAAAGCGGAGCTGGAGGAATCAGAATCCCTGACTTCAGACTATACTACAAAGCTACAGTAATCAAGACAGTATGGTACTGGCACAAAAACAGAAATATAGATTAATGGAACAAGATAGAAAACCCAGAGATAAACCCACATACCTATGGTCAGCTAATGTATGACAAAGGAGGCAAGGATATACAATGGAGAAAAGACAGTCTTTTCAATAAGTGGTGCTGGGGAAACTGGACAGCTACATGTAAAACAATTAAATTAGAACACTCCCTAACACCATACACAAAAATAAACTCAAAATGGATTAGAGACCTAAATCTAAGACCGGACACTATAAAACACTTAGAGGAAACATAGGAAGAACACTGTTTGACATAAATCACAGTAAGATCTTTTTGGATCCACCTCCTAGAGAAATGGAAATAAAAACAAAAATAAACAAATGGGACCTAATGCAACTTCCAAGCTTTTGCACAGGAAAGGAAACCATAAACAAGATGAAAAGACAACCCTCAGAATGCGAGAAAATATTTGCAGACAAATCAACGGACAAAGAATTAATCTCCAAAATATTTAAACAGCTCATGCAGCTCAATATTAAAAAAACAAACAACCCAATCCAAAAATGGGCAGAAGACCTAAATAGACATTTCTCCAAAGAAGATAGACAGGTGGCCAAGAAGCACATGAAAAGCTGCTCAACATCACTAATTATTAGAGAAATGCGAATCAAAACTACAATGAGGTATCACCTCACACCAGTTAGAATGGGCATCATTAGAAAATCTACAAACAGAAAATGCTGAAGAGGGTGTGGAGCAAAGGGAACCCTCTTGCACTGTTGGTGGGAATGTAAATTGATACAGCCACTATGGAGAACTGTATGGAGGTTCGTTATAAAACTGAAAATAAAATTATCATGTGATCCAGCAATCCCTCTCCTGGGCACATACCCAGAGAAAACCATAATTCAAAAAGACACATGCACCCCAATGTTCACTGCAGCACTGTTTACAATAGCCAGGTCATGGAAGCAACCTAAATGCCCATCGACAGATGAATGGATAAAGAAGATGTGGTACATATATACAATGGAATATTATTCAGCCATAAAAGTAACGAAATTGGGTCATTTGTTGAGACGTGGATGGATCTAGAGACTGTCATATAGAGTGAAGTAAGTCAGAAAGAGAAAAACAAATATTGTATATTAACGCATATATGTGAAACCTAGAAAAGTGGTACAGATGAACTGGTTTGTAGGGAAGAAATAGAGACACAAATGTAGAGAATAAATGTATGGACACCAAGGGGGGAAGTGCGGGGGGCACTGGTGGTGGGATGAATTGGGAGATTGGGATTGACACGTATACACTAATGTGTATGAAATGGATGACTAGTAGATACCTTCTGTATAAAAAATCAAATTCAAAAAATAAATAAGTAAATAAATAAAACAATGACTTCCTACTTATCTCTTCGTAGGAGTACTGGGTTCAGTCTTGCATGTGTGTAGATGTTCCATAATATTGGTTGCATAAATAGAAAGTTGATGTCTTTCTCCACCATTTCTTTCTTCATGTTTGTTTTTTCTCGGGATGATGTTCTACCAGCAAGAAGAGAGAATACCTCTTTTTAGTAAATTTCTCAGCAGTAAATGGCACTCTGACCGTTGTTAAAATGGTAAAGAAGGCTTTTTGTTTTTAATATCTTTATTGCAGTATAATTGCTTTACAATGGTGTGTTAGTTTCTGCTTTATAACAAAGTGAATCAGCTATACATATACATATATCCCCATATCTCCTCCCTCTTGCATCTCCCTCCCTCCCACCCTTCCTATCCCACCCCTCTAAGTGTTCACAAAGCACAGAGCTGATCTCCCTGTGCTATGTGACTGCTTCCCACTAGCTAGCTATTCTACATTTGGTGGTGTATATATGTCCATGCCACTCTCTCATTTCGGTCCCAGCTTACCCTTCCCCCTACCCATGTCCTCAAGTCCATTCTCTACGTCTGCGTCTTTATTCCTGTCATGCCCCTACGTTCTTCAGAATCTTTTTTTTTTTTTTAGATTCCATATATATGTGTTAGCATATACAGAATTTGTTTTTCTCTTTCTGACTTACTTCACTCTGTATGACAGACTCTAGGTCCATCCACATCACTACAAATAACTCAGTTTCATTTCTTTTTATGGCTGAGTAATATTCCATTGTGTATATGTGCCACATCTTCTTTATCCATTCATCTGTTGATGGACACTTAGGTTGCTTCCATGTCCTGGCTATTGTCAATAGAGCTGCAATGAACATTGTGGTACATGACTCTTTCTGAATTATGGTTTTCTCAGGGTATATGCCCAGGAGTGGGATTGCTGGATCATATGGTAACTTTATTTTTAGTTTAGTTTTTTTTTTTTTTTTTGCGGTACGTGGGCCTCTCCCTGCTGTGGGCTCTCCCGCCGCGGAGCACAGGCTCCAGACGCGTAGGCTCAGCGGCCATGGCTCATGGGCCCAGCCACTCTTCGGCATGTGGGATCCTTCCGGAACGGGGCACGAACCCGTGTCCCCTGCATCGGCAGGCGGACTCTCAACCACTGTGCCACCAGGGAAGCCCTATTTTTACTTTTTTAAGGAACCTCCATACTGTTCTCCATAATGGCTCTATCAATTTACATTCCCACCAACAGTGTAAGAGCGTTCCCTCTTCTCCACACCATCTGCAGCATTTATTGTTTGTAGATTTTTTGATTATGGCCATTCTGACTGGTATGAGGTGATACCTCATTGTAGTTTTGATTTGCATTTTTCTAATAATTAGTGATGTTGATCATCCTTTCATGTGTTTGTCGGCAATCTGTATATCTTCTTTGGAGAAATGTCTGTTTAGGTCTTCTGCCCACTTTGGGATTGGGTTGTTTGTTTTTTTGATATTGAGCTGCATGAGCTGCTTGTACATTTTGGAGATTAATTCTTTGTCAGTTGCTTCATTTGCAAATACTTTCTCCTGTTCTGAGGGTTTTTTAAAATGATAAAGAAGGCTTCTAATTGAAGATTATCACAATATGAGTATTGCAATAGGGAAGAGAGATTGGGCTCAACTCTGAATACAAGGATGAGTGGGGATTTATGGCTAAGGAATAGAGAGATGTGGTCAGTGAGTGGAATAGCCAGTCACTTAAGCCAAGTACACATCAGCCTTGGTCCCTCCCTTTCCCTGGCCCTACCTCCAGCGCTTCTGCAAGTCCATCCTCAGCCATCTTGCTCTCTTGTTTGCAAAGCTGCAAGACCCCCTTTTCTGCTTCTGCTTTTGCTGTGTACAATCTACTTTCATGTTGTAGCCAAAACTATCTTTTTTTGGAAACACAGTCAAATCATGCCATTTCTAGGCTAAAACCCTAAGTGGCTTCCCCTTGCACTTAGAACAAAACCCATGCTTCTCTCCAGGGCCTGCAGTTCTCTATGTGCTGTGACCCTTGACTAACCTTGATTTCATCTCCTGCTCTTTACCTCCTTACCAGCTCATGACACTCCTTCCACCTAGAGGGCTTTTGTGCTTGCTGTTGCCTCACCCACCCGTCCCTCCGCTTGCCCCAACACTTTTTTCCAGGATCACTGCATGACTGGATCCTGTGAAACAAACATCTCCTCCACCCAGAGCCCGTTTCCAACCACTACCCTCACTGAAATAGCAGCGTCTGCCCCACACTCATCACATTCAGCCCGTGGACCTGTTCATTGTCGGTCACCCTCCTCTATAACGTGAATTCCATTGGGGCAGGAATCCTGACTTTGTTATCGAAAAAATTATTATGATACTTGTTAAAATGGTAAAGAAGATTTTTAATTCAAGATTATTGCAATATGAGTATTGCAATAGGGAAGAGAGATTGGGCTCAACTGAATACAACAAGGATGAGTGGGAATTTATAGCAAAGGAGTAGAGCGATGTAGTCAGCGAATGGAATATTACTAAGAGCAGACATCAAGGCTGGGGGATTTTCTCTAAACTGCCTTAAGAGGATTCTTGCTAAAGGCACACCAAAGACTTATGCATCAAAGAGGGGGATGAGGGACTTGATCAGGTATCAAGGCTGGGGAATTCTTTCTAAACTGACTTAACAAGATTCTTGCTAAAACTGGGCCAAGCAAGCCAAGGACAGACAGGATGGGGCCGAAGTTGAGTCCTGGCTCAAGTTTCGTTAAGGAGGGGGTCTTTGTCAACTTCCTGTTCTTTTTTGTGTCTCTCAATAACACTCTCTAATACCAATAAAGTATAATATATTATATTTTAAAATGTAATATTATAATTTCAAGACAAAGGTAAATATACTATACTTTGTTATAGCCACATTGTAAAAAGTAAAAAGAAACAGGTGAAACTAATTTTAATAATATATCTTATTTAATCCCATATCCACAATGTTATCTTTTCAATACGTAATCAACAGAAAAATTATTAATGAGCTACTGTACATTCTTTTTTGTACCAAATATTGAAACCCCGATGGTATTGCACACTCACGGCACATTTCCATTCAGACTAGCCACGTTTCAAGGGTGAAAAGCTACATGAGGCCCAGGGCCACCTATCGGGCAGTACAGATCTGACAACTGTAGGGGTGACTGCACAGAGGGTATCCAGTAAATGTCTACTGAATAAATGCATGAGCAAACTAAGAATAAACCGTAATCACAGAAATAGCTGTTTTCTTTCCACAAGTGTTCAGAATATGTTGATGCCAAGTTTTACTCCAGAGGCATGTATAAATAGAGTATGTGTTGCTTGATTTGGGAAAGAATGGGTATTTCAAATAATAAAGAGAATATCACATCTCAAATATGATTTAATTTTTCACTCATCCTTGTTCTATAAATACCTGGAGGTAATGATGGAAGGAACATAGCTATGAATTTTATCCACAAAGTTGTTTATGCACCACAAAGGTGTTTGTTTTAACCAATGATTGAATAGATGTTTTCACCCATTAAATTTTTTTTCTTAAAGTATAAGGCTACAGTTTTCACATATTCTTTGTAACAAGATTATTTTAAATATCTCGTTTACTTTTGTTGCTTTAAATTCATCCTCAGCTTCTACATCGAGTAGCTACAAGTGATGGCATTTGGCATTGTTTATTCACCACAAAATGTCAGAACAGTAAGAGCTGGATGCCTCAGCTAGGAACAGTAAGATGCTTGGATTTACTGTGCCTTCTGTGGCTTCAGAATATTTCTTTTTTCCATTATTGTTCTTCCCTCACCCAATGTGTTAAATTAAGGCTGAGAAGAGATATTTATTCCTATTTACCATACAGTTGGGACGTGTCTATCTAATTTTCTTTCTGTTTACACTGTGAATACATTCAACTGTAGCACTGATCTCCTCCAGTGAAATCTATTGTGGTGTTCCTCACAGCTGTCATTTCTGAATCGGATCAACCAAATACCTACTAAAACACCCAAGAGTTCAGAAGACTCATGAATATATTTATCTGATATGCTCTCTATGTCTTATATAGTTTTATTTGATAGCTTTATAAATCCAGGTAAAAAAAAGAAATAGGAGCTAGAAAACTAAACCAGACTTTAAAACAGGAGAGAGATTGCATTTTAGCTCCAGCTTTGTGAGGGATGGGAAAAGAATACATCCTTCATCCCTTCCCCTCCCCACAATTAGATTTCTCGATAGAGACGAAAAAATGTTTTTGATTTAAATCTTGAATTTTGGGGGCAAGCTTTATAAAGGCCAAATCAATGCTAAATCAGAGGTATTTACAACATCCACGAATTTAAGCCCAAGTGGATACTTAGAAGCTCATATAGACCTAAATGATGTTCTCCCAGATGGTGAATTAATGTAATTTTAGCAGGAAGCAAAGTTGCACAAATATGCAGTATTGCGGCCTCACACTGATTTAATGTATCTGTACCCACCACAGCGCAGATGTGGTATATCATTTTAGAGCCAGTTTTTCTATACTACACACTGAAGATGAGATTTGGGAGTTCAGTAAATTATGATTTATTTTGCGACTAATGACTTGTTCGAAATTGCAGCTTTCTGTGAACTGTATATAGAAATCACATTGGCTGTGTTCTTTGCACAGGGTTTGAAAGGTGACGTGGGTCCGCGTGGTCCACCTGGCCCCAAAGGAGAAAAGGTACCGTATTCACCCAGGAAAGTGCCAATCTTTCCTTAAGAAAACCCCGAGAACCTATGAAGTGACTTTTCATTGATACTGTTTAACTGCCAAAAGTTAATTTTGTTAAAATTAACCAAAGGCTGTTATGTTAAAAGCATCTGAACAAGAAGAAAAGCCTTTTGGTTCATTTAATTAGTTTGAGGAGATTAAATGCACAATTGCTAGTCGACATTAATTTGTGTTTATAAGATTTCCCTTTTCTCTCCCTTGCTTAACAGCATTAAGTATTGCATCACCAAATTAGCAGCCATGTCCTGTACTGGAGACCTTTGCCAATAGCACTGAGCTGCTACCACAATGGTGAAGCAGGCGACCTTTGGGGGGAAGGAGGCTAACTGTGCATCTCAGTCTTAATCTAAATGCCCCGTTTCCTAACACCTTTCCTCATATGTCATTTTATAGTGGCCTATTGGCAGGGACCTTGAAAAGAGAATTATGAGATAGTAAAAAGCAAAAGTTGTTTTGAGTAAGGTCCTTGGATGATACTAGTTTGATGACAATTGTGCGTGTAGACGTTTTGCACTGTATTTTGTTCTCCATTCTCAGCCCATTTAGAAATCTTTGTCTATCTTCAATATTTACCTCTACATTAAAATTGACTTTGCGAATTGGTCCCCAATGACTGATTTAAGCTCCATCAATGTTCTTTAACAGCTATCGGTTATTTTTATTCAGTTGTTCCCAAAATAACGATTACACAAGACTAAGTCCTCACTTTTGAGGTGATTATGTTAGATGAAAAAAGAGAACGTCATAGAGGTACTCGCAACACGAGAATACAGCATGCCAGTGCCCCATGCCACATGGTGTTGGTTCCACAAGGTCCATTTGAAGGGGGATTATGGCAGTGATGCTTGACTTTTTTTTAAGCAAGACTTTATTCAATTCACCAACGGCACTCCAGGATTCAATTTATTTGTCTGCAAAATGAGGAGTTTTG